>NC_085845.1:152064252-153316752 GCF_035594765.1 Anolis carolinensis
ATCTTACACTGGAGTTTGAAAGAACAGCCACTGTATCCAGTATACATTTGAGAAGGGAGAAAACATACTAACACAACATACAAAAATAGCAGACACATATCATGGCATCCCTAAAACCTCCACCAGTGCCTACAAGCCATGGACCCTGCCATCCATTCCCACATACAAACAAACAATACAGATGTACACAATGGCACATGTGGCACTCTAGAAGCCCAGTAACGCAGCCAACAGTGACCATTCTATAGCAAATCCACAGCATTCTTTTATGCATGAGTTTAAATTCACTTATCTTATTCTCGGGCACTATTTTTGGAGTTCAACACACAAAGAGGATACAACATAGAAGACACAAAACTCCTGAGGCAAGAGACCTCTAGGTAAATACATAGTTGCCTTGAGATTGGTTCAGGAACCAACCAAGGTGAGAAATTGTTACTGTTGTTTCTCGGGGATGGGTGCCATACAGCTAATATGCAAAAAATACCACAGGATTGCTCCCTTACCATGTAGTCACAGAAGTAAATAACGGGAGCTGTATCCACCCACTATTCCCACCGTGCAATCCAGTTATGAATGCCAGGAACACCAGTGTTGGAGGGGAGATCCTGGCTGGATAGAACAAGTTGAGCTTTACATGTCCCAGAAAGGAAGGAAGTCCCACACAAGCAAGCATATCTGAATCCATTAGGTTGGCCTGCTGCATGGGCCAGTCAGCACTTTCAGCCCATTTTCGAGCAATTCCCCTTGCCCTGTTGCCTGCTTGCAACTGACTTCCCTTCATTTTTCTCTCTCCTTACCACTTACTAACATCATCATATATCCTGGAAGTGGTATGCATTGTATCTATGCATCCTCACAATATTACAAGGAACATGGTGCTATTGAAGGGATTTCCTATCTAAGGAAACAACAGCTTCACAACCATAGCAGTAGAGGAAAAGGTTACACTTCCCTTTCCCCAGCTGCTCTGACCCCTTAATTACTAGCCCCACTTTTTCAGCCATCACAATTTGTTTTTAAAAATAACGCTCCATGTTTGATGCAGAGCCAAATTTAATCCCACCTATCAATTGCACAGGTGGCAAAGTGCCTTAAAGCACTGAGCTGGAGGCCGAAAGGTCCCAGGTTCAAGCCCCGTGAGCGGCCGCTGTTAGCTCCAGCTCCTGCCAACCTAGCAATTCGAAAGCATGCCAATGTGAGTAGATCAATAGGTACCGCTCCGGCAGGAAGGTAATGGCGCTCCATGCAGTCATGCCAGCCACATGACCTTGGAGGTGTCTATGGACAACGCCGGCTCTTCGGCTTAGAAATGGAGATGAGCACCAACCCCCAGAGTCAGACATGACTGGACTTAACGTCAGGGGAAAACCTTTACCTTTTTATCAATTGCACATGAAATGGACTGAATACTGACTATGTCATTTGGGTATCTTTATAGCAATAGTAGCAGTGTTTTGTTGGCTGAAACCAAGAATGTACAGTCTGCCTTATAATTAGAGGACTCTCTTCTATAAAATAGGACTCTATGCCTGTTAGTTTCATTAGAGCTAAAACATGTTGTGATCGAGGTGACCACCCCCCCCCCCCCAGGACTTTGTAAAAGATAGTTCAAAAATCAAGACTTTATGTTCTATACTCCATATATTTATAGTAGAAGGTGATTGAGACTTTTTACTGGAGTTTACTGTGGTTTACTAAAACTCTCTGTACAAAAGGTGTTTGACCTTTCAGCCTGAGGCAAGAGATAACAACTTCATGAATTGTAAAATCATGCTGCTAAAACTCCACTTTTATGAATTTCCATGCTGGGTTCTCCAGATGTTATGAACTTCGTTCTTATCAAATATTTTCAATTGTTTATATCATTCATGATTCCCCTTTATGCAATGTAACTCACTTTTATGGATTCTCCCTTATTTTCATGAAATCTATCTATCTGCCTATATGTATTTGTACTCTTTGGGATCCCCGGAAAATATGTATTTTTCCCAGCATGGTTTATATTCCAACTTTATTTTATTTTTCATTTTATTTCATATAATTGTCAAATCATGAAATCAAATAGGAAATATTTTGAACTCAACCTGAACCCCAGAACTTATCCCTAACCCAGGCTTCCTTTCCCAAAAACAAAAGGATAATCTGCCACCGCTAAATCCAATCAAATTCAAATTGCATGGACAATATAGGGCTTGAGTCGCCGAATTCGGAGTTTGCTGACCTAAAGGTGATTCGCCCCAAGGCAAACATTGTCATATCTCACCCAAAGGAAAAACCAGGACACCTCAGGAAGGCGCCCTGCAGAGCCTGTCAATATGGCTCATCACCACCCATCTTTGCTTCCATCTCTGACACCCCAAGGCATATCTAAAATCTGTATACGTGACAGAAACCCAGACACCCTTGATTGCTGCCATTAATAAATTAAGCACCCTTTAGAAATCGGTCTAGCAGGACTTAATCCGCTAGTTCCTGTCCCGTCACCTCATTGTTTCGATAACTCCCGCCTTCTCTTTCCTGATTGGCCCGAGTAGAGACAAAAGGCAGCTTCCTATTGGGCCAACGGAGCAAGGCGGGAAACGAAAGCCCGCCTCGTTCAACCTTATCCTATCAACGATCAGATGGGCGGGGAAGCAGGGCGGGAAATTCAAAGGGTTGTCAGACTGAAATTTTGTATAAGTATGGCTTTATTTTGATTGTATGGTACCCTAGTAGACCGAATGATCGCTACTAGAGTCCTCTTCAGCTGAATTGCTCAATAAAGACTCCTTGGCGGATTTTCCTTCAACTTTGGCGGACCTTCTTCATTTCGGCTTCAGGTTGTATTGTGGCTCGTAATTCTCCTTTTGGCTTCGCCAAGGTCCGTTCTCTCAGGACCAGATCAGGTCTCTCCTTAAGGGCCCGATCCCCTAAAACGCGGTCGACAACAATGTGACTTCGTTGAACTACATCTCTCAAAAGCTTCCAGTCTGGGTGCTTTGGGAGTTGTAGCCCAAAAAGTAACATTTTAACATTCTTAAGGTAAATATTTCCTCCTCTGTTTCCATAATTCTTTTGACTTTTTTCTGTTTTCACTCCCATAAAGTGCTTTTCAGTGACACCAATACTCCTCTAAGAGAATCACAGGCGGGTGAAAGGATGGAATCATGCATGATTTCACGAGTCATAAAACAAGGTGCTTGCCAGAGATGCTATCAGCCATTAAGGCGCTTGTCTAAATGCCATTCACTCTACCTGAATACACATTTTTACTGTGCTTACCATATTACACCGCTATCTCTTTATTGCAGAGTACTATGTCTTTGGTGTAGCCAAAATCCTGTCCTTTTCACATCTCTTCAATTAGCAGCAGCAGGAAACCCGAGCTCTTGAAATAAACTGGTCTGATTCAGTCTCGAAGGTGAAGAAACCGTTTGCAGGTAAAGGATCATTGACTTGCATCCCCCTGAATTACTTCATTGAGACAATAATCTGCATTATTTGAATACAACCCCCACAAAAAAACTGCAGAGTTACTGCAGTTCTTGCATCCAATCATTTTGCACCAAATTTGATGAAAACAAGTTTGTTAATTTCTCAGCATTTATAGGCAAATGTTATGTGAGTGGCGTGAATGTTCTCATGGGTCTCTCTTTTGTCATGGGTCCATATGATAAGCCACCTTTTGTATTTTTCCTGCCATCTGATTGAAGCATAAGATGTGAAAAGCAATTTCATCTGCTTTTATAGGTGGCACAATGGGTTAAACCCTTGTGCTGGCTGAACTGCTGACCTAAAGGTTGGGTTGCTGACCTGAAGGTTGCCGGTTCAAATCTGTGAGATGGGTTGAGCTCCCGTCTGCCTGCTCTAGCTTGCAGGGACATAAGAGAAGCCTCCCAGCTAAGACATCCGGGTGTCTCCTGGGCAATGTCTCTGTAGACGGCCAATTCTCTCTCACCAGAAGCAACTTGCAGTATGTTCTCAAGTCGCTTCTGACACGATAAAAAAAAACCCTGCTTTTATATCACGTTTTTAAAAAGAGTGAACACACTTCTATCAGAATCAAAACAGAATAATTCATATACAGTGAGGAGGTATCTGTAGGCTTGGAAGGACCCTAATGTTTGCAGAAATATAAAAATGGGGGAAGAAGCTAAGAATTGGGAAGCAATCATAATATCACAATGAGAACTGAATGTATTCAGTCAGAATGCTGAAAGAAAGCCAACATACTTCTCCTTTTTTTAAAAAAATGATTCTACTAAAATCTTACATGCACTTTTGTTGATGCAGGGTTGGACAAGAGAAACATGTATTGGGGAAAAGGAGAAAGAGGTGGATCTGTTCCCATGCCTTAGCAGTATCAGAGCTTGCAATGGCAGGAATTTAGCTAGATCTGTTCCTCCAGTGCTTCGGAATAAACAAACATGCAAGTGCTGGATATAGAAAATAGCTTTACCAAAGGAAATCCAGGGTAATCTGCACACAAAATCCTGTGTCAGGTTCTGAACTAGGAACTTAATGACCTAGGCTAGAACGTAACGGAAAGAGGTATATGACGTGATGTATAATTGGGGCTTAATCACACCAGCCTGTAGTTTTGCAATTATACGCTGTATGTGGATCACCTAAAACTACGAACACATGCTCTCTGCTTTAGAGTTGTTGGTATTATCATCATTTCATTAAATTGGATATGAATAATGAAATGTCTTTTGTCATCTCACAATCACAGGGTGCATTTGCACTGTATAATTCCCAGAATTCTATAGCATTGAGCCATGGCAGTTAAAGTGGTGTTGAACTGCATTAATTCTACAGTGTAGATGCACCTTAAAGTTATTTGTAAATATCTCTTTATTTCATCGGTAGAACAATAGCTGCTGCATGTTGAACTTGAAGCCCTAATCAGTAACTCCCAAAGCAATTTTCTGTGATAGGAGCCTTGAAAGATGAACAGTCATGGTCTGAACTGAGGGACAGCTATTAAGCATTTCAAGTTGTTGCCTGATAAGACAAATTGTCCTCACCGGGTCAAAATGATGAGGCTGATACTTTTTCTAATCCCATTCTCAATAGCTTTCTTCATTTTCCTTTCTGAAAAGTAAAATGAGATAGCTATAATTAGAACCGTTACAAATATTATATCTGGGATCCCAACTATTAACATCTTATATCACTTTTCAAAAGAGTCTAAGTATTAAATTACACTTCAAATATAACTCAACACTATAGTGTCTTCCATATTAAGGTTGCCATAGAAACCATAACTCACTGTTCTTCCATCATAGTTATAGTTTGCACCAAGTGTATAGTGTTCCTTATAGGGTTATAACTTTTTATGTGACCTAGTTATAAACACTGGTGGAAACATTTGGAATACTCTGGTTCTAGGTTTGAACTAGCATTGAACTAGAAACAGGTGTGAGTTTTGTATTTTAGGATTCTGGTCTACATGAGTCTCCTTTGGGAGAGAAAAAAAAGGATATAAATATATGTGATGATGATGATGATGATGTATATCAGTGTTTGCCTACTTCATGCCCAACATTTATCTCATGTGCTTCTGAAAATGTGGGCAATTCCCTTTGAAAAGTGTTGTGTATACAATAATATAAGGCAACCTGAAGCCCTTCAGATGTTGCCGAATTCTGGGATGCATCTACACCAGTGGCTCCCAACCTGAGGTCCGCGGACCACAAGTGGTCTGCAAGAACAAAAATATGGTCCGCATCCTCACAATTACTACACCGTTGCCTCAAAACCATGTGGCAACGAGAGCAACTGGTGTCGCAAAACCCTCTTATAGTGCCAAGACAACGAGAATGTCAAGAGGGGAGAGGCTGACTACGCACAAAAGATTACTACTACCACATCAGCTTTAGATTATTTATGTGGGCGAGCAGATGGCGACTACTGGATGGCATATGTTCTATATCAGAAACTAGAGTTGATGTGGTCTATCCAATGCGATTTTCTAAATCAGCACCCCAAATAACCAACCCGAATCTAAAGTTGACCAAAAATTGATTTGTAACCCTTTTGGTACTAATGTTGGAGAGAAGTCCCTGTTCAAATGGTCCCTGGTCAAAAAAAAGGTTGGGAACCACTGATCTACACTGTAAAATTAATGCTGTTTGAGATCACTTCAAATGCCGTGTGTCAACGCTATGGAATAATGAGGAGTTGTAATTTCACAAAATCTTTAGCTTTGCTGCCAAATAGTCCTGATGTCTCAACTAACTACAGCTTCCATGATTTCTTAGCATTAGGTCATAGCAGTTAACGTGGCATAAAATTGCATTAATTCTACAGTGTAGATGCACCTCCAGTTCCCATCAGCATTAGCCAGGAAAGCCAAAGTTTATCCAAATCTGTGGGACTAGAAATTCTCTGTTCTTGATATAAATTCAAACTCAGGTGTAATATATTTGTTAGTATTTGAAATTAGCAAAAATCACTCACAATAGAGACAGCAAAACAAAAAACAAAAACACCAAATCAACTGAATATTGTGCATACAGAGATCATCACTCAGTGTTGCTACCGTTACACATGAAGCATGGGAGACAACTACAAAGTGCACATTGCCAAAGAGCATTGCAGCCTAAATTAAGGCCAAGAAAACCCTGTGATAGGGTTGCCTTGGGATCGCAATAAGTGAGAAACAACTTGAAACCATACAACAAAATCAACAATTGTATCTGGGGTACTGTTTTTCATATAGTGTAGTAGTTACATTTTTCAACAGTTCTCCTTCACAAGTTTTACAAAGTCCTTGCATGGACTGAGGGTAAAAACTATCAAGTTTTAACCTGCAGTTTAATCACAGCTTTATCGTGTCATTTTAATCAGGAAAACTGTAATTAATGTTAATTTTTGAAACAAGGTAATCTCATACCATAGCTTATAATGATAACTTGTTTAAATAATATATTGTTTTAAATATAAACTACAGTTAACATGTTAGCTGGCTTGGCTAGTGGAAAACAGAAGTTTCATTAATATATGTTAGATTAACCAGTGGTCAATAGAAACTAGATGTTAAGAATTAAAAATTTCTCATATCTAGACCAGAAAAGTGGGTGAAAGTCCTATCCAATAGATTAGTATAATGTATAACCATGAACTATATAAAATAAAAATAAAATATAATCTATGAAATGTTTTTCTATTTCTCATATTCAGAAATACGTTGCCATTAATTAATGCAAGGATAGAATGACTCAATAAGAAAACAAAGAATAATTACCCTGATTAATGGCAAGCAAATTTAGTTCTGATTGTACAAAACTGTAACTTTAACCCTGAAGAAATGCTTTCAAATCATTTGAACAGAAAGAAACACATTGTGTTATAGCTCATTATAAGGGAACAGAACAGACAGTTAAGTACAAACACACTTTAAATAATTAGAAAAATATAGAATTTTGTGGCAGCAACACAGAAGTGCTATTCAAGAAGTTCCTACTTGTGATTGCTAACAGCACTGCCAAGGAAAATATTTACATTTTAACTTATTGAAAGCAATTTACCTGTGTATTAGAATTGCTTTATTGGGAGATTAAACCACCTTTTGACAATTTCTTGTTCTACTCTTTTCAGGCAGGGACTTATAGTTCTATACACTCTATACAAAATGAGTTTTTACTTTTAAGCAGTGGATAGCATTATATTCTTAATTTATATAGATTTTTTTTCCAGTGCCACAGCTCTGAAAATGTTTTCAATGAACGAATAATATCATATGGAAGAAGAATAAAAGGTCCAACAGCCTCCCACATGTTTGAGTTACAGGGAAGCCAAGAGGAAGGGGACAGGGACACGTAGGCTCATTGCCATCATGTCAAAGGCACTTCCTCCCTCGCCAAGAAGTATGCATGTGTCAGAGGATGTGGTCATGGTCCGGCATTTCTGTCAACCTTACACACTTTCAAGAAGGACCAGCCCCAGAGCAATCTTTACCCCAGTGAGGATAGGAGAGAGCAGAAGCAAGATAGAGCAGAAGAGCTGTCACTGAACAGTGTGACCCCCACTATCTGTGGGGGTTAACTTACTATGGAAGCAGAAAACCATGGATGATATCAAACAGAATTGAAATGAGTTACCACACAAAGGACCTAGAAAATTCCTATAGAGGACATATTTTACCAGATAGAGTACTAGTCCCACAATTATGGGGTTCATATTATAATTTAACTACCTTCTGTTGTGTCATCTGAAGTCTACCATTGGTCCTTGACATGGGAATTTAGCAAACTTCATTCTAGTTGTTGATTTTTTCTGTTTAAAGCTATACTCTTAACAAGCAGCTGATTTCAATGTGCACGTGGTTCTGAATATTTCGGGACTTTATAGTTCTCAGGACCTTTTCACCTTACACTACGATTCCTCCTTAACTACTAAGATATGCTCGGCATACTGGAAATTGTAGTTGATGGATATTTTGAACTCTCACCAAGAGGTGCCTCTCAAAATGCAGGATGCAGTGTGATGTTAAAGGACCCTTTTAGCCCTCCACTACTGAAGTAGCCAGTGCACAAGAGGGAAGTGCAGGTTGAGCATCCCTCATCCAGAATTCTAAAATCCAAAAGACTATAAAATCCAAAATTGTCTGTTTGGGTGGCTGAGACTGTAACAATTTCATATTCTGATTGCTCAATGTAAGTAAACTTTGTTGTGTGCAAATGATCAAAACATCTATATAAATAAAAATGTAAATGTCTGTTTGTGAATAACCTCATATCTCCCAAACTACTTTGCCAAGCACTTCAAAATTTGGACACAATGTAGCATTTGAACTGGCGAGTGTTGTTAGGTATTCACATACCTACTGTTATACACATGCCACACTTGAGACAGGTAAAACCATGCTTTGGTTCACAAACAGCACCATCTCCTGGAAAACCAAGCAACACACACTGTACTACATATTATTCTTTAAGGAAGGAGGAGAAGGGCGTGCAGGGCTGAGACAAAACCAGAACCAACAGGGGAAATAAAAGGGAGAAAGGCGGCATAGAGGAAGTAGGAATCGCTGAGAGGGAAGGGGAGGGAGGCATTTAATAACAGCCTCGTTGCACTTCAAGAGGGGGGCATTTTTGGATCCAACTCCCACCCACTAAATAAAACTACAACAACAATGAAGTGGCGAGGGCTGAGGCGAAACTGGAGGTGGCAAGTGAAAGGGAAGGGAGGAAGGTGGCGAAAGGGAAGAAGGGCCTTTCCCTCTGCCTCGGAGATGGGCCAGAGGAGGAATTACCTCCAATGCAATGGCGAAGCAGACAGGCCTGAAGGGAGGCCTGAGGCTTGAGGGTGAATAATTGAGAGGGAAGGGAAGGGAGGCATTTAGGAAGAGGGAGGAGGGGGCATTGGAGTCACTCCTTAGAAGGGGCCTGTGGCCTCTCCCTTCAGGAAAATAACATGGGGCCATGGCCTATGAGGAAGCCATGCTTCCTGTCAATCTTTAGAATTCTAGGGTTTACATCTAGACACAGATTGCTTCTCACATGGACAATAATATGTTGCCTGTTCTAGAGTCAGCAAACCAGACAATCTCTATATCTACACAGACAATGGATCAACCAAAAACATTGCATACCCACAAGCTTTGTGAAATCATATATATTTGAAACATGCTGTTTTTCTATCCTTTTTACCCATTTAACCAGACTGGGCCACAGCAACGCGTGGCCGGGTACAGCTAGTATTATATAAAATTACCTTCAGGACATGAGTATGAAGTGTATACAAAGCACAAATGAATTTTGTGTTTAGACTTGGGTCCCATCTCCAAGTATGCACCTACATTGTAGAATGAATGCAGTTTGACACCACTCTAGACGAGATCATATTAGCAGTATAGAACAGAGACTACAATTTCCCTATTGCAAATTTAGTCCTGCATAATTCTGGGAAATGTAGTTTAAGGAAGCCAGGACCACTCTAGCTGAGAATGCCAAAAGCCCTGCCCTAAACTACATTTCCCAGAATTCTGTAGGAGCAAAAAGGGTGATAGGGAAACAAAAGGCTCTATTCTATAATGCTAATGTGACCTTGTCCTTTAACTGCCATAGCTCAATGCTGCAAAAACATGGGAGCTGTAGTGCTACAAGGTTTTTAGCCTTCTCTACCAAAGAATGTTGGTGTTGAAGGGGTGCCCCGGTGATCAGAAAAGACATTTTCACCTGAATGATGCTGTTTAAGACAGTAGGGGTATCATATGATCAGGGAATGAACAGTAAGTTCCATTTTGCTTGCTTAAGCAATTTTAATCAATAGAGAAAAGTTACTGTTTTGTACACATCACCTCAACTGATCCTTTTGCGCCAATAAAACTAGTGCCTTAAAAATGCTTTGAATGTATGCCAAAGGTATAGATGCTTTGTTCAAAGACCATACGGGGTCTTCAGGATTTTTTGGAACGATCCAATCCGGAGCCCAGGCTGGCTGAATAAACCTGTATTTTTCCCACTTCAGATTAAGGACTGGCGTATTTTCTAAGAACCTATCATGACAGTGTCTCAGCAAATTACAACTTCTAAGATTACCTAATATTGAGGTATGCATCCCAAGATGCCTCAAAATGGATATATATGCAAATACAGCTGAAATAATTGGGGGGGGTTCACTTGTAGGCAGATGCAAAAACCGCCCAATAAGGAAGCGTGTTTCCACTTGTTTAATTTGGTTTTCACTCTTTGCCAACAGTGGAAATGTCAAACTCCATATTTTCAGTTTGTAAAAATATACTGTAGCCCTCCGGCAGAAAGTAAATATAATTTTGAGTAAAGGACTTTCTGCCAATTGAAGCCATATTGCTTCTCACTTTCTGCAGGCAGGCAAAAGACAGTGCTCATGAGAGATGTAACTTGCTTCATTCATCACTCTTAGCACCTTGCACACTCTGCAGTTCATTGTTTATGGACACATACACACACACTCACACAGACTGCTAAAATAAGAGCTCAAGGTGTAAAAGAAGCCACCGTGCTTACATCAGTTGTGATCATATGTCCTATGCAATGAGGCACAATCACACTATATTACTGACAACCAGAATATTTGTCAATAGTACAGTACTTTCCCAGTTTTTGTGTCTGAGGAGAACCTTACAGGGGAGGGGGATACAAATGAAAATTCAACACCTAAAAGATAGTATTCCCAGTGTAAATATCTCATGATATTTGTCTGCAGAGATATTTGCAGTATCATACAGGCTTATTGAAAAATGGTGGCAAAACAGAGACAGTAATATAGTAGTGAGAAAAAAGGAGATAAATCAGTCTTTATATTTCCAAAGTCTAAGGCCCCATCCACACTGCCAGATAAAATTCAGATTATCTGCTTTGAACTGGATTATATGGCAGTGTAGACTAATATAATCCTGTTCGAAATAAATAATCTGGATTTTATCTGGCAGTATATATGAGGCTTCACTGAACCTATTCACACCAGTTGTCTATACCATCCAACTGTCTTAAATGGGCAGGACAGTTACAATATGGCAGTGGTTCCCAACCTGTGGTCCGTGGACCACCAGTGGTCCGCAAGAACTAAAATATAGTCCGCAGCCTCACCGTTACTACACTGTTGCAACAAGAGTGACTGGGCTTGTGAAACCCTCTTATAGTACCAAGGCTTATTAAATTTGGTTTTCTGTGAGCAAGCAGATGGGACTACTGGATGGCATATATTTTGTATCAAAACTAGCTCTGATGTGGTCTATCCAATGCAATTTTCTGAATCAGCACCCAAAATAATCAAACCGAATATAAAGTTGATCAAAAACTGATTCGTAATCCTTTTGGTACTAATGTTGGAGAGTGGTCCCTGGTCAAGTGGTCTCCAGTCAAAAAAGCTTGGGAACCACTGCACAAAGGAAATATCGACAGTGTAGAATTAATACTGTTTAACACCACTTTAACTGCCATGGCTCAATGTTATGGAATCCTGGGAGTTGCAGTTTTACAAGGTCTTTTTTGCTTCTCTGTCCAAGCAGGCTGGATCTTCACCAAGCTATTACTCCCTGAAATCTGAACCATGGCAGTTGAGATAATGTAAAAATTCATTACGTCCACAGTGTAGAGGTGCCCTAAATCATTTGTTAGCCTGTTTTCTTTCCAGCTGCTTTAAAAATGTCCCAGTTTCTGTCTTCTCCTCCCATTTCCCCCCTTTGTTATCAGCTAACTTCAGCTGCTCTCAAAAGGAGTTCAGAATGCAAAAGTAGTTTGCACTTAGTTAACTTGGTAGAAGAGGAGAGAAATGGGTAGAATTTTGCCCTTCCTGGGAGGCTCAGGCAAAAGAAAACTGCTGCAGCCTTTGCTAGTTTGCATATTCCTCCTCATTAATAATTTTTGCCATAACGACCACATTCCTGCATTTCTTAACCACACTTGTCTCAATTCTGACCTGTGAAAAGTTGGATGGTTTAGTTGGGATCTTCTACAAAACGCAGTTTTACACGTGGCCACAGTATAATAGCTTAGCTATTATAGTAAACCTTAGGCTAGAAAGCTTTTGGTAGAAATTCCTTTTCCCCTCAGTTAGTCTCAAAGGTGCTACTGGATTTTTTATGTCTTTTTATTATTGTAAAAACAATCATCCTGTCATCTTACAACAACACACATTGCAACGGGGAGCTTTAGTTTTACTGGTATTTATTTCACTGAAGGGCAAGAGGAAGATTTGAGAGCCCATTTAAGTTGTAAAATGGTTTGAAGCAAATAACTAAATTAATGTTGCTATGGAACAGGGGTTATCATAGGAATATATCCCATTGTGCTGTGGAGTAATGACACTGGCAACTTTTTGTTTTCCTAAAACCTCTCCCCCCCCCCCAAAAAACCGAACTGGATTCAGGTAATTATTGAATTTGGAGATATTACAATATTTTTAAATCAGAGTCCCTAGTTTGTCTTTATTTCAGTCTAGTTACTAATAATTACTTCCGATATTCTGATGTAAGAGGAATATTCTCATTAGTCATACCTCCCTCTCCCTCTCTCTTTATCTCTTCTGGAGACTGTCATAGTACTGTAGAAGTCAGACCTCACTTACTTCTCAAACAAAGCTGGGCATATAATTAAATCCATCAAGCATTTTAGCTATTTCAAATAAACTACGTGTGTTAAACATGTTTCTATTAATTATCATCACATTCTGTCAGCTGCCACAGCAGGATTTGCACATACACACACGGCTGACAATAAAAAATCTGGGAGGTTTTTCACTGCCACATTAAACAGGAGAAATAAATAGGCATTGGTTGAGGGGAAATTATTAAAATAAGTGGAAATATCAAAGTTTGCTGCATATTTTGACAAACTACGGACTTCTAAATACAAATATGTTTATATGCTTTAGATTTTAATTTACACATTGTACGGATTTTAATATTAGGCGCTTTGAGTTTACTTTGAGAGAGAAAAAGCAGAACATACATTAATATAATAATAATGATAATAAAGTATCCTCCTAGATATAGTCATAGACTTGGCTAGAGTTCTTGGGGTGTCTTTGGCCCAAGAGAAGACAAAGCTCTCTCTCTCCCCCCCCCCCCCAGCACTCTGGTTTATTTATTTATTATTTATTTATGACATTTCTACCCCACCTTTCTCAACCCCAGAGGAGACTCAAGACAGGTTACAAAAAAATTATAAAATACATTAAAAGAATTAAAACATTTAAAACAATACATACACAATTAATCACGTAATCCACAAGCGCAATCCAGGCCGTTCCAAGAGTTATTGCACAGCAATCCATATATGTCTATTGTACAAGTTCTCCAAAGGCTTGGTCAAAAAGCCATGTTTTTACTACCTTACGGAAGGTTAAGAGGGAGGGGTCTGATCTAATATCCCTGGGGAGAGAATTCCACAGCTGAGGGGCCACCACTGAGAAGGCCCTATCTCTTGTCCCCACCAATCGCACCTGCGAGGAAGGCGAGACCAAGAACAAGGACTCTCCAGACACTCTTAAACTCTGAGATGGTTCATAAAGGGCGATATGTTCAGACAGGTAAGCTGCGTTAAAGCCAGCACTTTGAATTGTGCTTTGTACCAGACTGGCAGCCAGTGGAGCTGACATAACGGGGTATGCTCCTTGTACCCCGTTCCAGTGAGCAATCTGACCACCGCCCGTTGGACCATTTGAAGATTCCAAACAGTCTTCAAAGGCAAGCCCTCATAGAGCACATTGCAGTAGTCTATTCAGGATGTAACCAGAGTGTAGACTACCGTGGCCAAGTCTGACTTCCCACGGTACGGGAGGTTTATGGTTTACTACTACTACTACTTGTTATTATGATGATGCTATTATCATTGTTGTCGTTATTATTTGTTAATCACTTTTATCACAGTGCTGGGATCCAAAATGACAGTCTTACAAACTACACAATTTAAAAACCTACAAATATACATATGAAAAGAGAATTAAATATTACAGTTATGGAAACAATTGACAGAATAAGTAAAAATACAGTTAAAGACCGTTCCTAACCCCAAGCATGACCCTTAGCCTGTCCTTACAAACTTTCTACTGTAAAAGCCTTCCTGCTAGGCTTTCAACTAGTCTCTGGATAGGTGGGATTCATGCCTGCCCAACGGATAGCTAGTTGTTCCAAGAGAAAACATTGTTGCTGGACAGTCGAGAACTTAGGTCAGGTCACCAGATTCAGTCAGATGTTGACAGCAGTGTTGGTTTTGGGAACTATTTTCAAGCACATTGGAGTATGCAACATTGACCTGAATCCTGGGTAGGAATGGATGTTTTGCAAGAAACTGCTTTTTTTTAATTCTTCCCATTTTGATAGCAAAGGCAGCAATCCAGATGAACAGGAGGGTACATTTTTGGTGCAACAATCAGGACACGGTAAATGTTATTAACAAGCAAATATGGGGCCTCAGTGGTACAATGGGTTACACTCTTGTGCTGGCTGAACTGCTGACATGAAGGTCAGCAGTTCAAATTTGTGAGACAGTGTGAGCTCCTGTCTGTCAGCCCCAGCTCCCAAGTGGGGAAATGAGAGAAGTCTCCCACAGAATGGTAATGATGAGATCAAAGATTTGGGGGGGGGGATCTCTCTGGAAAGAGAGATCCGCGCCAGACCCAAAAAGAGGTTTGTACAACACCTGGCGAGCTTGCAAGAAGCAAAATAAAGATTTCCCTATTCCCAATAAAAGGCTCACCAAGTTTGAAGCAGAGGTCACCGAGTTTATTCTGGTCCAGCTGGAGCAGGATAATGACAGCAATAAGTTGCAAGAAGCACAGCCATGCAATTACATAGAAAAATACACCTTTTATACTTTTTCAGTTTGAATTTCCCGCTCCCGCCCACCCAGCCAGCTCCTCGCTGGTCAGGGGAATCCCTGACGTCAGGAGGAGAGGTCTGGGGCTCACGCGCCTCATCCAATGGGAGCGCGAGCCCCACCTGTGACGTCTCTCCTGAGTTGGCCAATGGGGGAGATGGAGGCGCGGCAACAAGAGAAACAAAGGTAAACATATGTTGATGCCAGGATTAATGAGTGACCCTATGTCAGGTCCTTTGTCAAGTGGTCTGGCGAGAGCCTCAGGGCTCTACAAGCTGGACCTGGCTATTGATTCATTAATTGAAATAACAAGTCTCTTGAATGAGAGTCTGACACCTGAATGCCAGTCCTATTGTCAAAAGAGCAGCACCATCAGAAATCTTGATGGGATTAAGATAATTCAGAGTCCAAAGAGGGAGATGGCTTCGTCTGGACAGCTGTGGTTTACCCTTGTCTCCTCGAGGAGGGGGCAAGCCTTTTTGGTGAATTATTAGAATGTCCAAAAATATCTTCATTCTCAAATGGTCTGGCCTTGCCCTCTGAGGTTTGAGAAGAAATCCATTTTTTTTATTTTCCAGAGGGTGATCATGGTAGTACATGGCCTGAGGCATCCTGATGATGCTCAGGTCAGGATGGTATGCTGGTCAAAAGTTTGCATCAGGGTCACAGTGCTTCTTTTATAAAGAGGCAAGATATCATAAAGTATAATAAAAATAATAAAAATAAAATAAAATTGATAGGAGACACATGTGGAATTCACAATGGGGAGAAACATGAGATCCAGTATCCCCATGTTTTGGGAGACAGACGCAAGTAGTCCAATGAGGTGTGCAAAGGGCTTCGATCTCCTTTGTGTTCCCCATGGGGGGAAAAGAGAGGAATCCCAGAGGTTCTCCAGCAGCCCATCAGGCAAAAAGGCTTAAGGGGTTCCGCTAGAACTGGGAGACGGCACAAGGGATACAAGGGTTCATGCAGGGAAAGGGGTCCCTGATATCTAAAATGTTCAGAAGAAGACATAAAAAGACATTTTAGATCGCGTTGCCCATGCTCATTCATAAAAAGGCAGCTCATTCATGAAAGTGAGCCAATACATTGGTCAGAAGGCGAACCAGGGCCACTACAGCAAATAGCAAGATAACAGCTTAGTTTAGAAAGTGCTCCAGAGTGAAATGGAATTGGTCCTGAGTGAATCCATTGAGTTGCGGATACGGGGACTCAGTGGGTTTCCGTATCCACAGTTGAAAGAACTGTATTTCCTTGTTCCCTAGGCGATTCTGGACCGCCTCGGCCAAGTCGGCTGAGATCCACGGCTCAGAAAGGGTTTTATTGTTAATTTTTGGTTATTGGAAGCAGCCTGCAAAAGAGCTCCTTTTGCAGGCAAGGAAGTGAAAGTAGCAGCAGATACAATTTATTACTCTGAGTTAATATGTAACAAAGGACAATGGAGCCTCAATGGAGAGAAGCTGCCTGTGGTTTTTAACTACTGTAAGGGAGGATACAATGTATCTGTGTGACTGAAGTCTAGCTGGAAGGGAAATTCGGGGTCTCTGTGAGCCTATGGAACTCCTAGCAGAAATCAGCTGTGTGTCAAAGCAATGTGAGTGCAGGGGCTTGTGTGCTCGACATTAGTAACACATCCAAGCGTTCCCTGGGCAACATCTCTGTAGACGGCTGATTCTTTCACACCAGAAGCGACTTGCAGTGTGTTCTCAATTCGCTTCTGACACAAGAAAAAAGAGCCATGATACTGGCTGTTATGGCCAGCATTTTGTCAGGCCTGGCCTGACTACTGCTGGGGGCAGATCTCCAGTAGATGAGTACTCTTTTAGTGTTGTAGCAAGCTTAGAAGAGGTTAATTTGACCTCCTCAAAGAAAACATCACAGGCTTCTGGGATTATCTATGAAGGCTTACTGAAATGAGCAGCAGCTGAGATCTCTTGATAAGAAGGGGTCTGGAAGAGATTGCTCTTTAGCAGCAGATAACGTTGGATCATTGTCATACCTTGATACTCTTGACCTGGATCTTGAGTCTGTTGCTCTTGGGTTAGAATTCTGGAGTCTACTTTTGTTTTTGTAATCCTGTTCTGGACCCTGTTGGATCCTGAATCCTTGATTCTGAGTTCTGGACTAACTTGCTGGCTTTCTTTTATGGTCTTGAACTTCAGTTTGCCCTCTGATTATCTGGCTTGACTTTGGAACTCTAATAATAATAATAATAATAATAATAATAATAATAATAATAATAATAATCCCTGCTGGGATCTGTGCGCATCATCCGAAAATACATCACACAGTCCTAGACAAGTGTTCGACTTGTGATTTTGTGATATGAAATCCAGCATATCTATCTTGTTTGCTGTGTCATAATAAAATAATAATAACAACAAAAACAACAACTTTATTTTTGTACTCCTCCTCCATCTCCCCAAAGGGACTCGGGATGGCTAACATGGGGCCAAGCCCAAACAATTACAGTAAAACAAAATAAAATACATACAAGACACACAATAGCATACCATAAAAATAATGATACAATACCATAGTAAAATAAAACTTAATAACAGTGGCATAGTAAAACTGAGTATAAAACCAGTACAAAATTTAATCGAGGGCAAGCTGGGCCAAAGTTCAAGGCGTGGAAATTGTAAAACCCGTGGGTGACGTAGATGGATAAAGTGCTGCATGTAGTGGGAGTCCCGTGTGGGATAAACAATGAGGTTATTCTCAACTGAAGAATGAGATAAAATGCATCAGGAACTCTGACTTCCTTTTGGAACTCTTGAATTTTTAAGAACTGATAAGTGAACTCCTGGCATCTGACTATAGGACTGCAACTTTGGCTACTGTTTATTCTTGCACCTGAACTTGCTAAGTACTACTTGGCTTATCTGCATTAATTTGACTTTTGACCTTGGCTTGTGTTCATCATTACTTCAGCTGTGTGCTGCAATTCATTTTCATTGGCCAGACCTTTGAAAAACTCAAGGCTTTAGTTTTCTTTATAAATATGGTCTTGACTCACCTTGTGTTTGTTTAATACGCCTCAGTCCTTGAGACCAGCACACGACACCGATGAACTGTTTTGTTTTGCTGTGTGTCTTTGCTCTTCGACATTGTCACAACCTTAATACTCAGCTTGTACTTTTGGAAATAAATGGATAGACACCACAGTACCCCAAGTCTCCAATGTTGTTTAACCTAGCAATATTTGTCTTGGATTTTCCTTTATTTAGTAACAGAGGCATGGAGGAATGATTTCTGCTTTGTCTACACTGGATGTGACCGATATTAAGCAGTAACAGGAGATTATGTCATAAATGGAAGGAACTATATGTGGTGATTCAAAGGGCTGAGGAGCAAATAGTGCTCACTTATTTGCCAAGAGTCAGATTAGTATACAATGTTGTTCATGACCATTAGGTGATAAAACAGCACTTCTGAGCTCTGTTGAGCAATAATGCAGATGAAGTAACACCTCGGATCGTGAAGTGTTCCCACACAACTGACTGGAATGAGTAGACTGCTCAGTCTTTTCCCCTCAAGGTATACTGATGAGCAGAAAATCTTATTCCAGGTCCTTTCATTCTATTACATAGAATGAAACTCCTCTGAACTGTTTTGTCTTTCGTTAGTCGGAGTGACACCAGCTTCATGTCAGAAATTCATCTACATAATCTGAGAATAATGGAGCAGGCTTCTTTTGTATAATAAGGCTTACTGCAGTCGTCTTCTTTCCACTACCTTTTGTTATATTCTGCTTACCCTAACAGTAATGGCTAACCTGATACATCTTTTGAATGACATTTAAACCTTTATTCTTTTTCAAGCTGCTCAGCTTATCTTGGAGAAGAGAGAGAAAGAGACTCTTTTGGATTTCTATTATATTGATTATTGAAACAAAGTGAGCATTTTTTCCCTTAGGAGAGCAACTTGATGCTTTTAACATATCATAATCCTGCCGTGACTGATACTAAATTTTTCCATTGCTGACACAGGGTCATCCAGTGAATATAATGCTAAATCAGAAAATAATAGCAGGGCCAGCTTTTCCATTAGGCAGAACGCAACAATTATTTCAGGTGGCAGTATAAATGCTATCAGTTCATTTAACTCTGTTAGTTAGCCCTCCATATCCATAGATGCTGCATCTGTGGATTTAGTTAACCATGGCTTGAAAATATTTCAAAAATAAATTCCAAAAAATAAACTTTTATTTTGCCATTTAATAATAGCGGATGTCATTTTAGTATATCATTGTCTATAATGCGACTTGCGCATCCATGGGTTTTGGTATCCATGCGGGGCCTTGAACCAAACCTATATAGTCAATACAGAGAAGGGCACAGAGGGAGTCTCTAGAAAGAGTTATTTTACATTGAGCCTTATGAGAAAAAGAGAGCAAGAATTCCATATTGAAAGCCATTCTATCCCCAATGCTCTTTAAAATTTACATGAAACTGCCAGAAGAGATCATCCATAGGCATGGGGCAAGTGTTATCAGTATGCTGATGACACCCAAATATATTTCTTCATGCCTTCAAAAACAGCTTCAGCTAAGGATAATGTATCTCCCTCTGAACAAATGTCTAGAGGAGGTAATGGGCTGGATGAGGAAAAACAAATTGAAACTGAATCTAGACAAAACAGAGGTGCTTGCCGTCAAGGGTCCTAATCTGGAGATGGAAGTGTGTCAACCAGTCCTGGATGGGGTTATACACCCTCTGAAAGACTGTGTTCGCAGCTTGGGAGTGCTCCTAGATCCGTCTCCAAATGTCACTCCAGGTAGATGCACCAGTCACAATCTGCCAGCTGTTCCCCTTCCTACATTTAGAGGACCTTAAGATGCGCTGGTAACCTCAAGGTTGGACTTCTGCAATATGCTTTACATTGGGCTACCCTTGTACCAAATTCAGAAACTCAAGTTGGATCAAAATACGGCAGCCTGAGTGATTACAGCAGTGGGTCCCCAGATGTTTGGACCTACAACTCCCAGAAATCCCATCCAGTTTACCAGATTTCTGGGAGTTGAAGGCCAAAACACCTGGGGATCCACAGGTTGAGAACCCCTGGGTTAGAAGAACATCTAGAAGTGAACATATCACACCTATCCTAAAGCTACTCCACTGGCTGCCAATTAGTTTCTGGGCAAAGTATAAGGTGTTGATATTGACCTTTAAAACCCTACATGGTTTGGGTCCAGGTTACTTACAGGTTCACCTTCTCCTGTATAATCTGCCTCAAACACTTAGGTCCTCTTGGGGGGGGGGGTGTCTTCTCCAGCCTGCTAGAATCTGACTGGCAATCACCACCCAGAAGACCTTTTTATCAGCCGCCCATGACTGTGGAATTACCTGCCGATAGAGCTCTAACAGCTAAAGCAGCTGATGGAATTTAAGATACAAATGAAGATCTATCTCTTATGGCAGGCCTACCTAGACAGTTTTAATGACGAATTTTAATCTTCCACTCTATGTCTAACTTTTGTTTTGTGCATTTTAATATGTATTTTATGGAAATATGTTCAATATGTGTATTCTATGGAGTGTTTTCAAATGTTTATGTGTTTTGATTATGTGTTTTAGCAGTGTTGTAACCTGCCTCAAGCAGTGAGAAGCGGGTAAAAAATAAAATTGTTGTTGTTGTTATTATGAATAACTTTCATATACTAAGTATATAATAAATATTTAAAAGACTGAAATATAGAACACAAACTCAAATATTATTTGATTATTTTACAGATGAATCAATAGAAATTGTCTTCAAAACTCTTAAAAGATGGGTGTTCTGTGGAAGGACGGTTGCTTCATCTGTTTCAGCAGATGGTGTTCCACCTGTGCTGAATGCTTTCACTGCCCCTAAAAAAGTATATTTGCTGTTTGGAGTGCTTCTGGATCCAATGCTATCACCAGACACTGGGTAATTTCAGTGGAATTTCTACTTAATGACAATGGAGGCACTGTAATTATTATGTAGATAGGTGGTGTCATTTCATGTCCCTAATGCTTGCCTATGGTCCTGTTTCTATTATTTCCTGGAAAAAATCCTAGAAAGTGTAAATCAATGCTCTTAACACCTGTGCCATTTGGCCAATGTGCAAGTCATTATTAAGGTTTATTCTAAAGTGTCTAAAATTCTTTAACTAATAGATGGAGAGATGATAGAATTAAATATACATGGAATTTTCTATCTAAATCGAGCTAAGCATGTTTTTTAAAAAGGAAAGCTCCCTCATTTCTGAGGAATAGAAAATGTGCAGATGATTATTAGAAAATTAGTCAAGGATCCTAGTAACCAAGCCAATTACATAACCAGCAAATTGGTCAAAGATACCAATCAATCTATTAAAGGAAGGGCATTGATAACAGAAGCCTGGTGGGAACTTTTGATAGGAAAGAGAGCATATAAAAAGGCAGGTTTTAGGTTTGGGGGAGACCTGGTCAATATTATGCCTTTGAGTCTTGGAGAAAAGCAGGATATAAATTAATACAATTAATTAATTCAGTCAGCTCCCATGCATTCCCCAGCAGCAAGAAAAAACATTCTCAAATAATGGCACGAAACCGAGTCTTGCCCCTATTTAATTTGTCATTAAAATAGAACGATTCTATGTCATGGGAGTTATAGAAAATGTAAAATGTGAAAATGCAGTCCTAGCCAGGCATCAATGGAGTGACAGTGGGTTTTTGACAGCTGTCTTAGCTTTGTCAAATGCTGACACTGGTCCAGCACTTGAACAGCAACAGTTAACAATTAGGTAATCTTCTCATTTACTCTTTAACTGTTCTTTATTGTGAGTTCTGTTGGAATACATTTAAAACCAAACAGAACTTGGAAAAGCAACCATGAATGTTATGACAACTTAGATATAAAAAAATGTCATTTTGCATACACTATTTGCACAGCAAGCCTATCTTGTTAGAGGCATGAGATCATCAGGTACCAAATGAAAATTGTTTAATATACCATGGCACTATCGTTTTAATGGCAACAGGTTTGACTGGGAAAGTGACATTTAAGAAAAGTAATTATAATAACGTGCTGAAGCCTTCCATAACGGAAGTCTTCCATAACTATAATGTTCTGAGACAAAAACATCATCCTTCAGGATGGCTTCCCCCAGCCATGGATGGCTTCAGTATGTCATTAGATGAATTATTTTTAAAATAGCTTTCCAAGTTCTGATATATAATGAGTATTTTAATGTTATAAATACATCAACATCTGCTATGGGTTTTTTTAAAGCACACCAGCACCTCTAACTAAATCTAATATTTGCCTTTTAATTTTCAGAATATTTTGCTGAGCCATCTAGGCAGGAATATAATTAATACACTGCTTCCATGATCCAGTTCACTTTCTTGTTCTGAGTTTGAAGTTTTTGCTGTGTCACTTTAATCATTCATGCTTTATCATTACAGTTTTCACCACTGGACGGTTTAAGCCTTTCTCTCTCACTGTGTGAAACAATGCTCCTGTATTTTAATTTGCATGACTTAATGATCTCCAGTGGGTTTTATCTTCCAGAAAAACAAAGTAGGCTTTAAATCTTCTCAATTTTTTGCAATTCCTAGTAATTTGCAACATTAAGTTTCTGCCATTAAATGTCTCTATTTCACAAAGAAAAAAACATCAATTTGATCCATCTGCTCTGAAACAGAGGAGCTCTACAGCCCTACCATGCCCTTTTAGCATCTCTAGGCTGTAACTCCAAACTGTGATAATATCACCCTCTTGTTTCATAGACCCATGCCGGACAATGTAAGACCAGGGAGTAGTTGCTAACTTTTCCCTGAAGACCCTGAAGGTGTTGGTATGCTATTCATGCAAATTCATCAGTTAAGGCTGGTGGCAATGAGACAGAAAATCTGCTTGGAGATTTAGTATGAACTATATAGCTGACAGCCTATATTTCTTCTTCAAGTGATTTGAAATTTAGACCTCAATAAAATGAAGGCTCAGCCTGGCGAGCATTACTAACCAAAATTAACAACCAAAATTCCAGATTAAAAACTCACCAGGAAGCAAAAGACAGAGGTACATGTGGGCTACTGCCTAAAAGTATGCGCATAAAGAACATGGAGTGTGCAACTAGTTTTATAACATTATCCAAGTTTTAATTTTCCCTCCCCTGTCTCTGATTGGCTGAGCTTTGATGGTGTGGCTGGAGATCCCCTCCCAGCCAAGTAAGTAAGAGGAGTCTTCAGGAAGTGCTGGCATTCCAGGCCAGCAGGTGTCCAGGGTGGGGATCATGAGATTATGAAAACCAGGCTGCTGAGAACAATAGAAGCTGATCTCTGTAGTCTTGGTTTGAGTTAGGTAAAAATGTCTAATGAGGTGGCTCTAGTTGAGCTGTTGGGAGCTATTGCCTATAGAATAATAGACTTTTGTTATATTCTTTGCCTGAGGCTGAGAGGCATCCCTGAGTGCTGGCCCTTGTCTTGAGTCAGGCAGTTCAGGTAGTTTCCTATATTTAGTGCATATAATAATAATAATAATAATAATAATAATAATAATAATAATAATAATAAATGATCCATTGGAACTTATGCCTCAAGTACCACCTCCCAGCAGTAAAGAACTGGTAGGATCACAAACCTGCAAAAGTATTGGAAAATCAGCACGCAAAGATACTGTGGGACTTCCGAATTCAGACTGACAAAGTTCTGGAACACAACACACCAGACATCAGAGTTGTGGAAAAGAAAAAGGTTTGGATCATTGATGTCGCCATCCCAGGTGACAGTCGCATTGACGAAAAACAACAGGAAAAACTCAGCCGCGATCAGGACCTCAAGATTGAACTTCAAAGTCTCTGGCAGAAACCAGTGCAGGTAGTCCCGGTGGTGATGGGCACAATTTATACATTTCAGACTTGGGAAATAGATACATTATATAAAAGGACTAGCTGTGCCCGGCCACGTGTTGCTGTGGCGAAGTATGGTGGTATGGGAAATAAAGTATCGAGGAATTGGTGGTAGTTAAGGTCAAGGGTAAAGGTTTTCCCCAGACATTAAGTCCAGTCGTGTCTTACTCTGGAGGTTGGTGCTCATCTCCATTTCTAAGCCGAAGAGCCGGCGTTGTCCGTAGACTCCTCCAAGGTCATGTGGGATGACTACATGGAGCAGCGTTACCTTCCCGCCGGAGCAGTACCTATTGATGCACTCACATTTGCATGTTTTCGAACTTCTGGGTTGGCAGAAGCTGGAGCTAACAGTGGGGGCTCTCTCCGCTCCCCCAATTCAAACCTGTGGCCTTTCAGTCCAGAAGTTCAGCAGCTCAGCGCTTTAACACGCTGCGCTATCAGGGGATATTATTTCCTAAAGGTTGTGAATACACAATATTTCTGATTGGTTTTTTTTGTTTGTTGGAGGCAAGTATGAATGCTGCAATTAGGAAAAATGATTAGGATGTAATGGCCTTGCAGCTTTAAAGCCTGGCTGTTTCCTCCCTGAGTGAATTTTTTGTTGGGAGGTGTTAGCTGGCCCTGATTGTTTCCTGTCTGGAATTCCCTTGTTTTCAGAGTGGTGTTGTTTGCGATATTTTATGTGCTTCTACTGTCTGTGGCCCTGAGAAAACAGGATTTTCCAGACTTTGATGATGGGAATACTTTGTTGGGAGGTGTTAGCTGGCCCTGATTGTTTCCTGTCTGGAATACCCTTGTTTTCAGAGTGATGTTGTTTGCGATATTTTATGTGCTTCTACTGTCTGTGGCCCTGAGAAAACAGGATTTGCCAGACTTTGATGATGGGAATACTTTGTTGGGAGGTGTTAGCTGGCCCTGATTGTTTCCTGTGTGGAATTCCCCTGTTTATTTACTGTCCTGGTTTTAGAGATTATATTGTTCTGCATTGTTCTATCCCAGTAATTATTTCATATTAAAGAAGAATCTCACTTATCCAACATTCACTTATACAATGTTCTGGATTACCCAACACAGTCTGCCTTTTCATAATCAATGTTTTTGTAGTCAGTGTTTTAAATTCATTGTGATATTTTAGTGGCAAATTTGTAAATACAGTACAGTAGAGTCTCACTTATCCAACATAAACGGGCCGGCAGAACGTTGGATAAGCGAATATGTTGGATAATGAGGAATTAAGGATAACCCTATTAAACATCAAATTAAGTTATGATTTTACAAATTAAGCACCAAAACATCATGTTATACAACAAATTTGTCAGAAAAAGTAGTTCAGTACACAGTAATTATAAGTATAGTAATTACTGTATTTATGAATTTAGCACCAAAATATCACGATATATTGAAAGCATTGACTACAAAAATGCGTTGGATAATCCAGAATGTTGGATAAGCGAGTGTTGGATAAGTGAGACTCTACTGTAAATACTACATAGCATTACTGCGCATGGAACTACTTTTTCTGTCAAATTTGTTGTATAATATGATGTTTTGGTGCTTAATTTGTATAACGATTACCTAATTTGATGTTTAATTGGCTTTTCCTGAATCCCTTCTTATTATCCAACATATTCACTTATTCTGCCGGCCTGTTTACGTTGGATAAGTGAGAGTCTACTGTATATTTCTAATCTTATATTATCTGCTCAGAACTGGATTATCTGAGGCCCCTTCTTCACAGCTGTATAAAATGCACACTGAAGTGGATTATATGGTAGTGCGGAGTCCAGATAATCCAGTTAAAGCAGATAATATAAGATTATAAATGGGTTATATAGCTGTGTGGAAGGGCCTTGAGTCTACACTGCCATATAATCCAGTGCAAATTAGATAATCTGTGGAAGAAGTCTAAGTGAGGCCTAACTCTGCCTGTCCCCTAACTGAAACCTGGCTGTCCCTTGGTTGCTAGGCAACCAAGTGGGCAGAGATTAGCCCTCTAAACTGGAGGCAATTGGATAAAAAAAAATTATTGCTCTCCCTCTAATTAGGACTTTATTTTTCTTTTCTTTTTGTTGTATCAACCTTGAGGCGTGGATGATGGGTTGTGTTGTCAAATTTTGAGGTTGGGGGGCCTGTACTTTTGTTGTTTTGTGAATTGCCGTGATGCCATCACTCTTTTATATATATAGATAAACATTACACAGAAAGTAATAGATATAAATATGGTAGCTGCTGATCCTAGTTTTGTCTCTGGATGTCTGGGCATGGAGATGATGAGATTATGTAAATGTCTTTTTTCAAGACAGCCAAATAAAGAATGTTGAAATGGTGAATGTCTTCTTTGTCCCTGATGGCCCTTCTACACAGCCATATAACCCAGAATATCAAGGCAGAAAATCTCACTGTATCTGCTTTGAACTGGGTAGTGAGGGAAGAAAGTCCATGCTGACATATATTCCAGTTCAAAGCAGATAATGTGGGATTTAATTCAGCTTTGTGGAAGGGGCCTGAGACACACCCAGGCTGGTTCCCAGCATGGCATATATAATTATCACTCATATTTTATGACAAGACTAGAGGTTACAACAGGACATTAATTGGGCAGACTAGGTCAGTGCTTCTTTGGCTACCTGGCTTTGAGGAATCAACACCCACCCACCCCCAATTGCACCAGAAACTGACATCATATTATCCACTATTGACTACCGTTGAAGGACCAGTAGCCAATGACTAAGGAATGGTATGGTTCAGTGGGGTAGCAATCCCCCCTCCCTTTGAGCCAAGTACGGGCACCATATTTGCCCATTGGTTACAACTGTTTTCATCTTTCTTGCAAATTTCCCAGGGACAGGCACCAACAGTCCAGGGATGATAACCTTGAATAACAGTGATCTGGGTTTATCTGTTGCTCCTCTTTCGTCTGCCTATCTGTGCTGTAGACCATGAGGATTCAGCCAGATGGACTGACAGCTATGGTTCACTTTGGACTATTCTGTTTCTAAATTTCATACATATAACACTTTGTATCAGTTGTTCCCATTCCCATGTCCAGTCCTGCCTTAAATATATTAGTTTCCTTTTTATCTGTTAGAGGCATTGTTAACTGTGGTGCGGACAGGGCTTCCTTCCCTCCTCCTCATTCCTTCTTCCTCATGCTCTTCCTCCAGTATTTCCATTCGCTATCTGGTACTTTTAGGGGATGGGGAAAATATTTTTATATTTGCAGAGCAAGACTGCCATAGAGCTTTACCACAAACTTTGTAGAAAAGAGAAGAGAAATGAAAATATCCTACTATGAATGCAGAGCAATGCAGAAGGAGTGTTTAACCAGGAGCTCTTCTCACGACACTCATATAGCACTATGATTCCACTTTAACTGGCATTATGTCAATGGAGTCCTGGGATCCGTAGTTATCAAATGGAAAGTTCCTGTAATGCCCCACTAAACTACAAATCCCACAGCTCCATAAGATGTTGCCAGAGCAATTGTAGTGGAACCATAACACTATAGTTGTGTAGTTTGAAAGAGCTCCTGGTTTTTGGAAATGCAGTGAGGGAAGAAAGGTCTAAATAAATTCCCTGTGACTGTGACAAACATCAAGCCGCCATTCAGAAATGCAAAAGAAATGGAAACAATGGCTACAGACTCTTGAAAATCTAAAACACTCTGCCCTGGATCTGCAAAGTCTCAGCTAGTCCTAGAGATAGACTGGGGTACATCATATGGATAGTTTTAACAATCCCAATAAGTACAGGTAACAACAACCACCAAATCCCAAAAAAATTCATATGTTTGGATCAGCTCTAAGAAAATTGAGGGAAAGTTTTTGTTCTCATCCTATTTTCTGGAAATTGCATCCTCTTATACACAGGAGCCCCCAGTGGCGCTGTGGATTAAACCCCTGTGCCAGCAGGACTGCTGACCGACAGGTCATTGGTTCGAATCCAGGGACAGCGAGTGAGCTCCCTCTGTCAGCTCCAGCTCACCATGCAGGGACATGAGAGAAGCCTTCCACAAGGATGGTAAAACATCAAACATCCGGGCATTTGACATCCTTGCAGATGGCCAATTCTCTCACACCAGAAGTGACTTGCACTTTCTCAAGTTGCTCCTGACACGGAAAAAAAAAATCCAGACAATAAACATAAGTAACAATATGTAGACACAGAATGTCTGCCAGCTTTTAATCTTCACTTGAACTTCTGCAAAACATTTTAAAGAGAAATTACTCATGGGTTGTAATACTTCTCAGTAGTGCTAACCCACAGATTAGTCTCCTTTAAATACATTCTTAGAATGATCATTAATAAATATACTGTTTTGGCTTCCTTATGTGAGGAGACACAAATACACCCTTTGTTTATAATATTCTTTTGAGCCTGTAAATATGCTGCATTACCTTTTTTATTGTTTCAATGACTATTATTCTGGATGTTGATCTTGTTCTCACTTTTATTCCCTAATCCTATGACATTATTTTATTAAATATAGAACAGGAAGATATAAAGTAAAGGTAAAGGTTTCCCTTGACAATAAGTCTAGTAGTGTCCGACTCTTGGGGGTGGTGCTCATCTCCATTTCTAAGCCAAAGAGTCAGCGTTGTCCATAGACATCTCCTAGATCATGTGGCCAGCATGACTGCTGGGAGCGCCATTACCTTCCTGCAGAATCAGTACTTATTAATCTACCCACATTTGCATGTTTCCGAACTGCTAGGTTGGCAAAAGCTGAGGCTAACAGCGGGTGCTTACCCTGCTCCCTGGATTTGAACTGCTGACGTTTCTGTCAGCAAGTTCAGCAGCTCAGCAATTTAATTCACTGCACCACCAGGTGACAGAAAGATATATTAGAATATTATTTAAATATAGATTTAAAACAATTATCTCACCCACTCTACTTTTGTCTGCTTGATTTATAAATACAGGTGACAATTATTTTAAAAAATTAAGATTAATTCTATTCTGGATAATAAATTATATTCTTCTGAAGTATTACATACAACTACCAAGGGCCTGTCAACACTGGTATTATCGTGAGATATTTTTTAACAGTTTATAATTCCCTCAGGGCACATGGGCTTCTTCTCACCCACCCAAAGTCACAATTTTGCACCCACAGCCTTATCAGAGAGCTAGATTCAAATTTTATCTTGTGAGGAATTTAAGCTTAAGAAATCTATAGTTCACTGGAATACTTTTTTTCCTTGGTAAATTGTAAAACCATGTGAGCTGTACTACTGGAATTTGTCAAAAGGGATACAAAATAGAGAAGAAGCACATTTCCCCGTTCAGGGACTTTTTTTGCATCTGGAAAGTGATGTCTTGAATATATTTGACCTAAATCCAGGCTTAGGTAAGAAGAGGGTGGATTGAGCCTCTCTGCTTTCTTACCCCTCCTCCCTGCTGAAGGTTAGGGATCCCCCAGAATGGAATAGTAATTCCTTAACTATAGAATGACTCATTGCAGCTTTTCAGTGTCAGTCCCAGAAGATATTTTTCCAACAAGAAAACATTACCAAATGGTAGGATCCATTTTGTCTGTTCTTAAAAACAATGATGGAAAACATTAGGCTTTCCACATGTCCTTGGTAGTTGTTCTCAGGCCATGGAACTGTCTACCACGCAAGTGAAGATTTTATGAAAAGAAGCATTTGGTCACTAAAAGTGCATCTACACTGTAGAATAAATGCACATATTTTGTTTAACACACACGTGAGCTGTCAAGTCTAATTTTGAAGAATAGAGGGATATAAAATAAAATACAGTAGAGTCTCACTTATCCAATCTTTGCTTATCCAACATTCTGTATTATCCAACATAGTCAGTGGGCCTCTCCATGCTCTATGAGACATGGCTGGCACAGACTTTTCCCGTCGGGTACAGCATCCGGACTGCACAGTGTCCGGCCTATTATCTAGTATCAGAATATTCATATCCTAAGCACTCAGATACCCCAAGGCAGTGGGAAAACAAATGAGATTAAAACTATGCACACAAAGTGGGACTGAACTTCAGGAAAAACTGTGAGTTAATGCTGCTTTATTATACCAGATCTCTCCATATCTGACTCCTTACAGTTCCAGAGGCCCCAAAGGGGAATAGGGAAATGCCATCCTCCAGGAGAGTAATGTGAACATGACCAAATCACTTTCATTTCTATAATGACAGCACATTCTGTCCTTTTCATGTTGCAGAAACGATCACTTACCTTTTAATGAAACCAAAGAACTACACAAATTACAAACAACTAAAAACAAAATGTCTCACTACAACAAGGAATTCAATCAGTTCTTCTCATAAGCAGGATGAGTAACATCCAATTTACAAAATTCACATCCCTGTATATAATTTGATGTTTAAAAGGCTTTTCCTTAATCCCTATTTATTATCCAACATTTTCACTTATCCAACATTCTGCCGGCCCATTTATGTTGGATAAGCGAGATGACAGCTCCCATGATTTGTTATGGTGCATACAGTAGATAACAATTGGAGTCAAACTGTTGTCCAAAAACCCAGATTCTAAAAGTCTGAAAGCCAAAAACAGGGCCTGGCTGGATGACCTCCCGATGCCCCACGACTTTAGAAGCAGGAAACCTATCAGCAGAGAAGCCTCACCTGGTTTTCTGCCTTCCCACCAACACGCATTGGGCACAAGCCATCTGAACATCCCCATGAGCCAAGCCACTGGGTTGAACAATAGATCAAGAATGCCAATAACAGCTCTACCAGCAACTGATCATGTATGGACATAATATATCCCACCTAAAGCAACCACAATGCCCATCACTGCAGTCCTTCTCCCCATTGTTTCATCAAGGGAACTAGAAAATCCCATTGCCTAAGGGCCATCCCACTCTGATAATAATACCTCCATTGTCCCCTAACTGGCACCCATTTCCCTGCCCAGAAGGAACATGGCCATACAGCCCAGAAAATTCACAGCAACCCAGTGATTCTGGCCATGAAAGCCTTCGAAAACACAATGTCTGTTCTTTTGAATGTCCATAAAATACTGGGGTGTGTAAACAGAGGGCACGTCAGATCTGGAACTCTTCCTGGCATCCTTCTCTGATGACTGAAGCAATAAAGATTACCTTTTATTCTGCTTTCAATTCTGCATGCCCTGAATGGAAAATATTGAAAGCTCCTATTCTAAACTTAGATTTATTATAGAAAGAACTATTTGCAATATGAAGTGTCACATGAATAATCTTTTCTTCTTTGAAATCAGGAATACCCAAGACCAGCAATTTAAAAAACCCACCTCTCTTCCTCAGCATATCTTTTCATTAGACTACATCTGTAGTTATTAACAATGCTGCAGCAAGAGCCAACCCCTTTGGTTTATGCCCTTCATATTCTACAGAGGAATTTTAACCAGAGAACTAGTAGGTATCTGTGATGTATCTCATCTACCAAGCTTCCTTCAGATAATGATTTGTAACTATTGTGATTTAGTTTTGTATAAATATTTTTAAAACCCCACCAAAGCGGTTCTAAAGGGAGGATAACACAGCATTTATTGGATTAAAATTTCCTGACTATCCATAAATTACACATTATGTTTTGAAGAATATGCACATATTCAGTTAACATGGGCACATTTAATTCTGCATATTCATGGGCAGGGATTGTATATATGAGAGTATCACATCTTACTGAATGTTTGGGATAGTCAGTTGTAATAGCAACTTTATGCTCATAAAGGCTGATGAATAATGCTTTGTTCTTTGTTGTTATCTTGTCTTTTAAATGGGACTTTTCCAAGTAACTATGTTTTTGACTAAGACTGACTTGGCATCACGGAGCTACTCTGCTGCCTACACAGCCACTTTCACTGGCACAACACTACTCTGGGAGTGAACAATTGGCAAACTCAACATGTCTTTCCCTATTCAAGAGCGGCTCCATCCTGGATGTTGATCAACTGTACCATCTCTTTCTTTGTTGTCAAGGCTAGATAGCAGTTCTTCATCCTAATATGGGCTTGCTTTGGACTCTGAATGGGGCAAGCAAGAAGGGTGGGGAAATTCAAGAGGCAGCAGCTCTTCCAGGAGTCTCTGCTGGCTTTGGATTGAGATTCAAGCAGCATTTGTAAGATGGGTGTTGCTGCCAGGAGATGTCAGGGAAGGAGTCCTGCTGAGATGCTATTCTGCACATTGGCTCTAAAGGAACAGAATGACCACCAAGAGCTGATTGGTCCATGAAGGTGCCAAGTTTGAAGCCCATGCTGTTCTCTTCCAGATTAGTTTCAGAATGCCATCCAGGCACTATATTCTGGGATTTGAAGTAAGGATCTTCTGCTGCAAAACACAAATTAATCAATTTGGCTATGGATCTTCCTGAACTCTGTGACATTAGGAAGAAAATATGTGCCCTGTTCTGTGTCTGATGCTTATCTACATCTGGGCTTAGTTGTAACTGTTCTGTGAAGCATGCAGTGTAGATCTGAGTTCCAGGAATTCCTTCTCTTTTGCTGCGGATGTGTTTTCTAACCATGAATGGGACCATTTCCCCACCCGTTCAAGTGGATCTGAAACTCTCATCTCTTAATGCCTAATTCTCTGATTTATGGAATGAGTCACTAAAGGTTGCTCCTATCCTTGTGTCTCTACACTGTAGAATAATGTTGTCTGACACCACTTTAACTCCCAAAGGTCAGTGCTATGGAATCATAGGAATTGTAGCTTTACAAGGCCTTTATCCTTCTCTGTCTAGGCATGCTGTGCCTCATTAAACCTACAAGTCCCACGATTCCATAGCGTTGAGCCCCTGCAGTTCACAATGTATTGTACAATTTTATATGTGTGTTTTATTGTAAGCTGCCCTGAGTCCCCTATTGGGTGAGAAGGGTGGGATATAAATATTGTAATAAATAAATAAATAAATGGTATTAACCCAAACTGCATTAGATCCATAGTGTAGTTTGTGTGTGTGTGTGTGTCAGGAGCTATTTGAAAAATTACAAGTCGCTTCTGGTGTGAGAGAATTGGCTGTCTGCAAGGACGTTGCCCAGGGGATACCCAGATTTTTTTTAATGTTTTTGCTATCCTTGTGGGAGGCTCCTCTCATATCCCCGCATGGAGCTGGAGCTGACAGAGGGAGCTCATCTGTGTTCTCGCAGTGTTGGATTCAAACCTGCAACCTTCAGGTCAGCAACCCAACCTCCAAGTCATCAGTCCTGCCAGCACAAGGGTCTAACCCACTGCACCATCGGGGGCTCCCCATAGTGTAGCTGCATCCTAGGACAGTCCTTGCTGCAAGTCCTGGCCCCCTCCACATGGGAAAAGGGTCCTTGATCCTTGGGACTTAACTCCCTATCTCAAGAAAGCCATGTCTTAATCTGAGACTTGATTCATTCATTGCTCACCAACAAAAGATAGTTGAGCCATTCATGGAAAGATTTCATCAGAGAGGTTTGCCTTTAACTTCCTCTGAGGCTGGCAGTGTGTGACTTGCTCAAAGTCATCCAGTAGGTTTCCATGTGTGAGTGGAAATTTGAATTCTGATCTCCAGAGTTGTAGTCCAATGCTCAAATCATTATACCATGCTGGTTTGAGTAGAGTCCTGTTTTTCCACCTTGAGCTTCATTGCATTGTTTATTGCTGACATGTTGCTGTTACCTGACACTGAAAAACTGTGTTTCTCCAGGCCCCAATGCTAATACATATTGCTAAAAACCCTAGACAGAGGATGAGGAATAGAGCAGGAGTAAAAAAAAGTAGCTTATTTGAGTAAATCTGCATTGCAGTATTAATACAGTTTGACATCACTTTAACTGCCATTGTAGTTGTAGCTTGGTGAGACACCAGCACTCTTTGACAGAGAAGGCTAAAAACTTGTAAACTACAATTCTTATTATTCCATAGCTGTGAGTCATGGCAATTAAAGTAATGTCAAATTGCATTAATTCTACAGTGTAGATGCACCCTTTGTCAGAGGCTTTGTTAACTTTTACATGTCAATATGCACTGCACTACTTGTGCACATAAAACTCTAAACAAAGATACAGCAGTTTTATATGGACAACTAGCCTTATTCTAACTCAGTTGGTAGAAAAGTACATTTTATTATTTGCCCAACTTACTCTGGAGTGACTATGTTTAGGGGCAGGCTGCATGAATTTCACAAAATGAACTAAAGATAGCAAGACACTTTGGAAAGAACATAGTGTTTTTTATTGTGAGGAACTTTTCTCTCTTTCTGCCACCACTCCCTTTCCTACAAATGTCACTGTCACTGCAACTTCCTGCCAGTTTTACACAAGACCCAATTTATCTAAAGTTAGTCAGACCTAAATTGCACTGGCAGGAAGGGAAGTAGTTTGTTGTAATGAGCTTAACAAAACAGTCCTGTGCATATTTAGTCAGTCCCTTATATAAACAATTGCAATGTGAGCCTAAAAGATATTAAGTTTTACACCTGAGTAGTTTTTTTTTTATTGTTAACGTTTATGGTTTAGTGTTCAAGACCAAGGAATATAGAACAACTGTCATAATTGTATGCGGAAAATGGATCTTTTGTTGTTGCTTGTATCCTGTTTCCTCCCCAAAATTGGAGCTCAAAGTGCCTTACAATTGAAAAAAATACAACGAAACCGTACAAAAATTAACATTAAATTAAACTACAGTACAACACCCACATCTGTGTGGACACATTCCTGTACTATGGAAACAGAAAGCTGTAGATAATAGTGAACCCTAAATGACTCACTTTCACAGGAAGTTACCACAGTCACCTAAATTCCACAGACCTTTGTGGTAACGTCCAGCAGAAACATATCATAGAATTGCCCAGAAGACTTAAAAAATTCCTAGACATATTTTATCAGATGCAGATAGCATTTCAGCGAAGGGATTCTCAGCCCGCATTTGTTACATATACAGTCATCCCTTCTACATTTGCAGTATACAAAGCAGTGGTTTTTAAAAAAAAAAATCCACTAGAACATCTTGTAGTAATCTCTAGGTTCACCAGTGCAATTTTATGGTCAATTTCAGGTGGAAGTAGACCACAGAAATACACTGGAGACCAAGAGATTCCTGGAGGAAAAATATTAATCATATCAACAAATAACCAATTTGCAAAAGTTAAACCTGCAAATGGGGAAGGCCAACTATATAAAAGGTAAAGGTTTCCCCTGACGTTAAGTCCAGTCATGTCTGGGGGTTGGTGCTCATCTCCATTTCTAAGCCGAAGAGCCAGTGTTGTCCGTAGACACCTCCAAGGTCATGTGGCCAGCATGACTGCATGGAGTGCTGTTACCTTCCCGCCGGAGCGGTACCTATTGATCTACTCACATTGGCATGTTTTCGAACTGCTAGGTTGGCAGAAGCTGGCGCAACAGCGGGCGCTCACTCTGCTCCCGGGATTTGAACCTGGGACCTTTCGGCCAACTATATAGCCCACCTTTATTTCTAACTAGGTTGGGGACTCGGTGTGGGCTAGGTTATTTGAAAAAATAAAAATTTTAATTGTTCATTTTTACTATGTTATTGTGTATAATTATGTTTTATTTTGATATATGTTTATCTGCTGATGAAATGTATTATTGCAACTATCCGAGCTTGGCCCCATGTTAGCCGCCCAGAGTCCCTTTGGGGAGATGGAGGCCGAATACAAAAATAAAGTTGTTATTATTATTACTAATAATAATAATAATAAAAAGTGTTAGTGCCCCTCCAAACTACAAATCCCAGGAGTCCATTCCATTGGCTGTTAAAGTGGTGCCAAGCTGCATAAATTCCACAATGTAGACCAGGCATGGGCAAACTTCGGCCCTCCAAGTGTTTTGGACTTCAGCTCCCACAATTCCTAACAGCCGGCGTGAGAGTTGGGAGTCCAAAACATCTGGAGGACCGAGGTTTGCCCATGGCTGGTGTAGATGCAGAGAGTAGAGAGGAGGAGAGAAAAGAAGAAAAGAACAGAAAGGAGGAGGGGAGGAGAAGAGGAGGAAAGGCTGCAGTTCCCCCGCGCATGCGCATTGTGAGCGGCGAGCTCGCCCCAAGAACGGAGGGTGGGTGAGGGAGGGGAGAAAGACAGAAGAGAAGGCTGCAGTGCCTCCGCGCGCGCGCATTCCGAGTGGAGCAGAGGTGGCCCCTCCCTTCTCCTCCTCCTCAGCGCGAGGCTGCGCGTGTAGCGTCACGGCAACGGCTCCAAGCCTCGCCCAGGCAGAAGGGAGGGGGAAGAGGGCGGGACAGGAGAGAGAGAGGGAGAAGGCGAGGGAGCTTTGGCCAGGACGGCGGCGGCGGGGAGCGGCAGCGCCGTCCGGTAAGTCGAGGCCGCCATGCTGCCTCTGAGGAGAAGGGAGCCTGTGGTGAGGAGGGGGAGGGGTCGCGGCGCCACTTGAGGAGGCGAGGAAGGCGGTTGAGGCGACACAGAGAGAGAACATGGCGGAGGCGGAACCGAGCCCGGCCGCTCCCCTCAGTGGAGAGAGAGAGATGCCGGGCGAAGGCTGTTCCCTCCTCCCCTCCCTCTCTTTCAATGGTGGCCTCCTCCTCTTCCTGGGGAGAAGTTGGGGAAGGGGGAAAAGTTCGAGCCCCTTCACTGAGGGGAGGAGGAGGAACCCAGGCCTTATAACGGGGGAAAAAGTTCTCGCCGGCCGGCCCCGCCTCAACAGTTTCCATTCTCGGCCTCAGCGGGAAGCCCTGCGGCCGCTCCTCGCTTCTGCGATAGGCCTCTTCCGCTTCCTATTTTCCTGCTCCTTCACGAAGGAGCCGCATTGAAAGCCTGAAGGGAAGGGAAAGAGAAGGGAAGGAAGGGGTGGCGGCCCACACCGTCCTCTCATCAGTTGTTCTTCAGCTCCTAGGAGGAATAATAATAATGCGGGTTTTTTTGGTCGAGTCTTGTTCTCCCTTCATATTATCTCAGTAAACTCTTTGTTATCCGGCACCCGTGGGAATTGGTTAGTGCCGGATAAATGTAGTTTCTGGTTGTTTGAGAGTTACTACTAAAATTACAAATAGGCCCAACTAAGGGCCCTTCCACACAGCCCTATATCCCAGAATATCAAGGCAGAAAATCCCACATTATCTGAGTGTGGACCCAGATAACCCAGTTCAAAGCAGATATTGTGGGTTTTTCTGCCTTGATAATCTGGGATATAGGGCTGTGTAATAAAATCTCACATTTTCTGCTTTGAACTGGAATATAGGGAAATGTGGACTGGGGCCCTTTCCATGCAGCTCAGTAAAATCCCACATTATTTGCTTTGAACTGGGATATATGGCAGTATGGACTCAGATAACCCAGTTCAAAGCAGATGTTTTGTGTTTTTCTGCCTTGATAATCTGGGATATAGGGCTGTGTAATAAAATCCCACATTTTCTGCTTTGAACTGGAATATAGGGCAGCGTGGACTGGGGTCCTTTCCACACAGCTCAGTATAATCCCACATTATTTGCTTTGAACTGGGATATATGGTAGTATGGACTCAAATAACCCAGTTCAAAGCAGATATTGTGGGATTTTCTGCCTTGATATTCTGGGTTAATATCAAGGCAGAAAATCCCACAATATCTGCTTTGAACTGGGTTATCTGAGTGTGGACTCGGATAATGTGGGATTTTCTTCCTTGATATTCTGGGATATAGGGCTGTGTAGAAGGGCCCTCAGTTAACACAGTTCCAAGCAGATATTGTGGATTTTCAGCCTTGATATTCTGGGTTATATTGCTGTGTGGAAGGACCCTCGGATAACACAGTTCAAAGTAGATTTTGCGGGATTTTCTGCCTTGATATTCTGGGTTATATGGCTGTGTGGAAGGACCCTCATACTGTATGCCCCATAAATTCTTTGCAGTACTGACCAGATATTAACATTGAAATATAGTAGTAATTGAAAGCAGATTTAGGGTCCTTCCAGATAGGCCCTATATCCCAGGATCTGATCCCAGGTTTTCTGTTTATCCCAGATTATCTGACAGTGTGGACTCATATAATCCAGTTTAGAGCAGAAATCCTGGAATTAGATCCTAGGATATAGGGCCTGTCTGGAAGGGCCCTAAATCTACTTTCAATTACTACTATGCGCCCTTCCACACAGCCATATAATCCAGAATATCAAGGCAGAAAACCCCATCTATCTGCTTTGAACTGGATTATTTGAGTCCACACTACCATATATTCCAGTTCAAAGCAGAAAATGTCAGATTTTCTAACTTGATATTCTGGGTTGTATGATTGTGTGGAAAGGCCTTTTGTTATCCGGCACCCATGGGAATTAGTTGGTGCCGAATAAATGTAGTTTCTACTTGTTTGAGAGTTACTACTGAAATTACAGATAGGCCTACCTAAGTAATAATGCATGCCCCATAAACTCTTTGCAGTATTGACTGGATATTAACATGGAAATATAGGGCCCTTCCACAGAGTCATATAACCCAGAAAAGGCAGAAAATCCCACAATATCTGCTTTGAACTGGAATATATGGTACTATAGACTCAAATAATCCAGTTCAAAGCAGGTATGTGGGATTTCCTGCCATGATATTCTGGGTTATATGACTCTGTGGAAGGGTACATATTAGTAATTCAAAACAGATTTAGGTCCCTTCCAGACAGACCCTAGATCCCTATATTTGATCCCAGGTTTTCTGTTTATCCCAGATTATCTGACAGTGCGGACTCAAATAATCCAGTTTATAGCAGAAAACCTGGGATCAGATCCTAGGATATACGGCCTGTCTGGAAGGGCCCTAAGACAAACGTAATGTAACTCGTTTTTGCTGTATTATAAAAACAGCTTGGTGACTGCATTATGCAATTTTAATTTAATATTTGAAGTTTTGCTGTATTACACATGTATTTTAATTTTTATTTAAAGTATTTCTTCATTTTTGCCACATGCTTGAGAGTCCCGGTTGCTTAAGGTCCAGTTAGCTGAGGCCCCTTCCACACAGCTGTAAAAAATTCACATTGAACTGGATTATATGGCAGTGTGGTTTCAAATAACCCAGGGCCCTTCCATACAACCATATAACCCAGAATATCAAGGCACAAAATTCTACAATATCTGCTTTGAACTGGCTTATTTGAGTCCACACTGCCATATATTCCAGTTCAAAGCAGATATTGTGAGATTTTCTGCCTTGATATTCTGGATTATATGACTGTGTGGAAAGGCCCTGAGAGTCTACTGTATATTTATATGTATCCCACTTTTCTCTTGATTTGAGATGTAAAGTGGCTCACTACATTAAAAAAATAGTGTGATTTAAAACCCAAAACATAAATATATTAAATTACAGTTAAATAAACCAGTCAATTAAAATCCCATAAAATATTTAAAAACTTCAAATAAAACAATCAAATATTCTACAGCATTCCCATGGCTTCCTCTTAAGAACTTTTAAAAGTGTCCTAGCACTTGGGTTGGGCAGGGGCGGTTCCAATAATGAAAGGTGGGCAGGGGCGGTTCCAATAATGAAAGGGTTAACTAGAGAATACTTCATTGATCACCGATCTTTGGGTGTCATTTGTACCTGTTACAAAAATCAAGATCAAATAGCAGAGGGTTGGCTGGTTGTGGTGCTTTCCTTTATGATATTCCTGGCAGGCAGGCTGTTAACCTAGTGCCTTGGATATAAATGCAGTCCTCTGCACAAGTATTGCTAAAATCAGTGAGTGTTAATTTGTGCTGAATTAAGAGTGAAGGTCTTTATATCCTGATGAAGTTAACTTTTCAAAATGGAAATCCTTGGAATCATATTATTGGAAGGGACTTCATGGGCCATCAAGTACAACACCCTTCTCAATGCATAATTGAACATTCTCAGCAGGTAGCTGTCCAGACTCCTTTTAAAGAGATCAAGAGAAGGAGACCCCACCACATCTCAAGGCACTGCTCTTATTGTGAAGAAGTTCCTTATTATGTTTAATAGAAATACACTTTCCTGCAGCTTCAGACTATTTGATGTGGTTCTACTATCTGGGGCAGCAAAAATAGGCCTGCTCCCTCCTTTGTGTGACAACCCTTGAAGTATTTAAAAAGTGCAATCATGTCAGCCCTCAGTCTTCTCTGCATCAAGTTGAACATAGTCAGCTCATTCAGTGTTTCCTCATATACCTTACAATAAGTAGTCATTTAAAATCCTGTTTTGCTTGCATCTCTTATTTGGCAGCTTTTTTTCATAATCTTGTGCTGATACCTTTGTAGTTTCCTGTTAACTTGCCCTAATTCAATATTTCAGTAACTTCCTGTGTTAAACTGAAACCAGACAAGGCTAAAATGAAAATTGTCAAACCCTGTAATTGGTGGGAAGAGTGGCTGTCCTTTTGGTATTCTGGCCTTGGGGTGCTCTTGCAATTAGCCCCATGTCTAGAAAGTCAGGATATGGTAGTGTCTAGTGCCTGTCTGGAAATTCTATTCAGCAGTTGTGTTTGTTTCGATCATAAGGTTTGTCTCAAGTATACACGTGAGGCTTCATTACTATAGTGCTCTGCAGATGTTACTACTGTACCTTGAAAGTAGGGAAAAACTTGAAGTGATTTAGAGTGTAGTGATCATGAAAACTTTTTTTCCGAATAGGGAGAAAACTGTTGGCAAATGCTATTTCTAAAAATAGCCATATTAATTTATTGCATCAAGAATAATAGATTCATGTGGACTTTTGAGGTCTAATACTTTGTGTAGCATGAGCTTTCATAGACTCTGTCCCATTCCTTATCTGGGCATGTTTTTTACATTGACAGTCCTCTAAAGACCTGTGTGGCTTGTACCTTTGGCTCTTCCCATATTCAAGTTTCAGAAGCAAATCCAATATTGTGTTTATTTTTTAGTCATAAAGACATATAGAGGTTGTTATTATGAAAGCTACATGGTGGTGGGACTCCCTTCCCCCATTATTTGGCGAACAACTTAAATTTTACAAAAAGTAGCAGGGTCTGTTAAGTTTTTTCTTGACTTTGTGCTATGTTATTGTGCCAGTAGAGTGTGGATACAAACAGTCATATGTTGACCAAGAGAATTGGATGGATAGAGCACAAATTGTGTATACTTTAACAGTTTATATTTGGAGAATGGCAACTTCCTTTGACATATCAATAAAAACTCCTGTGATAGATATATGAGTGTGGTGTTCCAAAAATACTTTCTCCCAACTTTTAAAAAATACATGCTACTGAGAAATCTACTTTTCTTTGCACAACTCTCTAGGTTGTGAAAAACAATCCAAGATGCTAATAGATGATCAGAAGAGTTTACTGATCAAAATCCTCTTTTTTATTTATTTCAGATTTAATTTAATTGCTGCTTTGAGCAAACTAGGCTAATGTGGTGATAGCAGTGCAGAGATCATTGCTTTTATGGAATTCTTGTAACTCTCCATAAATATATTGAAGCAAACTTTTGTTTTGTATTAAAAATCTTTAATATTAATACATGACTATAAACATAGTCCTGAACCCTATTTCTTCCCTCTGAACAGAATGAGAATCCATACATGAACTCAAGAAAGTTCCCTTTCTGTATGCAGAAATCTTTCTATAAGTGGGAGAATCTTTTGTTCACAGAGTATGGGATTAATAATAATACAATGATATTATAATACACTTTATTTATTACCCACCCCCCTAATGGCTTGGCATTAGTTACAATAAATTCAAAAATATATGAACATTTTAAAACAAAGTGATTATAAAAATACAGTGTGGATTTAGGGTGAAATATAATTTACTTAAAACAGCATTTAAAACTTATAGTCACATCTTCCCGCATGTCCCACCCACACCTCCCTAGCAGTATACCCCTTATCCTTCCTCAAATACCTGCTGACAGAGAGAGGTCTTTGCTTGCCTGCAGAATAATAGAGTTGGAAGAGACCACATGAGTCATCTAGTCTAACCCCCTGTCATGCAGGAAAAGCACAATCAAAGCATCCCCAACAGATGGCCATCTAAACTCTTTTTAAAAGCTTCCAATGAAGGAGCTTCCACCACACTCTGAGCCAAAGAGTTCAATCGCTGAACAGCTCTTCCAGTCAAGAAATTCTTCCTAATGTTCAGGTGGAATCTTCTTTCCTGTAATTTGAACCCATGCTCCAAGTCCTAGTCTCCAGGGCAGCAGAAAACAAGCCTGCTCTCTCTTCCTTATGACATCCTTTCACATATTTATATACGGCTATCATGTCTCCTCTCAACCTTCTCTTCTGCAGGCTAAACAGACCCAGCGCTTTAAGCTGCTTTTCATAGGGCATGGTCTCCAGACCTTTGATCATTTTAATTGCCCTCCTCTGGACACCTTCTACTTGTCAATACCTCTTTTAAACTGTGGTGCCCAGTATTCCAGGTGAGGTCTAATCAAAGCCAAATAAGGAGGCACCATGACTTCCTTTGATCTAGACACTATACCTGTTTTGATGCAGCCCAAAATCCCATTGGCTTTTTTAGCTGCTGCATCATATAGTTGGCTCATGTTCAACTTGTCCATGAAGACTCCCAAGATCTTTTTCACATGGACTGCTGTGGAGCCAGGCATCACCCATTCTGTATCTTTGCATTTCATTTTTTCTAGAGTATAAGCCAATGGTGGGAAATGCAGCAGCTACTGGTAAATTTCAAAATAAAAATAGATACCAGTAAAGTTACATTAATTGAGGCATCCGTTTGTTAAATGTTTCTGAATATTTACCATATTTCAAAGAAAAACAGTAAACTAGCTCTGTAAGTGGAAAAGTAGGGTCGACAAAAACAATATGGTATCAACAATAACTTTATAATAATAAAACTTCATTTGTATCCCGCCCTATCTCCCCATGGGGACTCAGGCTGGCTTCCAACATAGTAATAGGCAAACGTTCAATGCCTATATAAATGCAGAGCTAGATATACTAATTTTACATATGCATTTCCCCTTGAAAAGTTAGCATATCCTCTCTCTATGTGCATTTCCCTCTGCAATTTTTGCAAGCCCTATATATCTATGTTTACATCTATCTAGATATCTCTGTGTGCGTGTACATTTCCCATACAATATTTGGAAGCCCTGTATATCTATATTCATATCTAGACATGTCTGTATATATTTGTGTGTGCATTTCCCCCTATAATCTTTGCAAGCTCTATATATTTATATTCATATGTATTTATCTAGACCCCCCCCTCTCTCTCTCTCTCTCTATATATATATATATATGGATTTGCAAAATTTCAAACATGAGGGGAAAATTCATATATAAAATCATTTATATTTATACACACACACAGATACGGATATATAGGTACCTTTGTATTTATCAATATCTATATAGAATTTGCAGAGACTTGCAAACGTGAGGGGAAATTCATATATAAAAGTAATGTATAGCTATAGATACAGATATACAGGTACATGAAAATCTCTAGACATTTATATGTACAGTAGAGTCTCACTAATCCAAGCCTCGCTTATCCAAGCCTCTGGATAATCCAAGCCATTTTTGTAGTCCATATGTTTCCAATATATCGTGATATTTTGGTTCTAAATTCATAAATACAGTAATTACAACATAACATTACTGCGTATTGAACTACTTTTTCTGTCAAATTTGTTGTATAACATGAAGTTTTGGTGCTTAATTTGTAAAATCATAACCTAATTTGATGTTTAATAGGCTTTTCCTTGATCAGTCCTTATAATCCAAGATATTCGCTTATCCAAGCTTCTGCCGGCCCGTTTAGCTTGGATTAGTGAGACGCTACTGTATATTGGATTTGCAGAGAGCTGCAAATATGAGGGGGAAATTCATATATAAAATTAATGTATATAGGTAGATACAGATATATAGGAACATAGGGATTGCAAAGGCTTGCAGGGGGAAATGGCTATGTATTTATAGGAGAGATTAACATATTTCAGGGGAAAATGCTTTTATAAGATTAATGGATATACAGTAGGTCTCACTTATCCAACGTTCTGGATCATCCAACGCATTTTTGTAGTCAATGTTTTCAATATATTGTGATATTTTGGTGCTAAATTCGTAAATACAGTAATTACTACATAGCATTACTGTGTATTGAACTACTTTTTCTATCAAATTTGTTGTATAACATGATGTTTTGGTGCTTAATTTGTAAAATCATAACCTACGTAATTTGATGTTTAATACGCTTTTCCTTAATCCCTCCTTATTATCCAACATATTCACTTATCCAACGTTCTGCTAGCTCGTTTATGTTGGATAAGTGAGACTCTACTGTATATGGTTTTCAAAGACTTCAGGAGAAACATGCACATATATAAACATTTATTTATTTATTTACAATATTTATATTCCACCCTTCTCACCCTGAAGGGGACTCAGGGCAGATCGCAATGTACATATACATGGCAAACGTTCAGTGCCATACAACATACAGACAGAGACAAAGACACAGGCAATTTTAACATTTTCTAGCTTTCGGCTTCATGAGGATATGCTTGATTCTGGCCACAGAGAGGGCTGCTGCTTCAACATCCACTGTGACACCAAGTCCTGGATGGATTATTTCCTCATTCTTCCGCATGCTGCTTGATGATTTTTATGGTGTCGCAAATTAAATTAGCCTCCCCACATAAGTGGTACCTAAATTTCCTACTTGATACATGCAACTATCTTTCGGGTTGTTTAGGTCAACAACAAGCTGGGCTATTTTTTAATGGTCGGGCGCTCAATCCGAACCGGGCTAGCTACGAACTCATGAACTCTCGGTCAGTAGTGATTTATTGCAGCTGGCTACTAACCAGCTGTGCCACATCCTGGCCCATTTATATATCTATAGGGCTTGCAAAGGCCAGTGAACACTTCAGAGGGAACAAAAATGTTAATACATTTAGATACACACAAAAAAGCCAGGAAATTGGATGGGTTTGAAAGAGAGCCATACAAACAAGAAGGACATGAAATATATCTCCTTTTCCTCCTGCCCTCCCTTTTGACAGGAAAAGAAAACACACTATTAAGGGAGGAGAAGAAGAGAGATAAATATATATTGCAAACAGTGCTGCCCGACCTTGATCCCATTATAAGCCGAGGGAGGCGTTTTCAACTCAAAAAATGGCTGAAAACTTGGCTTATCTTCGAGTATATATGGTAAACTTCACCATCTATAGCTCCCAATGTTGACTCCTTTCTTGAACAAAAAACCTAATTTTCCAATGTCAGGGAAGGGGCCAGCCTGGTCTCTCTTGGGAAGGAGTTCCACGGTCTAGGAGCAGTCACCAAATAGGCCATCTCTCGGGCTCTCCCAAACGCACTTGAGCGGGTGGTGGGACAGAGAGAAGGCCCTCCCCAGATGATCATAGTAGTCTGACAGGTTCATAGTAGGATCAATAAATGGAAAGGACTTCAGAGATCATCATCAAACTTACTGCTTAGTCATTCATGATTCACCAGTTGCATCCCTGACAAATAGTAATCCAGATTTTACTTAAATACCATTGACCAATGGCTGCCTATTGTATCATCAGGAAGTTTCTCTTGAATGTAGTTGAAATCTTTTTACCCGCAGTTTCCATTTGCTTGTTCTAATCATATCTTCGGGAACAACAGAAAGAATTGTCTTTTATGTGACAATTCTTTAGATATTAGAAGATTGTTGCTATGTCTTTCCTCAGTCATAAGTCTTTGGGTTAAATATACCCTAGGCCAGTGATGGCGAACCTTTCAGAGACCGAGTGCCCAAACTGGAAAGGGAGGGGCTAGGAGAGAGGGCGCTGTATGTCCCTCTGGCACATGTGCCATAGGTTCACCACTACTACCCTAGGCTTTCAACTCTTCCTCATATCAGATTTGGTTACTAGTCTCATCACCATCCTGATCTACTTTTAAATCAACATAATAAAACATTTCTAATTTTGATTAACTATAAGCAAAACACTTTAAACAGACTTAGTACTACAAGATGAGATCTATATGTGTTAGCAACTTCATAATTTTTCCATAGTTTTCATTATTCTTCTGATGTGATATTATTTGCTCTATATTCTGAATTCATATCCTGAATTTCTAGCTTGCATAAAAAGTGGCTAAAATGGTAAAATTACTTTAAGAGTAAAACAGGCAAAATATAGGGTTTAGTCAAATAGACCCATACAATTATGGAATGTGTTAGTCAACGAATTGCATAAATCCCACTAATTTCTTTGGATTTTCTTGTTAGGGCTAATATTTGGCTTCGCGGATAGAAAGATTACTTCATACAAAATAAAAATAAAAAATAAAATAAAAATAACAAAAGCATCGGATAAGTTAAAATGTTGGATAATAAGGAGGGATTAAGGAAAAGCCTATTAAACATCAAATTACATTAAGATTTTACAAATTAAGCACTAAAACATCATGTTTTACAACAAATCAATAGAAAAAGCAGTCTTGACTGCGCCCCCGTATGTTTTGCGCCCCAAGCGACCGCTTAATTCGCCTCATTGTTGGACCGGCTCTGGCTGTAAACAATAATTGAACCGGAAACCAGGTAAAAAAGAGCTAAAGATTGCCTATCCAAAGATTGCCTATTTTTGCCCCTTGTTTCTCCTTGCCCAGGAGGCAAGAAACTAAGTAGCCTTAGTTTGCCCTGCCTGATATAACCTGTCAAAGTTTTGGTGAACTGATTGGCCAGTTATTTCTGAAGCATTTAACTTTTTTTAGAAGAACAAAAACATACAAATGAACATCTTAATATTATTACAAATTGCAAATTATTTTATAGTGTTGATGTTTTACAATAATAGTTAACCTCAGTATTAAAATTCTTTATAACTTAATATTAAGAGGGCATCTGTAAATGTGAATAATTAATTGAACAATTCTTAGGTTTGGTTCTTATTCCTGGAAAAACCAAAGTCAGCCCATAGATGTAATTTTAAACAAAATACAAGCTTTTTAATTAAAATGTATTTTTAATGCTTATATCAGACTCTGTATCCAAAGATCTCAGTACAGCATATAATACATTTAAAGAGTTTAGAACAGTTTAAAGCAGTAAGTATATTTAAAACAGTGGTATTGCTCAAATCGTAAGTCACAGAGGAGAACTCATCTAACAGTCCTCGGGCCAACATATATAGGGGGAAATTAACCTTCCAAGTATTAAGGTCCAAAATGATTTTGGGTTTTAAATATTAATATCTGTATTTTGATTTCTAACTGGAAGCATATTGGGAACCTGAGCAGTTCCTATAAAATAGTATTATATGACTTGCATTGTTCTATCCAGCAATCTAGTTGGCTGCATTTTGCAATGACTGTAGCTTACTATCGTCTTCAAAGGCAGACACATTGCAGTGGTATAGTTGAGAGTTATTAGTGCATGAACTACTGTGGCTAGGTTATCTCTGTCCAGGAAAGACCGTAGCTCATAGACAAAATCAAACTGGCCCCAAGTAGTTTGAGCCGAATTGCTATCTGAATTTCTAATTACTAATACTTCCAAGCCACATACCTGTTCCTTTGGGGAAGCTCCAGCCATATTAGAGCCTTCAGCATACTGATGGTATCTGGCCCACAAAATTCCTAATTATCTCTCTCAACAAATTCATGTAGGAGACAAGATAGAACTCTTTCCAACTAGAGCTTACTCACTATGGGACTGAATTCTGGAACTGGCCTTCTATATAGGAGGAGAACCACTGTAACACTTTTACCCAGAATAGGTTATTAGGCCAGCTAAAGTCATTTTAGTATCATCTTAAAATAATACTTTTTACTTTTCATAGTATGAGTAATTTCTTATTGTGGTAAAACTATTGCACTTCTGTTCAAATCTAGAGATGCATATTCAAATACAAATTGTAAGTGGCCTACAGAATCAAATATATTAATGATAAGAATGGTAGCTTGAATCGTAGATGTCAGAGAATTTACTTCCCCTTAAATGTTTGTGAATACGGGCTTGATTTGGGCTAAGGACAAGACAAAGAGGGCAAAATATTTCTTTCTGATGTCTGCATTATAGTTTCTGAAAATGTATTGTGCTTAGTATTCAAAGTATAGCCTTTATAAGACTCTTCTACATTGTTATACAGAATAGACCCTTTTGAATAAAGTGCACTAATTGTCTAAAAATTTTAAACTATCCCAAAGAAAAATGCATTCTTTATGGGATGTGTAAAGTTGTTTATTATATTTGATTTCAACTTTTATATTGAAATTTGCAATGAAGCAGTCCTAGAGCTATAATGGTCAAGAGAAAAAACGTTTTACGATAAGTAGCTATCTTTGTTTAATTTATACTTACCAGTAGGATGACACAAGGTTAGATCATAGAAAAATTACTGGAGAGTCGTAGTCTCAGTGGACTGCTTTAGTCTTGTTCCTTAGTCGAAACACATAATTTTGATAAATTAGAATGCACCAAAAATTAATAAACATGTGGGTTCTGACTATTTTGCCACCTCTTGCAATGAAAATGATTGGCTAGAAAGGCAAATGATTTAATTTGTTTTGTGTCTGACAAAAATATAGAATAAAAATGAGCATTTGGCAAGACAGCTTCAAAACTCAATTCTCAGCTAAACATCCCCTTCCTAGTTTTGTACTTACTTTTGTGATTTCCAGAGCTAGTAAAGGCTTCAACAAGATCAATAGATGAGGATAGATCACATTTTCCAGATCAGGTGAACAGAGTGTGTGCATGAGTGCTTTTCCCACCCTTCTTGGAAAAACTGCAGTCTTCCGTAGAGTGCTTTTAGGATAGGGTACTAGGTTTTCTAAGTTGTGTTGCCTTAGAACACCTAGTAGTAATTACAGAAATGTAAGTTTAAAGTTTTCATACTATGGAATGACCTTTGGAGAGTCAAACCCGAGTTGGTGGACTTTTTTGGATTCTGGAAATGAGGAGACAATGAAACTTCTCCTTAATCTGCCGATGCTTCCCTCCTGCTTTCATGTCTTTTGACTTTAGCTCTATAAATAATGGAAGCACTAACATCCCTACTTCATTTTTTACTTTTGATTTCTAGCCCCGATTTTTAGTTCACCAAGTAATCCAAAAGTTGGCAATGACCTCTTGCATTCATTGTGCAGGCTTACTTATTGGCTTATAAACCAGGGTAGTGGCGCTAGAGTACTTACAATCATACATTTCATTTGTAGAAATTAATTTCAGGCTTTAAGACAGGGGTGTCAAACTCATTTTCACCGAAGGCTACATCGGCCTTATGGTTGCCTTTAAAGGGCCAGTTGTAATTGTAAGACTGTATAAATGTAACTATGTTGTGCTGATATTGAAAGCCTCGCAGACCACATAAAATGATGTAGCTGGCCGGATTTTGCCCATAGGCCTTGGGTTTAACACGTGCTTTAAGGCTTCCTCTGTGAATTAATAGAATCATTAGATTAATGGACTTCAAGCTAAATATTGTCCATAAAATTTCCTGCAGTTTCTTGTCAGGATATATTTAATTATATCATGCCAAAAACTGATTTTTGAAATCTATCAAAGTGTTTAGGTCTATAAGTTCTCATAGATCACAGACAATTTGACTTCTTGGACCAAGGTCTGCTTTTGCAAGAAGATGAGCTTCTGGCACAGGAGAGACTTCACTTCACATAAGTTAGAAGGAATGTTTTTGCTAATCATGTGGACTTTAAATTACATTGGGGGGGGGAGGGGTGACAATATCCTTGAGAACAGTAATTTTATCAAGGCCTGTAGGGAACAGCCTAAAGGTTAAACAGAAGGTTATACAAATAAAACAAATGCCAAGCAGCAAGAGTACAATAATATCAAATAAACAGCTGCTGGGACATCCCATGGGCTTAAATGTCTCTACAGTAATGCTCAGAGCATGGGAAATAAACAAGATGAACTGAAACTTTTAGCACAACAAAACAGTTACAACGTAGTAGGCATAACTGAAACCTGGTGGAACAAGTCCTATAATTGAAATTTAGTAGTGCAGTAGTATAGCTTATTTCAGAGAAATAGATATAACAGGAGAGGGGATGGTGTAGCATTATATGTCAAGGATGTTTACACCTGTGAAGAGATCAGGATTTCCATCCTGGAAGCCAGGCTGAGAGAATCTGGATAAGAATTAAGGGAACAAGGACTGAAAAAGATGTAATAGTGGGGGTCTGCTACACACCTTCAGGCCAGACTGAAGAACTGGACAACGCCTTCCTTGGACAGTTGACCAAGCATACAAAACGAAGAGATATAGTAGTAAAGGGAGATTTAAACTATTCGGCGATTTGTTGGAAAACAAACTGCCAGGAGTACAAAGTCCAACTAATTCCTCACTTGCCTTTCAGATAGTTTTATTGTCAAGAAGGTGGAAGAGGCAACAAGGAGACCAGCTATTCTGGATCTGATCCTAGCCAACAATGTTGGTAAATAGAGTGGAAGTGGTGAGATCCTTAGATGGGAGTGACCATGTTCTCCTGAAAGTTATGATACAGAGGAAAGGGGAAACAAAGAGAAGTCAAACATGTTTTCCAGACTTTAGGAGACCTGACTTCAGGAAATTTAAAGAAATATTGAGTGTATTCCCATGGACAGGAATATTAAAAGGGAAGGGAATGAATTATGGAAGGGAGTTTCTTAAAAGTGAGATACTGGAGACACAATTTCAAACAGTGCCAGCAAGAAGAAGAAAAATAAGAAGTGTAAAAAAACACTGGATGTCCAAGGAACTTTCAGCTGAGCTAAGATTTAAAGGAGATATGTACAAAAAAAGGAAAAGGGGAGAAATCACCAAAGAGGAATTCAAACAAATAAGCAACACATGTAAGGAAAAAGTCTGAAAGGCTAAAGCGCAAAATGAGCTCAAGCTTACCAGACAGATTAAAAATAATAAAACAGGGTTCTTTGGTTATGTCAGTAGAAAAAGGAAGACCAAGGAAACAGTAAGACTCTGCGTGGATAGGGTGGTGAAATGCTGGCAGGGGATGGGGAAAGGGCAGAATTTATTCAACAGCTGCTTTGCCTCAGTCTTTTCCCGAAAAGAAATGAATATTCAGCCTGAGCAATATGAGGTGGATGAGGCAATAGGGGATATGCAAACCAAAACAGGTAAATGAGTAGTCAAGGAATACCTGGCTCCTCTAAACAAACTCAAGTCTTCAGGGCCAGGTGAACTACATCCAAGAGTATTGAAGGAACTAGCAGAAGTCATTTCAGAACCACTGGCAATAATCTTTGATAATTCTTGGAGAACAGGAGAAGTCCCAGCAGACTGGAGGAGGGCAAATGTTGACCCTATCTTCAGAAAGGGGAAAAAGAGGACCCAAACAAGTACTGTCCAGTCAGCCTGACATCCATACCAGGAAAGATTCTGTAGCAGATCATTAAGGAGGCAGTCTGTATTTATTTATTTATTTATTTATTTATTTATTTATTTGCAGTATTTATATTCCGCCCTTCTCACCCCAAAGGGGACTCAGGGCGGATCACATTACACATATAAGGCAAACATTCAATGCCTTGACATAGAACAAAGACAAAGACGAACTCAGGGTCCGAGCTGGCCTTGAACTCATGACCTCTTGGTCAGAGTGATTGGTCTCAGCTGGCTGCAGCTGGCTACTCACCAGCTTGCGCCACAGCCCGAATGTTATGATCACTAAAAGTCAACATGGATTTCTCAAAAAACAAGTCATGTCAAGACTAATCTTATCTCTTTTTTGATAGAGTTACAAGCTTAGTAGATGCAGGGAATGCTGTTGATGTGGCATATCTTGATTTCAGTAAGGCCTTTGGCAAGGTCCCCCATGATCTTCTTTCAAACAAACTGGTAAAATGTGGGCTAGATAATAGTACTGTTAGGTGGATTTGTAATTGGTTAGACAACCAAACCCAAAGAGTGCTCACCAATTGTTCCATTTCATTCTGGGAGTAACTATTGGGGTGCCGCAGGGTTCGGTCATGGGACCAGTTCTGTTCAGTTCTATATCTTTTATTAATGACTTGGCTGAAGGTTTAGGAGGCATGCTTATCAAGTTTGCAGATGACACCAAATTCAGACGGATAGCTGGTACTCCAGAAGACAGGATCAGAATTCAAAATGATCTTAACAGACTAGAGAGTAGGACCAAAACTAACAAAAATGAATTCCAACAAGGAGAAATGTAAGATACTACACTTTGGCAGAAAAATTGAAATGTAAAAATACAGGATGGATGTCACCTGGCTCAACGGCAGTCCATGTGAAAAAGTTCTTTAGTGGACAACAAGTTATACATGAGCCAACAATGTGAAGCAGCAGCTTTTTAAACCAATGGAATTTTGGGCTGCATCAAAAGGAGTATATTTTGATCAAGGGAAGTAATTGTGCCTCTATTTTCTTTGGTCAGACCTTATCTGAAATACTGTATCGAATTCTGGGCACCACAATTTAAAACAATTATTGAGAAGCTATAAGGCGTCCAGAGGAGGGCAGCATGGAGACCATGCCCTATGAGAAGCGGCATAAAGTGCTGGGTCTGTTTATCCTGCAGAAGTGAAGGTTGAGACGAGACATGATAGCCATATATAAATATGTGAAAGGATGTCATAAGAAAGAGGGAGCAAGCTTGTTTTCTGCTGCCCTGGAGACTAGGACTCGGAGAATGGGTTCAAATTACAGGAAGGAGATTCCAATTGAACATTAGGGAGAATTCCTGACTATAACATCTGTTCCACAGTGGATCTCACTGCTTCGGAGTGTGGTGGAAGCGCCTTTGGAAGCTTTTAAACAGGCTGGATGGCCATCTGTTGGGAGTGCTTTGATTGTGCCTTTCTTGCATGGCTGAGGGTCAGACTAGATGGCCCATGTGATCTCTTCCAACTCTATGATTCTATATTTTAGGCCAAATGAAGAAAATAAAGCAGAGTGTCTGGAATATTCTCAATATTCTAATGGGTGTATGATGCAAAAAGGCTTAAGTTGTATTTTCAAAACACATTGTATTTCAGGTCAGTGCACTTTTAGGTCAGGAGAGTGATCCACTATTAGAAACTTGTCAATTTATGAGGGACATCTCTGAGACAAGAGCATACCTGCAGCTTTTCTGAAATGGATAGGAGATCTTGATCTCTCAAAATTAAAAACATTGGTGGGCATCAGGCATTCTGAAGTATTCTATATGCTAGATATGCAACAAGAGGTGAAATGGCTAGTTTGTTATCATGGGATAGGAGCCCACGGTGGCGCAGTGGGTTAAACTCTTGTGCCGGCAGGACTGCTGAACGATAGATAGGTCGAAGGTTCAAGTCCAGGGAGAGTAGGCGAGCTCCCTCTGTCAGCTCCAGCTCCCCATGCAGGGACATTTATTTATTTATTTACATCACTTTTACCCCGCCTTTCTTTCCGAGGAGACTCAAAGCAGCTTACAGTTACATGAGAGAAGCCTCCCACAAGGATGGTAAAACATCAAAACATCTGGGTGTCCCCTGGGCAACATTCTTGCAGATAGCCAATTCTCTCACACCAGAAGCAACTTGCAGTTTTTCAAGTCGCTCCTGACACTGAAAAAAAAAACCTGGGATATTTCATTAAAGGGTTTTTTTAAAAAAAAAAATCACGTTGGGGTGGGAGCATAATGAAAGTGCATTGGTTTTCAACCTGTGGGTCCCCAAATGTTTTGGCCTTCAACTCCCATAAATCCTAACAGCTGGTAAACTGGCTGGGATTTCTGGGAGTTGTAGGCCAAAACACCTGGGGACCCACAGGTTGAGAACCACTGGAATAGTGGTATAGAATTATACAATGATGATGTCTGCAGAACACACCATATTAGTCATGATACATGTTATTTGAAGCTCCTCTCTAGATGGCATACAAATAAAGATAGTTGATCCTGGTAATACATTTCCCAAGATGAGCAAAAACAAAATTAAAACGTGTGTGTATGTGTGTGTGAGGTAAACTCCCTATATGTTGCCTATATTTTTCCTATAAATTACATCCAGTTAAGGAATTCTCACATCCTTACACTTGTTTTTCTGTCCTTTAAGAATAAGAATAGGCTTTTATAGCAACTTCGGGCAGATGTGAAACTTTGATACAGTCTTCTGTGTGCCATCCCACAATGGCTGCCATATGGGGGTGCCCCATTTACACCTGTACATGTTGTGGAATTGTAGTTTATTGCCTGGACCAGTGAAAGAATATAAAGTTTATATGACTTGAATTTAATCTGTTGTACTTCATCTGCTATGATTCCTTGTGTTTTATTATTTACAGCTTTAAAAGTCACATTAATCATGGTGAGCCTGGCACATATCCTCTGATAAGCAAAAACAGAGGGTATATTGACAGTGGGTGGGAACTGTCAACAGCTTTGTGTTGATCAGTAGTTTCTCCACAGTGAGAGTGGAGGAAATTGCCACATGTGTTAGAGGCATAGTCTTTACCTTGCTTTCATATGGGAAACAGAACCTGGGAGGATGGGATTCATGCAGCTTTTTAAAGGGCTCTCAATCTTTTCATTGGGTACTGAAACCAGAATTCTTTCCTGCGTTTTCTGCAGGAATTGCTAAAAGAGAAATTCCCTTGATGTTGCCTGAAGCTGTTTGATTCTGCCTAGAATGGCAGGACAACTCTTAACACCGTGGAGATAGCATATCTGAATTTCAGTAAGACTTTTGACAAGGTCCCCCACGACCTTCTGGCAAACAAACTAGTCAAATGCGGGCTAGGCAAAACTAAGGTTAGGTGGATCTGTAATTGGCTAAGCAAACGAACCCAAATGATGCGCACCAATGCATCTTCTTCATCCTGGAAAGAAGTGACAAGTGGAGTGCTGCAGGGTCCGGTCCTGGGCTTGGTTCTGTTCAACTCCTTTGTTAATGACAGACGAAGGGTTAGAAGGCATGATCATCAAGTTTGCAGATGACACCAAATTGGGAGGGATAGCTAATACTCCAGAAGGCAGGAACAGAATTCAAAACGATCTTAACAGATTAGAGAGATGGGCCAAAACTAACAAAATGAAGTTCAACAGGGAGAAATGCAAGATACACCACTAAGGCAGAAAAAATGAAATGCAAAGATAGGGAATGGGGGATGCCAGGCTTGACAGCAGTACATGTGAAAAGGATCTTGGGGTCCTTATGGACAACAAGTTAAACATGAGCCAACAATAATGCGGCGGCTAAAAAAAGCCAGTGGGATTTTGGCCTGCATAAATAGGAGTATAGTGTCTAGATCCAGGGAAGTCATACTACCCCTCTATTCCGCCTTGGTCAGACCACACCTGGAATACTGTGTCCAATTCTGGGTACCACAATAGAAAGGAGACATTGACAAGCTGGAAGGTGTCCAGAAGAAGGCAACTAAAATGATCAAGGATCTGGAGAACAAGCCCTACAAGGAATGGCTGAAAGAGCTGGGTATGTTTAGCCTGCAGAAGAGAAGGCTGAGAAAAGACATGATAGCCATGTATAAATATGTAAGGGGAAGTCATAGGGAAGAGAGAGCAGGCTTGTTTTAGACTAGGACATGGAACAATGGTTTCAAACTAAAGGAAAGGAGATTCCACCTGAACATTAGGAAGAACTTCACTGAGAGAGCTGTTCGGCAGTGGAACGCTCTGCCCCGGAGTGTGGTGGAGGCTCCTCCTTTGGAGGCTTTTAAGCAGAAACTGGATGGCCATCTGTCGGGGGTGCTTTGAATGCGATTTCCTGCTTCTCGGCAGGGGGTTCGATTGGATGGCCCATGAGTTCACTTCCGACTATGATTCTATTACCACAATTTTTGGCTAACAAGACCAGTGGAAAATTGTAACCTTTTTTCCCCTGATTTTCCTATCCTTTTCATACAATAGCAAGATGGTTGTGATTAAAATACCCGAGACAGATCCTTGCTTGCAAATGTGATAAGAAATTTCTTATTTTCACTGTCAGAGCTATTTCATTAAGAGCATTTCAAAACTACACTTTTCTGAAGCCAAGGTTGTTGGATTTTGTCAAAGAGTTATGATGTTTAAAACTTCATGTTGTCCAATATGAAAATGATAATACAAATGTGAAATTAAGCTAAACTGTCTTAATACATGAAGTTTCAAATGTATTTGCTTAAAGATGTTTATAATATAAATATAAACTCAACATTGCATATGTACCATAGCTTAGCTTTAATTTCTTCGCTTCTTTTTATTAAATACTTTATATTCGGGAGCAAATTATGAATCATAAAATAGATTTAGTCTAAAATCTAAGACTGACTGTTGAATATTGTTTTGGTAACAGTAAATTTTATGAATTTAGTTTGGTTTTTTCATGTATACTGTTTGATCAAAGGCAAAAAAAAGATTGTCAAGCATCTGTAAATGCACCTGCCACTGAATTTTTATTTTATTTTAATTAATTAATTTTATTTTTTTGCATTCTTATAAGATATTGGAATTGAAATCCAACTTGTCTTTCTTGTTTGGGAAAACTGAAGATTCTTTCTAAAGCCGTACTAGCTTCTCAGTGCTTATATTGTTTCAGAATTGTATTATAATTTGATAAAGGATAAAAAGTTAAAATGGAATTGGAGTCCTCTAGAATCTAGATATTAAATATGGTTGTCATGGTAGATGAGCAGTAATTTTTCAGACCATTTTATCTGATTGTTGGCTTTTTTCAATGAAACGGTTGCATATTAAACAATGTCCAATTGCAAATTACATGTGATATATTGACTAATAAGCAATTTTCTCTAAACAAAATCTGAAAGATGCATGTGTCTTGCAAATACATATATTACATACATACATTTTATGTCATACAGTATTTATGATCTCTCTAAATATCCCAGTACATTGCATTCATTTCCAATTTTTTACTTCTCTCTTACAACAATATTGGGGTAAAATGAGAAAAGTCTAGCCCAAATACATAAAATAGCAAGTTATAAAAAATGACTTGCTTTTTATGTCTTTTAAAAATCCATTGTGGTTATATTTAACAGGAAGCCTTTCGGAAAACTTTTAGCCAGTCAGCAGTAAAGGAATTGATTACATAAATCCATAGAATTAAACGTTCCTGTGGAACAACAAAAATCCAAAGATGTTGTATGATGTGCTACTTCACTGATGGAGTAAGTCTGCTCCTCTAATGTTGATGAGGTCTGAGGAGACTTCAAACTCACAACAGTATCTAGAGGGCAACACTTTTCTCACCTGACCCTTTCCCTGCTAATATTCAGTCTGGAAGATAGCAAGAACACTGAGTTTGACACTGAAAAGGGCAAGCATGCAAGGATTTTTAAAATGCCCACCCATAATACTGTTTAGCTTCTGGCATATAATAGTCAGTTGGAGTTTAGGCATGTTTCTGCATAGCTAAATAGCAGTGACTACATTATACAAACTTCTGCTTTTTTACTATTTGTGTTTGGTTGCATCTGCCCTTGCGCTTTGCTACTCTTCTGCTGAATACGCATGCCTAGTATGGAACAGATCTCACTACGTTAAAACAGTTGATGAGGCTCTTAATAAGACATGCTGCATTATGACAGGATGTCTACACCCCACACCACTGGAGAAATTACACTGTTTAGCCAGTATTGCACCACCTGACATCCGCTGGGAAGTAGCAGCCAACAATGAAAGGACCAAGGCAGTGACATCTCCAACCTATCCCCTGTTCGGATATCAGCCAGCACGCCAATGCCTTAAATCAAGAAATAGCTTTCTAAGATCTACAGAGATACTCACAGGAGCACTTCAGCAAGTGAGAGTCCAAAAGAGAGATCCCTCCTGGGCACACAGAACACTGGGCGACTTGGAAGGCGCTAAACAGACTGTGCTCTGGCACCACGAGATGCAGAGACAACCTTAAGAAATGCAGCCACAAAGTTGAGTCCACAACATGCAAGTGTGGAGAAGAGCAAACCATAGACCACCTATTACAATGCAGTCTGAGCCCTGCCACATGCACAATGGAGGACCTTCTTATAGCAACACCAGAGGTGCTCCCAAGTGGTCAGATACTAGTCAAATGACATTTAGTACAATGTCAAGTTTTTCACCTCGTTTGTGTTTTGGAATACATTACAACTGTATCCTTGGTCCTCTTCTGACACAATAAATAAATTCTATTTATGTTCTTTAATGGATAAATAAAATTTGTTTACACATATTCAGATCACTTCCAAGTTATGGAAGTTTTGTTTTTGGTTTTATGGTTTTGCATGTGTGGTACGCTCCATAGGGTTGCCTTTGAACAGTTTGGAATGTTTAAAATGTAGGAGATTGGCTTCTGACTAGAAACTACAAGTTGGATTATATTAGCCATGTTTATACCACCTGCATTGATGATTATTCCGTTTATAGACTCAGTTCAGCATAAGTGTTTTGATCTGTGAAGTCTTAAATGCCCTAGGAACAGGGCATGTTTCAGAAATGGACTCCTTATTTACAAACTTAGCTGAATGTTAACAGCAAATACTTTTCTGCCTCAGTAAATTTCCTCAGATATTGCTTGCTGAACCTAAGAAATTCCCATGTTACCTATGTTAGCTATACTGCTCTTTTTAAGTGTTATTTTGGATTTAAATTTGAATTTGAATTGTCTGCTGCCTTATTGAAAGGGTGTATTAATTTAGAAATAGAGTGCTCTCTTGTGTGTAAAAATATCTATCTTGAATATTTGGAAAGATGATAATTTGTTGTAACGTGGGTCAGGGAAGCACCCAATCTTTGATCTAAAGTTTATAAATATCTGGCAAGCTCATTTATAATATTGGCCTAGTATAATCAAAACAAATTGGGAAGGGACATTTGATAGAAAAGAGTATTGGCTCATTGTTGAGGGAGAAAAATGAGTCAGTAATGCTTGGTAGTCATGTGGCATCTGATTGTTTTGCATAAAAAAAACTTTAGTCACAACAGGATAGCATCAGAGTTCCTGAACTGGGCAGAGCACCATCTAATGTCAATAAAGGCCATTCACATCAAGGGAATTCGACACAAAGGCTTGCTCACACAGTAGGGAATCAATATCACAGGCTGAAACTGGCAATTAAATGATGTAGTGTGCTGCATCTAGGAGCTAGATGTTACTGCTTCAGCAGATAATACTAAGCTTGCTTACTTTCTCTAGGAAAATGAACCCTTCTTAGCAAATGTCAAAATCAATGTTTCTGCTCCTTTTGCTTGGATTATTTTCAGGTCTCTTTAATGCTATCATTTTTTCCATGACTTCTATGGAACTTGTGTAATAGGAAGGCCTAATTACTGTTACTCTGTCACTGGTCTTGCTCAGCTTTTCTCATAAAGGAAGTTGGGCTATAACTTACATTTCCAAATATGGCTTCATGTGCAGAATGAATGTTTGGCACCAGTTTGAAATTGAAGATTAAGTCTAAACTGAAAATGTTGCTGCTGTAAAATGTACTGTTGTAACAGATAACAATCATTAGTTGTGTAATCTTCCTGGAATCTGAATCTTTCAAGCAACCTAGACTTCGGTTTTATATATTGAGTTTAGCTCAGCTATTGAACCATGATGGCTACAGTTATTAATGGACAGATAGCCACAAACAGATCACCTTATTTGTACTGCTTCATGGTTCTGCACAGGCATTGCAAGATGCTGTATGACTGTTCTCTTTAGAATTGTTCCTTCATATTGTTAAAATGCGCAGTAAAAATAACAGTGTTGTGAGATCGAGTTCAGGATTACATTGACTGCATCTTCCTTGACTACTTCAGCAACTATCTATCTTCCCCGCAAATGCTAGTTGCTTTATATATCTGAATCTTTGTTCCTCAGTAGGTAATGGTTATGGAGGGAAAGATTACTTAAGGATGTGGATATTTTTTTCTGAAGGCTGAAATTTCATTTGATTCAAGAATTTGTAGATTGAGATTATATAATTGTGGGTTCTATGTATCTAGGCATACATGCAAAATACTTTTTTGTGCCTTATCTGCTAAAAGCATATTAGTTCTAATAGTTGGAATGAACTATTGTAATAAAAGCAAAAAGTATGTTAACGCTTGTAGACTATTTTCTTTTAACTACTATATATATGTATGTGCTAAAATCAGAGCAGCCTGTTTTTGTTTTGTTTTTTAAACCAGCTTAAAAGGGCAGTGCTGTATTTATGTTTAGAAATAACGCTGGCCACTACATTTTCAGAAATCTAAATTTGGAGATGGAATTTTGAAATCATCACCTTCAGTGTGGGTATGGTTTCTCTGATCTTTGATGGCGCTCCTAATTTTACAGATACTAATGTGGCTCATGGATATACAAAAATTGCTATAATTTCTTTTATGAGATGAGACTGATCTGTCTACTGATGCCCAAGCAAATGAAATGTGTTTCTGTGCTTTGGGCAAGAACTTGAGCTGAAAAATTGCCTCCCCCCCCCCATTACTATTAGATGCACAGCACAATATGTTTTAATATTCCTGGTATGATGTAAATGCCCATAGGTTTCAAAATGACTGGTTATGACATGGCTGTAACATGTGCTTGATGTGTGTTCAATGTGAAACAGATAGGAGGGAGAATATTTTGTCCGGTGGAATATCTGTGTGCTTTTCCATCTTTACATCCTTGCTTACCTGTAGCTTTTTCAGAGGGACTCATGATACCTAGAAAGTTTTGTCTGTCAGATGGTCCTAAATCAACACCATCATTTTCTAGACACTTCCTTCATACAGCATCTGTTTTTCTTCTGATTATTGACTTCAAGAGGCTGATGTCTTGAAGAGTAGAACCAATATTTAATAGAGCCACAGCTGAATGATACAATAGCAAAACTAATGTCACCTTTAGGAGCTATGGATGCTCCTATGGGTAGCATTACCTTGTATTTGTGCCTTTAAAATGCTCTCCTGATGATATTCACAAGTGAACTAGTTATTCCTGGGAGGAATTGGATGCTGCCATCAGGATGGTTGCAGGTTGGGGACATAACAGCAATAAGATTAGTTTGAGCTAGGAATAGGAATGAGTGAATCACTTTTGCTCTCTCTTTGCAAATAGAATCATCCCTGTTTAGTTTAACAGCTTAGCCTGCCGCTGCTGCATATTAATATAAAATAAACTTAGCTAAATTTGTGATTTAATCAGGCAAACAAATAGTTTAGACCAGATTAATTTTTTTGATCTTCATAATAACAAAATACTATAAGTTTATAAAGCCAACCAAGAAGTTGGAAAACACTGCATAACAATCTCAGTTTTTCAGAACTCTTCATCATGCCAAATGATAAATGGAGAAGGGAAGGAAAATGTAGTAGATATTAAAATATATGGAGGCTGTGTCTGTTTGCAGTCTTAAGACAGGGTTTCAATGGTTTCCTGTTTCTGTCAGGTACTGATATGTTCTAGCTTCTATCTGGTACTCTCCTGTGCATTATTGGCAAGGAGAAACAAACAATAATGGAAAATAAAATCAAGCAAGTCTTCCTAGAGTAATAGGGCTTTTCTGAGAGAACTTATGTTTTTTTATTTTCAGTGATTGAGACTGATTGCTGGATGAAGCTTAGCATTTATATTGCTACAGTTTAGCCTGGTTTAGGGATAAACTCACTTGACTTGGCTGATTGACTTCATTGGGAAAATTCATGACAATTACGTAGAGAACTGGTGACCATTGAATAACCTGCCTGAATTGAGTATAGGAAGTTCAAAAACTGGGTGTTTTTCGGGTTGTATGGTCATGTTCCAGTTCAAAAGCTGTTTCTGGGAGATTATACCTTTGTTTTTTGAGATGCTTTGCAATCCTTCTCAGTTCTATTTTTTTTGCAGACTGTTTATAATAATCTGGGAAAGGTTATCCAGAGATGTGGTGTGAGATCAGTATTATGTGACATTTTATACCATTTTTGTCATATGTAGATGAGATAGTGGTTATGGTGAACCAGCACTGGAGCAGCACAGCAATGGACTGAATGAAAAAATAAATACATTGAAATTCAGTGCATATAAGATGGTGGCATTGTTGACTGATGATTTATCCATCTTTGTGAATGGTATTAAGCTTGTTCTAAGGAGTTTCCGGGAGGATTAGGTTTACAATCTGGGTGTGCTTATTGATTCATCATTGCCATTACAGTCTTAAGTAACATGTATGGTTTGACTCACCTTTTGTTAACTTGGGTTGATATGTCAAAAGCCTCACTTGCCTTAGAGATAAGTTGGTCACAATTACCTATGAAACTGTATTAGTGCTGCACTGTCTTTAATTGTTCATCCCTAGTCAACAAAATAGAAATGCTAGATTACTAGTGGGCACTGGGCAGTTTGACCAGTATATCCTCTATTTTGACACTTTTACTAACTCCCAGTCAATGTTCCAACCAAATTAAAATGTAGGTTTCAATCTTTGGGAGGTTGATTTACTGAATAGATTGTTTGCTTCCATAGGCATTGCTTAAATCTTGACTTTTCAGAGATCTTGCTCTGAAGTAAGCTGTTGAATAAAGAATTACCCAGGTGTAGAAAGGTTTGCCCAGATACAAATATCTGGTATGCTGGGTGTGACATAAAAACCTCTCTTCTTCCCCAAACAACTTTTTTTAGGCCAATCAGTTCTAAAAGCAGTGTGTTTTAAATCTGGGATGATGTGAGCATTTTATATTACGTTGTCTTTTATTTTATGTTCTGTTTTTTTAAAAAATTGTTTTGATTTATTGTAAGCCATCTAAATAACATGGATACAGGGTAGTATATGGGTATCATATTTACTTATGATATTTGCATTTCTTAGCTTGTCATATATACCTGCTTACTGCAATATACATACTAGGTAAGAATGCTTTATCATTCATACTTATTCTATGTTATAGGTAAGGCTCAGAGAGAGCAACCAGTCTGATATCACCCAGTGAGTTTCGTGGCTAAAAGTGGAAGTTTGGACCTGGATTTTCCATTCTATTTCAGCAATCTGACCACTGTGCCACAGTGTTGGTGCATATATTTGACGTATATAGTTGACAGTTCCCAAGTCATTACATCAAGAATGTTTTCTCCCTGAGCAATCCAAACTAAACTATTGTGTCATTTGCAGTTCAGGTTTGAGAAGTAGTGAACATCTGATATAATGTGCCCTATCAGGGAACAGATGGTTAGAGAACATTCAGACTACCAATACTAATAAATCTTTATTGATGTAGTCTACTGTTCTTCTTTCCTTTTTTATCTGACCAAACTGAGATTTGTGAGAATTTTTGTTATGCTTATTATTCTCAGCCATGAGTTTTGCTATTCCTGTTATTTTCTGTTTCTGTATTTGTAGAATTGATCAAATATATTTTCCTTTTTTACTAGTTCAGGGATGTCAAACGCATTTTCATCAAGAGCAACATCACCCTTATGGTTGCCTTTAAAGGACTGTTGAAACCATGAATGGAGAATTCGTGGATATAGAGGGCCAACTGATAGTTAGTGCTTGAATGGGAGAAAACTGATAGTTGACTATATTACCCCAAAAAGGCTGAAGGTGAATAATACCATCTCGGAATCCTTTTCATTATTTAAAAAAGTTCCCTTCAAAGTTTGGGTTTGATAGATTGATTTCTTTTATGAGTGGTTTATTTTAAATGTAGGGCTGCAAAGTGGTTTAATCCATGATGATACCTTGTTCCCAATGCATCCAGGCTGTGTTCCTGATGTTCTTCAAGGGTCAAAAAGGATGGCAAGGAAAGACACAAAATCTGCTAGCTCCGAGAAGCCTATTTCTTCAGTGCCTTAACTTACTTACTTCCTGCCTGCTGCGCCCAACCTATATTTTCTTTTTGGCCTATTTTTGGTAGCATGTTATATGCATCAGAAATAAAGAACTCTGATTCTTTGTAATATGTCTTCACGGGATCAAGGCTGTCTGTTCCATTGATATGTAAAGTAACTTCTAGAAATGCACTGTGTTTTGAAGGTTTCCCTCTGCTCAGATGAATTGGGTTTGTATTTGCCACTAGTATTCTAACAACAGAAACTGCATCAGTGTGCAGTTATTATGGATTATGAATCCATAAGGAATATTTATCATGTAAAATTGTTAAAAATCAATGTTTTATATCCCTGGTGTTGTAGCTATAGCAGCTGTATCTGTGCCAGAATGATAGCATGACTTTTAAACAATCAAATATTTTCAAGTGTCTTTAAATTTTGGAACACCTTGATCGTTCTTTTAAAGTTCAAGTGTTTTTTGTTTTATTTTTTGTGGTATTTGTCTAAGCAATAACTCTATATAAATACCACACATAACAAAGCCTCTGATAAAGAAGCTCCTTTTTAAAAGTCTTTTCATCCCTGCCAAGTTTTTCCTTTTCTTCCCTATCTAATTGGAAGCTTTATTAGCAGAATAAACACTGGGAGGGTGGTGAAAGAAGGTTGAGGAAACATAGTTTTGGTGTTGTGTTGCATGTTTTCATTAAACAATGCAATAAAGTTTGAGCTTCAGAATTTTCTGGCTCGTTCTTCTATAGCCGAGTATGCCTCTCTACAGCAGTCAAGGAAAAAAGCAAATGCTTTCAGAATACATTACTGGTCATACATGAAAAGGAAGAACAGATAAGCTTGCCTTGCCAGGAAGCCCCACCATGTTTTTAAAAGCATAGATAATTTGGTCACTAAAATGGAAATTCTATGAAAAAAGGCTGCTGGTGAAAGAAAAAAACAATTTGGATAAATTTTCAAAGAAGGTTTCAAGTGATCTCTAAAAAGTTATACATGTTTTTCGTTACTTATCTAAGACTTTTCTGACCCTGTTTCATTTCAAATGTGCATATTGTTATAGATAAAATGTTTACTGAAATATTTTGACGTGGTCTTTTTGATGCGGTGTAAACTTATCTCTATCCTTTCTATGTTATTTCTCTCCCTAGTACCACATGTTCTGTTATATTCACGTATAAGTATAGAATTATACTTATGTATATGTCTAGAAATGTGAATTAAAAACCAACCCAAAAAACCTTAGTCAACTTATCCTACAGGTTGATGTGATTTCTGTACCTTAACTCGTATCAAAAAAGGAACCAGCCCCTCCTCTGAATGGTATACATACAAGTTTTTCAAGTTTTTTTTCCTGTTAAAAGGAATAGCACCACTAATTTATTCACTTGTAAATTGTTGCATTTATATGTGAGCATTCAATTGTGCAGTGGAGAACTCAGAACCCAATTTTTGTCCTATATATAGTAATATTTCATAAAACTTGTTCCTGGTATGATTTTACTAATTCTTTGAAGTGTGTAATTACATTACTAATAAATTAAGCTGGATATACATTTATTTCATGTATTAATTCACTTGTATGTGTTTTAACTTGTACTGTTGAACAGTTATAACCTGACAAATTACTTGCATAAATTTGATACAGAGAAAGATAGGATACATAGAAAAAATAGAGTGAAAAGAAATAGGAAAGAGATCTGTTTTTTAAATAAGGTGAAATAAAAGTTTCACTATATTAAAGTATCTTGATTTTTATTTGGCTACCCAAATAAAACTTACTAATTTTAAGGCAGCACTAAATTATTTGTTGTTTTTGCTGTGATAGGGTAACATGACTACATCCCCTTTCTCTAAAATACAAACTTCAGGTAGCTCTGGATAACCTAATGTTCTTTTGCTGGTGATTTTTCTTCAATAGCCGGTAGATGTTCTTGATTCTGTATTTAAAGGATAGGACCAGATAGTTGCTGGTTTAGTTCCAAGTATTTCAGCTGCAGATAATATAAGTTTCTGGGTACATTTTGACAGGTGTGTGCATGAGGATCCATTTGGTTAAGAAACAAGGTACTGTGTGAGAGAAAATGAAATCCCCACCCCTTACGTTTGCCTAACTTGCTATTGGGGGTTTAAAACATAAAGTTGCTACTAACTTTGGAAAAGAATAGCCTTTTCCCAGTTGAAGAGTATGATTATGCTTCTTATTCTATAAATACTATGTATAAGTTAATAGGTCAGTTTGAAGCACACACCTCTTCAATATAGTGTTTTCTTTTTTATTGTAGATATTGAGGTGGTAACTCAACACTTGCATCATGCGTGAATACAAACTAGTGGTTCTTGGTTCAGGAGGTGTTGGAAAGTCTGCACTGGTAAGTAATATTTTGCCACTTCACATGATTTTAAGATAAAGTATAGGTTGCTTTGTGTGTTTTGAAGGGTAAAACTTCCGTTGCTATTGTGTTTTAAGTGCTAAAAAGACATTGCAATGTTAACTGTGCAAATGTGATAGAGTATATAAAATGTAACACTTTGTCACAGTTCTAGGATAGTTAGGGTAATTCTAGAACTAAAAAGCCTGATATGGTTTGTATGCTAATTTTGTATCTCCCTGTGTATTTTTTCACTTTAGTGTGTAAATTAAAATACCATGTTCATACTGAAATATAAACCATGGTCACCTGTAACCATGGTCTCTAAAGAAAAATATTATTATTGTAACACCACATCCAAAAGAAATTTAATCTTTTTAAAATTCCTGTTATGTTTTGGTACTCAGACAGTCCAGGAACTCTAGGTTCCATTCACTCCTGAAGAGCTTTAATGACTAATCTTTCTTTGAAACTAACTTAAAAGAGCACTTTGAATTCTTTTCTTAAAGCAGAACCAGAAGAATTGTATAAATAACCATAATTAAGAAACAACAAGAATCCCTCTCCTCCATGTGAGACACAGTACAGCATACCAGAAGAATTGTATAGATCACAGTAGAACCCTTTATCCATGTGTACAGTATCTTATTTGAGTCTACAGTATTCAATTGTTTTAAGCTTCTACAAAGATTAATACAACTAACATATCATATGAGACAGTATGTGAGATCTTGGCTCCCTGGGGATTTAGTATTTAGTATTGATCCAAAGACTGGATAAATAATTCAAATAATACTGTATTTGCATTTACATTTAAAGAAAATGCTGTAGAAAGTTCCGCAAATCTTATGAATTCAGTAAAAGTATGCTCAAACCAAACAGAACTCAGAATGTGAGTTTTAAAATTCACACATTTTAGTTCAGCGGGAAATTCCAACATTAGGCCTACTTAAAATGAATCATACCCTAAAGGCCACCTGATCCTGTAAGCTGTGCAGGGTCAGCCTTGGTTAGTGCATGAATGGGAGAAACCTAACAAATACCTGGTGCTATAGGCTATATATTCTTCACCAAAGAAAACCCTGGAGTCACTCAGATTCATTAGACAACTTTAAGGCACATACTCATGAGCACACATGTCAAGAGTCAGACGCCAATTAGCGAACAAAAATAGAGTTTATTCAGCAGATAAGCCAAAAAGTAATGTTAACACAGAAAAAACCTTGAAACACTTCACTATCAGTGCTTCAAGAGCAGTTCAAACAAAAATATAATTCAGCAACACAAGCAGGTAAAAACAAAGCTAAACAAACTTAGTGCAAACTGCACTTTCTGAGTCCAAGCCCTGCCAGCTGGCTCTGTAGTTTTCAAAGGAACAGTTCCCAAAAGAAAACACCAAATTGGTCAGGAAACAAACAAACAAACTAAGAATGCAGTAGACTGCTTCCACAATGTGGATAAAGCCGAAGGCTCCAAAAGGATGGTGAAAAGACGTCGTCTGGGATTCCAAGGTCAGGTCAGGAGATAACAGCGGTGTCCAAAGAGCAAGCCAGGAGTCAAAAGCCGATAGTAGTCATCAATCACAGGGCGAAGGCAGTAGCAAGGTCAAATTCCGATCCAAGGTCTGAAGAGGGTGCAGTCATCCAAAACAGGTCCACGATAAGACACAGCGAGAGCCAAGCTAGGTGATAACAGCAGATTCAAATCATAGTCCAAGTCCAGTCTTCATGGAAACACAGAGATCCCAATGGCGCCTCAGCAACACCTTGCCACACGCAAAGTGCAGTGGCCAAACATTCCCATTTTATTCCCCTTCCTCCTGGGTGACCAAACACTCACACCCAAACACCAGGTGTCCCAAATCTACTCAGAGTCTGAGCTCCACACAGCTAGAGCTCGTGGATCTGGAGTACCTAGCAATTCGTCGGAGTCCCAATCATCCTGCCCACACTTAGCCCCATGAACACTTAAAGAACCATCCTCCCTTCTCCAAGCATCCCAATTGGGATCAGCTCCTGCAGAAACCCCAGGTTCAGAAGTATCCATAGACCCCAAATCCCCAGACATCTCCGGTGGCTGTGCCCATTCAGTGCCCGCTTCCCCAGCCACCACCTGTTCCTCAGCATCCATCTCCCCATCTGAATCTTCCTCAGAAGATCCCCCATATAGCTCTCTAAGTCGCTTCCTGCGCAACTCCTCCAGTGAACCCTCATCACGAGGGTTTTTTCTTCCTCTTCGAATTCCATCCCCATCAACCATAATCCCCGAAGGCGCAGTCACAACAACACACTCCAAATAAACTGATTAAAATTAATTGGACTTCTTAGTTCTTAGTTCTAACTTGTGATTTCAGTGGATCTGTTCTAAATAGGACTAACTGGATTTAGATCCAATGCATTATTGATTATTTATTCTATAGTAGCAGGTTTTCAGCATTTGGATTAATTGGTGGCAAACTCTTTAAAACAGGCTGTCTCCCTCCCTTATTTTCTAGCCTTGAACCTCCATTATTTGACTAGGATTTAAAGAGTATTTTCTTAGAAGTTCTACTACACTGTTCCTTTAATTAAGAATTTACTTAATCTTTATCATGTGTTTATTTACTTTAAGAAATGGAAACAAGAACCCTACAGCGAGTATTCCAGCAATCTATTCCATATTTCACTGCTTAAAATAAGATTAGAGTGAGCCTTAAATTGAGAAACACCAAAGAAATAACTGAGAACCTGGCAACCCATTGTGTGTCAACATGAGGGTTGGATGTTCATAATAATAACCATGTAGACTAGCAGAGGAAAAAGAGGGTACTTTTTAACATAGCTGAATACCTGAAATATGTATATGTACAAATGAGAGATGTTCCAACATGTTAGTGATTTGGCTGTCTGAATTTTTCCGAATAATTAGTAAAACAGATGATCACCATAAAGCAACAGCATAAAAATAAATAAAAAATGCCCAGAGACAGGGTTGTTCCAGTTACATAACCTATTGCTCTAAAAACGGTAGGAAACATGAACTATGATAAGTATGTTTGTGAGAGTATAATAATGTTAAGAAATTTCATTTAAAAAGATAAATGGTGTTGTCAGGTAAATACAGAGGCAAAACATAAATATCAAATAAACTTAATAATTACAATAAAGGTTTTAACTAGTTAAGCAATAACCTTTCCAAAACATTCTTAGCTTTCTTTCCATAAAACACAGAGCTCGCAAATAAAAGGTGTGACATATATGCATGTGTGTGCTGGAGTTGTGCTCAAATTGATTATAGCATAATTACAAGCAACCTCGATGAGTTTATTAAAATGGCTTATAATTATATACTTTCTGTAACAGCATTTGAAGAAGCTACCATAATATAGGCAACAATCTAAAACAATTTAGTTTTGTTTGTGTTGTGAACTACAAACAATTATATAAATGGTGTATATGTAATCACTGTCTTTTGTTGTAGACTGTACAGTTTGTTCAAGGAATATTTGTTGAAAAATATGATCCTACGATAGAAGATTCCTACAGAAAGGTATGCGCATTATGTTAAGATTGTAACATTAATTCATAGCCAGTGTGGTGTAATGGTTTGAGCATTGGATTACGACTCTGAAGACCAGGATTTAAATCCATGCCTAGCCATGGAACCCACTAGGTGACCTTGGGCAAGTCACACTCTCTCAGCCTTGGGAAAGTTACAGAAAATCTCTTCTGAACAAATCCTTCCAAGAAAGCTCTGTGTTTTGTACCATTTAATGTTACTATGTTGAAACAAGCAAGAATTGTTTTTAAAAGAAACAACCCCCCCCCCCCCCCCCCAAATGACATTTGGCTATACTAACTCAGCATGAGATGACAGGGCATATAGATTTTTCCAGTTAAATGTGAATGGGTTGGTTAGAAGCTTGGCCTTGTTTTCGAAATCCAGAAAGTAAAATTGAGAGTGATGCAATTATCTCAGCTCAGGAAAGTTGCAGGACTCTTATCTTGAGGATTATTATTTCACAGAAAGACTCTCCAACCCTCTTATATCAGTACTTTCAGTTGGCATGAGTGTTGTAAAAGAATCCAGTAATAAATGTAATGGGTATGAAATTGTTTGTTCTCAGAATGGATGACAACAAGGAGTGACATGCTAGCTTCTCGGGGCTTTGCTAAAGGGAAATGCCAGATAGAAAGAAAGAAAGCCCTCAAATGATTAGGACATCATGAATTGTGTTTTTTGTTATTTTATTATTTTATGATATTATAAACATCTTTGAGGTTTGTGCAAATAAGAAACAGTATGTTACTATGGTGATGCTAATGACAAATCATTCTAAAATTAGTCAGGGAAGTTGATGGTCAACTAACATCAGCTGCATTAAAGCCGAAAGCTAGATTAATGACAAACAGTAGTTGCCCTAAGGTCTAAGACTATTGCAACACACTCCGTAATTTTGTGAATATTGTTGTTTGTGGCAAGATTGCCCAAGCTGGTATGACATTCTAGAATGTTCATGAAAATTCTCTTTAGGTAATAAAAACAATTAGGAATAGAATAGTTAGTACTTGTTTTCCCAAGGAAAATTACATCATTGATATTTCTGAGGGGAAAACTTTCTGAGTCCCAAGTTTTGAGCAAAATGCAGAGTATATATAAAACATGATGACGGAGATGGTGGATTAAGGAATTCAGATGTACTCTAACTCAAGGAATTGGGCAATGTGAGCATGGAATAAAAACACTGAATTTAATTAAAAGTTAAAAAGATAAAGATAGAGGGTGAAGAAAGAAAGATAAAAAATTATGATGACACTAACCTAATAGGCCAGGCAAGTAGGGAGAGACAAACCTTAGTACCATATATACCACAATCAGAGGCATGTGGTGTTAATAAAAAAGATATTTCTGTTAGGCAACATTACCGTCATAACAGGCACTAAAGGTTTTGCTGCCATTTTGTTCTTCGCTTGCTGTCGCTTCCCCCTTTAACATGGTGACCCAGTAAAAATTAACCATTTTGCTATTTTATTATATAAACTTTTAAACTCTCTTACAGCCTGCCATTTGCTTTGAATATGGTAAGGGACAAAACCTTGTGCATTGTGGGTATAACTTGTAAATGCAAGCAATTGAGTTTTTGAAATTTCGTGATTTATGCTTCAGTACAAATCTGCTTCTGTTCTTTTGACAGCAAGTTGAAGTAGATGCACAACAATGTATGCTTGAAATCTTAGACACAGCAGGAACGGTATGTACAATAAAATTCAGCATGTTGAGAGTTGCAGGCCAACTCTTAATTGTGTTTACACAGTAATAAATTAGGTTTCAGAACAATCTAGATTTTTGTTAGTTTTTCTTGACTACATTTAGCATGTAAGTGTAGTTTTTCATTAATCCACAAATAAATGACTTCTGTGCCATTTTGATAGAAATAAGTTAAATTATTGGTAAGCAGAAGCGCAAATTACAAGTGCATGAGAAATTAGAGTACAGAATGATAATTTATTGGTTCGTTTTGAAAAGCAGATGAAGCATTTTAATTGTCACACACTTATGCTGGCATCTGTTTGGTACCTGTTTAAGAATGTAATAGCAGGAATGAGAATCCTATGACCGTTCATGTGTTGCTCTCCTATTCATATGAATCCTAACAGACTGACTGGTCAGGTATGAGTTGAGTTGTTCAGAAATATCTAGTGGGGGAAAACATGCATATAAGGAAAAACCAGATAATTGAACATACTGGGAAAAAAACATAAACTGGAATAAATTAGTATAGAAAAATGTAGTCTCTTTTATACAAAACAGTTATTTGTGTCTGTTGAGGATTATTAATACACCTGGTTTTGTTTCTATTTATAACTTATGTTTGCTATGAAAATAAAAAGGAGAGGGAGAATCACAATACTTCCTTAGAACCGTTGCATTGCATTACTTTACATATTTACTTTTCATTGTTTATGCAAAATCAATAAACAAAAATAGTTTCCCTTCTTTCTCTTTGAAAGTCCAGGAAGAAGCTTGGGTTCTGAAGACCCAAGTTGTACAATTTTATGTTGAGTCATGTTGCACTTGTCAAAACCTGAGATCTCCATTACTGTCTTTGTGATACAGGAACAGTTTACAGCCATGAGAGACCTCTACATGAAAAATGGTCAAGGATTTGCTTTAGTATATTCCATCACAGCACAGTCCACATTTAATGACTTACAGGATCTAAGGGAACAGATTCTTCGAGTCAAAGACACTGATGATGTAAGTAGGCGAATAGAGATAGTGTTCATATATTTATCTTAATAAATACATATGAGTAGAAATGGTCTCATGGTTTCTGAATGTGTCCATTTAACAAAAAACTATGGATAATAGTTTTATAATTGCTGTAGTTGTGAATTGTTACAATGGGACAGATTGAGTAGCAAAGCTCTAAATGAAATAAAAGAGGAGAAAACTCCTTAGCTGAGGAGGTGCAACACTGCTCTATTGGAGCACTGTTGCCATAGTCCCGGAGAAGATTTTACCACCTCCTAATAACTGCTGCTTAGTTCCACATCTTGGACATGTTATTGTGGCGCCTCATCCTTGATTAACATCCCTGTGCTAAGTTGGAAACTGTAATTAAACCAATATTTTCCCAGTTCTTCACAATAGCAGCTGTTCAATCTATTTACTAAATTTTATGCATGGGTGTTTTATCATTTTAGGTACCAATGATTCTGGTTGGCAACAAGTGCGATTTGGAAGATGAAAGAGTTGTGGGAAAGGAACAAGGACAGAATTTAGCAAGGCAATGGAATAACTGTGCATTTTTAGAGTCTTCTGCGAAATCAAAGATAAATGTTAATGAGGTAAAGATGAATGTTCTAAGCCTTTTATTGAGCTGTCTTTGTTTTATCCAACAGCCATTAGCAACTTTTGTGAATTTTACTGGTCATAATATTAATTTTCTGATGTTAAATTACACAAATTGCATGATCTGTGCCAAAGTCCTTTTGAAATCATTAGAATAATTTCAGCTTTGGTAAAGTTAGGTTATTTATGTAAACTGTTGTAGCCTTAGAAGAATGGATTATAGATATAATTAGTTTTGTTTGAATGTAGGGTGCATATTATTTTAATATTAAGTTTTAGTATTTCCAGTTCCCCAGAGTTTTTGAATGTAATGCTTATTTTGTTGATGTTTACATCATTTTAATGTGATAGTCATATGTACATTTTACACAGTAGTGGAGCCATTATATCCTGAAATTTAATGGTAGAATTCAAAAATGAATTAGCAGATTCTCGGTGTCTTGAAAATGCCTTGGAAGAAGGAACATAAACTATTCTTTCCTCTCCCAAGGCCTTTTGTGAACTTTTGGGGAACTGAGAAATAGTTAATCTGTTTTAGTATTGAATGCTCATAGAAAGTATGTACCTACTGGATTTATAGCTCAGTTTTCTCCCCAAAGTAGGAATTAAGGTAGCTGACAAGATATAATTAAAAAATAAATGTAAATATTAAAACACTATGATCTAAATCCATTTACTACTCTCAGGTAAAGTAGGCCCCATCAAATCAGTGAAGCTTCCATACGTGTTGATTAAGTTTCCATGGATTGGGTTTGATGTAGGATAAGATTAAATACACAATTTAAAACATTAATTAGAAACATTGAAGTACTCACATGGTGAAAAGGCTCTTGCTCAGCAGTCTATCATTTGCTAGATGCCCACCTAAATAAATATGTGTTTGCCCGTGACAGAAGGATATCAGAGTAGCTTGGTAGGAAGTATCTGGGCCTAGAAGCAGACACCAAGGCATGTCCTCACTAATTAAGCTTCTGTGGTTGGTAGGACCAATCTCAGCCTAATTAGGCCCATGTGGGAGAATACATTCTAAACTGTATGAGACTTTATGGTCGTAGCCTGTACTTTGAGTTATACCTAGAAACAGATCAGTAGCCAGTGAGCAAGTTGTAACATGTGAGGCAGGTAATCAGTCCCAGCCCCTTACTGAAGTGTGTGTTGACCAGTTGAAGATTCCAGACACTTTTGAAAGGTAATTTCTTGTAGAGTAGTCTAAATAGGGTGTATCTAGAAAACATATAGGACCTCTGCTTCAGCAGAATTTTATCTCAAAAGATTAGAGAGCTCGCCTTTCCCTTGGGTCTCTGCAGTTGCTGGAGAACATAAGTGAAAATTCAAGGGATCTCTCTTGTTCTTAGCACATGGAACACAGATAGGAGTTGGTCATAAGATGCTTGGTTATTAAAAATTACAATACACTCACATGTGAAACTCCCTGTTTACAGATCTTTTATGACCTTGTGCGGCAAATTAACAGAAAAACACCTGTGCCTGGAAAAGCACGCAAAAAGTCATCATGTCAGCTACTTTAATACATGTTTGTACTGTAGCACTGAGCCAGGTAAGATGAAAGCAACAAGAGTGTAATGAAAGACACAACTGCCGGTGGTCTACCAATACTTGAAATCTGTCCTGCATAAGAAGCATTGTATACTGTATGTGGGATATGCTTTGGTTCCAAAGGTATACTTGTGCAAGTGGGAGGCATTTCTGTTCATAATAAGAGAAGACTAATCAAAGAATATGTGTTGCAAAAGTGCCACTTGCTCACATAGAAACTACTTTTTTGAGGGAATACTGTGAGAAGAGGGAGGTAGGAAAGTTTTCTTCTGAGAAACATAGTTGTAATCCAAGACATTTATTTGATTTCAACAATGGGCTGAAAGCAAGAATATTGAGAACCAATTAAAAAACACAAAGACTAAGTAGAGACTAAAATATGGACTGAAAATTATCACTGTTAGCAACAGTTTCTTTTTTTTGGCATGTTCCCTAAAAGCAATTCCACATTTTAATGCCATTGCATATTATACAGTGTAGGTAAAGGTACTGTATTCCCCTGACATTAAGTCTAGTCATGTCCGACTCAGGGGGTTGGTGCTCATCTCCATTTCTAAGCCGAAGAACTGACGCTGTCTGTACACCTCCAAGGCCATGTGCCCGGCATGACTGCATGGAGTGCTGTTACCTTCCCACCAGAGCAGTACTTACCAATCTCACTTTTGCATGTTTTCAAACTGATAGGTTGGCAGAAGCTGGGGCTAACAGCGGGATCTCACCCCGCTCCCCGGATTTGAACCGTTGACCTTTTGGTCAGCATCAGCAAGTTCAGCAGCTCAGCGGTTTAACCCACTGCGCCACCAGGAGCTCCTTATGCAGTGTAAATAGGAGTAAAACATCTGCTTTAGGGAACATTATCATATAATTTGAAACCCTTACCACAAGAAGTGATTAAATCATCAGTAAAAAAAACTGCATGCAATTATGATCAAATAAAATGTAAGTAAGTTGGACAATATGTACTGGAAATACTGCTGCTACATCCTCAAAATTGTGTTTAAAACATACATCAATATCAGGACTAATCTTAATTTCAATAAAAATTAAACTGAGGAGGGGGGAGTGCAACTCCCAGAGTTTGGTAAAAAGTATGTATGATCTCCAAAGGGGAATTTGTAGCTCCCAGGATAAAGTTTTCAGCTATTTGAGAGAAGTGGAATATAAAGTCATCAATGGGTTCCGTATTCATATTGTAGTTGTCATGATTGTTCTCGAACACTTGCTAGTTCAGGTTGTCTCTGGATCTGATATTTGTTATAAATATTTAATAATGTATTTTGTTTGAAGATAATGGCATAAAGATGAATTATACTAAACATCAGGAGAATGAGAATCCTCAAGCAGGCTACCACATGGAATATTTAATACTTTTATTTAAACACAATGATGCTACTTTGTTGCTGAGATGCCACCCGAGTGCTAAACCTCCTTGGTTTTTTTCTAATTGCTCTAGGTCTGAAGAACTGTTGCTGACTACAACAGTGCCAGCATTCCAACTTTATTAAACCTACCAACATCTTAAATGGACTTTCCTATGGTGGTACCCTTATGAAATGGATGATCGCTACTACATCAGTTTGCACATTCTAATCACGTTCCAGTGTCATGAAAGATTTTTACTTATAAATAACCTATGTGTATGCAACTGGTAAAACCAGAGCCTACATCCAGTATTACAGATAAAGAGACATTGTTCATCTGCCGATGTTGTACATGTATGAAAACTGTACTGTATCTACAACAAACCCCATACTTCCTATTGGAGAGTACAATAATGTAAATCCTAAAAGCACCACTATTTTAGCGTAATAAAAGAAAGTCCAAAGAGCTCCTATATAGACTACTCCAGATAACTTTGCTTCATTGGTATTTGTAGCTTATTGTAACTTTTTTAAAAGAAATACAGGATCATCATTGTATTGTACAAAAGCGCTTTGATTAACACAACAGCTATCTAGTTTTTTAATTTTAGGATAAAAAACCTGTGGAGACAGTGATCTAGTCTTATTAAAACGAGTCCTTTCAGTATAATGTCTGCCTAAAGACATTGCCTTTAATATCTGTTGGGAAGGAAATGTCCAGATTTTTCAACCTTTTATTGTATGTTTCCTTTTCCTTGTTTACATAGGGAACAATGTTTATAGTTGTGTGTACAGTGGGGGTCTACAACAAGAAGTGTATATTTTAAAACAATTTTTTAATGATTTAACAATTTTTTTGTAAATCATTTTTGGGCTTCTGCAGCTGTAGATTCTCACTGTGAATTCCCTTGCTTGCTCATGCATAAGTGTATTTGCAATACCAAATATACAGGTTTAGTACTTTTGCCTGTTAGTGATTGTTTTACATGTGTAACGTTTTGGTTGAGATGTTAAATGGTGGACGAGTACTGTGGATGTGAATGTGGGAAGTAATTTTAATCATGTGTAATTGGTCCCAGGGCCTAAGTTGCAGTAATTACCTTTTTGCTGATTTATTTAACAATGCCTTGTTGCTTTGTATGCATTAACGTTTGGGTGTAAAGATTGCGTGTAAAATCCAACAGGGAGCCACAGTATTTAAATTGACCAACCTAATGTTACAACTGCTTTGAGGTGGCCAAATGTAAACTAAAAGCCTTAATTAAAAGTGGTGCAATTTTGTATGACTTAGCATCAGTAGTTCAATAAATTTGGATTGCCATGCAAGGGCTTGCATTACAACTATCTGTAAGTGAATGTTTTGTATCGTTTGCTAATGTTAGCCATAAGGCGGTAAGAAAAAAATTGGACAAAAAAGGATTTAGAACTTGAACAAAAGCGTTTATAAAGTTCACAGTTGCTACAGAAGTCAACAAGAAAGTGACATTTGTCTAACTTAACTCAGTTTTACCAATAAGGCATCATGGATGTATGCTCCTAAACCACTAATATTCCAATAACGTAAAATTTCAACAGCAATTTTTAGGATTGAATCAACCTCCATTGCTATTTTAATGATTCTAAATCCCAGTCCAACACTGATCACTTTTTAATTTTACATCATATAAATGTATTTCATAATTAGATCCTTAACTCTGTTTTGGGGATTAATAAATCAGACCATGCATAGTCTGTTTTAATTTCACTGGGTTAATACGTTCATGCAATTGTTTTGTGATAATTACTTCAACTTTAGTAAAATCAAAAACACTCCGTGAGCATGTTTCTCTTTTGTTTTTATCTATTCATGACTTAGTTTTTTGTAGCTTTCTTGAAACTCCTCCTCCAAATTGGGCAAATGATCAAGGCGGTTACATCATTTTTTGTAGTTTTCGGGATTTTTACCTACTATCCCAACATGTAGTTGTTGTTGTGGGCTCTATTCTGGCAGTTCCTCACACTTGGAGCTCCACTTTATTCCCACCCTCAAAGTGGTGTTTTTTAATCACAAGAAAGAATCAGACAACATTTTTCTGTAACTCTATTTTAAAAATGACAATGAGGAGTTACATCCCCTTTCACCTCTTTACATCAATCTGGAAGGGGCCTGGCATTGTCCAAATTTTCTAGATACAAAGAAACACCCGGTTTCAGTAATAAGATGGCATAGTGGACTAAGTGACTTGAAGGTTGGGTTGCTGACCTGAAAGCTGCCAGGTTAGAATCCCACCTGGGGAGAGTGCGGATGAGTTCCCTCTATCAGCTCCAGCTCCATGCGGGGACATGAGAGAAGCCTCCCACAAGGATGGTAAAAACATCAAAACATCCGGGCGTCCCCTGGGCAACGTCCTTGCAGACGGCCAATTCTCTCACTCCAGAAGCAACTCAAGTTGCTTCTGACACGAAAAAAGTAATAAGATTCCTTTCTTATTAGAAATTGGATTTGAATGGAATAATCTAATTAATCTCATTGAAGTATTTTTAAATAAGACCTTTATGTTTTATGACTTAAAACCAAGCTGAAACAAAAATTGAGTAAAGAACCAACAGGGTAATATACAATTTATTGATTTCTTGGCACTATATATTAATGCTGTAGTTCAAGAGAGCATTTATGGTGAAATTCCCACTTAGGCTACACATTTCAGGTTATATTTCTTCCCTTAATCGATTTTGTTTGCATAACTTGACTGGTGTTTTAATGTTAGAGCACAGGGGATTTCCTCTTGCACCGTCTATGAAGTTCACAGATGGTGCAGGAGCCAACACAGAAATGTAGCTGGTTTAGCTGTTCAGATTCTCAGATACTGAATACTATATCTATAAATCTTTCCTTGATACTCCTTCGGTTCAGAAAAAAAGAAGAAGGTATAGCTAAGAATAGAAGTCTGCAACATCAGAGATGAAAAGAAGACAACTGACCTCAGCAGGTAAAGAACAGGAAAAGCTGCAATGACATCCCTTATGTACCATTAAGAGCCCTCACAAAGCTAACAAATGCATGTATGTCTGAGCCAGCTATATTTGGAAGCCCTTTCTTTATGAGGGAGGAGTGAAAGAGATGGCATGCTTTGCAACATCTCAAAGAATAAAACCAGGCCGCACGTGGCCAGGCAACATCTGAGTATGGCAAAAGTTATTAATGAAGGACATACAAGCCAGAAAGTCTTCACCTGTTTGCTTTTGCCTGGGCCACTGGAAAGAGATGGGTTTTGTCTCCTCTCCTGCATGGACTCAGCATTGTTTTTTCCTTAGCTTTTTTTTTTTTTTTGTACTGTAGTTGGATCCGTAAGCTTTATTAGGGCATGAGCGACTGAAAAACCTGGTGAAATATAGGATGGCACCAAAGAAGAGAAGTGTTCATTCTGTTTCACAGCTATATATATAAGCCCAGCTTCCCTTCCAGAAGAACATTATGGCTCAAGGCAAGGTACAAAATGGTTATAACGGACAAATGCAAAACCATTAAAATGCATATATCAAAATACACTAATACAGTAGAGTCTCACTTATCCAACACTCGCTTATCCAACGTTCTGGATTATCCAACACATTTTTGTAGTCAATGTTTTCAAAACATAGTGATATTTTGGTGCTAAATTCGTAATTACTACATAGCATTACTGCGTATTGAACTACTTTTTCTGTCAAATTTGTTGTATAACATGATGTTTTGGTGGTGAATTTGAAAAATCATAACCTAATTTGATGTTTAATAGGCTTTTCCTTAATGCCTCCTTATTATCCAACATATTCGCTTATGCAACATTCTGCCAGCCCGTTTATGTTGGATAAGTGAGACTCTACTGTACTAATAAAGGAAAGCCAATACACTTCAAATTTTTCAACATGGGTAATGGTGCATCTACACCAGGCATGTGCAAACTTTGGCCCTCCGGGTGTTTTGAACTTCCAACTCCCACAATTCCTAACGGCCGGCTTATCTACACTGTGGATTAATGTAGTTTGAAAGCACGAAAACTGCCGTGGCTGAATACTGCGAAATCCTGACAGCTGTAGTTTTGCAGGGTTTTTAGCCCTCTCTGCCAAAGAGTTTGGGTGTCACCCCAAGTCCCAGGATTCCATAGCATTGAGCCATGCCAGATAAAGTATCAAACCTCATTCATTCTGCTGTGTAGTTGCACCCATAGTAGGAATAGTAGTAGTACCGTGTTTCCCTGAAAATATGACAGTGTCTTATATTAATTTTTGCTCCCAAAGATGCTCTAGGTCTTATTTTCAGGGGTTGTCTTATTTTTCCATGAAGAAGAATTCACATTAATTGTTGAACAAAAAAATGAACATTTATTATATACTGTACAATTAGTTGTCATCACAAACCAGCATAACCAGACAAACTGTGAATCCTATCAAGAATTTCTTGTTACTACCATTAATTCCATGTCCAACACTCTATAGTACGTATATTTTCCAATCCTGCATGCTCTGGTGTTCTGTTCGGCGGGCATGCTTCCAAACAAAAATGTTGCTAGGTCTTACTTTCGGGGGAGGCCTTATATTTAGCATTTCAGCAAAACCTCTACTAGGTCTTACAGTAGAGTCTCACTTATCCAAGCTAAACGGGCCGGCAGAAGCTTGGATAAGCGAATATCTTGGATAATGAGGGATTAAGGATAAGCCTATCAAACATCAAATTAGGTTATGATTTTACAAATTAAGCACCAAAACATGTTATACAACAAATTTGACAGAAAAAGTAGTTCAATATGCAGTAATGTTATGTTGTAAATATTGTATTTATGAATTTAGCACCAAAATATCACGATATATTGTAAACATTGACTACTAAAATGGCTTGGATTATCCAGAAGCTTGGTTAAGCGGGGCTTGGATAAGTGAGACTCTACTGTATTTTCTGGGGATGTCTTATTTTAGGGGAAACGGTAGTAGTAGTAATAATATTTTATTTATACCTTGCCATCATCGCCCATAGGGACTATGGCAACTTACAAATACAGTAGCACACAATGGTGCCAGACAACATATAAAATACATTATATCAACATTAAAGCCAGTAACATTTAAAACCAGACCATGTAAAATTAGCAAGGGCCATAAAGTCAATAATATGGCAAAGAATGGGTTAAAAAATCCATGCAGTCAATTTAGTTTTTCCTGGCTAAAGATAGTAGATTGGTGCTGTCTTTTTTAATGATGGTTTTGTGTACTGTGTAGTACCTTTTAGGCCACGTGTAGGTGTCTAAAATCTGTTATTCCTACATGAATTTCGTGTTGAGATCTGAATCCTAGACTTCATTATACACATACAGATATTCTGAAGAAGGGGCACTGAATCTGCCCATCTGTTGTCACATAGCAACGTATGGCTTTTCCGGCGCCTTTGACCCGCAATCGCTCATCACACACAAACTTCCTTCCAGCGATGGAAAACTTTCCCGCCACGCCCAAAGCGGCGGGGACTGGACGGTCCTCCTAGCCTGCAGGAGGTGCTATGTGCCTTTGTACACATCTCCATGGAGCCATCCGTGTCCTGGGTTTCACTTCCGCTTCCGGCGGGCGGGAAGTCTCAAGAAACGAGCGGCAGCTGCTACTCGGCTGAGGAGAGTAGGTGAGTACAGCGGAAGGTCTGTAGGCGAGTCAAAGGAGTGAGAGGAGGCTTGGGCGTTGGGTAGAGAGGTGAGGCCTTTGCTCTTGCCCCTGCCGCCTTCTATATTTTTGCAGCTGAAGAAGAAATAGTCTCAGAGCATGTTCTTCGCCTCAGCAAAGCGGTCAAGGCCTCCTCTCTTTGCGTTGTCAATGGCTTTCATCTCCGAAATCACTGGGTCGCTGTGAGTTTTTCGGGTCATTTTATAGAAGCATTCTCTCCTGACGTTTCTCCCACATCTGTGGTAGGCATCCTTAGAGGTTGAGAGGTCTGTGGGAAACTAGGCAAGTGGGTTTTATATATCTGTGGGATGTCCAGTTTGGGAAAAAGAACTTTTGTCTGTTTGAAGCAGGTGTGAATGTTGCAATTGGCCACCTTGATTCGCATTGAATAGCCTAGCAGCTTCAAGGTCTGGCTGTTTACTGCCTGAGGGAATCCTTTGTTGGGAGGTGTTGGCTGCTCCTGATGGATTCATGTCTGGAATTCCTCAGTTTTCTGCGTGTTGTTCTTTATCTGCTGACCTGATTTTAAATTTTTTCAGTAGTGATAGTCAAATTTTGTTCATTTTCATGATCTCCTTTCTGTTGAAATTGTCCACATGTTTGTGGATTTCAATGGCTTCTCTGTGTAGTCTGACATAGTGGTTGTTAGAGTGGCCCAGTGTTTCTGTGTTCTCAAATAATATGCTGTGCAGGGCCATAGCCAGAAAAAATTTTTGGGTGGGATTTGAACCCCAAAACACCACCCCCACCCCAGCTACAGACTTGTCAATATCTGCTTGAGATAGTGCCTGGAGGGACTCTTAATTTTTTGCGCCTCATAGACTTAGCATGGGGATTTGGTTAACCAGTTAAAATTCATGAGTAAACCAGTTTTTTTTTTTACCTGAACCCCTAACACCCCCCCCCCCTCGGCTACAGGCCTGCCAGGTTGGTTCATCAAGTGGTCTGCTATGGCTGACTTCTCTGGTTGGATTACTCTGCAGTGCCTTTCATGTTCTTTGATTCGTGTTTGGGCAGTGCTGTGTTTGGTGGTCCCTATGTATACTATACTATGTAAATAAAGAACACCACTCAGAAAACGGATTTCCGTTATATGAATCAATCAGGGCCAGCTGACACCTCCCAACAAAGGATTCCCTCAAGTAGGAAGCAGCCAAATCTTGAAGCCGAAGGGCTATTCAATGCTAATCAAGGTAGCCAATTGAAACATTCACTCCTGCCTCAAACAGACAAGAGTTCTTTCTCCTACCCTGAATATTCCAGATATATAAACTACACATCTATGGCAGGCATCCCCACACCTCTCAACCTCTGGGGATGCCTGCCAAAGAGGCAGGTGAAATGTCACGAAAGAATGCTTCTGGAACATGGCCATACATCCCAGAAAACTCACAGCAATCCAGTGATTCCTGCCATGAAAGCCTTCGACAACACATCATATATATCTTACACACATAGCATGAACGTGATTTTATTCAATATTTTAAAAAATGTTGTACATGAAGCAAATTCTGAGTACACTGAACAATTGGAAAGCAGAGGTGTCACTGTCTGAACCACTCATGTGGATGATTTTGGAGTCTTTTGAATGTCAGGATAAGGGATGCTCAAGCATTGAGCCTCTCAGAAATGCCTGTTCGCTTTCACACTGCACTGCTTCTGTGACAATTTAATCGCCTTTTCTCTGGGATCCTGGGATATAGAGTTTTGAGAGGGACATAGAATTGTCTCTAGTGCACTGCTAAATTATTATGGGTAAGATAAAAGAGACACCCCCACCTAGCAGCCCATTTGCTGATATTGTTCACCCCTTGTCTTGAAACAGTGGGCTCTCAAATGGGGCTTACTCACAGCTAAGTGTGTATAGGGTTGGCACCAAGTGGATATACAGTAATCCTCAGGCAATTGGCCTTTGGCACCCATTCCTGATTGGTTCCAGAACCCCTGCCCCCTATGGATACCAAATCCATGGGTGCTCACATCCCATCATACACAACAGTATAGCAAAATGGTGTCCTTTGTACGTATTGTCAAATTGAAAGTTTGTTTGTTGGATTTAAAAAATATATTTTCAAGCCATGAATGATTGAATCTGTGGTTGGGCGTCTGTAGGAAAAAGGTGTTTCTCTCATTCCTTCATGAGAATTAAGCTCAGTAGGTACCTTGGAATATTACTGACAGGTGTTCTTTACACTGTTCTCATTCATTCACACTGTTCCTTGGAATGTTATGTGACTGGCAGATGTTCTTTATACTGTATCAATTCATTCACATTCACACCATTCCTTGGAATATTACTATGGCTGACAGGTGTTCTTCACATTATTTTCATTCATTTATTCCCTTTTTCCTCCCACAGCTTGAAGTTGTTACTCTTTTGGACATCAATAGCCAGGTTCCTTCAGACAGAATTGTCAATTGGGACTAAAATTTTAAAATTGCAAAATTTCCAAGTTCTGCTCTGTTAGAGACCAATGATTTCCAAAAAGTGGGGTGTGTATGTGCTTGCATATGCAAATGCAACAAACTGTCTGGGTGCCCTGGTCTCGGAATACCATGGGAAGGAGAATCTTTTCAATAGCAGCTCTTCACTTCTAGATTTCCTCTGTAGAGCAGATCTGCTTGGGTGCCCCTGTTAATTGTCATGGTATTGGTACTATACAAAGTGTTGTAAGCATACTGGTACTAAGCAAACCGCTTTTGCTTTTGCAGGCTTTTAAGAACTTGTAATGTAGGATTTTGAACTTTCAACCAGACCTGATTTATACAGTCTGTTTCATTGTATTATCCCTATTTCATTTTGTTCTGGTTTGTGTTCTTATTTTAGCTTCTGTTTTTGTTGAGTCATGCTATTTATTATTTTCATAGCTACAAGCAATTATTTACTTAATGAAAAAGACACAAAGCTAAGAAGTACTTTCCTCTGAACTCTTCCTGCTTGATTGCTCATTCAAAAGAAACCGAAGATACATTTCAATAAAGTTTCATTGATTCTTTTCCCCTTTCAGAAATGTCTTCTCCACAAGAAATAACTCAGCCAGTTTGGAAGCAGAGTTCTCAAAAAAAAGTTTCGAGTATCCTTTTTTGAGGCCTAGTGGAATGGTCTTAATGCTTGTATTTCTTGAATTCTCATAAATTACATTTGCTTGTTTATTTCTTAATTTTCAACATCGCGACTGGTCATGGTATTATGTATTGTAACATATAACACAACATTTCCTTTCTTGAGGACCTTGTGATCTAATTTTCTTCATCAGAAAATGGCTAGAAGTCTCTGAAAATACAGTAAAAACTTTGTGTGTATTTCTTTTTGTCCCTTAAGAAAGATAACTAACCATGCAATCCAGTGCATATTTAAACAAGGACCCTGTTTTCTTACCAGAAGACAACCATATGTTTTTTAAAATCAGTCCTCCCTTCCAGTTCATGTAGTTTTTTGAAAAACAGCACTCATTTCACCTAGTTTATCCCAAGGCTTTGTGGAAAAGGTGGTTTTGGGGAAAGCATTTAAGGAAGAGAGGGAAAGAAAAAGCTGTGCATACCTAGATTGTCTTCATCTGTAATAGCTACAGGTATCTGAAAAATGAGTCAGAATATAAACTTTTTCTTAACCGGATTCCCTTTTCCTAGTCCTTGCTTCCCTGGATGACAGTTTAAGTGGTATGGCAACAAGAGGACTGACAGTTCCCAGGACTCCAGGATTATTTCCTCACTCCTGTACGTTCATTTGCACTTAATGCCTATTTGTTTACCATTCAAATGCTTTTTTAATTGTAGGAATTTTAGTAATACACTAAATGTTTATATGTAGTATGTTTTCTCTAACACAGTACTGTCAAAATTTAATTAAGAGAGTATCTTTAAGGATAGAGTTTTGAGCACAAGAAAATTGTGACAGCACTTTCTGCGATGCAGCTTCATAAACTGATTAGCTAGAAAACTAATGCTTCGTGATCTGTTCCTATTCCACTTTGGAAAAATACTACGGTATATTTTTTCCCCAGTTACTCCACACAGTCGAAGTTCCATGAGGCAACCAAACATGTTTACCATTCTGGGCCCAGAAGGAAAATCTCCTTATCTTGTACATACTCCTGGGCATCTTGGAAATCTATCTGTGGTAAGAACACACTGAGTCGGAATGGCTGCATGGAGTGCATATGGCAGTTGTGTTTCCCTTATGCTCCATGGAAGAGAGTGTTGATTCTTTGACCATCTTCTAGCTAAGTCCTCCAAGGGTTCTGCAAAAGCATTGTAGGGGTTTCTTTACCAAAGTAAATGTTTGTGGTTATATATAATATTTTCTTGTACCAAAATAGAGGCCTGTAGTTGCATTTAAAGTATTTTCTCATTTTTCCAAACACTCAGGCAATAGGAGTAGATGAAAAAAGAAGAACGTTGTGGGTTCACAATGTTTAGGGACGGAGTTGGGGTTTTATGAGAGGGGAGAGTCTTCTGAAAGGTTTGACAACAAAAAGGCCTGGGAGCCGCTGTTCTATGACATTATTTTGGCCCAAACCTACCAACTGGAAGACCTAGAGAGGGAAATATTTGTGGGCCTCTCTAGGTCCTCCACTGCAGCTCTGTGGCATGCCTCTAACCCAAATATAGTTTAAATATAGAGTTTGCTATTAATTTTCTGATGTTAACTTTTCCCCAGCTTAGAAAAGCAGTATTAAATTTATATTTAGAGATCAGTTATCTCATCAATAGCTTGAAGAATCAGAATTACCATGGCATCTGCCCTAGCATGCTGTTAAAGAATGCTTTAATGTTTGAAGACTACAGAGATGGAAAGTTCTTCCATTATGTGACTATGACATCACTGGTGTGTTACTGGGGCCACAGTGGTACAACGGGCTAAACCGCTGTGCTGCTGAACTTGCTGACCAGAAGGTTAGTGGTTCAGATCTGTGGGATGGGGTGAGCTCCCGCTGTTAGCCCCAGCTTCTGTCAATTTAGCAGTTCAAAAACATGCAAATGTGCATAGATCAGTTGGTACTGCCTCCGCAGGAAGGTAACAGTGCTCCATGCAGTCATGCAGGCCATATGACCTAGGAGGCATCAACGGACAGCTCAGGGTCTTCGGCTTATCACCACCCCTCAAATCCGGAAGTGGAGGCCTTTACCTTATCAGTGTTATGGTTGTTTCTAGGCATTGATTGTTTGCTTTTGTGTTTGTGTATGCTGGAATCCACTCTGAGTCCCCTTGGGGAGATAGGGCGGAATACAAATAAAGTATTATTATTATTATTGCTGCTACTACTACTACTGTAGTTATTGGTTGTGAAACTGTGTTTCTGCTTTCACCTTGAAAGCTGCAAAGTTGATTGTTGGAAGGATGGAAGATGCAGAGTCTATTTGTACTCTTGCAAATGCTGAATTATCATTGTTGACAGATTTGCTGTCATTTTGCATGCTGAAACATCTTATATTGATACTGCAGTCCTTTCAACAGTAAGCTATGTGATATTTTCTTCTTAAATTTTAAAGAGCTTCTCTCACTATCCTATGGACCAAAATGTGTTTTACAGTGCATTTTACTGGGTGGTTTTTTTTCTCATTTCTTTGAATGCAAGTTGATGGGCAGCCACATAATTTTATGGTGACAGTCAATGAATGTAAAATATTAGAAGTGGTGGGCATGGAGGAGCTCTTTTACCTATCCAATATATTCTTATGGAGCCTAGGATTTTGTTGTAGAGAAACAAGCACTTGACCATCTAAGAGTTAGGATGCCTAAATTTGAGGGAACGGAATAGCTAACTTTTTGTTTGCTTGTTCACACATGAACTTTTAAGTGATGAAAGCCAGACCCCCCCAGAGGTGAGCCATGAAGTAGAACAGACTTCATTTTGGCTACTGCCACTACTCCCACAGACATTCTCTCTTCTCTGGTTCTGTCTCTTAATTCTTTAACCCAAGAGGGGTGGGGATTATCTCGGCAGCAAAACCAATTTTGTTTCTAAAATAGAGGGGACAGTATAAAATGCCCCCCTCCTGGCCTAATACCCATATCACGCTACAGACTTTCTGTGGCTCTTCTTTCTTTCCAATGTAGAAATCTTTCCTGCCGAGAAAGTATGCCATGCCTTGTTGTTCTTACTGTTCATGTTACTCTTAGGCTTGCCTGTGGTGTGTGAGAGAGTGCCTGTTTTACTATCACCACCCTATTGTATTAGGATGACTTCAACAAACATTTTAAATTGTTTGCCTAGAATTACTTTGGATGCATCTACACTGTAGAATTAATGCATTTTGACACCATTTTAACTGCCATGGTTCAATGCTATGGAATCTGTGGAATTGGGAGTTTGGCAAAAGAGAAGACCTTGGGAAACCACGACTTCCATGATTCCAGGCAGTTAAAGTGATGTTAAACCGCATCAGTTCTATAGTGCAAATGCACCCTCTGTTATCAAACAAAAATTGACATTATTTATTATGATACTGTTAAACCAGGCTTTATTTTCTGTTTTGTAATCATTTAGCTAGACGACAGCGACTGGACAACTGCACTCACACCTCCGCACTCAGTGATGTTCTCAAATTTAGAGTACAGTGGAGCAGAAGATGTCACTAAGAGTGTTGTTCTGTTGAATGAGGATGATCCTGGGGAAGCAGGTAAAAGTGTACTTTTCCCCTTTATGATTTCTTTACGTATATGTTTGACAGTTTTGATGAGGCCGGGTAGAGTAGACCTGGATCATTAGAAACTCCACTTAAGCCTGCTTGGTTTACTGCATAGTCCATCATGTTGCAGGATAAGACCAAATTGGATCATTCAGTTTGATTGGTGCTATAATAGGAAACACTTCCTAAGAAAAATGGCCATAGGCAAACATAATAATTAATACCTTAGAGCATGTTAGGCTAGCCACATATGCATTACTGCATACTCAAGATGGTAGTTCTGAGTTATTTTGTTTTGATACAGTGATTTGGATTTATTATGAGCGAATAACTTCAGAACGGCATTGTCAAGTGTCTACTTGCTAAAATTATTCCATAGCTACATTTCTTTTTCATGTGTCAGTCATCCTAGGAAGACATTCATGTTACTGTTCTAAAAAAACCTTTTGAAAAATACTTTCTTACAAAGTGTACTTTGAAATAAAGTACTTAGTGTGTACTGTTCTTAGAAAAAAATAATTTAGGTATTACCTTGTTACAAGCTAGAATTGTTTAAAATCAAGCTGTTCTGATGTGTACCTTTTTCTTATCTGATTCCAGCTACTAGGAGCATGTACTCTGATTTTCTGAATTCTTTGTTAAAGCACACCTCAAATACCGTTTTTGAACTTACAGACGAGTATGAAGATACTTGCAATAGCCAGGTATTTTCTATTATATTTTTATTCATTCCATCATTGCTTAAATAATTTTCTGTCAATGAATATGCATAGAAATTGTGTAGCAAATGTGGCAGCCATTAAACATTTTCTATAGCTATTTGGTTTTTTTGGCTATTAAATGATATTAAGCACTGAGTGCTCAATGTCAGGGCAATTTCTCTTTACACAGTCCAACCAAATAAATATTGGTGTCTTGGCTTTTGCTGGGATTATTTGAGGCACTTATTCAGAACATTGCATTGGATAGACTGCATCAGCTCTACTTTCTAAGATATGGTGTGTTGAATAACTTGAAAGTTTGAATCATAAATCTGCACTTTTGATGTGAAATAAGTGGATTTCTTTTAATTTTGTTTCCTTTGTGTTTAAAAGATATTAATTTAAACACTACATTCAAATAACCTGTTTTTTATGGACAAGCAGAGTGAATAGTGGTGTATGGCATATGTTCCGTATCTCAAAAACTAGAGCTGGTAGAGGAAAACTGGTGCCATTTTTGGAAACAGTAGGTCAGATATGCCCAGAAACAGGGCTAACATTTCAGGCACAAGATATGTGTTGGTCATTGTTATCTTTGCCTTTTATGAACCTCTTGTTAACAGTAGTATATCTTTTTTTCTTTTTATTTTATTTCACCTTTGATTATAAATTATTTGGGTCAAGACTCTACCTGTGCCTTGGTTCTGTTTATGCTGTGAAGAAGAGAATGTCCGTCTCCAAGAATCCTGGGGCTAATGTTTGTCCTCTAGAGATTTGTAGGCTACACCACCTCCAAATCTTCAGAACTGGAAGTGACTAGAAGCTTATTTCCATTTTTGTAAAAACACAGACACCTTTTGTTAAACAGGACAAAGAGAGGGTTGCACCTTATTTTAAAGGGTAATTAACTCCCTGGAAAATTTTAGAAGAAGTGGTTCTTTTTTTCTATTCTGAATCTTTTTCAGCGGATTGGGATGGGCTAGATCTGCACAATATGTTTATTATGTGAAGATGTGTGCATTTTGCCTGCAATTGTATGATTCGCAACTTCTCTCTAAGTCCTGCTATACTTACATCTGTATATGCACACACCATTTTATGGATGATCAAGTTTTAAATGGAAAAGTAAAATGAAAAATAAAAGTGTTATTGTTGTTTTAATGTCAGGTAAACATTCTTCAAAAATTAGTGAACCGAGCAGCTCCTGGACAGAAGTTTTTAAAAACTGCCAGTGTGTTGTGGCTTCTCAAGCAGGAGATGGTAACATGGAGACTGTTGTCCTCAATTTACAGGTAACCCACCCAAAGACTGCTGGATTTTCTCCCCCAGCTCATTAGTTTAGTACATTCTGGTCTGCTAGATTGCAGATCTAGACACCTCAAGGTAGATTTTGTTGCTTCCATGTATTATATATGGCTTATGTATTATAAGGTTGCACTATGTATGTGAAAAATAAAAAATCCAGACTTATTTTTTCTGTTAGAAGTTTGCATATTTTTAAAAAGCTTTTCATACACTTGTAATGCTGTCCTATTTGTGTTTACTTTAGAGATGCCTCACCATGTTTAGGGTCGCTGTATCTTGGATTTTTTTTTTGCAAGATGAATTCAAAGAGGATTGCTCTCTTTGAGATTGAGAGAATGTGACATGCTGTAGTGCACCCGATGAGTTTCCATGGCTGAAAAAGGCTGCCAACACTAAAACACTACACCACACTGTTACTTTTTGTAATTCATATAAGTGAAGCCTAAAATACCCATCTTTTAAACCAGTGTGGTCCAACCTCTAGTTACCCGAGGGCCAATCAGACTTTAGTATAGGAATGTGAAGGCCAGAGACATTCCAGAAAGAAAACGAATTCTTAAAAATTTAAAGCAGTAAGAAGGGTAAACTTTTTTTCCAAATGTTAAATTAAAATATTTTTCCAGTAAGAAGGGCAAGGGCCAACAAAAATGAATAGGTGTGCCGCATGCGGCCCGCGAGCTGCAGGTTGGATCACACTGTTTTAAACTATGCTGCCCATTTGTTTAAGAGGTTATTAACTTGACTAAAAAGTTGTTATTAAACAAAACTTCATTATACAGAAATGTATATGTAACAACATTAACATAACAATGTTATGTAACAACATTAAAAACAACATTTTTTCAAATAACCCATATGTTCTGTGTATCTCTATATATAAAAGTTGACATATATATGTTCACCAGTCTGTTTGTACCACAAGGGCTGTTGCTAGGTGAAGTGGCCCTCTGTGAAGTCACTGGGAAATAAAGGTTTCATGGGTAGGAGGGAGAGAGTCACAAAGAGAACCTGCACATCCTTTCCAGAGTGTTGCCATGGAAACATTGTGAGATAGGCCCTCTCAGAGCTGAAGAAGGGAGAAAGTAAGTGGGCAATAGTCCCAACAATGCCTGGGCAATGCTGTATATATATGCTAGTTTGGTAACAAATTGTTAACAAGTTGTTTAATTTTCAGGAGCTGAGCAATATCCATAAAATTAATATAGCTCCAATAACGTAATACTGTGAGATAAGATTATTTAATTCCAGGTGCAGAAAGACTATTCATATCAAAAAATCTTAATATTTTAAAGTTGAAATGTATAACAACTTATGATCATTCATATGTTTGAACAACTTGTATTAGTCCTATCTGTGGCTATAGTAAGTAATCAAAGGAGTAGTTATCCACAATATTTAGAAGACACAAGTTCCCCTCCTTCATTTTAAAGATATCCAGGCCCTTCTCTTTAGTTCCTAGAGTTAGAGTGGGATCTATTTTTCCAGATATCTGGACTCACCTTGGACTGTTAGCCATACTGGCTTGGTGGGGTTGGAATCCAGCAATATCTGGAGAGTCACAGATTATTCACCGTTGCTCAGATAAAAGGAAGATTCACTACTTAGAGAACAGTCAACATCTCCCTCCCCTGTTATGTGTTTTTATTTGTATAGTTGGTGTGAGCATGCTATTGCCATTCTTAAATAGTGCAAGTGAAATGCAGTTTAATATGGTGAAATACCAGTGAATTAATGGAGACTAAATTAGTGGAGTTGAGTGAATAGTGGATTGTCACCAATTTTGAGGATACAAAAGACAATATTCAAAATATAAAGACAGGCATACACTTAATCTGTTTCTGGCATCAAGAATCTCAATATGACTCTCAATCCTTGAGTAGAATTTGTAGGAAAATTAATTTGCAAAACAGTGTGGGCCTGTATGGGGATAGAGACATGTACAGAGACCTTTCAATTTATATAACACTGTATATGTATAGATAGGATGAAGAGGAAGCAAAGTTATGAGGGTCTCTTTTACATAAACGTGAAGTGTGTGACTCTGAGAATCATGCTCCAAATATTTTCATTTGTTTTGGGGTGTTAAAAATAACATTTGATGCTAGTCTGCATTATTTTTCTCTCTGTATTAAATTCAGGGATAGGATACAGTCTGCTTTGGAAGATGAAACCATGTTTGATATTGCAGTAAGTTTTGTTACAGCCTTTTTTATAAAAGCATTACTATATACATGAATAAATGTTTTACTGTTTAAAATGTAATTGAGCCTAGACATGAAGCTATGGAATTAAATACTTAAGATAACCTTGAAATTGTCAAATATTACTTAAAAGCCCAAAATATTTTAAGTAGAGCGTTGTGCAAACAAATTCCTACTGCAGCCCCCATCACATGTACTGGAATCTACTTTACAAAGTCTTCTAATCCTCTGGAGGAAACTTAGAGAGGAGGCCATTGGGGGAAAATGGGAATTCACTTTGCTTATAAATCCTGTTCCATTGGATGCAGCCAAAGGAAAAAAAATGAAAGTCACTTATCTGAAAAAAATAATGTTGACCTCTCATCTGAAGATCAATGTGTTGTTCCCTAGGTTATAAATGCTAGTGAAAAGACTGCTGTAAACAACCTGTTTCAGAGAGATTCATTGGTTCGACAAAGCCAGGTATGATTTAAAAGACCGCTTTTTAAAGGTTTCGGATACAGATCTAAATGCACTAACTTGTGAATGCATCCACGTAACCAAATAGTACCTGCTCCTAATTAAACATGCATTAGCTCTGCTGTCTGTTTTCTGAACAAATTGACAGACTAGTTCAATTAGGAAGTGAATTCTTCCTAATGTAGAGAATCAAAACAAAGCAGAATTGTTGTATGTAACAAGATATAAAATATTTATCTTAAAATATTTAAAATATGAAAATGTATACCTGTTACAGACCTTCTATTCATTTATAACAGCAAGGAACTACATAAATAATGAGTGTTATTAAAAATAGAAAGATAGAAATGAAGTGATACCAACAAATAAATTAAAATCAACGGTCAACAAGTGAAAACTTATATATTTGTTTAGTAGGTGTTGGGGCCCCTGGTGGCACAGTGTGTTAAAGCTCTGAGCTGCTGAACTTGTGGACCAAAAGGTCCCAGGTTCAAATCCCGGGAGCAGAATGAGCACCTGCTGTTAGCCCCAGCTCCTGCCAACCTAGCAGTTCGAAACATGCAAATGTGAGTAGATCAATAGGTACCGCTCTGTCGGGAAGGTAACCGTGCTCCATGCAGTCATGCCGGCCACATGACCTTGGAGGTGTCTTTGGACAACGTCGGCTCTTTGGCTTAGAAATGGAGATGAGCACCAACCTCCAGAGTCGGTCACGACTGGACTTAACATCAGGGGAAACCTTTACCTTTACCTTTAGGTGTTGGTTTAAAATGTGTATAGGTTGTGTATTGTAGAGAAAGGTGTGTTAGTTACTTTTGTATATATTGAAACATTTTTCTTTTTATGATAGATTTAATTTTGTTTCATATCATGTTGAAATAAAATCATTTATCAAAAAAGCCCAAACTTAAATAAAAGACTTCACTGTTCTTGCGTTTAAAGAAAATGTTTCTAAATTGCCCTTCATTTTGAAAAATATCTTGGCTGAAGGCAATGAGAGAACCTTCAAAATTGATTCTTTTATTTCCCCTGATACTTATCCATGGAGTAGCCAGATGTTAAATCATAGTTTTCTCACTTTTCTTACCACCTGTAACAGTGCCAATAAGCACATCTCTTAGGCCCTTTCTACACTGCCATGTTATCCAGATTATCAAAGCTTTGAACTGGATTATTTGGCAATGTAGACTCAAATAATTCAATTCAAAGCAAATAATATGGCAGTGTAGAAGGCCTAAGAGATGTGCTTATTGGCAGCTATACTGGTGGTAAGGAAACTTAGGTTGCAGGCACAAAACACATTTGTAGCGTGCCTTCCAGTCATTTCTGAATTACAGTGACCCTTAGATGAACTCATTATGGGCTTTTCTGGATTGTTTATATGTGACTTGCCTAAGGCCACCCATTGGGTTTCCATGACCAAGCAGCGAATCACACCCTGGTCTCTAGGGTTGCAATTCAATGCTAAAACTATATCCAATGTTAAAACAAGTACACCATGCTGGCTCTTCCAGAACACATACTTGGGCAAATATACTGTTGGATATACCTAGTGGAACTTACCTAGTAAACAGTGCCTGAGCATTTTGATTTCCCATGATAATAGGTAGGGTAGAAATTGGAAAGTGGCTTGTTTTATTTTGTGTAATTTCCGTGTTTAATTTAATTTTCAGTTGGTTGTAGACTGGCTAGAGAGTATTGCCAAGGATGAAATCGGAGACTTTTCTGATAATATAGAATTTTACGCAAAGTCTGTTTATTGGTAAGTTAATGACAAACTACTGAATGCACATTTTTGTTATCTGATGGTAATATCACATTATACATGAAGATTTTAAACAACTGTTTTTCAAAGTTTTTGCTGGACCCCCATACCTGTGCCTGCCTCTTTCATATATTTTCAGCCAATGTTGTGATTTCTAGAGTACATTTTAAAGGGCTGTTTATTTCTTTTGTCTTTTCATTCATAACAGATATTTTAATATTGCGAATTTAAACTCATAAGCTGACTTTTTATGGAAAGTCTTACAGCACTGATTTGGATATAAAGTTGAAATCAGGATTTTGTGTTTTATAGCAAGCCAGTATGGAATGTTTTCTTAACCAGTTGCCCCATTTTTCCTCCAGTTATCCCTGATATAAATCAGGCCTGCTGTAATTCGTTTGAATGTTTCAGGGCATGTTGGCCATCATAACCAGGTATAGCTTATAGCTTCTGCTTCTGAAGTTGCCTGCTATAGAAAGGTCCTGTCAGCTAACCTGAGAAATCTTGGGACAGAACAGTCTGCTGACAGGATTGTTCTTCTGGATTAAATCTGCCAACAAAATAGAGAGGTGTGAGAGAAGAGAAGTAAAGAAAGAACCAAGTTATTCCTTATGTCTGTATGCATACAGACACAGGGGTAACATAAAGTCATTGTGAGAGTACATCAAAGTAATTTGCAGCATCCCCAGACTAGGAGGTATTTAGATTTAAAACAGTTTTGCTGGTTTTGTGTTGTCATTGCCTTCACCCATGGGGATTCCTTTCTAAGGCCAAAATAGACAAAGACAGGTTTTGAAAGTAATTCTAATACTTTTGGGATCTTATGCCATCTGTCTGCAATGCTGTATCCAGTAAACAAACTCACTGCTGCTTCTGAGTAAGCATAAATTGGATTGTACAGTCAGTTGGTCCAAATCGAGTACATCGAAGATGCTGTAAATCAGTGGTGTCAAACCTGTGGTTCTCCAGATGTTGCGGACTTCAGCTCCCAGAATTCCTGGCTGTTGAACAAACTGACTAGGGCTTCTGGGAGTTGGAGGCCCAAACAGCTGAAGGGCCACAAGTTTGACACCTCTGCTGTAAATGCTATAGGACTTCTGAAGATGGGGAAGAAGTCATTCAGCTACTGGCTAGGGCAGTGGTTCTCAAGTTGTGGATCCCCAGATGTTTTGGCCTTCAACTCTCAGAAATCATAACAGCTGGTAAACTGGCTGGGATTTCTGGGAGTTGTAGGCCAAAACACCTGGTGACCCACAGGTTGAGAACCACTGGGCTAGAGGAATGCTTGTAGGTACCATAACAATAGCTTCCGGTATCAGCAGCAGAATGAGCGGATGTAGGAAGCCTGCTAGCTGTGTTTCCAAGTGTTGCTTGAATTGGGATGTCTTAAAGTAAAGTGAAGAGTGCTCATCAAAGACACTGTTTATTCATATGTATTGTTCAGTAAGTTAGAAGCTGCCTTGAAGATTATTTAATAAAAAATACATCAGTACATAATAGAATATTTAATTCGGTAGCCACTGCTGTTGAAATAAAAATGTGCCTTGTATTTTCAGGGAGAATACTTTGCACATCTTGAAGCAGCGTCAATTAAACACATTTGCTGGGAGCTCACGACCACTGGTGACTGAATTAGTAAGTGTATTTTACTGATTCCAGATTTTAAATATTTGCATGCGAATGAAGACACTGTTATTAATTTCTGCTATTTGATTAAACTTCCTCAGTAATTTATAAGGAATTTTTTTTAATGAAGTGCTGCTTCTATTTGACTACTCGTTTAGACTCCCATGTTCCAATACCGTTAATGCATAGGCATTATTTGCTTATACAACAGTTCTTATATAGGGTTTGGCAACTGATTGGTCATTATATGAATAAATGAATTACGGTTATAAACAGTTTTTAAAATGTGATACATTGTAACTTTTTACACTGTTAGAAAGTACAACGTGTAAATATAAACAAAATTATTTCCTTTTATTTGGAATCTCTAGGATCAGCTTATTGTTGTTTTTTTAAAAAGAAGAAAGAATGATAGTAACTGTTAAGAATAAGTCAGTTGTAATGAGTAGAGAAGCCAGTTCTTTGAACAATATGGATTCATGGAATATTTTATATTTGACCATGATGAAGTGTGTGCTTCCACGTCGCCTGTTGACTTATGATGGCCCCATGGAATAGGAGGTCATAAACTGATATAACAAATGGCTTGACCATTATAATTTCATCCACAGTTTTAAAGCAAGATGAGTAACTAAAAAGGAGACAGAGAGCAATGGCGCCAGGAATTTTAAAAAAATCACAGCAATAGAGGGGAAGAATTAGCAATAATGTTCTACTTTCAGTTTCAGTTTCTTCAGCTTATAGTCAGATAAACATGTATTTCCATTATGCAAAAGAATCTTTACTGTCCTGTTTTTCTTATATTTAGGATCCAGATGCTCCAATAAGGCAGAAAATGCCACTTGATGATTTGGATCGGGAAGATGATGCACGGTTGCTCAGGTTCCTGTTCACTCTTATTAGAGCAGGAATGACAGATGAAGTAAGTCCCTAATGCCTTACAGGTTTCTTTTAAAAAAAAAGGTTAATGCATATATGAGCAAACTATGTCTGTTGGGCTACTGTTAGTGCAACTGTGATTCGTTCAAACTGGTTAAGTATTATATCAGGATCTGAAACCATGTTTTGATCCTGATTTGTTTTAACAGAAGTTCAAAGTCCTAAATACTGCAAGGCTCTAAGTTAGTCTAAGTTCTGATCCTTCTGTTTAAAGGCTAGGGATGTACTGAAGCATTTTGTTACCCTATTATTTAAAATGATTTTAATTACTCTTTTCCTCCAAATTAATCCGGCTTTCTTACTTGTTTTTACAGGCCCAACGACTATGCAAAAGATGTGGGCAGGCTTGGAGAGCTGCAACTCTGGAAGGGTGGAAACTGTATCATGACCCTAATGTGAATGGAGGTACATACCTGAAATGTTTGTTAGTATGACAGTGTAGGATTATGTTTATACATTTATCCATCTTAAATACAAATTACCCAAACTTTCTTCCCAAAAATACATCTGAAGATGGAAGAGATTTTTCTCTTCCCAGGCATGAGTTGTTGTTTATTCGTTCAGTTGCTTCCGGCTCTTTGTGGCCTCATGGACCAGCCCACGACAGAACTTCCTGTCAGCCGTCGCCGCCCCCAGTTCCTTAAAGGTCAAGCCAGTCACTTTAAGAATACCATCCATCCATCTTGCCCTTGGTCAGCCGCTCTTCCTTTTTCCTTCCATTTCCCCTAGTATCGTGATCTTTTCCAAGCTTTCCTGTCTTCTCATTATGTGGCCAAAGTACTTCATCTTTGCCTCTAATATCCTTCCCTCCAGTGAGCAGCCAGGCATTATTTCCTGGAGTATGGACTGGTTGGATCTTCTTGCGGTCCAAGGCACTCTCAGGATTTTCCTCCAACACCACAGTTCAAAAAGTATCTATTTTCCTTCGCTCGGCCTTCTTTATGGTCCAGTTCTCACATCCATAGGTTACTATGGGGAATACCATTGCTTTCACTATGCGGACCTTCGTTGCCAGTGTGATATCTCTGCTCTTCACTATTTTATCGAGGTTGGCCATTGCTCTCCTCCCCCAAGAAGTAAACTTCTTCTGATTTCCTGGTTGCAGTCTGCATCTGCAGTGATCTTCATGCCTAGAAATATAAAGTCTGTCACTGCCTCCACATTTTCTCCCTCTATTTTCCAGTTATCAATCAGTCTGGTTGCCATAATCTTGGTTTTCTTGATGTTTAACTGCAACCCAGCTTTTGCACTTTCTTCTTTCACATTGGTTAGAAGACTCCTCAGCTCCTCCTCACTTTCAGCCATCAAAGTGGTATCATCTGCATACCTAATGTTGTTAATGTTTCTTCCAGCAATTTTAACTCCAGCCTTGGATTCGTCAAGCCCCACATGTCGCATGATGTGTTCTGCGTACAAGTTGAATAGGGAGGGTGAAAGTATGCAGCCCTGCCGCACTCCTTTCCCAATCTTGAATCAGTCTGTTGTTCCGTAGTCTGTTCTTACTTGTGGCTACTTGGTCTTTATTTGGATTTCTCAGGAGACAGACAAGGTGACTTGGTATCTCCATACCACCAAGAACGTGACACAATTTATTATGATCCACACAGTCGAAGGCTTTAGAATAGTCAAGAAAGCAGAAATAGATGGGGGGTTTTTAAACTCCCCAGCTTCCTCCATTATCCAGCGGATATTGGCAATTTGGTTTCTCGTTCCTCTGCCTTTTCTAAACCCAGCTTGGACATCTGGCAACTCTCACTTCATGTATTGCTGGAGTCTGCCTTGCAGGATCTTGTGCATTACTTTACTGGCATGTGAAATAAGTGCCACTGTACAAAAGTTGGAGCATTCTTTAGCGTTTCCATTTTTTGGTATGGAGATATAAATTGATTTTTTCCAATCTGATGGCCATTCTTGTGTTTTCCATATTTGCTGGCATATGGCATGCATCACCTTGACAGCATCATCTTTCAAGATTTTAAACAACTCAGCTGGGATCCTGACGTTTCCTGCTGCCTTATTATTAGCAATGCTTCTTAAGCCCATTCAACCTCACTCCTCAGGATGTCTGGTTCTAATTCACTCACCACACTGTCAAAGCTATCCTCTATATTATTATCCTTCCTATACAGATCTTCTGTATATTCTCGCCACCTTTTCTTGATCTCTTCAGCCTCTGTTAGGTCCTTGCCATCTTTGTTTTTGATAATGCCCATTTTTGCCTGAAATTTACCTTTCTGATTTTCTGAAAGAGGTCTCTTGTTCCTATTCTAGTGTCTTCTTCCACTTCCATGCATTGCTTGTTTAAAAATAGTTCCTTGTCTCTTCTGGCTAACCCCTGGAATTGTGCATTTAATTAGGCATATCTCCCCCTATCACTGTTTCCTTTTGCCTTCCTTCTTTCTTGGGCTACTTCCAGTGTCTCAACAGACAACCATCTTGCCTTCTTGGTTTTCTTTTTCTTTGGGGTGTACTTTGTTGCCGCCTCCTGCACAATATTGTGAATTTCTGTCCATAGTTCTTCTGAACCAAATTTGGCACACATACCCAATATGCCTAAATTTGAATACTGGTGTATTTGGGGTGGAATTTAGTTGTAGGTACTGGGATTTATAGTTCACTTGCAATCAGAGTACTCCAAACCCCACCGATGATGCATCTAGAGCAAATTTGTCCAACATGACAAACTTTTAAGTATTGGTAGAGTTTCAGGGGGTTAATCTGGCATGATGTGAGTTGTAGTACACCCACAACCTTATGCATTTTGTAAAATAAAAAATGACAACGCCGGGTACCCAAGCTAGTTCATGATAAATTCTTCAAAGACATTATAATTGAACTTTGATGGAAGTTTCAGAAAAACTGTAATTGAAGATCTTGATAAATAGAGTATCTTCATTGCTAAATTCTGAAATTCTATCTTATCTGGTTATACATTATATATTTGTGTATAGGAACAGAGCTGGAACCAGTAGAAGGCAATCCATATAGAAGCATTTGGAAAATGAGTTGCTGGCGTTTGGCAGAAAAGGTAAGAAACTGACTGCAAAGGAAAATCTTGAGCAATTTGCGTCCTGTAGATTTTGTATATAATCCTGAAATGTCCGGATAAATGTTTACGTGCCCCCAAGTATAAAACAAATAGAAAACATTTACTGATAACAAATCCACTAAGGCCCAAGCACAGATATACTAAAAGCCTGAATTTCCATACTTATCTCCACTATGCATTAATTATGCTTTCATTGCCAAAATTAAAGCCTAAAAATCAACCAGGGAGCCCTTCCATCAAATAGTAGATGTGTTGCTCTAAACCTATTTTTGAGCTAGCAGTATCTGTTGGCCAGAAATATTGAAAGAAAGGAGACATCTTTGTTTTTACAAAATCATGGAGAATGTTGTGCCAGCCACTTCCCTCTGTATGTTGGGTTCCACTAGGAATAATATTTCGATGCTTTTTAAATTGAAGATTAGTATTTTGGGGAATATGGTTTGTGTGTAATGCATGCACGCTGCTCATTGGGGGTTTATAAATACTGTGATGCTTAATGTTTTATCATCCTTGTATCTTAATTGCTTTTATGATATATCTTGTAATATTTTATTCATGGTTTAGTTTACTATGTCTTATTGGATTGTTTTTGATTATTTTCAACTTGATGCTTATTTTTTTGTTGTAAGCTTACTGTTATTACTGTGCATTATCTTGTATTACTTTGATGTGTATGTACTCATTTGAGGCACTGAATGTTTGCCTTTTTATTTTGTGTCTGTAAACTGCCCTAAGTCCCTTCGGGAAGAGAGGGCAATCTAGAAATAAAGTATTATTACTGTTGTTGTTATTATTATTATTATTATCCTTTCAAAAGCTATTGATTAGAAGTGATGTATATTTCATATCTTAAGTTTGCACAGAATCAAGCTGTAATGACCATAATCTGAGATGTTTTTGAACTGAATATTTTAGGAGCAGTTTGACAAGTTTGAGAGAGCAATCTATGCAGCACTCTGTGGGAACCTAAAACAGGTATGAGATGTTGTGTAAAATAGATTTTTGCTGAGAAAATTTAAGGCTGTGGTTAATCTGAAATAGTCATTATACAATGAATTTTGAAACCAGAAAACCTTGAATAGAAAACATTAACATCATTTACCTCACAACCTCTAAGGATGCCTGCCATAGATGTGGGCGAAACATCAGGAGAGAATACTTCAGGAACATGGCCCTACAGCCCGGAAAACATACAACAACCCTGTGATCCCAGCCATGAAAGCCTTCGACAATACATTGAACATCGTTTTAACTCATTCAGGGCTTCACAAGGAGTCCTGTTGATATTTTTAGGAAGACTATATTCCTTAGAGTAGTTTTCCTTCCTTTTCCTTCCCCTTTCTCCTTATAGTTAGATCTTACTGAGATTGAGCTTGTGCTTACTTCTATGACACGCGTGCAACTTCACAAACAAGTTAGGAAAAAAAGTGTTAATGTTAAAACTGATAAGTTTTAGACAACACTTTAGACCAAGCATGGGCAAACTTGGGCTCTCCAGGCTTAAGCGGCTGAAGGGGGAAATGAAAGGGCTTGAGGCTGTTAGGAGTTGTGGGAGTTGGAGTCCAAAACACTTGGAGAGCCCAAGTTTGCCCATGCCTGCTTTAGACGTAGTTCTTTTGAATTTTTAAATAATTACTTTTTTACCAATTGCCTTTACATTTAAGCCTTAAAAATAGGCCAGTGGAAATTATGATGAAACCAGATAAGAGGTCAGTCTGAAACTGCATAGGCTCTATGGGTAGTTCTCCACACAGAATTCTTACATATATTTTTCTATGTGCCAAAAGTGCCTTTGTACAGCTGTTGAATTCATTGTAACTGGACAGCTTCACTTTGTAGCTAGAGATTTAAAAATTATTCTTTGCTAAAACACCATGACTGAGATTCAGATGTGCTGAATCAAAAGTTCCCAGTCACCCTTTTGCATCTATACATAAGAGAGACATACATAACTCTGAGACTCACAACTGTTCCTTCTGCTTTCATTGAATCATGGTGTGTCCTGACATTTAGAGACACCAAATGTGTCTGTGTTACTGTTTGGCTAATTTGCTTGCTTTAATGCTACATATTCTCTCTTAGTATTGCTTATGTTTTTCTCCACAAACCTAAAGCTTCTTCCAGTTTGTGAGACTTGGGAAGATGCTGTCTGGGCATATTTCAGGGTTATGGTGGATACACTTGTTGAACAGGAAATTCGTTCTTCCGTAATGGCCACAGAAGAAACAGAGGAACCCCCTAGAGAGTATTTGGAAACCAAGTGAGTTATTATTTACGGGATAAGTAGCTATTATGCAATATCAGAATGATGCATATTAATTCATTGTCTCAATTCTTTTACTTCTTTGAAGCTGGACTTTAGAAAAGGTGTTTGAGGAACTTCAATCTACAGACAAAAAGGTAATTTGGAGTCTGATTTGAAAGAAAGAACTTTTTAAATTTTTATTTGTGTACTCAGAAGTATGTTTTGAGTTGAGTGAGGTTATCCCAAATTATGTCTTGGACTGCTATCCTTTTACATGTGTGGGAACACATCCAGTTAGATTTTTTAAGCCTATTGAAAAAATTTGTCATTTTAAAATGAAACGAACATCACACTTTTCTGGCTGTTTATAGAGTTGTTACACACTTTACATAGTGCTTCTTAAGTGATCTGATGTGAGGGTTGCAAGATTTATTTTCCAGTGTTCCAGGGCTGGCTTAGTTATTGCAAATCTAGCACAGATTTTTCTTGGCAAAGTTGTTCAAAGGGAGGTTGGCATTATCTTCCTCTGAAGCTGAGTGTGAATTACCCATTGTCACCCAGAATCCTAGTCCAGTACTCAAATCACTACACCACAGTGATTTCCTTCATATGGAAGTTTGTTAACTGCCATATATCTTCCAATATATGGGACTTCCTTTTATTTTTTGTTGCTTGACAAGTTTTAGTTAGAACTGAAGTAGAGCTTATCTCTGTAGGTTGAATCATGTCCATTAGTATGCAAGTGTAGTTCTTTAGAGTGTTGTTTTCATCTTTTATTTCTACTTGGTCATGTAAAGTGTTCCCTTATTATTCATATAGCATCCCCAGTGTTGGTTTAAATTTCACTTTGATTTCTTTGATCTTATGGAAGAGGTTTTTTGTTCTTAAAAAAAACAGTAATATAAGCACAGAAACTTTGATGGTATAAAGACTGATGCTGAATGAAATGGTTTGTCTTGCTTTCACTGGTTGTATGAGCTGGACTTACTGAACTGTTTGTTTACTCAAAAATCTTTAAATAGTAATAATAAATGTAAGGGAAACCTCAATATCATGGGTCTGAAACATTTCCCCCTCTTCAGTAGCTACATGCATGTCCTTTTTCTTCTCAAGTCCATGATAAGAGCCACTTCAGCTTCAATATCTCATACATATGGCTTAGATTTCAATATGCTTTTTTAACCACACAGAAATACTGTCCCATATTCTGTGGTGTAGCTCGATCCTTTTCACACAGAAAAACAAAATATATACCGTGGCTGTACATAATTTAGTATAACTATATAGTGTGTTTTCTCAAAAACTATTTTTCAGAGAGTTTTGGAGGAAAATCAAGAGCACTACCATGTGATTCAAAAGTTTGCTATCCTGGGAGATGTGGATGGTAATACTGCTTTTTAGATATCTCTCACTTTGCTGCATTTCTTATAGCAGCTCTGTTATCCATTACTTGTGTGACTTCCTTCTGCTTGCAATTGAAAATGCTACCAATTGATTTAAAAGAAATCTGCAAAAAATGCCTTATACTCTGCACAAGGGGAGTGTGGGGGCAGAAGAGAGATGTAGTTTTTCAAATATTCATCAATCATACATAAAGCAGAATTGGATTGCAGCTTTAGTATAGAAGCATATCTTTGTCTCCCTCTTGCCTTTTGAAGTATGGCCCTATATTGTAGCTTCTAATGTCTTTACAAGACTTTAGGTTCTGTCATATCTATATCAAGGTTCTCTAGTAAGTTATTTAAATATGAGATGAATTCCTTTATCTTGGTTGCATAATGTAATCAATATACAGTGCATTTTAAAGATTATATCAAGCACTAAAAAACACTTTAAATATTTGTTTCATGCCACCAATGTAAATTGAAACCTGTATTTTGTCAGGTTTGATGGAAGAATTTAACAAATGGCTCTCTAGAGACAGAAACAAGCTCCCAGGGCACCTGCTTCGGTTCATGACTCACCTCATTTTATTCTTCCGCACTTTGGGACTACAGAGTAAAGTAAGTTCCTTTTAAGAAGACTACAACATTTATCTTCCTTTTCCTGTAAACTACTGAGCAGGGTTAGAGGGGTTAAAGTGGGGAGAAACAGATAAGAATATATGAATTCCCAACAGCATTTCCTGGTGGCTCCTTGTCGTTCTTCAGTTTTCTATTAGATAATACCATGAAGTTCTATGAGCAGTCATTATTGCACCAAAGCAGTGCAGACATAAAAGAAATGTGCTAGATTTGCTGGTAATGTAATACACCTCTTCAGTACAGGTCTGCAATGAAAAAAAAACCTGGTTTCAATTTTATAGCTGTTTCTAATGCATTTTGAGTGCTGAATTGTGAAAACGCAATAAAAATTTCATACTGCACACAATTTCAGGCAGTCACATCTGACAATATAAAACTGTCAAAGTGAGTTTCTTCTACTATTTGCTCTAAATCAGAAGTTATAGAATGGCTGATCAAAAGGAACACTATACGATTACTGTTGCCATTATGGGGCAATTTGGCTTCTTTGTACCTTGTGATCCAAGCATAAATAATTCTCAACTATAATCCTTCTATTTCTCATTTGGATTTAATTGTATGTCTACAAAAGTAACATGAGAAGTGTAATTTCAGATTCGAATAAAAGATAAGAAAATGACAATTGTAGTTTCCATCCTTTAAATCAATGTATTAAACTAAATGCTGTTTTCCCCCATTCAGGAGGAAGTGTCTGTTGATGTTTTGAAAACCTACATTCAGGTAAGCCTTTGGATTTGCCTTATAGCCAATAAATAAGCTTTTATACATACTATTAATATTTTTCTTTCTCAAAATGGAAGTATATGTTGATCATAAGAAGCAAACTAATAAACAAAACTTTGTGACTATTTTCAGCATATTTACATAAGTACACTCACTCACTGTAAATATGCAGCGAACGGGGCTGTTTATAATTGTAGCCTGCCATTAAAATGTAGTTTATTTGGAAGACACCTGCAGAGAATGGATTCAGTTTCTTTACCTCTTTTTCTCTCATGTAAATATACAAATACATAGATGAAATAGATGGAATGAGCTCCATAATAAACTCATACAGTATTTAAACTTTTGTTTTATGCTACAGAGGTTAATATGTGAGAAGCACACTGATCTCATAGCATTTTATGTAAGTCACTTGCCTCAAGATGTAGCTATTGCTCAGTACGCTGTGTTTTTGGAAGATGTCACTGAGACTGAGCAACGCCACCATTGCTTGGAGCTAGCAAAGGAAGCAGGTGAGGAACTGCATTCTCTAAGGCAGGCATGGACAAATTTTGGCTCCAGGTGTTTTGAAGTCCAAAACACCTGGAGGGCCAGTTTGCCCATGCCTACTCTAATAAGTACTCTTATTAGTACTCCACATTCAGTGTACTATTTTTCCCCTCCTTAGTATAAATCCCCCCATGTTTCCTTATATGTAACTATTGTACATTATTTATTTTTTTACAGGTCTAGAAGTTGCAACTATAACAAAAACTGTTGTCGAAAATATTCGGAAAAAAGATGCTGGCGAGTTTACTCACCATGATCTTGCAATAGACACAGGCACAACAAAGGTGAACAATAGTATGGAATGCATTTTGCACATACAATAGAGTCTCATTTATCCAACATAAATATTGACTACAAAAACATTGACTACTAAAAGGCAGGCTATGTTGGATAATACAGAACGTTGGATAAGCAAAGGCTGGATAAGTGAGACTCTACTGTAATATAAATACTGCTAAGAGGAAAACTCAGGCACCAAGATTTCTTGATTGTAGCTTCTTATCCTTTTTTGAATCAAAAAATCCCAGCAGTCCTGAAAGACATGCATACTCATATTATCTAATACATTGTATATTTGTAACTTGACACTTACCATAATATTTCAGGTTTTGCTTATATGGAATTTCACTTTCATGGTGTGATGTCTACTTGGTCTAACAGTTTCTAGTCTTGGATCCTTGCCTCTCTTGCTGTGCCCTATAGCTCCTGTTTAAATCCCTTTTGGGGGTCAGCAGATTTATTTTACAAATAGTTCTTTTAATAAATTCCTATGTTCTAGGCTTAAGGAAGCCAGTCAGAGCCAGGTTTAACTTACTTCAACTTTGTTTTCATCACTTACTGAATGGCTGTTGCTTTTTCAGGTACTATTGTTTGGTTCCAAATATACAATAATATTCAAACTGAGCTAACTTTCTGTCACTCAGTTCAGACGCTAAGAACACATTCACTTCCCTCTGTGCCTGCTCCCAAATGTCACAAATCGACATACATACATACATACATACATACATACATATATTTCTTCCATGAGAAAAATATTGGTGTGCATACTAGTGTATCTACTTGGCATTTCCCCTTGCTTTCATTCATTCCTTTTTTCTATTTCCCTCATATCTTTTCCCCTTTCCTTTCTCTTTCTTCCTTCTTTTTTCTTCCTTCCCTCCCTTCTCCATTTCATTTTTTTCTCTTTCTTTCCCCTCCTCTTTCTCCCCTGTCCAGCTCCTCACAATCTCTCCATGGCAACATGGCTCTCTTTGTGGCTTTTTCATTCTTTCTTAACTTTCCCTCATACTCAGGTTACCTTTATTTCCCAGTGACATCCCAGTGAGGGAATGCAATGGTCAATCCTCCACCTAGCAACAGGCTTTTTGGGACAAACAGACAGACTTACTTTGGTTTTTATATCAATAGATACCGTGTTGAGAGCTTTACAGCCACTTATGCTCAATTGGACTCTTTTGGACGTCAGTCTGTATGCCATATTTTAAAACCATTTTACTAATGTTGAGGGTTCAGATGCATCTTTCCCTACGAGGCACATCTCCTCTTAAAAAGTACTCAAGCCTAATGCCTTTCTGGGAAGACAAAGATTCCTACTGGGTTTTCTGCCATGTTGTTTATGTTTGTAGCTTTACTTGCATGCTTGAGAAGTTAGTGAAATACATTCATTTACAGCATATATGCTGACTGAAGGATTTTCTTCCCTTTCCCAGGAAGATCGATTGAAGATTGATGTGATTGACTGGCTAGTATTCGATCCTGCTCAAAGAGCTGAAGCACTTAAACAAAGCAATGCTATAATGAGGAAATTCTTGGGTAAGGCAGTGCGAATCATTCGTTTGAAAGTAAAGATAAAGCATCATGAATCTGAAAGCAATATTTATCAAAGTGATACTTGACTGCTTTAAATATTATATTTTGCAGCATCTAAGAAACATGAAGCAGCCAAAGATGTGTTTATAAAGATCCCACAAGACTCTATAGCAGAGATATACAATCAGTGGGAAGAGCAAGGGATGGACAGCCCACTTCCAGCTGAAGATGACAATGCCATTAGAGAGCACTTGTGTATTAGAGCATATTTGGTGAGAATGTGATTTACGGTCCTGGAAGACCTGCCTCCTATTTCCAGATGTCTTGCGGTGTTACTATTATTCAATCATGAGAGAAATAGAAATTAATCTTGAGTATGGATGTCTTCTAAATTGTCTCATGTTCTAGAGCTGAGCCCTAGAACTGTAACTTCATGTAATGCTAGGATTGAGCCTTGTCTCATATTGAAAGTAAAGCCCAGTATGATTTTTCAGACCGTGCTTATATCTTTTCTTAATTATGGCTGAGAAATTAGTTTTAAATATGTTTGTATTTTAGATCACAGTTTCATGAAACCAGTAAAAAGATGTATTTTCTAAATTGGCTAGATGTTCAAAATGTCTGGTTGTTGTAGATCAGTCTTGATCAGAAATCAATATATATAGTTTTCCAATTAATAAATGAAACTAATAAATATTTTCCCCAATTTAGGAAGCCCATGAAGCCTTTAACGAGTGGTTTAAGCACATGAACTCCATGCCACAAAAGCCTGGCCAGCCAGCCCAAGCAAGTTTCACTGAAAAAGTAGCCCATGAACTTAAAGAAAAGAAATATGAGGTAAACAGATATAAAAAGTAACACTGTTTCATTGTTGGCTAAAATATATTGAAGGGTTTATGTAATAGTGGTTTAAGTGTCAGACTAGGACTTTGGAAGACAAAGGTTCAAATCTCAACTGTGGAAACTCATTGGATCATCTTAAGACAAGTTGTGCTCTCTCTGTGTAAGAGGAATGCAGTAGCAAACCTAAATCCATATTGCCAGCTAAGTTGGCAAAATGTTATTTGGGCACTGAGTGGGAGGGAGCCTAGCTACCAGCCAGGCACTCTCCAGCAGCTGCTGAGAGACTCTCCCACCATCTTTAATGGCTCCGGGGCGACCTTTTCCATCAGCTGCCCGGCCGACTAATGTTTTACTGAGGGCCTGTTTCCATCAGGACGCCTGTGGTCTCACGCAGTTCTGACTATCGGCAAGAAAAATGAATGACTCGATTGGAAACTTCCCTGAGATGCGCTCTACTCAGCCTTCACTTCTACTGCCCAGCAGTAACCTGGAGAGTTTTTTGTATCAGAGCCACTCTACCATCACCGCCATTTACCGCTATCATGCCATGATCTCACTGCTAGTTAGCCATAGCCCGAAGTCACTGATACCTTATAGGACAAAAGTACTGGAGAATTTTACCAACCAGCTCCCCTTTGACCATCAACTTAGTACAGAAACCAGACTTGGCTTGGGGCTACTGACTTCTCTGCCAATGCTCAACTTTCGACTCTGTTCCTCCTGGGCTTTAGTGGGGACTTTTGTTTTTGTTTTTATTTTGTTTTCAGATTTTTTTTCTTTTTATTATTATTATTATTGTGGAGACTTCTCTTAATTTTCTCACTGGCTCATGTTTATCACTGATGATTGAGCTTAGTGAAATATACTATTTAATTATATTACGTTTATTTTTTTAAGTTCAATTATGTATTTAGTTTTATAAGTTTATTTTGAGATTGTTTTATCTACTGTTTTGAATTAATTTATCATTGTCTCTTTTTGGCATTGAATGTTTGCCATTTTGTTACTTTTGTTGGGAGATAGGGTGGGGTACAAATAAAGTATTGTTGTTCCAATGGATTTCAGTTGATTAATGAGATTTAACTGTCACACAGCATAACAACTATAATTAAATATTTCTTGTGGACATTTTTGCTCTTAGTGGTCTAGTGAAATTTGGATTAGGAGTTTATTAATTTGGAACATTGGCATGACTGATGAAGTCCAATATCCTGAACTACCTACCATCCACTCTAGGGTTTGTTCACACATTAAAGTAAATACCACACAGCAAGATTGTGTTTGTGTTGGTTTCACTTTGAGTTTTTTTTTTCTTTTTCAGGTGGATTATGGTATTTGGAAAGGTCTTTTGGATGCTCTGTCAGCTGATGTGAAAGAAAAAATGTACAACGTCTTGTTGTTTGTTGATGGAGGATGGATGGTTGATGTCAGAGAGGTAATAATGCATACATAGATATATCAAAGAAGTAATTCTAACCATCAGTTTCAAAACTAGTGTGTTGATTTGTAATTGTTTACATTTCATTTACTATGGATTTGCTTTAATGTAATTGTTCCATTTAAACATAGGTAAACATATCAGAGGAATAATGCCTACATAGAGGGACAAGGGAAACTAACTGCAGTCCACAGATACATTGCTTTTAAAAGCCAGCAGTGCAATATCTTGCATTATAAGAAAGAACCACACTGAGGCTAATTTGATAGTAGGTTTCGCACTTGTCATGTTTTGTTATGTATGAAAAAGACAGAAACTGAGTATAGGTCTTGCTTAAAATAACAAAGAACACTGTTACTTAAAATTAATTAACCTATGCTTTTTAATCGAGGATACTGAAGATGACCCTGAGCGCACTCATCAGATGATCATGCTGAGGAAGCTTTGCCTGCCAACCATGTGCTTCCTCCTCCATACAGTCCTGCACAGCACAGGGCAATATCAGGAAGACCTCAGGCTGGCAGACTTGATTGCCTCAGATCGGCACAAACTCTACACGGTAAATGAACACCAGAGAGCTCTGAGCCACAGCTTCTTAAATTGGGGGTCCCAACCCCAAATGGGGTCTTTTTAGCCTAGTGTAGTCTTTTCAGTGGACTCTGCAAAAGATGCTTCAGCTGTACTTCATAAAAAGGAGAATCAGCCTGTTTAACAAGCTTGGCAAATGCTTGATTTTCATTCCTATTTTATATATCCCGGGGATACATTAAAAGTTTCTTGGGTGGAAAGGTGTCTCAAGTGGGAAAATTTAAGTAACTCTGCCCTCAGCCTCCCCCGCCTCCTTTTTTTTTAGTTTTAAATACTCTACTTGGCTATTTAGTTATTGGAAATAACTGCACCCAGTCTCTGGGCACATATCCCTTTGGAAATAAATGGCAATCATAACTTTATTGAAAAGGTCATATCAGTTTGGCAAATGTGAATCTCCATGAACACAAAGAGACCACCTTTTGAAAACCACTAGTCAAGAAAAACATGACCTTGTTAGAAGTCAACTCTTTGATCAAGTGATATTCATAAGCATTCATGTAATGGCACACAAGTAGCTCAGCTGTTAAACTGATGAACCATGTCTTTGAACTGCCAAGAACAAAGACATGTCACTACAAAAACATATTTGGTTAGCAGAGGATGGTTGTTCCTTTGAAGCTGAAATTGCAATTGCAGTTGCTCAAAAGATATACACTCCCTTGAAACCTCTTAGTTAAAATATGCACTCAGAGATAATAAAAAAAAAAAACCAAAGTCTTCTTTGAAAAATAACTTATCTTGTTTACTCACATATTGGATTAATTCATCATACAGGCACATTTCTTATTAAAGTTCAGTTATAGATAGGATGTAGTTCTCTCTGTGTTGAGTACACAGGATATAATTCTTAATCAATAGTCTATAGTCTTTAGGCATAGTCGTATTCACTGAAGTCCATAAGTCATACTTCTCTACTGAAGTCCAAACAACAACACGCATCCACCTCCACTGAGGTGGGAAGCAGATTTAACACAGTGAAGTCCATAATCACACTGAATACAAAATGGAGTCCAGAGTCTGAACATGCTCAGTACACACGTATGTCTATAACCCCTCCCACCCCAAATAGGTACAGTCAAACTGGCAAACCAACATACACATAGAATACAGGTTAGCTAATATATATATATTAACAAATAGTGAAAGGCTTGGGAGGTTGCTATATGCAATATTAGTTGTGAACATCTGCTTTGTAATAAGCACTCCTTTTGCACCATTTTCTCTCTAAATTGTAAGGAAAATTACATTATACATATGGATCTTGCGCTTTTGCAGAACTTCACTAAAGAATCTAAGTTGCGCTTTTGCAGAACTTCATTAAAGAATCTAAGTTAAGCAGTTTTTGCCCACTCTATTCATGCTTTAAGGGATCTTGCCACAGTTGCTCTCAGTGATAGAAACATAGATTGGAAGAGCCCTCAAAGCTTTGGCAAGTTTTATGAACAAAATGTACTGACCTGTTTTTATAATTATTGTGGATACTGTCTTCATATTTAATGTGTAGATGGTAACTCGATTCCTTGCTAATAAATGCTTACAGGGGCATCTATAACTTAAGCCATTCATCCCTCTTTTCCTTCAGGTGTTTTCTAAGGATGAACTCCGGAAACTGCTACAGAAGCTAAGAGAGTCTTCCCTTATGCTTTTGGATCAGGGCCTTGACCCTCTTGGATATGAAATTCAGTCTTAACTGTATCTTTCTAGATAATAAAATTGTTGTGATATAAAAACAGGAGGACAAAGAGTTTTTGAATTCAACTTCCAACGTGTGGAATTGAAATGTTTTAATGATGTTACAGTACATTGATGCTAGTATATTGAAATTTTGTATATTTAATGTGACAACAATACAGATTAAAATGTATTTTTCTCAATAAAATTGCAAATGGACTGGTTTAATATATAAAAATGTATGTATATGAACTGAGTCATTTCAAGTTAAATAGCCTTAATTGCCGGACTGTATGGCTGGACCCATCCCCACAAAATGACCATAGACCTATCCATGGATTCTATCAAAATCTATGTTGGCCCTACAACCTGCAACATGAGGTTGACTTGTATATAAATTTATACGGTATCTACATCTGAGTATTTGAGTCCCAAAGGGTGGGATATAAATAAAGTTTTACTTATTTACATACTTGTGATGCAAATCCAACCCTGATGTTTCCAGGAGAACCCGTAAGAGAGGTTAAATCCTTTCTTGTGTTATGAATGCTTCTGGAACATGGTCATACAGCCTGGAAAACTCACAGCAACCCACTACTCCTACTGTTTTAGGATATGTCTTACTTCAGGGCAAAAAGACATGCTCCCTTCTGCAAGACATTCTAGGTTTCCAAATTAAGTGTATAAATGGATAGTAATCACCTTGATTAGCATTAATGGCCTTGCAAGCTTCATTCCTACCTGGGGGATTCCTTTGTTCAGAGTTGTTAGCTGCCCCTGATTGATTCATGTGGGTAATTCCCCTGTTTTCAGAGTATTGTTCTTTACTATTCTGATTTTAGAGTTTTTCAATACTGGCTGCCAGATTTTGTTCATTTTCATGGTTTCCTCCTTTCTGTTGAAATTGTCCACATGCTTGTGGGTTTCAGTGGCTTCTCTATGTAGCCTGACATGGTGGTTGTTAATGATCCAGAATTTCTGTGTACTGTGCCCAGGTTGGTTCATCAAGTGCTCTGCTATGGCTGACTTCTCTGGTTGAGTTCTTCTGCAGTGCCTTTTGTGTTCCTTGATTCGTGTCTGGGGCATGCTGCGTTTGGTGGTTACTATGTAGACTTTCCACAGCTGCATGGTAGATGGTAGACACTGCAGAGGTGACAGGATCCCTCTTATAAGGAGAGAATGCTGCAGGAACATGGCCATACAGCCCAGAAAACTCACAACCCAGTGATTCCAGCCATGAAAGCCTTTGACAACACAATTCATTTTTATCTTCTCCATTGACTGTAATGGTTATTACGGATTGATGATGATAAATGGAAGCTTGTACATGTGCCTGCAATCCAGAGTCACCCACAGAACAATAACACACCACTCAGGTTTGCAGAACAAAATAGGAGAACTTTAATGATTCCAAGAGATAAAAAAGTATTTACAGTCACTTACATAAGTCCACAGTCATAAACAGTCCTTTCTGAGTCCACAAATCTGCTTCAGAAAAGAATACAGAACTGGTCTTTCACCCTCTTTTCTCAGCAGCAAACAGGCCTCAAAAATAGTAAGGCCCCTCTGAGTATACTGCTCAGTTGGCACTGAAAAACTTGTCCAAACGTTCTGCAGTAGCAGAACAGAAACAGTATCAAATCAATCCCCAGGTCTTTACAGGTTCGGCCAATCAGCTTCACGCACTTTATCTTCCTGTTAACACACACAGCACGGTGACAATGGTTGCACACTACTTTTTTTTAGTTTTGAGCTAGTTTGTGGCAGGATGGTGGTTGCAGAGTCCAAACACTACTTCCAAAAGGGGATCTGCTCGGTTTGGGATTTGCGGATCGTTGCTCCTGCGCTGCCGGAATGGAGACTGGAGCGCCTCTGCTGTGCTTCTCTTACGCAAAGGCGCTCCCGCGCCTTTGCGTAAGAAAAGCACAGCAGAGGCGCTCCAGTCTCCATTCCGGCAGCGCAGGAGCAACTACGCGCCCGGCTGCGCTCTTTCCCGGGCCCGGAAGCCACGTGGGGAGGCGATGGCCTGGCTGCCGGAGCGCGGGCGGCTGGCGGCGGGCCTGCTGGCCAACCTGGCCTCGTCCATTTGCATCGTCTTCCTGAACAAGTGGCTGTACGTGCGGACGGGCTTCCCCAACCTGAGCCTGACGCTGCTGCACTTCGCGGCGACGTGGCTGGGCCTGCGCTGCTGCCAGGCGCTGGGCCTCTTCGCCCCCAAGAGCCTTCGGCCCGCGCAGGTCCTCCCGCTGGCGCTCAGCTTCTGCGGCTTCGTGGTCTTCACCAACCTCTCGCTGCAGAACAACACCGTGGGCACCTACCAGCTGGCCAAGGCCATGACCACGCCCGTCATCGTCCTCATCCAGAGCCTGGCCTACGGCAAGACCTTCCCGGCCAGGATTAAGCTCACCCTGGTAGGCAGGAGGAGGAGGAGTTCCCCCAAAAGCTAACTTTCCCAGTGTCTAATCTTGGGCACATGCTCCTCGTGTTTCCCTAAGTAAGGTGTGCTTGTGCAGTGGTATGCCTCCAACTTGTTTCTGACTCAAAGTTGACTCTAAGGCAGGCATGGGCAAACTTGGGCCCTCCAGGTGCTTTGGACTTCAACTCCCTCAGGAATTGTGAGAGTTGAAGTCCAAAACACCTGAAGGACCCAAATTTGCCCATACCTGCTGTACATGATTCCCTTAGAAATCCAGACTCGAGCCCAGGTGGTGACGGCACAAAGTACTGATGTGCATTCAGGGCTGTCTTTTGCACACTTTTGTGGGATTGCTGTGAGTTTTCCGGGCTGTATGGCCATGTTCCAGAAACATTCTCTCCTGACTTTTCGCATACATCTATGGCAGGCATCCTCAGAGCTTGTGAGGTGTATTGGAAACTAGGCAAGTGATGTTTATATATCCAGGGTGGGAGGAAAAACTCGTCTGTTTGAGGCAGGTGAGAATATTGCAGTTGACCACCATGATTAACACTGAATGGTCTTTCAGCTTCAAAGCCTGTCTGCTTCCTGTCCGGGGGAAGCATTTGTTGGGGGGTGTTAGCTGGCCCGGATTCATTCATGTCTCTAACTCCCCTGTTTTCTATGTTTTGTTTTTTATTCACTGTCCTGATTTTAAAGTTTTTGTAATACTGCTTGCCAGATTTTGTTCATTTTCATGGTTTCCTCCTTTCTGTTGAAATTGTCCGTATGGTTGTGCATTTCAATGGCTTCTCTGTGTAGCCTGACATGGTGGTTGTTAGTGATCCAGAATTTCCGTGTTCTCAAATAATATACTGTGTCCAGGTTGGTTCATTAAGTGCTCTGCTATGGTTTGAGTTAGTCTGCAGTGCCTTTCATGTTCCTTGATTCGTGTTTGGGTAATGCTGCGTTTGGTGGTCCCTATGTAGACTTGTCCACAGCTGCACGATATACGGTAGACACTGCAGGAAGGAGGAAGCAATGAAAATGAACAAAACTCCAAAATCTGGACACTAAATTAAAAAAAAAACAACTCTCAAAAACAGGGGAATTCCAGACAAGAAACAACCAGGGCCATCTAATCACCTCCCAACAAAGGATTCCCCCCAGCAGGAATCAGCCAGGTTTTGAAGCTGCAAGGATTTTCAATGCTAATCAAGGTGATTAATTGCCACATTCACACTTGCCTCCAACAGACAAGACTTCTTTCTCCCATCCTAGACCATCCACAGATATATAAACCTCACTTGCTTAGTTTCCAACAAACCTCACAACCTCTGAGGATGCCTGCTATAGAGGTGAACAAAACATCAGGAGATAATAGTTCTGGAATATGGCCATACAGCTAGGGAGACTCATAGCAACCCAGACTCCAAGGCTGTATCTGCACTGTAAAATGCAATCAAGGGAGCTGTACTTTGCTGAGGCATCAGCACTCCTTGGCAGAGACCTTGTAAAGCTAGAATTTCCATGATTCCATAGCATTCAGCCATGACAGTTCAAGTTGTGCCAACCCACATTAGTTGCGCTATTTCAACTTGCTTCTGACTTAAAAGTAATTGGAAGGCAAACTTATCACAGGTTGATTCTGTTACCTTGATCTTAATCACTCAGCCATGATTGCCTTCCTAGCTAACTGGGGTATGTGATTTGTATTTTCCCTGCATCGATTCCTATTCCTTTGATGCAGATTTCTACTTTTCTAAACTGCAAACCTAAAATTTTCATCAGCAATGCCGGAATATTACATGTTTGTGGATTTCCTTGCCAATAAACTGGCAGTAAGTCATATCAGAAATCCCAGCCGACCATCGTAAACATCACTGTGAATTGCATGTTTAATTTCCACAGCTAAATGGTACAAAATTTTTTTTTCTTTTTGAATCTTTTTGAATCCCGTTTTTTATACCATCCTTTGTGCCAAAGAAGATTGAGCTCTGGGTTTTCTAGAGCAACATCTTGTTTAGCTCTAAAAAAATCTAGAGAGAAAACAATCAGGGCCAGCTAACACCTAACCAAGGTTTCCCCCCAGCAGTAAGCACCCAGTCCTTGAAGCTGCAAGGCTATTCAGTGCTAATCAAAGTGGCCAATTGCTACATTAACACTTTCCTCAAACAGACAACGGTTCTTCTTCTTGGACTTTCCACAGATACATAAACCCCTCTTGCCTAGTTTTCAACAGACCTCACAACCTCTGAGGATGCCTGCCATAGATGCAGGCAAAACATCAGGAAAGAATGCTTCTGGAACATGGCCATACAGTCCAGAAAACTTACAGCAACCCAGTGATTCCTGCCATGAAAGCCTTCGACAATCTTTTGTGCTCAGCACTTTGGATGAGTGTCATATAATCATGCTACTAGTTGGCATTACTTTCATTTCTCCTAACCATTAGTATTGCTTATGTGTGGAAGTTGTCCTCAGTGGTGGTGGTTTAGTGTTCTCCAAAATTATGAATTAATACAATGCACCAGCTTCTCTCGTTGAGGTTGAGTTTTCATCATTGTGAAACATTATCAATAGGGGAAGTTGTGTTTTGCGACATTAGAATAGCAGAAAATTTATTAAAATTTAACATGTTATTCCTTTTCTCTTACAGATTCCAATCACTTTAGGTGTCTTTCTAAATTCCTATTATGATGTGAAATTTAACCTACTCGGAATAATCTTTGCTTCCATCGGTGTTCTAGTTACCTCCCTTTATCAAGTGGTGAGTATTTTAACCCCCACCCCCGGCAAACTCTCAATGACAGTAAAATATAAAATGGCAGGAGAAAATGTAAGCAATTTATTGGGGTGCCATTTGTCTTGAATCAACAGACAAAGCTCTCTCTGTGTTGTATATTCTTGATTTGGAATAGAATATATGAGAATACAGTAATTTCGCTTATCCAACTTTCAGTTATCCAACATTCTGTATTATCCAATGCAGTCTGCCTTTTAGTAGTCAGTGTTTTGTAATAAATGTTTTCAACACATTGTGGTGTTTTGGTGCTAAATTCATAATTACAGTAATTACTACATAATGTTACCATGTATTGAACTGCTTTTTCAGTCAATTTGTTGTAAAACATGATGATTTGGTGTTTAATTTGTAAGATCATAACATAATTTGATGTTTAATAGGCTTTTCCTTAATCCCTCCTTATTATCCAACATTTTTGCTTATCCAACGTTCTGCCGTTTATGTTGGATAAGCGAGACTCTACTGTACTGCCATCTGTATGGGCACTACTCACAAAAAGAATAGTATTGCCTAAAATTTAGTCAGTGATGTTCTCTTATTCTCCTAGTCCTAAGGGGTAGAAATGTAGTTCTGTGTATCATGAGAACCATCAGTGGATCCCATACAAGTGAAAATACACACTCTCTCCTTTTACCCTTCAGACACTTGAGATCTACAGTGTATTTTCTTCTCAAATAATTTCCCTGTTCCATCCTTTAGCTTTATGTGGGGAAGGCTATGAGAGAATCAGATAATGAGAATCATCATCCATTTATCCTTGTGCACTTTCAGGCAAACACTCAAACATGACTTGAGTTATAATTCTGCTAATCAAACATGGTGATTGGCGGTCCCACCAGTTACCTAAACAGAGCTCAGTCCTGTGCTTGTTTACCTGGCTGTAAGTCACACTTTCAGGCTTCACCACTAAGGGCCCTTTCACTCTACACAATAACAGCACTATGATTCCTCTTCGCTTGCAAATCCTGGGATATTTAGAATTCTTCTCAAAGAGATTATACAGGTTCTCCATTGCAGGGGGAGCTCTAGTGTCTCACCAAACTAGAAGCCTCAAAATTCCATAGAATGCAGCAATGCTGGTTAAAGAGGAATCATACGAATGCGTTTGTTGTAATCTGAAAGTGTTCTTCTAGGTAGCCTTTCTTGGTGTCCTTGCCTATTTAAAAGGAAACCCAAGGAGAACGTTTCTGATCTCTAAACAGATTAATTTATGTAGTTTACATGAACTGCAGGATCTGTAAAAAGCCCAAATACAGGCATACTTGTCTAAAATAACTATTATCCCAACCAATTAATATGAATGATTTAAAGTAGGCAGGGGCAAACTTTGGTCCTCCAGGTGTTTTGGACTTCAACTCCCATTATTCCTAACAGCTGGGAGTTGAAGTCCAAAACATCTAGAGGGCCAACGTTTTCCGATGCCTGATTTAAAGTGACAATTTTGGTTTAAAGTGATCATGTTTCCTAATGATTTATCAGTGTACCTTGAACTTCTGAAACCCAAACTTAACACTTTTTTGCTTGATCACAGTGTTTTTTAATTGTAGTAAATCTTTCCAAAAGGAAGATGCGTTTATTCAGACTTCTGAACTTCCAGATGTTTTATTTGTGCTCTCAAGTAATCTAGGATGAATGAAGCTGTACTATTCTATATTGTAGTTTAAAAAACAACATACAGCACAACAATCTAATAGAATTGTTGAAGGCACATAAGGTGGTATGTAGCTGTTGTGTCAGAGCAGGATGTATATAATATAAATCTTTATTTATATCCCGCTTTTCTCCCTCACGGGATCCAAAGCAACTTACAACATATTAAAATCACATAAACAGCAATCATAACACATCAATAATCAACGTTGGATAAGTCTCACTTATCCAACGTTCTGTATTATCCAATGCAGTTTGCCTCCCACCCGGATCCACAGCTATTTTCTCTAAGCAGCAACGTGCAACGGGCCAACACGCCCAACAACAACACAAGTGCAGCCACATTCCCAAACAAGTGGCAGACTTGTTGTAAAACATGATGTTTTGGTGCTTAATTTTTAAAATCACATCGTAATTTGACGTTTAATAGGCTTTTCCTTAATGCCTCCTTATTATCCACCATTTTAGCTTATCCAGCATTCTGCCAGCCCATTTATGTTGGATATGTGAGACTCTACTGTATAAACATCATAAAATAAACAAACTTAAGAAAATAACTACAATGTACATTCACATGGCATCATATCAAGATGTCAGATGTTATCAACGTATTTTTCTTTGATTTCAGTGGGTAGGGGCAAAGCAGCATGAGCTGCAGGTAAACTCTATGCAGCTACTCTACTACCAAGCGCCAATGTCTTGCGGCATATTGGTGTGTGTTGTGCCCTTCTTTGAACCAGTATTTGGGGAAGGTGGAATTTTTGGTCCCTGGACACTTTCTGCTGTGGTAAGAATTTTATGCTTCTCACGTTTTGTTTCTGAAATCTTAAAATGAGTGTGTGCCCCCTTGGAATAGCATTCTGAATATTAAATCCAGTGATTCCCTATGGAGGACCACGTAGAAAGCCATCAGTCATATTTTCATTTCTGGAGCAATCTGTTCAAATGTGGGAAGATTAAGAGATCTAGGCTTCAAAGCACAGTCAAACCAGAACATTCTGAACTAAATCACTAATTGATTTAAACATCAGGGAGACCAGATTCCTGCCATAGCCCCTGGTAGCACTATGGGTTAAAGTAGTGGTTCTCAACCTGTGGGCCCCCAGGTGATTTGGCCTATAACTCCCAGAAATCCCAGCCAGTTGTCACGACCCAGGCTGCAGAGCACCAATAACCATACACAGAGGCCAGAATCTATCTAATATCTTTATTAAGGAAATATATAAAGTTAATAAAAGCAAGTGTATGAAATAGTCCAGAAGTAGACCTTTCAGGAAAGGTCAAAATTAGTCCAAAGAAACAATGTCCAATATGAAATATTAAGGTCCAAAGTTGTAATCCAATAACCGAAACACTCACTTTGCCAGGCAAAGTGAGGGGAGATGACAATGTCCTTTAGTCCATGAAACTTGAGCGAGGCTAGGGAGTAACTTGAACAAGGCTTGATACAAGGCAACAAGGAACGTGGAGCAAGAACAAGATCCGTGGAATTACTTGGCAAAATCCGGAAAACAAGGCAAGGCTGAGTCCTGGAAAACAAGGCAAGGTCCGTGGAGGTAAACAAGGCTGGAAATGGGAACGAAGGCTTGGAAACGGGAGCGAAGGCTTGGAATCAGGAACAAGGCTTGAAACAGGAACGAGGCTTGGAAACGGAGCGCGCTGTCCACACACAACTTACTCCAGTAGCTGACGAATTGACTCCGCAAGGTCCCTTTGTGGGCAAAACACCTAAATAGGGTCTAGTTTTCCCACCAAAGAGCAGTTCTCTGGGGAACCAGAAACGAAAGCTAAACTCTGAGTCCAGATGCATGACTCCTTAAAGTTTCCCATGGAAAGCAGGCTTAATCAGCTGAATTCTTAGCAGCTATCCTAGCACTCCTGCGAGACGCTGCTTGAACTCCTCTCTGTTGTTTACAAAACTCGTGGCGAGAAAACACAGGAGATTTAGGCTCAGGGCTTGTTTGACAGACTTCTGGAAGACAAATCTCTTGCAGGTGCAAGGTTCCCAAATCTGGCTGGGAAGGTTCCAATTCTGACTGAGACGGTGAAAAACCCAAGTTCTCCTCTTCATCTGGTACTACAGTACCGGAAACGGGACTACATGGCCCATGACTCATCACACTATCCCCCTCCTCAAGCCCCCTCTCAAACTGGGACTCTCTCCCCGAGGCGCGAGGCCGCGGCTTGGCGGGATAGGTCTGATGGAAGCGGCGGGTTAGATCAGGAGCATGGACTGTGGAAGCGTCTTCCCAAGAGCGTTCCTCGGGGCCAAAACCCACCCAGTCAATGAGATATTGTAGGCGGCGGCGGTGAAAGCGAGAGTCCAAAATGTCCTGAACCTCAAACTCCTCCTCCCCATTCATCAAAACAGGAGGGGGGGCCGGCCGGTCTGTATTAGGGCGCACACCATCCGCCGGAAGGAGCAGGGAGCGGTGGAACACTGGATGAATGCGCATTGAGCGCGGAAGTTGGAGTTTGAAAGTCACGGGGTTAAGTTGCGCCACCACTGGATAGGGGCCAATGAAACGGGCATCTAACTTCCGGCAAGGGCGATGGGAGGGCAAAAAGCGAGTGGACAGAAGAACCCGGTCTCCTACCTTGATTTCGGGGCCCGGCTGGCGATGTTTGTCCGCGTGACGTTTATAGTCCTCCTTGGCTTGGTCTAGTTGCTGGAGCAAGAGTTGTTGCACCGCTGTGAGTTCCTGCAGCCAGTCCTCTGCTGCGGGGACTTCTGAGGTTTCAATGACGGGGGAAAGAAACGTGGATGGAAGCCGTAGTTTGCAAAGAACGGGGTTTCTTTAGTAGAAGCCTGGACCCCATTGTTGTAGGCAAACTCTGACAGCGATAACAGGGAAGCCCAATTGTCCTGCTGGTAGTTTACATAACAGCGAAGGTATTGTTCTAAAGTGGCATTGGTGCGCTCAGTTTGCCCATCCGTTTGGGGATGATGAGCCGAAGATAAACGAGAGTCTATGCCCAATAGTTTTTGTAGTGCTTTCCAGAAACGAGAGGTGAATTGGGACCCACGGTCTGTGACCAAACTCTTGGGCAATCCATGCAATCTGAAAACATGTTGGAGGAATAGATCTGCAGTCTCTTTGGCCGTGGGAAGGCCATCACAGGGAATGAAATGGGCTAACTTGGTGAAAAGGTCCACCACCACTAGAATCGTGGTGAATCCACAGGAAGGTGGTAGATCAGTGATAAAATCCGCAGAGATTATTTCCCATGGGTGGGATGGTGTAGGGAGGGGATGCAGAAGCCCTGAGGGCTTTTCTCTTCTTGTCTTGGAGCGCTGGCATACTGGGCAGGTGTTGACATATTTTTCCACATCCTTGCGGATCTTGGGCCACCAGAAATCTCTTAGGATCAAATGCATGGTTTTAAATAGCCCGAAATGCCCTGCTGGCTTGCAGTCATGACACAGACGAAGTGCTTTTTCCCTGCCCGGTCCTGGGGGGATGTAAACATGATTTCTATAGCAAAGTAGCCCATCCTTAAGCGAAAAGGGAAAATGTAATCCTTGGCGAAGTTGGTCCTGTGCCCAGGCATCTGCTTGCTGACTAGCCCTGATTTCCTGAGCAGAAAGGGGTCCTGGAGTAGGGGAAGTTGATTCAATGGGAGTGGATTTGGTGTTTCCCACTGTGAGCGTGGCAAAGTTCTCGGGTTGTAGCAGCTGGGACTCAAAGGTCTCCTTGCGCCCTGCAGCGTATTCCGGTTTCCGTGACAGAGCATCTGCTTGCTTGGTCTGGGCTGGGGTTACATAATGAATTTGGAAGTTAAAACGTTCAAAGAATAAAGCCCAGCGTTGTTGCCTCTGATTTAGCTTGCGGGCAGTTCTTAGATGCTCTAGATTCCGATGATCAGTATGGACTTCAATGGGAAATTTGGCCCCTTCTAACCAATGTCTCCAAGTTTCAAAGGCTGCCTTTATGGCCAATAGTTCCTTTTCCCAAATTGTGTAATTTCTCTCTGGTGCGGTCAATTGACGGGAATAAAAGGCACAAGGATGAAGATGATCTCCCACTGGTTGTAGGAGTACAGCCCCAATTGCCACATCGGAGGCGTCCGCCTGCACGATAAAAGGGGTTTCAGGGTCTGGATGCTGAAGGATTGGCTGGGACGTGAATAATTTCTTTAGTTGTTGGAACCCTTTCTCTGCTTGATCTGTCCAGCGGAAAGGCTGTTTCCCTCGGATGCAGCTGGTGATTGGGTCAGACCAGCGGGCAAAGTCTGGAATGAACTTGCGGTAGTAGTTCGCGAACCCCAAGAATCGTTGCACCTCTTTCTTGTTGGTTGGCGCCCGCCATTCCAATACTGCTGAAACCTTTGCCGGGTCCATGGAGAGCCCTAGTGGTGAGACGCGGTACCCCAGAAAATCTACCTCTTGTAGATCAAAAGCGCATTTTTCCAGCTTGGCATAAAGTCCATGATCCCGCAATCGTTGTAACACCATTCTGACGTGGTTCTCATGTTCTGATTGTGATCTAGAAAACACCAAAAAATCGTCCAGGTAGATGATCAAGAACCGATCTAGATAATCCTGAAAGATGTCATTGACAAAATGCTGGAACGTTGCGGGAGCTCCACATAATCCATAATTCATAACTCGGGACTCGAATAATCCGAATTTAGTCTGGAAGGCAGTCTTCCACTCGTCCCCTTCTCTGATGCGAACTAGATTATAAGCCCCCCGAAGATCCAGCTTGGTGTAGACCTTGGCTCCTCGAAGTCGGTCTAGTAGGTCCGAGATCAAGGGCAGGGGATAGCTGTTCCGCTTAGTGATATTGTTCAATGCTCTATAGTCCACCACCAAGCGTAAGTCCCCTGACTTCTTTTTTACAAACATCACTGGGGAAGCGGCTGGGGATTGAGAGGGTCTGATGAATCCCTTGCGAAGGTTTGACTCTATGAACTCCCTGAGAGCTTCTTGCTCCGGTTCAGTCAGGGAGTAGAGATGTCCTCGCGGGATCGGGGCCCCCTCCACCAAGTCAATGGCACAGTCATAAGGTCTATGTGGGGGTAATCTCTCGGCTTCTTTTTCATTGAATACATCCCAATATTCTGAGTACTTCTTGGGCAAGGTGATAATGGGTTCAGTGTCTGTGGCATGGCAGACCTTGGCTACAAGGCAATGGTTTTGGCAATATTTTGAAGCAAACTGCAGTTCTCTGTTGGACCAGGAGATGCTTGGGTCGTGAAGTGTCAGCCATGGAATTCCCAAAATCACAGGGAAATGGGGAACCTCGGTAACAAAGAAGGAAATCTCTTCCATATGTTCCCTTATCCACATTCTGGTGGGTTCCGACCACTGGCTTACGGGACCCGTCTTGAGGGGGCGGCCATCGATGGCTTGCACCACACGGGCATTCTTGAAGTCATGGTATTGTAATCCCAGAGAGTCGGCATACTCTCTATCAATGAAATTGTTTGTGGCTCCTGAGTCTATCATGGCATGGACCATGACGGGCCCTTTTTTTGCTGACCACAAGGTGACCACTAGAAGAAATAGGACCCCGGTTGGCGGCTCTTGAGTGGGTTTTTTGACCGGGTTGGCGAGCCTCTCTACGCCCGGTCGCTGGCTTCCCCCGCCGGCTGTGCGCCAGCCGCCTCAGACGCCTTCGTCTCCGTGGAGGACGCCGCCGCCAGACGGGCGGCGGGCTTCCCTTTGGCTGGGCACTCTCTGGCGAAGTGGCCCCCGTTTCCGCAGTACCAACAGAGATTTAGGCGTTGGCGGCGGGCCTTCTCGGCGGCATCTAGTCTGGGACGCACATTGCCCAACTGCATCGGCACCTCCTCGCTCCCTCTGGGGTATGGGGCTGGTGGCGGGGGTCTCCATACTGGACGCGGCTGGACGCCGGTGGGAGCGGGAGGTTTCACCCCAGCTCTACCGCTCTGGCCTCGGACCCATTGTTTTCTGTTGGCAAGCATGACTTCAGCTCGTAAACATTGATCAATGAGTGCTTCAAGAGAATGGGGAGGATCCACCTTGGAGATTTCTTCCAGCATCTCAATGTTGAGACCCTCCCGAAATTGTCCTCTGAGGGCTACATCATTCCAGCCGGTGTTGTGGGCCAGCACTCGGAACTCGGCTATGTACTGGGACATGGGTCTGTCCCCTTGGGAGAGGCGCCGGAGTTTGTGGCCGGCTGCCTCCAAATTGTCCTCGATTCCCCAGGTCGCCTTAAGGTGGTCCAAGAAATGTTGCGCCGACCTTAGATGTGGGGAGACTTGGTCGAACAGTGCCGTCGCCCAGTTGGCCGCTGGCCCGTCCAAGAGACTGTAAATCCACGCCACCTTGATGTCTTCTTGGGGAAACTCGGCAGCACGGGCCTCTAGATAAGCCTGGCATTGGCGACGGAAAACATGAACCTTAGAAGCTTCTCCAAAAAACTTGGTTGGCAATGCCAGGGCCGGGAGACGGATTCCGCGTTCCTTCAATCCCTTTATTTCTCCCTCCTGCGCATTGAGCTTATCACGGATGCGGTCCACTTCGTCCTTGTCGATGGTGTAGCTAAGTGGCTGGCCACCCGGCACGGTTCCGGTAGACATTCTGACCTAGGTTAATTGGTGCTTAGGGTGGCGGAGTCAAACTGTCACGACCCAGGCTGCAGAGCACCAATAACCATACACAGAGGCCAGAATCTATCTAATATCTTTATTAAGGAAATATATAAAGTTAATAAAAGCAAGTGTATGAAATAGTCCAGAAGTAGACCTTTCAGGAAAGGTCAAAATTAGTCCAAAGAAACAATGTCCAATATGAAATATAAAGGTCCAAAGTTGTAATCCAATAATCGAAACACTCACTTTGCCAGGCAAAGTGAGGGGAGATGACAATGTCCTTTAGTCCATGAAACTTGAGCGAGGCTAGGGAGTAACTTGAACAAGGCTTGATACAAGGCAACAAGGAACGTGGAGCAAGAACAAGATCCGTGGAATTACTTGGCAAAATCCGGAAAACAAGGCAAGGCTGAGTCCTGGAAAACAAGGCAAGGTCCGTGGAGGTAAACAAGGCTGGAAACGGGAACGAAGGCTTGGAAACGGGAGCGAAGGCTTGGAATCAGGAACAAGGCTTGAAACAGGAACGAGGCTTGGAAACGGAGCGCGCTGTCCACACACAACTTACTCCAGTAGCTGACGAATTGACTCCGCAAGGTCCCTTTGTGGGCAAAACACCTAAATAGGGTCTAGTTTTCCCACCAAAGAGCAGTTCTCTGGGGAACCAGAAACGAAAGCTAAACTCTGAGTCCAGATGCATGACTCCTTAAAGTTTCCCATGGAAAGCAGGCTTAATCAGCTGAATTCTTAGCAGCTATCCTAGCACTCCTGCGAGACGCTGCTTGAACTCCCCTCTGTTGTTTACAAAACTCGTGGCGAGAAAACACAGGAGATTTAGGCTCAGGGCTTGTTTGACAGACTTCTGGAAGACAAATCTCTTGCAGGTGCAAGGTTCCCAAATCTGGCTGGGAAGGTTCCAATTCTGACTGAGACGGTGAAAAACCCAAGTTCTCCTCTTCATCTGGTACTACAGTACCGGAAACGGGACTACATGGCCCATGACTCATCACACCAGTTCACCAGCTGTTAGGATTTCTGGGAGTTGAACCCCAAAGCATCTGGGGACCCACAGGTTGAGAACCACAGGATTACATAATGATCCAGTGAAGTGGCGGTCTGACAGGTTTATTTTATTATCTGTTTTGCCACCGTTCCCTATGTTTACTACTTTAATAGCCCATTATGTTCATGGGGAATGACTGGCCTCTGACCTAGTCAAGATACATAAAATGACTGGAACAGGTTAGAAAGAATCCATGCTGCCTTGAGCAATTGGATGTGTCAATTGAAGAAGGTTCATTGTGTTTTTGCTGTTTTATAATTTGCCTTTACTTGTAAGATTGTCTGTGTTCTCTGCATTTAGAGTGCCATATCTGCTCAACATTTCTAAACTGGTGTTGCCTTGTTTGCCACTTGTGAGTGTTCCTTTTTTAATTCACAGTTTATGGTGCTGCTGTCTGGAGTAATTGCCTTTATGGTGAACTTAACTATTTACTGGATCATTGGGAATACTTCTCCAGTCACGTATCCTTTCCTTCATGATATTTTTTCATTTTCAGTAGATAAAAAAATATTGTATGTTATGCTTAATAAAGTACAGAGAATAGGAGGAAGTACAAATAACAATTACAAGTCTGGTGCTTGAAGACAAGTCAGGAAACAAGATCCTACTGAATCATTTTGTGAGGGAAGATCAATCACCAAGTATCTTCCCTTCGTGGTTTGTTTCCAGTGGTAGCTGGTGGCATCAATGTTAATGGAGCAGTGAATCTCCTAGGCTTCTAAAACTTGAAAAGTACTATAAAAGATGTGAAAACTTCTATAATTTTATATGGGAGTGAGATTCAGCAACTTGATTAGCCACTTCAACGTTTGGACCAAGTTTGTTCACATTATAATTTATTCAAGGTTCTTGACAATATTTATTTATTTATTTATTTACTGCATTTATATACTGCTTTTCTCACCCCTGGGGGGACTCAAAGCGGTTTACAACATAATGGCAAAATGCCAACCATACATTAGAAAACATAACAGACTGATCACATCATAAACAATAAAATGAGCAATATCAAATGTACTTCTCAAACAACTCAAAAATAACAAAAACAGAAATAAGTTACTCTGCTGTACGTTTATGGAGAAAGTCTTGATACTTCAAAACTATAGGATTGATTTTAATTTATTTTAAAATGTAATTTGATTACAGTGCATTGTATAAACATAGCTTGATTAAAATTTAATAGCCTTACAGATTCAGAGCCTGGCTGCTACTTGAAGGAATCCTTTGTTGGGAGGTGTTAACTGCCCCCTATTGTTTCTTGTCTGGAATTCCCATTTTCTGAATGTTGTTCTTTATTTACTGTCTTGATTCAGAGTTTTTAAAATACTGGTAGCAAGATTTTGTTCAGTTTCATGGTTCCTCCTTCCTGTTGAAATTGTCTACATGCTTGTATATTTCAGTGAAAGCTTCTGGAACATGGCCATACAGCCCGGAAAACTCACAACATTTTAAGAAGTGTTAACTGGGTGAAAGAATAATAACAATATCAGCTTGTTAAGTGTTTACCATACTTCAACAGTCTGATTATGGTAATGAAATTCCAAGTTTCAAAGAAGGTACATAAAAAGGATATCGTTATATAATGTGTGAAAACCTATATTGTGTTGGGGTAAAGAGAGAATGCTGAAAATAAAATATATGGGTTTACAAGATGGGTTGAGTCAATAATCACCAACTGCAACCTTGTGCCCAATTAGGCTGCTTTCAATCATAGAATCATAGAATAGTAGAGTTGGAAGAGGACCTCATGGGCCATCCAGTCCAACCCCCTGCTAAGAAGCAGGAAATCGCATTCAAAGCACCCCCGACAGATGGCCATCCATCTGTCAAATCCCATTGACTTTGTAGAAGTTAAATAGAATTATTTCCTTGGCAGTATAAATAGTTTGTTTATAAATGAATTCAGCATGTTTGATGAATATCTGTTCTCCTTAACAGAAATGTGCAGCTACAATATGTTTGGACACTTCAAATTCTGCATTACTCTCATGGGAGGATATATTTTATTTAAGGACCCTTTGTCAATTAATCAAGGCCTTGGAATTACATGCACATTGTTTGGCATTTTAGCTTACACCCATTTCAAACTGAGTGAACAAGATGGGAGCAAGAGCAAGAGCAAGTTGGTTCAGCGACCATAAATCATGTACAGATGTGGATGATGAATGGATTCTTTTATTATGCACTGACTTTAAAACAAGCAAAGAAGTTAGATTAAGAAGTAGATGCATCCGGTTGTTAATAAGGTACTGTAAAATTTGTTCTCTCTAGAAGGAATCGGGCACTACATAATCCTCAGCTCTTAGGGTCTTTGTCCATGTTGTTTTCTATTGTATATAAATGGCGTCTTCGTTTTACAGGACTGGTCACAATTACAGTGGCAATTTCTATGGGAACTCTTCTATTTATACCAAATGAACTCATCAAGGCAGATGTGACGTTAATTGCCAAAGGAATTCATTCTTCTAATCATATCAGTGTTATCATTGTCCGACTGTGTGCTGATACTATGAAATTCAAATGAACATTGTAGCTTCTCCATCTGGTCAGTTATAGAAAGTAATTTTTTCTGATTTATTGAAAAGGACTTCAGTGGGTTTGTATGTAACATATGTATGCATATTTGTGTTCCCCCTATTCCTGAGGATACAGTATGTATTAATTTGAGAGAAATGAAGTTTATTCATGATTCAACAATACTCTGATATTCCTGCACCATCAGAGCTTTGTATCTTTATCAGATTTCTAGCTTTACGGAATATTTTGTCATTCAGTACAGGGCTGGCTCCTGTAACTTGAAATACTTTTATTTCTGCCCTGCTTCAGGGATAAATAAATTGTTTATTTAAGACAGTGGGTTCCTTAGAGGATTGAAAGGATCTGTGCTGGCCCCTTACAATGGAACATCACAGGCTTGAACAAAACTAGAATGTTTTAGGAAAACATATGCCTTAACTGAAATTTTGAGATGTCAAATAGATGTTTTAAAAATGAGAACATAGTAGCCTGTTTTTCTAAGAAGGGAAAAATGTGAAACTTTATGCATGTGGGAATAAAATGCTAACTGTGGGTAACTGCTTTCTAAACCAAATTTCTTTTTAAGATACTTGTTTCATAACTATTACTATTAGAAACCTAACAAAATATGGAAATTAGCTTGTTTGCATGAAGCCTTACTATAGTTGTGGAGTGAAGACCAAAACCTGGAATAAACTGGACAAATGGATTCTGCTATGACTTGTTGGGTGGCTGGTTTTAAATGCTCATTATATATAGGATATATATATATATATATATATATATATATATATATATATATATGCTCATTATATATATTAAATGCCCTTTATATACTGTTACAGCCATTCAGTGGAGCCAAACCTGCAATTAAAAATAGTCGTCCAATGAACTATATAACCTCTAATCAACAATTAATTTTAGAAACACTTCCCCGATGTTTTGTTAATATATTTAAAACATGATACAACACACTTTTTCCTTACTCAGCTGTTTTTGCAGCCTCACTAATACTGTCACTAAATTGGAGTAAAACGGTAACAGGAAAACTACACACATTTTCAATTACTGAATAATTAGAATTCCAGAAACATCTGAAAAACATGATTTATTTCTGAAACAAGTTATATAATTACCTTGCACTTTGTTCTGCTTGATAAAAATAGAATTTTTCTGAAAGGAAAAGTGTGGGAGGGTGCGATGTGAAATGGACTCATAGATCTATAACCTGGCAACTAGCAGCTGAATACATAGGAAGAACCTAGGAAATAATAAGGAACTGTGTTCTTTTGCTATATTATATATTCATGCTCGACAGAAGCTCTCAAGCTTCAAATATAAAGCTGAAAGAGAAAATATAAAGGGTCCTTCATCCCTTGTTACATTGGCAGCCAACCACCAGCACAACAAGACATTTCTCACATCTTGCATGGCCCTAGATGGTTTCTCAACCAAGCTGAGGAAGAATCACCTCCCAGTTATATTGATCTAAGTAGATTGCATCCCATATAATTATGGTCATTGTACGTTCAAAAGAGCAATTAGCTTTGGAAGGTATGTAACTTTTGTCTTAGAAGTTGAGCCATTTATTTGAGAATCAAACTGGGACAATGGCACTGAGGTGCTATTTGTTTTTGAAAAACAGAATGTAATGTACTGCCTGTATTCTACTGTATTTTGGTCCCTGTTGTTTGAGGGAAATGTGCTATGAATTATGAGTAAGAACAAATAACTAAATCCTGCACCTTCTGTAAAACTGATTCTTCTCTCTTCCAACAAGGTGTTTCTTAATTACTATGATCCAAATTTCCCATTCCAAATGCTTTCAGAGATTTGCATTGTACAGAATAGGGGGGAAAGGCTCAGAAATATGATTTCTGCAATCCAGTCGATATTCAGTTTGTTTATTATTCAAATCTGTATTGTATCCAAAGCCAAATCTCTTCATTAATGTACTTATATACATTTCAAGTGGATTTTTATCAGTATTAAGGTATCTTGAGCATTTCCTCATATTAACAACTATGTTTTAGGCATTCGAAAATCAGAATTGTTTAAATACATTGTTCGATATCTCTGAGTAGACTGAAAACAGATCTTGTGCAAATATGTTCAAATCAGATGCATACTGCTTCGGTGTGAATTAAAAAAACAAAATGTACATATTTTGTGCTATGCACAAACTTGAAATATAAATACAACACGAAGATCTGTTTAATTAATAAGATTAATTCAGATTCATGCACAAATACACAAATCTCTAGTTATTTTACATAAAACAGCTATTGCTTTTCTACCTTTCAGTCTTGTGTTTGTAAAGGTAACAGACAGATACACTACTGTGTCTTTCTCAGATTACACTCGGCATATTCTTTTTTCCCCTACTGAAATGTTTCCAGGTATAAGTGAGAACGGTGAATCTCTTCGTCATACACAGCTGTGTCCGTTTGAAATTGTAAACTGTTACTGTAAAAATACTGTATAATAACAATGTACAGAATATGAATAGAATGCTGTAAGCTGCAGTCTGCACAGGTTGAAATTGCGAACGTATGAATTAAATGTACGAACTTAATTTAAGAATCTGTTCCCCAGATATATGGATTCTATAATAAGCAGAATGAAGGTTTTTTTAAAAAAATAAAATAAAAATATTGTTTTTACTGATGAATAAAATCATTCTTAATATGAAATGTCAGTATGGTCTCTCTCTGAAGCAGCAGTTTGTCTTGCTAAATATTGTTTTATTATGATTTTTTTTTTGTTTTTTATAAAGAGGGGCGTTATTCATGGTTGGTATACATGCAATACAAGACCAGTGTTGCATGTGCTTAGTTCTGAATGTAACCTTTACCTATGCTTCTGCATTTTTAGGTCAAGCCTTAAACAAAGCTGTTTTTCCCCAAAACTACCAAACGTCACTCTTCATATGCTCACTTTGGCAACACTCTCTCCCTCCAAATATAAAGACTATTTCTGGATTGCTGTGAGTTTTCAGGGCTGTATGGCCATGTTTCAGAAGCATTCTCTCCTGATGTTTCGCTTGTATCCTCCGAGGATACCTGCCATAGATGCAGGCGAAACATCAGGAGAGAATGCTTCTGGAACATGGCCATACAGCCCTGAAAACTCACAGCAACCAAGTGATTCTGGCCATGAAAGCCTTCAACAACACTTTAGTTCTAATTACAATGTTTAATAAATTATTACATAAATGATGCTAATCAATGATCTAACATTCTAGCTTCATGTGAGAAATGGTGGCTGAGCTTAATAAAGCCCTCCCATCAACTTAGGATTTTTGGTATTAAAATGCATTACAGAATGGAAATATATAAGAAGTTGAATTGAGAAAAGAAGGTGACACTGACAGCATTAAAATGCTTTGGAAGATTATCAGTAAAGGCCTTAATTCTTTCCAAAAATATCACTAGTTATTGGGCAACCTCAGAGGAAAGCAAAATAAAACTGCTTTTGAAGAAATCCTGCCCAGAAAACCCCGTGGTAAGATCACCTTAGGATTGACATAAGTCAGTCAGAAACAACTTGAAAGCACACAACAATTATTAATTAGGATTTCAATGAACATGAAAAGGACACAAGTATTCATTCATCTTTACAAACACTACCATCTCAGTCTTGTTTTGCTTTAGTTACACAATCCCCATAAATGGTACAAAGCCACTTTGAACTGTTGAATCAGATCTCTGTTTTCAAGATAGAGAGGTCACTTTCATAAGAAAAAAGAGAGAGACAAACTTAGATTCCTTCACATCTCAATACGCAGTGCAAGTGTTTGCAAATATGAACTAGAAAACACGCTGCAAATAATACTGTCATTATTCCTTGCAGAAATTGAATTGCCTTGCATGGCGCCTGGTACACTAAAAGTGAATTATCTGATGCTTTATAATTATCTGAAGTTTAGCTGGGGATGCACATTTATTGTTTTCCAGGAATATAAATGTTTGCTCTTTTGCGTTCGCCCAAGTCATTCAACTTCTTTAGTTGTGGATTTTGTAAAAAAGAAAGCTACTGTGGATTATCTGAAATAACAGTAGCTGGGGAGGTTTTCAAAGTAAACTATAACAACTTCAATATTGTTACATATTTACCGGTATACTGTACAGCACTGCTAATGCCCACAATATCCCTATAAGATAACAAGTGCTTATGACTACAGTAGAGTCTCACTTATCCAACATTCTGGATTATCCAATACATTTTTGTAATCAATGTTTTAAGTACATCGTGATATTTTGGTGCTAAATTTGTAAATACAGTATTTACTACATAGCATTACTGTGTATTGAACTACTTTTTCTGTCAAATTTGTTGTATAACATGATGTTTTGGTGCTTAATTTATAAAATCATAACCTAATTTAATGTTTAACAGGCTTTTCCTTAATCTCTCCTTATTATCCAGCATATTCGCTTATCCAACGTTCTGCCGGCCCGTTTACATTGAATAAGTGAGACTCTACTGTATGACTTTTGAGGAATGGTTTCATGTACTTCTTGATGTCTCCCTGTATCTTTGGTACTGTGAATTATAAATAAAGAGAAATAACCATCCTGCTTACTACAATCTGGTACCTTTTTGATGGTGTCTTTCTGGAATAGAGTGATGATTTCTTAACAGTGATGGAAACAGGAGTATGATGAAAAACATAAATGGAAAGAATACATGAGAAATGTGTTGTCGAAGGCTTTCATGGCCGGGATCACAGGGTTGTATGTTTTCCAGGATGTATGGCTATGTTCCAGAACATACAGCCCGGAAAACATACAACAACCCAATACATGAGAACTTTGACATATCCCAGCCAGACACTGTTAAGTACCCTAGAGTCTGTGGTGGTGTTTTGCCAGATGCCAAGGCAAGATCTAGAGGAGCCAACTGAGTTATTAGATGATGGCTCCCGTCTTTCTGTTTCTTGTATGGCTGCTTCTGCCTTGATTATAAGGAGTACAAAGAAGACATACAAGGATTGCTTGGTGGAGTCTTGTATCAATTAAAAGAGTGAGAAAGAAACTTCCAGTCTGAACAGCAGGGCTTGTGCTGAGATCCAAACAGCCTTTTGGCAGTAAGGCAAGCCTTGGCAATGCAATCCTAAGATTTATCAGTGATTGCATTAAATAGATATTTACTATCAAAAGGCAAATCCTGTGCATTTGCTGGTGTTATCAGTGAGATTTTCAGTGTAACCATACATAGGGTCTAAATTGCTATGCAGTAAACTTTTACTACAGTATTGGAACCAACTGGACTTGGATACTGCCACGCAGGTAGCTAAGGCAGTAGAAGTTTAAAAATATATTGCAAAGACATACTGTCTCTTGCCCTCTTTATCAGCTTGAGGGGAATTAACTTTAGTTCCTCCTCTGCATTGAAAAACCTCAGCAACAATTGAATTAGGTATGGAGGGCTCCTGCCAAGCTACTCAGCTCAGTAAGTTTCCAAGTGTAGTCTCCACGTAGGCGCAAAACCAATTTATGATATAGTTCTAACGCTGCTTGTATATTTTGTTGTTTTTTAATGGCATTTTAAATGGATTGTTATATGTTATATTTTTAACTGTGTTTTTAGTTGGTGAATTCAGTTGTATGTTCTGGGCCTGGTCCCACTTGTAAGCTGCCCTGAGTCCCTTTGGGGAGATGGTTGACGGGGTATAAAAATAAAATTATCATTAATATGATTATTATTGTGTGATGCAAAGGGACCATAAAGAGGAATTGTAGATAAAGTAAGAAAAATGAGAAATGTGAAAGCACATTTAATGCCAGAAAAGAAACTGATTCTGAGATGGTTTATAAACACATACACTTGAGAGAACTTGCCTGAACTGTTTAGTTATTGGAGAGTAAATTCTTTACCACCCAAAGTTAAAGGCATAATTTATTGGTGTCTATTATGTTGCTTGAAGTAGCTTCTGACTTAATGAGAGTCAAACCTATCATACATTTTTTTTTGCCAAGATTTGTTCAGAGAGGTTTGCCTTTGTCTTTCTCTTGAGACAGTGTGTGTGTCCAGGTTCACTCAGTGGGTTTCTATGACCAAGCTGAGATTAGACCCTGGTCTCCAGAGTCATAGTCTAATACCAATCCACTACAACATGCTGGCTCATTACTTATTGCTAGCAGCATGGGGTTTGCTAACTGAGAAATTAAAAGCAGAAGTGTGCAAGTCATCATCACCTGATTTCAAGTCATGAAAAGAAAATTATAAAGAGGCTTTAAATAATTGTTTTATTTTTTGTTTTCTTTTGCTTCTTCATTTGACTATAGTGACTAATGTATTGCTCACACATATGTGAATATGTAAATACTACCTGAAGAACTTATAATTTTTGGTACCAGCTTTTATTCAATAATAGCAGTGTCTACAGACTTTTCTCCTTTTTTTAAAACTATATCACAATTACATTAAATAGACTTGTAAATTTATATTCAAAAGTACGCCTCACTTGAGTGTAGTGATCATATTCCAAGGAAACTGGCTCACATATTTTATTAAACTGGTAATTAACGATGCAAGCCTTCATAAATGAACAAGTTAAACTAGCCAAATTAAGTAATGTTTTTGGTCATGTTAAAGGCACATTTTAAATGAAAGTTAGAGACCAATTTCTTTTGTTTTCTGTGTCTGTTTGGATCTAAAATGCAGTCATAACAATTAAATAAAATAGTCAGTGTAACTTTCTAACAACAAATAGTATTTTATCTTTCTTGAATTGCCAGTTCTCTAGATTTTCAATATCTGATGGGTATTTTTGAAAATGTGATCACATACACATTTATTAGCAGAGGCTTGATGACCATCTGTTGAGAGTGCTTTGATTGTGTGTTTCTGTATGGCATGGGGTTAGACTGGATGGTGCTTGTGGTCTCTTCCAACTCTGTTTCCATATACATACATTCAATTTAATTAAAGGCAACAGCTCTCCATGGGGTTAAATCCAGTTGTTAGTCCTACCTACAGAAGATTAATTACTGTAAATCAATGAGAACTTGATCAATTTACCCGTATTTAAGTTCTACTGATTTACTCAGGACTAACAATTGGATTTTGGTTTTAATAAGCATTTCACATCATGCATCTGCTAAAGCAGACTGTTGTCTGCAAAAACTGATTACCCAATGTATGCTTTGCTTCTTATATTCAGAATAGTAAAATTAAATAAATTTCTTGAACAGTATGTTTAGCTTGTATTATCTAGAGAAAATGTTTAAGAGTAGAACAAGAAGTGAAATATCATGTTCTGTCACCTGTAGGTCAAGGAATATTCCAGCCCTTTGAAATTCTGGTGATAAATGGCGCGCGCACACACAAATTCCAGCAATTACTTAAATATAATCTATCTTGTATACTGTTGGACTTTGAGTTTTAAGTTTAACAGGATTGTCCGGATAAGCCATTATTTCACAAGTGACTATATAAATTCCTCAAGGAAATTCTCCTCGTGTTTCCTTGGTCATGTTGTTGTTTAGCAGAGGACAAGCCTGGACAAAGATCAGTCCCTCAGAGGCTTGCTGGATCAGACGGAAAGCCTGTCTAGTTCAGCACCCTGTTTTCTACTTTCATGTTGCCTGGAGGTTCATAAACAAAATATGAGAATAGCAACATATTGTTCCCCAGCAATTAGTAGTCATCTGTATGTAACTTCACTCTTTGTACTGAAATCCTTACAGTTGAAACTACAGTAGAGTCTCACTTATCTAAGCCTCGCTTATCCAAGCTTCTGGATTATCCAAGCCATTTTTGGAGTCAATGTTTTCAATATATCATGATATTTTGGTGCTAAATTCAAATACAGTAATTACAATATAACATTACTGCATATTGAACTACTTTTTCTGTCAAATTTGTTGTATAACATGATGTTTTGGTGCTTAATTTGTAAAATCATAACCTAATTTGATGTTTAATAGGCTTTTCCTTAATCCCTCCTTATTATCCAACATATTTGCTTATCCAAGCTTCTGCCGGCCCGTTTAGTTTGGATAAGTGAGACTCTACTGTATTGAAACAACACGGTGATTATAACATTTTTTCTACTTCTGTTTCCTCCAACCCACCCTAAAATGCCATGGAAAATTGTGTTCATTCTATCCACCCCAGACACAACTCCACCCATGAGGTAGCTGCAGTGGTTCCTGTTGCTGATGGAAGACACCCAAGCTGCTGATGAGAATTCGTGTTAGTTTTATGAGAAACCATATACACATTATGCATATCAGTTGATCTGTGTTTAAATGTTAAAGCTACATATACTTAGAATAAGTTGTGCTTCATTATGCAGGACTTGCTTCCAAATACATACATAGGGGATCAGAATGTTTGTGAGTGCATGCATAAAACCATACTAATCAAATTTAGTAAACAGTGTGATCAGGGAAAGAAACCAATAACAAACTTGGATGCTTACCTGCACTGTACTCAATAGCCAGGCTTGGAACATACAAAAACATACAAAACAATCACTAATATTAGGGGGGAAACAAAGTATTGTTTTGATGGAAGCAATAAACAAGCAAAAATGTGAGAGGCCCATTCTCCCTAACCCTAATGCCATAGGAACGCTGGAGGGCAAAGAATACAGATATAACAACAGCACCTCAAAGGCACCATCTCTTCCTTAACACATACCCATATTTTCAGGAGAATCTGTATTCCTCTTTTTTTTCCAGGTTGCAATCATAAGAGCACTTACTAGTTGTTGCTATATGCACTACACCATGAATTGTCAGTAAGCTCCATTAAGAGCATTCAAACAAACAATGTATCTATTTTACTATTCCTACATTAGCCAAATAGAGAAATGACATTAGCCTATGAGAAACCCAGAAACAGGATGAAAGCAACCACAATTGTTGTCTTGGTTCCCCAGCAACTGACATAAAGAGAGATATTCAGATACAGAACTGGCCCATGTAACCATAATGAGTAGTAGTCACAGCTAGCCATTTCTTCTATGAATTTGTCTGATCTTTGTTTTCTTACTTTATTTTTATACTGCCTTTCTCCTGATGTCTGCAGTCAAGATGGCTGACAACAAATATGACACAACACAATTATAAAAACACAAATGCATTCAAATATTAATATAAGCATTAAAGACAAGGAGTACTCGGAGCCAGGTTCTTCCTCTGAAATACATATCACCTTGATATTATTTGGATGGTGGTTTCCCATCCAAAGACTGACCAGGCCTGACCCTGCTTTGCTTCCAATATCAGAAAAGATTGTGGTACTATTTAGAGAGTATTTAAGCCTTTTAAAGAAAGTTATTTTAGGGTGTATATATGACTATCTGGAAACAAACCCAAATGAATTCAACAGGTATTCCTTTTATGGAAGTATGATTGGTCTGCCATGTCCAACGATTGCTGTACATCCCTCTGTTGCAATCCTATATATACTGTAGAAGCATAGCAGTTTGACACTCCTTTAACTACCATGGCTTATTGCTATGGAATCATGGGAGTTGTAGGTTGCTTTTTTTCGTGTCAGGAGCAACCGGAGTTGCTTCTGGAGTGAGAGAATTGGCCGTCTGCAAGGACGTTGCCCAGGGGACACCCGGATGTTTTGATGTTTTTTACCATCCTTGTGGGAGGCTTCTCTCATGTCCTCGCATGGAGCTGGAGCTGATAGAGGGAGCTCATCTGAGCTCTCCCCAGGTGGGATTTGAAATAGTACTGAAGCATCAGCACTATTTGGCAGAGAAAGGCCTTATAAAATTGCAGCTCCCATGACTCCATGGCACTGAGCCATGACAGCTAAAGTGCTGTCAAACTGCATTTATTCTATTGTACAGTATATCTTAAGAGTATAGGGTGGTACCATTTTACATGGGTCTCTTGATGTCCATTGTGTGCTGTTCCAGAACAGTTAACATGCTTCCTGACTGAATTCTTTGTTGGGAGGTGTTAGCTGGCCCTGATTTTTTTCTTCCCTGGAATTCTCCTGTTTTCAGAATGTTATTCTTTATTTACTGTCCTGATTTTAGAGGGGTTTTTAAAATACTGGTAGCCAGATTTTGTTCATTTACATGCTTTCCTCCTTTCTGTTGATTTCTTTCTCTAAAATCACGACAGTAAATGAATAACAACTCTCAGAAGACGGGAATTCGGACAAGAAACAGTCAGGGCCAGCTAACACCTCCCAACAAAGAATTCCCCCAGTCAGGAAGCGGGCAGGCTTTGAAGCTGCAAGGCCATCCAATGCTAATCAAGCTGGCTAATTGCAACATTCACACTTGCCTCCAACAGACAAGAATTTTTTCGCCCTGGACTTTCCACAGATATATATAAACCCCTCTTACCTAGTTTCCAACAGACTCCACGACTTTTGAGGATGCCTGCCATAAACGTGGGCGAAACGTCAGAGAGAATGCTTCTGCAACATGGCCATACAGCCCGGAAAACTCATAACAACCTATTTTTGTATCTGTCTGCCAAAGAGTGCGGGTGCCTCACCAAACTACAAATCCCATGATTCCATATCACTGAGCCAGGGCCGTCAAAGTGGCGCCAAACTCTACTTCCTTTGGACTTCCAACACCCAGCAGCCTCAGGTTCTTTGACCAATGACTAGGGATTCTGGGAAGTAGAGTCCAAAGGAGCTGGGAGCATTTGGGAAACAATTTGAGAGTGAGGCCTATTGGGACCCATGCACCTGAGGAGTGTTTGCTCTATTTATGTGCATGAAAGGATACGCATGGATGGAAGACCCCTCTCGCGAGTTCCCAAGGGAAAGGGGAACTCCCACAAGGACTGAAATTCAAAAAAGAAACGGTCAGGCGGACGAGGGACGGCGGTAGGGGGCGCTCGCGAGGCGGCCGTTTGGCTCGCGCGCGAGAGAGAGCGCGAGAGCGGGCCCAAGATGGCGGCGCAAGAGGGGTCCCTTGGCTGCCCCAACAGGCCCGAAGACCCTTCCGTGGCTCCCTAGGGCAGAGTCAGTGAGTATTTCGTGGAAGAGAAGAACCGTGAAAGGCTTCCCCTAATCCTCGTCTGAGAATATTAAATGATGGGGGGTTTATTGTGGCCCCTCCGTAGAAAGAAGGGGAAGTGGGCGAAGGGCCGGCCTTCTCCTGGGAGTTGGTCAGCGGCCTTTATTAGTTCTCCTCCTCCCTTGTTGACTCAGCTCCGGTTTCGCCACCCCCACCCCCCTTTCTCCTCCGCGGGTCATGCTCGGGCATGTCGGGGCCGCAGTTGGATAAGGAGCGAAGTCCAGGCTTGCCTCTAGCGGCGGTAGTATTTATACTCGGCCCACGTTGCCTTGCGTGTAATGGCAACAGCTTAGGGCTTTCCCTCATGAAACGTGAAGGGGAATGATTTCTCTGTGCCATCGCTTTTGAGGCATTCCTTGTGCCTAGATTAACAACAGTGAATGCGCCTTCTTCCCCTCCTCCTCTCCTCTCTGCAGACCAACGTGCAAGACGAAGATGGCTTCTGCTCTGGAGCCGGCAGCTGCGGGCACATCGGGCAGCAGTGGCACCTCTCAGGAAACATTGGTGAGTATGTGCAATCTCATGGAAAGATTGCTTTCGTTTTTAGTCATTGCAGGTACAGCTCATCTGAAAATCAACCCAACTGATTTCACTCTAAGGGCTCTTCCTGGCAGGATCTGATCCCAGGTTTTCTGTTTATCCCAGATTATCTGGCAGTGCAGACTCATATAATCTAGTTTAAAGCAGAAAACCTGAGATCAGATCCTGGGATATAGGGCCTGTCTGGAAGGGCCCTTCAAGGTGACTGTGACGCTGCTTTTGCATTGTAGAATGAATGCAGTTTGGCACCACTTTGGATTCCTTCTATACTACCAGATAATCCAGGCGATCAAAGCAGAAAATCCACATTACCTGATTTGAACACGATTATTTTAGGGCCTTCCACACCACCACATAACCCAGAATATCAAGGCAGATAATCCACAATATCTGCTTTGAATTTGAGTATCTGGAGCCCCTTCCACACAGCTGAATAAAACCCCACAGTATTTGCTTTGAGCTGGAATATATGGCAGTGTGGACTCAGATAACCGAGTTCAAAGCAGATACTGTGGGATTTTCTGCCTTGATATTCTGGGTTATATGGCTGTGTGGAAGGGCCCTGAGTCCACACTGCCTATAAGCCAGTTCAATGTGGATTTTATACAGCTGTGTGGAAGGGACCTATGTCTATACCGTCCTTTAATCCAATTCAAAGCAGGTAATGTGGATTTTGTACAGCTGTATGGAAGAGGCCTATGCCAACACTGTCCTTTAATACATTTTAAAGCAGATAATGTGGATTTTATACAATTTTGTAAAGGGGGACTTTTAACTGCTGTGGAATCACAGGAGTTTTACTTTGAAGAGGCACCATCACTCTTTGGCAGGAAAGGCTAAAGTCTTTGTAAAACTCCATTGATTCTATAGTGTTAAGCCAAGGCAGTTAAAACGGTGTGAAACAGCATTATTTTTTCAGCGTAGTTGTATCCTAAGTTTTTTGGGGGAAGGTATTTATATTTATTTATTTACCCCATTTGTACCCCACCTTTCTCCACCCTGGAGAGGCGGCTTACACAAGCACTTGTTTAATGCCTTCAGAACACATTTGGTTTCTTTTGGTACCTTTTGAAAAGGGTCAACTTTTGTCTTAAATTAAAAGCCTGTATCTTTTATTTGAAGAAGAAATGCAAATGAATGGAAATATAGGCTCAGTGTCCCTTGGTCAGAGTTCCGAAATACTCCAAACACCAAAACTGGCCACATTGAGACACTTTGGCTGTCTGTTTGTTCTTGTGCATTATTTCATGCACAAAATTACTTAAAATATTGTGTATAAACTGACCTTCAGGCTGTATTTATAAGATGTTTATGAGACATGCATACATTTTATGTTCAGACATGGATCCCATTTGCAAGATACCTCACAACACACATATATGTACATACAGATGTTTCAAACTCCTAAAAATCCAAAACACTTTTGATTCCAAGTATCTCAGAAAAGGCTCCTGTCTTTGGTACTTTAAAGTTTTTTTAGATTTCAGCTCAGAAACATCTCACAACACATGCATTGTGAGATGTTTTGTAGATGGGATTCAAGTCTAAACACAAAATTAATTCACGCTTCATAGACACCTTATACACATACGGTGTAGGTCATTATACACACACAATATTTTAATTTAATTAATATTTTTGTGCACAAGACAAAGTTTATGTACAACGAACCAAAAAAAGGCAACAGTGTCACTCTCTCAGCTATTGATGTGGGCAGTTTTGATTTCTGGAGGATTATTAGAATGTTTGATAAGTGATGCTCAACTGGTAATTTTGTTCCATTCACTTTTCTGCTACAGTTGAAAGGCACAAGATTGTTTTTTAAAAGAAGAGAGCTGTCCCTTTTTAAGCATCTTGCTCCGAAAACTGGTAATATGTTTTAACTGGAAATGAAATCAGTTGAGTTTATTTCCAAGTTGATTTCAACCCTAATGTGAAATAGAAGATCACATTCAAATTTGCTCTAAACTATGAAGTGTGCTGGGTACCATGGAGCCAGTCCAGCCCCTCCTCAGAATTGCTCACCTCGATCTAGACACTGTTGACTCACATATGGACCACACATGAGGCGTGGTTCATATATGAGTCAACAATGTGATGTGGCAGTTGGAAAAACCAATGCAATTCTTGGCTACATCAATAGGATTGAAGGAAGCAATAGTACCGCTCTATTAATCACCTTTAATACTGTGTCCAGTTCTGGGCAGTATGATTCAAGAAGATAGTGACAAGTTATAACATGTCCAAAGACGGGTGACCACAATGGTAATAGGTCTAGAATCCAAGCCCTATGGGAAGTGACTTAAGGAACTGGACATGTTTATCCCAAAGAAGAGAAGGTTAATGGGAACATGAGAGGCATGTTTACATGTTCGACAGGATGGCATATTGAATGGGGAACAAGCTTGTTTTCTGACTAGGATATTAAACGGTGATTTCAAATTACAGGAAACGAGATTCCGCTTAAATGTTAGGAAGAATGTCCTGACTGTTAAAGCTGTTTGCCAGTGGAATACACTACCTCAGATGGTGTCTCCTTCCTCTGGAGGTTTTTAAACAGAGGCTGGATGGCCTTCTTTCAAGTGTGCTTTCATTGTGTATTCCTATATGGAAGGAAATTAGAGTTGTGTCTTAGATGTATAGTTCTGCAAACTCTCCAGCCCAGTGTGTAGCTGCGATACCTGAGAACACATCAATGTTTTGTCAAAGATAAATGTGAAACAGCTGTAGCTTTACATTTCTGGTTGATCTAAGAGAACTTATCCCAGTCATGGTTATAAAAAAACTTGTGGATCTTAGAGATACTTATTTTCTGAACTGTTTATACTTTCTGGACTGGAATAGCTCTTCAGACAGCGAGGACACCTGTTTAGAATTCCCCTATTTTATCTCTATTTTCAGGTGAAACCGAAACCATTGTTGCTGAAACTTTTAAAGTTTGCTGGTGCACAGAAGGATACTTTTACTATGAAGGAAGTAAGTCATACTCATTGTAGTAAAGTTGTACTACTTGCGACTCTTGATTTACTGAATTGAACTTATGGAAAAACTTGGGAGAACAGATTGTACTTTTATCATTCCTTTTATATGTGAGGACATAGGCCAAGGTGAAATCATCCGATTATGCCCCTCTTCTCAGTTTTCAGTGATGTTGCATAACTTCTGAATAGACAATTACACAATGACAGTTGAAGGCTGCATAAATGTTAATACAGTAGAGTCTCACTTATCCAACATAAACGGGCCGGCAGAATGTTGGATAAGGGAATATGATGGATAATAAGGAGGGATTAAGAAAAAGCCTATTAAACATCAAAATAGGTTATGATTTTACAAATTAAGCACCAAAACATCATGTTATACAACAAATTTGACAGAAAAAGTAGTTCAATATGCAGTAATGCTATGTAGTAATTACTGCATTTACGAATTTAGCACCAAAATATCATGATATATTGGAAACATTGACTACAAAAATGCGTTGGATAATCCAGAACGTTGGATAAGCGAGTGTTGGATAAGTGAGACTCTACTGTAATTGTTTCCAGCAATATTTTACATTAGCAGAACTGTCATAATGAGTACGTAGAACTGAAGGAGGCAGGGAAGAATGGCATATATAAGTTGCTAGAATCTGTTGATTCCTTTCTTAATGTTAAACCCCAACTCTTCATTTATTCTATATTATCCTAGCATTTGTTTGTTGCCAGGATGTGATGGAAACCTTAATCAGAAACATGCACATAGAAATAATATTGTAGTTGTCTGTATAATAATTTTATGTTTATTTTGTGTGATAAAACATTTAAAATGCTTTTGTTACAGATACTCCTGTATATTGGACAATATATTATGTCTAAGCATCTGTATGATGAAAAACAGCAGCATATTGTCCACTGTGCGAATGATCTCTTGGGAGAACTCTTTGGGGTGCAAAGTTTTTCTATAAAAGAACAGAGGTAAAATACTGATTTTATCATGGTAATAAGCATGTGTAAGCTTGTGGCTTTGGTGTTGATGCTCTTACATATACAGTAGTTGTGGTGGGCGGGAAGCATGACTAATTTTACTCAATTATTTATGCTAAGGTTAAATATAACTGATGGTTTCTGCAGTAGCATTGCTCTTTAGCAGCATTTTAAGTGCTACAGGTACTATATACCATGAAAGATAACTTTTGGAAACTATTAATACAGGAGTTTATACTAAGAATAAACAACAAGATATTACATGTATTTTCTGTTTTAAAATAATTCTAGTAACTGCAAGATACAGCTGTGTATTTCCTAAACTTGCCCAGGTGCATCTGAGAAAGTTGATTTAGGGTGCCTCAGCGAGCCCTCGCCCCTTGGAAAGCTCATGGGGTGCTTCCTCCTCCCTCTCCTTCTCTTGGGCTGCCCCAGGAAGGAACTCGAGAGAAGGAGAGGGAGGGGCGCCTCCGGCGCCTCCTCGAATAATACCGGGTGTTGGTTAACCGGAACTCTACTGTATTCCAAACGAAATGGCTATGTGTTTGAATTCTTCTCCCAGTTAGTTTGTCTAGGCACTTCACTGTGTATAAAGTGGGATCCATGTAGAGATTTCCATAGATATGCCACAGTCTTACAATGAATCGAACAGCTAGCCTATTCTGTTTGAAGTCTTTTCACAGCGCTTAACTTTTATCAACATTCTGTGGTCTTAGAAAAATTGTATGCCCAATTACTTTAGCTTCACTACTGGTAATAAATCCAATGTAGTGCAGCCCTAAAAGTTGAGGCTCTGCAGCAACTGCTATAAGTAGCTAGTTTGGTCTAGATCAGTGGTCCTCAACCTGTGGGTCCCCAGATGCTTTGGCCTTCAACTCCCAGAAATCCTCTAACAGCTGATAAATTGGCTGGGATTTCTGGGAGCTGTAGACCAGAACACCTGGGGAGCCTCAGTTTGAGAACCACTGGTCTAGATCAATTACATCGTAAGCTATCTGATGGTAGGGTTTTTTGTTCCATGTGTGCCAAGAACGGACACAATTTTTGTGCTCATTGACAAGAACTGTTTTGTTTATTACTGGAAATGTTAAACTGTATAACTTGTATGTGAGAGCTATATGAAAATCATAGGAATAGGGCTAATAGTACTTTTTTCAAGGTGCTGGAATTTTCAGGGACTATAGTTCTAGAATAATGAAAAGAATTAAATATATTAAAAGTACTAAAGCACATTTGAGAATAATGTGCTTATTCGTGCAGGTTCACTAAAAATAAAAATACCTAATTTTTCTCCTTGAAAACTAAGATTGTATCCTATCTTTTTAAAGGCAATTATATATGATGATTTCCAAAAACCTGGTAACTGTCAGTCGGCAAGGTAAGTTACTTTGCTATTCTGGTGATATTATTAATCATAAGTTAATTGGGGAAAACAGTTATATATTTTATTAAGTTAACTTGTACAATAAGAATTTATCTGTTCTGTTAGCAAACGTTTTAGGAAAAGCAGGAAGTACCTTCGATGAAAACTAATTGTAGACTTGTTTTGCCAGTTATTTTCAAGATGTGTTTGGAATATGTAACACTTTGCTTGTAAAGCTAGGAATTGGTTTAGATGTCACAGAAAAGTATTCTTTCACTTGAGCAAAGCTTGACCTCCTTCACTTCTCTCATCTTCCCTTATGGCCAGAAGAAATGTTTGGCCAATACTAGCTGGTTGGAGATTAATTTGTTTTTAATTGTAATTAATATTGCTGAAAGTTTGTTAATTTTAATGACTTATCAGTCTGGATATAAAAAAGAAATTCTGAAGGGCAGGAGGTTTGCTCAAGCTTGTATACATCATCCTAACCAAAGTGCAACTGGCCCTTGAAATTGTCCATAAATGAGATAATCTATTTGTCTTAACATTTGTCATAACAGTTTTAATTATCGAGAATTGCTGTTTCATTTTAAGTACAGTAGAGTCTCACTTATCCAAACTTCATTTATCCAGCGTTCTGTATTATCCAATGCAGGCTACCCTTCAGTAGTAAATGTTTTTGTAGTAAATCTTGCAATATTTTGGTGCAAAATTTGTAAATACAGTAATTACTACATAAGGTTACTGTGTATTACACTACTTCTGTCAATTTGTTGTAAAACATGATGTTTTGGTGCTTAATTTGTAAAATCATAATGTAATTTTATGTTTAATAGGCTTTTCCTTAATCCCTTCTTATTATCCAACATTTTCGCTTATCCAACGTTCTGCTGGCCTGTTTATGTTGGATAAGCGAGACTCTACTGTAATCATAAAGAAATTAAATTTGTGACATAAAAGCTTGAATCCAGTTTTTATTCTAGCTAGAGTAGACTCAGTTGCCGAACTTCAAGTAATCTTAATGCAAATTCCAATTAACCATTGGGTTTATTGTTAGTTCTTGTAGCTAGATTTAGGTATGTGGTAGGCCAAACCATCGATCATGCCATTTTACCTAAAGCAAATAGAGCTGGGTTACCTGCTAGAGGTATCCCTGCAAATAATTTTGGTTAAGAACAGTTAGGTAATTGTTATGTGCTTACCAAAAACATGGTTTATTCTTGTATTAGAGAAAGAACTAGGGGTGCTTCTACACTGTAGAATTCATGCCGTTTGACTCTACTTTAACTGCCATGGCTCCATGGTATGGAATCATAGGGAGTTGTAGTTTCCAAGACATTTAGCCTTCTCTGCCAACAAGTGTTGGTGCCTCACCAAGCTACAGCTCCCAGTACTTCATAGCATTGAGTCATGGCCTTGAAGTAGTGTTGTGTCAAACTATAAATTTTGCAGTGTAGATGCATCCTAGGATTCTCTTTGTTAAAGTAATAACAGTAAGAACTAAAGAAAGACCCAGCTGGCAGTTGGCCCCAAGTGCAAATCCTGTCACACATACAAACATTTGTTTGATAGTTATATTGCTATCTTACCCTTATGTCTGCATCATTAGTGATTGTCTAAAAGTATATATTAACATTATAGTGGTAACGTAGATTCTGAAAATTCAAGATAAGCTCAGCCACAGTAGCAATGTAAACTGAGTCTTTTGTGGAGACTATTACATCTTTTTTGTTTTTCAAATGTTGGAATTTTCCGAATTATTTGCTTTATTTGGATTTTGAGTAGTGTATATTGATAAAGCTGCAGTTTAGAATCTACTTGTTGTTAAACATATATCTGAACCACTTTGGTGAATTCCAATGTGTATTTCTTTTGAAGATAATGTTAACACAACTGTGAATCAGTCCAGGTGCCAACTAGAAAATGGAAGTGCTCTAAAGGTAATTTTTTATTATGCGGTATATTCCTATATTTCTGTCTTTCAAGTATAATGTTTGGGTTAGCAAAGCAGTTTTTTGTGGAATGTTGATTATCTATTTTTTAAAAAATAGGAATTTGTGCAAGAATCAAATGATGCAACTACTTCTAGGAGGAGGGCATACAGTGAGACAGGTAAGAATAGGTGTCTTGCATATGCCTCATTACTTATAATAATTCACATATTTGAAGCTCAAGAAATTGTCAGATAATTAAAATGTCATAGAAAAATTTTTGCTACTTCAAGTGTGAGGCTTAGCTTCCTTGGGTCCTCCACATTTTCTTGGGCATATGGTCATGTTACCTTGATTACATTTTCCAAAATCTTTCCAATCCTTTTATTTATTTATAAATATTATAAATTAGAGTACCTGCAGAAATGTTTCTGCTGTATTATTTCTTGCTTAGTAGAAGCTTGATAGGCAACTTAATTTTTTATCTTAAAATTTTAAAACGTTAACTTTTCTAACTCTACAAACCTTTAAGATTGATAACTAGCAGCTTAGGAATGAACACAATTTGAACCCACTGGAGTTTACTTCTTGTATGGCATTATCCTGCAAAATCTGTGAAATTTTGGTTTCTTAATGACTTTTCTATGGGCTTAATGTTAGGCACCCCCTTGTAGGGATAATAAAAATTAACTGGTTGCAGTGTTGGAGACTAACGTTTGCTTTTTAGAGCATGGGGATTTCATGACAGAAATAGACGCTGTCACCCCAGAACAAAATAAGGGTTTGCAAAATGCATGCCTATACAATATACAATAAATTAGTAGGGGTGTGCAAAATTATCCTCATAAGTCATATCAAATTTGTTAGATTTGTGCATATGAATCATTATTAGAAACAAGCAGGAAAGAGGGCTGAAGAATTTTAGAATCGAAACACTCACCAATAATTTTTGTTAAGATTCTGTAACATTTGGATGACTTCCAAAGTCAATTTAATTTTCAGTATAAGCATTAAGCAACTTAGGTAAAGCCAAAAGGACATTAAGTATTTTTAAAACCAAGGCTGCTTTTTTGGCCGGTCACCATAAGGAAGGGCAGCTGGGGCCAGGACTAGCAGAGTTGGATGGGAGACTGAGAACACAGCATTCTAGGAAATGTAGTTTGGGAAGGCAAGACCCACTGGCAGAGTTCAAAAGGCCCTGCCCTAAACTATATTTCCCAGAATGCAGTGCTCCGCATTAGAAAGTCCAATGAGACTAATAATAATAAAATTATTGCATCTGCAAAGAGGACTAAAGTAAGTAATAGTATAAATCTGTACTACATTGAAGTTGTGTGTCATATAGACAAGACAAACAGACATTCAAGGGGATTGCTATTGTGGCTTTTTGGGGGATAAATGTTTTTGTCTAAACTTTTTTAAATCCTCTAAAATTCATAGATGTGTGACTTTCAGAAACTTCTGGGGATTGATGCCCTGGTTATCTTGTGTATTGTATATAAAATTCAAGTAGATAGCTATTGTAGTTTTTTTTTAAATGTAGGAAATTCAAAATTTGACCAAAAAATAGTTGATGAGTGGTAATGTTCTGAAATTTGGTGGCCTAACAGTGGAGAATGTGGTAAATTATAGCAAGTTTCATCACAATAGCTCTAAAAATGAGGGAGAAATGAGCCTCTGAAGTTTCCCCATTTCAGTTACTTAACGAAAAAGTAATGAAATTTCGTAACTCTTGTTTTTGGTTACTATACTTTAGAAACACTTTAGAAATGCCGGCACCCACCAGTTTTGTAATGACATTTGGAACATTTTATCATTGACAACATGTGCCTATAAATGTATAAATTTATGTCTAATCATGCAGAAGAACATGGTTCAGAAGATATGAATGATGAAAGACAGAGCAAACGACATAAATCAGACAGCATTTCTCTTACATTTGATGAAAGCCTTTCATGGTGTGTTGTAAGCGGATTATATTGTGATCAAAATAACAGTAGCAGCTCTGCAGGATCTCCAGCAAGTCCAGTAAGTAGAAATGGGTTTTTGTTTGAGGAAGAATGCTTTATGACTCTCACAAACTTATGTGTCCCTTCCAAATGTAAGATACTATAATTCCATGATGCTCTAGCACAGTGGTTCTCAACCTCTGGGTCCCTAGATGTTTTGTCCTACAACTCCCAGAAATCCCAGCCAGTTTACCAGCAGTTAGGATTTCTGGGAGTTTTAAGGCTAAAACATCTGGGGACCACAGGTTGAGAACTACTGCTCTAGCACACTTAAAATTTGCTGCTACATTGGTGATATCTCCCTGGAAAATATTAAAAGTTAGATTTACATGTGTGATTTTTGATTTCACACAGAATCATTGCATGCACATGGTTTGAAATTTTTTAAAGTATTTTAACCAGTTTTAATCATTTTAACTTGTTAAATTGTTTCATGTGTTCAGCCTTTTAATACAATTCCTATTATTTTAAATGTGTCAGATTGACTTTACTGCATGCTTCTGAATGGAGAGGGATGGAAATACTGTAATAAATGTTTTTGCAAGGGATCTGAAAGTCTGTCCTGCTCCTAGAAAATAGTGCTATTCCTAATATTATATTGTCTCTTATCTATCCAATCTGCCCTTGTCTTTTTATTTTACTGTATAACTACCCTTGATAAAAATATGGTGGGAAATTAAAAGCCTTCCCCACAGCAATTCCCTGAATATTTTTAAAAGAACTGCTACTGATCTGCTTCACTTCCTTCAGAGTTCATTCCACCTTTTTAGTGCAGGCATATGCTCATCATTGGCACTGTCATATCCATATTTAGTTTTCCTCACTATAAAATACTGGCCTCAGTTCCATTTCTAGTCCCATTAAAGCTATGAAACAGTAAATCAACCCATTTGCAATCTGTTGAGTCAATAGTTTCTCCTAATTAGGACTAGCAATTGGATTTAAGCCTATATCACCACAGCAGACTTTCACACATATGATAGTGGGCATGTTTTCATTACTATATGTTAATATTTGAACAGCTGCTCAAATAAAAATATTTATCCTTGCATGTGAAACGTTTGCTAGTTTGGTTAAAGAGAATATGAATTAATTGTAGATTAATTATTTGTTCTTTATTGCTAGTCCCTGTATGATTGCAGGCCTATTTTTGTTAACTACAGGTAACTCTTATGTCATTTTTGTGTTTGTTTTATTCGTGTATTTTTTTTTTGACAAAACATTGCATTTTTGTCTCTTTTAGGATCACAATGCCAGTTTAAGTGATTGGCTAGATGATGATTCTGTTTCAGATCAATTCAGTGTTGAGTTTGAAGTTGAATCTATCTGTTCAGAAGAATACAGCCCTAATGAAGAAGGCGTTGAACTTACAGATGAGGATGATGAGGTATGTTCAATATATGATGTTTGAGGTTTACAGTTAAGTTGACATGTTACTGCAGAAAGTGTTCGCTGTAAACACTGGATTGGATCCAGGGTTAGTCATGGCTAGAATGGATCCAATGAAATTAAGGCGAAGAAGTCCTGAATTTATTGACCCATTGACTACAGGGAGTCTAATATATGTGTTGAGAATGCCATAGACCACGGAAAACAAATCAATCTATAATTGAATCGGAGTGTTTAGTTAGTCAGTCTCACTGATACTAGATACTGATAGCCGGAAAGATCTTCCCTGACAGCCTTTTAGTTGGAAAAACCAGTGGCTAACCTTTGGACTTCTTAACATCAGGGTATATCTTCCTGCAGTGCCCTGTGCCTTATCTCAAAATGTTTTACAACCTGAGTTTGATTTGAAATATAGTAGAGATTGATTTTGAATGGTCTTTTCAGCTTATCTTCCACAGCTGTTTTTACCTAATAGTATTCCCATGTCATCTCATCTTTGCTGTTGTCTTTGCTTGAAGCACTTGTATAATCTGGAAGCAGAGTGAATGAGAAATACAACTGCTGGTTTGAATATTATGCTCTTGACAGATAGCCAACAATATTTGTTTTCTTTATAAGACAGCCTGCATTTTAGGTTGAGAACTTGGTTCAGTGTGAATTTCGTATTAAGACTACTGAGCAGTAACAGGGACTATAATGTTTCCTTGCCAAATGAGAAAGCCACCTGTGTCCTGTGAACACATAACTTTTTAACAACAACATGGATTTGGGATCAATTTTAACATCTATTGGGTATTACATATTTTTATCAGATATATCAAGTAACTATATATCAGACTGAAGACAGTGATATGGATTCGTTTGATGAAGATCCTGAAATTTCACTGGGTGTAAGTAAATTCCTGGCTTTGTAAACATTGCATTGTTTGATTTTTTTTTTTTTAAAAAAAGCCAAATCACAGACTGTAGTGTAAATATAGGCAATCTATGAGCCACATATCATTGCCTCCAACCCACACATCCACACCCTGGCTGCCACCAAAATATATATGTCATTTTCAAAAGGAAGACCATCTTGTCTGAAAATTTGTGGAATTTGCTTGTTCAGATGGGGTTTCAAAACCAATGAAAATTTGCAGTCATTTTTAATGTTCATGCCATCACTAGAAATATTTTTTTGGATGAAGGCATAACCCAAGCGTCCTCCAGAAGTCAACATTGTTCAAGAGACCCACCCAAGTTTCCACTCCTGCTCTGATGTATACTGTATAACATATACACTTTTTAAAAAAGTTTCAGGATAACATAGGTTGACCTAGTATAACAATTGGGTGATGGTATGTTTGTTTCTCTTTATGACACCATTGAGTTAGTGGACCAAATTCCTGGACCAGCCAGAGCCCAGGGGCCATACAGTGATGTCACACACACACTCGTACCACAATTGTCAATCTAACGCCATTAGTTCATTTTAGAACTAAAGTTGAAAAAGAATACAAAGTGATCTGATAAGTTTATTTGATAATTATGTAATAAGTGGAATAGTGGAAAAGCAATAATTCTTGTCCCATATCCAAAAAAAAGCTGTCTACATTATAATAGAGCGTACCACCAAGTCAGCATTGTCAAAATTTGTTTATCATGCATTATGCAAACTTGCCTCATACCCTTACCATCTGCCCGTAGTTCCCATATCTTGATATCTAGTGGGTTTTACTCTCTTGATTCAGTCAGACTCATAGATGTGACAACATCCAGTCCCTTTTCACTTGCCAATTGCCAAAGCTACTTTACACTATTCTGCTGTCCCAGTGAAGAACAGCTTAAGAGCTGGGTATGTTTAGCCTACAGAAGAGAAGGTTGAGAGGAGACATGATAGTCATATTCAAATATTTGAAAGAGTGCCATAAGGAAAAGGGGGCAGACTTATTTTCTGCTGCACTAGAGACTAGGACTCGATAGATAAATGGCTTCAGATTACAGGGAAGGAGATTCCACTTGAACATTAGAAAGAGCTTCCTGAAACACTCTGACTTGGAGTGTGGTGGAGGCTCTTTCTTTTGAGGCTTCTAAACAGAGACTTGATGGCCATCTATCGGGGGTGCTGTGACTGCTTTTGTTGCATGGCAGGGGGTGGACTGGATGGCTCATGTAGTCTCTTCCAACTCTATGATTCTACAGAAACCACATTTGAGAACTCAGAAGGCCTTGAATTTCTGTTTAGAGCATCTGGTTAGTTTCATGGTGTTATGCTATAACTGAGTTTTTAACTTCTCTTGGAGAGGTGCATGATACAACATGCTTGAATTTGGACATCCCAGAAAATTTAGTAAGTGGACTGAAGGGTAAAGAACTGCTGAGCTGACAAACAAAATTCCTAAATCAGTATATACATGTCAGTGGTAGGTAGGTCATTATAGGTTGTCCATAAAATTGGATAGTTGGATTAGTGTTTTCTCTTAAACACTGTGTGCTGCCTTTTGATAATACAGAATTGTTGTTGGTTTGTGATTTTTCTTTTAAAATGTTTCTTACATATAAGCTGTTTCATATCTGATTCACTTAAGGATTACTGGAAGTGCTCTCACTGCAATGAGATGAACCCACCCCTGCCGCCCTATTGTCCTAGATGCTGGACCCTTCGTGAGGGTTGGCTTCCAGAGAAGTCTGAGAAGTCTCAAATGAGCAAACATGAAAACTCCACATCACTAGGCCCTGAAAAGGCCTCAGAGCTCGATCAAGAGGATGGCTTTGATGTTCCGGATTGTAAGAAAGGGAAAATAAACGACGATAATAAGGAAACTGGGGATACCGAACAAAGCTCAGAGTCTCAGGAAAGCGAGGCATATTCGCAGCCATCAACATCTAGCAGTATACTGTGGAGCAGTCAGGAAGACTCTAAGGAACCTGAGAAGGAAGACCCTGGAGACAAAAGCCCAGAACCCAGTTTACCTTTATCCAGTGTGGAACCATGTGTGATATGCCAAACACGCCCCAAAAATGGCTGCATAGTACATGGAAGGACAGGACATCTTATGTCATGTTTCACCTGTGCCAAAAAACTGAAGAAGCGGAACAAGCCATGTCCGGTCTGCCGGCAGCCAATAGAAATGGTTGTGTTAACTTATTTTTGCTAACTAGTTAAAGAATCTCTAATACAAAATATTTTTGAAAGATTATAAAAGTGTTTTTTTTATTTTTCAAGAGTCTTAATGCAACATTTGTACAGGAATTTATCATTTCCAGGCATGGGCAAACTTTGGCCCTCCGGGTGTTTTGGACTTCCAACTCCTACAATTCCCACAAATCCCAATAGGCTATTAGGAATTGTGGGAGTTGAAGTCCAAAACGCCCGGAGGGTCAAAGTTTGCCCATGCCTGATTTAGGCAATACTTCTTTCAAAGTACATTTTGGGTGGATATGTGCCAGCAGTCCCAACATCTACTTCTGAGAGGGTGGGAGTCATTGCTTAAGGGAAGTAGGGAATTCCAATAATAAATATATTTCATGCTATCCCTAATGGTATGTCATAACATGTTTAAAGCAATTTAAACTTGGTTCTTTTGGTAATATTACCTTTTTAACACTTCCCACTCCTTAGCGCAATAGAGTAAAATTGCCATTCAGGCCTTGTCTACATACAAATTCTATATTTGAAAAATCGGGATTAGAGCTATGTGACTTTTAGTTATCTTTTTACACAATGCCTATAATATCAGTACTCTTTTAATGGTGATTAAGAGATCAGAAATAATGCCATGTGGTCGTCTTCTTCCCCTCTCTGGAATTAATTTTCCTAATTTCATTTTAGCTGTAACTGGATAAACACAGAGTAGAGTATTAAAAAGTTTCAGAAGTTGATGTAGAGACTTAAGTGGTATCTTACAAGTTTTAAATCTGTGCTAATTGTTCAAGAATACATTTCTTTGTCACCCATCACATTTGGGGGATACTAGTCTATATGATCTATGATGCTAAGGCAGGAACCACTCTGGTCACCAGGAGAACAAGGGCAGGCATGCCAAGCCCCTTGGTTTATATTTGAAGATGCACCATAGCTGCATTTTTATGGTGATCTAGAGGGACTGCAATTGAAATAGATTTGATTCATATTTATCAACTTTGATGATAAAGCTTCGTTTTCTTTTTAACATGCACTGTTAAGTGGGATCTAGCACTCTATTCTTGTTAGGATAAAAACCACCACCACAATGTGCTGCATGATTTTATTTAACATGACCAGAATGAGAAAAATATATATAAATACTGGCATATGCACACATGCAAAATTGTACATTTGATTTGTAAATAATTTTGCCAAGTACATGATCATGTTCTCAATAAATGTCTATATTAATGTTTCATATTCTTCTGCTTGTTTTAATCAAAAACAAGTGACTAGTAACAAGGGTACAACATACTGTTCCTCCTAAAGGCGCCTCTACAGTTGGCGTGACATTACATTGTTAAAAGCACAGATTACTTTTGGAAGTGGCAGCGTGTTACCTTTCTTTCTTCATCAATTCCTTCCTGTAATACTCAAGGCGCAAATGCAAACAGTGCCAACAAAGAAGAAAAATAAGACAAGTGCAAAGAAGCCAGAATGGATGTCCAAAGAACTTCTAACTGAGCTAAAGCTCAAAAGTGACATTCACAAGAAGTGGAAAAGGGGAGAAATCACCAAAGAAGAATTCAAACGTATAGCCAACACCTGTAGGGAAAAGGTTCGCAAGGCTAAAGCGCAAAATGAGCTCAGGCTTGCCAGGGACATAAAAAACAACAAAAAAGGCTTTTTTGCTTACGATGGTAGAAAAAGGAAGAAAAAGGAGGCGATAGGGCCTCTGCGAGGAGAAGATGGGGTGATGGGGACAGGGAAAAGGCAGAACTGCTCAATGCCTTCTTTGCCTCGGTCTTCTCACAAAAAGGAAGCCATCTTCAACCTAAGCAACATGGAATGGACGAAGGATTGGGGGAAATCCAGCCCCAAATAGGGAAACAAGTTGTCCAGGAACACCTGGCCTCTCTAAACGAATTCAAGTCCCCAGGGCCAGATCAGCTACATCCAAGAGTATTGAAGGAATTAGCGGAAGTTATTTCAGAACCACTAGCAATTATCTTCGAGAGTTCTTGGAGAACGGGAGAAGTCCCAGCAGATTGGAGGAGGGCGAATGTGGTCCCTATCTTCAAGAAGGGAAAAAAGAAAGACCCAAACAATTACCGTCCGGTCAGCCTCACATCGATACCAGGCAAGATTCTGGAAAAGATCATCAAGGAAGTGGTCTGTGAACACTTAGAAACAAATGCGGTCATTGCTAATAGTCAACACGGATTTACAAAAAACAAGTCATGCCAGACTAATCTGATCTCTTTTTTCGATAGAGTTACGAGTTGGGTCAATACAGGGAATGCTGTGGATGTAGCCTACCTGGATTTCAGTAAGGCCTTCGACAAAGTCCCCCACGACCTTCTGGCAAATAAACTAGTAAAATGTGGGCTAGACAAAACTACGGTTAGGTGGATCTGTAATTGGCTAAGCGAACGAACCCAAAGGGTGCTCACCAATGCGTCGTCTTCATCATGGAAAGAAGTGACAAGTGGAGTGCCGCAGGGCTCCGTCCTGGGCCCAGTTCCGTTCAACATCTTTATTAACGACTTAGATGAAGGGTTAGAAGGCAGGATCATCCAGTTTGCAGACGACACAAAACGGGTAGGGATAGCCAACACTCCAGAAGACAGGAGCAGAATTCAAAACGATCTTGACAAACTAGAGAGATGGGCCGAAACTAACAAAATGAAGTTCAACAGGGACAAATGCAAGATACTTCATTTCGGCAGAAAAAATGGAAATCAAAGATACAGAATGGGGGATGCCTGGCTTGACAGCAGTGTGTGCGAAAAAGACCTTGGAGTCCTCATGGACAACAAGTTAAACATGAGCCAACAATGTGATGCAGCAGCTAAAAAAGCCAACGGGATTCTGGCCTGCATAAATAGGGGCATAGCGTCTAGATCCAGGGAAGTCATGCTCCCCCTCTATTCTGCCTTGGTCAGACCACACCTGGAATACTGCGTCCAATTCTGGGCACCACAGTTGAAGGGAAATGTTGACAAGCTGGAAAGCGTCCAGAGGAGGGCGACTAAAATGATTAAGGGTCTGGAGAACAAGCCCTATGAGGAGTGACTTAAAAAGCTTGGCATGTTTAGCCTGCAGAAGAGAAGGCTGAGAGGAGACATGATAGCCATGTACAAATACGTGAAGGGAAGTCATAGGGAGGAGGGAGCAAGCTTGTTTTCTGCTGCCCTGCAGACTAGGACACGGAACAATGGCTTCAAACTACAGGAAAGGAGATTCCACCTGAACATCAGGAAGAACTTCCTCACTGTGAGAGCTGTTCGACAGTGGAACTCTCTCCCCCGGGCTGTGGTGGAGGCTCCTTCCTTGGAGGCTTTTAAGCAGAGGCTGGATGGCCATCTGTCGGGGGTGCTTTGAATGCGATTTCCTGCTTCTTGGCAGGGGGTTGGACTGGATGGCCCATGAGGTCTCTTCCAACTCTACTATTCTATGATTCTATGAGGGGACAGGGAAGTGTCTGGCTGAGTGATAGCCCTTCATAGCATTGCACCTACCTCATTTGAGGACAGTGCGGGGGTTTGTCTTACTACAGGAATGATGCAGTTGATGGGATAGCAAAGGAAAGCTGCTTTGTCCAGTCCCTGCTCGTAGCTGTAGTGGGTTTTTGGAAAGATCATTCAGTCGAGCCAGCTGGTTCTTAAAGATAATCCCATATAAACAGCTTGTTTCTTACTGTAGCACAATTTGAAGACTCCACTAAGCTCCTGGAAGATGGTATTGACCTGCATTTTGCTGTGGTACATAGGGCTAGATCAGGACTTCTTAAACTGGGTTCCAACCCTTAGCTCAATGTTGAGGTCCCAAAAAATTGGCAACAGTAGGTTTCTGAATGCTATTTACACAAATCGGTTAGCAAGGACTTACAACGTTCACAGTGGACTCTGCAGAAAATGCATCAGCTGTACTTCATATGCTGATTTGTTTGAATTTTTTATACCTTTTTTATATACCTACACATCTGGGGTCCCATAAAAATCTCTCAGGCCAAAAGGTTTCAGGTGGAAAAGTTTAAGATGCCCTGGGCTATATTAGTAGATATGTCAGTCACTGTGCATCCTTCAGGAATTAGCTGCTTACTTAATGCAGGGCTTTCGTCAACTGAGTAGGATGACCAGCCAACCACTGAGCATTTGCTTTTGAAGCTACTGCCTCACTTGGCTTAGGAATAGGTCCTATCTTGCGTTGACTGCAGTTTGTGAGCTGATAAAAATTTCAAATGGATTTTTAAAATTTGGCTTCCTATTAGACAATTCTGGATGGTGGGAACAAATATGTTGATCAAAATAATCAGTTTAGAATCTAAAAGAATCTTTGTTTCAATACACCAGGTATATATGAGGAATTGGTTCATATTTACAACAGCAATTATTTGCTACACTAATTCAGGCTAGAATTCTATCAACTTGAATTGGTCTTACTTTGAATAAACGTGTGAACTGTGAAGTTGCATCCAACTGATTAAACCGGCACTGTGCACTGCCAGTTAAAGTAATCATTGGAGGTAAAATTGTGGGGGAAATGCCATTAAAATTTATTTTTCCAAGCACCATGTTGCTGTATGTTGAGGACTGTACTGAATTCTTTGAGCAAGAGGATAAGCATAGGCTGCATTTTGAAAAGAACACGTTTATTCTCATACTGTTGTACAAGCAAAGCGATAAAGATTTAATGAAAACTTACCTAAATGCGTTTATTTCAGTGATTCCTTTTGCTTTTCGCTAAGGATGAATGTTGGAAACAAGATGGAACAATATTTATACATTGTAGTCTGTCCTGTTGCTTGGAGTCCTCTTGAGAAGTGGTATTGCTAACAGTGCTATCCTAAGCCAAGAATGTGCCTATGACAAAACACATTTTTCAACATAGCTAGGAAGCTCAGTGAATTGTAGAGGTAGCAATGTAGGACTCCGGACCAAACCTGGGACATTTTCGTGCCTGGGGAGGAAGATTCAGTAAGAGACATTGCCACTCCATCCCCAGAAGCAGAGTAGACAATCTCTTGAACCTTGGTGATAGACAGCACCCTCCATCTCAGCTGAGGGCAGATAAGGAACTTGTAACCTCTATATGTCACTGGAAAAATGATGTGATGACTGAACTGCATTATTTGACAGTGTATTATATGTATTATATGGCATTCTTTTGTTAGTTTGATATGTTTTTATTCTGCAATGTTAAAAACACTTTTAAGTTTGAATTGTCTCATCTGCAGATCCCTGGATAAATATTTTAATAAGAGTATGCAACTTCATACTGAAATAGATATTTATTGATTGTCACAAATGTTTTGCACCCTGTTTTTAAATCTTATAAATTCAAATATAAACGATTTTTGTTCAAGTATTTTTTTAAACCACACACATAAATACATTATCTAAATGCTACATATAAACCATGAATTAAAATCAAGAAGTTAATACAAGGTTTCAGTGCGGTTGATGTGTTTTTATAGTAATTTGGAGAATAAAGTGGTACTTCAGGGCATGAAGTAAGTTCCAGTCTGCCAAGCTTTTCATCAGGGAAAATGAAGTCAAGTTTCTGGGCACTGAAGTTTGCTGTTGTGTTTGGTATATGTACTTCATGTAGCAATGACACGGATCCAGTTATTGTTGCCTAAAGACAAACACAGTGAGAAACATGCTTACCATTGATAAATATGAGAAGATACTCACTTTTCCAGTGGACACCGAACATGTAAACTTCTTACTTGCCTTTAAATTGTTTTCAATCAATTTCAGGAGTAACAGGTCAAGATTTATTCAAAGGAGGTTTACCATAGCTTTCCTCTGAAGCTAAGAGTGTGTGTAATTTCCCAAGATTGGTTGGTAAATGGATATTTGAACCTTGGTCTCCCAGACTAGAGTTCTAGTCAAACAATACTACAGAATCAGATCTTGCTTTACATCAAATAAATTGGAAGCTGATATCTTAACATTAACACATAGCTATTCTGCATTTTTCACCATGTGGCAACTCTTTTTTCGCGTCAGAAGCGACTTGAGAACATACTGTGAGTCGCTTCTGGTGTGAGAGAATTGGCTGTCTACAAAGATGTTGCCCAGGGGATGTCTGGATGTGTTAGCTGGGAGGCTTCTCTCATGTCCCCGCAAACTAGAGCTGACAGACAGGAGCTCACCCCGTCTGGCAGATTCTAACTGGAAACCTTCGGGTCAGCAACCCATCCTTCAGGTCAGCAGTTCAGCCAGCACAACGGTTTAACTCATTGCACCATTGCAGCCTCAACTGTTAAAGCCCTTACTGCAGTTGTTTACCAGTGGAATAGAGAAGATTGAGATCTTGGGAAGAAACAAGGGTACACTCCCAAGTGGAGAACCAATTTTTCCTTGCTCCAAGAGCTCAAAAGAGCTGGATTATCATGGTCTGAATCACTTAACCTTGTCCTCCCACCACCACCAGGAAGAAACAGCAGGAGCCCATCCTCCCATACCTGATAGCTCCTGAGCAGTGGGAGGTTTCTGGGTAGACTATGAGGGCAACTGAATGGCACTGCGTACCTATTTAAATAGCCTAAATACCCAAAGGCACCCAATTCTGTCTGATCTTGAAAGCTAAGCAGGGACATTTCTGGTTAGCACTTGGATATAAGAAAGTCCCAATCCTGTTGTTACTGGATGCCAAAGTATGGTTGGATTTCTGCTTGTGGGATCTAGAACCTTCCATATGCAAACCTGCCTATGCCAACAGCAAACTGCATACACTATGCTTGGTTGTTACTATAATACAAATTGGATACACTACATTTGTGGGGTGGACTATGACACAGTTGTCAAGGGATTCAATCCTTGCTCTGTCATAAAAAAACAGCGAATGATCCTGGACAAGCCACACTCTCATCCCCAAAAAACCCTGTGATACTGTTACTTTAGGATCACCATAAATCAGAAATGACTTGAAGGCACACAGCTAAGGATGCCATACATGACATGATGTCTTGCAACTTCTCTCTAGCAAAGAGACATTTCAACTCCATTTTGTAACAGTTAAGTGTTTTTTAAGCTTATGTTGTATTTATATAACCCATTTCGTACACCAATGAAATTAACTTCCATTTTGCGACCATAACAAACAACTAAATCTCTAACAGATGGCCTGCCCAGTAAATACAGACTTCCAGCACTACTATAATTAGTAAGAGAATTAAATGAGATTCCTTCAAATATCAGGGTAAGTTTTGGAAGGACGACAGAATGCTTTTAATCAGAATCTGATCTTTGGCGTTGGGTTTGTGAAAAGCAAGGGGTTTTCAGCCATGGTTCAAGGAGGCCCCAGTGAGAAGCAATTTCAGTGCAAAACAAAACTTTGCACAGAAATCTTATGGGGATAATAATTAGAATATTGGAGCACAGTGCAACACGGGGGTTTTCAGGTAGTTCCCTCACCCCCAAAATGCTTACCTGGAGGAATAAATGTCTAGCACAGAAAGGAGCCATTAACCCCCTCCTGTGTATGCCCAGAAGGGCTTAGTCAACAAGAGGACACCTTGGCTACAATTATTGGCATAGCAGCTCATGTACCTGGACAGGAAGACTTACATTAAGTATATAAGTCCCAGGCAGTAACAGAAGATAATATTCTCCATTTTCTCTGGTTCTGTAAGGACATACATGTTGCCTTCCGGAAACCTCCACTATCGCACCTGGAATAGGATTTTCATTCTTATCCAAAACACGGCCTTTTACTCCTATAGGGCAAGAAAGAGGTTAAGAGGGAAATGATCATATTTGCTTTACACTTTGTGACTAGAGCATAGTTGCTTTTTCCCAAAGAAAGGCAGTGACATTGGTGGGCATCACTGAGCACAACCTAAAGATGACTTTTTGTTTTCAAATCAAAGGATGCACAACTCAAGACAATTGCATCCTAATCCACAGTTGTAGTTGAGGGAACATATCATTTAGGACTATGACAAAACGCAAGACTTCTGAAGCTGGTAGAGTAGGCATAGGCAAACTTTGGCCCTCCAGGTGCTTTGGACTTCAACTCCCACAATTCTTAACAGCCTACCAGCTGTTAGGAATTGTGAGAGTTGAAGTCCAAAACACCTGGAGGGCCAAAGTTTGCCCATGCCTGTGGTAGAGGAAACAAGTTCCTCTGTAGCTCTCCAATGTAGCAACTGCATTGGAAGGCGGGTGCTTCCGTTCATCTGCATTAAAAGGCTTTTTGCAGGTATAATTAAATTATGGCGAAAGAGCAACATGATTATTGTACATTGAAAAAAAAGTCCTCTACATGCTTAATACAATATACATTTTCATGTCACAAACAGGATGCCTGTCATACCTTCATACATACATGCACTATGCATGCAGAGTGCTTTTTCTTTTACAGTTTACAGCAGTCATGGGCAAACTTTGTCCTTCCAGGTGTTTTGGACTTCAGCTCCCATAATCCTAACAGCCGGTAAGCTGGCTGGATTTCTGGGAGTTGCAGTCCAAAAGACCTGGAGGGATAAAGTTTACCCATGCCTGCCTTATAGCAATCTAAGTACACTTGAACATATGGAGCCATATCAGCATTTTATACAGAGGAATGTGTGAATGTGTACTGCCTTTGCAAACGATGCACTGCAATTTTAGAATAGGTTGATAGTCATGTGCATTGATCATTGATTCATATATCATGCTACACTAGCTATTCAGTATAGGGATTGTATAACGCAATTTGTTAGAGTTGCCATTATGTAATAGTCACACACCCTTTTTTCAATGAAAGTGTGACTATTGTGTGGTGAAATACAGTATCTTTACCTGGAGACCAAAATCACTCATGTGACTCGAAGGGAATAGTGAACATTATGAGAATGTGTTGAGAAAATGGGAAAGGGGGTAAAATGAATCTAGCAAACCCCTCAGCACACTTTACCCATAACTAAAAGTCTCTTTTCTAAGAGATGGAGGCAGAAATTTTACATTCTTCTTTTTCTCAGTCGTTCCGCAGTATGTCTGATGTTAATCTAATTCTACTGTAGGTCTGCACAAACCCACAACAAAGCATGTACTCTTGTACTGAAGATTTAAGAGTCTCAGGTGGAAATTGCACATGGCTAAATATCTCCAGATCAGGATACCTATCAAACAATACCGTGTTAGATACAACTGATGAACAAAATTCTAGATCTACTTAGCTTCATAACTACTTCGGCTATGTAACTAAGTAGTGTTTGCTGGCCAGATGCCACAGAAAGCAGCAGGGACCTGTTGGGACACAACAGAAGCAGGATTCTTGCCATCATTCCTATTCACACAGAAAAGTGCTTGTAGGAGAGGGGTGGAGACATCCCAGTCAACAGGGGAATAGATTCCCATTGCTCATCGTGGCTGCAGCCTAGTGAGTCTTGATAGGGAAACTTTCTCTATCACTATGTGTTACCTACTCTATCAAATACACATGGCTTCCAAGTAGGAACCAGTTAGGAATGTTTTCAAGCTTAGCCTTTTGCAAGCCACAGGAGGGCAGTGTTGTTTTAGAGCAATACACTGCACATTTCAATGGGGCCCATACAAGAAATGTTGCCAGTGGACAACAGAAGAGGTACAATGAATTGAGTAGTAATCTTACCTTAAGATAGAGGCTACTCTGACAGAAACTAAGCATCACAGAACAATTGGGTATATTGTAATCCTGTTGATTACTGTTGAGGCAGAGCTAAAGAGGACTCAAGAACAGCCAAACTAGATAAGGGAGAGGAATGTTTTATCAGCTAGTGGGGAAAGGGCAGGAGCTGGGAAAATCCTTTTTGCAAATACAGCCCTGATAATCTTCCTCCCCGCATAGCTACTGGCCACCTTTACGGCAGGATTCTGAGACTTTTACTCCCTTCCACCCAGAATGGAATTTTCCAAGTTCTCAGAAAGAGTCAAAACAATCAGTTTTCCACTCTTGACCTTTGCTCCTTTGTTCTAGACACTGCCTTTCATAACTTTTCTTTAAAAAAAAATACAAGATGCAGCCATGATTGTTTTAAGTGGAATCAAACTGCTATATTTATATAACGTGAAAGAGACATTAACCTAATTTCATTTAGATCTATTGTCTTTATGTTTATTAAGAAGCAATAAAACACTTGACAGTTGGAATCTTGTTGGTTAGTCCCACCCTGAATTCACCATTCAATGATAAGTCCACACACAGGTGTTTGTTTTTTGTGTGTCAGGAACGACTTGGGAAACTGCTAGTCGGTTCTGGTGTGAGAAAATTGGTTTTCTGCAAGGATGTTGCTCAGGGGATGCCTGGATGTTTTGATGTTTTACCATCCTATGGGAGGCTTCTCCAATGTCCCCGCATGGGAAGCTGGAGCTGACAGATGGGAGCTCACCCAGCTTCCTGGATTCAAACTGCCACCTATCGGTCAGCAGTCCTGCCAGCACAAGGGTTTAACCCACTGCGCCACCGGGAACTCCAGTGATCTATTCTAGTTAGGATTAACTACATACTTTATGCTTATATACAGTAAAAGGAAATTTAATGTAGAATCAATATTATCAGAAATAACATTCTCTTAAATGTGCATTCAGAATTTTTAACCATAAGATTTAAATGTATGATAAATACTAAAGATACATTCAGGTGATGCAACTTACCAAGATGCACTTGTTTAATGTACTCAATCAAAGCCATTTTATTATCATCCCAAAAGGATGGCAGTTCATGTTCTGGTGGATACTGACAACATGATACTTCTAATGTAATTTCAAAGCACTGAGCCCAGATATAGTTATAATCTTGCATTCCACCTAAAGAAAATGTTTAAATGCATAGTTGAAACACCAAAAGAAAGAAATATGTACACCAATGTTGTTTTTTTAATACACTGGATGAGAAATTCTAAGAGTTCATTGGAAATAGTAACCTTCTTCAAACCTCCACTAGTAATTTATTTTGTATATGATTCTGTTGCTTACTTTATTGTATATGTATGTTTTGGTATGCAGCTTTCCCATTACTCTATGTTTCTTGAGGTTGTAGGAGGAGCTGCAGACCATATGATCAGATCTGAAAGTGCTCAGAGCTCAGATTCCATTTTAGAGGACAGATGTCATTAGACTTTGGACTGTTAAGAGGAAACTCATGTTGCTGTCGATTGTAAGATAGATGCCCTGTGTTATCTGCACAGAGAAACCACTTAAAATCCATCTGTAACTGGATTGACAAATTAGGTACCTGTATGCTGAATACATGAAGGTTGTGAGTAAACCACATCTGTTACTTTTAATAAAGTCTACTATATTTTTGTCTCTTGAGAGCATGATATAAAAACAAGATATTTTATGGGAAAGTAGATGTTCTGGAACACTGAAAAAAACACTTCTAAAGAACAGTTATATTTTGTGCGTTGGCATAATCTCTGCTCCAAACAGATCAGAGACAACTAGGTTATCAGTCTAACAACTGAAAATCAAATTGCCTTGCATAAGTACATGTCGTTATATACCACTGAAGAGAAAATTTTACTCAAATTAGTTTTTTGGCTCTTCTCCAGAAGATAATACTTTTACAAAAGGTTATGATTTTCAAATGGTTGTGTATGCTATTTTTCTCCAAAAGATTATGGAGATTCTGGTTTTCAAAAAAAATGTGCCTCCAGAAATTATAATACCCCATGTTTTACCCATAGCTAGTGTTAAAAGGGAATATGGGGACAGCACTGCATTCAGGAGGAGGTAGAGGAAGAAAGGGTATAGTTCCTAGTGAGTTCTGGGGGATTTAATGCAGCCTTCGGGCCCCCAGAAGTTGCTCATTCCTAGTTTTGATTGACATTTTTAAAACATTAGTTGAAACAAAGTTAAGAGCTATGGTGATGGAAATGTGTTTGTCAATACAGAACCATGCTTCTATTGTCTGGCAGCAAATGACGAAAAAGATGAGTCAATTGCACGAGGAAGCTGGAATAAGGGGAACTAAAGTGAGATGTGGAGCAACAGAGAAGAAAGGGGATGTGGAAGTGGGAACATGTGCACAGTGGGAACACGTGCCTTGCAAGGATGGACTAGTCAGATAATATGTTTGATATGTTTAACAGTGAGTTTTAATGTATATGTTTATTTGCTGAATGTTATGTTTGTATGGCATCAAATTGTTTCCTATATATATATGTGAGCCGCTCTGAGTACCCTTGGGGATGAGAAAGGCGGAGTATAAATATGGCAAATAAATAAATAAGATGACAAGAGATGTAGCCTCAGTCCATGCTATGAGTGGTGGCTTGTGGGTGACTATTGAGCCAGCAACATTCTTTTAACCTCAATCCATTTCTACCTGACCTTATCCTGATAGGGATCACACAATACAAGACTAAACACAGTACAAAAGCTATCTTTCTCTTTTATAATAACCCAGCAGATTGGAACACAGTTGTGATATAATGTGGTATAGAATGACTGTGCAGTCTAGTCAAAGTAGGTTTTCATTTCACCTGGTATAACCTGAAACATGTAGAAACTAACTCAAGCTGATGCGCAAAAATTCTCATAAGACACAATCCCCTGACGTGCTCTGTTGTATTGCTGGGCTAATCCTTGTTTGCCAAATTTTAGTGTGTATGGTCACTCTTTTCAAATCCACAGACATGGTCTGCCTGGGGGACGATGGGCTGGCTGGAGCACTGGAATGGAAATTAATGTGTCACTTAGCATTCATAACTCACCTCCTTCTACCTTTTGCACTCCCCCTAACTCACAACCCACCCTAGGATATAGAAATAAAAAAATAAGCAAAACTTTTTTGCTGTATTCCTACATGGCAGGGCCTTTGTGGTTCTTTTCCAGCTCTGATTCTATGTTTCTGTATATGTTTTTGCCAGAAAATTGATTAAGTAGAGCAGTGGTGGCAGAAGTGGCTGTCCAGATATTATTGATCTAGAGCTCCATAATCTTCACCTTTGACTGTGCTAGTTAGAGTTGATGGATAATTAGGCCTCCACACATCTGGAGATTCATTTGCTCATCCCCATGACAGAGAAACCCACAGTGCTCTTATTCTTTATATCGAACACAACTGTGTGAGTCCAAGACAAAACTGTAAACATCAGAATCTTTACCCTTGATTTTTTTCATGTCAGGAGTGACTTGAGAAACTGCAAGTCGCTTCTGGTGTGAGAGAATTGCCCATCTGCAAGGATGTTGCCCAGGGGATGCCTGGATGTTTGATGTTTTACCATCCTTGTGAGAGGCTTCGCTCATGTCCCTGCATGGAGAGTTAGAGCTGATGGACAGGAGCTCACCCCGCTCCCTGGATTTGAACTGCCAACCTTTTGGTCAGTAGTCCTACTGGCACAAGGGTTTAACCCATCGCACCTTTATAAAAGAGTATATTATTTCATGAGGATAAAATTTCAGAGAGCTTCATGACATGGCTTATATCATACAGAGCCTGTCCTAATTCACTCAAATTTATAGGGTCCTAGAAACTTTGCTTCCCACCATTTTCAATAGCTTTCCTCTATCTTGTTATCTCCATTAAAGATGGGAAGCCAGAACAGTTGCACAATGCAATTTTACATAATTGTAGCATCAATCTACCTCCATTTGAATGCACCCCAGGGCTGCAGAGTCTGTGTTTGAGATTCATCAAAAAGTGCCAGATGGATAAATTTAGACCTGAAGCACCACCTGAGCAATGGCTGAGTAATAACAAGGATCACTTTCAAGTGTCAGAGTTGAGTGGCACTCCTAATCCTTTCTCATAAACACACTGTGGGCAACCCCAAGCTTTCTTCATTTCATCAGTCTGATGTGTGGGGAGGAGAGTTGTTGTTGTTGACAATTATGGTTTTTAATGTTAAATAACTACAATTAATCAGATCTTTGAGTAGATTCCAAACTACCTTTCGGCTACCAAATCATTAGAGCAGTCAATCCCGAACCTGAATCTTGAGGTGTTGTTATACAATTCTTAAAAGTTGCAGCCAGCTGGGCCAGTACCCAGAACTTCTGGGAGATCTTGTCTAATAATCAGATTTAGGAGCAATTGCCTATAAATAGAAGTTGTAGAGAGAGAAAAAGAAAGTTTTACCTAGCAGCCTGTACCAAGCATACCCATTTGTAATGCCACCTGGAAAGTCTTCAACATTGTGACATGAACCCCCTTGAGACATTGTAGCATGGTTGTTTGCATATGTTCTTGCAAGGTGCACAAAAACATCATCATCCACAGTTTTACTATTGCCTTGTAAAGTAATTTCACCTACAGGGGGGAAAGTAATCACAGTAAAATTGAATTAGTATGGGTGTGGGGTCTTACATACATATTACAGTTGAGGATTACAGTTCATATTATAGAAGTTCCTGGGTAGAACTAGAGGTTTCTCCCAGTGCAAAGTAAGAATGAGATTGTAGTCTTGTGGTTCTTGGGAATGCATCTGAAAGAGCCACGAGATAGTAGTAGTAGTAGTAGTAAACAACTTTATTTCTACACCTCCACCATCTCCCAAAAGGGACTTGGCGTGGCTTACAAGCACTCGTATTGTAACAATACATACAGTGCAATAAATACAGATACATCAATATCAAAGGAAAACATAATTTACATCATCAATGCATAAAACAATACCACAGTAAAATCAATCAACCTTATCGGTAAAACGTTATAGTAATTATAGATATAAAATGAATAACAACAAAGCAGCCATATAAAGTGATTTCAGCTAAAACCAATGGGTCTACAATTTAAACCTTTTGAGCTCTATACCTATTGGAAAGCTTGGTTAAAGAGTCAAGTTTTTAGTTGGACCAAAAACATTGGAGGGATTCTTAGGAGCTTCCTTCCTATCTGCAAAGCTACAGGAGGAAACTGGTCACAAAGCTATACCTTCCTGTGCTCCTAACCTCAGTGAATGTGAAGGACTGACTGTACCTGTATATTGTGGTAAATGTGTGAAGGAAAAACTACCACAATTCTATTGAACATTTAGCTTGCTTTGCAATATGGGCAATTTAAAGCTGTTACAAGGAAGTCTCCTGTTATGAATATTGGATAAGATAAGCTTCTGAATAAAGTTGTGTGTAGGTGTAAAATGTCAATTTTCCATTCATTTTGGAAGTATGTTATCAATGTGGATGCCCATGGCTTTAACTTGCAACACATAAAGAGCTGTTGATGGCACAACTATGTAAGAGCTTTTCCATGTTTCTGTCTGGCTCTTATGTTTTTAGTATCTTCGTATTTCCCAAGCTAATGATCTGGGGACAATTTTGACCACAATCTTGATCATAACTGATATTGGAGATGCTCCTGGGATTTTCTAGTCAAAATACCTGATAATTGTGGGGAGATACTTCATGCTATAAAATAGGATTTGACATGCATTACATATAATATGTGCAAGGGGTCACCAAGGTATTTAGCTCTCCAAAATAAAAGACAGGTGTAAACTTACCTAAATAACCATTATCAAAAGGATAACTTGCTACCAGTGCTCCACCATGCAGGTTAGCAGAGAGTACAAACATCTCATTTTTTAACCAGTCCATCACTGCTCGAGTCTCTGGCTGGATTGTGGCATTATTTTTGTCAAAGACATCAGGAAAGTTTCTGTTCAGGTCTTCGAAATTAGCATTATTCCTTTGCAGGATAAAATGAATATTATTTAGACTCCAGTTTCAGGATGCAAAAAGATCAGCATTCTCCAAACTGACCTTTTAACATTCGACCAGAGCAAAGGGGGGGAAAGAACCGGATGAGGAAGACCATTTGGTTAGGAAGACTGATTTATGACCTGCTCTGGTTTTCAAATGTGGGAGAGGACAGTTGACAGGGAGGTGTGAATGGGGAAGAAGAAATGTGAGAGGGGGAGGGAAGAAGCAACTTGATATACTGGGGAACTAGCAGAAGAGAGGCAGTATTAAGCTTTGCGATCATCTTGGCAAGGCGGATTCAATAAAGTTTCCATGGCACCAGCTGTGTGAGCCTACCTTTGTGTCCTACACCTTCCAAGGACTGACATCCAGTCTTAAACATAACTTCAAATATTAGATTGTAATGTGACCATCTAGGACAGTGGTTCCCAACCTTTTTTTGACCAGGGACCACTTGAACAGGGACCATTCTGACCAGGGACCACTTGACCAGGACCACTCTCCAACATTAATACCAAAAGGGTTACAAATCAGTTTTTGGTCAACTTTAGATTCAGTTTGGTTATTTGGGGTTCTGATTCAGAAAATTGCATTGGATAGACCACATCAGCTCTAGTTTCTGATACAGAACATATGCCATCCAATAGTCGCCACCTGCTCACCCACGAAAACCATATTTAATAATCTAGAACTGATGTGGTTTATCCAATGCAATTGTCAGTTCTGCAAAAAGGAGCAGAAATAAATTAAATAAAATAAAGAACATAAGTAAATAGGAAGGAGGTTCACGGACTGGATTTTCGTTCTCACGGCCCACGGTTGGGAACCACTGATCTAGGGACAGTCCATCTTCTAGGACTGTTCAGTTATAAGAAAATTGATTTTCCTCCACCCAATTACTGGAAAATACTAGATCATTTGTTTTGCTATTCCCTCTGATCTCCACCTATCAGGAAATGGAAGGTGCTGTGGAAGAGAAAAGGTAGAAATTGGAAATGATGGATGGGCGACGTAAGGTAGTTTTACTCATGTGAGGTACCACATGGCAATTTGTCCAGTCTAGGATCTTGATATAAAATTTCACTGTAAATTGCAAACTAAATTAAGTATAGAGTGTTTGGGCAGATGACTACACAAGGTTCATGTTTTTAATGTTTTTAATGACTCTAAACTGGGATAGCCAACTGCAGCCAATGTTTGCTTCCAGCAGGACACACACGTTCCCAACAAATCAGAAATGATCTTCTTTGAATTTAGTTGGGGAACCACTGAATGTAAATCAGGGAACATTTTCTTAACAGCTTTGAAGATTTCCAGGTGATGGAAAACCAAACTTACTTCTCCCACTCCCAACAAGCATAGGGCCCTTCCACACAGCAATATAACCCAGAATATCAAGGTAGAAAATCCAACAATATGCTTTGAACTGGGTTATTTGAGTCCACACTGCCATATATTCCAGTTCAAAGCATATGGGATTTTATTCAGATATGTGTAAGGGGCCATAGACACTAGTGTTGGTGAAACACTACCACATCATAGACAACCTTTCTCTGGGCCGCAAGATTCTCCCAGATGTTCCTCTCATAGAGCAACCCCTTTACATTATTTGTGCCCATAATTTGCTCAGTCTCTCCATTTCATAGCCTTGCTATTTTTTGGACCTGTCTCCTTTAGAAGCTATTCCCACTTTCTCTTGAGCCTATACAATTTTAGTTTGAAGGTCCCTGATTTAATGTTCTCTGCAGATTAAGCTTCTGGCAGGGAAAAGAGAAGCTGAAAACTAGTCAAAGTAACTGAAAATAGTGCCCCAGAATGGATGTCCCTGCCCATATCCTTCGTACCTGCCAAATGGAGGGAAACAGTCAAACTCTTTTGTTGCTTCAAATCCATCAGGGTTCATTGAAGGTAGGATGTGTATCCTGGTGCTGTCAATAAGCCTTGTAATGACTGGATCATGCTGGTCACTTGTCACCAAAAGGTCTATCAAATGGAGCAGCAGCTCACGTCCAACTGCCTGTGTTAAGAAATATGAGAGAAGCTGTTTTAAGTGCAGCTAGCAATAAGAAGTAATACAAATCTAAACTGATCTGAAAAGACAAGTTAATATAAAACACAGACTTAACACATATGACTAAACACACTATTGAAATATGGTATGTGTTTTATTTTTTCCAGACTTTTAAAAAGACAGGGGGGGGGGGGGAATACAACAGTGCAAAACATATGCTAAGATTTTAGTTTTTCGGTTCTCTTCATTGAGCAAAATGTAAATAGTACATCTATCTATCTATCTATCTATATATATATATATATAAAAACTTAAAGCATATGTGTATGTATGTATGTATGTATGTTTGTAGTACAAAGGCTGTTGCTAGGTCAAGTGGTCCTCTGTGCTGTGACTGGGAAATAAAATTGGCATGTGTATAATGGGAACGGAGGGAGAGAGGGAGGGAGGAAAGAGCCATAAAGACAGCCATGTTGCCACGGAGGCATTGTGAGGTATGACCTCTCAGAACTGGGGAAGGGAGAAGTGAAAGAAATAAGGAAAATAAGAGAAAATGAAGTGAAAGGAGAAGGAAGGGAGGGGCAAGAAAGAAAAAGGAAGGGAAGGAAGGACAAAAAAGAAAGCAGAAAAGGTATGAGGTCAGAGAAAGAGAAAAAAGGGAAACCAGGGGGACAGCGGCTCTTCTGATACTTGGGCAAAGCTGGGTATATACGTTAAAGGTAAGGATTTTCCCCTGTCATTAAGTCTAGTCGTGTCCAACTCTGGGGGTTGATGCTCATCTCCATTTCTAAGCTGAAGAGCCAGCGTTGTCCGTAGACACCTTCAAAGTCATGTGGCTAGCATGATTGCATGGAGTGCCATTACCTTCTCGCCGTAGTGGTGCCTACTGATCTACTCACATTTGCATGTTTTTGAACTGCTAGGTTGGCAGAAGCTGGTGCTAACAGCGGGAGCTCACCCTATTCCCAAATTGAAACTGCTGACCTTTTGGTCAGCAAGTTTAGCAGCTCAGCGGTTTAACCTGCTGCGCCATTAGGGGCTCCTTGTATATAGGTTAGTTAATAAATAAAAGACAAACTAGGAATGAGAAAGAGGGGATAGAATCAACCTCATTATAATATCATGTTGTATTGTGATATAATAATATAATGAAAGGCCTGTAGACTCTCAAATGGGGCTAACCAGGTGATATAGCAGTGGTAGGTTTCACTCTGCCACTTTTCTAAACTGCGTGTATCTGATATAAAGTTCACAGGGCTTTTTTGTAACTGAAAAGCAGAAGAGAATGAGCAATTTTTGTTGGTTTCAGCACAATTGTACGAATGAGTGTCTCTGATACAAACAAATGTTTCCCCCTGTAGCTGGTATGTGGTAAAATTATCTTTTTGCACGGCAGGATAGTAAGACACCCAGTTTACCAACTGGATAGATGCATGCTGTGAAGAAGTTGAAAGTTATCACCTGTATTTTACCAAAAATTTTATATACAAAACTAAAGTTTGACAGAAAGAAGAGCCAAAGACCAGCATTTTAGCTATACTTGGTGGATGTCTCATTCATCTTACTTTAGGATACAACAAAAAATATCCTCTAGATACTATGTTTTCTCTTTTTTCACCAGCTGCCTGAACTATGCTATAGAGTTCATAAGGATCAATAATTCCAGGAAAGCAGGTGGTCAATAGTGCAAGAGGATTGCATATAGATCTAGGAAGACGGCTCGGAAACTGCAGTTGGTGCAAAGGTTGGCAGCAGATTACTAAGTGGGGCTAGCTATATGGAGCATACCTTGCCCCTATTAAAGCAGCTGCACTGGCTGCCAACAAGTGTCCGGTCCCGATTCAAAGTGCAGGTTATTACCTACAAAGCCCTACACAGTTTGAGTCCAACCTATCTTCGAGGCTGCATCTCCCCCTATGAACCGGTGTGGGCTCTAAGATCTGCCAGGGAGGCCCTTCTCTTGGTCCCATTTCCATCTCAGGCATGGTTGGTGGGGACGAAGGAGAGGGCCTTCTCGGTGGTGGCCCCTCAGTTTTGGAACGCCATTCCCAGAGAAATTAGGCTAGCCCCCACCCTCCAATGTTTTTGGAAAACCTTGAAAGAATGGCTTTTCAAGCAGGCCTTTGAACATGATTAAACATCAGTTAAAACTTGAGAACCAAGTGAATTGTTTGACTCCGGCATTTTTTGTGACTGAAATTGTTATGGCCTTTTGCTGCATTTTACTGAGTATTTTATTTAAATTAGTATGGGTTTTAAATGCTGTTTTTCTGTCTATCTGTTTTATATTCTTGACATTGTTATTGTTTTATAAATGTTTACGTATTTTATTGTACCTTGTGTTATTCTGCTGCACTACTATGTGCCTTTGTAAGCTGACCTGAGTCCCTTTTGGGAGATGGTAGCAGGATAGAGATAAAGTTATTATGATTAGTAAGGTTTACTTGTGTTTTCATTTTCCAATAGGATTAGCCATGCCATAATGTGACTTTGTGAAAACTGTTCCTTGAAATGGAAACTAGTATCAAACTATCCCTTTTTACTCTGAGAGGTTATCATTGTCCTGCGTTAGGCTTTCCAAATCTGATGGTCTTCTGATATTTTAGAGTACAACTGCTGGTTAGGGAAAGTGGGGTATGCAAATCCAACCAATATCCAGGATTGAAGAGGTTTTACAGCCTAGGTATATTGCAATTTTCTATTTCTATTTTTGTACCATGGAGCTTTTAATGCTTTCCCTAGCCGATGGCATGTGTCATAGTTAATATTTAATACCTAAATAGAGTTTTTAATTCCACACTTGGCCTTTGACCCTTAAATATCAGTTGCTGGTAGATCATTACTCTTTTCACAACAACATTTACTAGATGTCAAAAGTTCCACTACTGATGGGCTTGCCATGATCTCACTCCCAATACTAAACAGGTAACAGTTCTAAGCAAATGCAAAAGGTAGAGAGTTTCATTTCTATATTAATCCTAGTCACGTCTAAAGCACAAAGTCAGTGATGGTGACTATTGTAGGTTGGGGTTGAGATTTAGTTGTGCTACTGGCCTGGCAAAAGCAGACTTCCTCACATCTTATTCCACACAGCCAGCTATCCATAACTACTACATTCTGGTAGTTTTTCACCAAAATTAGGCAGAGGTACTTAACTTCACTTGCTTTATTGTTATCCTCCCCTCCTCCTAATTTAACTACAGAAAACACAAATTTTCACAGATAGAAATTGAGCCATGTGTGGCTACACAACATCAAAGTGTAGTCAACATGGCAAAAACCATTAATAAAGAAGACAAAAGCTAGAAGAGGGTGCAGTAGCTTGCTTTTGCCTAAGTCTACAGGGAAGGGCAAAATTATTTTTCGTAATTCATCACCCGGAGTTGAATGCAACTTACTTTTGCACTTTGAACACAGTTTGCTGCATGAAAATAAACTTAGGATAAAGTGGGAAAGGGCAGGAGGAGAAACTGAGACATTTTGAAACCTGCTGAAAAAGTGGGACAACAAAGGATTAATCCAGATTCTCACTGCCAAATTAGGGCAGTTGGTGGGTATGGTTGGGCTGTCATCTATTTTTGCAGGCTTGCTGGCAAATGCCAGACTTTAGAAACAATCCAATAAATCAAGTTAGAGATGGTGATTTTATCATTTGTAAAAAGCACCAAAAGTATAATCAAATGCCTGAAGACATTACAATCTAAAAAAGCATGTGATCAAAAGAAAAGGGATTTGGAAGGAGAGGGGAAACTTTAAACTTGCTAATCAAGACTGAGGAACTGCATTAAAAGAAAGAAAAAATCCAGGGAGCAGGCAGGGTGAGCTCTCACTGGGATGACTCAGAAATTCATCAAGAATAGATGTGACCAAAACATTTATTTATTAACAATCCCCCAAGGCAGGATAAGCTCCCAGGACTCGATACAATTAAAACAGTATAATATAAGCAACACATAGCAAGGGTAACAGTAACCAACAATTAAACCAGGCTGAAACATAGAACGGTAATTAAAATAGTTATTTGACATGCTGAAATGCCTGGGCAGGTAATATGGGATGAGCCTCACCCATAAGAGGCCGGCAAAGAAAGCACCAAAAGAGAAGATATATAAGGGAGTGAAAGGGAGCCAAGATTATTAGTATTTGGTTAATGGTGAAAGAAAGCATTCAAGAAAAAAGGGAGAAGACAGCAAAGTAAGATGGGACAAAATCATAAAAGGGACTTTAAAATCACAGGTTGTTTACATTTAATACAGAATATAGCTGTAGCAATAGGTAAAAAAGAAGCCAAGATAAATGCAAAAAGCAAATGAGAGGTGGATTCAAAGGTTCTAATGCAGTGGTTCTCAACTTGTGGGTCCCCAGATGTTTTGGGGTTCAACTTCCAGAAATCCTAACAGCTGGTAAACTGGCTGGGATTTCTGGGAGTTGTAGGCCAAAACACATGGGGACCCACAGGTTGAGAACCACTGTTCTAATGGAAAGACTTTTGGTGGTGTAAGATCATTCTATCAGAGGGAAAGAACTCTAGGCTCCTTCCACAATGCCATATAAATTCCAGATTATTTGCTTTGAACTGCATTATATGGCAGTGTAGAAGGGGCTATAGATACAATGCTGAGACATAAACAGACCAGTTAGTGGCCCTGGAGTTAGACTATGACTGTGTCTGAATTCCAGCTTTGGCATGAAATCCACTGGGTGATCTTGAGCAAGGACCTCTTCAGGGCCATGTCATTGCACTGGCAAAAGGGAAGGCACACAGAGAACCTTATGGTGCCCTGTGCACTTTCCCCCTTCCCCATCACATGGTGGGAACAAGACAGGGCGCGTTGGCACCCTGTCCCTATCAGATGGGAGAAAGGGTGGCAACACGCAATGCCCCACCACCACCACATGGGGAAAGGGGAAGGAAAATGAGGGCAGCTCTGTTGAAGCTATCCGAAAAACACTTTCCATCACATGGTGGAGGAAGAAGCACATTTTGACACTTTGCCCCCTGTGAAGAGGTCTCAAGTCATGCTCAGCCCCAGATGAAAGCAATAGCAAACCACTTCTAAATCTTGCCCCCAAAAAAACACTGATGGGGTCACCATAGCACAGATAAGCAGAGAAAACATGAAACGACGAGTCAGTCCTCAAATAGAGTACATCCACTGAATCCAATGGGATTTGAATAAGTGCTGCTGTCCTAATTTTGGTGTTTAGTGTAGATAACTAAGAAGAGCTTGGAAATGTTATTTTTGTAGTATGGAACATGCTGAGTATTTTTAAGAAGGCTTACACCAAAAGGTAGTTTTTCCATGCTGTGTAACAGAGTACTCAGTTGATATATTGCAGTGGTGGCAAACCTTTGAGAGGCCAAGTGCCCAAACTGCAATTCAAAACTGGCTGTAAGGCGAGAAAGGGGTGAGTGGGGTGTGTGTGTGTGAGAGAGAGAGAGAGCATGTGAGAGTGGGAGGGGGGGTGGCATGAGTGTGAGAGGGAGAGAGGGCACTGCGTATCCCTTCTGGTACACGTGCCATAGGTTCACCACCCTTGATATATTGAGGAAATTGATCTGGATCCCCTTGTGAAAAAAGCAGGGTAATTCCACAAGGCATATTTCATTTGCCAAGGTCTTTTACAGGTGGACTCCCACTAACATCATGTACCTAGGACCCTCTTATTGAGGAGCACCAATGTAGATGGGGGAAGTGGTAGATGACTAGGACTTTGTGTTGTTCATCCCCAGTCATGTCAGGCCCCATCTACACTGCCATATAATGCAATTTCAGAATGCAGATTACTACATTGAACTGGATTATACAAGTCTACACTGCCAGTTAATCTACATTCTGAAAATGCATTATATGGCAGTGTAGATCCAGCCTCAGACACACTAGATTACTGGAGGCTGTAAACACTCGTGTAACTATATTCCAAACACTACCCTTTGAAAAATATTACATGTCACTACTACTAATAGTCATTATCATAGGCTATCACTTGCAGCAGAATCTGATTGCCTTCCAAGTGTAGTGTCTTGGTGATGGGTTCACTATCATTACTGCATACAATTTTTATTATGCTTGCTCAGTATAACACACTTATCAATGGACTCAATATCCAAGGTTTCACTTATCCACGCTTCAAAATATTTCCCCCTTAAGTATTTGTTGGCTTTTCGAAGTTCTCTATGGTGTTCTATGGTATGTTTCTATCTCAGGTAAAGGTAAAGGTTTTTCCCCTGACATTAAGTCTAGTCGTGTCTGACTCTGGGGGTTGATGCTCATCTCCATTTCTAAGCCAAAAAGTCACATTGTCTGTACATGCCTCCAAAGTCATGTGGCCGGCATGACTGCATGGAGCACCGTTATCTTCCCGCCAGAGTAGTACCTATTAATCTACTCACATTTGCATGTTTTTGAACTGCTAGGTTGACAGAAGCTGGGGCTAACAGCGGGAGCTTACTCCGCTCCCCAGATTTGAACTACTGATCTTTCGGTCAGCAAGTTCAGCAGCTCAGCGGTTTAATCCGCTGCGCTACCAGGGGCTCCCTGTTTCTATCCCAAGTATAGTCAAAATACAGGGTTCACTATCATCCACATTTTCAGTTATCCACAGGGGTGAGCTTCCGTCTGTCAGTTCCAGCAGGGACATAAGAAAAGCCTCCCACAGCCATCACTTGGGCAATGTCTCTGCACACAGCCAATTCTCTCACACCAGAAGTGACTTTCTCAAGTGAGTTTCTCAAGTCACTTCCGACACGACAAAAAAGTTAAATGTTATATTTGTTATCTTTTTATCTTTGTAACACATTTGTTACATATACAGTAGAGTCTCACTTATCCAACATAAACCGGCTGGCAGAATGTTGGATAAGCGAATATGTTGGATAATAAGGAGGGATTAAGTAAAAGCCTATTACACATCAAATTAGGTTATGATTTTACTATTTCTATGGCCTTTACATGTCACATCTCTTTTTATGTTTTGAACCTTTATAGTGTTTGCTTATCTCTTTTACAAATTAAGCACCAAAACATCATGTTTAACAACAAATTTGACAGAAAAAGTAGTTCAATACGCAGTAATGCTATGTAGTAATTACTGTATTTACGAATTTAGCACCAAAATATCACGATGTATTAAAAACATTGACTACAAAAATGCGTTGGATAATCCAGAATGTTGGATAAGCGAGACTCTACTGTACTTTTCAAAAAATGATGAATAAGGGAACTGCAAATATTCTATAGGTATAACACATCTGTGTACAAATGACACACATTAAAAGAGAAACATCAAAATGAGATTCTAAATCTGCCTTCTTGTTTCACCATAACTAAAAAGCAAACTTGTTTTTAAAAAAACTATATTTCCACTTAGCAGAGCATTCTAACAACATCTCCTCTAAATGTTACATGTGTAGTTTGATCATAATTTAATTGATAACACACCTCTCTTCGTGACAGTTTAATTCTTCCATATTGTAAAAAATCACAAATGGCTAACCCCTAATAGATTATTGGAGTCAGATTGTCCTCAAAACCACCACCACAAGTCTCCTCTGTGTATGTGAGTTGGTCTACTTCCAAGGCACCTGGTAAATAATAATGTTAAAAAAACGGCAACAGTTGAAGTTGTACACGTACCTCGTCCCCATGCATATTAGCAACATACTTGAACTCTGGTATGCCAATCCTATGCTGGGTTGGGAACCTTCCCAGAGCAAGAACCCACAGGTCTCTACCTTTAAGTGGAAAAGAAATTTTTATGTATACAGTGATGAAATAACACAAACAAAAACAATGAAGATTTAGAACAAATGTTTTTGCTTAGAATTGATTCCCCTTGCTTTCTTTCCCCGTCCCTGTTCCTAGAATAGCAGACATTTAATCTCTGGGATACACTGACTGCGAAGGAGCTTTTTTGCAATCCGCAATCGCAGAACACCACAACAAAGTCCAGTTGAAATTAGAGAATGGTCATATTGACTCCTGGATTCTGGAAGTTAAAATCACAAAAATAACTTTTCCAACGGTCTGGTTATAACTCAGGGTGGGTATGCACAAGATTGCAGCCCCCACATTCTTTTTTTAGCTTAGTCAAGAAATAAATAAATCTTTAAACAGTATAATGGGTACAAAATAGTTTGCCCGGTCTCAAAGCTGAAGCAGATTGCAGGAACGAAAGAATTTTACTCATGAGAACAAGGCTGTTAAAATGCATCAACAGGAAATGTGCTGGGAAGGAAATTGAAAAACAAAAAAAGTAAAACAAGCAGCGCTTAGTAAAACAGATGTATGTATGGTATGGTACGGAAATAAACTTTCTTAACAAGCCAAACATGGAATAAATGGTTGGTCAGACATTTGGAGACACTGGGAAAAACTGCAAAACTAAATATGTCTAAAAGGCTGTTGGTGTATATATTTTAAAAGATCATGTAATGGTTTGTTTTGAGACATTTTGGTCTCCGAGGTATAAAATCCAAGAGGCATCCCACCCACTAATTAATTTGAGGGCACAAACCACCGGGAGGTTCTCGACCTCATTAAAATGAATGGATACTCTCTATTCACGACTATGGCGCTAGTGCTGTAGATCATTCAAGTGGACTATACCCCATTCAGCGCCAGGGAAAGTTACATTTTACAGCTTTAACTCACAGAATTTCAGAACCAGAACAACCCTCAATCATGCTTGCTGGATACTCTTGAGAGCTATAATAATTGAAAAGAAAATATACATTTTTTCCAGATGATGGCCCCAGTCTCAGGGCCCTCCCACACAGCCATATAACCCAGAATATCAAGGCAGAAAATCCCACAATGTCTGCTTGAACTGGGTTATCTGAGTCCACACTGCCATATATCCCAGTTCAAAGAAGATAATGTGGGATTTTATTCAGCTGTGTGGAAGGGACCTCATTCTACTACCCAAAATTCACCATATGAAGCAGATGCTTCAGATGATCTTGTGCTACGTCTTTTTGAAGTCTACCTATGGCACCTTCTCCACTGACATATAATTCAGATCAAAGCAGATTATCCACATTATCTGCTTTGAACTGGATTATATGAGTCTACACTGTCATATCATCCAGTTCATTTATTTTATTTATTTCGTGTCAAAAGCACTGCAAAATAAATACATTTAAAAGTGATAAAATAAAGGAATCACAAGCAGCTAAATAGTTTTATACCAAAACTATTTTTGGGGGGACACGGAAAGAGCCTCCTCGAAAACTGAGTAAATCTAATTGGCCGTCCCCTGGACAACATTTCTTCTAATCTTTCCAACCCAAAAGCATTGCTTGTAAACATTTTAAATATAATCCAGTTCAAAGTAGATAATCTGGATTTTATATGGCAGTGTAGGTGGGGTCTCAAGCAAAGGCTTAGCAGAAATAAAACAGGTTCAATGGTGAAAGTAGGCATTGTCCAATGAGGACAGCAATGTAAATGTTCTTCTATAGTAATGAACAGAAATGGACAAATTGCTTTTCAGAAGCAATAAGATCCATTATCATTGCCATCTTTAAACAGGAACCAGCTGCTGTTACTCATTACAATGATAAAAGTTGGTAACACATGATGTTGCTTTTATACTACCCATTACTTTTCCATTACTTTTGATTACCTTTTTTGAGGGTGGGGATTATGAAGACGGCCATGAAAGCAACAGTCCTTTTCAATAGTGCCACACTGCCTCTGAAGGCCCTTCCACACAGCCATAGAACCCAGAATATCAAGACAAAAAATCCCACAATATCTGCTTTGAACTGGGATATTTTAGGCCCCTTCCACACAGCTGAATAAAACTCCATATTTTCTGCTTTGAACTGGGATATATGGCAGTGTGAACTCAGATAACCCAGTTCAAAGCAGACATTGTGGGATTTTCTGCCTTGATATTCTGGGTTATATGGCTGTGTGGAAGGGCTCCAAGTCCACACTGCCATATATTCCAGTTCAAATCAGATAATGTGGGATTTTATTCAGTTGTGTAGAAGGGCCTGGAGGAGGATTGCATGTAGCCATACAAGCTAATAATATCTTGACTAATTAAAATGTGTGGATCAGTCCTCCATGCATTTGTTTAATCCTCAATTGCCTGTCACCATATGTTGTGGCTGCAAGTTCCATCAATTATGTATTGCACTATAGTTCATCTCTCCCCTTCTCCTCCCAACCTTTAAAGGTCAATTTCAGCAATATATTAGACTCAAAACATCTCCTGGATTAGTGTCCTGTAGCTACTTTTTCTTCAAAATGAAAGTGCTTTTTTATTCTAGAAATGTGCCCGTTGGTCTCTAGACTTACCACCACAGTGGATTATATCTAACATAGGTCCCCATTTATTTCAGACTAGCTTGAGTTAGCATTAATTGGGACTTAATTTTGAATAAATATTCACAGGAATATAAATTTGGGAAAAAATCTGTTTGGGAAACTGCTCTCAGACAGACCGAGATATAACTTTCTAAGCTATGAGAGGATTATAGTGTAGGTAAGCAAGAGAGGAGTTTTCCATTATATATAACAACAGTTGTGTGGTTGCCTCTACTGGATATAAGCATGCTTATCTATCTATCTATCTATCTATCTATCTATCTATCTATCTATCTATCTATCTATCTCCACTATCAATCTTAAAAGTTTACATACAGGCTTTGTAAGGGTGGGCTGTTACTGACAGGTTGGCGGTTTGAATCCAGGGAGAGTGAGTGAGCTCCCTCTGTCAGCTCCAGCTCCCCATCCTCTCATTGAGGAACACAAAAACAAATTGATCCACTAGTTGATAACCATATCAGGGATTACCTGTTATTGGGTCGTGTATATATCAGATACTAGAATCTTTTCCTGTTGAGATTTATACAGGTTATGTTGTATATGTTCAGTAGATGAATAAGGTGTACAACACATCCTAGAAATACAGGGTGTTTGAAAAAGAACTCCCTATTCACCATTGAATTTCAATGGTGAATAGGGAGTTCTTTTTCAAACACCCTGTATATTTGACAATAATATATATATTTTAAGAAAAATATACACAATTAGTCCGAATAAGAATATTTACTTTAGCATTTCCTTATTGACTACTAGAACTACATGAACAAAGTAGTGAGAACTAAACATTGTTTTGGAAATCTTATTTTTATTTACACCATTTGCTTAGCATTTTGACATAGATATCTGTGCCTGATTGATTGGGACACAAGAGAAGCTTCTCACAAGGATGGCAAAACATCGAACATCAGGGCAACGTCCTTGCAGACGGCCAATTCTCTCACACCAGAAGTGATTGCAAGTTCTCAAGTCATTCCTGACACGAAAAAAGTAAGGGTGAAAAACTCAAGACATAGTGTTGATTTAGGTATGAGAATAAATTCTCTTTTCACAGGTGAATCCACAGTGTAGAATTGTAGCAGATTAATACTGCTTGAACTGCCGATCCTCCCTCCTATGGAATATTGGGATTTGTAGTTTGATGAAGTTCCTGCTCGAAAGTTCTAGTCCATTCCACTGAACTACAACACCATAGTTTTCTAGTTTAAAATTCTAAAACAACTCTGAACAAACGACAAACCCAAAGCTTCCCTGTGATTCAGAGTGCCAATTAAAGTGATTATCAATGTCTTATAATTGTACAGTGTGGGTAGCTCCGTTCCTACTTCAATTAAAGCACCGGAAACAACAATAAAACAATATAGCAGTCAGTTCTGTTTACAATTTTAAATCAACTGTTGTGTAACAAGAATATTTTGCTGCTGCATTTGATTCAGAACAATCCCTTCCAAACCATTCAATGACTTATTAAAATTATTGTTAATTATCACCAACTTTAGGTCTCAGTAAAACCAACTGTTTCTATTGACCGGAAATCTTTACAGCTCTTTATGACAGTGGCTTATTTCAAGATGTATTTAATTTTTTCTCTTCCAAAGAGGATTTTGCTACACTAAAGAAATGGAGATGTAGAGAGACGGTCATTAAATACATGGCTGGTGTATTTCCAAGAAAGAAATACACAATGGCTTGATATGCAAAACACTCCAAGAAAGGATATTGATGGGCAGCATTTATTCATTTCAACAACAGCAGCTTGTTGGCATAGAAATAAACAAAAACAGTAGTTGTCTATGTTGTTTTAGGGCTCAACCAGATACTATCCTTGTTATATTATTAGAAATAATGTCAGGAGTGCAGTGGGCAATTTTTATTATTATTTAGGGTAGTGATTCCCAACCCGTGGGCTGGAAGGCAGAAGTGGGCAGAGAGAATGTAAATCTGTTCTGTGAACTTCCTTCCTCTTTATTAATTTAATTTAATTTATTTCCTCTCCTTTCTGCAGAACTTTGTTTTTAGGCCTGTTTCTGGGATTATTTGGGGTGCTGATTCAGAAAATTGCATTGGATAGACCACATCAGCTGTAGATTACTAAATATGGATTTCTGTGAGCGCACAGATGGCGACTGCTTGGTGGCATATCTTCTGTATCAGAAACTAGAGCTGATGTGGTCTATCCAAAGCAATTTTTTGAATCAGCAACCCAAATAACCAAACCGAATCTAAAGTTGACCAAAAACTGATTTGTAACCCTTTTGGTACTAATGTTGGAGAGTGGTCCCTGGTCAAAGTGGTCCTGTAAGGCTCTGGAAGTTCTTGTAGTTGAAATCAAGCTCACAACAATAATACGCTGGAAGCAAATTATTCATACCGCCTTTCCACAATCACTGAATAACAGTTCTAAAGATTTCCCACTCAATCACCCTGTAATATAACAGCCCAACTCCCATCGTCCCTTCGTGGCCAAACACTGTGTCCACAGTCTGTTAACTGCAATTTCTATTTCCTTCACAAAACAGATGTCTTATATACACTACCCTGCAACCAGCCTCTCTCCCCGCCCCCGCCCCCCCCCCCCCCCCCCGCCTCCTTTATGGCAGAGAACCAAAGTAGTCAGTTCCAGGCTGCTACAGTGATCCTGACAGGTTCTTGGTCAAGTGGCACCTGGTCAAAAAAAGGTTGGGAACCACTGATTTAGGAGAATTTTTAAAATTATTTTTGTACCCCACCTCCATCTCCCTGAAGGGACTCAGGGCGGCTTACATGGGGCCAAACCTGGATAAAACAGCAAACAAACTAAAATAACATCAGAAAATACAGACAGAAATTAAATTAACACTCTAAACGTAATAATATATATATAAAGGCAATAATAGTAGAAACATGGATTTGGCACCCAAGTAGAAAAAATAAAATGAACTGGGTAAAGTGCAGTGAGTGAATATTGTAAACAAGGTAGATGATTAAGTGCTATCGTCAATAGGAGAGCAACTTGGAGTGGGGTGGACCCTGTGACTATAATACACTGATAGGACAAGATAAAGTACAACAGATGAGGAAATTGACGTAAATACAGGTCTATCATGGAGATGGGGAAATCATTCTCCAAAAGCCTGTTGGAAGAGCCAAAGAGAGAATGGTGTTTAGCCTTCCCTTCTTCAGTCATGATCATAGGGGAGAATCACATATAACCCTGGTATGGCTGTGAGCCTTGAAAACTGGAATAAGGGCCCTTTCACACAGCCATATAACCCAGAATGTCAAAGCAGATAATCCACAATACCTCTTTTGAACTGGATTATATGAGTCTACACTGCCATATAATCCAGTTCAATGTGGATTGTATACAGCTGTGTGGAAGGGTCCTAAGTGTGAGCTTTTTTTCCTCTCCTCTCCTCTTCTTTCTTTCTTTCCTTCCAATAGCTGCCCTCTTGCATCAAAGTTAAGGTGTTTGTATCTTGGAGTTATTATCCCTTTGCTCCAAGCAAAATTACCCTGTCCAGAAATGGAAAGAAAGGCAAGGCAGGTGACATTATTATCACTCTAATAAAACACATCCAACCCACCTCACCAGGCAGGCAGTGGCAGGTTGCCAACTGCACTAAGAAAATTTAAAATTACTCACTGAAGCTAGCTGTTGTGCTGACAGGACCCAGGTGCTACTCCCTTTGAATCATAAGTACCTGGAAATAGGCTACCACTAGAACACCACCTCGATTGCTTGTTTGTTTTTCATTTACAGAAACACCCCACAATGATTGGGAGCTTGTATTTGATGCTTTCCAACCAACCTCTCCCACGCTACACACACCCCTATTAAATGCAATTTTTCAATTGCTGTATTTCCGTAGGTTGATTGTCAGTGTCAACATACAGTTGCCACAGAAGATCTTTAAACAATTTTAATGGGAACACCGGGTTACTGTGAGTTTTCCGGGCTATGTGGCCATGTTCCAGAAGTATTCTCTCCTAATGTTTAGTTGACATCTACAGCATGCATCCTCAGAGATCTTCACAATCTCAGAGAATGTCTGCAATAGATGTGGGCAAAACATCAGGAGAGAATGCTTCTGGAACAGCCCGAAAAACTCACAGCAACCCAGTGATTCCAGCCATGGAAGCCTTCAACAACACATTAATGACAAAACTTACATACAATGAGTTGTATGAACTTGTAATTACTTTTAAACTAGGTTACCTACAATTGTTTTGCTCTTTGCACACCAAAAGCAACTACAAGTTATGAACAGGAGAGGTTCATACCAGCATTTTTTTAAAAAAAACTCTACAATCAGGACAGTATATAAAGAACAATACTTAAAATACAGGGGAATTCCAGACAGGAAACAATCAGGGTCAACTAACACCTCCCAACAAAGGATTCTCCTAGGCAGGAAGCAGCCAGGCTTTGAAGCTGCAAGGCTATTCAAGGCTAAGGTGGCCAGTTGCAACATTCATACTTGGCTCAAACAGACAAGAGTTCTTTCTCCCAACCTGGACATTCCACAGATATATAAACCCCACTTGCCTGGTTTCCAACAGACATCACAACCTCTGAGGATGCTTGCCACAGATGTGGACAAAATGTCAGGAGAGAATGCTTCTGGAATATGGTCATACAGCCCTGTAACAACCAGCATTTTCTATCTATCTTTGGGTAGAAAAGGAAAGGGTTAACACACCTGTGATGTTTGTTTTGCTGTCTGTGCACCTGTTCAGAAGATTTCACCTTACTTTCTGTCCCTGTGATAATTGAATTTTGAAAAATTTGGCTTGCGGTGGAAACAAGGATTGGTGATAAAGCTTCAGTTGAGACACCTTTTCCCCACAATAACCCTTTCAGGTGTGAATTTCTCTCACTCACGTTCTTAACTATGAGTCATTTGTAACTCGGGGACTGCCTGTATGTATAGGATGTAGTGAAGAACACACTCATGCAGTTTTTACTACAGTATATGTTAATTGCAGCCATAGGAATCATTCAACACAAGGTCTGCATATGTCCTCCCTAGACATTTTTGTGGCTCCTGGACCAAAAAATAAGAAGTTACATTTCTGGAAGACTTGAGAACAGCAATTATCGTCTAGCACATTGTGTGCTTCCCTCTACTTCCAGAAGAACATCTGTTTGTTTGTTTTCTTGTTTTGATGCAGGGATGGATATCTTCATCAGGAAGTTATTTTTATATCTGCATTCATGCAAAAGGAATAATATGCAAAAGGATCCATGGACCAGTAAAACTGCAGCTAGATTACCAGCACTTGCCCACTTCTGCTTTGGTAGGATAAACCAAAATAATGTTTTAAAAAAACCTCTGAGTGATTTTCCTTCTTCTTTGAACTCTAGCAGAGAGTGGTGCAAGTGGTGTAACTATCTTCAACAAATTGCTTTTTGCAACACGAGACAAATATTTTTTCAGGTGTAATGTAGTAGACAACTCTAGAGCACCTCGAGGTCAATTTTCACCCCAAACATGCAACACACATTCTAGGCCCCATCTACATTGCCATATAAAATCCAATTTTTTCTGCTTTGAAGTGGATTATATGGCAGTGTAGACTCATATAATTCAATTCAATCAGATAATATGGGCTGCGGCTAGCACAGTGGGTTAAACCGCCAGCTACAGAAGATCTTGCCGACCGAACAATTGGCAGTACAAGCTGCGGGTTGGGGTGAGCTCCCGCCGTCAGCCCTAGCTTCTGGTTACCTAGCAGTTCAAAAACAGTAATGTGAGTAGATATGGTGGGGAGGTAAAAGGTGCACATGAAAACATGCCAGCAATTCGATCAGGAAGCTGTCCATGGACAACAGGCTCCTCGGCATGGAAAAATGAAACAACAGCATCTCCCCATGGCCAAGTCAAGTATAGCCTCCAGATGCCGGGATGAAAAAAGAAGGAAGCCTTGTCTATGTGCTGTCTGTCTTGTTGTCAATTGTATAATGGCACTGAATGTTTGCCATATATGTACCCTGTAATCCGTTCTGAGTCTCTTCGTGGAGATAGAGGGGAATATAAATAAAGTACGGTTTTTATTATTATTATTATTATTATTATTATTATTATTATTATTATTATTATTATTGATAATCTGGGTTTTATGGCAGTATAAAAGGGGCCATAGTCAACCTACAAGAATCTAAAAATGAAACCAAAAATATACATTTGCAACCATTTCCAGTTAAATCTGGTAGGGTTTTCTTGGCTTTTTGGAGATTTGTAGGAGAAAGGTGGCAAAGAGATAGTATTTACCATTAAACAAAAACAAATTTTGGTGATTCAGGGACCTTCCACACTGGCATATAACTCATAATATCAAGGCAGATAATGCACAATATCTGCTTTGAACTGGATTACCTGAGTCCACGCTGCCATATAATCCAGTTCAAAGGAGATAAACTGAATTTTATATGGCAGTGTAGAAAGGGCCTCATACTAAACCTCCAAGAAAATCAATAAAATCAGTGGGATGGAACCAGTCATAGTTAAAAGTTTGTTGTGTTCCTTCAAGTTGTTTCAAACATTTTTGGGGATTTCTTGGCAAGATTTGTTCAGAGGAGCTTTGCCACCATAATTTAAATGGGTCTAATCTAACTAAGACTGGATTTAGTCGCTGAAGCAAAATGGTCTGAGCATCACAACATACTGAGGGTTAGATAATAAGTTGTTATTTTCTTCAAATGTCCTTTAAGGAGGAAAAAAAAAGCAAATCCTGAAAACATTTTCTGGCATGTCAGCTTACCCTACGCCAAGCACACAGCCATAATAAAAAGCAATCTTCATAAATCACGCAGTTAATGCACCCAGACAATACCTTGTAGTTAGGAGGCACAATACTCTTCAAAAGTTATCTGAGCCAGATCATAATTATTGCCTGACCTGTTGTAAGCAGTATGTTTGATGACTGTTTCTCATGCAAATTGGTGTAACAGATATTTTTGAGCACCAGAAAGCTATAGATTTTAATCTTAAAGTACTAAATAAAGCATGCTAATCCTGATTCCATGAGTCAACCCTCCACATTTGCTGAGGTCACGGGAAAAGGACCACCATGAAAGGGAAAAGCACGGAGAAAGGAATGGCTATTTTTTCCTGATATAACACCTCTCTAAAATGTATAGATGTTACAGCATAACTCCATGGTAGACTCTGCCAAAAACTGACTATAGAATTGCATTGGAAGACCTAGAGGTTCTTGAGAAGGGTTCTCTCTAGAAATCTCTAGGTTAGTGGTTCTCAATCTGTGGGTCCCCAGATATTTTGGCCTTCAACTCCCAGAAATCCTACCAACTGGTAAACTGGCTGGAATTTCTGGGTGTTGTAGGCCAAAACACCTGGGGAGCCACAGGTTGAGAACCACTGCTCTAGGTCCTCCGGTATAATGGGAGGAAGTTGGCCGTAGATATTCCCAGAGAGAACATTTCAATCAAATCCATAAATATTTAAGTCTGCAAAAGTAAAAAAACATTAATTTGGAAGGATGACTATGGATGCCATCTTCTCCCAGTAATGCACTGTGTGAGGACATGAGAAAGGACCTTCTCTGCTGTGGGATCCCACTTATGGCAACATGGTGTCCAAGTTTTTGGGACCTAATATTTGTTTAAGATAAATGCACATGGTTTTAAATTATTTCAATCTTTTAATATTTTAACATTGTTTATAGTGTCTTTCAGTTTGTTTTTTATTATTTTACTAGCTTGGATACCCGGTGGTGCCCGGGTTATTTGAAAAATACATTGTTTGTTTTGGGGTGTTGGGTAATATCATTTAGTTAATTAGTACCACTATTTATTAGAAAAAAGCCAGTCTTTCATTTCGTTTTTTATGAATGCTCCCTTCAGAAAAAACATAAAAATGTGGGTGAACTACAATTCCCATAATCTTGGGTCAATCCTCCCCAAGCCAGCCCTGTATGCACAGCTGGCCATGTTGGATCTGTGTGCCAAGTTTGGTCCAGATCCATTGTCGGCTGGGTTCCATGCTCTCTGGATAAGGTTGAACTACAACTCCCATATGCTATCACCCCCAAACCCCACCTGTATGCACAGCTAGCCATTTTGGGTCTGTCTGCCAAGTGTGATCCAGATCCATCATTTGCTAGGTTCAGTGTTCTCTGAATACGGGTGAACTATAACTCTCAGATTTCACCCCAAAGTCCACCAGTACGCAAAGTTGGCCATGTTGGGTTTGTGTGCCAAGTGTGGTCCAGATCAGTCATCTTCTGGGTCCAAGTGTTTTCTGAATACGGGTGAATTGTAACCCCTGGATGCCAAGTTCAATCACCCCCAAACCCTGCCAGTATTCACAGTTGGCCGTGTTAGGTGTGCCAATTTTTGTCCAGATCCATCGTTGGTGGGGTTCTTATTTTTCTTATTTATTTGAAACATTATGGTTTTTTCTTATCTCTGTCTGCAAACAGAAACATACTTCTTCATTTGAAAGAGTTGCACTGTATAAGACTATAACTAAGGGTGCAGCTACACTATGGAATTAATACAGCTTGATACCACCTTAACTACAAAGTCTTTTGCTTTCTCTGGCAAATAGTGTTTTTGCCTCACCAAACTACAGCTCTCATGATTCCATAGCATTGAGGCATGGCACTGAAAGTGGTATCAAATTGTATTCATTACACAGTGTAGGCACAACCTATGGATATTTTAAAGGTTGGATATTGCCGACTTCGTAACCAAGGTCTAATTCTGCAATGAACTCCAGATGTGTGCAATGCATTTGGTACCACTGTGAGCTCAATAGATATAAACCATAAGTAGAAGAGTTCTGTTTTGCATTTAAGCAGGCAATAATAAAACAATTTAGATTCTCATATGCATATTACATCTGAAACAAATGGGGTTTAATCTAAACACAGAAATTTAAAAACAGTTTACAGGCAACATTTGGAATTCTGGTGTCAGAACTATTTCCTCCCCAAATGTCGTATATGAACAAAAAGTATTAAGAGGAGCACAGTGAGCTTCGCACAAAGATTGGATTGTCACTCTGCCCTGTGCTTATTCTGAATGAACAACGGCACAGGACTAAAGAGCTGGGCGCCACATTCATCTGTCTACCTGGCACTGTTTGTGGCAAGGACATTTTCCAAAAACAGCAAAAGATACGATAATAGGCATCTAGCGTTTCTCAACAAAAGGATGGCAGCTTCTACTACGAGCAAAGTTTATTTGGAACAAAAGATCTCCTTAAATGGCTGGCACCACATCCCTAAAAACGGAACACAGAAGTTCTCACGTTAAATCAATTAGATCCTTTATCCCCTTGAATTCCTTTCATTTTGCATTTTTTTCAGAAACACCAAGGAAGCTAGATTTCTATCACTGCATTTGCCTTGCACAATTCTTTTTACCTACAGTCACAAAACGTTTGCAACCACATCTGACAGTAAAATCTCTACAGCTAGTTCATGTTAACAGCTCTCCTTCCATGCAGTTCCTCATTTTTCCTACAAAATCCAGATTCAGCAGGCAGGGTTATGAGGACAGATGATGGACTTCTCAAGAAAATACTGTATAGTATTTCTCAAATAATAGTGTCATCTGCTAAGCAAGTGACAGTTTAGGGAACTTAATGTGGCAAACCCCTATGAAACTATAGCAGGAAACAAGAATCTGGTGTTAAATCAGATTTTGACATGGCAACAATTTTTTTTCAGTAAATCTAGATCATATCAATTTATGTAGAAACTGCTTATTAGACATTTAAGATAAGATATGTTATAGGAAGTAAAAATAGTCTAAATTCTGTGTGAGTGACTAAGTTATGCACCAAATGGTAAAACTATTCAATAAACATCACAATTGTGGACAAATCCACTAGCATTCGAATCATGGGATTGGACCTAATTTTTTTTAATTATTAGCATGATCTGCCACCCTTTCCCCAGATTCCCTTGTTCATCCTGATCTTAGCTATAATCCTCACTGTAGCTGGAAGGAAAATGGACTTTCCCAATCACAAAACACTGTCCAGTGCTATTTCCATTCCAATGCCAAATAATTTGAGATGGCTTGGTCAATCAAATGGTCAATTAAGACCATTAATGGTTTTATGATATTTATATGTTTTAATTGTTTATTACATTGATGTATTGTATTTTATGTTGTTGAATGTGTGGCATCGAATATTGCCATTTTTACGCGGCTCTGAATTCCCTGCAAGGGTGAGAAGAGTGGGAAAGAAAGAAAGTTAATAATAATAATAATAATAATAATAATAATAATAATAATAATACTTTGTAGAAATGGGAAATGGCTATAACAGCTTGGTTTTTTGTTTATCATGTCAAGAGTGACTTGAGAACATATTGCAAGTCACTTCTGGTGTGAGAGAATTGGCCATTCATAAAGATGTTGCTCAGTGGATGCCTGGATGTGTTAACTGGGAGGCTTCTCTCATATCCCTGCAAGCTAGAGCTGATAGACAGGAGCTCACCCCATCTTGTGGATTCAAACCGGCAACCTTCAGGTCAGCAACCCAACCTTCAGGTCAGCAGTTCAGCTGGCATAAGGATTCAACCCATTGTGTCGTCGCGGCTCCTTGTTGATATCAACAGCTTGTTGATAAGAATCAATACAGCTATCTGCATTTGTTGACATTCCTTGTGGATCTAAACCACAGCTCTGATGGACGGACACATTTTTAAATCTGCCACTGCTTTTTCACTTGTTGCCAGGTTATCTGGAGGGCTGACTGCATATAAAGTTTCTCAATAACTAGCATTGGCTATAAGAATATTACTATTGCAGTGCTATCCCTAAGGCCAAACACAACTAGGGCTCAACACTTGGATTAAATTAGGAGAACCACTATTTAACCTCCTCACAAACATAAAAACACAGAACTGCTGAATTGTTCACATCAGTAGAACAGAAGGGTGTCCTGGCCTTTTATCCCTGTTTTAAGGAGGGTAATTGCTCTCCAAAGTTGCTGTTCACCCCATAGTGGAGAGGATACAGTTTCCACAATCATTGTTGCAACTCCACTGGACCCGTACAGCAATTTCTTAACTAAACTTCACACACAATAGATTAGAAGATGAGCTATGGATTCCCCACCATAATGCAACGTTGATGCTCATACATACATTTGCCAGAACTTGTATATTTACTTGATATATTGTTCCACCAAATTCAACTAAACATACTTCCTAGTGAGTATTATGGTGGGCTATTACTGCGATGCAGTGAATATCCTGGAGTTAAACCCTTGTGTTGACTGAACTGCTGACCTGAAGGTTGGCGGTTCAAACCCACAAGACGATTTGAGCTTCCATCTGTCAGCTCTAGCTTTCCATGTGGGGACATGAGAGAAGCCTTTCAGCAGGATGGTAACACATTCAGGCATCTCCTGGGCAACGTCTCTGTAATGGCCGATTCTCTCACACCAGAAGCGACTTGCAGTATGTTCTCAAGTCGCTTCTGACACAATGATAAAAAAGTGAGTATCCTTGCTAGTCTCTACTTAAATCAAATAGCTGGAAACGAGCAAAAACTTTATTATTCAAGAGCCAAGTTGACTCTGACTTTTCTAAGCATTTGGAAAATGTCATTTCTCCCCTGGATTAACTGCTGGGAAAGATATTTGGATTCCTCTAAAACAAAGGAGAACCAGTTTTGTTCGTTCATGAGAAAACAAAACAAGTAATGCAGAAAGTCAGCTTTATCCTAGGGAAATACGTATTATCAATAAAGAAACTTTTGTCTTTGTGAAATATCACATGAGTATTGCCCACATACCGTAAGCAACACGATTATAGTTCCAGTTAGATGTTAAAGGAATGAACATTCAAAAACTTTGCAGCTGATGATGTAAGCTATCCATGAAAGCACATATTATAGATTCCTTCTTTCCGGTTTATCTCAAAGGTGCTAAGGATTTTTTTCTTTTTATGCTAAAACAAGTTAATTCTGTGATTTCTCAGAATTCTGCAACAATTTGTAAATAACCAAAACATCCAAATGTTTGTGTTTTTAGCCTGCCTTGTTTAGATCAGGTCTTGGAAAAGTTACTTTTTGGGCTACAGCCCACAGATGCTCCTAGATAGTGGCTGAGTTCTAAACATATAAATCTGAAAAGTAATTTTTCCAAGCTCTGGTTTGGATATTTGAGATTGTATTGTTATTATCTCAATCCTAAACACATGGGCTGATAAGAGGTGTAGATCAGGGAAAGGGGGGTATTGAAAACAGGTTTTCCCCTGATATTAAGTCCAGTTGTGTCTGACTCTGGGGGTTGGTGCTCATCTCCATTTCTAAGCCGAAGAGCCGGCATTGTCTGTAGATACCTCCAAGGTCATGTGGCTGGCATGACTGCATGGAGCGCCGTTACCGTCCTGCTGGAGCAGTACCTATTGATCTACTCACATTTGCATGTTTTCAAACCCCTTCAAGACCCCTCCAAATAAGAATTTTGTTCCGCATGAAATTTTCCTCACATTTCTAGGCAAGAGTGAGACACTGAAAACCATTCATGCTAGACTTTTATATTTGTTGTGTTTGCATCTCCTTTGTCACTTTACTTGCCCCTTTACCTACTGGAATGCTGGAAATCTGAGAAGTGAGGAAAAGTACCATTTGAGGAGCAGAGTTCTTATTTTGAGGATAATGTCCTTATTTTATATACCATTCGCTGGAATGACAAGTGCTTAAATAGCCTAAAGCAGTGGTTCCCAACTTGTGGTCCGTGTACCACCAGTGGACTGCAAGAACTAAAATATGGTCCACGGCTTCACCGTTACTACTATGGATAACACAGCCCATTTTTTTCCTAGATTTCTTTATTTTTAGGCCTGTTCCTGGGATTATTTGGGTTGCTGATTCAGAAAACTGCATTGGAAAACAAGAGCTGATGTGGTCTATTTGATGCAATTTTCCGAATCAGCAACCCAAATAATCAAACTGAATCTAAAGCTGACCAAAAACTGATTCGTAACCCCCTTTTGGTACTAATGTTGGAGAGTGGTCCCTGGACAAAAAAGGCTGGGAACCATTGGCTAAAGGCACCAGATCCCATCTGATCTTGGAAACTAAGCAGGTTAGTAATTTGGTTAGTATTTGGATGGGATGCCACCAATGAGCACCAGACGTCTTTGTCTATATCAGAGGAAGGAATTGATAATACCACATTTTGAGTATACCTTGTTTTAGAGAGCCCTTTGGAATTCATGGGGTTGCCACAGATCAGCAGGTTAATATACATACTCACAATCTTGGGGTTGAACTGGGACAGGTCATGTTAAGTACAGCTGATCTGCTCCCCCTCCTTCCCCAATTTAGGAACATCTAACTTACTCTGAATTGGAATCCCAATTTCTGGTTTCTGTGACACTTCAGCCCACCAAAGGGTACCGAAGAGCATCGTGTTAGGGAAAACTACCCAAAATACAGCAGAGCAGCCAAAATATGCAGAAGCAGGATACATATAGTTGAGCATTCAGCTCACAGCAAGCAAACCGTGAAGTGCCGTGTGGCTGTAAAGAATTTAGAGCTTAGGAGGCAAACATGCAGAGTTCTGTCTTTAAAATCACAAAAGGTTTATTTACAAAAATAATAACTACATTTAATAGTAAATAACTGGGTCCTAGCTACTCTAAACTCCATCTCTTTCTAGGGTTCAAAAGAGAGGGAAAGCATTATATCTCTTCTGACACACAAGCAGAGAGAGATCTCAATACACACAGCACATACAAAGGAAGATGTAAAAGTAGAAAAGTCAAAGACAAAAGGCATGAGCCTGCAAAGTATCCATTCTACATAACCAATCAGGTTGAGAGCAGAAACAGAGAGGAAAGAAGAAATAGATACATTCCGACTGTCATTCAGAAGTCTGGGGGGGCGGGGGGAAGGAATTTCCCTCAGCCTATTTTAAGTTAACTTCCTCATTGAGGACTGCAGACTTGGGATTCAATTGCAACACATGACACTATCATAATCAAAATCAAATCTACATAGTGTTTTTGAGTTTTGAAAGATCTAAACATTGGGTCTGGCAAAAGTCGTAAAATATATACACATACATATACACACACACACACAAACACACACAGTTTATTTATATGGGAGCCAAAGTAGCTATAGTTTGACTTTCAGATCCACAGATTCTATACCCTCGATTTCAACCTCTCATAGGTTGAACCTACATATATTTATGTTTAAAATTCCAAAACACAACCCTTGATTTTTGCCATTTTACATAAGGAACACTATTTTACTATGTATAACACTATGTAACACAGTTTTTGTTACTGGGTTATAAATATAATTTCCTAATTGGTTCTATCATAAAACACAGGAAAAGTTTATTAAACTGCAAAAACTTTGGGTTGCTGTGGGTTTTCTGGGTTGTATGGCCATGTTCCACAAGCATTCTTTCCCAACGTTTCTATGGCAGGCATCTTCAGAGGTTGTGAGCAGTGTTGGAAACTAGGCAACTGGGATTTATATATCTGTGAAATGTTTAGGGTGGGAGAAAGAGCTTTTGTCTGTTTGAGGCAGGTGTTAATGTTTCAATTGGCTACCTTGATTAACATTTAACAGCCTTTCAGCTTCAAGGTCTGACTGCTTACTGCCTCAAACAGACAAAAGTTCTTTCTACCACCCTGAACATTCCACAGATATATAAACTTCACTTTCCTAGTTTCCAACAGACCTCACAACCTATGAGGATGCCTGCCATAAATGCAGCCAAAACGTCAGGAGAGAATGCTACTGGAACATGGCCATACAGCCTGGAAAACTCACTGCAACCCAGTGATTCCAACCATGAAAGCCTTTGACAATGCAACAACTTTGTTTTTACGGGACACCCGGCAGCACATTTTGCTATAGTTTTTCAATGAATATGTTACAGACTCTCAACCAATTCAACATATACTGTATTCCATGGCTATTGTATTTCATTTTTGTCCCATGCATTTTAATATGTGTATTTTACAGAAATGTATTTTAATATATGCATTTTATCAATTTGTTTTATGATGATTGAGTTGTCGAATGCTTTCATGGCCGGAATCACTGGGTTGCTGTGAGTCTTTCAGGCTGTATGACCATGTTCTGGAATATGGCCATACAGCCTGAAAGACTCACAGCAACCTAATTCAACATAGTTTGTGGCAGCCACAAAAATGAAGTTTCTGGAGTAGAACAACTACTGTCAAAGCAAGTACAACACAATTAAAAAGGAATCACACTTTCAAAGCAGGAACAGAAACTTTTTCAAATTGTGTTACATAGTGCAATGGGACTTGAGTATCCATGGATTTTGGTGTCCAGGGGGAGGATTGGGATCCAAGGTAGCTTTCAGAAATAGTAAATCCAAAGTAACTATAGTTTGACTTCCAGATCCACAGATTCTAAACCCACAAATTCAACCACACACAGGTTGAAACGACATATATTTATATTACAAATTCCAAAAGAAACCCTTAATTCATTTTACACAAATAACACTATTTTACTATAACACTATATAACACAGTTTTTGTTCCAGGGTTATAAATACCATTTCCTAATTGGCTCTATCATAAAAACACGAGGAAAGTTTATTAAACTGCAAAAGCTTTGTTTTGGCAGGACACCCGACAGCACATTTTGCTATAGTTTTTGAATGAACATATCAGAGTCTCAACCAAATGATTTCCCCTGACATTAAGTTCAATCGTGTCTGACTCTGAGGATTGGTGCTCATCTCCATTTCTAAGCCAAAGAGCCGTCGTTGTCCGTAGACACCTCCAAGGTCATGTGGCCGGCATGACTGCATGGAGTGCTGTTACTTTCCAGTCGGAGCAGTACCTATTGATCTACTCACATTTGCATGTTTTCAAACTGCTAGGTTGGCAGAAGCTGGGGCTAACAGTGGGCGCTCACTTCGCTTCCCACATTCGAACCTGTGACTTTTTGGTCTGCAAGTTCAGCAGCTCAGCGCTTTAACACACTGCGCCACCGGGGGCAGTTTGTGACAGCCAAAAAACCCCCAAAGTTTCTGGAGTAGAACAACTACTTTGAAACTATGTACAGTAGAGTCTCACTTATCCAAGCTAAGCGAATATCTTGGATAATAAGGAGGGATTAAGGAAAAGCCTATTAAACATCAAATTAGGTTATGATTTTACAAATTAAGCACCAAAACATCATGTTTTACAACAAATTTGACAGAAAAAGCAGTTCAATATGCAGTAATATTATGTTGTAATTACTGTATTTACGAATTTAGCATCAAAATATCACGATATATTGAAAACATTGACTACAAAAATGGCTTGGATAAGTGAGGCGAGGCTTGGATAAGCGAGACTCTACTGTACCACACAATTAAACAGGAATCGCACTTTCAACGCAGGACCAGAAACTTTTTCAAATTGTGTCCCATAGTGCAATGGGACTTGAACATCCATAGATTTTGGTGTCCAGGGGGAGCCTTGGGACCAAACCCCAGTGGATACCGAATTCCCACTGTACACACACATAGAGATGAAAGGAGGAATCACAATCCCCAAACATTTCCTTCCATTGTTCTCTCTCTCCTTAGATGCATGAACATTAACAAGCAGGGCGAGGAAGCAAGAGAAGAGGACCCAATGCCCACCAGCCTTACCTTGCACCGACTGGCCAATGCTGTATAAGTGAGTGATGGAAGAGTGGTTCTTGCTCACGGCCTTCAGGAAGGCTTCCATCTCCTCGGTGTGGTGGTAGCCGAAGTCCAGCGCAGAGGCCAACGGCAGCAGGAGAGACACCAAGCAGAGTCCACCCATCGCCTGGGTAGAAGGACACAGAGTAAATGGTCATGGGAGAGACCTGGAATGGATTTACACCAGGCATGGACCAACTTGGGTCCTCCAGGTGTTTTGGACTTCAACTCCCACCATTCCTAACAGCCTCAGGCCCCTTCCTTTTCCCCCTCAGCCGCTTAAGCGGCTGAGGGGGAAAAGGAAGGGGCCTGAGGCTGTTAGGAATGGTGGGAGTTGAAGTCCAAAACACCTGGAGGACCCATGCTTGACCCACAGTGTAGAATCAATGCAGCTTGACACCACTTGAACTGCCAAGGCTCAATTAAGACACCATGGGACTTGGAAGTTTGACAAGGTCTTCAGCCTATAGCAGTGAGGCATAGCAACTAAAAGTGGAGTCAAGATGCATTAATTCCAGCAGTTCCTCATACTCCCGCCCAGGGCTTCTCTCTCCTCACCCCACAAGTATCCCAAAGCCCCCTTTTTATCTCGGGATAACTCCTGTTGCTGCTGTTGCCTCCCTTTTCCCGGTTCTCCGACGCTGCTGCTATTGCTGCGGCTGCTTCTCAGGCTTTGCAGCCAAGCTGCGGGCAGAGCCCATCCCGAGGAGAGTCTCAACAGCGCTGGGACAGCCCTCCAGCCCGTGAGTGACGCAGGAGGCAGCCAATCCAGACAGAGGAAACCAGACCTGTCCCCAGCCCAGTCCCAGGTGTCCTCCTCCCAAGTACCAACCGCGTAAGGGGGGTTATTAGGGATGCTTCATTGATTAATTAATTTATTTATAATAATATTATTTTGTAATACAATATAATACTAATACAGTAGAGTCTCGCTTATCCAACATAAACGGGCCGGCAGAATGTTGGATAAGTGAATATGTTTGATAATAAGGAGAGATTAAGAAAAAGCTTATTAAACATCAAATTAGGTGATTATTTTACAAATTAAGCACCAAAACATTATGTTATACAACAAATTTGACAGAAAAAGTAGTTCAATATGAAATAATGCTATGTAGTAATTACTGTATTTACGAATTTAGTGCCAAAACATCACAATGTATTGAAAACATTGACTACAAAAATGCGTTGGATAATCCAGAACGTTGGATAAGCGAGTGTTGGATAAGTGAGACTCTACTGTAATACAATATACAGTAGAGTCTCACTTATCCAACATAAACGGCCAGGCAGAACGTTGGATAAGCGAATATATTGGATAATAAGGAGGGATTAAGGAAAAAAATTAAAAATTTCTACCCCGCCCTTCTCACCCGTCAGGGGACTCAGGGCAGCTTACAATATAAACATACACATCAAAAAACAGTTTTCATCAAATTTAAAAGTCCATCAAGATAAAAAATTATAATAAAATCAAGAATATACATTTAAATATACATTTAAGGCGCTTTCCATGTCCAGGTGGGGTCTGTCAGTAGGTCATATATTCATATCTCATTTTTGCTGGAGAATATCATTTTTGCTGGATAATATCATTTATGTTGGATAATAAGGAGAGATTAAGGAAAAGCCTATTACACATCAAATTAGGTTATGATTTTACAAATTAAACACCAAAACGTCATGTTTAACAACAAATTGGACAGAAAAGGTAGTTCAATACACAGTAATGCTGCGTAGTAATTACTGTATTTATGAATTTAGCACCAAAATATCACGATATATTGAAAACATTGACTACAAAAATGCGTTGGATAATCCAGAACATTGGATAAGCGAATGTTGGATAAGTGAGACTCGACTGTAATACTAATAATACAATATAATAATATTAATTATATATTATATATTACATGTAATATTATTAATAATATTACAGTATATAGCTATAGTACAATATGGTAATTTATTGCCAGTATTGTGCTATGCTAATAATATAATATTGTATGTAAATTTAATTTGTAAGCCGCTCTGAGTCCCCTTCGGGGTGAGAAGGGCAGGATCTAAATGTATTAAATAAATAATAATAATAAATAATATTTATTAAAACATTTGCTACACATCAGACCCATAATATTCAATATTCAATACAATTCTACAATACATTTTTGCATCCATTGTTATTTTCACCCATATATACATATATATATATACCGTAGAGTCTCACTTATCCAACATAAACAGGCCGGCAGAATATTGGATAAACGAATATGTTGAATAATAAGGAGGGATTAAGGAAAAGCCTATTAAACATCAAATTAGGCTATGATTTTACAAATTAAGCACCAAAACATTATGTTATACAACAAATTTGACAGAAAAAGTAGTTCATTACACATTAATGCTATGTAGTAATTACTGTATTTACGAATTTAGCACCAAAATATCACAATGCATTGAAAACATTGACTACAAAAATGTGTTGGATAATCCAGAACGTTGGATAAGTGAGACTCTACTGTATATACATACTGTAGAGTCTCACTTATCCAACATAAAAGGGTCGTCAGAACGTTGGATAAGCAAAAACGCTGGATAATAAGGAGGAATTACAGAAAAGCCTCTATTACATGATGACTTTACAAATTAAGCACTAAAACATCATGTTTTACAACAAATCGACAGAAAAAGCTGTTCAATACACGGTTATGTTATGGAGTAATTACTGTGTTTACAAATTTAGCACCAAAACATCGCAATGTATTGAAAACAAAACATTGACTACTAAAAAAATTAACTACATATAAAGATAGAATTGCATAAAATGAACTTACAGTAACAACATTGTCAGAAGTTAAATCTGTAAAAAGTTCAGTCCTGTGAAGATTTTTTTAAAAAAATCTGTGATCCTTCCCTGTCTAGAGAAACAGCTGTGGATTCGGGCGGGAGGCAGACTGCGTTGGATAATACAGAACGTTGGATTGGCGAAGGTTGGATAAGCGAGGCTCTACTATGTGCATATATACATATATATCATACTATACTACCATGCTCCCCTTCTTTAGTTTTCAAAAAAACTTTGCACAGCATCATAGAGTTGGAAGAGACCCTAAGGGACATCCAGTCCACTATTGTTCTGCCACTCATCAAAGCACTCCCAACAGATGGCCACCCAGCCTCTCTTTGAAAAGCTCCAGAGAAAGAAGCTCCATCACACTCACTGGCAGCATATCCCACTGTCCTAAATCTCTGACAGTCATGAAGTCTTTTGTATGCTTTTAATTGATTTTAAAATGTTTTATGTTTGTGATTTTAATTGTTTTGTTCAATTCTACTGTACAGTGCGTCTTTGGAATCCACTTTGGATACCAAAATCCATGGATGCTCAAATTGCATTATATACAACAGTACAGTACAGTGGTATCCCTTATTATTATTATTATTATTATTATTATTATTATTATTATTATTTATTAATCGTGTCAGAAGCAACTTGAGGACATTCTGCAAGTCGCTTCTGGTATGAGAGAATTCGCTGTCTATAGAGATATTGCCCAGTGGGTGGCTTCTCTCATGTCACCGCAAGAGCTGACAGACAAGAACTCATGCCGATTCGAACTGGCAACCTTCAGGTCAGCAGTTCAGCCGGCACAAGGGTTTAACCCATTGCACTACCACAGTTCCTGGTATCCCTTATATCAAATGGGAATGGTTTGCTTTTTTGGATTTTTTTTTTTTGATGGTTGAATCCGTAGATGCAGAATCCATGGATACAGAGGGCCGACTGCATTTAATTTACATTTCTGGAAGCTGCCATGGAGAAAAGCGGCCTATGTATAAATAAACAAGCAAACTAGGCATTCCCGATAAGCAGGAAAAGACTGGGATGTCCGTAGATCACCAGAAACCAGTGACAGGATTGTTGCTTACAGTAATCTTGTATTCATACTACAGAAATAGCACTGGAATTCTTTTTTAATAGCCATGGTTTAATTTTATGGATTCCTGGGATCAAATGTTTAGGTAAGGGCAAACTACAAAACCTGTGATTCCATAGGATTTTTTTTATTGTGTTAGAAGCAACTTGAGAACATACTGCAAGTTGCTTCTAATGTGAGAGAATTGGCCGTCTACAGAGACGTTGCCCAGGGGACACCGGGATGTGTTAGCTGGGAGGCTTCTTTCATGCCCACGCAAGCTAGAGCTGACATGAGAGAAGGCTCCCAGTTAACACATCCCAGCATCCTCTGGGCAACGTCTCTGTAGATGGCCAATTGAAACCATGACAATTAAAGTGGAATACTAGCATTATGTACCATGAATGGTCCTTGGTTGAGTGAGCAAGTAGTTCCTTATGCAAGTGATGAAAAATATGACAGAAGATATCGTAGGTTTAGTCCCATCCTTCTCAAAAGAGATCATAAATCAGATACAATCTCTGTGCCATTTTTAAATATCTATTCATCTATATAATCTGGAACATCAGCTACCTCAGTCATTTCTTCAGACACAGATGACTCTGTACTTTGTTGAGAACACAACTCAGTGCATACAATACCAGGATGGGAAAAATCAACTAATTTAAGATGTGGTTGTACCATGGATTGCCAAAAAGATAAATAAGATAACAACACAAATCTGAACTCTCACTACAAGTGATATGACTTCTTGGAAATAATGCTAGGAAATGCTAGGAAAATTGCAAGGCAATAGGAAAAGATGCAACATTTGGAGGACTACAGAGTTCTCAGACATATGTAAACATTAGAACCGAAAAGATTTATCTGTGTGAGAATATGAAAAATAAGGCAAAGAAAGCAGAATAGTTTATCAGTCCTGCTTTGCCAATAGCTGCTATGCTACATCTGTACCAGTTTAAAATTATTTTGCATAGTTATGTTATGTCAATAAAAACTGGAAGATATAAGTCCCATGACCTGTTCCCATACCAATGATATCTTCATATTACCTATTAAAGGAGCATAAACATGGAATCCAGCTCATGGCAACACTGGAATTGCCCCATGATGTCATAGACAGAAAACAATCCTCTTCCATTCCCAAGAATAGCGCATTCTACGCGTGGCTACCCTTGAAGATGGCTTGGGAAGCTATAGATCCTGAAAAAATGAGACTGCTCTTTGGAGTACTGTATAGAAGCTACATAATACCGGTCTTTGAAGAATTGAGCTCACTGGTGAGACACTTCATATCTGAATTTGGGTGCTAGGGATAACATCCACAGTCCCAATGGCTCAGGACCAGCACTTGGAGTAGGTAAAGGTAAAGGTTTCCCCTGACGTTAAGTCCAGTCATGTCTGATTCTGGGGGTTGGTGCTCATCTCAATTTCTAAGCCGAAGAGCCAGTGTTGTCCATAGACACCTCCAAGGTCATGTGGCCGGCATGACTGCATGGAGCGCCGTTACCTTTCCGCCGGAGCGGTACCTATTGATCTACTCACATTGGCATGTTTTCGAACTGCTAGGTTGGCAGAAAGCACTTGGAGTACTTCTCCCTATATATCCCTACTTGAGGACAGTGGTCTAACTTCCATCAATGGAAGCAATATGTAGTGGGTGCACATGAGAGCGGGCGTTCTCAACCAAGACTCTACATTTATGTAATGTCCTGCTTTTGAAGATATGATTGGCACCAACATTGGTCTTTTCTGTTCCAAGCTAAAATGTGGCTTTTGATTCAAGCCTTTGGGCCCAATTGATGTTTTCTGAAATGAAAATGTCCACATTTCAAAACTGCTTCAACCTTTTCAACCATTTTAACTTACAGTAGAGTCTCGCTTATCCAACCTTTGCTCATCCAACGTTCTGTATTATCCAACACAGTCTGCCTCCCACCCGGATCCACAGCTATTTCTCTAGTAGTAACGCACAGCAAGCCAACACACCCAACAACACAAGTGCAGTCACGCTCCCAAACAAGTGTCAGACTTGTTGTAAATCATGATGTTTTGGTGCTTGCTTTGTAAAATCATTACATAATTTGACATTTAATAGGCTTTTCCTTAATCTCTCCTTATTATCCAACATATTCGCTTATAAATGGGTTCTGCTGGCCCATTTATGTTGGATAAGTGAAACTCTACTGTATTTATTTGATTTTTTGTCTTCTTAATTGGTATTGTTTTTAATTCTGAATTGTTCCAAACTGTTTGAATTGACGCTGCTTGCATATCAACATGCCATTTAACAATTTAGAATGGAATGTAGTTATTTATCATTTGTAAATAGATGTGAGTCAGATCATCCGTTAGACCAGCCAATAGGCTTGAGCCCAACTGAGAGGAGAGCTGCCAGCAAACTCCACTCCTGATCAATTTGTCCTGATACATTTCACTCTAGTATCTTTTCCATTGATACTTGAGAGTCCTGCAGATGGTAGAGAGGAGCTTTTCAGAGTTTCAGAATGAGATTTATCTGACTCCTGGGCACTGTCTGCAGCGATTATTTGTGTAACGTGAACTTCAACAGATTTTCAAGCTGGCATTCAGCTAGAAAAACCAAAACAATCCCTGGTATTTTAGCACTGTTTGACATTTCAGATCAGAAGTGGCCCACAGTGCTGGCTTGGGGCAGTAAATCAAATTATAAAAGAGTTATCCAAGGTGCTGAACCTATTTGGGGACTAGCTCCTTTAAAGTTCAGGCTAATACCCAAAGAAGATGCACCACTATCTCTGATACAGAATTTGCCAACTGCTTCTAACAGTTCACTAGAAAGGAGTATTGCCTATGAAAAAGAGGAAATGAGAGAGAATCCTCCTCTGAGGAAATAAGGAGGTCACAAGTACAAACTATAAACATCCTGCTAGAAACTCTCCCATGCTTTCAGAATAAGTTTACCCAGCAGAATTAACAGGCTGTGTAACTTCTGCTTCCCAATGCATTGTACAGAGTTCAAAGGAGCTACTTTTGGGGGAAACTATATTGGTTAAAGATTTCTGGGAGTTGCAATCTTAAAAAAGACATTTTTGAAGTATCAAAAATGTCTCAAGCAAGTTATGGAGTATCATAACCTGCTAGAGAATGACAATGGGAGGCAGGGTATGCAAACACAGTTTTACTTGTGTTAAGCCCAAGAACATCCTTGACATTCCTTAGGAGAAAAGCGTCTCTCTTCATCCCTTTCTATCCATTGCTCTTAAAATGAATTCCTACAGGGGAAGAGACGGTCATAAATTCCTTTGCCACTGTGGCTATTCAAGAAACCTGCACAGATTTGTATAGGACAATGAAGAGCAAACAAATGTACCAAAGGACAGGGCTGTATCGATACTCCAAAGATCAGGAAAGGTGACACTGAAAGCACTATAACTGCACTCAAAATTCTTCAGTGAAATAATAAAAATGGGATATTGTTTAAGCATGTAATCTTTTGCTGAAGCTTGGATAGCAATTAAAAGCTGACATTGAAATCCACAAGCATGTGGACAATTTCAACAGAAGGGGGGAAACCATGAAAATGAACAAAATTTGGCTACCAGTATTTTAAGAAACTCTAAAATCAGGACAGTAAATAAAGAGCAACACTCAGAAAATGGGAATTCCAGACATGAATCAATCAGGGCCAGCTAACACTTCCTAATAAAGGATTCCCCCATGCAGGAAGAAGTCAGGCTTTGAAGCTGCAAGGCAATTCAGTACTAATCAAGGTGACCAATTGCAAAATTCATACTTGCCTCAAGCAGACAAGAGTTCTTTCTCCCACTCTGGACATTTCACAGATATATAAACCCCACTTGCCTAGTTTCCAACAGACCTCACAACCTTTGAGGATGTCTACCATAGATGTGGATGAAACATCAGGAGAGAATGCTTCTGGAACATGGCCATACAGCCCGTAAAACTCACAGCAACTTAGCTGACATTTTACTGGAGAAACAATCTGGCATTTTTAAAAAGTGAATTGTCAGTGAATGTGATGAGTCATGGGCCATGTAGTCCCGTTCATGGCACTGTAGTCCCAGATGAAGAGGAGAACTTGGGTTTTTCACCGTCTCAGTCAGAATTGGAACCTTCCCAGCCAGATTTGGGAACCTTGCACCTGCAAGAGATTTGTCTTCCAGAAATCTGTCAAACAAGCCCTGAGTCTAAATCTCCTGTGTTTTCTCGCCACGAGTTTTGTAAACAACAGAGAGGAGTTCAAGCGGCCTCTCGTAGGAGTGCTAGGATAGCTGCTAAGAATTCAGCTGATTAAGCCTGCTTTCCATGGGAAACCTTAAGGAGTCATGCATCTGGACTCAGAGATTAGCTTTCGTTTCTGGTTCCCCAGAGAACTGCTCTTTGGTGGGAAAACTAGACCCTATTTAGGTGTTTTACCCACAGAGGGATTTTGCGGAGTCAATTCGTCAGCTACTGGAGTGAGTTGTGTGTGGACAGCGCGCTCCGTTTCCAAGCCTCGTTCCTGTTTCAAGCCTTGTTCCTGATTCCAAGCCTTCGCTCCGTTTCCAAGCCTTCGTTCCCGTTTCCAGCCTTGTTTACCTCCACGGACCTTGCCTTGTTTTCCAGGACTCAGCCTTGCCTTGTCTTCCGGATTTTGCCAAGTAATTCCACGGATCTTGTTCTCGCTCCTCGTTCCTTGTTGCCTTGTATCAAGCCTTGTTTCAAGTTATTTCCTAGCCTTGCTCAAGTTCATGGACTAAAGGACCTTGTCATCTCCCCTCACTTTGCCTGGCAAAGTGAGTGTTTCGGTTATTGGATTACAACTTTGGACCTTAATATTTTATATTGGACATTGTTTCTTTGGACTAATTTTGACCTTTCCTGAAAGGTCTACTTCTGAACTATTTCATACACTTGCTTTTATTAACTTTATATATTTCCTTAATAAAGATATTAGATAGATTCTGGCCTCTGTGTATGGTTATTGGTGCTCTGCAGCCTGGGTCGTGACAGTTTGACTCCGCCACCCTAAGCACCAATTAACCTAGGCCAGAATGTCTACCGGAGCCGGACCGGGAGGCCAGCCGCTCAGCTACACCATCGACAAGGAGGAAGTGGACCGCATCCGTGATAAGCTCAATGCGCAGGAGGGAGAAATAAAGGGATTGAAGGAACGCGGAATCCGACTCCTGGCCCTGGCATTGCCAACCAAGTTTTCTGGAGAAGCTTCTAAGGTTCATGTTTTCCGTCGCCAATGCCAAGCTTATCTAGAGGCCCGCAATGCCGAGTTTCCCCAAGAAGACATCAAAGTGGCGTGGATCTACAGCCTTTTAGACGGGCCAGCGGCCAACTGGGCGACGGCACTGTTCGACCAAGTTTCCCCACACCTAAGATCAGCGCAACACTTCTTGGATCACATTAAGGCGACTTGGGGGATCGAAGACAATTTGGAGGCAGCCGGCCATAAACTCCGGCGCCTCTCTCAGGGGGACAGACCCTTGTCCCAGTACATAGCCGAGTTCCGAGTGCTGGCCCACAGCACCGGATGGAATGATATAGCCCTCAGAGGACAATTTCGGGAGGGTCTCAACATCGAGATGTTGGAAGAAATTTCCAAAGTGGATCCCCCCCACTCTCTTGAAGCACTCATTGATCAATGTTTACGAGCTGAAGTCATGCTTGCCAACAGAAAACAATGGGTCCGAGGCCAGAGCGGTAGAGCTGGGGTGAAACCTCCCGCTCCCACCAGTGTCTAGCCGCGTCCAGTATGGAGACCCCCGCCACCAGCCCCATACCCCAGGGGGAGCGAGGAGGTGCCGATGCAGTTGGGCAATGTGCGTCCCAGGTTAGATGCCGCCGAGAAGGCCCGCCGCCAACGCCTAAATCTCTGTTGGTACTGCGGAAACGGGGGCCACTTCGCCAGAGAGTGCCCAGCCAAAGGGAAGCCCCCCGCCCGTCTGGCGGCGGCGTCCTCCACGGAGACGAAGACGTCTGAGGCGGCTGGCGCACAGCCGGCGGGGGAAGCCAGCGACCGGGCGTAGAGAGGCTCGCCAACCCGGTCAAAAAACCCACTCAAGAGCCGCCAACCGGGGTCCTATTTCTTCTAGTGGTCACCTTGTGGTCAGCAAAAAAGGGGCCAGTCATGGTCCATGCCATGATAGACTGAGGAGCTACAAACAATTTCATTGATAGAGAGTATGCCGACTCTCTGGGATTACAATACCATGACTTCAAGAATGCCCGTGTGGTGCAAGCCATCGATGGCCGCCCCCTCAAGACGGGTCCCGTAAGCCAGTGGTCGGAACCCACCAGAATGTGGATAAGGGAACATATGGAAGAGATTTCCTTCTTTGTTACCGAGGTTCCCCATTTCCCTGTAATTTTGGGAATTCCATGGCTGACACTTCACGACCCAAGCATCTCCTGGTCCAACAGAGAACTGCAGTTTGCTTCAAAATATTGCCAAAACCATTGCCTTGTAGCCAAGGTCTGCCATGCCACAGACACTGAACCCATTATCACCTTGCCCAAGAAGTACTCAGAATATTGGGATGTATTCAATGAAAAAGAAGCCGAGAGATTACCCCCACATAGACCTTATGACTGTGCCATTGACTTGGTGGAGGGGGCCCCGATCCCGCGAGGACATCTCTACTCCCTGACTGAACCGGAGCAAGAAGCTCTCAGGGAGTTCATAGAGTCAAACCTTCGCAAGGGATTCATCAGACCCTCTCAATCCCCAGCCGCTTCCCCAGTGATGTTTGTAAAAAAGAAATCAGGGGACTTACGCTTGGTGGTGGACTATAGAGCATTGAACAATATCACTAAGCGGAACAGCTATCCCCTGCCCTTGATCTCGGACCTACTAGACCGACTTCGGGGAGCCAAGGTCTACACCAAGCTGGATCTTCGGGGGGCTTATAATCTAGTTCGCATCAGAGAAGGGGACGAGTGGAAGACCGCCTTCCAGACTAAATTCGGATTATTCGAGTCCCGAGTTATGAATTATGGATTATGTGGAGCTCCCGCAACGTTCCAGCATTTTGTCAATGACATCTTTCAGGATTATCTAGATCGGTTCTTGATCATCTACCTGGACGATTTTTTGGTGTTTTCTAGATCACAATCAGAGCATGAGAACCACGTCAGAATGGTGTTACAACGATTGCGGGATCATGGACTTTATGCCAAGCTGGAAAAATGCGCTTTTGATCTACAAGAGGTAGATTTCCTGGGGTACCGCGTCTCACCACTAGGGCTCTCCATGGACCCGGCTAAGGTTTCGGCAGTATTGGAATGGCGGGCGCCAACCAACAAGAAAGAGGTGCAACGATTCTTGGGGTTCGCGAACTACTACCGCAAGTTCATTCCAGACTTTGCCCGCTGGTCTGACCCAATCACCAGCTGCATCCGTGGGAAACAGCCTTTCCGCTGGACAGATCAAGCAGAGAAAGGGTTCCAGCAACTAAAGAAATTATTCACGTCCCAGCCAATCCTTCAGCATCCAGATCCTGAAACCCCTTTTGTTGTGCAGGCGGACGCCTCCGATGTGGCAATTGGGGCTGTACTCCTACAACCAGTGGGAGACCATCTTCATCCTTGTGCCTTTTATTCCCGTCAATTGACCGCGCCAGAGAGAAATTACACCATTTGGGAAAAGGAACTATTGGCCATAAAGGCAGCCTTTGAAACTTGGAGACATTGGCTAGAAGGGGCCAAATTTCCCATTGAAGTCCATACTGATCATCGAAATCTAGAGCATCTAAGAACTGCCCGCAAGCTAAATCAAAGGCAACAACGCTGGGCTTTATTCTTTGAACGTTTTAACTTTCAAATTCATTATGTAACCCCAGCCCAGACCAAGCAAGCAGATGCTCTGTCACGGAAACCGGAATACGCTGCAGGGCGCAAGGAGACCTTTGAGTCCCAGCTGCTACAACCCGAGAACTTTGCCACGCTCACAGTGGGAAACACCAAATCCACTCCCATTGAATCAACTTCCCCTACTCCAGGACCCCTTTGTGCTCAGGAAATCAGGGCTAGCCAGCAAGCGGACGCCTGGGCACAGGATCAACTTCGCCAAGGACTACGTTTTCCCTTTTCGCTTAAGGATGGGCTACTTTGCTATAGAAATCGTGTTTACATCCCCCCAGGACCGGGCAGGGAAAAAACACTTCGTCTGTGTCATGACTGCAAGCCAGCAGGGCATTTCGGGCTATTTAAAACCATGCATTTGATCCTAAGAGATTTCTGGTGGCCCAAGATCCGCAAGGATGTGGAAAAATATGTCAACACCTGCCCAGTATGCCAGCGCTCCAAGACAAGAAGAGAAAAGCCCTCAGGGCTTCTGCATCCCCTCCCTACCCCATCCCGCCCATGGGAAATAATCTCTGCGGATTTTATCACTGATCTACCACCTTCCTGTGGATTCACCACGATCCTAGTGGTGGTGGACCTTTTCACCAAGTTAGCCCATTTCATTCCCTGTGATGGCCTTCCCACGGCCAAAGAAACTGCAGATCTATTCCTCCAACATGTTTTCAGATTGCATGGATTGCCCAAGAGTTTGGTCACAGACCGTGGGTCCCAATTCACCTCTCGTTTCTGGAAAGCACTACAAAAACTATTGGGCATAGACTCTCGTTTATCTTCGGCTCATCATCCCCAAACAGATGGGCAAACTGAGCGCACCAATGCCACTTTGGAACAATACCTTCGCTGTTATGTGAACTACCAGCAAGACAATTGGGCTTCCCTGTTATCGCTGTCAGAGTTTGCCTACAACAATGGGGTCCAGGCTTCTACTAAAGAAACGCCGTTCTTTGCAAACTATGGCTTCCATCCACGTTTCTTTCCCCCTGTCATTGAAACCTCGGAAGTTCCCGCAGCAGAGGACTGGCTGCAGGAACTCACAGCGGTGCAACAACTCTTGCTCCAGCAATTAAACCAAGCCAAGGAGGACTATAAACGTCACGCGGACAAACATCGCCAGCCGGGCCCCGAAATCAAGGTAGGAGACCGGGTTCTTCTGTCCACTCGCTTTTTGCCCTCCCATCGCCCTTGCCGGAAGTTAGATGCCCGTTTCATTGGCCCCTATCCAGTGGTGGCGCAACTTAACCCCGTGACTTTCAAACTCCAACTTCCGCGTTCAATGCGCATTCATCCAGTGTTCCACCGCTCCCTGCTCCTTCCGGCGGATGGTGTGCGCCCTGATACAGACCGACCGGCCCCCCCTCCTGTTTTGATGAATGGGGAGGAGGAGTTCGAGGTTGAGGACATTTTGGATTCTCGCTTTCACCGCCGCCGCCTACAATATCTCATTGACTGGGTGGGTTTTGGCCCCGAGGAACGCTCTTGGGAAGACGCTTCCACAGTCCATGCTCCTGATCTAACCCGCCGCTTCCATCAGACCTATCCCGCCAAGCCGCGGCCTCGCGCCTCGGGGAGAGAGTCCCGGTTTGAGAGGGGGCTTGAGGAGGGGGATAGTGTGATGAGTCATGGGCCATGTAGTCCCGTTCATGGCACTGTAGTCCCAGATGAAGAGGAGAACTTGGGTTTTTCACCGTCTCAGTCAGAATTGGAACCTTCCCAGCCAGATTTGGGAACCTTGCACCTGCAAGAGATTTGTCTTCCAGAAATCTGTCAAACAAGCCCTGAGTCTAAATCTCCTGTGTTTTCTCGCCACGAGTTTTGTAAACAACAGAGAGGAGTTCAAGCGGCCTCTCGTAGGAGTGCTAGGATAGCTGCTAAGAATTCAGCTGATTAAGCCTGCTTTCCATGGGAAACCTTAAGGAGTCATGCATCTGGACTCAGAGATTAGCTTTCGTTTCTGGTTCCCCAGAGAACTGCTCTTTGGTGGGAAAACTAGACCCTATTTAGGTGTTTTACCCACAGAGGGATTTTGCGGAGTCAATTCGTCAGCTACTGGAGTGAGTTGTGTGTGGACAGCGCGCTCCGTTTCCAAGCCTCGTTCCTGTTTCAAGCCTTGTTCCTGATTCCAAGCCTTCGCTCCGTTTCCAAGCCTTCGTTCCCGTTTCCAGCCTTGTTTACCTCCACGGACCTTGCCTTGTTTTCCAGGACTCAGCCTTGCCTTGTCTTCCGGATTTTGCCAAGTAATTCCACGGATCTTGTTCTCGCTCCTCGTTCCTTGTTGCCTTGTATCAAGCCTTGTTTCAAGTTATTTCCTAGCCTTGCTCAAGTTCATGGACTAAAGGACCTTGTCATCTCCCCTCACTTTGCCTGGCAAAGTGAGTGTTTCGGTTATTGGATTACAACTTTGGACCTTAATATTTTATATTGGACATTGTTTCTTTGGACTAATTTTGACCTTTCCTGAAAGGTCTACTTCTGAACTATTTCATACACTTGCTTTTATTAACTTTATATATTTCCTTAATAAAGATATTAGATAGATTCTGGCCTCTGTGTATGGTTATTGGTGCTCTGCAGCCTGGGTCGTGACAGTGAAGCATCATTATGCTATGCAGTGACAAGTTAAGGCAAATACATATTTACATGCTTGGAGTTATTTTAACTACAGCCTAACAAATCATTCTACATTGAAACTGTCAGAAATGCATCAAGCATTAGGTCAAAGAGTGTTTCTTTATTTCATTTCAGAAAAAGACAAACATGTTTTTCATTCCTGGAAAGAAATGTATTGTTGCTAAATATAGGCTAGCAGCCTACCCTCATAGAAAAAAAGATGATACTTTAGTTAATGTTGTGATGGGGCAGGGCAAGAAGGAGCTTTGGCTAGTTAAAAGGTGTCTTGTCTAAATCTGGCATTTTGAGCTTGTTCCAGCTGGAAACTACTGCTTTACTTTTGGCGGCATAATTAACTAGCAGCCAGGCATTCCAAGAGTCCAAAGATATTTTAAGTTTTCGCTGAGGTGGGGTTTAAATAGCACTGTAGGGTCATAGATTCCTACCTTCTGTGCATCTGACTACAAAACAACAGAGCTATCATTGGTCAAGTTTAGCCTGCCTCCTCCTTTTTTGGAACTTCCATGCTTTTGTTCATTCATATTTTACAAAGAATCCAGAGGATTTTATTAATAATCCAATCCCATCTAGTATTGTTTGCAGCCCTGCTTTTTTCAAAATTGAATTAGTAGAGATTTTGAGTATTTAAGATATGATACTGCCAATTTATATAGTGTCGAGAGACAAAAATGTTGATGCTTTCCATGGTTTATGTAGCTACAGAGAAGAGTTTTCTGCTTATGGGTTCTATAGGGGTCTCATTAATTGTTCCTTAATTAGCATTTTGGCATTTTGATACTATACCTTGGGCTTTAACTATAACAACAACATCCTATGGAATCTTGCTTTTGATGGAGGAGCATTTTGCAAATTCAGCTAGAGAGCTCTCACCAAAGTCCAGTCTTAGGATTCCATAGATCCCACAACTCTGATATTTGCACAAACATTGTCAAAGCAACATCCGCCATATCAACTATACTTGTTCCTTGGTATCTGCTAGGGTTGGTTCCAGGATTTCCATGGATACTAAAATCTGTGGGATGCTCAAGTCCTATTATATACATCCAATGGCATAGTAAATGGCAGTCCATTAAATAAAATGGCAAGATCAGGGTTTAATTTTTGAATGTTTTTAAAAAAATTCAAGCCACAGATGGCTGAATCCATAGATGCAGAGGACTGACTATTCAACTTGCTCAGCAGAGTACAATAGAAGATGTAAATACATAGCTGAGAGAAGTACACAATGGCGTGAAAGTGACATCTACACTAGTGCTTGCCAACCACAGCCCAATGTGGAATTGTTGCTAAATGTAGTGAGGAGATGGGTTGGCCATGTCACTATGAAAGAATGATTCAGGAGGAACCAGTTGGCTCATAAGGACAGGAAGACACCCTCATTTTGTTACAAATACACCCACACAATATAATCTTTGAGACATATTGATCCCACAGCATGTCACAAGCTGGAATACAATAAGCAAGAGATGCCAGCTATGGGAGGTTCAGTTGCTCTATTGCCACACACTATTCACAGGTATTGTTTCATATCAAGAGAGAAGGAAGAGGAAGCCTTCTGATGCAACACCTGGAGACCTACAGAAAGTAAACACTGCCCGCTGGGTAAAAGTCACAAGAGGTGAGGATCTGAAACAAGATAAGAGCTTGATACAAAGACACCATAGTCATAAAGAACATACTGGCTGCAAGCATCAATTGAACTTGTGCAAGTAAAGATGTCTGAATGCTATGGTACTAGGGTTATTATTACTGAGGCTGATAGATTAGAAGCACTGCAACATAACGCATCTTGTGTTGTGTTGTTATGGGCTCACTGGCTCTCTCCATGTGTTAGAAGTATGTGGACATCATTCCTGTCACAGTATTGAACTGGTGGGACAATATTTCCAGTGATGCCAGAGGTAGTTCTACCATTTATAAAGTGATTTGGAGTTTTCAGTTTTGTGTATTCACCCTTCTCTCAGTGTAGCAGGGCCTATCTTTCTTAACCTGGCAAGTTTGTTGTACATTGGGAAAGAGCAATTTAGGGTGCATCTAAACCAGGCATGGGCAAACTTCAGCCCTCCAAGTGTTTTAGATTTCAACTCTCATCATCCGTAACAGCTGGAAAACTGGCTGGGATTTCATAGAATCACAGAATAATAGAGTTGGAAGAGACCACATGGGCCATCTAGTCCAATCCCCTGCCATGCGGGAAAACACAAAACACCCCTGACAGATAGCCTCTGTTTAAAAGTTTCCAAGAAAGGAGCTTCCACCACACTCTGAGGCAGAGAGTTCGACTGTTGAACAGCTCTTACAGTGAGGAAGTTCTTCCTAATGTTTGGGTGGAATCTCCTTTCCTCTAATTTGAACCCATTGCCCCAAGTCCTAGTTTCCAGGGCAGCAGAAAACAAACCTGCTCCTTCTTCCTTATGACTTCCCCTCACATATTTATGCATGGCTATCATGTCTCCTCTCAAGCTTCTCTTCTGCAGGCTAAACAGACTCAGTTCTTTAAGATGCTCCTCATAGTGCATGGTCTCCAGACTTTTGATCATTTCTGGGAGTTGAAGTCCAAAACAGCTGGAGGATTGAAGTTTGCCTATGTCTGATCTAAACTGTAGAATTGATGCAGTTTAATACCCCTGTAACTGCCATGGCTCAATGTTATGGAATTATGGGTCTTTAGCCATCTCTGCCAAAGAGAACTGGTGCCTCACAAAACTACAAATCCCAGGATCCCGTAGCATTGATACATAAGAGTTAAAGCTCAAACTACACACACTTTCCCCTTCAGATGTTGTTGGCCCTCAGTTCCAGCAACATCAACATCAGAATGGCCACCAGTTGCCCAACTTGCTTTGCTGCTCAAGACGCCACATTGGAATAATACTATTCTTTAGTATCGATTCAGTCCTTTTAAAAAATGGTTTTCTTTTTCTGAAATAGTCACAGGTCCAGATCTGTAGATTTTCTTTTAAAAGGAATAACTCCTTCATGTAACTCTTTCTTTCTGTGACTTTTCTATTCAGTATGTAAGTGACATGTTCAAACTTTATCCAAGTAAAACAGTAAGGAGCTCCTGATAAGATAGCATCAGGAACAATTAAGGAGTAGAGTTTGCCAGAAAAGATATGATAAGAGGAGAATGACTGCCATGGTGACTCCCAACATGGCTTGATGGATGGTCCTGTACTGTCAGAACAGCAGACACAAACATTCACATCTGCCAACATCTAACTTTACACCACTTTTGTATCTTTTGATTGGCTTAAGAAAGATATTGCTACAACACAGAAATGTTTTCTGTTAGTTGTGTGCAGAACAAATATCTAGGTTCTCTTCTATATAAGTTACAACTTGTCAATATCCTTTTAGAATTGAACACATTTGGTTAAGTGTATTTGTTGTTGTTGTTTATTCATTCAGTTGCTTCCGACTCTTCATGACCTCATGGAACAGCCCACACCAGAGCTCCTTGTTGGCCGTTGCCACCCCCAGCTCCTTAAAGGTCAAGCCAATCACTTCAAGGATAACATCCATCCATCTTGCCCTTGGTCGGTCCTTCTTCCTTTTTCTCATGATGTGGCCAAAGTACTTCATCTTTGCCTCTAATATCCTTCCCTCCAATGAGCGGTTGGACATTATTTCCTGGAGTATGGACTGGTTTGATCTTCTTGCGGTCCAAGGCACTCGCAGAATTTTCCTCCAGCACCAAAGTTCAAAAGCATCTATCTTCCTTTGCTCAGCCTTCCTTATGGTCCAGCTCTCGCACCCATAGGTTACTATGGGGAATACCATTGCTTTGACTATGCGGACCTTCGTTGTCAGTGTGATGTCTCTTCACTATTTTATCGAGATCGGTCATTGCTCTCCTCCCAAGAAATAAACATCTTCTGATTTCCTGGCTGCAGTCTGTGTCTGCAGTAATCTTTGCGCCTAGAAATATAAAGTCTGTCACTGCTTCCACACTTTCTCCCTCCATTTGCCAGTTATCAATCAGTCTGGTTGCCATAATCTTGGTTTTCTTAATGTTTAACTGTAACCTAGCTTTTACACTTTCTTCTTTCACCTTGCTTATAAGGCTCCTCAGCTCCTCCTTGCTTTCAGCCATCAGAGTGGTATCATCTGCATATCTGGGGTTGTTAATGCTTCTTCCAGTAATTTTAACTCCAGCCTATTTAACCTATTTGCTCCAATAACACTTAACTGGGAACATGGGTAGCAGACTGAAGCTTCATTTACTTATCAATTTTGCCATTTCTTATGGTTGATGTTAATGCTTGATTGCTCCTTACAGCCTGACTTTACACAGGAATGTGTCATTTGACTGAGGATTACTGCCTATGCAAAATAAACATGTTGTCTTGTTCATCAATAAAATAAGTACTGATAGTGACATGGTGGAAAGCCTCCACCCTAAACTATGACCAAGTATATGCCTCTCCTTAAATGACTTCTTTTGTTTACTGCAAATTCTATTTTGAGTCGAACTTTTCAGTTTCCGCTGCCTGCAAAAAAATTGAGGAGAAATGGATTGGCAGTGTGTTAATTTGGCTATAATTCTCTTGGGCTTCAAGCACTGTTATTATAGAGATGGTCTGGAAAGAGTGACTATGAAAATTCATATAAAGAGATTAGCTGAAAAGGACAAGTTTCCTCCTGGGAAAACATTACTACAAAAATAATTAAAAACAGACCGACCGGTGGGGTGGAATCTAGTTCTTTAAACAAATAATTGTAAAAGAAAAGAAAAAAAGAATGACAATTGATAATATTTTCTTCTCATTATGTTCAGATTGATGTGACAGATGTTCATATTTTCACACTATTTTTATTATTGTGTCAGAAGCGACTTGAGAACAAACTGCAAGTCGCTTCTGGTGTGAGAGAATTGGCCGTCTACAGAGACATTGCCCAGGGGACGCCCGGATGTGTTACCATCCTGCTGGGAGGCTTCTCTCATGTCCCCACAAGCTAGAGCTAACAGACGGGAGCTCATCCCATCTCGCAGATTTGAACCGCCAACCTTCAGGCCAACAACCCAACCTTCAGGTCAGCAGTTCAGCCGGCACAGGAGTTTAACCCATTGTGCCACTGCAGCTCTTTTTCACACTATGATTCCACTTTAATTGAAAGGGCAACTTGCTACGGAATCCAAGGACTGCAGTTTTCGAATGGGTATTTAGGATTTATTGAGTAAAGAGATCTAAGAGTTCACCACACTGCAAGCTTCATAATTCAGTACATTTTCATTCCAGTTAAAGCAAAAACATAGCACTATGATTACATAGTTGGAATGCTGCTGACCTGGTTATTCAATGTTATTTCTCTGGATCTGAGGATCTTTTGTGAAGTGAGGTGTCACGGTGATATTTGAGACTTATGTAAAAGGCGTTGTTGCAATTTTAGATATAAGAAGGTAAAGTACAGTTAAGTGTGCAGTCTATAGGTAAGGATCTGTTGGGAGGGGTGAGAGAACAGGACATTGAGATCCAGAATTTCTGAGAGAGAGAGAATGATCTGTCAAAATTAGGATTAGTAATTTGTCAGTTAGGAATAGATGTTGGAAGAGTCAGTTGGGTGCAGGAATTTGAGTAGTTAGGAGAGTTAGGGAGGGACAGAGATCGAGATTAGCTAGAGTCAAAGCTAGCTAGGAAATGACTGTAACAGAGAGCAAAAGATATGAAGATATGTCAAACTTGTGTTTGAATATTATTTTTTGTACTTTCATTATTGTTGCATTATAAATAATAATAATAATAATAATAATAATAATAATAATAATAATAATAATAATTGGTTACTTTCTCTCCTCACAACTCAAGGCACAACACAACCAAAACACATATACCAAAATACACGGTACAAAGATTAAAATATTATATCAATAGAAGACACATTTTAAATTCACAGCTCAAAACTGACTGGGAAGGCTTGCCAGAAAAGATAGGTCTTTATTTCTGTCTTCAAGTTTGACAGCTCATTTATCTGTTGGATCTCTTCCAGCATGTCATTCCAAAGCCTCAGGGTGGCTGATGAAAAGTATTATACACTTGAATCTCTGGGGACACTACATATGTGAAAGGTTGTGTTCGGACTTAGTGTCTATGGTAGCAACAGTTAATACAGCTTAGTGGTAGCCAGTGGGGAGATAAGGTGAATAAAGTCTTGCACAGTAACCATATCTCAGGGGTCTCCACAATTGGTGGCCTCAGGAATGAAACAAAAGGAGGACCTCATCTTTGTGGCAGAGGTGGAGATAGAAGGAAGCTCTTACATTTGGTGGCATGTAATGTCCTTATAGTGGAAAATGTTTGCATTATTCTTAATAGAGAATAAGATGTTAGCAAATCAACAGAGACTTTAGTGCAGGGTTGTCAAACTCATTTTCATCGAGGGTCACATCAGTCTTATGGTTGCCTTCAAAGGGCCACTGAATCCATGGATGGAGGAGTCATGGATACAGAGGGCCAACTATTTTTTAACATAATGGCTAGTGCTCTTTAATTTTTACCTAGTTTGGGTCCCCAAGATGATGTGGGTTGTAGGCTAACATGTCAATGGACAACATCTGAAACTGGAATGGGAAGCTTCCTTAGGTGATGAACATTGAATGAGTCACTGTCTTTGTGTGAAATTGGGTAGTTCATGAAATCTTAGTCTGTAATTGACACCCACTTGTATTTCTGCATTCTGTCTAAATCTGAGGGATAGACACAAAGACCGTAACAATGCCTGTGTGACATTAATTAGCTGGACAATGCCCAAAAATGAGATGCATAGAATGGAAGCACTCTAGTAGAGAGTTCCCAAATTTGGGGAGCAGAAATCCAGCATGTTCTGGCTGCATTTGCCTTCCCACTGGAGAATCAGGCATTTAGGGGTGTTTCTGAACCCAGGTTTATCATGGGATATCTGAATGGCTACAGTGTTTAAGAGTGCCAGCTTATATGGCTGGGTCACCAGAGGTATTCCTTTGTAAATCAGGCTATCCTGGTTACTGTGAGGTAGTCCCTTCATGTTTTGACTACAGCAAGATGACCTAAGAGGGGATCCCCTTCAAGGTGGCCCCAAAGTTTTAGTTTGAGCAGCATATTGCTATCTTATTACTGAAGCTGGTGGAACTGTATTATAACTAATCTCTGAGCCCCTGGTGGTGCAATGGGTTAAACCCTTGTGCCAGCAGGACTGCTGACCGAAAGGTTGGCGGTTTAAATCCAAGGAGCAAGGTGAGCTCCCATCTGTCAGCTCTAGCTCCCCATGTGTGGACATGAGAGAGACCTCCCACAGGATGGTAAAGCAATTTCTCAAGTCGCTCCTGACATGAAAAAAATACCTAATCCACAGGGATGTAAATATTATAGCACGCAAGGATAATATTTGTTGGGGGAAAAAACTATACATCTGCAGTATTCTGCAGATAAAACAAGTTTGTTCACAAACAACCCATGTGATTTTCTCTGCTGAATAATTTCTCTAGAATAGTTTGGAACATTTGAACATCAGGGAAAACAATCACGAAATCCTTGCTAGTCTGTCATTCTTTCCAATGGGACTTCCTTACTATCAAGAAACATATTTTCCTACTTGGAAATCAATAATGATACACATTTGCCCCATTCCTGTCATTCCTATTGGCTGCTGTTGGTGTATTTTGTTTGCCACAGAACAACCTGGGTTCTATGTAACTATTGATGCTATTAACATGCACTTTCCCCCCAAGTAAATGTGACATCAACAGTTCCATAAAACTAGTAGAAACATGAATAACATCCATCATGATGAACTCCTACGTTTATTACCATGTTGGAAAGACATCGCCAATCAGTACCTGGTGACAGATGAAAGACCTTAGTGAAATCAACCTTTGTTAGATAGCTTTAGGAAGTATGAGTACATACCATCTACCATAGTGTGATCTACCAGAACATCCCACATCACCTTGCTTATATTCTAAAGATGCCTGTAGGTTCTGGATTGAGAAATGGGCTCTCATCTCAGTTATTTTAGACCCTTCCAAACAGCTGAATAAAATCCCACATTATCTGCTTTGAACTGGATTATATGGCAGTGTGGACTCCGATAACCCAGTTCAAAGCAGATATTGTGGGATTTTCTGCCCTGATATTCTGGGTTATATGGCTGTGTGGAAGGGCCCTACGTTTTGGAATTCCCTCTTCAAGCAAGCTCAGCTAATAGTCAATTTCAGTAGCTGTTAGGCACCCTGAAAAAATCCTTTGTTATCATAGGCTTTTGAAGTATATTTACTTTTTCTTGCATTTGCTTTTTATTACGGATGTTTGTACAATGGAGACTTATTGCAACTCAACACTGCAGTGTGTAGTGAAGCTGTTTCAATCAAGATAGCCTATTGTCCACCATAAAATTCAGTTTCATCCTGGCTTCTTCCTTCCCACCCATTAGTCATGTGGCGGCCACTGATCATAGCAGGGATGTTTTTGTAGTAGTATTCTATCGTGGCACAGACACTTCTGAAAATATCTTACCAATATCACCCTTGTGCAAAATTAAATTGCTTACCAATATCGCTTTTGTACAAAATTAAATGTATTTATTTATTTATTTACAACATTTATACCCATCCCTTCTCAACCGTCAGACCCAAATAATTATAATAGGCTGTGGAGTTGGCCTTTTATTTAGATAGTCTCTATGGATTTTTCTTTTGCATGCTATAGTCTTCAGTAATAATTATATCAATGAGGCCAAGTGATATGGAGGTATGTTTTCAATTTGCGATTATTAAAGGAGAGAATGGTAACGAGTGAATCAGTCCCTATAATTACCGAGGTGACTTCAGGGAGGAAGAATTGTGTAGTTTTCAAGGCTAATTTGAGTTCAGATTTAAATGGGTTAGTGTGACATTACTGGGGTCAAACTGGGGCAAGATATTGCACACTGAAGCTGGGATATAGGCTTGTGTGAATTCAGGTCCCATCTGCACTGTCATATAATGTAGTTTAATTTGTCAGTGTAGATTAACTTGATTGCATTAAAACTGCATTATATGAGTCTACATTGACCATATGAGTTAAGAGAGTCAGAGGGAGAAGGTGGCCTTCCAATTGAGAATTAATAGTATGATATATTTAGGAACATTGTTCAATTTTTAATGTACATCCTACGTATCTTCTTGCTCCGTTCTCCAAGTAAAAATTCAATTCAGTACAAAATTGTCAGGATGTAAAACATTTTTGAGGTTAGTAACTGTTTTTCAACCTAATTCTTACATAAAGGGTTGCCAGGAAGACAAAATTATTTCCAGGGGGGAAACACTGCTCTTGATCCTTCATGCGAGATAAGTCACCACCTCTCTCGGAGAGACATGATGCCTATATTTCTAAAGCCAATGACCTGAAGACTCTTGCTTAAGAATGGAACCTTTCATAAATATCATGTCTAAAATCTGTTTTGGCACCAGCCCTGCAATTTTTAGAAAGGGTATTGACAAGGTTGCTAGGAGAAAAGTGTAGAAGCCACAGACTGTGGAACAAAACAGAAGTTTTTCCTTGAGAGGGAGAAAGAACGCATCCCAAAGGTTATGCATAAGTAGTATGAGAACTGCAGCAGTATGCAGTATGTCATCACAGAGCCACAGAGTGTCTTTTATAAGGGGATCAGTGGAGCTTTGTCTGATGCTGGTGCTATCATTCCAGGACCTGGTTTCCAAGCCATCATGAATGTCTTATTATTGTATGTTTAGTATCGGTTTTAAATTTATCCCAACAGAACAGCACTTTTACAACAGGATTTAAGATATGCTTGCGTCTGTATTCACTTGTGAAACCACCCATGTCTTGCTTTTCTAGTCCATGGATAGGAATAATGACTTCATTATTGTTGGATTCCAAGAGCTCTGAGATTGGAAATTATACTCTGCAGATTAGAATCAACCATTTCGTTTTTAAATAAAGTAGGGGCGACCTGGTGGTATTACCTTACTGATTGAGTTTTATGCCCTCCCTAACACTCTCCTAGGTTCTACACTTTAGGTTTTGAATTCCCCTTCTATATATATAAAAGAGTGATGGCATCAGGGCAGCGGACAAAACAACAAAACTACAGGCCCCCCAACCTCGAAATTTGACAACACAACCCATCATTCACGGCTCTAGGTTGATTCAACAAAAAGAAAAGAAAAATAAAGTCCTAATTACAGGGAAAGGAATAATAGTTTTTATCCAATTGCTGCCAGTTCGAAGGCTAAGCTCTGCCCACTTGGTCTCCTAGCAACCTACTCAGCCCAAGGGACAGGCACAGTTAAGCCTCACTTAGGCCTCTTCCACAGATTATCAGATTTTAACTGGATTATATGGCAGTGTAGACTCAAGGCCCTTCCACACAGCTATATAACCCATTTATAATCTTATATTATCTGCTTTGAATTGGATTATCTCGACTCCACACTGCCATATAATCCACTTCAGTGTGCATACTAAACATAAAGACAACCATACAACAGACATTCAATACCACCATTACCTCAACAATTTCTCACCAAAACCACCAGACAACGCCACAGCAACGCGTGGCCGGGCACAGCTAGTTTCTTTATATATGTGTGGTAATTTATCATTCAGGCTGGATTTACATTGCCAAATAATGCAGTTTGAACTGCATTATATGATCACTGTAGACCCGTATAATGCAGTTTGAACTGCATTGAACTACATCATATGGATTTCATACAAATCAAACTCTTTTTAGACAGTCCCACAATTTGTCCTTGATATGGTTTTTACAATTGATACTTTTACAATGTTTCTGATTATAATAATGTTTATTCATATATTATTTGTGCTTTTTCTAATAAAAAAGAAATTTATGTGTTTCTTAGTAAAAATTCACAGAAGTACAAAAGCAGAAAGTGCTGCAGTCTAACAACATAGAGTCATTTAATTCTCACTCTGGATTTTTATGATGGCTTTCACAACAATTTAACAAGAGCTGGGGGAGGCTTGCAGAAGAGAAGGCTGAGAGGAGACATGATAGACATGTATAAATTTGTGAGGGAAAGTCATAGGGAGGAGGGAGCAAGCTTGTTTTCTGCTGCCCTGGAGACTAGGACACGGAACAATGGCTTCAAACTATGTTGGAAACTAGGCAAGGGAGGTTTATATATCTGTGTAAGGTCCAGGGTGGAAGAAAGAATCAGGGACAGCTAATACCTCCAAACAAAGGATTTTCTCTGCCAGGCTTTGAAGCTGTAAGGCCATTCAGTGCTAATCAAGGTGGCCAATTGCAACATTCACACTTGCCTCAAGCAGACAAGAGTTCTTTCTCCCACCCTGGACCTTACACAGATATATAAATCTCCCTTGCCTAGTTTCCAACACACCTCACAACCTCTGAGGATGCCTGCCACAGATGTGGGAGAAACATCAGGATAGAATGCTTCTGGAACATGCCCATACATCCCAGAAAACTCATGGCGACACAGTGATTCCGGCCATGAAAACCTTTGACAATACAGTTTAATTTTAACCTGCAGTTTTTTGACAATACTTAAAAATGGGAAGAAGTAATTTTTCACATTTGACAATACAATAAAATACGAAAAAAGAAAATTATTAAATAAACCAGTATGTGAGACGGTCCAGAATGTGTGGAGATTTATGCCATGTATAGTATATGATGGCTCTAGAACTACAGTGGATCCTTAACAACTGCTGGGCTTTGGTTCAAGGACCCCATGTGAATAACAAAATCTATGAATGTTCAAGTCCCATTATACACAATAACATAGTAAAATGTTGTCCTTTATATAAACTGGCAAAATTAAGGTTTGATTTTTGCAAGGTGACTATTTTAAAGGTGTGTATGGTTGAATCTGTGGGTACAGAATCTGTAGATATGGAGGGCTGAGTGTGTTCTGCTAAAGTACTATATATAAATACTATTCTAGCTTTGCAGTCTTATGTAAGTAGATTATTTTAACCCGATATGGACAAAGAAACAAATTCCAAAGTACATGGTTTGGAGAAAGAAAATTATTTTCTATGTCGCAACACACAAATGTGCTATTTCTATATTTGTGTCAGTCTGAAATTTAGGCTTAAAGCAACACATTTGGATAGAACTCGGTTCCATGTATCTAACCGTCGAATGGGTCTTTGTTTCTTGCAATAATTGAGCAAGCCTTCAAAATAATGTATGAAAGCTTTCCACAAACTCTCTGCAGCTTATTGTTTAAATCGCCACAGGGAGGGAATGTAGAGTGAGCCAAAGCTCTTACATTTGCCAAAATATATTTTCTTCTCCAGTTAGACAGTTGACCCTAAATGAACTTATGCATTAACTTCAGCAGAACTCATCCAGCGAGCTGGAAGAGTTTAGGAAAAGTTACTTTTCTTACATTCTGGCCAGGGAACTCTGGGAATGGTATTTCTAAAAAGTAACTTTTAAAGTCTGTAGCAAACATGTGAAATACCTGAAGCTGTGTGGTTCAAATTCATGTTTAACAAAGTTTTAGGGCCAAATCATGTGTCCAGATGTTGTTAGATTACAACTCCCATTATTCTTTACCATTGGCTATGCTCATGAAAGTTGATGGGAATTGTACTTCAACAACATATGGAGGTCCACATGATTTCCATCTCTGAATTAAAGCTAATATTCAGCATATGTAGAATATACCTATCTAAATCATTGGGGCTTAAACTAGCTGTGACTAATGCCCAAATTATTTCAGTGGATCTACTCCAAAGATTACCAATATTAGATTTTGCTCCACAGTTTTGCAGCCTTATTGAATAACTATATGACATTTAAAAGCAAAGTTACTTTTTAGTATAAAATATATTAATTAAGCTGGTTCTACCACTAATGCAAACAAAATGACTTTCTGCAGTAATTTTCTGAATGAATATGATATTGCAAAATCATACCCCCAAATTATAAAATATATGACATATATTAAATCCTAGATGAAGCTTTGCCGGATCTGGCACCCTTTCTTCATAATAACCTTTTGTCATGAATTACCTTTGGAACGCTGCTCCAATACATCCAGACTCCCTCCTTCCATCTCCATAATCCCCTCACAATGAACTGGAAGACGTGAGAAGAAACAATCAATTAATTGACGTCAGCGTCTCTGGGTCTATTTTCTGCTCCCACTGATGAGATTGGGGCTATCTGTGGGAAAGATCTGGCACCCATGTCTCAAGCCAGCATACCTACTGGGGTCATCATCCCCAAGTTTCCATTGTGTGCACTGGACTAACCCTTATGGGGCTAACCAGAGCTAGCCCATTAAACCCATCAAATTTATTATTTATTTACTCACCATATTTATATCCTGCCTTTCTCTTACAACGACACTTGTGCAGTGCTTTGGCAAAACACAGGCATAAAATAGAATTATTAAAATGAAGACAGACATAAAAACATACCGGTAATTAAAATGCATTCCAATATAAAACACGTCATCCAAGGGCAAGGTCTAAAGACTCATTACATACTGCCACACCACATTCCTTTAGAATTGTGCCCTTTTTCAGAGGTGGACCATTAAATGGACTGACACTTTAGATAATCCAATGACAGTTTACTGAATTTCCCACCATTCGAAGAGTCAATCAGCGAATACGTTCAACAGAGTCCTGAGCCATTCCGTGTATATTTAATCTATGCATATTTAAGAGGTATTCTCTGTATGGCACACTATATTTGGGAAATATCCTTGCTTATGTGTATTAGACCTAAATATGAATATTTTCCCCCATGGAAAAGTTCTTTCCACGGAAATATGCGCAATTTAGTAAAACAGAAATTAAGACACAGAGACGTATTTTTTATACAGATTTCATGAGAAATATAGTCACTAATCACATCACTCTCTAAGCATATTGAAATTAATCCCCTCACTCATCCGAAAGTCGATGGGTCTGAAATTGCTTTTAGAATTAAGATATCAGAAGAGCAAATGCAATAATCTGACAGAAACCTGGGAATACTAGTTAACAGATTCCTTTAAAAAAAAAAGTTGTGGTACCCATCTACCTTGTCTGCCAGTTAGTTTGAAAATATTAGGTAGTTATTTGCAGATTTCTGCTTTCTTTTTGCACCTTAATGTACATTGAGAAACTGACCTTATTTTAAGACCATGGATATTTTGAGGGTCGTTAGTATGGAATTTTCTTTTATCTGAAAAATGGTTATAAAAAGCCTTCCTCTCAAGAGTATCCCCTGTTCTTGTCAGAGAGAATTTAATATGTGTTTGTCTCGACGACCCATTTCTGCTTTTATTAGCAATTTGAAACTTTTGACAGTTCAGAATTATTTCTTCCAATGTTTTGCTTTATATTTGATACTTCCAAATGCAGTTTTAAATCAATTGCAACTCAAGTGACTTTTACCTACAACAGTATTGCTATTCGGAATCTCTTCAGAGCAGTATCGTTTCTTAAAGATTACATATAAATATAAACCCATATAATATTCCAAATGTTCCAGTGAAAATGATATGTGCCTACATGTATATATGTGTGTTTGTGTGCACAGATGAATTACTGCAGATGTACATAAAACAGCTGCAAGATATTTGATAAAGAAATCATTTTCCACACAATAATTGCAGGCTTCGTTACTATTGGATGATGAGGCAAAAGGAATTGCAGGGTTTGATTTTGAATTTACTTACACTGACACCTGCTGTTGTAACTAGATATGGCAGTTTATAGAAAATATGTTACTGAGTTGCTGTGAATTTTCTGGGTTGTATGGCCATGTTCCAGAAGCATTTTCTCCTGACGTTTTGCCCACATCAATGGCAGGCATCTTCAGAGGTTGTGAGGTCTGTTGGAAACGAGGTTTATATACCGTATCTGTGGAATGTCAGAGTTGCCATCAGCCTATACTTCATTAAAAACATAGCTGATATGAACTACAGTGTTTCTCAAGAGGTCTTGGAATACAACACATACAGTGGAATGTCTCCTGAAGAGCCTCCCAACTTAAGAACATTTTGAGTTAAGAGCAGTTGACTGGCCTGGATTTTGCTTTGACATAAGATCAGCATTTTGAGTTCAGAGCTAGCACAAGATTATTACTGGGCTTTAGGGCTTCAAAGGCCTCCGTGCCTTGTGTTCTTGTCTGCATTGGGAGATTGCTGTCCGCTTTGCTCTTGTCCACTTTGCGGAATTTTGGGTTAGTTGATTTGGTGTGGTTTTTATTCTGGGTATGTTTGGCTTCATGAAGAGCGTGGAGGAGAGTGAGCACGAGAGGGAGGGAGGCTGGAATGAGTACAGTATGAAGAAAATGATGCTTCTGCCTCTTCACTTTGTGCTTCCTTGCCACGGCTTTGTGCTTCTACCATTTTAAAGTTGATCTTTCTTTTTTATTGTCTTATGTGAATGTGCATTTATACACTATTTGTTATTTATACATTTTCTTATCTAAAAACATGTAACAAAAATTGGGGGGGATTTCGGGGGGACGAAATGGATTAATAGCATTCAATGGGGAAAATTCACTTTGCGATAAGAGCATTTTGAGTTAAGAGCTTGGTCGTGGAATGAATTAAACTCTTCACTCATGGTATCACTGTAGACAGCTTGGCAATGATCATGAGTTACAGGGCTCTTTTTAAAACAATGTTTGGTCCTCTTTTAAAAACGATTTGCATTGCTTTGTCCTTTACAGTGATTGTGTAGCTTGTGAAATGTGTTTATGTTTTAACATTATATATGTACATGTTTTATTTTACCCTCAGTAGATAGATTCTAGAATAGCATGCAACAACTAAATCAGGAGTGCTTGAGATGGGAGAATCTTGTAGGTACTCCTCAGTGTTGAATATGTCACAGGGAACGAAGATAATATAACTTGGAGAGTAGACCCTTATCAAGATCTTCCACTATTTATGCAGATGCATGCATGGGTTATTATTCATGCAAATCTTCTTGAGACAATGGGCCCACTGTAGTTTGATCCAGCAGTCAGGATTGTTTCATTCCACTCCAATTGCTTCCCTTGCAGAAATGGATTGCAGTAGCTGTTGGAGTTCAACCCCACACTGCCCAAGTCTGCAGTCCTTAATGAGGAGTAGACAGGTAGCTTTAGAATAGGCTGAGGGAATTCCTCACCGTTTCCTGAATGACAGTTGGAATGTACCGTTTCCCCGAAAATAAGACAGTGTATTATATTAATTTTTGCTACCAAAGATGTGCTAGGTCTTATTTTAGGTGATGTCTTGTTTTTCCATGAAGAAGAATTCACATGTATTGTTAAACAAAAAAAATGAACAATTATTATATACTGTACAATAGTTGTCATCACAAACCAATATAACCAGACAAGCTGTGAATCCTATCAATAATTTCTTGTTACTACAATTATTTCCGTGTACAACAATCTATGCTATGTACATTTATACATAAATGTACATACCATACATGGTCTGGTGTTCTGTTTGTTGGACATGCTTCCAAACAAAATCTTTGCTAGGTCTTACTTTCGGGGGAGGCCTTATATTTAGCAATTCAGCAAAACATCTGCTAGGTCTTATTTTCAGGGGATGTCTTATTTTCGGGCAAACAGGGTATTCTTTTCTGTTTTTGCTCTTTCTGACTGGTTATGTAGAATTGATACTTTACAACTGCATGCACTTTGTCTTTGATTTTCTACTATTACATCTTAGCGTGTGCTGTGTATTTTGAGATCTCTCTCTGCTTGTGTGTCAGGAGAGATGTAGTGATGAAAGACTTTTCCCTCTTTTTTGAACCTTAGAAGAGATTGAGTTATAGAGTAGCTAGGATCCAGTTCTTTACTATTAAGAAATGTAGTTATTTTTGTAAATGAACATTTTGTATTTATAAAGATTGAAATCTGCATGTTTTCTTCCTAAGCTCTTCTTCCTAAATTCTTTACAGCCACATGGCAATTCACTCTGTTTGCTGTAAGCTAAATGCTCAACTACAAGTATCCTGTTTTGTATTTTCGATGCTTTGCTATATTTTTGGGCAATTTTCCCTAACTCACAGAAAATCCCTAACAGTAGCAGGTTCAAATTCTGTGATGAACGTCACATTAAACAAGTAGAAATTGTTAAAATAATGATGACAGGAAATTTAAATTTTTGTGGGGAGCTTCCTGGCATGACTGGTGGGGCATCTTAAAAATATGGCTGCATCTAGATGTAGAATTAATGCAGTTTGACACCACTTTTAACCGCCATGGCTCAATGCTATGGGTTCATGAGGTTGTAGTTCAGGCATGGGCAAATTTCAGCCCTCTAAGTGTTTTGGACTTCCAATTCCCACAATTCCTAACAGTCTACCGGCTGTTAGGAATTGTGGGAGTTGAAGTCCAAAACACCTAGAGGGCTGAAGTTTGCCCATGCCTGTTTAGTTTCACAAGCTCTTTGGTCTTCTTTGCCAAAGGCAGCTGCAGCTTTGTCAAATTACAATCCATAGGATTCGACAGCATTGAGCTGTTAAAAGTGATATCAAACTGCATTACATCTGCAGTGTAGCCATCAAAGAGAGGCGGGCAATAGTGGGTTTCTGTGAGTTTTCCAGGCTGTATGGCTATGTTCCAAGGAGCCTCCGTTGGCTCAGTGTGTTAAAGCGCTGAGCTGCTGAACTTGCAGACCGAAAGGTCCCAGGTTCAAATCCGGGGGAGCGGAGTGAGCGCCTGCTGTTAGCTCCAGCTTCTGCCAACCTAGCAGTTCAAACACATGCAAATGTGAGTAGATCAATAGGTACCGCTCCGGCGGGAAGGTAACAGTGTTCCATGCAGTCATGCCGGCCACATGACCTTGGAGGTGTCTACGGACTATGCTGGCTCTTCGGCTTAGAAATGGAGATGAGCACCAACCCCCAGAGTCGGACACGACTGGACTTAACATCAGGGGAAACCTTTACCTTTATGGCTATGTTCCAGAAGCATTCTCTTCTAACGTTTTGCTTGCATCTATGGCAGGCCTCTCAGAGGTAATGAGGTATGTTGGAAACTAGTCAAGTGGGGTTTATATATCTGTAGAATGTTCAGGTGGGAGAAAGTACTCCTGTTTGTTGGAGACAAATGTGAATGTTGCAATTAATCACCTTGATGAGCATTAAAAAGCCTTGCAGTTTCAAGGACCGACTGATTCCTGTCTGGTGGGAATCCTTTGTTGGGAGGTGTTGGCTACAGCTCAGATTCTTCTTCAGCATTCTTGAGCCATTCTACAAACTTTTTCATTTGTTCCAGAAAGATTACTCCATTTGTTGCATTTTCTGAGTGGGTCTGTAGATAGTTTGTAGGTTGTGTGCCTTCATCGGCTTCCCTATGTGGTCAGTGGTTCCCTTGATGAACACGTTTCCTTTGGGTGGATCTTCGTCTTTATTCCCGTGGCTTGTCCTTGGCCTTGCATTGGGGAGAGGGGGAGGGAGGGAGAGAGACCATCAAAAAGAGGCAGGTAATAATAACCAAAGGCCACCAATGGCGCCCTTTCCCAACTGCGCGCCCGCGCTTTCCAACGGGGGGAGGAGCCTTCCCTCAGGGGGCGTGGCTACGCACGAGATTCGGCTCGAGCGAGCTGCGTGAGGGAAGGAGGGGGCACATGAAGAGCGGAGTACGCCAAACCCTGCCTTAGCGGAAGCTGCTCTGTTCTGTTCGCTCCCGGAAGTGACGCAGTGCCCCTCCAAGCGCCCCCCTCCCTCAAGTGCGGCAGCTGTGGTGTCGGGAAGGCGGGCGGGCCTGGCGGCTGCAGCGGGCAGGCGGGGGGAAGGAGGCGGCGGAGGCGGAATATGGCGGACGGCGTGGACCACATAGATATCTACGCCGACGTGGGAGAGGAGTTTAACCAGGTAAGGCAGCTTCGGGCGCTGCTAGGCCGCGCTGGAGGAGGCCTCTCAGCCGCCATTGGGAGTTTCCCGCCGCTGCCTGTGAAGAGAGAGGGCCCGAGGGAAAGCGCGCGGGAGGGGGCGCGGCCTACCGTGGAGGGAGGCCCTGCGCCGCCAGCGAGGAACAACAATAGGCCCCAGCGCGGCTCGCTTGCTCTTTCTCTCCCCCCCCCCTCGCCTTTGTCGTCGCATCGACTCTCTCGCCTGGCTTGTTGTTGCCCGCTCCGCCGCCTTCCTCCCTCCCTCGAGGCAAAGGCAGGCAGCAACGCAACACCTCTCTCTCCAGACGAGGCCTCTCCGGAGGATGGCCTTCTCTGGGCCCCGCGGAGAATATGGAACGGCTTTCCGTAAGAGGTGGTTTATGACTGGGCTGCTTCAGCTTTGTCCACGCGCGACCCCTTTCCTCCCGAGAAATTATTACGTGACCAAGGTATATAATGCAATCGGCATAAAAAGAAATCAAACATTTTACTGATAACAAATCAGCATTCTGATCAGCAGGCTGATGTTTCTGTTTGTGAAACACAGCTGCAGCATTTTCTGTAAACATGGCACGTTATTGTGTTGTCGAATGCTTTCATAACCAAAATCATTGGCTTGCTGTGCATTTTCCGGGCTGTATAGCCATGTTTCAGAAGCATTCTATCCTGACGTTTCGCCTACATCTATGGCAGACATCCTCAGAGGTTGTGAGGTATATTGGAAACTAGGCAAGGGAAGTTTATATATTTGTGGAAGGACCAGGGTGGAAGAAAGAAATAACTCTTCTTGTCTGTTGGAGGCAGGTGTGAATATTGCAATTAATCACCTTGATTAGCATTGAAAAGTAGAGCACTTGATGAACCAACCTGGACACAGCATATTACAGGTATTTGAGAACACAGAAATGCTGGACAACCACCATGTCAGACTACACAGAGAAGGCATTGAAATCCACCAGCAAGTGGACAATTTCAAGAGAAAGGAGGAAACCAAGAAAATGAACAAAATCTGGCTGCCAGTATTTAAAAAACCCTCTAAAATCAGGACAGTAAATAAAGAACAACACTCAGAAAACAGGGGAATTCCCGCCGTGAATCAATCAGGGCCAGCTAACACCTCCGAACACAGGATTCCGCCAGGTGGGAATCAGCAAGGTCTTGAAGCTGCAAGGCTTTTCAGTGCTAATCGGTGTGATTAATTGCAGCATTTACACTTGCTAACATTCATGTCAATGGGTGGCATTCAGAAATATTTTACTGTTGCCACATATTTTCTGACTCCAGTGGTTCTCAACCTGGGGTCTCCAGATGTTTTTGGCCTACAACTCCCAGAAATCCCTGCTAGTTTACCAGCTGTTAGGATTTCTGTGAGTTGAAGGCCAAAAACATCTGGGAACCCCAGGTTGAGAACCATTGAGCTAAGAGGATTGGGACCCACAATTTAAGAAGCTGAATTCAAATGTAATTTTAATGCAGGTTAAGCACTCCTTATTCGGAATGCCAAAATACTTCCCAATTGTCCACATTACATTTTTTCCCTGTTGCAATTTGGGGGGGGGGGGGGGGTGTAATGTGGAAACATGGCAGGCATTTTATGTACTAATTCATGATGCTTTTCTGAGATAGTGACACCTAGGTTTTCTGATGGTTCAGTGTACACAAGCTTTGTTTGATGCACAAAATTATTTAACAATACTGTGTAACAAATTACCTTCTGGCTCTATGTGCGATATAATATTCATTTTGTGTTTAAATTTGCATCCCGTCTACAAGACATCTCATGTATGTATATCCAAATAAAGGTATGGCCAGGGGAGCTTTTGCACAATTAAAACTTATATGCTACTTGCGCCTGTACTGTAAGAAGCCAGACTTGGCCACGGTGGTCCACACTCTAGTTGCATCTAGAATAGACTACTGCAATGCGCTCTAGGTGGGGTTGCCTTTGTAGACTGTTCAGAAGCTTAAAGTGGTCCAACAGGCGACAGCCCCATTCCTCACTGGGGCAGCGTACAGGAAGCATACAACCCCTGTTACATCAGCTCCACTGGCTACTAGTCTGCTACCGAGCACAATTCAAAGTGCTGGCTTTAGCCTATAAAGTCTTAAACGGTTCCAGCCCAGCTTACCTCTCCGAACGTATCTTCCTCTATGGTCCACCTCGGATATTAAGATCTTCTGGGGAGTCCCTGCTCTCGGTCCCACCTCCTTTGCTGGTGTGGATGAAAAACAGCCTTTTCAGTGGTGGCCCCTCGGTTATGGAACTTCCTAGTGAAAGTAGAGCAGCCTCCTTCCTCCTGACCTTCAGGAAGAAAGTAAAAACATGATTATGGCATCCAGCTTTTGGATAGCAAGTTTCTAGTGCAGTAAGAGAATAAAGGAATAGCGAAATGACAAATGGAAAAGTTTAAATTATGATTTTGGATAATGTGATTTTAATAATTGGTTTAAAATTTTCTTGTTTTTAATGTCTGGTTTTAATGTAATTGTGTATTTTATTGTATGTTTGTTGATGGCATCAAATTGCTGCCTATTTTATAAGGCTGCTCTGAGTCCCCTTCGGGGTGAGAAGGGTGGGATATACATGAAGTAAGTAAATAAATGGATATTCCAACATCCCACTTTTGGTTCCATGCATTTTGGGCTAGTCTGTGGGTGCATCTGCACTTTAGAATGAATGCAGCTTGACACCACTTTAAGCCCCATGGCTCAATTCTATCTGGCATTTGGATTTGTGTTTTGGTGAGGCACCAGCACTCTTGGGCAGAGAAAGCTAAACACTTTATAAAGGACTACATAATTTTGAGTCATAGCAGTTAAAATGGTTTCAAGCTGCATTACCGTGTAGATCAGGGGTCCCCAAACTTTTTAAACGGGGCCGGTTCACGATCCTTCGGACCGTTGGAGGGCCAAACTATGGTTGGCCACCGAGCAATAATAATTAATAATAATAATAATAACAACAATAATAATAATAAAAAAGAGGGTTGGAAAGACCCTTTAGGCCATTGAGTCCAATCCCCTTCTGCCTTTGTGCACTGAAAACACAAGCAAAGAACCCCTGACAGATGGCCACCCAGCCTCAATGTTAATAATAATAATAATAATAATAATAATAATAATAATAATAATAATAATTTAAAAAAAGAGGGTTGGAAGACGACCCCTTGGGCCATTTAGTCCAACCCCTTTCTGCCTTTGTGCACCAAAAGCACAAGCAAAGCATCCCTGACAGATGGCCACCCAGCCTTAATGTTAATAATGATGATGATGATAATAATAATAATAATAATGGTTGTAAGAGAAGAAGAGACCCCTTGGGTCATTTAGCCCAACCACCTTCTGTCCTTGTGCCGTGGGGGCCGGATAAATGGCTTCGATGGGCCGCATCCGGCCCCCGGGCCTTAGTTTGGGGTCCCCTGGTGTAGATGCACCCTATCTGTAATGCTCTTCACTGTTTTCCTTATGAAAGCACATGACATGATGCTACTCACAGTTACCATATCTGTAAACATTTTCACATTTAAACAGACACACACAAGAGAGGGCATTCATTAAATTCAGCAGGCATGCATTTCTTCACTGCAGTTTGAATTATATTTGGTTTAGACAGGATAGGTTTCTGAAAGTAAACTTGTATTTTTTGGAGTTTCAGAAAAAATGGCAGCAAAATAGTATTTTTAAAATGTGTGGCTGCAGCAACAACAAATGACATGTTGTTACCTTGTGTATCAATTAATGATCGAATGTTTGGTTTAGTTTTCAATGCAGGCAACATACAGTATTCATATTTCTGCCTTTGTTAACTATGTTTTCGCATTTCAGAAAATTTTGGAAATGTCTATGTTAAGCTAAAATACCTTGAAAGAATTATTTTCAGTCTGATCATTGCTGAATTCTAAGACATTGCAGGGGGGAAAGGAGGTTATGGTCATACAATTTATATAAAACCGGTATAAGCCTTGGATTTGTTCTAAGTTCTGTTTCCTATTACAGGCAATCCCCAAGTTACGATAGGTTCTGTTGGTTTATTCATACCGGTACGTTGAATTTGTATGCATGTCGGAACATTTTTTACATGGAACTCGTGTCAGTTTTGCGGTAGTGTTGAATAGCATAGGGAAGGGTTAACACCCCTGAGGTGTTTCTTTTGCTGTCTGTTCCCCTGTTCAGAAGATTTCACCTCACTTTCTTTCTCTGTGATCATTGGATTTTGAAACATTTGACTTGTGGAAACAAAGATTGGCGATAAAGCTTCAGTAGAGACACCTTTTCCACATAACTCTTACAAAAGTAAGTTTCCCTTCCTATAGTAGATTTCTTCTCCCTTCCTGTTGTCTCAGATACAAGAAATTATATTTAAGTCTTTCTAATGAGGATGCCAGTAAAAATCTCACAGTGGCTCTTAACTCCACACCATGCTAACCAAAATATTTTTAGAAAATAAAATTTGCACAGAGTTTTTCTCAAAATGCAACTTGGACAGATGGTTGTCCCAACATATTTATTTTTTCCTGTGCATGTAATTGCTTAAACATTTTCAAATACTGTGTTGTCATAGCCGGTATCACTGGGTTGTTGTGAGGTTTCTGGGCTGTATGGCTATGTTCCAGAAGGATTCTCTCATGACATTTTGCCCACATCTATGGCAGGCATCCTCAGAGGTTGTGAGGTATATTGGAAAACTAAGCAAGGGAGATTTATATATCTGTGGAAGGTCTAGGGTGGGAGAAAGAACTCTTGTCTGTTGGATGCCTGTGTGAATGTTGTAATTAATCACCTTGATTATCATTAATGGCCTTGCCAGCTTCACTGCCTGGCTTCTTCCTGCCTGGGGGAACCCTTTGTTCGCAGGTGTTAACTGCCCCTGATTGATTCATGTCTGGATTTCCTCTGTTTTCAGAGTGTTGTTCTTTATTTACTGTTCTGATTTTAGATTTTTTTTTTAATACTGGTAGCCAGATTTTGTTCATTTTCATGGTTTCCTCCTTTCTCTTGAAATTGTCCACATGCTTGTGGATTTCAGTGGCTTTTCTGTGTAGTCTGACATGATAGTTGTTGGAGTGGTCCAGTATTTCTGTATTCTCAAATAATATTTGATGTCCAGGTTGGTTCATCAAGTGCTCTGCTATGGCTGCCTTCTCTGGTTGAGTTAGTCTGCAGTGCTTTTTCAAATACCACAAAAGGCCTGGAGCGCACACACCGGTGCTGTACATGAAAAAAAAAAATAGCAAAACCAGGGGCGTTTCCATATATTCTTAAAAAAAAAATACCACCAGCAAATAATCAGATGTTATATGCTTTGCAGAAGGCCATCCAATTCTGTGATAATAAGGGATGCAGGACCCCTGCAAAAGTGGGGGAAAATACCTTTTTTAGAAATCGAGAGAACACTTGTCTAGGCCTGTGTATGTCTTCCATCACAGCTCCATGGTCAACTTCTGCAGGACCTAGAGATTCCTTCAGAGAGCATATTATTCAAATCCATAAATAATATCTGCAAAAGCTAAGTCCACAAGTAGGGAGGACTGCCTATATTCAGACGAAGGCAGCAGCAAACAAGTGACCATCAGGATTTCAATCACTTTGTTATTTTCATAAAATCTGATGTCTTTTTACGCTCATATTATCTTAATATGTCTGGCTTTTTATTTTATTATTTTATTTTTGCATTAAAGATGCTGCAGCAGTTAAACAAAGCTTTCACATGAAATCAGGATGGAGTTATGTGGAAGCAGTCACCCCTAAGTAATGGAGGTTTGCATTAGCTGCTTGCTAATGGCCAATAAAAGTTACCTCCAAATGAGTCCTTGGCTGCAAGGCTCTTTTCTGGCATTTTAAAAATGCCAGAAAAAACTTTCTTTTTATAGTCCGACAAGCAAGGGGCCCTGTGGAAGGCATTAGCAATACAGCTTGCGTACCAATTCCTCCTGTGTTTCTTACTTGCTTATGTTTCTTTTAAAAGCAGATCTCTGTAACATTTGTCTTAGCAATTTATCAGAGTGTCAAGGTCAGTAAAAACAGCATTTCAGCATCAGCTTTTTGCTGCAGCAGCATGCAGTAAACTATTTTGTTGTTCTTTTAGTTGTTAGGCCACTTTGGTTACATCAATTTACATGTGCACTATTTACATCTAGCCCTTGGAATCATTCTCCATCTCTGGCCAGCCCTGTTTTTAAAAATACTGTACTGCCAAGCAGTAACAAATGTTGCTTAGATCTATTCTTTTTTTTTCTTTCTTTCTTTCGGTTTCAATTTTGCAGCTCTTCCAGCATGGGACTCAAGGCATCTCACTACATATATTAGAACAAAATACAGCTAAAATAGAGTAGTGATAGTAATAAAGGTGAATTAAATTATCACATTAAGGCAGGAGTGTTGGAACAAAATGCGGTTGTGATAGTGATGGCACATAATTTCAGTTTTTGCTTCTGACCCTTTTTTCTGTGTTCAGAATTGTCCCAATTCCTCTGATCATTGGTGCAGGTGAGAAACAGCTGTTGGAATATTTGTTAGAGGAAAACCAGTTGTTAAGGGAATGGTTCGAGAAGCTAAAGCATTAGGTGATGATTGGGGATCAGGGTTAGAATCCCTGCTTGTTATAGAAATATCCTGTGTGACCTTTGCCACGTCACATAGAAAATTGACATCTATGAAAAGTCAGGGAAGACGGTAATTAGGAAATAATGTAATCAGAATTTTGAACTAAGTTTAATACTCTGTTTCAAGATTCTTAGACTCAAATTTTGGGATAAGTACACCTTTTGATGAAATTTTGATCATTATTAAGCTAGAGGGCACTGATGCCCTAAGATTATAAATATGTACAGTGCTCCCTCACTTTTTGCAGGGGTTAGGTTCCAGGCCTACCCATGAAAAGTGAAAAACCACGAAGTAGAGTCACTATTTTTATTTTAACATATAAACGTTATTTTAATAGTTAAGTGGCCTTTCTCCCCCTTGCAAACCCCAGGGAGAGTGAGGACTTCCTGTTGCAGCCTCTTGGCGGTGGTAGGGACACCAGGAAGTCCTCACCGCCGCAAGGGTTGCCGTCACCGAATTTGCCGCTGTTGAAATCGCCGCCTCCAATCCTGCAGCTGCTGGTCTTGCTGCTGCCGTGCTCCTCGCTGTTGCTCTTGCTGCTGCCGCTCTGCCAAGAGGCAGGGCCGGCCTGCTGCTGATTGGCTAGCTGGCCAAGCGGCGAGAAAAATTCCCACCACACGGGGCTTCTAGGAAGAAGAAGCCCCCTGCTGACGCCATGGCTGCCATAGGGCACCCAACCGGGGTGGGACTCCATGTTTCCTGGCGTGGCTCGCTGGAGCGCCAGCAGAAAAAGAAGCCTGGCTGCCTCTTTCAGCCTCCTCTGCTGCTGCCGCCCGCCCTCACGGTAGAAGAGACTTCACTTTCTCCAGAGCTTGCAAGGGGAAGAAAGGCCACTTGACTATTAAAAGCAGCAATGGGGTGGGTAAACAAACAAATAAAACATTGCGGTTGTTGTATGTCTTTCGGGCTATGTGGCCATGTTCCAGAAGTATTCTCTCCTGATGTTTCTCCCACATCTATGGCAGGCATCCTCAGAGGTTGTGAGGTATGGATAAACTAGGAAAGGAAAAATATATATATCTGTAGAGAGTCCAGGGTGTGGCAAGAGACCTTTGTCACTGGGAAGCCAGCATTAATGTTTCATTTAATCACCCTAATTAGCATTGGAAAGGTTTTTGTCTGTTGCCTGGGGAGATCCTTTGTTCAGTCAATAGCCGTCCTTGGGGCTCCTCTTCCTTCAGAGTGTTGCTTCCCATCTACTGTTTTGATTTTAGAGTTTTTTAATACTGGTAGCCAGATTTTGTTCATTTTCATGGTTTCCTCCTTTCTGTTGAAGTTGTCCACATGCTTGTGGATTTCAATGGCTTCTCTGTGTAGTCTGACATGATAGTTGTTGGAGTGGTCCAGCATTTCTGTGTTCTCACATAATATACTGTGTCCAGGTTGGTTCATCAAGTCTCTGCTATGGCTGATTTCTCTGGTTGAATTAGTCTGCAGTGCCTTTCATGTTCTTTGACTCTTGTTTGGGCGCTGTGTTTGGTGGTCCCTATGTATACTTGTCCACAGCTGCATGGTATCAGATAGACTTCTGCAGAGGAGAGAGGATCCCTCTTGTCTTTCGCTGACCGTAGTAGCCCAGTAGTAGCAAATTTTTTATGGAACACAATCTGTGATGACTCATGGGCCATGTAGTCCCGTTCCTAGCGCTGTTGTGGCAGATGAAGAGGAAAACTTGGGTTTTCCACCATTTCAGCCAGAATTGGAACTTTCCCAGCCAGAACTGGAGCCCTTGCACCTGCAGGAGGATTGTCTTCCAGAAATCTGCCAAACAAGCCCTGAGTCAAAATCTCCCCCATTTTCTCGCCGTAGTTATTATCAACAACAAAAAGGAGTTCAACAGGCTAATCGCAGAAGCCTGAGAATCGCAGCCAGGCATTCAGCTGATTAAGACTGCTTTCATGAGAACCTTTAGGGAGTCATGCATCTGGACACAGAGATTGACTTTCGGTTCTGGTTCCCCAGAGAAGTGTTCTTTGGTGGGAACGGGACCCTATTTAGGTTCCTTGCCCTGAAGGAATTTTGCGGAGTCAATTCGTCAGCAACTGGAGTAGGTTGTGTGTGGACAGCGTTACTCCCGTTTCCAAGCCTTCGTTCCTGTTTCCAAGCCTTCGTTCACGTTCCCAGCCTTGTTTTGCTTCACGGACCTTGCTTTGCTTTCCAGGACCTTGCCAAGTATTTACCACGGATCTTGTCCCTGTTCCTCGTACCTTGTTGCCTTGTATCAAGCCTTGTGTTCCAAGAATCAAGTTTACTTCCTAGCCTTACATCAAGTTCCTTGGACTAAGAACCTTGTCATCTCCCCTCACTTTGCCTGGCAAAGTGGGTGTTTCGGTTATTGGATTACAACTTTGGACCTTAATATTTCATATTGGACATTGTTTCTTTGGACTAATTTTGACCTTTCCTGAAAGGTCTACTTCTGAACTATTTCCTACGCTTGCTTTTATTAACTTTATACATTTCCTTAATAAAGATATTAGATAGATTCTGGCCTCTGTGTTTGGTTATTGGTGCTCTGCAGCCTGGGTCGTGACACAATAAAAGCCCTGACAGACCGTGCACAAAGAATCTGCGAACCTCACCTCCTCCAAGGTGAACTAAACCACCTAAACTGGGCTCTAGCATTTGTTGGATTTTCTTTGTGGGTCTGTAGATAGTTTGTAGATTGTGCTTCTTCATCAGTTTGCCTATGCGGTCAGTGGTTCCCTTGATGGTGTAAGAGCACCATTCCTCTGGGTGGATCTTTGTCTTGACTCTCATGGCTTGTTCTTGGCCTTGCAGCTCTTTTGATGTCTGTGGTGGAGTATCCATTGGCCTTTAGAGCCCAGTTTTTTGGAGGACTTCTAGCCTTAGTATATTATAAACTCCAGAGAGAGAAGTTTGCACTGTGCTGTTTGAATTGTTGTGTTGTTTAACTTTATTTGTAAACTGCTTTGGAACATATATTGTAAAGGGCTGTATGTAAATGCCAAAAATAAATAAAAAATCTAATTTAAACATTTGCATAAGCAAATCTAAATATTATTTTTTTTATAAATTTGTCTTCTAGGAAGCTGAATATGGTGGGCATGATCAAATAGATCTGTATGACGACGTCATCTCCCCATCTGCCAATAACGGCGATGCACCAGAGGATCGGGATTATATGGACTCTCTTCCACCTTCTGTTGGAGATGATGTAGGCAAAGGATCAGCACCAAATGTTGTCTACACATATACAGGAAAGAGAATTGCATTGTACATTGGGAATCTTACATGGGTAAGTGTTCAGTTAGAAACACAGGAAATTATCGTGTAGCATGCCAGATGGGCAGTCCATCCAGCTCAGTTTTGTCTGGAGCCTCACTTGAAGATGTTCAAAACTATTTGAATGCAAATTAGGTGTTCTAGTCCTTCCTCCTTCCATGCGTAATAATTATACAGTAGAGTCTCACTTATCCAACATAAACGGGCCGGCAGAACATTGGATAAGCGAATATGTTGGATAATAAGGAGGGATTAAGGAAAAGCCTATTAAACATCAAATTACATTATGATTTTACAAATTAAGCGCCCAAACACCATGTTTTACAACAAATCAACAGAAAAAGCAGTTCAATCCACAGCAATGTTATGTAGTAATTACTGTATTTACGAATTTAGCACCAAAACATCACAATGTATTGAAAAGATTCACTACAAAAACATTGACTACTAAAAGGCAGACTGTATTGGATAATCCAGAACATTGGATAAGTGAATGTTGGATAAGTGAGACTCTACTGTAATATGTGTTTTGAGTTAGTAGAGTCTCACTTTTCCAACACTTGCTTATCCAACGTTCTGGATTATCCAATGCATTTTTGTCATCAATGTTTTCAATACATCGTGATATTTTGGTGCTAAATTCGTAAATACAGTAATTACTACATAGCATTACCGCATATTGAACTACTTTTTCTGTCAAATTTGTTGTATAACACGATGTTTTGGTGCTTAATTTGTAAAATCATAACCTAATTTGTTGTTTAATAGGCTTTTCCCTAATCCTTCCTTATTATCCAACATATTTGCTTATCCAATGTTCTGCTGGCCCGTTTATGTTGGGTAAGGGAGACTACTGTAATTAGTTTCTATAGTGGGAATAAAACATAGTGTTTCAAGATGTTATTGAAATTTTTAGACATTAATTTTGAATAAAGTATGACATTTGCCATATCTTTCAGAAAGCAAAACGTGAACCAATTTTCCTATTTCATATAGAAAACATAGGTGCCATATGTGTCAATTTGTGCATTTCATTGATTACTCTTACACATGACTTAGTGGAAATATTTGATGATTTCTTCCTATTATGGTAACAATAGCATATTAATTATGAATATGTTTCAGTGGACCACAGATGAAGATTTAACTGAAGCAGTTCATTCCCTTGGGGTAAATGATATTTTGGAGATAAAATTTTTTGAAAACCGTGCTAATGGCCAGTCCAAAGGGTAAGAACTTGATTAACTGCATAATTTTTCCCACTTCTGTTTTAGTACCAATAGTGTGATAGGATGTTTGAAACACAGGCATAATTTTAATTGAAAACTTCATTTAAATTCTGCCAGATTGGGATTCAAGGCAGTTTACTAATTAAAATTATTACATTCTAGATAAAAAATATACAAAAGGTCAACATTAAAATAGAATTAAACTATGAGGAATATTACATTTAAAACTTAAAAATGACAAAAAGCAGCTAAAATAGTGCCATTTGAACAATGACTTATCCTGACAATGGAAGGAACTATAGCTCATGGAACGTTTTCAGAGCCCGGGGTACCTTTTGAAAAGTCCTTATCAGATATCCACTTCCTGTATCTGGGAATGAAATAAGTGCATTCTTTAGGGAACTTAGGTTCTGGATAGACTGATATGAGGGAAGTAAGGTCTGTTAGATAGTCTGGACTTTGTAGATCATGACCTGCACTTTGAATTGTACCTAGAAATAGATTGGCAAGTAGTGGAATGATTGAAGCAAGAATATTGTATACTCCCAATAACCAGCCCCAGTAAACAGTCTCACAGCAGCTGTTTGTACTAATTGAAGTAACCAAACACTCTTCATATGTAGGCTTGTGTAGAGTTTGTTAAAGTAATGCAAATAGAACAAAACTAAGGAATGTGCCACAGTAGCCAGATCACGGATCTCCAGGAATAGGTGCAAAATACTCTTGACCACTGTTTAGAACAGAAGGAAAGAGTTTCCTTGGAGAAATAGTATTGACTGTCATCAGCGTACTTCTGGGACTAGGCACCAGCAGCAGTTTTGTTTAAATGTTGAGGGATTGAATGGGCATACTATTATCCAAAGAATCAAATAGGAATCTATGATTGCAACCTTCTGGGCTTGTCCCTGCAGCAAGGAATGGAACTCATGGAATATTAGACACTGGCTAGTAAGTTGCTCATTAAAAGCAGTCTTATGGAAGGCTTTTTCAAGTAAGGAATTGACTCTTCCTTTCACTATTTGGCCAACCACTCCAGAATCATTTCTAAGGAGCCAAGAAGGACAGAGATCTAGTGGAAAGATTGTGGTTCTAATTTCTCCGTCAAAAGAATAGGACTTAGAGCTGAACAAGATGTAAAGAAAACAGAGGGAATTTAACCTGGATTATGCAATGAAGTACATACAGTAAAAGCTATATGAGTGTATAGAAGACAAACTCAAGAAATTGGTTTTGAGGGGGCTAGATATGTGAGAATGGTAGCTCTGGGCATAGGAGACAAGAGGTGGCAGAAGATCTTAGAAGGATATGGTGAAATGCTCTGGAGTGTGGATGATCAAGTCTGTTCCATTGTGTATTAGACAGTTAGTGTCTTATCAGTGGATGTCTTATTAGTTACCAATATATGTGGTATGTTTGTTTTCCCCTCAAAAGATAATTAGTAAAATAAAATTCATATCTTCTCTAGTTCTTTCATCCATTCTTTGTGGATCTGTTTGAATTGCACATTTTGTCATCCACCAGAATAGATTTTCTTCTGTTTCTTTTTCAGATTTGCTCTTGTAGGTGTAGGATCTGAAGCATCTTCAAAAAAACTGATGGATCTCTTACCTAAAAGAGAATTACATGGTCAAAATCCAGTTGTAACTCCATGTAACAAGCAATTTCTGAGTCAATTTGAATTGCAGTCAAGAAAAAGTAAGTGTCTTTTTTGACTAACTACAGTGAAACGAATTCTTGCCAACCAGAAAGAAAAGTTTCAATTTGTCAAAAGATGCAAGCCCATTTGAAATGCTGCTATATTTTTAGTAACTGCTGACTAAAATTTGATTTATTTGAATAATGTATTTTGTTCAGACTATTTGTAATGGTATTGGAAATGGAGTATTGTGGAGAGAAAAGAGCAGCTTTTTCCTTTCATGTTTTGTACTCCTATTTAGCTTTTTAGTGATATAAATATGAATGAAGCTGATTAATATTTTGTATTCATTTGGAAAGCTATTTTGAGAAATCTGTGTATTTTGGAGTGTAAATCTCTCCTGTTTTAAAGTATTTTCTTCTATGCTATTTAGCCAGTTCACACAATTCTGAATTAAACAATTAGCCTGATTGATGAACTAATTTAAGTTCTGCATGATGGTTTTCATGGGAAACAATTGGAAATTTTGTTTTGCTGCTTAATACTGATCTGCTTAGAACTCTTGGATAGTCCCTTTGGGCAGCCCTGAAGGGCATTTTTGTCTTCCAGTATGTTTGTCCATTTGTGCAAAAACAAGAATGCTTTTGTATTCTGGGCTGTACTTCTCCCTCACATCTAAGCTCCCTATAGTAAAGAAAGATGGAGCTGGAAGTGGTGAGGTACCCTGGTTTTCACAACTTTTCACGACTTTCAGAATTGAGTTTTGCAGATGCTTTAGGCTATTGGACTTTCATATTGCAATGGTAAGTATGGATTGCGCTATTAATAAAACCTGTTAATAATATAAGTTGATTTTTTCTTATTTGTGTGATGAAAATAGAACCAGCTATATAACAGGATATAGAATGAAAAATGTATTTTTATTCTGAGACTGTACTGTTGCTATTTTGTAGAATATAATTACTGTGTTCCTGATAAGGCAGAATACATTGTGTTGCTTTTTTAAAAGCCTTCTAGTGGAGAGTTCCTAGGAATTTGAAGATACACTACACAAAGTCATGTTAGCATATAATACTGATTATTTAACATTTCTTTTGGTATTATACATACAGGATTGAAGGAGCTTGTGTATTTTAGTGTTTGCTCTGTATAATTCAAAGGTGGCAGATGTCATTGCAAGCTCTATTTAATCTATGCCTCTGGAAGTGTAGATCTGACTGAAAGAATAATAAAGGCCAGGATGCAAAGATTTATACATCTATTTGGACAAGGAGTGAAAGGGGTTTGCAACTCCATCTGTCTGTAGTAGTCTTCAGAAACACTGTTGAATATTGCATAGGAATCTGCTTCTGAAACTGATAAAAATTGTCTTGAGTGCATATTCGTCTTTGTTCGTGGTTATAGCAGCTCTTTAGCTCTTAACCAAAATCCATAATATAAAACACTAAAATGCAAGCTTCATATTAACTGACAAATTGCATTTTTGAATTTTAAAATACTTGAGTAAAACTTGTATCTTGTATGTTTTTCTGAATGGGAGATATTCAAAGCAGATAGCAAAAATATTAAAAAATAATTGTATACATTAAAATGCAACAAATAAAGAAAAATAACAATCCAAAAGACATTTCTTTCAAAAATTCACAGACTTGGAAGCCCTTGCTAATTTCATCTTCTTATCTCACTGTTGCAGCCACACAGTCTGGCCAGATGTCTGGAGAAGGAAAAGCTGGTCCTCCAGGAGGCAGTTCACGGGCAACATTTCCACCAAGTAACCGAGGGAGGGGCCGTTTTCCAGGCACCCTTCCTGGAGGAGACAGATTTCCTGGGCCAGCTGGACCAGGAGGACCCCCACCACCTTTTCCAGGTAACATATTTAACATGCAGTTTGAGCATTGAGGGTTACCTCTGTCTGGAGTGTCGGGGAAATCTAGATTGGTTAGGAAATATCAGGGCAGCTTATGTAATTATGCATGTTTATGATTTTGAATAAAATGTTTATTTTCAAAATTTTATGATATGGACGGAACTGTGATTTATGTGGGAGTTTATCATGCAGAAACTCAGTGAGTTCTTGCAATCGCATGGTTGGTAACTTCAAACAAAATGAAATATGTTTGTTTAATCTATAGATTTTTAAGCATTGGTTATTAATGGTGGATGGGGAAATCAACAAAAAGTTATCAGGAATAGTCAGTCGAGTGGAAAATTTAGGAGGAATTTTCGTCGACTTTGCTATTTGTTGCTTTGTTCCTGGAATGTTGTATTACAGGCAGTCCCCAAGTTATGAACAAGATAGGTTCTGTAGGTTTGTTCTTAAGTTGAATTTGTATGTAAGTTGGAACAGGTGTAATTCCAGACAAAAATATGTTCAGAAGTATTCATCTCATATTATGTCCCTGTGATAATTAGATTTTGAAAATTTTGGCATGTTTTGGAAACAAGGATTGGTTATAAAGCTTCAGTTCAGACACCTTTCCCCATGATAACTCTTTCAAGAATGATTTCCCTTTATAGGGGTGGATTTCTGTCACTTTCTGTTCTCTCGTCCTTGTTCCTAACTATGAGTTGTTTGTAAGTTGGATATTTGTAACTCAGGGACTGCCTGTATTTCATTCTGAAATGCTGATGCATTTTTCACTGATAAAGAAACTTAATGGAAACATACCCTGTAATAATGGGAAAAAAGGAAATTGTTTTTCCAATTTATATTTGTTGCTAAAAGAGGAACCCTGTGCGTAAATTTCTTGTGGTCTTGTTCCTGTGTATTTTGAGCATATGTTCTGTTAGTTTTTCTCTTAAAGATCATGGGCAAATTAGCATGTAAGTAAACTCCTTTTGAGGCATCCTGTGCTATCACAAGAGTCCTGTTTAAGGACCTTATGCTTTGTGCTTTAAAATAAGTTTGGGTAGTTTCCTTGGCATTCTCTTATGTGTGTGTATGTATGTATGTATGTATGTGTGTGTGTGTGTGTGTGTATATATATATATATATATATATATTTCTATGATTATTTTCATTATTTTCCCATTCTCAAAGCAGGAACTATTTTGAGAAAGGAGTATGCAGTTATATTATGTTTTCTTTTTGCAGATGTAGTGTTGCCTCTTGCTGTATACATCGTACTTCATGCCATTTCATGATTAAAATGATCAGACTTGTGTATTTCTATGTGTATGACTGTTTAAATGTAATGTATACATTTGTACTTCACATGTAGAGAAACACACAAAAGAGTCTCAGTGCTTATTATTAGCCATTTTGCAAGTCATGCCAGAAGGATACTTACTACTAATTTTCTCCATTTTCCCCCGTTTAGCTGGACAGACTCCTCCACGTCCACCACTAGGTCCTCCTGGCCCACCAGGTCCTCCAGGTCCTCCTCCACCTGGCCAGGTGCTACCTCCTCCATTAACTGGTCCTCCTAATCGTGGTGACCGCCCCCCTCCTCCAGTTCTATTTCCAGGACAGCCCTTTGGTCAACCTCCACTGGGCCCACTTCCCCCTGGGCCTCCACCTCCAGTTCCAGGCTATGGTCCTCCACCAGGCCCCCCACCCCCCCAGCAGGGCCCTCCTCCACCTCCTGGCCCATTCCCCCCTCGTCCACCTGGCCCCCTAGGGCCACCTCTCACACTGGCTCCTCCTCCACACTTACCTGGGCCGCCACCAGGTGCTCCCCCGCCAGCCCCACACGTGAATCCAGCTTTCTTCCCCCCACCAGCCAGCAGTGGCATACCTACATCAGACAGTCGTGGTCCACCACCATCAGACCCGTATGGCCGACCCCCGCCATATGACAGAGGTGATTATGGGCCACCAGGCAGGTGAGTGCCTTTTTCCACTGACAGCATCTTTGTTCTTCTTTAAGAACTCTTTGGTCTTAAGGAAATAAAGTGCCTACTAGAGGTGTTCGTCAGTGGGATTAGCTGTTACATCAGTGTTCTCAAACCTTCTTGACCTGTTCTTTTCTTATGAATGTGTTCTTCCTGGACCACCCAAACTATCTGTTCTATAATTACCAATTCAGACATATTTATTTATTTACCCGATTTATACCCTGCCTTTCTCAACCCCAAAGGGGACTCAAGGCGGCTTCACATATAGACAACTATTCAATGCTTTAGAAACAACATACAATTAAAAACATTTAAATTAAGAATTAAAATTAACTTCCTCTTAGGGAGGAAGAAGCTACACCAACAGAGGCATTAGAGAGCAAAACTAGCAATATATGTGATTGTTAATCCTAAAACCTCACAATAGGAAAACATATTTCAAACAGAACAGCATCTCATACCGAATCATGCCCACAAATCCAATATGAAACAGACCAGTATTTTGCTATGAGGTACTGCAATTTTCTAATTTCTTAATTAAGAGGAGGAAGTGTTCACTTGTCTGAAGTCTTTAACCCTTTTTGGAACTAGGAATTCCCTTTCCCAAAGGAAGTGCTACTTCACATTTTGAGAACTTGTAGGAGTGTTTAGGTCTTCTTTTCTCTTCAGCTATCATTTGTTTGGTTTTGCTTTAATAGTTGATCTGCATCTTGTGAACATCTTTCTTGAAGATACGGTACTTTGCACTTGCTTTTTGTATATGTTCTGCCTCTGAAAGATATTTTGACCTGCAAAAAGTTGCAATGTAATTCCTTGATAGTACCCACAATGTGCTTAGTAATCTAAACTGTACAAACTTTTAATTAGTTTTTTTAGGAAAGCCCACTGTATATATCTTAATCTAACAATTGCTAATTAAATTTCTATTAGGCAATGGTAATCTACTGTTCCATATTGTCACTAATTTACAGTAATTTTGTTTAGGCATTCTCTTTCTTGATGCTGTTTCTGTCTTCTGTGTCTTTTACATAATATCTTTGTAATTTGTATCTTGATATATAAATACGTGTCTGTGTGTACATATAAGATTGATTTGCTTGCATGATGATCTGTTGAATGATATCCTATAAGTTTTACTCAGATGTATTGATTGCAGTTGTTGAAATTACTGTCTAAAATTATAAACTATAAATGCTGTGAAGCAGCATTTTAGTAATTTTGAACATTGGGTTTAATTTCTTGAAAAAATATGCAGAGGATCAGTAATAATAAGAATAAAATTGTTGTTTTTGTCTATCAAGGTAGTACTCTTTTAGATGAGGGAGGGTTGAGGGTGGTGAAAGCAGAAGTAGACCTCTGCACAGAATGTCCAGTATTTTCATGATGATCTCAACTACAATCCATAACTATATTTAAATTGTCAATTATATACCATAGGCGTTTCACTGGAAATAACATGTCCATAAGAGAACAATTACATATGCCATTGTATTGGAGACAAACGAAAAATAATACTCAAAACGCAGGGAGGTATGAATTTTTAGACATTTCCTCTTATGCTAAATCAGCTATAGGATCTTGATCCACTTCTTGCTCTTAAGAGGATAGCATTGCTTATTCTGCATTTTCTTTCTACCAGAAACACTAACACAAGAAACATGTTTCAAAAGCAAGTAAACCTACATAATTTTACAGTGCTAGAAGAAATACAAAATACACATAGTCTAATATCAAATTCTGAAGCATGATGTCTTCTCCAGGTGCCTCAATCAAATTGTATACTTTAGGTTAGTCCATACCACAAACAAAGAGAAGGAAGAGGAAGCTGGGTAGCACCTCTTCAAGTACAGACCTGTGAAACTTCAGGATTTTTGTTTTAATGCATAGAACTGTAGATGTCGCAAAGTTCAAGGAGGCACTTGCAGAATAAAAAAATTTAAGCGGCTAGTCAAGTGTGCAGACATCACACCACACTGTTTGTATTAAAGGCATGATTGTCTTATAGAATATGGAGTGTTTCTAATGCTTGGCGACATTTATTTATTATGTGTATTAGAATAAAATTTAAATTATTGTTAAGGACACAAGTTTTTGTTAAAACTGATTTCGGGGGTCACATTTCTCTCTATCTCAGTTGCTTTGCAGAAAATTTATAAACACCCATTAAAGCTTTCTGAAGATGGAAAGCACCATATAAGTAGATCATCTGGCTGAAGTTTCAGCACTTGTTACAGAGTAGCATTTTCTGTGATAGTGTACTTCTTTCTAGCTTGTAGGGTTTTGCACTGTAAACATTTTGGTTAAAAAAGCTTTCTCTTACATGTTGTTTTGCTTAAGGTTGCATATTATAATTGTACTTTGTTAGCTAACTAGATTTAAAAGTTTTGAACTTGTGTGCTTACAGAGAAATTGATGCTGCAAGGACACCTCTAAGTGAAGCAGAATTTGAAGAAATCATGAATAGAAATAGGGCTATATCTAGCAGTGCCATTTCAAGAGCAGTATCAGATGCGAGTGCTGGTCAGTATATATTGTCTCTCCTCCATCCTCTTAAGGTTAAGGTCATGTTAAAACTCTTTTTCATTGTGACTTCCTATTACTTGATGTTAATTTGGCCTATAATTGGCCACTGTTTGATCACAGTCTAAACCTTGGTCCTTTAGAAAGCATTAATTTGTGCTTTTTAAAAAGTCTGTGTTGCTGTTTCCTTTGGAAATGGAAAGGCGGTTTATAGAGCACCAGGTTTGAGAGGAGAGTGGGATATAAATAAAGTTAATCGTAAAACAAAAGCAACATATGTCTAATTCCTTTGAGAAGCAGATAAATTATATTATTTCAAATTGCAGGCATGAGGGAGTATTGGTACCTCAGGAAGAACGCTAATCAGGAACTCATTTTCCTGACACTGAGAGGTTTTTTTTAATGTGAATAGACTGTATCGAGAAACATCCAGTTATGTTAGCTGCTGCCTTGCATGTAGCAGTACTGAAGAAGCATGGGTGTGTTCACCCCATTTGCTGTTTATTGGATCTAAGTTTTAGGGTGTTGCGATTCATGTTACAGAAAATGATTTGATGTAAAGAAAGTATCTTTCTGTTCTACTTGTTTTTCACTTTCTAGCGGAGTATGGAAGTGCTATAGAAACCTTGGTGACTGCAATTTCATTGATTAAACAGTCCAAAGTGTCTGCTGATGATCGCTGTAAAGTACTTATTAGCTCTCTGCAAGACTGCCTGCATGGAATCGAGTCCAAGTCTTATGGTTCTGGGTCAAGGTAAACCTTTTGTGTAGCGATAGGCATTTTGGATAAAATTCCTAAATGGGGTAGGGAAATATAACTCAAAATTGGAATGTCTCATGAAGTATCTGTCTAACATTGAAAGACTTAATTTTTTCATTGAGAAAGTTAGTTTGTAATCACATAAATGTAAGTAGTATTCAATAGAGTTTCAATATCTCAGTATTATCTATTATTAAATTTCAGTTGTTACAATGAATTTTAATAATGGGATTCAAATGACAATGTATGGTAGAATTCCCAAGGAAGTTTTTGGGAACTTCAGTTCAACTCTTAGGAAATCAGTGTATTTTATCCACTTCTTGCAGTAATCATTCCCTAAGTGGGAATGCTGCTCTGGATCCTGCCTCCCAGGACCATCAGTGGCTGTACTCCCATAGCATGCTGACCACCATTGAGCGAGCCACCATCCACTACAGATGAAATGCCCCCTGCAGTTCCTGTTCGTTTTTGGTTAAAGAGGGCACTAGAACTTTGGCACCATAGGGCCCTGTGGGATTGCAGGGTTCCTTTCCTGGAATGACAAGATGGAAGAAGACTTAATATGGCAATAGGACAATATCACTAAGACCTCAAATTAGGTGCAGGGTCTGGATATGATGTCCAGACTATTGATATCCACCTCATTGTACCGAAAGAGTATTTACAATATAAACGGTATGGAATCTCTTGTCCTGCAGCTGAATTGAATTCTCTGGTTAGGAAGATAAACACACCCAATAAAAGCATTGTTTGGTGGTTGTGTACAGTTCTAAAATTGCCTATTTGAACCTTTTATTACTTGTGATAGAAAGTGTTAAGTGAAAAATATGCTGATAGTTTTGGCTTCATTTTTTTATTTTTGGTCCTTCTCACCACTTGAATGCAGGCTCCCATAAACTTTTTATTCCGCTCTTGGGCTGAAAGAGGTTCCAAACTCTTCCTCTGTATCTGAGGACCATAACAAAACCAGTGCTTTGGATTTGTTTTTACAAAATATGTGTCATTTCAGGAAATTAATGAAATGATTTTTTTAGAAGACGTGAGCGATCAAGAGAAAGAGACCACAGCAGATCAAGAGAGAAAAGCCGGCGCCACAAATCTCGTAGCAGAGATCGGCATGATGATTATTATCGGGAACGAAGCCGGGAACGCGAGAGACATCGTGACCGCGATAGAGACCGTGACAGAGAGCGTGACAGAGAACGGGAATATCGACATCGTTAAGAGGTGGGCATATTCTTTCTCAGATAAAGATTTCTAACTGTGTTCAAATATTTTTAGAGTCTAAATTTTTGCTTTTAAAATGTATATCAGAATTCTATGCTGAGCGTACTGTCCATAGTGAGGTACAGTGAGGTAAGCACTAATACATGACTTGTTATTTTTCCACCCTTTTCTCTCTCAATTTTTGTGAATTTCATTAACGTTCTTTGTTCAATGTGCTCTTTAAGATAACCAGTTCTACTGTAAATATAGCAGTACAGCCAGTGATTAGTGGTTATAGCTAATAAAAGAACTTAAGGGTTTCCATAGGCCTGTTGCCAAAGCCCAGCCCATAAACACTTGACCAAAAGGAAAAATGCATGAAATTTGGGGAACATGTGGCTGGGAGAAAATTCTCCTGGCCTAAAATTCTCATATCTTTGAATGATAGTAGCATGCTAATCTGTAACTCATAGGTTCTTAAATAACAGCAGTTATTGAGATCAACTACTGCTGTTTGCATAGTACAAGTTATGACTTCACATTGACAGAGGAGCCAAGTGCCCTGTCCTGTGTTCTTGCAGTCAGGCCAAAAGTATCTTGCCATCAGTATAACTGAAACTTGAATTCATGTCTTGTTCAAACTACTGAGGTTAAATTCTGGTATCTGACTGTGGGTTTTTAAACAGCTCTTGCCAGAGTAATTCAAATTAAATAAATCATACACATTTTCAGTTCTTAAATTCCTATGTCTCTCAGGTTCAGGGACTGACTTCTCTGTTTTGAAGTGTGTCTGAACACAGTATGGGTAAGTTATAATCATGTTGGTCTTGGCCAAGATCAGTGGGTGTTCCTGTGGCTATTGGAAACAATGCTTCCTATTTCAGAATTTCAAAACACCCTTTTTTAAAATAAAAAGAAATGCCCAGTTCGTTTCCTCAGTGTATAGTGTCAAATGGCTAACATTGCAAAATGTTCCTATAATTAAACAGTTTGGGGTGGGAGGGGGGCAAGTGTTTTTTCCCATGACAAAACAAAAAGTTTCTTGCTGTTTTCTCACTCAAAATTGTCCCCACTCACTTGGAAAATATATGCCAGCATTCTGGTAAACTGAGGCTGCTCTTGATTTAAAAAGAGATGCAAGGAAGTGATATGGAACTCCATTTCACAGCTAGTTGTATCTCAGACCTTCTTTCCATGATAATTTGAATATTTACAAGAGCTTTTATGTATTGGTTCTTGGACCCCTTGCTCAGTTTCTTTGCTATGTACTTTCAAGTTAACTCCATCTTAAGCAAACCCTATTGTAGGGGTTTCTTGGTAAGATTTATTCTAAAGAGATTTGCCATGGCCTTTTCCTTGTGACTTGCCCATGACAGTTTACATGACTGAGCAGGGATTCAAATACTGATCTATCACAGACCTAATCCACCTTATAATAATAATAATAATAATAATAATAATTATCATCATCATCATCATCATCTTTATTTATATCCCGCCACCATCTTCCTGAAGGGACTTGGAGCCTCTTACAAAGGCACTCCAAGGTGCACATAATAACCTTTCAGATCACTATATAGCACTGGCTCCTGTTCAGTTTCTAAATTGGACCGTTTTGTTCTTAGCTGCTTTTAGGAGGCCAGTATCATTCCATTGTATTTGTTAATTGTCATTTCCATGGGCATTTATGGAAATGTTTAATCTTTGTTTAATCTTTTCATTTTTCTTTGTTGTTGCTCCTTCTGTTCAGTATAGATAACTTAGCCCTTTTTGAAGAATGGTTATGTATCATTTTTATTTTTTGTAGTTAGTATGTTTTCTGAACCCAGATTGTTTCATTACAATACTTAAATCCTTACTACGAATTGTTTGGTTCTGTAAGGTATGAATACCTGTCTTACAGGCATAGGTTCCAACAAAACACTACGATGAAAAGAAACTAATGTTGACCAACTAGCTAGATTTTGAATGAAGGTTTTCTTACCATACATTTTGATACTTATATGATGCATATTAATAGTGTTCTTGAGTATAGACTCATTTCCTTCTCCTGGTATCTTACTGTGAACTTTGCAAGTTGTCTTGATTTATTTAATCAGAAATGGGGAAAGCAATGACCATTGAAGCACACTTTCTGTGATTGTACATTACCTTTTCAAGTTTTGAATGGGCTATTCCTTTTCACATATAGTAGAGCCAGTTAATTACTATGATTTTCTTCTTCATTTCACAGTAGACAATTCAGAGAAGTGAAAAATGCTAAATTTAGAGAGAGAAAACTACCTAGGTTGCATATTCCATATTTATGAAGAAATAATTTCTGATTGGAATTGATATTAATATCTTCTGGAGACCTGCAGTTTTATCATCTTAGAACAGTGGTTCCCAATCTTTGGGCCTCCAGGTGTTTTGGACTTCATCTCCCAGAAATCCCCGCCAGCTTACCAGCTGTTAGGAACTGTGGGAGCTGAAGTCCAAAACACATGGAGGCCCAAAGGTTGGGAACCACTGTCTTAGAAGCTAATATAAACTTCTTTCACTGTTAGGCAGCATGAATAATGGTAAAGGATAATAGGAATTACAGTCCAATCCATACGGGGCACCTCATTCATGTTGTAGCATTAAATAGACCGATCTTGAAACATCTTAAATCTTAACAAATATATTTTGTAGTATTCGTGGATTAAGAACCCACTTTTCACACCAAGCGTATCTGTTCATGTGCAAAATGACTGCAATAAGGTAATCTCAGAAGTGTATTTTAATACCAGCACTACAGTTACATATCTGAGGTAAAATACTCTTAATAGAAGTTCTAGTTCTGTAGGTGCTTGACATCAAGATAAAAATAATGTAGTTGGTAATGGTGTATTCTGGGGTCGGGCAAGTGAAACCTATTTTTCATGAACAGAAATCTTTGTAACTGAAGGAAACTTGATATGTGGTAAGTTTGTTGCTGAACGGAAAAAGGCAAATATGCTGTTGGCCTTGCCTAAAATAAGAGGTGAGAAATTAGCCTTTGCTGACATATTCATATTGTTTTGATCTTAACTTTGGAATTTCAGTAGCATCCTTTGACCAAACTAAGTTATAGGGCAAGCTGTTTATATTCATGAATTGAGATTGAGACTGAAACAGTTCAAACAATTTGGAAACAGTTCTTTTCAACGTGTGCTCAAAATTTCATAACCAACACTGAAGCTGGAATTAATGTCCATATACAACTTTCAATTACACAGTTTTTGATTGTAAATCTAGGCAGAACTGGTTGATTATTGATCTTATCACATAGACGTAGTTCATTTTTTATTACAATCAGTAACAACTTCCCTTAATAGCAGGAGTGGACAGTCTGTGGCTCTGTTGTTGTAAAGCAACATTCAACAATCCTAGCATAACCAAAGATAGAGGTTGCAGTTCAGGACTGCATATTACAGACTCTTAGCCTCATAGCAACAATTAGGAATCTTCCCTGTACATGATCAAGGGTCCTATTCTAATAATTATTTGAAATCATTGGGACACTATTGTGTTTGAAATAAATGTCAATAGTATGAGTATTATATCTTAGCTTCTAAGCGTAAGAGTTTACATACCTCTTATTCTCATAATATTTAGAATGAATTAATAAATTCAAAAGTATGCAGTTGAAAAGACAATGGGGCTAGGTTTAGAATAGCTGGTATAGACAAACATTGTTTCACAAGAAAATTAGCAATACTTGCTTTAATAAAATGCTGTAAGGTACTACATGTCTGCTGAAAGGATTTACAATATAAATGAAGTGCTGTGTGCTGATCACAACACTAACAACAATGTTATTTAAAATGATCTTTGGTTTATGTAAAGTTGAAAACTGTCTCTCTTATGGATGTATGTTGTGGACAGAGCCTTAAATCGTATGTACTTATACAACCTGTATTATTTCAAGTTTACAGAATTTATATATAGGATGAGGTTCAAGAAACAAATGTTATTTTCTGTGTTGGTTATAGAAAAGCAATTTTCTTTATGGCACACAGGTTAGATTATAGACTGAGTTTCAATTAGTTGTATGACAATTTACATTTGAATATTAATCCAAAATTCTAGTATATTATTAATTCAGTAATATAACATAAATGATGGATGAATTTAAAATGAGAATTCAAATTTTCAAATTCTTTTACGTTAGTCAAAAGTTTACTGAATTGTTACACTGTTAAATACTGGTGTGTCCCTTTATAAGCAGTGGTTATATACACATGGCCTTCCGGTGGCAGAATGACACAATTTTCCTCTCACTGAATTAGTGAGTGATACTGAGCTAGAATGTATAAAGGATCTGTTGCTAACCCTAACTGTAGTAGAACTGTTGAATCGATGAGATATACTTTTGTGTTGATTCACTTTCAGCCACCAAATAAATGAGCCTACTCTAGTTGGGACTAACCAACAGTATTCCAGCCATAATCTACTGAGTATTTAAAATATTTTATCATAAACAAAACAGTGATGCATTGACTTGGAACCAAAAATATTTCTTCTTTCATACAAAGAGCAGTTTTTGAATTAATGGAAGAGTATGTTAAAAGTAAGTCCAGAGGAAATACTTTTCACATACTCTTCGAAAGACTTTGAAACAAATACTTTCCCAAAACATTTTTTGTGGTCTCCCAGAGTTTGCAAACCTTACTTTATTTTCCTTACTATTTCATTGTAACACAACCTCTGGTACATTGGGAATGGTGTTCTCTTAACTTTTGTGCAAATGGTCATCTGACAGCACACATTTAATTCCTCTTTCTGCTCATAATTCTTTGAATCCAAGCCCCTGCCATTTATGTTTACTGTACTGAATTGAATCTGTAGTTTATCTGAAATTGGATGCACATTTCTAGATTTTTTATTTGTTTATTGAACAGTACACTATTTGATTGCAAAGTGAGTTTTCATATGGTTTTCACACGCTTATAATTAATTGATTCTTTAATGTGCATTGACAATGTACTTCTGGCTATTACTTCATTATTTTGAATGTTTTCATGAAATTCTGTATTTTTGTTAATGTCTTTTGTATATTGTCAATATATAAACATACAAGAAAATTGTGAACATTTTACATGTACTTATTTTCTTGTACTGATCTGCTAGAAATTTCAGCAAATTTTGTGCAAACAATTCGCAGATCGTAAATAGATGTGTTGAGACATACAATTATCTAGATCAAAAGTAAAACAGCAACATGAATATGTAGCGATAGAACGATTTGATCCCAAATCTTAGGAATGAAATTCAATCATGAAAACTGTAGATCATTGCTTATGATGAGCTATATGCTTTCATGTTCATGCTTTCTCCTATCCATACACTTTAATTTGTAGATATGTAATCTTTGATCTTCTCACACTCTGGGGTTGATATGATGTGGATTGAAAATGAGATAGCTAACTGGTCTGATAGATACACCTTGAATTGACTATATTTACAGTGATTTGAATTTTTAAAGCCAAAACTAAATGAATAATGAATTAAAGAAGGGTGAAACATCTTAACATTGACTTGATATGTATGTAAAGTTTGAGTTCCATTTGACACAACACTTATTTATACTATGTTCTCAAACCATTATAAGCAAAACGCTTACATTGTAAAATGTATTCTTGGTCAGGTTATACTAAATGTGAAGTCTGTTTTAAAAAAAATGTTAATATGCTTGTCTTTTAAATGTTTAAACACTTATGGTGCCTAAAAGGCTTCATTACAAGTCTGAAGCAATATAGCTGCCATCCCTAGGAAGGAATATTTTAATGTCCCTGTTCATATGCACTTCAATGTGGGTAGTGGGTGAGCGCGCAGTGTCGGAACCTCCTTAACCTGCTTTATTTTGAAACACTGAATGTAATAAAATGAGCTGTATTATGTAGGTCCAATCTATGAAAGTCCCAACATTCAAAATCAAAGAATAATAGTCACGTAATTGCATTCAGATTTTATACAAACTCTATGCACATTAAAGCATGAAACAGGGTAAGAACATGCTGCGCATCAGATGAACAAGCCTATTTTTGCTTTTAATGATACCATTAAATCTTGATAACACAAATGGATTGGGTGGGTGTACTCAGTACCTTTTTCCATATAGATCAGGGGTGGCATGCAGTCCATGGGCCAACACTGAGGCTCGTGTGTGGCCCTTTCTCCTCTCAGATCCTCTGGTTTCACTGAATTTTACCCACAAAAGTTTAGTATAACATGCTTTTTTGCCTAAAAATACTATCTGAGAAATGCCACTATAATCTTAAAAGCTGTTCTGAGGAACTAAAAAATATCTCCAAAAAGCAACCAGAATTGACTTCAGATGGCTGCTGGGAGTGACAGTTCAGCCTATCAGAACAAAATTAGCCCATTGACTGCAGACACATGCCCACCCTGATAGAGATGGACAGACAGACACTATTTGTCATGCTTCTCTAAGTGTTACTGCTTGCTATGACAAAAAATGGTTAGAAAACAGGATTTGTTAGTTAAGAGACAAAGTAGCAATAGCTGAACTTGTCTCATTTTCATAATTCAAAATCAGATCTATTGTGTTTCATTTTTTTTTTTGCTGAGTAGTTAAAGATAACAATGATAAAGGGCATATTATTTATGTTTATTTGAAATTCTCAATGTGGGAGATTATATGTGCTATGTCTTCCTGTTGTCACATTCATTTATGGTATTTGGAGTTAGTAATTGACAAATAACCTTGCATACATCATGTGGATATGTTCACCTATGAATTTTGGCAAGTCTTTTGCTGTGTTTGTCAAAACATAAATTAGTGTAGTGAGCAATAATCCTGTGCACGTTAGTATTTTTTTCTGTTCAATTTGTGTTATTGTTTTTATGTTAATCCAATTTTCTTATTGATTCTGCTCTTCATAATCATAAGTTGTGAGTATAACTTACATTGTTTAGTAAATTCACAACAACATGTTTTGGCTGCTTTGCTTTTTCCTGGATGACTTAATTTTGGAGAAATAGACAAATGACTGGGATATTTTATTGAACAAATGAATTGGATAGAATCTATTTTGCTTACTGTGGTTTGAGAACTGATTGATTTTTAAAAAAATAGCTTTGTTCATTTTATTGTCATATTCTTGAGTTCTATTAGTCTTTGTTGTGCCTTACTGTTAATGTTATTATGAGTTAAAAGCTGAACATAACTAAATTATGCCGTTTTGGGAGAATGAATGTCTTGTGAAACAAATCCTTGTTGAGATACTTTTGTTGAAAGTTTGATTGAGCAACAACTTAATTGTCTCAACTGAGATTATGTATGTAATTCTACTAATCTGCAAACCCTAGATAAAAAGAATTCCTCTTCTTACTAAGAATACGAATCTGTATAAATTGCTTCAGCAATGTAACTTGGATGTTTTTGCCCAAATAGCAAATTTTAATTTGGAAATATGCAGTACTAAATGGAAAGTTTTAATTTAGCATAATAGAGAAACTGATTGGAAAGTCTACATTTATGTAGATATACCCTGCTGGACAGGTAGTTAGCTACATTCCTTCCCCCACAAAAGAGATTGATAAACAAGGAAAGGGTCAAAAGTATAAAAACTAAATTAGAAAAATTGAGTATATTCTTTGAAACTAAATTTAAGTGGAAACCACAATGATTACAGAAGACTTAATGGGTCCCAAATACAACTTCAGAATACTGTGTTATGTATAATCACAAAATAAGTTCTTGTATTTTATGTTATATTGTCAGTACTAGTCTTCTGCAAGAACTGTACATAATTCAATTTACTTTACAGACTTTGAGTTTAAAGAATAAGTAAAACACAAATCTGAGATCTTGCAAATGTAAAAATTAACGAGTGTTTAGGGATTGTGTGGCAATAAGATTGCATGCCATTTCCAACAATAAGGTTTTCTCCATTTTGCACAAATCTTCTCTGCCCTCTTGTCTGCTTGTCATTGCATAACATCATTGCCAGTCAGTGGGCATCCCCCAATTTATGTGAACAAGCTGATTTAATAAATGTTTTCCAGCAAGTTTAGAAACGTCAAAAGGGTTCATTCACTCAGGTTTGATATTGTAAGTGATGTCAACCTGCTGTAGATTCTAGAGAGAAGTGGTATAAGAGAAGGAGATGGCTGGGTGAGTGGAGCAAAGCATGTGGTCTCTTGCAGTTCCTAAACCTTGTTTATTTTTGCATCTTCATTTCAGTGGCCAGTAACAACAAATGTATGAGTACTCAAATGTTGTTAAGGTTTTGTTGCTGTCTAGTGAAGTTTTTGCATAAATAAGCCTGAAATTTGAAATTCACACTGAAATGATTTGCCATATAAAAATAACAGTACAAATATTTAAACACGTTTCATTATGCTTTTTAGAAGGCAAATATACTACTTTTGTAATGGAAGGAGATCTTCTATTACCAAAGTCATATTCATGAAGTTCTTGGAACCGTCTGAGACTTTTAATAGAAATTTTAATAGAAACTTCACTGATTAGCAACATTTTTGTACTGTTGAAACACTGTAAACATGTTCATATTATGAACAAATGTTTACAGCTTGATTTTTGTATTATACCATTTTGCCACAATTTACAGAATATTGAAATCACTTGGTGTAGTTTTTATAGATTGCTGCAGTGGAAGTCAGTAAGTCTAAATTTACTAACCTATTATCCACGGTGAAATAATGAACATAATAATGGATGTTAACTCCTGATAACCCTTACAGTATTTTTCCATTAAGAAGTAATTGATGTGTGTATTGCTGGTCCTTAAAAATTGCATTCATTGCCTTAGATGAAAACTGGGCAATTTCCTGAGTGTAACATGGCTAGATGAAGCATACTAGATGCCAGTTGAATACTGTGTCTGCAAACATGGAAAACTTAATTGCAGTTCTGCAGCTGTCATTTTATTACTCTAAAACTGAGTTCTACAGTTCATTGGCTATTATAAATACAGTTTGATGCACCTTGCTAATAAGGAAATAAGGATTTGGTTGTTACTGAAGAACGCTATACCTAGAGATTGTCAATATTTTATATTAAAATTAATGAAATTTATTGCACAATCCTGTATACTGATTACATGGATTTTAATATCTAGACATTATTAAAAGTGGGGGAGGGGAATATCTCAACTTTTCATTACTATAATGAATGTGTTTTCTAATCAAAATAGTTTTAGCAGTAAGAATGACAGCTGCATGGTACTGTATATTTTGAAATTCTGGATCCACGTGCTTACACTTCCCAATATGTACCTTTGTAAATAGCTTGATATTTTAAAAGTTATTCTATTAAGGCTTTTGGAAAATGATGTGAAAATTAATTGCTATCGCGTTTTTAAACTTAAAATTTTAATTTAATCAAGTTGTTAGTTCCAACTAGAGTATATTTGCTGAATCAATGAGTCTTTATATGTGTTGACTTAACAAGCGAACCTATTCACTGTGGTATCTTTTGCACTACACAGTTACAGCACTTTGTTACTACTTTTAATGTCATGGCTCCATCTTATGGAATCCTTGTTTTTTTTTTAATTTTCATATTAAGAATTCTATACCAGAGAACTCTATTGTGTCATTAAAGTATAAATCCCAGAATTCCATGGGATGCTTCCATCACATTTAAAATGGTGTGTAGTCCCATAATTGTATAGTATGTTCTAGTTGTAACTAATTTGGAAATAATTTATTGGTAGTATGTCCCATAAAGTTCAGGCATGGCTTCCGAAGAGCTAGGTTAGGCAGTTTGGTTGCCTAACCTATCTCTTTGGAATTAGGATGCTTATTGTGCAGCTTTTGCTTCATATGAAAGCAATCATAAGTCTGTCAAAGCACAAACAAGGGTTCCCATATGAGCAAGGCATTGTTTAGAAATGGTTCCTATCCATGAATATGGTGTTAAAGATTTTTTGCTATAAAGATTTGATTGCTGATTCACATGATTGCAAAAAGGCAGCCACATTTTATATGACTATTGCTTGGAAATACCTTGCATGACAGAGAGTGCTAGTGATTTGTGGGTGCCAGCCATGCACTGAACAAAACAATATCATACACACACACCTACCTCATAACGACTTTTCCCCATTTGCGCTAATTTGTATGAATTAGCTACTAGTTGTTTATCATTAGCTCTGAATGTGAACAATAGCTCTACAACATGCCTGCACAATTTGTGGTCATCCAGATGTTTGGGACTCCAGCTCCCAGAAGCCTTAGCCAGCTTGTTCAGTGGTCAGGAATTCTGGGAGCTGAAGTCCCAAACACCTGGAGGGTCATAGTTTCTACAGGGCTGCTCTACAACATATTTGTAACTTCTCAGTGAGATAAACGGCTGGCTTACAATTTGTGTACAATTTATCTGTCATATAGGCGTTTACTTATACATATGTAAATATTTATTTTTACTTTATAAATATGGTATATAAAAACAAGAGAATCCCATCAGGTTTCTGTATTATTTTTCATTAAAACATAATTTTTATTCTGGAGGGGTGTTCATACTTGAGGTTTTTGTGAAACTCTTTGTAGCTTTCAGTGACTAAATGCTGTAAATCAATATACAACTATCTAGTTGTCATTTATTTTCAGGCAGATAGCTGCTGCCTCCATGTTCTTGTGTTAGTTTTCCATTATGCTGAAATAGATTTGAAGTGCACGATTTGTGTATGTATAGTTAAACCAACCATTTTTGCTTGCTGTGGGATCTAGCAAAATCTACATCACAAATTTTGACACATTACAGCTGAAGGAAGAAGAAGTAACGCCTCACCAGACAAGGAACTGAACGTCGTGGAAAGAGGCTTGTCCTGCAGTTTGCGTCTTGTGATCGTACAGACCCTGTAAAGATTCATGGATAAATTGAACAGGAATAGATCTGAATAAAGCAAATCTGCATCCATGGTAACCAGTAGCTCTCTTACCTTTTTATGTTGCTTAGCTGTTTTATTTGAAGGAACCTGTGTGATTTAAAACGTATAGCTTTTTGCAACTTTATTACTGGTTATATACATTTGACAATTAAAATGTGCAAGCAGTTGGAAAACAGTCACGTAAATGCTTGTTTTTATAGTAGTTCTTGTTTAAATGTTCAAATGATAATGTCTGTAAAAAGCACCAATTTGATTACAATAGATGTAGTGTTGTAATAAACCATTTAATGGGGCTGATGTGTAAAGCTGTTCAAGTTATTTGATGTTTACACCTCAGGGAGTGTCTTGTGTTTAGCAATATTTAATCATGTTAAAATGTCTCTTAACAAAACTGTGCATATGTTTTGCATACGCCTCAACATGTTGTATCTGGTGAATAGCAGTTGTGTCTAGCACTCAATGTTACTAGAATAGTGGTGTTAATTGATAGCTATTGGAACCAATCATTAAATGGTAGCTTTTTTGTATGGACGGCTTGAAATTGCTGAGAGGCATATAAAAATGTAAAAACTGTACACTCATATTCTGTGATCCAAAAACCCACTGAACTTTCTTTTGAGGGGATAAAACTGAATATTGATTTGAATGCAAAGTTCATGTAAACATACAATTGGGAAGGCCATTGGTCACTTTCAAATGAGTTGCTTGCAGGGATGTTCTTTTACTGCTTGTGCCCTGCCTTCAGAGTTCTAGGCAGTTTGTACATAGTTGCATGTCAGTTAAAAGTGACTGAAAAAAATGTTTCCCATTTTTAAAAAATCGAGATTTTAAATTGGCTTTTCAAAGCAACATAATTGACTCATGTGTTACCAAGATTCACATACATACACTCCCTGTACAACTAATACAATAATAATTTGCCTTAATAAATGGACATGTAATGCACTCCACAAAATTATAAAGGAAAGAGTTTATACATATGTGTGACAAATACATTGCTTGCTTTGTAGTCTTATGTTTTTCTTTGGAAAAATGAGACCTTTTTGGATTACACTAGTGCCTATCTGGTTTCTAGTTATTTTAGTATACAGTAATATTGTTGTATTAAATGTTTGTTCAAGTAGTTCCCCAGATTTTATGAGTATTGATTCTTCAGTTAGTGGTAAGAGCTTACATATGAATCACACACACAGAGGCATAGTAATAGCACTAAGAATACAATTAAATAAAAAAGCTCCTCACACATTTTTCAGAATCAAATTTGACGCTGCCACCAAGCAAATTTTATAAAGAGTTAATTATGCTTTTTTGTTGGTTCTTTTTCTATAAATGTTTCTCACATGCTTATCAAAGAAGGCAAAATGTATCAGGTGTTTCTTAGGAGTAAGGTAATTAAACTTAAGTCTCCTTCTTAGTAAGCCCCCATAAGATTTGGGTTATTAGTTTGTATCTTGCTAAGCACAGAAATGCTGAAGTTACTGGTCTGATCCAGACACAGTCAGAATAAACCCATTAAAACGAATGAGACATGTTAGATGTGAACAATGTAGATAGATAGCAGTTGGCCTACTTAAAGATTTTGACTGGACCTAAACCTATTTTCTCAGAGAATATGTATAACACAACTAAGGATTTATGCAAATTACAAGAATCAACTTTTTTGCTTGCATAGCTGGGACCAGCACAATTGGCTTGTTCATTTATTGCCAGTGTATTCAAATTGTGTGTAATGTGTGGGTGTGCAACTTCTTGTGGGAGAGTTTTAATGATTAACGATTTAGTATAAAAATTCCTTTTAATATTTGGTACATTGGAGGTGCTCATGATTTATTCCTATTTGTTAAGTTTTGTTGATCCTAAAATATTTCTTATGTGAAATGTTTGATTTCCTGTGAGATATTTTGGGCTGAATCTACACACTTGGTAATGTGAAGATGACAGTTCCTAAATTCCCCTTAGCTTCTAATTTGTTTATGCACTGAAAGGGTGGTTGAGAAGTTGAAATGAATTCCAACAAAATAACATGATTTCCTGGTTCACCTTAATTTTTCATCCTAGAACAAGTGTTTGTGTAATTTATGCAATGAGGTTATTTCCTTTGTTTGGACATGAATGGGAGTGCGGCATTTCCTGAAGGAATCAATCTGAATAACACAAAATAATGGGAAAATTGGATATTGTTGAAATATTTTAGAATTGCTTGTCTATGTTGAGTGGTTATTTGGCTCTAAACAATCCAGTGTAGTATTACTTTTAATTAGTTGAGCTGTGGGCAGAGAATCTTGATTGAATTGCATTGAGAGAGAGAAAAACTGAAGATAGCAGGTAAGTGAGATTTACATATCAGTGTTTTTCTTTGAAAAATAATTCCAGTAACCAAAATGAAAACAATTGTAAAACTTAAGTTAACTTTCTGGAATTTAGCATTTTATCACTGAACAACAAAGATGCTGTTTTGTATAAATGGTCTTACATATTCTTCTCTAGACTAACCATTGCTGGCAATGGATCTGCTAAAATTAAAATATTATTAATTTTGATAACTGTTTTCTATATGTAGGTGAGTATTTCTAACATCTATTAATTCTCAGTAGATTTTAACAAGGTCCAAAGATTTTTAGACAAAGAAACTGAAGGCATTCCACTTACAATAATCTTTAGAGAGAAATCTGTATATCTTCTTCAGGCAACACTACAAGCTCCTTCAGGAGAGGTTATTGAAGTAGGCTTTAATGGCTTATTTAATCTTCTTCTGAAGAATGTAAATAATATTCAAGGATATAGTTGATACTTTGTATAAAGATTTTCATAGTGAAATAGTATTTAAATGTTTTTTAAAAAAAAAAGAGAGAGAGAGAAATGATTAAAAATTGATCAGTGCCCCAGTCCTGGATATTTGAGTTGTCATCTCTCTGCATGGCTACTGTACCATGAATTTGCAGTGTGTTGTATTATTATAGAGGTTGCTACTTCTATAATCCAGAAATGTAATTAGCAGAGCAAATTTGAACACCTTTTTCATAGATTGCTTCCCCCCCCCCCCCAATATTGAACAAAAAATAGTAGCTGGAGGGAGAACTTCTGGAGAAAATATTTTTTAGACAAAGCACTTTTAAATATTTAACGAAGAGATGTGCTGGCTTTTCTCAATCTGATGTCAGCTCAGGTGGCTTGTTAAGCATTGCTTCAGGGGGTATATGAAGCACGTTTTTGTTTAAATTTGAGTGATTTTAACAAAGAGAATCCTGATTAACGTATCATCACTGGAGTGTATGTATTAAGACTGCTTTTTATTCTCAGTATGTTGAATTACACCTAAATCTCTGGTTTCTCCCATCACTACAAGCTGCAGGTTTTAAGTGTGTATGTTGATTTCAGCTTTAAAATTTCTTTGTTGATACAGTATAGGATAATTTTTCATTTTTCACTTATATGCAGTTTAAGTGTATTTCCTAAATTTTATATAGGATCTTGCTAGTCATATTGTTTACGGGTTTAATGTAGAAAACATACAGCCTTAACATACTGCTTTTAATGTTGTATCATTAAATGTCTTGTGTAAAATGTACATTTTACTAATACTTTTAACTAGTTGTCAATCCATTTCTAAAATCTGAGAGGACTTTTTAGAAAAAACATGTAAGGTCATTTAAAAGTGAGAAACTGCAGAAAATACTGATTTACTATTTATGTAGCTAACATCAGGGAAAATATTTTTAGGAACATTGTATATATTCAGTGTTTCTCTCCTCTCTCTTTTCAGGAGAGGAGAGAATAACACATGTGTACCTGTTAATTTATGATTTCATATTTTTCCCATCTAACTGCATGCTGCTTAGTCCCTTTCCAGTTGAGAAGTCTTAGATTAAATAAAAAGAATGCCATTCCATGAATCTCCATTTTTCTGAGTCAACTTTCTTGATTATGAATTGATACCTTGCTCTAATTGAGAAACATTTTGAGTATAGTTTTCAAATCTCAAAGTTGGAATATTGACCTATGCGAGTGCTTCTCAACTTGTCTGATGTTGGAAACTGGGTAGTTTTTTCCCTGATGTGTCAGGAAACGAAACTACATTTATACTGATTGGCTACAACTGTTTCCTGGAAACCTGCCACAGACTGGCCCAGGTCAGGGACCACCACTTTGAGAAGCATTGATCTACATCACATGAAGGGGTAGTAAGCTTTATATCAGTTGGGGGAATCCTTTTTTTTTTTAAAGGGGTCATTGACCCAGGAGTGAATGAATGGCAGTTTGGGGATTTCAATGCTCTTTGTCTAATTCCTATTTTCCTGATCCTCACCTTCATGTTTATTTAAATATAAATGCAACACACACAAACTAATGAAGAAACCATTTACAGAGTTGCAGTTTGGAGAGCAAAGATGACCCTGTAGTCAAGAGAGCTCTATGGTATGAGGATAACATAAGGTTAGATCAGTCATGGACAAACTTCGGCCCTCCAGGTAAGCTGTTAGGAATTGTGGGAGCTGAAGTGCAAAACACCCGGAGGGCTAAAGTTTGCCCATGCCTGGGTTAGACCGAGGGGGCAGGTTCCCCCCCCCCCAGTTGTACACAGCTCCTTTTGTTCTAACTAAAGTTTAAGCATATGCTACAAAACCTTGTATTTTACATTTAGAGGTTAATGTATTTAAATATTGTTTTGAGATATTTTGGATTTCATACACATATAAATAGTTTTATAATTTAGAAGTCTAAATGACTCAAGATTTTTTTAAAAAACCAAATGAAGTTTACATAGTATAAGCACAGTGCATTTAAAATGAGAATTTCTGTCAAAACACTTTTTAGTCTGTGAAATAAGCATATGCTCTTAATTTTTTTTTTAAAAAAACATGATTTAGCCTGCAGTTTCACTAGATCACATCTTATTCATACATATATTTACAAATCATAATTTGTGTAATTGTTATATTATGGATTTTACGAATACTGTTGTGCATGACCAATTTTTTTTAAAAAATTACATAATGATCATGACATAATGCATGATGATGGTTCATTTGGTAGTGTTGCATTTCTTGACACTGAAATGTCATAAGGTGAACGGGTATACTATCAAATTTACATATGTACTTTAATCCCATCATCCCATCTCTCTCATATTCTTCTATCAGAACTCTTTTCTTCAGGTGACTGTTAGGATTTGGTCTTTAATCTGCAAAAGAAGTTACCTTGTGTTGGAGACAAAATAAAGACAGTTTAACAAGTCATTTAAGATTGCGTTGTATTCTTTTGATAATACGTGCTGCCATTGTGAAATAAAAGTACAGGTCTAAAATATTACAAAATTGTTTTCATTGGTGCCTGAGATAGTGACCTTTTTGCTTTCTGTTGGTTCAGTGGATACAAATTTTGCTTCATGCACAAAGTTATTTTAAAATGTTGTGTATAAAATTATCTTCAGTCCATGTGTATAAGGTCTATATGAAAGATGTGAATTTTGTGTTTAGACTTGGGTCCCATCTCTAAGGTGTCTCATTATGTATATGCAGATATTCCAAAATCTGAAAAAATCAAAATAAATGAACACTTCAGGGCCCGAGCATATATAAGCACACTGTTACTGATTTATATGTGTGTGTATACACACAAAACTGTTCCTGAATTTAAGTTGGATTGTGAAACTATCAAGAAGAGAAAAGTGAAGTTGATATTTCTCCTAATGATCACAGAGTAGCCTTCACTTCCAGGTCTAGTAGATTATTTGGCGTTTCTATTACAAGACTGTCATACAATATATACATACATTCTCCATTAAAGAAGATCCCATGAAATATTTGTAATACTTTACTGCTAGGCCCTGACGTCTACCATAAACATCCCATTTTTACATCCCCTTTGTATCTAAGGAAAAAATCTGAAAATTCATGATAAAGACTTTAAGCTATAGTGTTGACTTTTTTACCTAAACGGGTACCAATTGGCCAGAAGGAAAATCCAGCACAAACAGGATGAAAAAATCCAACCATCATGCAAAACGAATGATGTAGAGTCAACAATGTAAACTGTTGTCTTGTGCATGTTATGCACCATTATTTTTCTAATTTAGATCATTTAAATATGCCCGTTTAAAATTGACTCAATGGAAATACTTTGTCAGCTTTATTTTGCTATGGTGAGCAGTAACAACAACAGTTGATTTTTTAAAAGGTTTAATTAGCCATAATCATTAGTAAAATTAATAGCTCTGCGTTCATACACATAATTAAGGTGTAATTTTCTGAAAGCTATTCTTTACTAGAGATTATTGGAACTAACAGTTTTATGCACTTTTTTTTAAATAAAGTATTAAAAATGAATTTGCTGCAGGTGATAATGATTACATACATGTTTATTCCTATTACCAGTAGATTTCAGTGACCATTGACAGATCTGAGAAAGGAAGAAGGAACAGGTATAGAAGCCCTATGAAAAATTGTTGTACTGTATTCTAATTGAAATAAATGAATAGAACTAACCTGTCAGCTTTGGAAAAAGAAAAGTTTTCTCTGGACTTGGCATGTGCTCTGTGGGTTCCTGCAGGCAGGTTTGAATCTGAAATACACAGGATAGCACTCATTACAATATTTTGTATATGTACACAGCAAATAAAGTGGTCTATTCTCGTTAGAACTAAGGAGTTTATATTTATGATTGCTATTGTAATTTTGGCCTCCTTCAACATAATTTCTATCAGATACTTGGACTACAAAAAAACCATTTGGCTGTGCTGATTTGAGATGATGGAGATTGTAGTCAATCTGAAGATGTCAGATTAGGAGAGTAGCCTCAGAATATGTAGACAAGAATGGGAAGGCAAATAGTGATTGCATCTGCAGTGTAGAATTAATACAGTTTGCCACCACTTTATCTACTGTGGCTCAATGCTATAGAATCCCAGAGTTGTACTTCGGTGAAGGACCAGGTCTATTTGGTAGAGAAGGCTACAAAACTACAACCTCCATGATTCCATAACATTGAGCCATGGTAGTTAAGAGTGGTGGCAAACCACATTAATTCTCCACTGTAGATGCAGCATAGTGTTGCTTGTGCAATTTACAATTGCTCACGCATTCATTTATCTTGGTTTTAGATAACTGCCGTATTAACCTGCTGAGGAGCCTATACAGTATGTACTACAAAATGCCTGACATCTTTGTTTTCTCCCCCATCACCTCTTGCCTAGTTTTGTGGAATCCTACAGAAAATGTTCCAAAAATTGCAGTAACAAGCGCCAATGTTTTCTTAGGAGTTTCTTTAGAGGTGAGGTGGAAGGGCCCACGTGCTAGAACAGGAACGTCCCCCACCAACAACATTTAATTCCACCTCTGCCTTTGATTTAGGAAATGGTCTCACTATTCACTGCTGCAAGGACTGTAAGAACATGTTATATTGCAGATACTGGAATGGTGTGAAACTTCCGTCTATTCATAATGTGTGCACAGGATTGTCACGTGACAGAAAAAGGAGGCTGTGAAAAATTTAGATAAATGCTTTTCACAAGAGTTTTGTTGGGGAGGATGGGGTTATTGCCACCAAATAAGAGCAGTAAGTTCCTTCAGCTTCAACATTCACAGTAAAAGTTCAAACGAGTCAGGGATCCCAAGAAAAAGGCAAAGTGACTAAGGGAATGTAAATGGCAAATATTCCAGGGGTGTATACATTTCAAGACTCCACTATCGTTTTAGATGCTTAAGAAGGAAAAAATCAAGCAGTGGGCAGAATTCTTACTAGGGAAAGGAACAATACTTAAGTTCTATTTAGTCTAAAATACTGAGTATTATATATTACATATAATTACATATAATATTACTAAAAATACTGCAGTATTGTGGTATGGTCCAATATAAGGTATAATGCTAATATTGTGCTATGCTATTAATACATATACATATTATATTAATACTATATATCTGATAATATTGTAATATAGTAATACTAATATATTAAATATAACTACTACTGATAATATATAATTTTTGTATATTTCAAGTTGTAATTAGGGGTATGCAAATCAGTTCTGTTTTAATTCCGTTTTTGTTTCAAGTGGTGTCCCCGTTCTGTTTTCAGGAAGATTCTGGGATATAACTACAGAATTATAATCAGTCCCAAATTGGGTTGCTGAGAGTTTTCCGGCTCTATGGTCATGTTCCAGAAGCATTCTCTCCTGACAATTCGCCCACATCTATGGCAGAGGTTGTGAAGTATATCAGAAAATTGAAGGTCCAGATTGGGAGAAAGAACTCTTGCCTGTTGGAGGCAAGTGTGAATGCTGCAATTTATTACATTGATTAGCATTGGTGCTTCCTGCCTGGGGGAATCCTTTGTTGGGAGGTTTTAGCTGGCCCTGATTGTTTCATGGCTGGAATTCCCGTTTTTGGAGTTTTTTATTTACTGCCCTGATTTTAGAGTTTTTTCATACTGGTAGCCAGATTTTGTTCATTTTCATGGGTTTCTCCTTTCTGTTGAAATTATCCACATGCTTGTGGATTCCAATAGCTTCTCCAACAGACAAAGAGTTCTTTCTCCCATCCTGGACCTTCCAGTTTCCAATATACCTCAACCTCTGAGGATACCTGCCATAGATATGGGTGAAACATCAGGAGAGAATGCTACTGGAACATAGCCATACAGCCTGGAAATACTACTACTACTACCACTATGACTACTACTACTACTACTAATAAATACTACATCCTGCTGCCATTTCCTAGAGGGACTCGGGGTGGATCACAGAACACTCAAGTTGTGACACAAAACATAAGACAGTAAACATCATAAATTCACAGTATCCCTTGGTAAAAACAATAAAATACAACCATTGCTGTAGACCAGGGGTCCCCAAACTAAGGTCTGGGGGCTGGATGCAGCCCTCCAAGGTCATTTGCCTGGCCCTTGTCCTAAACTTTAGAATTAGGGTTGACCTAAGTCTACCTGGTCTTTGGAGGTCTCTTTGCTTACCTATGATTTTATGAGACCATCTAGATGGCTTTTGGAGGTCCCTTTCCTTACCTATGGTCCTATGAGACCGTCTAGATGGCCTTTGAGGGTCCCTTTCTTTACCTATGGTCCTATGACACCACCTAGATGGTCTTTGGAGGTCTCTGCTTACCTATGGTCTTATGAGATCATCTAGATCAGGGGTCCCCAAACTAAGACCCATGGGCCGGATGCGGCCCTCCCAGGTCATTGACCTGGCCTCTGTCCTAAACTTTAAACTTAGGGTTGACCTAACTCTGAAATGATTTGAAGGCACACAACAACAATCCTGATTTTGGACTATTTCATCACAGTCCGTCCTGCCAACAGCCTGAGGGACCATGAATTGGCCCTCCACTTAAAAGGTTTGAGGACCCCTGCTGTAGATAAAACGGCAGTATTTGATCTCAGAAATGTAAAGTGCAAATACAGAATCTAAAGGTCCACATATGTATTATTAGAGTCTAAACATGATTGAAGGAAAGCTCACAACAACCCGGTGATTCTGGCCATGAAAGCCTTAAACAGTCTAAAATACCTTGCCGTGCCACGAGGGGGGGGAGCCCCCCTCCGATGGGGCAGTGGGTTATACAATATATATATATGTGTGTGGCATTCTGCCATTGTGTAAGACCGCTCTGGGTCCCCCGGGGGAGAAGAGTGGTATATTAAATAAATAAACTTGCTGACCGAAAGGTTGGTGGTTTGAATCCGGGAAGTAGGGTGAGCTCCTGCTGTTAGCCCTAGCTTCTGCCAACCTAGCAGTTCGAAAACATGCAAATGTGAGTAGATCAATAGTTATGTTCTGGTGGGAAGGTAATAATGCTCCATGCCATCATGCCTTAGAAATGGAGATTGGCATCCTTCAGAGCTGGACATGACTAGACTTAAGGTCGGGAAAACATTTACCTTTTTACCTGCCATGTGGGGCTTCTAGGAATTTAAATCCAACCGTAATTGGAGAACCAAAGCTTAAACACACCTTTTTTTTTAAATGTTAGCCAAACGTCCCCTGACAGGGATTGCTTCCTCCCACTTCCGGGTCAAGCCATTCTGTTAGCTCTGTTTCACTTCGACGGCCTTGGCCAGATTCAGTGGCATCCTGGGACTTGTAGTCCACGGAAGGGCATTGAGAACTCAACCAGAGTGCTAGCGGCTCTCGCTAAAATACAAGCCCCATAATTCTACAGGCGGTTGCCATGACGGCGACAATGGAACATAGAGTTGCTTCTTAAAAATAATCAGAAATCCGATTTAGCGCAGGTGAATTCGCCTCCGCAATCCGGAAGCAGTTGTGGGCGAGGGGGCCTGGTGGGCGGCTGAGAGGAGAGGCGCGCGGAGGGCGGGAAAGGCGGCTCGCGGAGGGGCCCCTGGGGCGGATGGGGACGCCTTTGCCTTAGCGCGGCCTGGCTGCTCTCGAGCGGCGCGAGGAGCCTTGGCTTCCGGTACAATATGTTCAAGAGAATGGCCGAGTTCGGGCCTGACTCGGGAGGAAGAGTAAAGGTGAGAGCGTCGGTTGGAGGGACAGAGGGGAGGGGGGAGGGGGTGCACGCCCGCGTGCGCGTGCTCTGGTGGCCTAGCCAATAGCGGTTGCATTCGATTGTCGCCAAAGTAACCTGAGAGACTTTGAGGGGGAAAGGGCGGGGCTGTGCTGGGCTCTGTTTCCGTCTCTTATCAGTGCAATTTGGAGTTCAGCTACTTGTTTTGCCCCACTTTTAACTGCTATGGAATCCAGGGAGTTGTAGTTTGGTGGGGGCACCAGCCCTAAGATCTTGTAACAAAGCTATAATTCTGTAGTATTGGGCCATGGCAGTAAAAAAGGGTGTCAAACTGCATTCATTCCACAGTGTAGCTGCACTCATGGTATCGTGCATTAACTCTATAGTCTGGAGCAGGCCTGGGCAAACTTGGGCCCGCCAGGTGTTTTGGACTCCAACTCCCACAATTCCAAACAGCCTCAGGCCCTTTCCTGTGGTGGAAGCCTTCAAAGAAGGAGCTTCCACCACACTCCAGGCAGAGAGTTCCACTGCTGAACAGCTCTCACAGTGTGGAAGTTCTTTCTGATGCTTAGGTGGAATCTTCTTTCCTGTAGTTTGAAGTCATTATCCCACTTCCTAGTATCCAGGACAGCAGAAAACAAGCTTGCTCCCTCCTTATGACTTCATCTCACATATTTATACCTGGCCTTCATCATGTCTCACAGCCTTTTCTGCAGATTAAACATGCCCAGCTCTTTAAGCCGCTCCTCATAGGGATTGTTCTCCAGACCCTTCATCATTTTAGTCGCCTTTCTCTGGATGCATTCCAGCTTGTCAACATCTCCCTTAAATTGCAGTGCCCAGAATTGGACACAGTGTTGTAGATGGTCTGACCAAGGCAGAATAGAGGAGTAGCATGACGTCCCTGGATCTAGATATTATACTCCTATTCATGCAGACCAAAATCCCATTGGCCTTTTTAGCTGTCATATCACATTGTTGGCTCATGTTAACTTGTTCACGAAGACTCCAAGATCTTTCTCACATCTACTGCTGTTGAACCAGGTGTCCCCATTCTGTATCTTTGCATGATTACATATTTTGGAGATGAGATCCAAGTCTAAGCAGGACATTCTTTTGTGTCCCTTATACACCTTATACACATATTCAAATCTTGTAGTAATCTGCTAATAATAGTTTATTCATATTCCTCCCTATTTCCCCGAGGAGACTCGGGGTGGATTCCAGCATACACAAACACAAAGGCAAACATTCAATGCCTAGAAACAATCATAACACAGATAAAGGTAAATGCTTGTCTGAAGAGTCAATTTTCTGAATTTAAGTTGCCTCCTTTTTATCTATTTGAAGGGTGTGACTATTGTGAAACCTATAGTTTATGGGAATGTGGCACGCTATTTTGGAAAGAAACGAGAAGAAGATGGACACACACATCAGTGGACAGTGTATGTTAAACCTTACAGAAATGAGGTAGGCAAAAAGGGAGAAATGTACTAGAATCGTATCCTGAATACTTATGATGCATCTCGATTCTACTCACCTCACTTTGCCGCTAACTAGGTCAGCACTGGTTAGTACTTGGATGGGAGATTGCCAATGAATATCATGTGCTGTTGGGCTATATTTTAGAAAAGTGAATTGGAAAAAATATCTCTGGGTATTAATTGTCTAAGAAAACCCTGTAAAATTCATGGGGTTGCCTTGATTCACCAGCAACTTGAAGACACACATACGTAAGTATAATTGCAGTTTCTAGAAACAGAAACCATACAGCAAATAAATGATGGGTAAATAGAAAAAGTGATCTGAATAACCTAGGGTCAATAGTGATCTGAATAAATTGTCCTTTTGGAAATTGCTCTTTTGTTGGAATCTGAAGTGCCTCTAGGCAGGACACACGTCATTCATTTCTTTGTAAATGTACTCAGCATTAGGTGTGCTTATTTCAGAAAGCTTTTTGGTAGAAAATTAGAGGTCACACAAATGCTCGCTAAACCAATCTGGTAGGCTGTGAAGGGAACAGACAACAAAGGAGACAATGAAACAATATAAAATGTGTTACTAAATGTGTAAGTAAGTGTTGGCTATATTTGTTCTAGGATATGTCTGCCTATGTAAAGAAAATCCAGTTTAAGTTGCATGAAAGCTATGGTAATCCACTGAGAGGTATGGTGTCAATGTGACTTATTTATTTATTGTTTTAGTACATACACATTTTCTTCACTTTTAAAAGATAGTGTGGTTTGCAGCCTTTCCTTCTTTTCTGTTTTAGTTGTAACGAAGCCACCATATGAAATCACTGAAACAGGCTGGGGTGAATTTGAAATCATCATCAAGATATTTTTTATCGATCCTAATGAAAGACCTGTAAGTATTACTTCCACCTCTAGCAAAGTCCTACTTTTCATACCTAATTGAATTGAAGGTGTTTCATATCAGCTATGACAGGTTTGCTCCTACATGCCTTATTGGGAATCATTCAGAAAGTGTAATTGTCTTTAAAATTGCCTCTACAGAAATTCTTAAGTTAAACTACTAATAAAAGCCCAGTGTATCAGTTTCAGTAACTCTTTTTCTATGCTACTAGAAATGTACTGTGTGAACTGTAACCTTGAAGGTTTCCTGCTATTCATCTTCAAGCTATTTCTCCAGATTTTGCTTAGATACTGTGTTTCCTTTTATCATAATGAATCATTATTAAAATGGGAAAAATTATAATATTTAATTCTGTTGTAGCATAGTTTTTATATTTCATAGTAAACAGGATTTTTTTCCCTCTGTAGGTGACCCTGTATCATCTGTTGAAGCTGTTTCAATCTGATACTAATGCAATCTTGGGGAAGAAAACAGTAGTTTCTGAATTTTATGATGAGATGGTAAGAAAACAAACCGTTAAGGAAAATGTATTTCACAGCTTCAAAAACCACAGCTCCAGAAATTCATTCTTTTTTTCTGCATTAGATTTTTCAGGATCCTACTGCTATGATGCAGCAGCTCTTGACCACTTCTCGTCAGTTAACACTTGGTGCTTATAAGCATGAAACAGAGTGTAAGTGTTGAATGCCAGTCTTTGGTTGAATTAGAATTTGGTCTTTAAATGCTTTATTGCCCCTTTTTGAGAATGAAAGCCTAGGGCCACAACTTTACATGATTCTTTATAGTCTACACAAAATATAGTTTGAAAAAATACTTTTATTTACATTTATTTTCATCATGGCAATAATTTATATGAAGTCCCTTGTTGGTGTCAGCAGAGAGCAATCAACCTGCATAGCATTGCAGTGTAAAAAATCCTTATGTGTGACACTGGTGCAGCATATGGTAAAATGCTTGTCTCTGCACTTTATCAAAAGCCCTTGGAATTATGTATTTTCTTGCGCTTGACCCTTTTATTCATAGTGGTGATGTTGATATTATTGCCTTAACTTATTTGGCCATTCTATGTTTTATGATATGGTATGTTTTTAACTGATTATTTTACTTGATTGTTGTACTATTGTTTTTAGTTATTTATATGTGTTTTCATTTGTTATTCTTTATTTTTTTGTTGGACTCTGCCCCATGTTAGCCACCCCGAGTCCCTCCGGGGAGATGGTGGCGGGATAGAAAAATAAAGTATTACTATTATTATTATTATTATTATTATTATTATTATTGTGTCATAGCTGTTAACTTAAATTCTAGCTTCTCAAGATACATTTATTAAGCTGTACCTTTTTTGTGCTATAATTTAGAAATCAAGCTTGGTAAACATATGCACGCCAATGTTTTAATATCCATCAAGCCAGGAAAAATACAGTCGATGAAATGGGATCAACCCTCTTTTCTTAAATATTTATATATACTTTGATTAAGGCCCTGTAATAAATTCTGTATACCTTTCCTTCTTTCAGTTGCCAATGTCGAGGTCAAAACCCGAGAGAAGTTGGAAGCTGCCAAGAAGAAAACGAGTTTTGAGATTGCCGAACTGAAAGAAAGATTAAAAGCAAGTCGCGAAACTATCAACTGCTTGAAAAACGAAATCAGGAAACTAGAGGATGATGATCAGTCCAAAGAGATATAGCTCATATCTTTTTTTTAAAGGGACTAAAAATAAGCCTTCTGGTAATTAAATTATTAACGCTTTCTCCAGGGTTTAATAGTGATTATGGCATATAAGAAGATTCTAGAGGCAGGAGGGTGAGATATTAGTATATGTTTTTGTGTGTTTGTGTGTGTGTAAGAGAGAAAGAGGTTCATCATGGAACATTTCACTATTAAATGTTTTTAAAATAAAGAATATTTTCATGGTTGAAATAAAATTGTCTTTTCATTTTATTTAAATAGCATATTTCTCTGTTTGAAAAAGAAGGAAAAAAGATGCCCCCCTCCCATATTGTTCTTGAGTTTCATGGACATGTTCCTTTAGTAATTTCCTGAGCCTTGTGTGAATCCCACTATACTATAATATTGGTGTTACATGTTTAGAAAGTGTACTGTTGGTTCACTTGATAGGAATTAATTGACTTAGATAAGAAGACATCTTTTTGCATTAAACATAAAGGTGGTGGCGCAGTGTGTTAAAGCACTGAGCTGCTGAACTTGCAGACCGAAAGGTGCCAGGTTCAAATCCCGGGAGCGGAATGAGCACCCGCTGTTAGCCCCAGCTCTTGCCAACCTAGCAGTTCGAAAACATGCAAATGTGAGTAGATCAACAGGTACCGCTCCAGTGGGAAGGTAACGGCGCTCCATGCAGTCATGCCAGCCACATGACCTTGGAGGTGTCTACAGACAACGCCGGCTCTTCGGCTTAGAAATGGAGATGAGTACCAACCCCCAGAGTCGGGCCCGACTGGACTTAATGTCAGGGGAAAACCTTTACCTTTACCTAACTCTGTTTTTAGGAGCCTCGGTGGCGAAGTGCGTTAAAGCGCTGAGCTGCTGAACTTGCAGACCGAAAGGTCCCAGGTTCAAATCCCGGGAGCGGCTTGAGCGCCCGCTCTTAGCTCCAGCTTCTGCCAACCTAGCAGTTTGAAAACATGCAAATGTGAGTAGATCAATAGGTACCGCTCCGGTTGGAAGGTAACGGCGCTCCATGCAGTCATGCCAGCCACATGACCTTGGAGGTGTCTATGGACAACGCCGGCTCTTCGGCTTAGAAATGGAGATGAGCACCAGAGTCAGACATGACTGGACTTAACGTCAGGGGAAACCTTTAACTTTACCTTTAACTCTGTTTTTACTTGCCTTTAATTTTTTTTACTTTGTCAGAATCATCTGATAAAGTGAAAGTACCACTACAAAAGAAATATCATGGATTTTGCATTGATGCAAATTGAAAACTTACCCTAACCCTAATTGAATTCATTACTGTAGCAATGCCTGTTGTTTTGAGTTCTAAAAATAAAATACCTTTATGAAACATTTATGTATTTTTTTCTTTAGCACATGCACTTTGTTTTTCCAACAGGCTAATTTCCAAGTAGGAGAAAAAATAACTTCGTAGAATTAAATTGAGCAACAATGCATAGGTATACCACATTTAATAAATTAAATAATTTTCTGGGCATTACTTTAGAAATTATGGTACAAGAGTAAAAATAACATAGAATGAATATGGCTAGGCTCCTAAATTAGTAAAAGATAACAACAGTTCAACAAATTTCAGCAAGCTTTTTATTTAAAACTGAACATTATGCACATATGAAATTAAACAACCTAGTCAGTTAGGTCTTACCCTTAATGACTAACCAAAATGCACAAAAAACACCAACCCTGAAAATATCTCTTTCTGGATTTGCAAATACTGTACCAGGCATATGGATATTTTTTGTCAAGTATTGCAATGACCACAAATTTTCTTTAAGTTACAAGCAGTGACTTTACCCACTACTTCTAAAAGGTTATTTTGGCCTACTTTTCTGTTTTTAAAGTACATTTTTGTAAACAAATGCATTGCTCTTAAAGTAATGGGAAGTAACAACTAATGGCAGTTGGTTACTTTAAAAATTTATTCCAAATTCTGGTGATGTGTTCGTTTATATATACAATATATATATCAAACAACTATCTTAAAAGTAGTTACATTAGATCTTTTTTTTTTAAAGCTATGCTTTCAAAATTCATTAAGTCCAATATAATCTGATGAAGCCATATGGGCACTTCTAAAATGTCATTTATATTTTTTACAGTAGGTGGCAGTTTTACACAGTACCACTGTTAAACCTAGGAGAGAAGTATCCTGAGGCTTGAAAAGAAAGCCAGTGTGATGCAGTGATTTAAGTGCGGGATTGTTGTAGTTTGTTGGGGAATCCATGAACTTGGAGAAGTCACACTCTCTCAGCATCAGGGAAGGTAAAGGCAATCTCCCTCTGAAAAAAGTCTGCCAGGAAAACCCTGTGATAGATTCACCTTAAAGTGACTTGAAGGCACACAACAACATTGAAAATTGGGGAAAGGCCTCCATCTATCCCATCTGCCATGGAGCAAAAGAACAACAGCCAGCACTTGCTAGACTCAATCCTCCTCCCCTTTTTTTCTTTATGTGTCATACCTTTTTTAGATTGTAAATGGCTCAAGTCACTTTTTGATTTATGATGGGATGTACGAGTCTCATTGCGTTTTCTTAAGCAAGGAATACTCAGAGGTGGTTTGCAAGCCCCTCCCTGAAATAAAGCCTACAGCATCTGGTTTTAGTTGATAGTATCCCATTCAAAGTACTAACAAGGCTTGTTATTACTTGGAATACTTCAACATTCATAGTTGAAAACAATCTAGAAGTACTAGCCAAGTGGACTTTGCTTAGCTTCCAAAATTTGATCTGATGCCTTTAATGGATAAACAGATAACTGAAAACAATTTAAAATAATGTATCTTTTGGTTAACCACCATTAGTATAGGGGGAAACAGTACGATGAATTGCAGATAATTCTACATGACAATAATTGGGAAACAATTACATTTTTGGCTTCTCCCTCTGCTACTCCCCCCCACACACACACACACATCAACAGCTTCTGCACTAAAATTCAAAGTTAATCCCAGAGATGAATATTTTCGGTAGAAGGAAACAAACTATTGTGACAACATAATCTATGAACACACTGACCTTACCATGAGCTGTAATATACAAATCGCTGCCCTTTCTCACTCATCAACTCCTATCTCTTTATCTAAATAAGATGCAGTGCAGCTTAATCTGCCTTGCTTCCAATATGTTGCCAAAGGCAAAATCTTCCATTGATTGCATCATATCTGCCACATATCAGGAAGGGGAAACCTAAGCACGTTTGCCATATGCTCCTGTGCTCAACAACCTGGCTGCAACATTTTGGACCAGGTGAAATTTCCAAGATTCTTCAAATATTTTATTCTTCAAATAAATATCATTGACATCATTATCATCCTGTTAGAAATTGTCAACACAAACATTGTCATTATGTGCCTTCAAGTAATTTTCAACTTATGAAGACCCTAAGGTGAAACCATAACAGAGTTTTCTTGGCAGAATTTGTTCAGCGGAAGATTTGTCCTTGGCTTCCTCTGAGATTGAGAGAGTGTGATTTGCTTAAAGTCACTCAATAGGTTTCCACTACACAACAGTGGCTCTCTGACACAATGGCTCTTTTTAAACATGATACAGTACAATATTTTACAGCAGACTCCCAGCTAACCGGCATCTACAGAGATTAGTAGATGCCAATCTACTATTAAAACAGGCCTATACTATACCCCATACTATACCATACTACAAGCTCTGTATTGACTTGTTATTAAGATTGAAATACAGTAATAAAAAAGCACATTAAAACATATAAAAACAAACTTAATGTTACCCAGTTTTACTGTATTATAAAAACGGTTTTATGGATTCAATATGCAATTTTAATATTATTTCTTGGATGTTTTTGCTGGTTGCTTGAGTTCTTGTTAACGGAAAGTCTACTATATATATGGTTAAAAGATTGATAGCAACACAGACATCTAGAAGAAGCCTAGACAATTTAAATTTTTGAGCAGTCACAATCTTTATGCTATAGAAATAGTATACTGCAAAAAGTTGTTTTTTCTCAGACAGCTAGGGCTAACTCTCACAGAGAGAAAAGTGGTTAAAAGGTCAGAAATGTGTGAGGTCCAGACCAGAAGCACAGAGTAATTATTATTCTCCTTTAAAGCCGCCCTCTTTTTCATGTGCAAAAGGGCCTCTCGCAAATATGGCCCAAGAAGTGATTGTGGGAAGTGATCTGGTGAGGAATGAGACTGACTCCAGCGAACTAAAGGAGAACATGGGAAAGAATACGGGACAATTTATTTAACAGATATATTCCACTCGGCATAAAAACAAGTTATGCTGGTTGACTGCTTCTTCCAGGACTGAGCTGGCTACTTTCTATCACAATAGAGGTCACAGGTGAAAATATGTCGTCTATGCAGCCTAATCTCCATCACAAAAGCTCCACACAATGGCCGTTCTTCCTTGTGAGAGTGCAAGGACTGGAATAATAGGGGCATGACAGGTCAAGATTGAGATGCCTTGGGAGAAAGAAAAGCTAATGCTGGCCCCAACCATCCTGAGCTGTTTGGGGCTGAGGTACATGCCTCACTTTGGAGGGATTATTACTCATCGAAACGTATTTACTTCTGGGTAAATACGTTTCGATGAGGGTGCAAGCCAGAAATTCACACAAAATATCAACTGGGAGGATAGTTGGTTCAAGCTGCTGCTAAAAGCGTAAATGAAATAAAATTGTTATCAAATATAACAGAAAACAGAATTATATTGATTATAACACAGCGAATACCCTGTAATCCAAAACTGCAATCAAATGGAGCATTGTTTAGTACCAATTCTATCAAAATTATTAAGAATCTTATGGGAAGACTAGCTATGTCTCCTTTAATACATTTGATGTTAATAACTCGCTGAATATTTCATTTTGGGAAATACTTTTATATGAGCAAATCTACTTCACATGTTATCTTTCAATACCTTCAGTGTAACACATTTGTATTAATATATTCTGAATTTGTAAATTGATTCATCTGGAAACCAATTTGATTAATCTGTTCTGAATTGAGAAATGGTTTCCAAGAAACACACCTAAAAGCGCTCTATTAGGTATGTTTCTCGGAAACTGTTTCTAAATATATTATGATGCTACATTTGGCTATTTCCCAAACAAACTAAAGAAGAAGGAAATAATTGATAGATTTGGAACTGACCTAATAAGATGCTATTTATAAAAGAAAGGAATACAATTAATTGGTTTGACTTTCACCCAAAGATTCAAATTATGTAATCTCTTAGAGACAGAGCGACATAGTTTAAAAAGTGTCAGAGGATATAATTAATGTTTTTTATCTTCATGAAGTTTTTTTTAAAGATAATTGACAGTGGAGAATGGAAATGGTACAAAATAATTGCGGGGAAACAATTAAGGAACCTTTTGCTGCAATACCCAGCACATGTATCCTCAGCAGAGAGTTCCACTGAATGAATAAAAACACTATGTAACAAAACGTGAATAATTTTCTGTTCCTGGTTTGAAAGTGTAATGTCTTGTTTAATTGTGCAGTACTTACTTTGAAAGTACAATAGTTGTTATACTCCAAAAACTTTGTGTTCATGGCTGCTACAAACTATGGTGAATTGGTTGAGACTCTATCATAGATATTCATTGAAAAACTATAGCAAAATGTGCTGAAGGATTTCTTGCAAGAACAAAGATTTTGCAGTTTAATAAATCTTTTCCATGTTTTCATGATAAAACCAATTAGGAGATGATAATTATAACCCAGGAACAAAAATAGTGTTACATTGTGAAATTATTCCTTTACAATTGTGCATAGAACTGCAGTCCTAGGCCTTGCATTCCAATTAGTTTAGTATTTACTTAACAGTATAGATCCTTTTGTGAGCTAGTGTGGCCCCATCTACACTGCTATATATTGCAGTTTCGAACTGTATTATATGTTCGGTGTAGTCTCAACAGCAAGAATATCCCTGTGGGCAGAAAAATCAGGCAATCCAAGTGGACCCCCCCCCCCCCCGAGGGTCTTCCTCCAGAGGCAAACCAAGAATGGGGAACTTGGAAGTCCCTGAACAGACTCAGAAGCGGAGTTAGCAGATCAAAAGACAACCTGGCTAAGTGGGACTACCTAGAGCAGTGATGGCCAACCTATGACATGCGTGTCAGCACTGACACGCCTAGCCATTTTTGTTGACACGCTGCCGCATGCAGATTGATTGGACGACTATGTCTTTTGTGGCCAAATTTGGTGTGATTTGGTCCAGTGGTTTTGTTGTTTACTCCATGGGAATTATGCACATTACATTTATATATATATATATATAGAGAGAGAGAGAGAGAGAGAGAGAGAGAGAGAGAGAGACAGAGGGATGATTATTATACCATTCTATTATTATTCTATCATTATTGTAGTATATTATAATATGATTATATTACTTTATTATTATTATATTCATTATTATTACATTGAAACTAGAATAGCGAGAAATCAGGATGGAAACTGCAAGAGGTACCATAGATTGTTGTACATGGAAATAATGGTAGTAAATAGTTTTTGATTTATTAAATACAGTTATATATTACAATTATATATTTTTGTTATTTAAACTATACATATTGCAAAATTATGGGTTTTTTTCTCGAAGTGACACACCACCCAAGTCATGCTAGGTTTTTGACACACCAAGCGCAAAAGGTTGCCCATCATTGACCTAGAGGGATCCTCCACCTTGTGCAACTCAGCATCTGTATGCTTACCCGCAATACCCTGTTTCATGCACAGAGGAAGAGCTGTTGAGAGCTGCGAAGAAAGCAGTTGCTGTTGCCTGTTTTTGGTCTAAAACTATTTAGCAGCTTGTGATATCTTTATCAGTTTAAAATACTAAATAATATATGGCAGCGTGGATGGGACCTGAGGTTTTGCAGTATTGCATCTGGACTCTGAGAAACTGGATTCAAAGCCTCCCTTGGCCATGGAAACCCATTGGTTGACCTGGGATGGACAAGTCACACTTTCTTAGCCTCAGGTCCCTTCCACACACCTGATGAAAATCCCACATTACCTGCTTTGAACTGGAATATATGGCAGTGTGGACTCAAATAATCCAGTTCAAAGCAGATAGTGTGGGATTTTCTGCCTTGATATTCTGGCTGTGTGGAAGGGCTCTCAGAGGATGGCAAAGGTGAAATTTTGAATACATCTTGTCAAAAAAACAAAAACAAAAACACAACAACCCATGATAGGTTTGCCTTAAGGTTTCCATAAGTCAGAAATGACTTAAAGGTACACAAGAAGCCCCTCTGTGCTTGATAGCTCTACTTTTGCATGATTACGGTGCTAGAAGTCTGAGGGTCCATCTACGGCCCCTTCCACACAGCTGAATAAAATCATACATTACCTGCTTTGAATTAGAATATATGGCAATGTGGACTCAGATAACCCAGTTCAAAGCGGATATTGTGGGATTATCTGCCTTGATATTCTGGGGTATAGGGCTGCGTGGAAGGGCCCCGCGAGAATCCGACTAGGTATGGGCAAACTTTGGCCCACCAGGTGTTTTGGACTTCTAACTCCCACAATTCCTAACAGCCTCCGGCTGTTAGGAATTCTGGGAGTTGAAGTCCAAAACACCTGGAGGGCCAAAGTTTGCCCACGTCTGATTTACACTGTGGAATTAATCCAGTTTGACGCCACTTTAGCTGCCACGGCTCAATGCTATGAAATTTTGGGTCCTTCCACACAACCCTATATCCCAGAATATCAAGGCTGAAGATCCCACATTATCTGAGTGTGGACTCAAGATAACCCAGTTCAGAGCTGATATTGTCGGATTTTCTGCCTTGATATTCTGGGGTATAGGGCTGTGTGGAAAGGCCCGTAGTTCGGTAAGGCGCCATTTCCCCACTAGGCCTGCTTTGCCTTCTACTAGTTTCTTTCCCAGGGCGCCGCCTTTCTGGGTTGCTAGGCAACGCCAGACTTGAGGGAGGGGGGGCGCTTATTTCGGCTCTTGGAAATCCTCCGCGAAGGACCCGCCCCTCAGGTTCGGCGTTGCCTAGCACCTCAGAAAGGAGGCGCCCTGGGGGGCGTGGCCTAGCCCGCTCTGTGGGTGGTTGCTGCCTCCCTCCCCCGCCCGCTAAGGCGAGCCGACGTCAGAGCATCCCGGCGCGCGCGCCCGCCCAGGAGAAGCGCCCCTCTCCCTCCGTTTGCCCCGGAAGGAGTCGCCCCCTCGGCCTCGGAAGTTGTCCTGAGCGAGGCCTGCCTGCTTTCCCTGCCGCTGCTGCTTATTGGAGGTCTGCTTCGCGTCCCGGCGGGGAGAGTCTCCGGCTACCCGCGGGCGGCTGGGCCTCATGAAGAAGAAGGTGAGCCAACCGTCCAGGTCTCTCCCCCTCCTGCCCCAGAGTGAATCTTCCTCCTCAGCCTGACTTGGGAGGCACTCAAAACTGCTGCTGTGAGGGGAAAGCGGGCGGGAGGGGCGCCTTGGGCTTGCCTTGTGGGCAGGGTGGGTGCTCATTAAATGTAGACGCCTCTCTGTTGACGCGCGTCAGTCCTGGAAGGGAGGCTGTTGTCAACAAATGCCCGCCCTGGCTGCGGTTTGGGCTGGGCAGCTCCTTTGGCTGAAGTGGTCATTGACGTGTCCGGCTGCGTGCTTTACCTCCAGGAAGTGTCTATATTGCCATGTCTCTCTGTGTGTTTTTCTCTTTTCAAAGCACCGAAAGTACAAGTCGGGCGCTTTCATAGCAAGTGTGAGGGGCATCTCGAAACCAGCTTCCTATTTTTCTGCAGTTGGGTTCCTTATAAAGGTGTAGGGTGCAGCTACAGCAGGCATGGGCAAACTTGGGCCCTCCAGGTGTTTTGGACTTCAATTACCACAATTCCTAACAGCCTCAGGCTCTTTCCTTTCTCCCCTCAGCTGCTTAAGCTAACTCTTTAGGCGAGCACAATTCAACCACCTATGAAGTTTATCTGGGGAGGCCTTGCTCACAGTTCTGCCTTCTTTGCAAGCATGATTGGTGAGGACAAGAGACAGGGCCTTCTCAATGGTGGCCCCTCGGCTATGGAACTCTCTCCCCAGGGATATTAGATCAGCCCCTCCCTCCTGATTTTCCGCAAGAAAGTAAAAACATGGTTCTGTGACCAAGCCTTTGGAGAACATGTGCAACAAATAGATATGGAACGATTTGTTATGACTATTGGAACAGCCCGGTTTATGCTTGTGGATTATGCCAGTGTGGTCCAACCTTTAGTTACTGCGGGCCAATCAAACTTTAGTATAGGAATGTGAGGGCCAGAGACATTGCAGAAATAAAATGTTTCTTAAAATCTTAAAGCAGTAAAAAGAGTGATTTTTTCCAAATATTAAATTAAAATATATTTCCAGTAAGAAGGGCAAGGGCCAACAAAAATGAATTGGTGGGCCGCATGCAGCCCGTGGGCCACGGGTTGGACCACACCGTATTATGTATTCAATTATGATGGTATGGTTTTCAATTGTTTTTAATCGGTTTAAGTGTATTTTATTATTCTATTTTAAATGTTCAATTTAATTGTGTATTGTTGTTAAGGCATCGAATGGCTGCCTTTATGTAAAGTCACCTTGAGTCCCCTTCGGAGTAGAGAGGGGCAGGATAGAAATATCGCAAATAAATAAATAAAGTGCTGGCTTTAGCCTATAAAGCCTTTAACGGTTCTGGCCCAGGTTACTTGTTTGAATGTATTTCCTCCTATGAACCACCCTGGAGATTAAGATCATCTGGGGAGGCCCTGCTCTCGGTCCCGCCTTCTTTGAAAGTGCGACTGGTGGGGACGAGAGACAGGGCCTTCTCTGTGGTGGCCCCTCAGCTGTGAAACTTCCTAGCAATATTAAATCAGCTCCCTCCCTCCTAGCCTTCAAAAGGAAAGAAAAAAACCTGGCTTTGGGATTAGGCTTTTGGAAAATAGCACAGTGCAATAATATATTTGAAATATGTGCAATTACCATGATTTCCTTAGATCATGATTTCTAGATGGTGTGATTTTAATATTGAATGTTTAATGTGTATTTTAAATTCAATTTATTTTGATCTTAATGTTTGTATGTAAGGCATTGAATAATTGCCATATGTAAGCTGCCTTGAGTCCCCTTCGGGGTAGAGAAAGGTGGGGTAAAAATAGGGCAAATAAATAAATAAATAACTTTTCCACACCCTCTGTAAGCAAGTAATTTGCCCTAAATTCCCCTCTACCCTGTTGTCACAAACATTTCTCAGAGTAAAAAAGAAACAAATTACTCACATTCAGCTATCAATTGGTATGGGACTTTAAAAGCGAGGCCAGTCAAATCCAACCTCTTCCATCAACTATCATTTTTATCCAACTAAGGATATCCACAAGGGAAAATGAGCCTGACTCTTACTGCGCCCGACTTGGTAGTAAGGATGTTTCTTTATTCGGAGATGATCTATAACTGATGACTCCAGTATGGCATCAAGCCTTTCATATTTACCATAGACCTAGAGGAATTGAAACATGTTCTCGACATGATTTTTCTTTACATTGAACATTGAACATGTATGTTGTTCTTTGAGGTAGTGGAAGCAATATATATGTGTGTGTGTGTGATGACAAGAAATGGCTACTGCTGGATGGGGGAATACTAGAATTTGCAGCAAAAAGTAGTTTTTCTAGCCTCTAAATTTAAATAGGTACTGTATATAGAATAACTTGTTGGGTTTTGACTCTTAACAGCTAAGGTTTTACATTTTGCTTTACATTTGTCTAACTATCTTCAGAATAAGATCCATGCTTTTATGCCTCTTGTAAAATCTTTACAATATATTAGTAAAGTGATTCTGTGTGTGCTTTCAGACTGATGCCCAAATTGCCAAAGGAATTCTAAATGAACCAAGTAACTAAGTTTTTGAAGTATGGCCTGAGAGGTACAGTATGCCAGAAACAGTGACATTTGTTCACTCAAGCATCTCTTCTTGGCATTTAAACAAAATAGTTCTATTTTTTTAAAAATTGAACTTGCTTCTCAAGCAAGTAAAAAGTGAATCACATCAATGATAAAAAGACATAGATCCTGCTTCAGGTTTGTAGAATAAAAAGAGGAAGATTTGTTTGACAGTGCCAGATCAATGCAATAATCGTTCATAGGCATTTATACCCAGTGGGAGTCAGACTCATTTTCCCTTGTGGATGTTCTTAGTGGGATAAAAGTGATAATTGATGGAAGAGGCTGGATTTGACTGGCCTTGCTTTTGAAGTCCCATGCCAATTGGTAGCAGAATGTGGGTAATTTTTTTTTTACTCTGAGAAATGTTTGTGACAACATAGTAGAGGGGAATTAAGGGCAAATTATTTGCTTACAGAGGGTGTAGAAGAGTTAGTCTTACACTGCATAATTCACATTTATTTATTGGATTACTGAGATGAGATGCTGTCAATGTTATAGATGGTATACTTAAACCTGTGATTTAATTTGAATGCTGCTTAGTAGTATAAACATAAAAAGGTGGTTGATATAGCTACACAGTATTGGAAGCTGGCACTGGTGTTTTAAGTACAAATTCAGCACTGTCTTCTTATTCGAAATACAAGGTTTCTGAGGGATAAAATCAGAGTTAGCTGGGTCATACTTCTGAAGTTATCAGACGGCACTCATGTTCCTAACTGTCTAATTAATTTTTATTAGTGAATGAAGTAAGCCATCCTTTTATCAATTTTTCTTCCTATGGACTCTGTAGGTCTTATTTCTGAATTAATGTATAACGAAAATACCAACTTTAAATAAAGGTGATATGATTAGGCTTATAGTGCTTATGTATACTTTAAATAGGGTTGTTGTGTGTTTTCCGGGATGTATGGCCATGCTCCAGAAGCATTCTCTCCTGACATTTTGCCCACATCTATGGCAGGCATCCTCAGAGGTTGTGAGGTATATATACTTTAAATAATTTTTATTCCAGTTCATTCTTTTATTTGAAGATCAGTTCATTATCTAAACCCAGAAATCTTACATTGTTTCAATGATTAACACTGAAATATTGGAACATTGAAGGGATAGTCTAGAAAATGTTCAACCAGAATGATTTAGGTTTATGCTTATATGCACGTACAGAAAGAGTCTTTTCATGTGCCACTGTGATTAATAAACCAAAGAGGCCCTGTGAAAACTTAGTTATAGTGAATGCTAATTCAAACTTCATGGTAGTTTTTAATTTGCTAGGTTGGGTTCAGTAAGTTATGTCCCTGACAACTAACTTTATTTACCATTTTATTTTAGCTTAAATCCAGTAGAAGGAAACTGCATTCATAAAAATATTGAATGAGGTTAGGTAGCATTTTTTAATTTGGAAAATAGTGGAAATTATTGGTGGACAGTAGAAATAATATTATTTTGCAAGTTATTTGGAGATACTGGATGGATTTATGCAAATAGTTTTGTATTTGAAATGCTTGGCCTTTAAACCTTTTCCATTCCATTCATTCTCACACATATATATGCATGTGCATGTGTGAATGAAATGGAAATGGTTTAAATTAACTGCCTTTGAATAACTTAAAATCTGTTATATTAGTGTTTAAAATGAGTGGAAAATATTTGCCTTAAACTTGCCTGGGTTTCACCCAGTGGTGATCATTTCTTTGTGTATTCTTTCATTGCAACACCCTGTTCCTGCTAAAATGCTTGTTCCCTGGTGAGGCCTGGGATGCTGGGGATGAGGGTCAAACCACCCAGTTGTCCTGTCACTTTGGTCCATTGCTGCAAAAGCTGGTCATTTCTTGACAATATCAAAGCATTTTTAAGGATTTTTAGGCTAGTTCTGCTTAACAATCCGAAATTCTTTTCTTCTCTCTCTGGAGAAAACATATGCCTGATACTATGCTTGTCCCAGGATCAGGCCTATTCCTCTTTCTGACATAAAAAGAGGTGTGTGGAAATTGTCAGTGTTTGTCTGTGTTTGCAGGTCCTGACTCTTTACTTTGGCTGCTTTCAAAGGGCTTTCTTTCCCTTGTTGAGCATTTGTTCCAGTCAGGCTGTCTGTGTCCCTGAAGGATCTTGCCCATGGAATTGAGCAGATATTGTACAGCTTTTCTTTCTTCTTTGTTTGTGGTTTGCTTTTAAACCAGTTCTTTTGTGGAACAGAAAGATTTGATCCCCATCCTGTAGGGATGTCTCGTGGTGAGCAGTAGGGGTATGGGACAAAATGTGGATATTGTCACCAATATAAATACTACTCCACTAATGACATTTTCCTTCAGTTCTCACATTTCAAAAAAGGGGAAAAATCATGAGGTGCTGAATTTTAATGGGGGAAAGTCCTGGAGCAGTTTTTGGCCCCAGGAATTCCTTAGGTGGTGGTACAGAAGTGGATCAAAGTCCATGTCTGTTTTTTAAAAAAGAAAGTAAATACCTTAAAGGCCCTAGGTCCTGTCTGATTTTGGAAACTAAGCAAGGTTAGCCCTGTTTAGTACTTGGATGGGAGATCACCAATAAATATGAGATGCTTTCGGTTATATTTCAGAGGAATTATCTGGCAAAACCACCTCTGAGTATTCCTTTCTTAAGAAAATTATATGAAAATCATGAGGTCATCATAAGTTAACAGTCGATTTGAAGGCACATACACACACATTTAACAATGCAGAGATGTCGTACCACTTTTTTCAAAGGTAAATCCTTTCTCCTTAGGCTTCCAGAAGAGGCAGTCCACACTTTTTGCTAGAAAAAGTGTAGGTTGAGGAATCTGAAAGAATAGAGGCTGTATGCAATCTTAGGGCTACATTTTACCCATCACCGCATTATATATAGAACTTATTTTGCTGCTTTAGCAACAGTTATGGTTCTGGAATAATCTGAGTATGAGATAGCTCTCTTCATGCATATTAAATGCTGAATTTATTCTAGTAACTTCCCTTTGGCAAAGTTAAAGATGGACCATGTGCAAAGGATTTGTTCTATTTATCTGGCCTAACCAATTCCCTAAATAGTTTATTGATGTTCCTTGGTGTAGGAGGCAAAGATGTCATTATAGTCAGTTTTAGATAGAACAAATATTAGAAGGATATACATACATTTATAATACATTAAATGAACCTTAGAGCTCTGCCTACTACAAGACACAGTAGTTGTTTAAGCTGTTGGTTTAGTGATACAAGGGAGGGAAGGAGTTGGGATTACAGGGCAGTTGTTTTTCAAGCACATCTAATTTTTGAGTGTTTACACCTTACTGTACTTATGCTTTGAACATTCACTGAGTTTCTTTTTTATTAATTTTTATTTAGACACATTCATATAAAACTTACATACAAAGGTACAAACAGACAAGTTAAAATACTTTTTCTAGAGTAAAAGAAAACATTTTACTACATTCTAAACATCAAAATACATTAACTGCATGCAATCTACATTATCTAATGTAAGGACGTTACATTCTCTGTCTGATAGTTATATTCACTCAATTTTCTACACCCATTAAATGAAAAAGAACCATTGATACATCATTTCCTCACACAATAATCTTTGCTGGAGGAACATAATGAATGGGCTCCAGTCTTTTTCAGAGTTATTTTGAGATGTTACTTCTATAGCATCCACTAAATTTCTGATGGGTGGGAGATAGGAAAGGGCTTAAATTTCAATGGTAGTGATGCAGGAAAAATAGGAGTCAATACAGAAGTCCTTTTTTGAATTGTCAAAACTAATTATGAGTATAGATATCTCAATTTTAGATGTGTGAAAATGTTAAGAATTATATTATATCTTGTAGTGTCAACAATTTTGAGGTTGCTTTCTTAGCTAAGACAAAATGTTTTGATCACTTCTGTTTTTGCTTCTGGTTTGACTACTGGTTGATGAAATGATAACCAGGAAATCCTTTGCTCTCCTTGCTCTTCTTACAAAAAATAAGCCTGAGACCTTATTCCTATGCACCTGGGGTTCTCTGAATGCTTTTTCAATGTAACAGACAAATCACTGGCCAACACACATGTTGGTGCTTCAGATGTTAGACCTATTTCTAGGTATATGTGACCTACTGAGTCCAAAAATGGCACAAGTTTTCCCCTATTCATTCTAGTTTTTGATACAGAATATATGCCATATACTAGTCGCTATCTGCTTGCCCATAGAAAATCATGATAACCGTATGTAAAAAAACTGGTAGAGCTGATGTCTACCTAATACAATTTTCTGAAACAGTGCCTCAAATAACCCCGGGAACAGGCCCAAAAACAAAGACACCAAGAAAAAAAGTTGTCCTGTGTAATGTGTGACTTTTCCACAGGTAGAAATTGTTATTAACCACTGCATTTCCAAAATTGAGAAGAAGGGACTTTGTTAAAAGGCAATGGCCCACTACCTGTAGTGAACATAACAGTAGAAAAACATTAGTCTACAGGCTATCTCATCTTCATAGGTGCCACTATTGAAATAGATGTTTTATAATGTGTGTGTGTGTGTGTGTGTGTGTGTGTACCTTCATGTTGCCTGCCAACTTATGGATCCCATGGATTTATAAGAGAAAGTTTCTCCAGTTCCTTCCTCTGAAATATATATGTAATATTTGATAAAATAAATATCTACAAACTATTAACATCTATTAAATCTCTCCAATTTCTGTAATGGCAGCTATGAGGAAAATCAACCTGTAGTCTTGTATATTTTCTAGTTTCCTAGCTCACCATGTATTTAGTTAGAAAAATAGAGAAAACTCGCGTGACATAGTAGTTTGAATGTTGGACTTGGAATTTGTGGGAGCCATGGTTTGAAGCCATGAAAACTCACTGGGTGAACATTGGCAAGTCATACACTTTCAGTTTCAGAAGAAGGTATTGGCAGACCTTCTTTGAATAATTCTTATCATGAAAACCCTATGATATTTTGCTGTAATTTGGAGTCAGTTTGAAGATTTCGAACAGTTCTAGATATGTGGCTTTATGAAATTATTTGAGCAGCAATATAGGCTTTGTGCACAGTGAGTTTTCTGTCAACTGGACAGAAAACATTCTTTCTCCTTCCTTCTCCTCAAAAGAAGAATAGTCCATTTGGTCATAGAGGCCACGAGAAGTAATGAAACTTAAATTACAACCTGAATATTAGAGTATACTCACCCATAGTAAAAAAAATACTACTGGTTGTGAACAAATTTAAGGAGTAGCATGAAGAAATTGATTCAGGAAAAAGATGTCCTATACTTTCTTTATAATTCTCCTTGGGGGAAAAAGGGGAGAGAGCGTAAAGGAATAAATCATTCATCAATATTGAGAGGTATGGAGATCAGTAAATATTTAGGATTGGTGTTGCAACATTAGACCAGAATGTTATAGAAAAGTGGTTCTCAACTTAGGGTATCCAGATGTTTTTGGCCTTCTACTCCCAGAAATCCCAACAGCTGGTAAACTGGTTGGGATTTCTGGTAGTTGTAGCCCAAAAACATCTGGGGATCCTAGGTTGAGAACCACTGTTATAGAAGGACTATATCCACTTTTTAAAAGACGATTATAGCTCCATAGAAAACCAGATTTGGATAAACTTAAATATTTCGCAGAGGAAGGCTATTGTGGCAAACCTTCTCTAAGAATATCTTACCAGGAAATTTTTATGATAGATTTGTCCTAGGGTCCTTGTAAAAAGTGACTTGAAGACATAAAAATAATGTATACAATGTTTCTTATTAAGTGTCTTGATTAGATACAGATAGAAACTTATTTTTACTCAACTTTCACTACTTGCCTATTGGTGTTATACTGAATAATCTATTTGGGGAAATACATTTCCTCAGGAAAAGATGGCTACAAATACATTTATATTTAAGGAAAGTTGAATCATAATACTTTACAGAGATTGAATTACTAGACTTTTCATTCCCCCCAAAAAAACAACAACAACAAAAACAAAACCCCACAACATTTTGCTAATACTATGCCAAGAAGTATGTTCTAATTTTGCAGGTCATTTTAAATAGAAATATTTTCCTTTTCATTTAGGTAAACAAGATAAAGTTGATGATTAATATAAGATATTGGTCACATAACTTTAAGCATTCATAGGGATGAGATCTGTGGTTGAGCTGTTCAAAAGAAGCCTGGAATGGGAGAAAACACAGAAAAGTATTCATTGTCATGATTGTAAATGGATTTTGATAAAAGCCTTACCCTATCATAAATAGAATATGCAGAATATATGTTGGCAATACTTTGTGGAAATGTCCAAAAGGTAAGGTTTATTGTATATTTATACTGATATATATATATATAGAGAGAGAGAGAGCGAGAGAGAGAGAGAGAGAGAGAGAGAGTTTTCTGAAGGACCTCCTGTCCTTCAGAAATGTATCCAATTATTTAAAATGTGGTATGCATGATGATGACATAGAAACAATGCTTAATTTACTGATGGCTGTTAAATTGCCTACTGTATATTATGTACTAAGGAAACTGTTCACATCAGACTGATTTTGGGATGGGGAGGTCGAGCAACTATGATATTCATACTGTATAGTAACATTCCAGTGAAAATGGGATGTTTTCAAGATAAGTTTGTTAAAAGATTGGTGTTTATTACTTTGCAAATAAAATTGCATTATTTGTTCCCATATTATTCATTTAATTCAATCAAAACATTTTATGGATATGTATTTTATATAGCTGTAAAAGAAAACTCTTGAGTTTTCAAAAACTTCACCCTTAATCTCCACATTTCGACATGCCCACAAGTACATTTATAGAGTTCAAATGCTTTCTGGTCAAAAGGAGATCGGCAAAGCCTATTTTAGAAAAGATCTACTGCCGACGTAACCCTAATGCTAGTGGTAAAATGCCATATGTAAGCAGTAGCATCCATAAATGTTTTATTTGTACTGTAGGTGTTCTGTGATGCATACTTTGCAGTAAAACTGTCATCTTTAATAGAAATCTCTCTAAATAAGTCTGAAGAGTATTTCGCATCACTGACAGTCATGCTGAAGAATGTCATTATGTATCTCAGTTGCATATTATCACAGGGCTGTTGTTTTATTCCTAAGTGGCTGTTTTCTTTTTGAACCCATGCATATTAATGCAATTTTTTTCTGTGTAGTTCCAGAGATATATGATTAATTCAGTTCTTTTTAAAAATGAAATATAATCTTCCTCTGTTTATTAGAACTTCCTTTAGTAAGTGCAGTGCTATATTGATTCCTAGAGTGTTTCATCATATTTTGATATTTTTATGTGGAAGGCTTTATGTGACCAGATATGTATGTACTTCTCTTAGTTCTGCTCTCTCCAAAATGATGGGCCCAGGCTGCAAAGCTATACAGATTAACACTTCCAAAAGCTGATAAAGCTGCCTTTAGTCAAACGTTTGCACTGATTGTGAGAAAACTGTACTGTAATTGTCAGACTTTTTTGTGGCTGCCTTGGGAGGGATCAGCTGGTTTTTCTACTGATGACACAGTTCAATTTTGTCAGTGAAACAGGAGCGGAGATAATTCCTCCTGCAGTCTTCTCCATGCTCCCAAAGCTGCCCGGGAGGGGTGGGAATCCTCTGTAACAGGTATTTTGAGCAGCAGGGAAAGGAAGAAAAACTTGCTGCACTAGTAGATGCCATTTAACACAATGTTGGATTTATACCTATGTACTCAATACCTAGATGTATATATAGCTTTTTATTTGTTATGGTCTTAAGAAATAGATATTCTCATAACTTCTACAGGGTAGAAATGAGATTTGCTTTTGAATTTTTTTTTGAATGTGACAGAAAATGTGTACTTAAATAATCTATTGCAGTTGAGTACCATTATTCAGTTATGTGGTGCTAAAAAGGATGTTATTTTGGATGCTTCAAACATGGATCATCATGTCTATATATAAAATGGTATCCTTCAAGTGGTGTGTCACGACCCAGGCTACAGAGCACCAATAACCATACGCAGAGGCCAGATTCTATCTAATATCTTTATTAAGGAAATATATAAGATTAATAAAAATAAATGTAAAAGTTAGTTCAGAAGCAGACCTTTCAGGAAAGGTCAAAATTAGTCCAAAAAAGCAATGTCCAATATGAAATATTATGTTCCAAAGTTGTAATCCAATAACCGAAACACTCACTTTGCCAGGCAAAGTGAGGGGAGATGACAAGGTCCTTTAGTCCATAAACTTGAGCAAGGCTAGGAAATAACTTGATACTTGAAGCAAGGCTTAAAACGTGAAACAAGGTAACAAGGAACAAGAACAAGGTCCGTGGAATAACTTGGTAAAATCCGTGATACAAGGCAAGGTATAGTCCTGGAAAACAAGCAAGGTCCGTAGGTAAACAAAGGCTGGAAACTGGAGCGAAGGCTGGAAAGCAGGGCAAGGCTTGAGCAGGAACGAGGCTTGAAACGGAGCGCGCTGTCCAGACACAACTCGCTCCGGAGGCTGACGAATTGACTCCGCGAAGTTACTACGCGGGTAAAACACCTATATAGAGTCTAACTTTCTCGCCGAAGCAGTTCTCTGGGAACCAGAAACGAAAGCTAAACTCTGGGACCAGATGTTTGACTCCCTAAAGATTCTCACGGAAAGCAGTCTTAATTGGCTACATTCTTAGCTGCAATTCTAGCACTCCTGCGCGAAGCTGCTTCCAAACCCCTCTGTTGTTTACAAAACTCACGGCGCAAGAACACGGGAGATGTGGGCTCTGGGTTTGTTTGACATACTTCTGGGACACAACTTTCTTGCAGGTGCAAGGTTCCCAGATCTGCCTGGGAAAGATCTGGCTGAGAAGATTCCAGTTCTGACTGGGAAGGTAAAAAACCCAAGTTTTCTTCTTCATCAGGGATTACAATGTCCTGAGCAGGACTACAAGGCCCATGGGTCATCACACTATCCCCCTCCTCAAGGCCCCTCCCAAACTGGGGCCCTCTCCCCGAGGCGCGAGGTCGCGGCTTGGCGGGATAGGTCTGATGAAAGCGACGGGTTAGATCAGGAGCATGGACTGTGGAGGCGTCTTCCCAAGAGCGTTCCTCAGGGCCAAAACCCACCCAGTCAATGAGATATTGTAGGCGGCGGCGGTGAAAGCGAGAATCCAAAATGTCCTCAACCTCGAACTCCTCCTCCCCATTCATCAAAACAGGAGGGGGGGCCGGTTGGTCTGTATCAGGACGCACACCATCCGCCGGAAGGAGCAGGGAACGGTGAAACACTGGGTGGATGCGCATTGAACGCGGAAGTTGGAGTTTGAAAGTCACGGGGTTTAATTGCGCCACCACTGGATAGGGGCCAATGAAACGGGCATCTAACTTCCGGCAAGGGCGGTGGGAGGGCAGAAAGCGAGTGGACAGAAAAACCCGATCTCCTACCTTGATTTCGGGGCCCGGCTGGCGATGTTTGTCAGCGTGGCGTTTATAGTCCTCCTTGGCTTGGTCTAGTTGCTGGAGCAAAAGTTGTTGTACCGCTGTGAGTTCCTGCAGCCAATCCTCTGCTGCGGGAACTTCTGAAGTTTCAATGACAGGGGGAAAGAAACGTGGATGGAAGCCGTAGTTTGCAAAGAACGGCGTTTCTTTTGTAGAAGCTTGAACTCCATTGTTATAGGCAAACTCTGACAGTGGTAACAGAGAAGCCCAATTGTCCTGTTGGTAGTTTACATAACAGCGAAGATACTGCTCCAAAGTGGCATTGGTGCGCTCCGTTTGCCCATCTGTTTGGGGATGATGAGCTGAAGATAAGCGAGAGTCTATGCCCAATAGTTTTTGTAGTGCCTTCCAAAAACGAGAGGTGAATTGAGATCCACGGTCTGTGACTAAACTCTTGGGCAATCCATGTAGTCTGAAAACATGTTGAAGGAATAGATCTGCAGTCTCTTTGGCCGTGGGAAGACCTTCACAGGGAATGAAATGGGCTAACTTGGTGAAAAGGTCCACCACCACTAGAATCGTGGTGAATCCACAGGAAGGTGGTAGGTCAGTGATGAAATCCGCAGAAATTATTTCCCATGGCCGAGATGGGGTAGGAAGGGGATGCAGAAGCCCTGAGGGCTTCTCCCTTCTTATCTTGGAGCGCTGGCATACTGGGCAGGTGTTGACATATTTTTCCACATCTTTGCGGATCTTGGGCCACCAAAAATCCCTTAGGATCAGATGCATGGTTTTAAATAGTCCGAAATGCCCTGCTGGTTTGCAGTCATGACACAGACGAAGCGCTTTCTCCCTGCCCGGTCCGGGTGGGATATAAACATGATTTCTATAGCATAGCAGTCCATCTTTAAGCGAAAAGGGAAAATGCAGACCTTGACGAAGTTGGTCCTGCGCCCAGGCATCTGCTTGCTGACTAGCCCTGATTTCTTGAGCACAGATGGGTCCTGGAGCAGAGGAAGTTGAACCAATGGGAGTGGATTTGATGTTCCCCACTGTGAGCGTGGCAAAGTTCTCGGGTTGTAGTAATTGGGATTCAAAGGTCTCCTTGCGTCCTGCAGCGTATTCCGGTTTACGTGACAGGGCGTCTGCTTGCTTGGTTTGGGCTGGGGTCACATAATGAATCTGGAAGTTAAAACGTTCAAAGAACAAAGCCCAACGTTGCTGCCTCTGATTTAGTTTGCGGGCAGTTCTTAGATGTTCTAGATTTCGATGATCAGTGTGGACTTCAATGGGAAATTTGGCCCCTTCTAGCCAATGTCTCCAAGTTTCAAAGGCTGCCTTTATGGCCAGTAGTTCCTTTTCCCAAATGGTGTAATTTCTCTCTGGTGTGGTTAGTTGACGGGAGTAAAAGGCACAGGGATGAAGGTGGTCTCCCACCGGTTGTAAGAGTACAGCCCCAATTGCCACATCAGAGGCGTCCGCTTGCACAACAAAAGGGGTTCCAGGATCTGGGTGCTGTAGAATTGGCTGGGACGTGAATAATTTCTTTAGTTGCTGGAACCCTTTCTCTGCTTGATCAGTCCAGCGGAAGGGCTGTTTTCCACGGATGCAGCTAGTGATTGGGTCAGACCAGCGGGCAAAATCTGGAATGAACTTGCGGTAATAGTTCGCGAACCCCAAGAAACGCTGCACCTCTTTCTTGTTAGTTGGCGCCCGCCATTCCAATACTGCTGAAACCTTGGCTGGATCCATGGAGAGCCCTAGAGGCGAGATACGGTAACCAAGGAAATCTACCTCTTGTAGATCAAAAGCGCATTTTTCCAACTTGGCATAAAGTCCATGATCCCGCAATCGTTGTAACACCATTTTGACGTGGTTCTCATGTTCTGATTGTGATCTAGAAAACACCAAAAAATCGTCCAGGTAGATTATCAAGAACCTATCTAGATAGTCCTGAAAAATGTCATTGACAAAATGCTGGAACGTTGCGGGAGCTCCGCATAATCCATAATTCATAACTCGGGACTCGAATAATCCGAATTTGGTCTGGAAGGCGGTCTTCCACTCGTCCCCTTCTCTGATGCGAACTAAGTTGTAAGCCCCCCGAAGATCCAGCTTGGTGTAAACCTTGGCTCCTCGAAGCCGATCCAGTAGATCCGAGATTAAGGGCAGGGGATAGCTGTTCCGCTTGGTGATATTGTTCAATGCTCTGTAGTCCACCACCAAGCGTAGTTCCCCTGACTTCTTCTTCACAAACATCACTGGGGAGGCGGCTGGGGATTGAGAGGGTCTAATGAATCCCTTACGAAGGTTTGTCTCTATGAATTCCCTGAGAGCTTCTTGCTCTGGTTCAGTCAGGGAGTATAGGTGCCCTCGCGGGATCGGGGCCCCCTCCACCAGGTCAATGGCACAGTCATAAGGTCTATGTGGGGGTAATTTCTCGGCTTCTTTTTCATTGAATACATCCCAATACTCGGAGTACTTCTTGGGCAGGGTGATGATGGGCTCGGTGTCTGTGGCATGGCAGACCTTGGCTACAAGGCAATGGTTTTGGCAGTACTGTGAAGCAAACTGCAGTTCTCTGTTGGACCAGGAGATGCTTGGGTCGTGGAGAGTCAGCCATGGAATTCCCAAAATCACAGGGAAATGGGGAACCTCGTTAACAAAGAAGGAAATCTCTTCCATATGTTCCCTTATCCACATCCTGGTGGGTTCCGACCACTGACTTACGGGGCCCGTCTTGAGGGGGCGGCCGTCTATGGCTTGCACCACACGGGCATTCTTGAAATCATGATATTGTAATCCCAGAGAGTTGGCATACTCTCTATCAATGAAATTGTTGGTGGCTCCGGAGTCTATCATGGCGTGGATCATGACGGGTCCCCTTTTTGCTGACCATAAGGTGACCATGAGAAGGAACAGGACCCCGGTTGGCGGCTCTTGAACGGGTTTTTTGACCGGGTTGGCGAGCCTCTCTACGCCCGGTCGTTGGCTTCCCCCGCCGGCTGTGTGCCAGCCGGCTCAGACGCCTTCGTCTCCGTGGAGGACGCCGCCGCAAGACGGGCGGCGGCCTTCCCTTTGGCTGGGCACTCTCTGGCGAAGTGGCCCCCGTTCCCGCAGTACCAACAGAGGTTTAAGCGTTGACGACGGGCCTTCTCGGCGGCATCTAATCTGGGACGCACGTTGCCCAACTGCATCGGCACCTCCTCGCTTCCTCTGGGGTATGGGGTTGGTGGTGGGGGTCTCCACACTGGACGTGGCTGAACGCTGGCGGGAGCGGGGGGTTTTGCCCCAGCTCTACCGCTCTGGCCTCGAACCCATTGTTTCCTGTTGGCAATCATGACTTCAGCCCGTAAACATTGATCAATGAGTGCTTCGAGGGTCTGGGGAGGATCCACCTTGGAGATTTCCTCCAGCATTTCGATGTTGAGACCCTCCCGGAATTGTCCTCTGAGGGCTACATCATTCCAGCCGGTGTTGTGGGCCAGCACTCGGAACTCGGCTATGTACTGAGACATAGGTCTGTCTCCTTGGAAGAGGCGACGGAGTTTGTGACCGGCTGCCTCCAAATTGTCCTCGATTCCCCAAGTCTCTTTAAGGTGGTCCAAGAAGCGTTGCGCGGATCTTAGGTGTGGAGAGGCTTGGTCGAACAGTGCCGTCGCCCAGTTGGCCGCTGGCCCGTCTAGAAGACTGTAAACCCATGCCACCTTGATGTCTTCTTGGGGAAATTCGGCAGCACGGGCCTCTAGATAAGCTTGGCATTGGCGACGGAAAACATGAACCTTAGAAGCTTCTCCAGTAAACTTGGTTGGCAACGCCATGGCCGGTAGACGGATTCCGCGTTCCTTCAAACCTTTTATTTCTCCATCCTGGGCATTGAGCTTATCACGGATTCGATCCACCTCATCCTTGTCGATGGTGTAGGTAATCGGCTGGCCGCTCGGCCCAGGTACGGTTCCGGTAGACATTCTGGCCGAGGTTAATTGGTGCTTAGGGTGGCGGAGTCAAACTGTCACGACCCAGGCTACAGAGCACCAATAACCATACGCAGAGGCCAGATTCTATCTAATATCTTTATTAAGGAAATATATAAGATTAATAAAAATAAATGTAAAAGTTAGTTCAGAAGCAGACCTTTCAGGAAAGGTCAAAATTAGTCCAAAAAAGCAATGTCCAATATGAAATATTATGTTCCAAAGTTGTAATCCAATAACCGAAACACTCACTTTGCCAGGCAAAGTGAGGGGAGATGACAAGGTCCTTTAGTCCATAAACTTGAGCAAGGCTAGGAAATAACTTGATACTTGAAGCAAGGCTTAAAACGTGAAACAAGGTAACAAGGAACAAGAACAAGGTCCGTGGAATAACTTGGTAAAATCCGTGATACAAGGCAAGGTATAGTCCTGGAAAACAAGCAAGGTCCGTAGGTAAACAAAGGCTGGAAACTGGAGCGAAGGCTGGAAAGCAGGGCAAGGCTTGAGCAGGAACGAGGCTTGAAACGGAGCGCGCTGTCCAGACACAACTCGCTCCGGAGGCTGACGAATTGACTCCGCGAAGTTACTACGCGGGTAAAACACCTATATAGAGTCTAACTTTCTCGCCGAAGCAGTTCTCTGGGAACCAGAAACGAAAGCTAAACTCTGGGACCAGATGTTTGACTCCCTAAAGATTCTCACGGAAAGCAGTCTTAATTGGCTACATTCTTAGCTGCAATTCTAGCACTCCTGCGCGAAGCTGCTTCCAAACCCCTCTGTTGTTTACAAAACTCACGGCGCAAGAACACGGGAGATGTGGGCTCTGGGTTTGTTTGACATACTTCTGGGACACAACTTTCTTGCAGGTGCAAGGTTCCCAGATCTGCCTGGGAAAGATCTGGCTGAGAAGATTCCAGTTCTGACTGGGAAGGTAAAAAACCCAAGTTTTCTTCTTCATCAGGGATTACAATGTCCTGAGCAGGACTACAAGGCCCATGGGTCATCACATGGTGTTCCTCCTGGGCTGACCTGGCTTGGCTTCCAAGATGAGATAGGATCTAGTGCCTTTGGGATATTTAGGCTGAATACTCTTTGTAAGGATGGGGTGGAGGGAATTAAACCTGTAAGAATAGGAATGGAATACTTTGAAATAAGAAAAAGCTAACATGAAACGGTTTATTTATTTATTTATGCCCTTCCTTTGTTATTAAAAAAGTCTAAAGCAATTTGCTGTAAACACATTTTTTCCCCCCAGTGTACAATGTTTGTTAATGGATAATTTAGTGTTGATAATTAATTTTGTGAACCTTCATTATGTATTTTGGAGAGAAATAAAAAATAAATATTTCCAAGAGTTTAATAGAGAAACATTTTAAGACTGCTCAGGAACAGGTCTAGACTTTTTTAAGCAGGGCTGTAGACCTGCCAGCCCAGTCATACTGCCCTAACTACATTTCCTTGTAGTGTTGTAGTTCAGTGTGACTGAGTCTTGCTTCAAATAGTGGCCAGTTCTTTGTCATCTAGTTAGCCCTATCCAATTTTGACAGTAGTGCCTGTCTGTGATTTTTTTCTGTGTACTACAAACAACATACATTATTTTGTAATCATAGAACTATATTGTTGGAAGAGATCCCAAGGGCCATCGAGCCCAACTGCCTGACATTCTGGAACACCCAGTTCAAGCATTTCCATCAGATAGCCATAGCCTCTGTTTGAAAACCCTGCAGAGAAGGACAATCAATCACACTCAAAGGCAGCATATTCAACGCTCAAATAACTATCAGAAATGTTTTTCAAAAAATTTAGGTGGAATCACTTTCTCTTGAACTGTTTGGGCCACGCCTATCTTCGCGATCGCATCTCCTTCTATATCCCAGCACGGACCCTTAGATCTTCCGGGGAGGCCCTCCTTTCACTCCCACCACCGTCCCAGGTACGGTTGATCGGGACGAAGGAGAGGGCCTTCCCTGTGGTGGCCCCGTGCCTCTGGAATACCCTCCCCAAAGAGATAAGGCAAGCCCCATCAGTAGCATCCTTCCGCAGGGCTCTGAAAACCTGGTGGTTTCAGCAGGCTTTTGGAAATGACTAACCTGAAACCCTAGACCAGGGTCCTCAAACTTTTGAAGCAGAGGGCCGGTCCACAATGCTTCAGACTGTTGAGGGGCCGAATTATCATTTGAAAAAAAAAATACAAAAAAATTCCTATGCATACTGCACATGTCTTATTTGTAGTGCAACAACAACAACAACAACAACAACAAAAGAACAATACAATATTTAAAAATGAAAACAATTTTAACCAACATAAACCTTTCAGGATTTCAATGGAAAGTGTGGGCCTGCTACTGTTCCTGGCCCTCTTCCCTCCCAGCCGGGCCCACAATGCCACCTCAAGGCAAAAACGTTTAGATAGTCAAGTTAATTAGGATTGTTGTTGTTGTGTGCCTTCAAGTCATTTCAGACTTTGGCCAAGCCTAAGTCTAAAATTAATTATTTATTTACTGCATTTATGTACTACATTTATATCCCACCCTTCTCACCTAGAAGGGGACTCAGAGCAGCTGTATGTACAATATATTATATTATTAGCATAGCACAATATTAGCATTATATATATTACTATATTGAACTATACCACTATACTATTATATAATATGTAACATATAACATATAATTAATATTGTTATATGGTATTATTATTAGTATTATATTGTATAACATAATATTGTTATCAATATTATATGTATATACAATATATTATATTATTAAAACTGATATAAAATATTATATTATAAAATTGAGGGCGGGGGCCAGGTAAATGACCTTGGAGGGCCACATCCAGCCCCCGGGCCTTAGTTTGGGGACCCCTGCCCTAGACGCTGCATGGCCACCATACAGTCCCTGTTCTGCGCTTTACCCACTTCCTTTGATTTTGTTTGTGGGTGCTAGTTTAACTAGTTTAACCCTTGTTAGCTACTCAGCAGGTCTGAAGTGATGTAATCCTGGCCTATGCTCCCTGCTATCCATTCACACTTCGCCCCTGGCTTCATGTTATTTTTACTGTTTGGCCCTTACCCTAGCTCTTAGAGCTATCTTGTTCTATTGGGAATTAAGCCCATTGGTTGTTAAATCACCCAAAGGAGTAATCTGAAACCGTTTTTATACTTAAAGAACACATTTTAAATTTTTTATTAAACTTAAGCTGTTGTTTTATTATTGGACTGTTGTATGATATATGTTGGTATTGAATGTTTACCATGTGCACTGAGTCCCCATGGGAGATAGAGCAGTATATAAATATAAATGTTGTTTTTGTTGTTTTGTTGTTGTTGTTGTTGTTTTTCTGTAGTTTAAATCTATTTTCGCCATTATTCCATCATTTCCTGACTTCATATTCTCTATATGTGTTGGATTACAGCTCCTATAATCCTCAGGTAGATAACACATTTGGAGGGCACCATGATGGGAAAGGCTACACTGTGCTTTCAAAGGTTTTTCACAGTTTTGCTAGCATCCCTGAGACAGAATGATATCAAAAAAAGCCAGTTATGAAAAGGCTCAATTTCAAAAATGTTCTTGCATGGGCTGTGGTGACGCAGCAGGTTAAACCGCTAAGCTGCAGAACTTGCTGACCGAAAGGTTGGCGGTTCGAAATCTGCGGAGCGTGGTGAGCTCCCATTCTGCCAACCTAGCAGTTTGAAAACATACAAATGTGAGTAGATCAGTAGGTACCGCTTCATCAGGAAGGTTACAGTGCTCCATGCAGTCATGCCAGGCACATGACCTCGGAGGCGTGTACGAACAATGCTGGCTCTTCGGCTTAGAAATGGAGATGAGCACCATCCCCTAGAGTCAGGCTTGACTAGACTTTAATGTCAAACCTTTACCTGTATGGGTTCAATTGAACACAGTTTGGTCAATATGTCTTACTACTAAAAGGGAAGTCTTAACAGAACTACTGGTTAGCATCTGTTAGTGTTGGACACAATCTTGAAGAACAAGAAAATATTTCTGAAATTTTTATTGTCGAAGGTTTTCACGGCCGGAATCACTGGGTTGTTGTATGGTTTCAGGGCTGTATAGCCATGTTCTGAAGATACCAGCTACAGATGCAGGCAAAATGTCAGAAAAAAATGCTGCTAGGGCACAGCTATACAGCCCGGAAACCACACAACATGAAATTACTAAGATTTAATTGATTAAAGTTGTTATTATGAAATCCAGATAGTTTACTGAACAAGCCTAAGGTCATGATAAAATGGTACAGGGTGCACAGGATAGTACCTTCAGAGCAAACAGGAAACAAAATCTAAAAAACACTGGCCATTCCTAAACCTTTGCATGTATTACTCAAATATTTGGTTTTGTTTTTATTTTTCTCTATCGCTTGTCTTTGGTCTCCAAGGAAAGAGGATAAATTTCTAAAAAATTAAACATGGAAATAAAAAACCCTGCAATTCTGTGATACAGCTAAAACACTAGACCTATTTGAGTGATAAACATGTTTTTTCACAGAGTATTATACATGTTCTCTTGGAAGATGGCTGCACTTAGTTGAAAGTTTTCCTCCTTTATTAAGAGCACCTAGGGCTCTCCTCCTCTTGTCTTGCTAAAATTATGTATGGTGTTGCTATTTTAATATGGTTATTACGGTTTTAATTCGGATATAATTATCTGCTGTAACAATTAATTGATTTTCCAGTGAAGACTATAAGAAAAACACAGTAGAATGCAAACAGCATGTTTTCAGAGAAATTTGCTGAGGCTGATTTTCCATGCTTTCCTACAGAACAGATAACACTATGAAAGCATTCCTGTGGGAGACAAATAAGTCCTTTGTCTTCTGCCTTTCATTTCAGTGTCCTGAGAATTTCCTCTTTAAAAAAAGATATTCCACATGACTCTAAAGTATCTGAAATCTTGACTATCTTCATTAGACATTATTTTATTACTAACGGTGGTCTGTAGGCGATTAACTCTGTGCCATGCAAAGCCATGTGCTCCCCCACACACTTTTTCTGTCAGTTGGGTACATTAGACTTAGAAATTTAAAAACTGTGTTTAAAACCGCTTTAGAATAGCAGTTTAACAACTTGAAGGCAGTCATGCGGAATCCTTTAAGATTGTCTAGCTAATTCTTTTCTTGGTGGTGCTGATTCTTTTTTTAAACACATAGTATAATTGTCTTTACTGAAAGTACTCTAAGAGTACTGTTTGTTCAGACAAGTTGTTTCTTGCATGTCTGTTGCCAAGTTAACCTTTCACATATTTGGCATGATCAACAGATAAGCTGAAGAAGCCCCCCCTCTATGAAGAGGTGTGGGTAGAATGGATGGTATGATTATGTGGTTAATGTGACTGAGAAGGCAAGTGAATAAGTAATTAGGATTGATGCAAGGTTAGTTTTAATGAAGCACAGCTTGTGCTGAAGCTGGACATTTCAGGATTTTGCACTTAATTGCTGTTTGCAAGCAACTTGCATATCAACCTGAGCCAGCTATCACAAAGGTGGACCCCCATCCTGTTAGTTTCTTTATGTGTAAGAGGAAGCAAAAGAATTGGTAGTATTGATGGCTTGTTTGTGTTTTTTATGAATCTCGAGGTATGAAGAAATGGAGCCCAAATGTCTTGGTTGATGATGTTATGCCCTACCCAAGCACCCGCCCATCTGAATTGATTAACAAGACATAATTTATTAATAGTAAAATGATGACAGTACAAAAACAAAACCACCTTATAAGATAACATTTTTCATACTTGACATCATGGAAGACTAGTTCACACACTTACCAAATCTGTAATTCCCTAGCCTAGTGTGCTGCAGTGACTTCATCTTACTTCCTGGATAGTGTGTCATAGTGGGATGTATAATCTATGTATCTACTTCATCAGGTGTACAGAATCCCTGCCTCGGCAGGTTTGTGATTCCCGGGAATACTAAGAATTTTCCTTTGAGGTCTTTCTACCCGTAGCCTTGATTCAAACTGTTTTCTAAAGGTAGGTTCCTTTCCTCAAATTTGTAAATCATAGTAACTGTGTGACTGTTGTTGAAGGTTTAGCTCTTTTCCCTTATGCCTTAGCAGTCTCATGTTCACTGCTACACAACAGCTTTTAAGTCTCCTTTCACCTCTGTCTGTTTATTTGGCTCATGAATAACACAGCAGACAACAAATACACAGTGGTGTAGAAAAGAGGATAAAGCCATTCAAAACATAGGACACAGGAAAGAATAGAGGACCTCCTATGATCTGTGAGATAGGGTTACGTTATAGATTTAAAATAGCTTCAAACTCATTTGACACGAGGAATGTTTCATAGAGATTCTAGGACTTGTTTAAGCATATGAATCCCAACTGGCAACAGAACTCTAGGCTTTATTGGATAAAACTGGTTAAGTTCAGATCTGATTAATGGTCTTGATTGCCTTGGTGGATGCTCTGTATGGAGAACTGAATAAAGGATTTCTTTTTTTGTTGATTCTCCTGAAACTTTTGATCCGTTTGGCTACTATGGAACTTTTGAGTTAAACTGCTGAGCTGCTGAACTTGCTGACCGAAAGGTCAGCGATTCGAATCCGGGGAGCGAGGAGAACTCCTGCTATTAGCCCTAGCTTCTGCCACCCTAGCAGTTCGAAAACATGCAAATGTGAGTAGATCAATAGGTACCACTTCGGTGGGAAGGTAACAGCGCTCCATGGAGTCATACTGATCACATGACCTTGGAAGTGTCTACAGACAACACCGGCTCTTTGGCTTAGAAATGGAGATGAACACCAACCCCCAGAGTCAGACACTACAAGACTTAATGTCAGGGGAAAACCTTTACCTTATAGACCTTTTGGGGCTGAATGTGTGGTGGAGGCTCATTCCTTTGAAGCTTTTAAACAGAGGCTAGATGGCCATCTGTCAGGGGTACTTTGATTGTGCTTATCCTGCATGGCGGAGGGCTGGAGATAGCCCATGTGGTCTCTTCCAACTCTATGATTATATGATTTTGTGTTCTAGAAGGTGGTTCTGGGAGGTGCCCTCAGAGCAGGCATGGGCAAACGTTTTTGCCTTGAGGTGGCATTGTGGGCCCAGCTGGGAGGGAAGAGGGCCAGGAACATGCTGGGTGGGGAAAGGATGGGGCCAGGAGAAGGCAGGGCCTGGGTCATCCTCAGATTGCCCTCCCAGTATAAGGATGGGGCTGCTTGTCTCATCCTTATGCTGGGAGGAAGGTGGGACACATGGCGACTACCCCGATCCTTGAGCTGTCCTCTTGGCACCTCTTGGAAGGTGAGACAGGCGGCGTCTGTGTGTGCTCTGGAAGGCTCTCAGCTGCTGCGTGCCTTCTTCAAGTCATCCTCTTGGCATTAAGATACGGTCACTCACACTGTCCTTATGCCGGGAGCAGAGTAAGACAAACAGTGCTCCAGATGGCTCTCAGCCGCTACATGTCTTCCTCCCCCATATTTTTGGCATAAGGATGCAGCAGGCCACCGTTTCCTTATGCCAAGAGGACAGGGAAAATGAGGAGGGCCTGAGGTAGGTGCCCAGGGGGTTGCATCCGATCCCCGGGCCTTAGTTTGCCCATGCCTGCCTTAGAGTATTTAGCCTTGTTGACTTAATTGATTTCATTTCTTCTATTACCCATATTTCCTGGATTGATTATGGTTTAATTATCGGTCTTTAAAAACATTATTTTCCTTTTCTCTCTAGAAGGGCAAGGGGAATATCATGGAAAGAACTTTATTTTAAACTAAAGTGTTGAAGTCTAACTTAAGACATCTTTGAGTGCAACGATGGCAAAATAACATGCCAGTAGCCAGTGGAATGTGATGGCCTTCTTATCCCTTACAGAAATTACTTTTTTCTCAGCAGTGTGTATAGTTAATGTTGAAGAGATGCAGAAAAACGTGCTAGCTTTGACTGTCAGTTTACAAGCAGCGAAACTTAAATTGAACATGACACTGCAGTAGAAAAGAGTGTCTGTCCCTCATGTGGCGTCAGATTAGGGAAATATAAGTAAGAAAACAGACAATTGCTCTTTTTTGGTATGAGTTTCAATGAAATTCGATTACATGTAAATTTCTGAATGTTACAATAACCATACCCATTTAAACCTGTACTAATAGTTACATGTGTCAGTCACACCCAGTTCAGATTATTGCTTGTTTTCTTGCTTTCCTTATTGGTTGCATTGACAGTTCAGATTAATATGCAAATATTGTAAAGTATGAGAGCTCCCAGTATGAAGATTGTTTCATGCTAGGTATGAATTTTCTCCCTTCAGATATACTGTAGAGACATTTCACAGCCAATAAAACAAGTAACTAGAAAGCAGAAGTTTCGTAACTCCTGCTTCAGTAGATAGTACAATCTTTTGCATGTCTTTTCCTTGTTTTCCAAAGGAGACATGTGCTTAATTGAAACTAGATTGACAAATCCTCTACCATTGTTAATGAGCTCTGATTGATTCCCACTAGGATTGGTGAGTGGAAGATAGATATCAGAAATGAAGTCAGAAGATCACTAAAGGTTAGTCTGGGTGCATCTAGTTTGCTATTCAGTCTGTTTCCTTGCAAGATCTACATACTCTTCTGTTGGTTTGTAGGAGTATTGGAGGTTAGATAGGCAGTACCCCATGTCTCTAAATAGTTAGATAAACCCTGCTGCTAATAAACAACTCCCACATAATTGAGTTGGATACCTTTTTTTGGCTCATACTGTGGCTTTAACACTCTTGATTATCTCATCCACTAAATAGTGCAGTTAGCAACAGAAATACTGTAGTGTGTGTTGTTTATTTAATTTATATCCTGCTTTTCTCCTATAAGGATCTCAGATAGTTTTATCTACTCAAGTAAAGTATGGAGCACATGTTGGGAAGATATGTAGGTAGAATTTGACAACTTTTAGACTCCTAGAAATAAAGTTTATTATTATTGTTATTATTATTATTATTATTAATAATAATAATAATAATAATAATAATAATATGGTGGTGCAAGAGCTGTTTTAGATGGAGTTCTTTTGCCCTTTTCACCCTGTCCAAAGCCTCCTTGTCCACAGCTGCCAAGCTCCAGGATGGGCAAATGCAAAAGCTACTGGTGGGAAGTAAGGGCAGAGACAATTTGAAGGAGAAAGAAATGGCTGATACAGTACTTGTTTCAAAGGGAAGGCCTTTCGTCTCATCCAGCAGGCATCTTAGGTTCTTAAAAATATCCCGATATCTGAACTTTAAAAATCTTATTTTATCAAAATTAATCAGACTGAAGTTTTTATTTTACCAAATGTTGTTCCTGGTTTGATGCATACAAACGTGTTCTGTTGAATAGAGATCAAGAACAAAAGCTTTGGAATGTGAGTGAGCCTTTGGTGTGCTCCCTTGGCGGTCTACTAAAAGAACGTTTATAGCATATCAAACAATACTATTTTTCGTAGTTATTAAGCAGGGTTAGATGTTTCAAATAATGTGCAGTGCAAACTAAAATTAATCATTGCAAGACCAAATTACCCCCTTTCTCACAGAGGCCACCCACTGTGGCACTGCCTGATTTATTGCTCTAGTCTTACTTTTCTTTCTGTCTTCTTTGGCTGGGAATAGGTCATTCTGTTGCATATCTCCATCAGGTGTGCTTGAATCATCCATTCACTCTCTACTAACAGAGTCATCAGGGGATGGCACAGAACACTGACTCATGCAGAGAATGTGGGTGATTCCTTTTGAGCCTTGGTAGTTTTTAATTCTTGCTCTAAAAATAAGGAATGAAAAAGCAAAAAGTTTCCATGGCATCAATTAATAAAAGTAAATTTTAGGGTAGTGAAATACCTTTTTTGGATTACTAAAATGTCATAAACATGGTGAGCTTTTGAGTTCTTCCAAGAAGTCTTTTTCATGTAGCGAAAGAAACATAAAGTCCAAACATTTAGTCTTAAGCACTGGCCATTGTGTGTGCAAGCATATTTTCGTACCATCATCTCTGCTTTACATGTTTTTGACATTTTAGTGATACAATGATTTTGTAAACATAAAGGTATTTGTTGTGAAATATGCCTTTCATTTTAATTCGGAACAAATGCTTTTCTTGGCTGTCAGAAATCTGTGAGCACTAAGGGCTCTGATGAAGTTTACAGAAAAGTTCCATTAATGTTTAATAACTCCAAGGGTTTATGGATATAGTAGCATATTTACAGCAGTTGATAGTGTAAGTTTACAAGGAAGACAATGTATCTCTGTGTACATAAAGCCACTCATTAAAAAACTCTTCCTTTCTTCTCCAGTGTCTTTAAAAATTATTTACAGGTTTACACTACGTTTATGTTGCCAAATGTATGAGAGGTACATGTAATGAAGTTTAGTTGGTAACTAGTGATGAGAATAAAATTGCTCATGAGATTTGAAAGCAGAAAGCAGCAACTCCTCGGGAACTGAGAAAATATATTCCCAACTGGTTGAACAAACATTTCAGTTGCCAGCTAGGGCTGACTTTAAATGGACCAGCTGCCTGTGTCAGCAGCATTGAGTTACCAGGGTAACAGGGGCTGTTTAAAGAAGAATGTAGCTGAGAGGGCAAGTTTTTGATCTGTGAGTTGAGGGAAGGAATTTGATGTGATCATGCATCAGCCCTCCTAATCACACACACTCAAGCATTTAAAGCTATGTGGGCGGTGTGGAGCAACTTACAATTCTGTTGGAGCTTGTGTGGGGCTCCCTATTGCTTCATTTTCTTAGGAGCCAAAGCCCTTGGAGTTTATCATGGGAGTCTACCTTTCTAGTTTTAAGGCACTGTGATGAGAGACTCATTCAAACTGTGACAATTAATTGCTATTACGAAGCTCATGGATTTTTATGGTATCTTCTCACTGGGAAAAAGAACATTCAAATAGCACTTCTTCCTCCAGATCTTTAGATCTGACCCTGCGAATGATGATGTTACTGGTTGAGCATTCCTTATATGGGACTACAAAATCTGAAATACTGCAAAAATCCGTAATCGTCCACATGGGTGACTGAGGTAGTGACCTCTTTGCTGTCTGGGGGTTCAGTGTGCACAGACAATGCTTAGTAAACAAAATGATTGAAACACTGTGTATAAAATGACTTTCAGGTTATGTGTATGAGATGTATATGAAACTTAAATGAATTAGACTTATGTTGATTCCATCTCCTAGATATCAATATTCCAAAATCCACAACACTTCTGGTCCAAAGCGTAAGAGATACTCAACCTATACTAGCTATTCCTGTTTCCTAAATTTTATTTTCTAACCTCCAAGTTGTAGTTTTGCTCCAGTTTGTTATTATTTTTCTATTTTTTCTTTAAAGATAGGATTTAAGCAGCCTAGACAGCATATGACCCACTGAGATGTTGTTAGTAAAATCCCACCTGACAAGCCTGGTGCTTAGCTGCTCGATATAGTTTCCAAAACATAACTGGGGTTAGAAGGAAAGTGTATAAAGTTATACTTAGATACTATAAGTATTTCATCTTCCTTTCCAGTTCGGCGCTGGAGTCATTTGTGACATGGCATGTAGCACACTGGGCTCAGAAAATGGTGAAAGGGGATATAAATGCATGTGCTTTATGTCTGTCATTGTTTTCCTGTTACTGTTCTTATGCTTCAATTAGGTTTGCAAGTGAGAACCTCAGCCAGATATAATGGAACAGTAGCTTGTCTTGTGTATGAGAATATGTGAAAATAATAGATGGTGATGTAAATAAAATTAGCTGTGGAGAAACCTCCTGTTGTTCAGAGAGGCAAGTAGTTCATGATAGATGAATTCAGTTAAACATCAAGAAAACCAAGATCATGGCAACCAGACTGATTGATAAATGCCAAATAGAGGGAGAAAACGTGGAGGCAGTGACAGAATTTATATTTCTAGGCGCCAAGATCACTGCAGATGCAGACTGTAGCCAGGAAATCAGAAGACATCTACTTCTTGGGGGGAAAGCAATGGCCAACCTTGATAAAATAGTGAAGAGCAGAGACATCACACTGGCAACGAAGGTCCGTATAGTGAAAGCAGTGGTATTCCCCATATTAACCTATGGATGCGAGTACTGGACCATAAGGAAGGCTGAGCGAAGGAAGATAGATGCTTTTGAACTTTGGTGCTGGAGGAAAATCCTGAGAGTGCCTTGGACTGCAAGAAGATCCAACCAGCCCATCCTCCAGGAAATAATGCCTGACTGCTCACTAGATGGAAGGATACTAGAGGCAAAGATGAAGTACGTTGGCCACATCATTAGAAGACAGGAAAGCTTGGAAAAGATTATGATGCTGGGGAAAATGGAAGGAAAAAGAAAGAGAAGCAGACCAAGGGCGAGATGGATGCACGGTATCCTTGAAGTGATTGGCATAAACTTGAAGGAATTGGGGCGGCGACGGCCAACAGGGAGCTCTGACGTGGACTGGTCCATGAGGTCACAAAGAGTCGGAAATGATTGAAGAAGAAGACGACTTCAGAGACGCCTTAGGTCTGAAGATAAAGCAGTGTACATACCTTGAATAACGAGGTCTTCAAAATATAAGAGCTGTGTTCCAGATATCACAGTGGGAAATATCTGTTAAGTTTCTGGTCACAATATCACTGGATATTTGTAGAAACTGTGTATGTGAAATAAACCATTCATTGTTGTGGGAAATGGTTTGTCATTCCAGTTTTGCTAGCCTATGTCGCTTTTAAGCATTCATCTGCTAAAGTCATGCCTTTTTGTGTAGAAGTAATATGAGACTAGAGAAGATGAACTATAGTCATTTGAAGAATGCTAAATAGCAGAGATAAAGAGCATGAAAAGGGAGTTCCAGAATATACCAACTTTATCACCAGTGCAAAATGCTATTGCATGATTTCAATTGTCCTCCATCTGAATGTCGAATTTCTTCTTCAAAAAGACAAGCTGAACTAAATTACTGTGTAGGTTTTTTATCAGCTGTTCCAAGGATTAAACGGTGATGTTAAGGTTCGGGAACAAGGTCTTGCCTCTTCTGAGACCTTTAATATTACTGGTATTTGAAGAATGTGTTCATAAACTTCCAAACCAAACGTCGTCTCTTTTTGAAAACAGACAACTGCGGCACTTATATATGAAGCATAGTAAAAAATTATTTTGTATCTTCACTATTTCTGCCTTACATACTTAAGCATTTATTTTGCTGGTTTAAGAACAGTGTACTGTAGTAGCTGTGGCTTGGTGTTTTGCTGGCTCTTCTAATGCAAGAAATTGGTGTTTTAAAAACCAGCAATTTAATCATATCCTAGTAGTATGCATGGTTCATGTATATTTAGACTTTTAAGTAACTAAATATATGAAAAACAAAATATTTAAAATTAGAATTCAAGGCTTTTTTAGTAGTTCTGCTGATATGATCTTCATTGTCATCAGTATTTAGAAACTGGAAGAATGACCTTATTTTCCCTGTATTTCCCTGTCCTGTAACCTAGTAATGGACAAAATCCCTTTAGCTGTAGTTGAACTCTCGTTCCTTTCAGCCCTTGTCAGCATAGTTAGTAATGAGGAATGCTGGAAGTGCATGGCTGGACCACTTGAAAAGCCACATGTCACCAATCTCTTTTAGCCATGGCATCAAAATTATACTGAATATAAACTTTTGGTTTTACAGTGTTTTGTTTGCTCTTGATCTTAAAGAATCATACTGTTCATTGTAAAAAGTAAATCTGTTGTCTATCCATCATAATGCTATCCAGAATGTAAATTTCTCGTTTTTATAACAAAAACCAGTACTTCATTATAATTAATGCCTTGTCATTGCTAATATAAATCTCTGAGATTTAATGTTAAATTCTGTTAAATTTAGACAGTGTCTCAAAGAACACAAAGTTTATTGTACTCTCGCTTCATAATAAATTTTGTAGAAATTTAAAGCCTAGAAAGTTTGAGGCTTTTACATTATATCCTTGGAAGTAAAGTATAAAATGTAAAAATGAGTGTTTAGAACAGTGGTTCTCAACCTGAGGTTCCCAGATGTTTTTGGTCTTCAACTCCCAGAAATCCTAACAACTGGTAAACTGGTTGGGATTTCTGGGAGTTGTAGGCCAAAAACATCTGGGGACCCCAGGTTGAGAAACAGTGGTTTAGAAAGAAGGAAATATACATTCTAGAAGTCAGGTTGCTGTCTTAACAGGCTCTATGCTGTCTGTTTCAATGTGTTTATCTATCTATATTAAAAAAGGTAAAGGTTTTCCCTGACGTTAAGTCCAGTCATGTCTGACTCTGGGGGTTGGTGCTCATCTCAATTTCTAAGCCGAAGAGAAAGACAATGTTGTGTAGCCTCCTTAATCCTTCTGTTAATGTCCTAGTTATAAGCACCATTCTAAGAGCGCGAAGGATCATCTAGACAGGGCATGGGAAAACTTCAGTCCTCCAGGTGTTTTGGACTTCAACTCCCAGAAATTCCAGCCAGCTTACTGGTTCTTAGGAATTGTGGGAGTTGAAGTCCAAAACACCTAGAGGGCCAAAGTTTGCCAATGCCTGATCTAGGCACATGAAGCCTGACCTGAGAATAATAGTTTTCTTCAGGTGCACATTCCTCCAACTCAGACCTGACTGCATGTATAATTTTACTGCTTCAGGTGGCCATTCACATGCTTGTCTAGTGGGAGTTGCACATGTGTCAGACAAATGATCAATCTTAAACTTGACTCAAATTCTTCTCTGGACACAAGAGTTCTTGATAATATCTTATCAGTTTGCAGTTAGCTTCTCACTTGAAATAAGTAGCCATTTCTAGGTAAGCCATAATTCTGATAAGAGAAAATCCCCCAAACCCCACAATTAAAATGTATTATCTTTATGGAATAAGTACGTATGCTATTGTGCAATGTTAGACAAGTTGAGAAAATCTGTCAAATGGTAGAGATGCTCCATTAAGTAATATTTAACCTGGAGTCATAGGAATGGATTCTGTGGTTTCAGGCATTTTTCCTTTAACATTTTCTCTCACATAGAATACCAGTATTTGTTTCTTTATATTTGGGTGCTTGCGTTCAGAGAGAGCAAGCAAAGGTCATTTTGAAATGACAACATTACATGACTAAGATGCACATTCATCTTCTACAGAAATCAGTCATTCATAAAATATTTTACCTTTAGAGCAATTTTTCTTTGCAAAGGACCTTCTGGGATATATATCATAGTTTTGTTTTTATTCATTCTTTTCTAGGTCACGTGACTATGTGGAAGGTCAACATGGTGTTTTGAAGTATGACAGAAATACTCATGCTGTACCAGAGGCTGGGAATATTGATGGCCAAATCTAGGTGAGTGTATTTACCTTTGGCCAAATGTTCCTTTTCAGCAAGTCTAGAAATCTTTTCTGAGTGGGTTCAAATGATAGTTTCAAATTTGGAAAGTAGTTTAGCAGAAAAAAAATCCAAAGAATTTCTTTTCTCCAAATAATTCCTTGTCCAAACTCTACAGCCTTACTTGATATACCAATATATTCAATTGATTTAAGAGCAATTCTCCAGCTACAAATCAGTTCTTTAAGGTTTCTGTAGCCTCTTCTAGTGTAGATCCATATACCATATACAATCCAGATTATCTGCTTTGAACTCGATATATATGGCAGTGTAGACTCATGTTATCCAATTCAAAGCAGATAATGTGGATTATCCGCTTTGATAATCTGTATTATATAGCAGTGTAGAAGAGGCCTGTAACTCACACAAATGGGGTTGTCTGTGTCTGTGCAGTGCATCGTTTGGAACATTCTAGTAATCCCACACACTTTTGACATAGTGCTCCTTTTTTGTAGGCTGCAGCAGTAGCATAGATTAGATGCCTTGAATTTTTTCTTTCATTGTCTGTTTGGTGGTTTGACTATGAATTGTCTTAGTTTTTGAGTTTTTCCTCTGTGTTTTGGTTATTGTTCTCTGGTGATCGTCATGGGTGGATTTGAGTTTTTGTTTTTGTTTTGGTTTCTCTTTTGATTCTCACATTATTTTTACATTCCTGTACAGGAGCCTTGTCATTGTGTAGCTTCTTCTGCATTTTTCAAATGCTGTGCCTCCTGTGGGGGAAAGATCCTTGAGAAGCATAGCAATTGAACTCCTTTATCTAGGAGAGGGCCATGATGTCAGAGCCTGTGTTCTTTGTCCTCCTCAGGCATGTTGCAATCCAGCTTCTTGCCTACTTCTTGTTCTACTTCAGGAAGGTCTCACTGTCTGAAACTATTGGCCTCCAGATGAAAGAGATCTTCACCTTAATGCCCTTGAACTTCCTACAGTGCTAGGTAGTTCAGGTAGCTAAAGGCAACCCCACAATAAAGGACTTACAGTCTCACCACAACACATTTCTAAATGGATTCTAGTTACCATTTGCCTGAACTATTTGTTATGAATTTGTAGGCAAACAGCCTCCTGCCCAAGTGAGAAGTTCCTCAACTAGAGCAATGGTGGTGTCAGTGACTTTTTTCCTGTATGTCACTTCTAAAGCTGCCACATGATATTAGCCTACAACTTTCTGTTCTCACTACAGACTAGACATAAGGTCTCAAGCAGAGATTGCTTTCAGAAGAACTGTATTTTTATCTTTTGTTGAATGATACTCCTTCCTCCTATGTTTACTAGCTTGCTAGTCTTCCATTTGTGTGAGTCACAGAGCCCACAAAGAAGTAGAACAGGTTGATTGCTTGTAATTGTAGTTCTTCTAGTGGTAATCTCTGAACTCACAGAACTTTGAAGCACGCCTATTTAAATCAATCAGACAAGTTTGGATTTAGGAAATCAGTTGATTATAATGGATCTACTCTAAGCAAATGCAAGTCTAGAATAAATCCTGATATCCTATCACATATGCATATATTAACTGTCTCCTCATTGATATATACTGTAATTGTTTTTTTCTGAATAGGGTTTTTTAGTACTGTATTGGAAATATAGAAAACGTTTGTTATTCACTCACACCTTTAAAATCTCTTTGCTTTGGCTCTAGCAATCACATGGTCTTCTAAAGAAGTCATGGGTAGCTGTTGTAGCTGTCCAGATAAAGAAACAGTCCCTGATAACCATCGAAACAAATTCAAGGTAAAACTTTGAGGGGCTTTGCCACTTTGAGTGCTAACTTCTAATTTAGGGATGAGATGAATGAGACACAGGTGTAAGAATGGATAAAGATTTGTTTTTTCTTCTTCTTCTATATTGACTTAGCTTCCCAGTTGATAGGCTGATTAAGAAATAACCTAATCATAATGTGTATGTTACAAATACTGTAGGTTTCTTTTGTGATTACCAAAGGGATGGCTAGGGGTTGTCTTTACTTATGGCTTTACAAAAGTAAATAAAGATGATGTAATCAACCACCAGGTGATTGGGGAAAACGCTTGTGGCAATTAGTAACTCTGAGTGCTTGGGTAATATACTTCTTTCAGGTTTTCCCTAGAGAAAAAATAAAATACATTTGAACTGTGAATTAATCCTGCATCATATCAGACTCATTTGTTTATTATATAAAGATTTTATATATAAAATATCCATTCAGTTGAATTTGATTAGGTACATGTTTGCCTTTAATGAATGATAAGTAGTAATTGCTATATTTGTGTTATATATACTAGTTGGTGATTTTATTTTATTTTTTAGGTTATAAATGTGGATGATGATGGTAATGAATTGGGTTCTGGTATAATGGAACTTACAGACACAGAACTAATCTTGTATACCCGCAAACGGGACTCTGTTAAATGGCATTACCTCTGTCTCCGGCGATATGGCTATGATTCCAATCTCTTCTCTTTTGAAAGTGGTCGAAGATGTCAAACTGGGCCAGGTATGTATAATGGCCTCTTTTTAAATATGAAATAACTTAGAAAATAACTCCTGCAAGTGAAATGTATTGTAGGACAAGTGCGTTGGTGCAGTTTGATCCTACAGAAGAGTTGGAATAGGTAAATATTACAGCTTGGATTAGCATTAGTATTAAGAAATGTTAGTTGGTCTAAATTAGAGTTTCTCAAACTGTGCTCCTCCAGATGTTTTGGATTTCAGCTCCTACAATTCCTAATAGCTGGTAAAATGGTTGGGATTACACCTGGAGGAGCACAGTTTGAGAAACAGTAGACTAAATAAAAGTAAAACCCTTGTTATTTTAATGGAATCTATTTTAGTATATCTTGCCTTTCTGATATCTCATTTTGATTCAGACAGGAAACTTGAAATGGCCCATATGCACCTCAGTCTTCCATTACAGTGTGCTGGTTTGACTGCTACATGTCTATATTTCATGCACCCATTACAGAACTCATACATACAAACAGAGCTGCCATGGCTAGTGGTGGTCACACAAAAGATTTATCATGTTAATTTTAGAAAATCCAAGCAATTGATCACTTGTCATACTTAAATGGTAGATCAGAAGCAACTTGCCCTGTAGCATAGAGTGCTACTATTGAATAAAAAACAATCCTAAAATCTATTTGGGCAAAGAGAACTTTTATTAATTATTTTAGTATGTTGCACTATAATTATATGAATTTATTGTACAATGTCAGAAAATAACCAATTATTTTACTGGATAAATTGCAGTAGTTGTATGAAAGTTTGGATAAGTAGTAAAATTAACTATCCATAATCTGTTATATAGTACTTTTTAAAATGGATTAGCTAGGTTGATGATTGGGGGTCAGTGTGCAGTGTAAAGAGACAACACTTACAAAAGTATGTGAAAGAAGATCCTTAATGTGCATCCACGCTCTGTTGTTTGTGTAATCACCATCTGGGTCTCAAATTGGTCTCAGGATTTCCTATGTAATCATCTACGCAGTGAAATTACTTTCTTCAATTCTGGCTTGAAACTGCATTAAATGATCAGTGTAGATGGCTCCTGAATCCCAGTTGCTGAAGGCATGTACCATGGATGAAGTGTTGTTACCATTTGATATTTACAGGTTTTGATTCATGGAATTGGAAATAGTGGCACTGTGTAATTCACAACTATGATATTATACGAATAAGTGGTATAAATTGTCAATGCTTTTATAACCTTAGGCATATTTCAATATTTTTATTGATTAAAAAAATCTAATTATGTCAGCCAAATTATTTGGTGAATAATCATTCCTTTAGAAACCCAGCTATTGATTGGTATCTTCTGAATGGAAGTATGTGTATTTAGAGACCTATTTACCTACATTTTATATCACCATAAAGTATGATTAACTTGGGGGTGGGGGGAGGAAGTGTGTTTTACATGGCTTGTCTAGTGTAACTACCAAAATTATCCTTTTTATCTCCAGCCTGTTGTGTAAGCAACAATGTTTTCCTACTTGTGTGAGGGCTGTTTGTTTGTTTGTGTTATTAAGGATTGCTAGATGTAGTAACTGTCATAAAAATATTTTGGTCATTATTTAATCAAGTGATCACCAGCATCAATTTAAGCAAGTGTTAATCTGGTGTCAAGATGACATCTTGAAGTCATCTCCAGCTGGTGGATGGCAAGAACGCTTTTGAATATCATGTCACCTTGAACTTCAATTTTTAATGCCAAGCAGAGCTTCTTAAAATTGGAAATAGTCTGAATTGGGGTAAGAAACAACATTTTGTTTGTTTCTGAACTGCTCCTATCAGTCTTAGAATAGCCAGTGATGAAGGACAATGGGAGTACAGTCCAGCACATTCCCTAACTATGATCTAAGTGGCAATGCAAAACTAATCATGTATGTTGCAATCACACTTTTAATCTACAAAAAACGCAAAAGGACATAGATTCAATGCATTTCAAGATTATTGGTGTACCACTGAGAACTTAGGAAGAGCCATACTGGATCAAACAAAATGCCTTATCATGTTTAGCATTATGTTCACACAGAAGAAGCCAATTAGTTACTTATAGAATGTCCACATTCTATATGAGCATGAACATCATATTACCTTCCTGTTGATATTAAAAAATGATATACAAAGCAATACTACATCTGGCATTGGATATAGATATCATCATGAAGACTAGGATGGTTTTGAGAAAACCGTCTTCTCAATAAGTTGTTTTATGATTGCCCCGTCTTCCCCCACCATTACCACACAGAGACTTTTCTTGACGTAGAGCCAGTAAACTAACATCTTGAGATTTTATAGTTTGTTACCACAGTTAATTTTATAGACTGAACTAGAATAGTGTTTGAGAGTTTTAATATGTTAGATAAGGTAAAGCTCAGCAATACCAAAACACACACGCTTGTTAACAAGAATGTCAACTTTAACTTAATGCTTTCAATGGAAGAATAATCCAAAGCTGCAACTCCACTGGTTCTTTCTTTGCTGATGATGGTAAGTTGGGCTCCCTCTGCTGTTGAAAGGCAAAGCGGAATAATACTAGCGGGACATCCTTGGTATTGTCTGCTTTGTTTCTGTGTGTATCCTTGAGACCAAAAGCAAATTGGCTTTGTCTGTTTCACCCAATCTGTTTTATAGTCCCTCCTATCTTAACCTTTATGTGCACCTGGACTGTGAACCCCGTGTGAAATCCTTCTTAGTTCGTTGTGCAGGAATTTTATGTTGTTAGAGTAATTGAGCAAACAACCTCTACTGCAGTAAAACTGTACCTTACTTACCAAGAAAATCGGGTTTTTTTGAAATGCATACTAATTTTTCTCTCTGATTCTTATTTATTAATTTACTTTTGTTTCAAGTTTGTGATTTCAAGGGAGTAAAACCTTTTAAAAATGTAATAGTACTTTTTATTAACAGGTTTATTCCTAAATGGACTGTACCAAGATCTATTAATTCAAAGCTTATCTTTATAATCAAAAGACTATCTAACAACTAATGTGTTGTTGTAGGAATATTTGCCTTCAAGTGTGCCCGTGCAGAAGAACTATTTAATATGTTGCAAGAGATCATGCAGAATAATAGTATAAATGTGGTAGAAGAGCCAGTAGTAGAAAGAAATCCACATCAAACAGAGATGGAAGTTCCAAGAACACCTCGTACACCTACCAGTAAGTTATTTTCTCTTGTCTGATTATTGAGAGTGAGACCTTAATTCAGATGCCTTTTTGTATATTTAAATTAACACAACCAAAAATGTTTTTTTTTGGTGTCTTGGTTTTTAGACTTATTTCTGGGGTTACTTGTGGTGTTAATTCAGAAAATTGCATTGGATAGACCACATAAGCTCTAGTTTGTTAGATATGGTTATCATGCTTTTCTATGAGGAAGTAGATAACATAAGTGCTGTATCTCAAAAACTAGAGCTGGTAGGGGAAAATTGGTATCATTGTTGGAATCAGCAGGTCAGATACACTTAGAAACATGTCTTAACATTTGAGGCACCAAAATTTGTGTTGGTCAGTGTTATCCCAGAAATTACATCTGTTGTAGACAATGATTACTTGTGAATTCATTCACATGTAGTGACAGCTAATATTGAATTGTGATCTGGAAACCCTTTGACAGAATTAATAATATTTTGAAACTGTAAACAAACGTATTGCAGAGACTAAGGGTGCATCTTTACTGTAGAAATAATCCAGTTTGACATCACTTTACCATGACTGAATTCTATGGAATCATGGGAGTTGGAGTTTTATAAATCCTTTAGACGTCTCTTCCAAAGAGTGTTGATGCCTACAAATCCCAGGATTTCATTGTATTGAATCAAGGCAGTTAAAGTGACATCAAACTCCATTAATTCTATACCTGCAGACATGGAGCAACATGCTTAGGAAAAGAGATTCCTCCTAAACATTAGAAATGGTGGAAGGAGCTAGAATCTTGGCTGTTTTTGTCCTCAGCCTGCTCTTTATCCTAGTTACAAAACATTCTCTTTTTCTAAGCCTTATTGCAATCCTGTCTCCATCTAACTGAGAACCAAGGAATAGATTTATATAGTATTGCGGTATGAGTCACATACAGAAATTGCTTAAATAACACTGATTCTATTTAACAAATGTGCGGTTTAGCTGCCTACGTTGGTGATAGAATATTTGTGGGGTAGAGGGGAGTAATGATTTGTATCAAATATTTTTATATTTTGATCTTTGTTAGTGTGATTTCTTTTAAACCCAGTTTCTAAATATCTAATACTTGCCAAACAAATATATATACAGTAGAATCTCACTTATCCAACATTCACTTATCCAACATTCTGGATTATCCAATGCATTTTTGTAGTCAATGTTTTCAATACATCATGATATTTTGGTGCTAAATTCGTAAATACAGTAATTACTACATAGCATTACTGAGTATTGAACTACTTTTTCTGTCAAATTTGTTGTATAACCTGATGTTTTGGTGCTTAGTTTGTAAAATCATAACCTAATTTGATGTTTAATAGCCTTTTCCTTAATCCCTCCTTATTATCCAACAGATTCGCTTATCCAACATTCTGTTGGCCTGTTTATGTTGGATAAGTGAGAGACTACTGTACTTTAAAAAATCTCTTAACAATTCAAATAAGCCATTACCTGTATATTGTACAGGAGAACCTATGCACTTTGTATGCATTTTAGGGAACAGTTCCATAATTTAATATGTGTGTTTGGTTCGTGTGTACTTGTGGGTGTAGTTTTGTATAAATCATCTGAAGGCTAAGTGTCCAAAATCTTTAACAAGTAAAATCTGATTATTTGAGGAACGGTATCATGTGTCATCCATTTTACTTAGTAGTGACCCTCAGTTACATTACCTGTAATTGCTTCCAAAGTAAGTATTTAGCCATAGTGAAAGATGGAATTGAACGTGGGGTAGGACTGAAGGCAGGGCAAGGGGTTAATGTTTCCAAGGGAATTGGAGTATTTTATCTTCTTTTCCTGGCACAATATTGAATTTTTGAAATACAAGTTCTTTCTGAAAAAAAGATTTCTGCATATTCTGCATATTCTTTGGTAATTGGCTGTCGCTGGGTGTGCAGCCCCAGTAATTTGGGTGCTGCACAATGATGTCTGTGAGAGCCAGGCTGGTGTAGTTGTTTGAGTGTTGAATTAGGACACTGGGAGTCTAGAGTTTGAATCCCCAGACAGACATGGAAACCGATTGGGTAACATTGGGTAAGTCACACACACTCTGCCTCAAAAGGATAAGGGTAGACCTCCTCTGAGAAAATTCTGCTAAGAAAAGCCCATGATAGGGGCACCAAGCAGCAGCAGCAGCAGCAACAATGAACACCACAATCAGAGAATTAATATTGAAGTAAATATGCTTAATAAATGCCAGGAGTCAAGAAATACTCAAAATGGAATTGCTTTTAATATTTGGAAGCTGCTGATCAAAAAGTGGACTTCTTTGGGGGGACCTCTTTCCAAATTCTCATTTTGCCGTTTTGTTATGCATAGGAAGTGAGAGGAAAGTAGGCAGTACTTCTTGATAAACATTCCTCAGAACAAGTGCATGCTTTCTGCAGGATCTTATAATCTAAACAAGAAAGTGGGATTGCTTCCTATCAAGGTTTTCCGACATACTTCATTTTCCTTGTTTTTAAATTAGTATACTATCTTTTGCTACACCTGCATTTTTCCCAAACCGTCCTAGAGATCAAATATAAATACATCTGTTTTAAATGTGTAATGCTTTGCTAACATACAGTTCTGCAAAGGGTTTCTTCTCCTTTTCAGTTCACATGTTTGGAATGACCTTCAAATGGATGAATACACATTTTCTGGAATGTTACTAACTTACAGGATAATTGTATTTTCTCTTTGCACAGCACCAGGGGTGAGTGGGCAGAGTTTACCGAATGGATATCCAAGGTATCCTTCCTATGGAGATGCTTCATCCCACCCTTCCAGCAGGCACCCTTCTGTAGGAAGTACACGCCTTCCTTCAGTAGGTGAAGAGTCCACGCATCCCTTGCTTGTAGCTGAGGAGCAAGTAAGTTCTCTTTAAAGTCTACAGGAAAAACTGCTAATAAAGAAATTGCTATTTTTTAACTGAGAGAACACTTATCTAGGAATATTTAAGTTTCTTTTCTTTAATTTTTAATTTTGTTTAATGAAACAAAACATTAAACACAATGCAATTGCATTGTTACATTGTCTATTTCCAAATCTATATTCCTCACCCCATTAGTCACATAGTTTTATACAAATACAGTACAGCTCTGTCAGTTCTGTTGCTTTTAGTTATTTTAATTTTCTCTGTTACATAAAGTCATTGTGGTATGTTTTTCTAATTGTTCATCCATCATTTTCTTGGTCATTTGGTGGTTTAAATTCACAATTCCTTTGACCCTGGTGGCATAGTGGGTTAAAGCCTTGTGACTTGAAGGTTGGGTTGCTGACCTGAAGGCTGCCAGGTTCCAATCCAACCTGGGGAGAGCGCGGATGAGCTCCCTCTATCAGCTTCAGCTCCATGCGGAGACATGAGAGAAGCCTCCCATAAGGATGGTAAAAACATCAAACATCTGGGCGTCCCCTGGGCAATGTCATTGTAGATGGCCAATTCTCTCACACCAGAAGTGACTTGCAGTTTCTCAAGTCGCTCCTGACACACAAAAAACCCCATTCCTTTGCACATGTAGTTAATAAACAACTTTCATGTATTTTCAAATAGTCATTCTTTTATAACAACAACATAACTTTATTTGTAACCTGCCCTATCTCCCCGGAGAGACTCTCCTTGTGCTAATCTTAATGTATAGGTTATTTTTTCCAATAGTGCTATAGCTATTTAACCAATTCTCTGTTGATAAATTCACTAGTTTTTCCCTATGTTCTGACTATTTCTGTTGAAGTTGTTAGCACTCTTTTCCATGGTGGAAGTTTTCTGAAGATAGCTTCTTGGCAGCGGCAGTATTCATATTTCCCTATACTCTTTTGGTACAGTGTTTCCACGCTACTTCGCAGTTCGCTTTTCACGAACTCACTGTTTCGCAGGGAAATGGGAGTATATCTAAACATTATTTTAATTGTTATGTGGTTTTTCTCCCCCTTGCAACCCTTCCCTACTAGCGCCTGCTGGGCCCTTGCTTCGGGCCCGTCATATTGCTCTGGCTGCTTCCCTGCAGCCAGGGAAGAAAGAACGCTGCTCCAGCCGGATGAGTGAGCAAAGGAAGGTGGGTGAGAGAGTGAAAGCTGGCGGCAGCAGCAAAAGCCTGGAAGAGGCAGCAGGTTCGGCTTCTGCCTCTGCTCCGCCCCCTCTTCCGAGTCCTCCACATTTCTCGGCATGGCCCGGCTGGAGCTTTTCCTGCCACGGCCGGCCTTCACTCTCTCACCCACCCTCCCTTGCTCACTCATCCAGCTGGAACAGTGTTCCTTCTTCCTTGGCTGCAGGGAAGCAGCCAGAGCAACATGATGGGCCCAGAGCAAGGGCCCAGCCAGCGCTGGTAGGAAAGGGTTCACCAGTTCTCTGATGCTTGCAAGGGGGAGAAAGGCCACATAACAATTAAAATAATGTATAAATATTAAAATTAAATAGTGTCCCTACTTCGCAGATTTCCACTTATCGTGGTAGCTCCTGGAACGGAACCCCCACGATAAGTGAGGGAACACTGTATATGCCAAAAATATGCAGCATGATCAAGTTAGCTATGTGATTTTATAGTTGATATTTGACTCTGCTTTTTGTAGGTCCATACATATGTGAATACAACTGGTGTGCAAGAGGAAAGGAAAAACAGACCAAATGTGCGCACACCTCTTGAACGAAGGGTTTCCAGTGCAGAAGTGAACAACACGAGAGAGGAGGAAACATGTCCTGATGAAAGAGAGGCTCAGGTTGTATTGGAGCCTGAAGGAGTCAAATTTGTTTTGGGCCCAACACCTGTCCAGAGACAATTGATGGAAAAAGAAAAACTGGAATCAACTGGGAACAGTAATCAAGCTTGTGGAAACAGTGCTGAAACTAGTGGTAACAGTACTCAAGCTTGTGGGAATAGTAACAATGAGTGGGACACTGGGTATGACAGTGATGAACGTAAAGATGTTCCCTCTGGTAACAAACTGGCATATGAAAATGTAAATAGATTGTCCATCCCTGGCAACTCAGGGATCAGGAGAGGCCGTCTGTTATCATCCAGTACCTCTGATACTCAAAATGTCAACAATTCAGCTCAGAGGAGAACTGCACTGTTAAATTATGAAAATCTTCCATCTTTGCCTCCAGTTTGGGAAGCCCGCAAGCTCAGTAAAGAGGATGACACTTTAGGACCAAAGACACCTTCTCTTAACGGCTACCACAATAATTTAGATCCCATGCATAATTATGTCAATACAGAGAACGTAACAGTGCCATCAAGTGCTCACAAAGTAGAATATGCAAGACGTCGGGACTGCACCCCAACAGTCTTTAACTTTGATATTAGGCGGCCAAGTTCAGAACACAGGCAGCTCAACTATATACAGGTTGATTTGGAAGCTGGTAGTGACTCTGACAACCCTCAGACTCCCAAAACGCCTACCACTCCACTTCCACAGACTCCAACCAGGCGCACAGAGCTGTATGCTGTGATAGACATTGAAAGAACAGCTGCTATGTCAAGCTTGCAGAAAGCATTGCCTCGAGACGACGGTACTTCTAGAAAAACTAGACATAACAGTACTGACCTGCCTATGTGAGCCTGGAAAGCATTAGTTAAATCATTTGCACCTTTGTGAAGTTTTTTTTTTAAAAAAATTGAATGATTGCTCTATTTGACTTTTTAAATCACTTTTCATAGATTTATAGAGATTTTTTTTCCTTCATGTGCTTGTTTAAAGGGAATTTTACAATAGAAAGAGTATTAAATAACACTATCATTTTACTATTACAGAAGCAGCTTTTGGTCAGTGTTGCCATCTTTCTATAGTGCCTCTTTCCTTGACTGGACGTTGTAGTGACATACCAGTGTTGACAGGCTGGCTACAAAGTCACTGAAAGTGTTATGACACATCTATGCCGCCGGATAATTGCACTGCTCCCAGATCAGTGTAATCTCTCATAATATAGATCTGAAGATTCACATGTTCAAGTTCATGTAGCACAAATGAGAGAGTTTGTGATCAGGCTGAGTTGTGTAAAAACATGGTACAGATTGTTTTATCTAACTTGCATGAACTAAATGAATTTCTGGGCTGTGGACCAGTGTCGAGTAGGAATGATCCCCAAAACCTTCCCAATAGGAGCAACTTGCCATGGTACTGAAGAGTGCAAGTCTGTTAATATAGCCAATTAGTAGATTTCAGATTTTAAAATGCTGACTGGAATGCCATTACTTTTAAGAGTTGTCTGGCTAGAGACAGAGAACGAATTATGGAAATCTGCAAATGTATCATTTAGCACTTGGTTTCAGTTTTAAAACAGAGCATGAACTAATTACCAGATGCACTTTAAAATCACCAACTACAAATCCAGAAACTAGAAACTGAAATCCATTCTCTTATTATAGGATCTGTTTTGATGTCAGAATGAGACTGCGTGTCAATTACAGGATTGTTTCCTCTCTGCAAAAAATTGCATATGCATAGTGTTTTGTAGGGAGATGAGATATGCCTAGATAAAATTACACCTTTTGGAAAGCTGAAAAGGATATAATCAAAATGAGTATGGTGCTGTAAGGCTAAAAGACTGTATGATGGATACAAAGAATAGCGTTCAGTGGGGCTTTTCTGGGCCAGTGCTGAGTTGATGAGTGAGCCCCTGTGTCCCGTCCCTTCCCTGCTTTTGAAGACTAGTATCCCATCAGGCAGTCTGAAGGGATGCACTCAGAAGGAAATAAACAACCACCAGCAATTCCCCCTTGGTATATGCCTATACACTATCCACTACTGCACAGAGAGTTTTGGATTCCAGCCTGTATCTTAAATATGTCTTTCCTGACCATTTTGAGAGTTAGAGCATCAGAACTGACTTGCTATTTTTACTGTGTGAAAAGTCGCATCTCTCTTCTTCAGAGTCTGAAACAAACCTTGGTTTAGGTTTGGCAAGTTTCTTTCTGTACAGTTGTACAGGTACCTTCACTCTAGACAGTTGTGATGCTATTTATAATTACATTATGTCTGTAGCGGCATATTTTTACTTTCAGGTCTGTAAAATGTCTGTTCCCTTCTGTGCTTTTCATTTGTTGTTTCCATCTCTCTTGTACAGTCTTTAGGTTGTAAACTCTTAATTTTGTACATAGTGTTTGTTCAGCGTATTTCTGTATTGCCATGGAAAAAACTTTTTGAAGGCCCATTGGTAATTACTGTCATTCTCAGAACGGCCTTCTTTATTACTTGCACAGATGGAAAGATGCATATTATATGTTTGAGAATAGAAAGTGCTGTGGCACCTTAGAAAAGGGCATGTTGAGATATGAATTTTCATGTTTGGTTTCTTCCAGAAAACAATTCTCGGCCTGTGGGATGGTAGATGTGACTACATTGTATGATTTATCAATACAAGTCAGGAACATGGTTCCATAAATAATAGCATTCTTGGTTTCTGCCAGACATTATTTCATTGCGGCCATAATGTACTTGTTTCTGCTGTTGTGCTGATCTTGAGATCATTGTGTTCCATCTTAGATGCGTTTTCTGCTGCAGCAAATCTTATGAACAGAGTAGCTACTGAATTGTGGAGAATACCTTTAAAATATTTATCAATATATGAATTTAACCCTTTAATAGATGGATAATACTGCTGAATGTTCCCAGTACTTTTGGTATCTGCTGATCTTATCTGGTAATATCTTCAAGATTCCCTCTTACATAGTAAAGACACTTGGAGTACAGCCATTTAAGTGCAGGATTTATAGCATTACAGAGTAGAGGAATTGCAGATGAAGCAATAATTGCCATGATGCTTGTAGAATAGTAACATGGCTTCTGTCAGTTTCAGAAACATGGAAAATCTATTTACTCTGGAACTGAAAAACAAAATCAGAAATAAGGGGGAAGATCAAAGTACAAGAAACTTGCTTTCTTTAAAAAAAAACAACCTTTTTTTCTTTAAGCCTTTGACTTGTATAATACATAACTCAGCACATAATGGTACTGTTATATTTATGACATGTAACACTAAAAACATCATTATTTAAAAATTATATAAATCTGTCCAGTGTTAAAGTGCAGCAGCTGCAAATATAAGACTATGGCCCTGCATCTGCTTAGGTGAATTCCATCACAAATCTCAATAAACACTCATAGGATTGTACTCCAATGTATCTTTATTTCTACCAATAGTAAAATAGAAGACCAAAATTGAAGTTATCAATATTGTAGTAAACAAAAAAAAGTTTGTTTACTACACAAAGTTGAGCATTATTGTGAAGAAGCAGCAGGAACTAATATTTTTAGAGAGCAGCTCTGAAAAATCATGATGTGGCAGTAAGTTTGAATAGTTGGTTAAACTTTGCAATAATGTATTAGAAATGTAGTCTTGTGTATACTTCATTAGGAATTGAGTGCTGTTGAGTTCATGAATACTTTTTGTTAAAAACATATAAGAGCAGGCTTGATCATTTAGTCGTTACAGAGCAAATTAGATGCCCCTCATCCATATTTATTTTATTTATATCCCATTGTTTCTCTGTTAATGGATATCTCAAAATACTAGGCTAGTTTCTACCATCTCATTTTATCATTTAAAAGAACTATTATGTCAGTCTCTGAACTTTTATTTGAAGCTTAATGGGTTTCAGAAAAGGACCAAGTTTATGAGTATGTTCTCTATTCTGCTACTTTTGGGAGTACTTTTTACGGATTGCTGCTGCACATTGGCAGTGTTTCGATCATTAATATTTACTGCCTTTGAATATTAGTCTTTAGAACGGACCTTTTCATTCTGAAAAAAGAAAACACTGTGTAAGTGATGCCTTCCTCAACTTTTCATTTGGAAAAAAAATCTAAAATATTATTTTGGTGGAAAATGTGTGCACTAATTCAAATTTTTCTGTTTTCTTCCTCTGAATTTTCACATCTCAATACAAGCCCCTCAATATGTATGCAAGAGATTGAATAGGACAATTAAAGCTAAATGTTTTCTAATCATGTTGGGAAGGACTGCCCCTCCCCCAGTTAACCTAGTTAAAAAACACATTTTTAAAGGAGATCCTTGTTAGATTAAATCAAATGAATATCTACTCTAGCATTATTTTCCAAATGTTGCTAAGCAAATTACAAAGTGAAACCTAAAACCATGACATTAGTTTTGGCTCATGTTCTCCAACATCTGTGGAGCCAAGATATGTTTTTGTACAGGTTGAGCATCCCTTATCCGAAATGTTTGGAACAGAAGTGTTTTGAATTTTAGATCCTCCTGAGTTATGGAATTTCTGAGGAAGTAACTTAGAAATGTGACCTGTGTCTAAATGTGCAATGAACAGATGTTTCTTATACATCTTATACACATAGCCTGAAAGTAATTTTACATAATATTTATAGTTTGTGCATGAGACAAAGTTTGTGTATGCTGAATCAAAAGAAAGCAAATGTGTTAATTTCTCAGCCACCTCTGTGGACAATTTGGGATTTTGGAGTATTTCGCATTTCCGGATAAGGGATGCTCAACCTGTATACCTATTTTGAGTTACTTTGTGAATAATATCCTACGAAGACACTATTCTGTTTATTAGTAGTTTTGTCTTCATTCAAATAATACTTAAAGACTTTGAACTGCCTGAAATACCTTCCTATTTATGTCATATGGTAACGTAATGAAATATACAGATAGAATTAGAAGATGTGCATCAATTTCAAGTGAAGTTTGAAACCTGACCCAGATTCCTTCAGACTGCTTGTGATAATTTCTGAGGTAAAGCGAGCTTTCCTTGACAGTTCTCAGAACTAAGAATGCCAATTGAAGCTCAGAAAGAGTTCAGGATTTTGGAAGTATGTCAGGGGAATGGGCTGACATCTTTTTGATCTGTTTATATGAACAGATCCATGGGAAGGAATGGAGTGTGATTGATTGATTGATTGGTTGATAAACTTTCTGTTCGTAGTACAGGTTTTTTTACGAGAGGCTTTGAAATAATTTTGAAGAAAGATTGCAATTTTGATAAAATTCATGATTCCAGCTTTCTTCTTTATGAGATAGAGAGGTTGGAGACTAGTATTAATACTAGCTATTAATTTTTACAAAACTCCCATTACTTTGCAGAACAATAATGAACCATGACAGATGGATAGGAATGCAACCATAGATGAGATGTGGGGCAGCAAGAAAGGGGCCATGAAAAGGCCATTTTTCCATCAGCATTAACTTTACTACCTGAAAGAGGGGTGAGCAAAATATAGCCCCAGGGCTTCCTGCAACCCTCGACTCTTCCAGATCTGCACAAAAATATATATTTGTACCCCTCCCCCCTCCCCCCCCCCCCCAAAAAAAAAAATCCCAGACATCTTTAAATGACTACACATTTCATCTGGATCTGAACTAAAGTAAAATTTAGATCTGAAAAAGTGAAAGATTAGTGGCATTCTTGTTTGCAAAAACCAGAGTTAATAGCATGTACAACACAATCCATTGTACTTATTTATCTGTAATTTGGTTTGTATATTTTTTTTTCTTAAGGTGCTACAATGATGGCAGGTTTATCTCAATTCTGACAGTGAAACATTTTTAATAGAACTTTTTAAAACTTTTTATCTTTTTCTACTTAGCTGCAAACATTGACTGGAAATAAAAAGGTTCTGACTTTACTCCTTTTTGAGAAGGTAGGTAACCTCTGAGATTTTGTATAAGCAATTGTAAATAGAACATGTCAGAACTGTATAGAACAGTGGTTCTCAAATTTTAGTCTTCCAGCAGTTTTGGATTCCAGCTCCCAAAAGCCCCTGCAAGCTTGGCTAACAGTCAGGAATTCTGGAAGCTGAAGTGAAAATTATCTGGTGGACTGAAGTTTGGGAGTTACTTTTCCTCTGCCATTAAGCCATGCTGCTAAGCTCAGGACCTTGCATGTAGCAGATTGGTACTAAAAGGTATCCAGTAAAATAGGAAAGAAAATGTTATAACAATGTGTTCCTTGATCAGTTGTCTCTGTTGCATATTGTTCTCTTGTTCTTTTCATATGTCTTATGTACCTGGATACCACCTACTTGCCAATTGCCATATATATTGGAAAGAAATTGTAGTAGTTCTTTCCTTTTTCATTTTATGTCACCTTCAGTTGGGGCAGTGTGTCTAGCTAGCTGCTATCAAATGACAAGATATGCACTTTATTGGAGACTCGACAACTTTGTGATAAATTCATCATTTGCAGACTTGGGGCTCCTTTTTACTTTGCCATCAGTATTAAGACTTCTGTTGGACTTGCAGTGTGCTTACCAAGAAAGTGCTGTACTTTTGAGGAAATAAGTAATATAACAGTTAAACCTCTTTTTACAGTAACTTTCAGAAAGTCGCAATACCCCTTTAGCTTTACAGTCAGCTCATATTTTCTTGCAGAAGTAAGAATGCAAGGAATTTCTTTGGTGCCCTTATCTGTTAACCTTAGCTGTGAATTACTCCACCCATTCCTTACTGTAGAAAGGTACAATATGTCTGCTGATGTTATTGTTGCTGAGGTGAATGGTGCAAGAACAGATGTGAAAGTCTGACATCTCTCTAAAATATTGTTACACCCAATTTATTCAGTAATGGGCATCGGCAGCATTACTTGGAAAATCATTTAACAGTTATCCATATAAAGTCTTAAATTTTCCTTTTTACTTTCCAAATCCAGAATTGTGTAAGTATGACAGCCTAACCCAATTTGTCTTTTGCTAGTCAAGTTTGCTTATTGGCCTTTATTTTGCATGTTTTCCTTCAAAGGTCCATGTTTTTTTTTTTTAAGAAAGCTGTATTTCAGCAATAAGTAGCAAAATAGAAGTGAGATTTACAGGTGTAGTAGCAACAGGTGACTCATCACAGCACTGTATTCCTATATCGCATGAAATCCCTTTGACTCAGCACTCATTTCAGATATTGTACCAGATATAATTTTATCATTTTACCAATTCTTTAAAAGATTTTACTGAACCAATGCATCTCAGATCCAGTACAATGAGAGGTATATTGAGTTGATGTTATCAGATATTGATAACATATTTTCAAGCTTTATTTCTGTTACCACAAAGGAAGAAGCTGGAATTAGAAACAGAAAGCTACTGTAAAGGGAGTTTACAGCTTTTTTGTCAACTTTGGCTAATAACAGTTTTCAGAGTCATACAGTCATATAATTGTTTTGGAGAATGCCATATTTCTACACCATATTCCACTGAGGAACTTATCCAGTAATCCCAGTTCATATCCCTTTCACTTGTTTCATATCATCTTTGAATAACATCCTCCCAGAATATGAGATGAGTGAATAATTTCCCTATCCTACTTTTTAATTTTTACTGATTTGCTTATTTATTTCTGCTAAAAATGGCAGAAATGCTTATGCCTAAGATGTTGAGGTAGGGAAAATGGTCTTTGAATTTGTTTGTACTGTGAATGTGCTCTGCACCAGTGTTTTCTTAAAATATAAACTTCTGTTTTTAATATGTTAAGGGACCCAGTCAATATGAGGTCTGTAAGAATGCCCAACTTTTTTTTTTTTTTGCAGAATTGCACATTGAAGTACAAACACTTTGCATGACTAAACACAGATCAAAATTGATCTTCCCCTTTTTGTGGTCATTGGTCCACCCTAGTTTTCACGATTGTTTTTAAATTATCATGATTTTACATTTCCAAATAATTTTGCACTATTGCATGTGTTTTCTAAGACTAAATTAGCAAGGCTTCTAATAGAAGTGGAGAACTTGGGTATTACACTTGACCTCAGAAATGAGCTACGTATGAGCTACATCTCAAGATTATCTTGTCATCTTGTACTCTTTTTCTCCTATTTTAAAAGTTTTTAAAAAAATATGTACTGGATTTTTATACAGTGTGTTGAAAGTCAAAAGTTTGTTGGTGCAGTTACATAAGTATTGGAAAGAAGTATGTCTGTACAGGAAGCTTGCCATTTATTTTCAGACACTGGTGAAAAGGTGAAATAAAATATAAAATATGTGTTGGGGCAGATTTAGTACAAAAATTAACAGATTGTACAAAATTAATCTTCTTGGCCTGGAATTTTTCTTGTCTCTTGTTGTTTCTTCCACTGCAATGCAGGTTACTATTTAAATTAACAGTACAGTAGTCTTTTGACATTATGGATTGATAATTAAGTGGACTAAGCCCAAGTAATGTTGCATGTGATCTCATATGGTATGTATGTGAATTTTACTAAGGTTTAGATTCTGATTCCTGGATTCATTTAGGTATGTAAATCAGTTTTTCCCTTCTCTAGAAAATGAATCCTTGTAACTTTACTAAGAAAAACAATGAAGTAAATATTCTCCCTTTTAAATTAAAAAAAATCATGAAACTCTGAATTCAATTTGGAGACGTATAATTAATTATATTGCCTGAACAAACATTCTATCTTCCCATCATTTGTACTAACCAGTCATTTTTTTCTTTAATATCACTAGTATAATCATGTTCTAGGTTTTCATTTTCTCTGCAAACAACAGTGTATTCCCATTTGACATCATCATAATAACACTAGGGTCTTCAGGAAGTGCTTGAAATATTAGTTCACACTTCCCACTATTGACAAACCCATAAAACAGCAATAGAATTTCTTCAGCTTTTACTGCTTATGAAACAGTGCTATCTTTCTTTACAGCTAGTCCCTCCAGTTTCTGCAAACACCTCTCAAAATATTCTGACTTTAAAGTACTGTATTTTGTTCCTGGTGTATGTTTCAAGGTACGCATATCCTTCAAAAGAACGTTTACATACTTATCCAATCCTAAAACACTAAGTAGCACCTACCAGCATTAACTTTTTAAATGCAATGTATGGAATGACCCTAGATATTAATTGTCTTAATAAATATTGTTCTTGAGTCAAGATGTTTTTCAGAGGTTCTGTTGAACTACAGCAGTAGTAGGATTCTGAAACCATGAGTAGAAAGAAGTTCAGAGACCAAGTTTTTCCTGTACTCTTCCCCTTCTAAAAGTCTGTTTCTGAAGATTAGTGGAATGTTATGGGATGCAAGGCAGAATGCTGCTTGGAGGAGGTCCTTATATGACTTGAGCTCTTCTTGTTCATGGTGCTTTTCCTCTGTCTGGGGCGCTCCACCTTTCTGCCAGCAAGCATGTCCCTTGCAGCCTCTGTTGTCCAGAAGAATCTCAACTTATGAGGGGAAGGATGGGATATGGACATTTCCTTCCCAGAGTTCCACTCTTAACAGGTTATAACCGAGAATTGACTCTACATTAGGATAGTATTTTGTGTGAGAGAATGAAATTTAATCTTTGACAACATTACTTTGTGTTTATGAACAATTGAATTTTATAATGAAAGTTTTTAACTATAATTTCAAAGGGCATTGAAAATATTGTTAGAAGTTTTTTAGATTGGCAGAGTACATACTTGGTAAAGTACGTGATTTCTGCTATGTTCATTAAAAACAGTACTTTTGTGTATAAAATGAAATGTATAGCTGTCATTGTGAATGAGATTGTCAGTTTTTAAAAAGGCTGTCTTCCTGAGTGTTTGCCATAAAGGGTTTGCCATGAGAAGGCTTTTTTCATACTTAATTGTTTCCTGTTAATCTTGCCATAAAGTTTATAATCTGGGGCTAGACCTGATTGACAGTTTAAGACTAGATTACATAGATACCATAAAATCTTTACATACACATGCCTTAAAATCTTTTGGAATAGTTTGACAACCAGCCTAATGTGTGACAGCCAGTCATAAGGACAGCTAGAGTTAAATTCGCTACCAGTTGGACTTTGTAGTGTTGTCTTCACCCCCTCTGCATCTCTAAACCTTAGTTTGCAGTGTAAAAGCAACGTAAAGATGATAAATGGTCCTTTGTCACAAAATTTTACCTGCTTCTTTTTATCCATTCCTGCAAAGACTTATTGAAATCTTCTCCCATGTAACTTTTGTTTGCGGAAAGCATCATGTTTGCCTCAGAATAAGTGACATGTCTAACTTTCACATATGGCCTGAACATATGGTACTATTAAAAACCCAAAATGTTTAAATTCCTATTTGTGTTAAAAACTAGAGATTACTATTTGAATTTTGCTTTTATTGGTGCATTGAAGTTTGGAGTACTGTGTGTAAAATGAATGGGTTTGAAAACGGAGAGGGTCCTTCACTCAGGAATTTCTGTACTTCGCGTTTTACTTGGCAATGGATGCCAACAACCTGAATGCCCTGTTAATTTTCAATGCAATACACAAACTCTGTATTAAAAATAATATATGGTACTAATTCTGTATTTCCCCTGATGATTGCCAAACCCTGAATGCAAGCTGTCTTGTTACTAAGACATTGATTGCTACTGAATGTATAGGAAATGCTTCCATTTTTGTAAAAGAAAATAGTGTTTGTATGATGTACCAATATGGCATGTCTCCGCCAGCAAGTATGGTGCCTTGTTTTTTTAGTTTTTAGACATGACATTTCATTCCATTGTAGTCTCACCTATGTCTTCAGAACCACTGTGAGATTAGAGAAAATAATGTTTCAGAATTTGCAGTACAACTGATCTAAAGTCTTAGCATGAAAATGGACAGTATAATCCTATAATCACCAGTGTGCCACAAATGCATTTCTTAAATGCCTAACTATACATTTCTATAAAAAGCCAAAACTGTGTTTGTATGTTACTTTTGTCATTACATTGTAAAATACTGTAAAGCTGTTGTTGTATGTCCTAATTTTGCATTTTAAAATGTTTCCTATGTAAAGGCATCAATATACAACTTTGTATAAAAGTAGCTTTCTAGAGTTTTATTTTATTAAAAAAATCTAAAGAGTTGCCAAAATATTCCTGAACAGTTTGCAAACTGTTTTAAACCCCCACCTTCCCCACAATTGTTCTTTTCAAACATTCCAGCCTTCCCTTTAAGAGAGTAACATTTATTCTACAGCTAATATATTTTCTTTTTCATCCTCCATATGCTACCACTTAATTTTGGCTTGCTTTTACATTGAGCTTACCCAATGTCCATTTTAAAATGTATTCTGTATTATTGACAACCTTGTCCCCTCACCAGTGCCAGCTCCATAAGAACTGTAGCATGGCAATAAAATATCTGATTTTTACTATGTAAGAGTGTCTTTTGTTTCTTTGTTGTTTGGGTTGGGATTATATTTTCTCTTATGCCCAAATTATTATTGTGCACACTACAATATTAAATATGATGGCCTAAATGCTAAAGGTAGGAAAAATATATAATCTACTTTAGCCAATTCTAATTCCCAGGAATTTTAATGATAATTTTACTGTCAACTCATCAATTCATGGGGTGGGGGTGGGGGAGTGTGTGAGGTAATAAAAGAACTATATAGCGAAAACAAAGCTACCATCTCAGTAAACGGGGCACAAACTAGACAAATAAATATTAACAGGGGAACTAAACGGGGATGCCCCCTTTCTCCAGCCCTATTTTCATTGGCCATCAAACCCTTAGCAAACTCAGTAAGGAACAACCCGGTTATAAAGCGGGAAAGGAAGTCATCAAGATTAATCTATACGTTGATGATGTTATGACAACTTTAGGAGAGGTGGAGGAGTTACTACAATCAATAGTCAAAACAGTCAAGGACTTTGGTAAAACTTCAGGCCTCACAATTTAGGGAAATCAGAGATATTACATAAAAATCTAACATGGGAATAACTTAAGGTTCAAAACATTATGGGAGTAAAATTGGGGGGAAAGAAGATGAAATACCTGGGTGTAGATAGACCAAAAAACATCAATAATATCATACCAATGAACTACAATCATTTATGGAAAAATATAAGCAAACAAATCATCATATGGGGAAAGAAATTTTGAAATATATTCACATGGCTAAAAATTTACAGGATGAAGCTCTTGCCCAGGTTCTTATTCTTGTTCCAAACTCTCCCGGTGAATATCCCTACCAATCTGTTGAAGAAGTGAGACAACTCTTATCAAAAAATGGGTAGTGGGAGGAAACAAAAACAGGATTGCTTACTTCCTATATTATAGTAAACAAGAAATGGGGGGATGGGGGGCTCCCTTGTTGGGAATATACTTCGAGGCAAGTCAGTTAGCTAGGTTACTAGAATTCAAATTGGAAGGGTCAAAAAAATGGGTGCAAATAAAAAGGAAGCAAATAGTTGGCAAAAAGGAATGTCAGTGGGAGAGAGAATAGATAGAAAAGACCTAAATAACTTAAAAGCAGGCCTTGTTTAATAATGTTGTTAATCTGGAAAAGATGGCAAACTAAATTACAAATAAATAAAATTGACCCTTTCCCATTAGAAACATTGGAAAATAAGGAGAGGACATTCAGGAATCTAATTAGGGCACTGAAGGAAAAAGGTATCAAAAGGATTGGGGATCTCATGGATCCCAATGGAGAAATATTAAAGTGGGATAAAATAAAAGATAAATGTGGTCAAGGGAATTGGATAGCATGGTTAGGCCTATCCAGTAAAGTTCAGGCCATGAAAAGAAGAGAAGCAGCTGAAACCTCACTGGATAGACTAATTAAAAGGAAAACAGAAATAGATAAAGGAATGACTGGGCTATTGTATGACGAACTAACCACCTTAACTTATAACACAAAAACAACTCTTATAGAGAACTGGAAACGGGAAAAAACTTTACTGAGAAACTAATCGGGTTTTGGATTGATAATATTCATAAAATTAAACATATAAGGATCAAAGAAACCCAAAGGAAAATAATCTCTAAATGGTACAGAATCCCCCTCCAGTTGGCACACATAATGGGAAATACCTCAAACAAGTGTTGGCACAAATGTGGGGGAATAGGTTCATTCTCCCACATGTGGTGGGACTGTAGAAAAATTCAGAACTTTTATAGTAAAATAGGTAATGGAAGAAATAATAGGGAAAGAATTAATATGGGACAAAGCCAGCTACATGTCTCTCACAGTAAAGGTAAAGGAAGATAACAACAATTGGACAGAGATCCTAAAATATGTGACAGCCACAATACAAGCCACGATAGCCTGAGGATGGAGGGATGATTCAAAATGGGAAGTAGAAACTTGGTGGGCTTATATATCAGAATATATAATTAATGACTTCATCAATCAAAGAGAAAAAAGTATACAAATAGCATAAAAGAACAAGACTGGTTCAGGAAATGGTTGTGCTTATTGACAAAATAGACGGAGATGAAAGATACACCACCTTGAACCAGGCATTCCACACGGTTAAAATGATGTATTGATAATATTTTGTATTGCTGTCCAGGGGGGGCGTGGGTGGTGGGTGATACATTTCTGAGGATCATTTAAAATGTCATTGTTTTCTTTTCCCCCTAGAAACACTCCAGGGACTGCCTAGCGATGCAATAAGTGATGTGTAGACAGGAGTTACATTGTGTTGTTTAAGGCTTTCATGGCTGGAATCACTGGGTTGCTGTGAGTTTTCCGGGCTGTATGGCCATATTCCAGAATCATTCTCTCCTGACAGTTCGCCCACATCTATGGTTGTGAGGTCTGTTGGAAACTAGGCAAGTGGGGTGTATATATCTGTGGAATGTCTAGGCTTTGAAACTGAAAGGCCATTCAGTGCTAATCAAGATGGCCAATTGCAACATTCGCACTTGCCTCAAACAGACAAGAGTCCTTTCTTCCACCCTGGGCATTCCACAGATATATAAATCCCACTTGCCTAGTTTCCAACAGACTTCACAACCTCTAAGGATGCCTGCCATAGATGTGGGCGAAATGTCAGGAGAGCTAGCGTCTGAGGGGGAAAAGGAAAGAGCCTGAGGCTCTTAGGAATGGTGGGAGTTGAAGTCCAAAACACCTGTAGGGCCCAAGTTTGCCCATGCCTACCCTAGTGAATGGAAGAAGGGGACTACAACTCCCGGCATGCAACGCTCTTTCCTGCTTTCCCCGCCGAGACGTCATTTCCTGCATCCGTTGTCTCCGCTGATTGAGCGCGAGCACGCGGCAGCTCAGAACGTTGGGGTAACAGCCTTCCGCTCCTCGCCGTCGCCATGGTGAGTCCCGGGCCTTCCTTCCTCTCAGGGAGGGCGCGCCCGCCCGCGCGTTCGTTCGTTCGTTCCTTTGGAAGGGGCTCAGCCAGGAGGGAGGCAGGGAGGGGAGGGGAGGGCCGAAGGTTCTAGAAGGGCCTAGAAGAGGAGGAAGGAGCCCATCCCGCTCGCCTGTCCTCAAAAATGAGGGGCCTTCGCGCGCCGGGAAACAAGGCACGGCTCTCCTGCGGGCCTAACTCTTTATTTGTTTCTGCTTGCCAGTCCCCCCCTCTCTCCCTCCTTCCGCACCCGAGACAAAGGCAGAACCGCTCTCTGGAAAGGCTTCTGTGTTTGGCTTCCTAGGACAATGGTCTCCCTTTCATTGAATTACAATCTGTATGGATTTGTCAATACAGGTTGAGTGCCCTTCGCACTCAGATCCTCACATTGTCCACGCCCGATTCTTCCTGAATTGAGTCCTATTACACCAGGGAAGGGCAAACATCGGCGCTCCAGGTGTTTTGGACTTCAACTCCCACAATTCCTAACAGCCAGTATTAGCATTGAATAGCCTTGCAGCTTAAAGGTCTGACTGCTTACTTCCTGGGGGAATCCTTTGTTGGGAGGTGTTGGCTGGCCCGGATTGTTTTCCTGTCTGTAATTCCTCTGTTTTTCTGAGTGTTGTCCTTTGTTTACTGTTCAGATTTTAGAGTTTCTTTAATATTGGTAGCCAGGTTTTGTTCATTTTCGTGGTTTCCTCCTTTCTGTTGAAATTGTCTTCATGCTTGTGGGTTTCAATGATTTCTCTGTGTAGTCTGACATGGTAGTCATTCGAGTGGTCCAACAGTCAGGGCCAGCTTACATGGCGTACAACCCGGAAAACTCACAGCAACCCTGTGTTGAATTGGTTGAGCCTCAATGAGATATTCATTGAAAAACTATAGCAAAATGTGCAGACAGGTGTCCCGCAAAAACAAAATTTTTGCAGTTTAATCAACTTTCCCCATGTTTTATGATAGAACCAATTAGGAAATGACATTTATAACCCACGAACAAAAATCATGTTGCATAATGTTGTTGTTGTTATTGTTGTTGTTAGGGTATATACCCAGGCATGCATTTTCTTTATGGCTCTTTTGTTCCTTCCCTCATTTCCCTCGCACACCTGTCTCTTCTTCCAGTCATTCATTCATCTCTTGCTTTCCCTCACACACCTTTCTCCCTCCTTTCTTCCCCCCCCCCTCTCTTCATACCTTTCCCCTATCCTTTCTCATCCTCAATCCTCCCCCCCCCCCTCCTTCCTTTCTCTCTCCCTCCCCTTCCCTTTTCTGGCTTCCTCCTTTTACCTTGTACACATGCCTCCTAGCAACAACCAAGCTCCCTTCCTTTCCCAGTCACATCACAGAGGGCCACTTCACTTAGCCACACCCAGTCAGCTTTGTTCCCTTTCTTTCTCTCATATTTGGGTCTGAAAGGGGTGGTTTTGTTAATTCAGACCCCTCAATTATTTTTAGTTGGATCATGAAATGTATGCCAAGTTTGGTCCAAGTCCATAGTACAAACATACATACACTGACCTATATATATGAGAGGTTATTATGATTTCTATCTTTGTGATCTTTATCTCAGTGATTTAGACACAAAGCAGCTCACAACACTACGATCAACAATACGATCTCACATCTTCACCATGTAAATATTAAAATAGGATGAAACACACATCACTCAAAACATTAAAAGCAAGTAAAAATTCTTAATGTACTATACAGCAACTTCTTGGTTTGCTCATAGCAACTCTTCCTGCTTATAATAAATACTCTGTTCTGATGCCTGTTGAGGATCTCTTATTGAGGAAGCCAAAATGCTCCAAAACCATCCCTATATATGGCTGACATAGTGAAATCTTTCCTTTCTGATGGTTCTGTGTACACATTCAGTAGAGTCTCGCTTATCCAAGATAAACGGGCCAGCAGAAAATTGGATAAGCGAAAATCTTGGATAATAAGGAGGGATTAAGGAAAAGCCTATTAAACATAAAATTACAGTATGAGTTTACAAATTAAGCACCAAAACATTGTAGTATGTAGTTATGTAGTAATTACTGTATTTATGAATTTAGCACCAAAACATTGCAACATTTACTACAAAAACAATGACTACTAAAAGGCAGACTGCCTTGGATAATTCAGAACCTTGGATAAGTGAAGCTTGGATAAGTGAGACTCTACTGTAATTAGTTTCATGCACCACATTGGGTCCCATCTCCAGAATTAATGACACAACTTCAATTGGAAAAAGTGGGTTCCCTTGGAACTAGAAATACCAGTATCCTACAGTGGTGCAAAAGTATTTAAACATATAAAAATTCAATTCATACATACAAATACAAATGAGGTCAGCAAAACATAAGATTGTAACATTCACATTGAAAAGAAAAAAAACATGTTCTTTTCTCAAAAAAATGAGAAAATGAGAATTTTTTGGTAGAAAAAGGAAGAAAAAGGAGGCGATAGGGCCACTGCAAGGAGTAGATGGGGTGATGGTGACAGGGGATAGGGAAAAGGCAGAACTGCTTAATGCCTTCTTTGCCTCGGTCTTCTCACAAAAAGAAAGCCATCTTCAACCTCAGCAACATGGAATGGACGAAGGATTGGGGGAAATCCAACCCCAAATAGGGAAACAAGTTGTCCAGGAACACCTGGCCACTCTAAACGAATTCAAGTCCCCAGGGCCAGATCAGCTACATCCAAGAGTATTGAAGGAACTAGCGGAAGTTATTTCAGAACCACTGGCAATCATCTTCGAGAGTTCTTGGAGAACAGGAGAAGTCCCAGCAGATTGGAGGAGGGCGAATGTGGTCCCTATCTTCAAGAAGGGAAAAAAGAACGACCCAAACAATTACCGTCCGGTCAGCCTCACATCAATACCAGGCAAGATTCTGGAAAAGATCATTAAGGAAGTGGTCTGCAAACACTTAGAAACAAATGCGGTCATTGCTAATAGTCAACACGGATTTACCAAAAACAAGTCATGCCAGACTAATCTGATCTCTTTTTTCGATAGAGTTACGAGTTGGGTCGATACAGGGAATGCCGTGGATGTAGCATATCTAGATTTCAGTAAGGCCTTCGACAAAGTCCCCCACGACCTTCTGGCAAACAAACTAGTAAAATGTGGGCTAGACAAAACTACGGTTAGGTGGATCTGTAATTGGCTAAGCGAACGAACCCAAAGGGTGCTCACCAATGCGTCGTCTTCATCATGGAAAGAAGTGACAAGTGGAGTGCCGCAGGGCTCCGTCCTGGGCCCGGTTCTGTTCAACATCTTTATTAACGACTTAGACGAAGGGTTAGAAGGCACGATCATCAAGTTTGCAGATGACACCAAACTCGGAGGGATAGCTAACACTCCAGAAGACAGGAGCAGAATTCAAAACGATCTTGACAGACTAGAGAGATGGGCTGAAACTAACAAAATGAAGTTCAACAGGGACAAATGCAAGATACTTCACTTCGGCAGAAAAAATGGAAATCAAAGATACAGAATGGGGGACTTGACAGCAGTGTGTGCGAAAAAGATCTTGGAGTCCTCGTGGACAACAAGTTAAACATGAGCCTACAATGTGATGCGGCAGCTAAAAAAGCCAATGGGATTTTGGCCTGCATCAATAGGGGAATAACGTCTAGATCCAGGGAAGTCATGCTCCCCCTCTATTCTGCCTTGGTCAGACCACACCTGGAATACTGTGTCCAGTTTTGGGCACCACAGATGAAGGGAGATGCTGACAAGCTGGAAAGCGTCCAGAGGAGGGCAACTAAAATGATTAAGGGTCTGGAGAACAAGCCCTATGAGGAGAGGCTTAAAGAGCTGGGCATGTTTAGCCTGCAGAAGAGAAGGCTGAGAGGAGACATGATAGCCATGTACAAATATGTGAGGGGAAGTCATAGGGAGGAGGGAGCAAGCTTATTTTCTGCTGCCCTGCAGACTAGGACACGGAACAATGGCTTCAAACTACAGGAAAGGAGATTCCACCTGAACATCAGGAAGAACTTCCTCACTGTGAGGGCTGTTCGGCAGTGGAACTCTCTCCCCCGGGCCGTGGTGGAGGCTCCTTCTTTGGAGGCTTTTAAGCAGAGGCTGGATGGCCATCTGTCGGGGGTGCTTTGAATGCGATTTCCTGCTTCTTAGCGGGGGGTTGGACTAGATGGCCCTTGAGGTCTCTTCCAACTCTACTATTCTATGATTCTATGAAATGAATAAATAAACTCTTGTTCATAATTCTAATAGTTCTTGGATCTTTATTACAGATGAGTAGACTCTCAACATCCACCACAACCAGTTTTGGCCCACAAGAGCCTTCAACTGCCCAGGGCTCAATGCTGTGGAATCCTGGGATTTGTAGTTTGGAGAGGTACTACAACACTCTTTGGAAGAGAAGGCCTTGAAAAACTACAACCCCCGGGATTCCATAATATTGAGCCAGGACAGTTAAAGGAGTGAACTGCAGTAAGTGTAGATGCACCTCAAGATATTTCGTTACGTATATGAAGATATTCCAATATTCAAAACACTTCTAATCCCAAGCATTTTCAAGAAGGGAGACTCAACCCGTAATACAGAAATGTATGCATTGCAGGTTTAAATCTCCCAGTTTCCTGTTACCACTCTATGCTGAGAAAGTTTGGGAGCTATAGAAAGACTTAACCAGGAATCCTTGTGTTGAGTGTACTGTGCTCCATCTGTTCTTTGTATTTCCCCTTTCTGACTGAGGAAGCATTACAGGGGAACATAAGAGAAAAGCTATTTTATTTTATATTAGCTGAGGCAAAATTTCAAGGTACAGAGGTTAGAGAAACAAGATCCATGTTATCTGCTAAATAGAGGCTTGTATTTAGACCCATTCTTGAGACCATGGATGCATCTGCACTGTGCAGTTAATGCAGTTTGATACCACTTTAAATACCATGGCTCAGTGCTATAGAATTAGTTACAAGGTCTCTAGCTTTCTTTGTCAAAAGCTGCTGGTGCCTCGCCAAATTTAAAATCCCAAGACTCCAGAATATTGAGCCATGGTGTCGAATTGCATTAATTCACAGTGTATGTGAAGTCAAGTGTAATTCCATTTATAATGCAACTTTTCCTCTGCACAGTTCTTTCTGAAAGACTCAGGATACCATGTATAACTATGATAGCAAATGAGTGGCAAAATAGAATTACTTTATGTATGAAAAACTAAAAATATGTTGAAATAATATCTTTCCAGTCTAACAAATTTAATTGAAATGTTAAATTGGAACTATGAGGTTAGATGCCACTAATACCATATATTGAATAATAATGCTGTAAAATGCAGCAAGTGTAATGACTGCAAGGGCAATATTACTCAAGGAGCAGTTTCGGCTTGGAAAACTAGAATTGGGAAGGGTCCCCTCCAGCATCTTAGATTTTTTTTTGGAAAGAATAGGAAACCCTGTAGAGCAGATGCTTGGACAGCATGGGGAAACTGCAGAGAAAAGAGGTGGGGGAAAAAATCCTTAAGTGTCAGCAGGTGTTTGGGAATGTGGTTATGGATTGGAAGCATAGATACTATTCGACAACATATCTCAAAAATAATTGCTTGCTATGTGTTGAATGTTGCAATTATAGGCATCCCTGTCGCTTGCTCCTGTGAACATATTCAAGGCTGGTGCTGATGAGGAGAGAGCAGAAACAGCCCGTTTGGTAAGTTTACTATTACCTTTGAAATCTGGAATTGTAGTTGGGCTTTAATGTCTTTGATTAACTATGAATGAATTGTCTGAATCTATTGTGATGGAGTCATGTAAATACTTTTTTCTTATGTTATTGCAGTCCTCTTTCATTGGAGCCATCGCTATTGGAGACCTAGTCAAAAGCACTTTGGGGCCTAAAGGAATGGTAAGATATTACTACATTTGGAAATATATAGCTTTTGTCAGTGTTACTGTTAGGTGTTTAACATGGCTAAATGTGGATTTGCAGGACAAGATACTTCTGAGTACTGGAAGAGAAGGTACAGTGACGGTAACCAATGATGGAGCAACAATCTTGAAAGCTATTGGAATTGACAATCCTGCAGCCAAGATTTTAGTTGGTATGTTTGATTGAACATATTGTTAGGATATGTTGTGACAGCAAGTTATGTAAATAAGTGTAGAATACACATGTTCTCCTAGAGCAGTCGTTCTCAACCTGGAGTCCCCAGATGTTTTTGGCCTACAACTCCTAGAAATCCCAGCTAGTTTACCAGCTGTTAGGATTTCTGGTAGTTGAAGGCCAAAAACATCTGGGGACCCCAGGTTGAGAACCACTGTCCTAGAAGACTCCTCAGTCTGATATTGCCAACTGTACTATTAATCTGCAATAAAGCAATCAAAATTATAATGCCAAGAAAGTCTGATATGCAGGTCAACTTCGGTAGAATTCTGCTTTCACTTTTCATGCAGTGAAGGGTAGGTTATGTGTGATCTTCTTTATATCATCAACTATTTTATAAGAAACTAGTTTCTTATTTTTGCATATGCATCTATATTTAGCAAACTAGGAATACTGTATAAAATGTCAATAATAAAGTTGATATGGCATTTTTTTTACAGATATGTCTAAAGTTCAAGATGATGAAGTTGGTGATGGAACAACCTCAGTAACAGTTTTGGCAGCTGAATTGCTAAGGGTAATAAAATGTTTTTATGTATTATGTCATATAATTAAATGTTTATCTTATATATTTATATATGGTCCTGCTAGGTTGCTATAGATCAAAATAATCATAAAGCTTTTATAATTAATGTCCGGAATCCTGTATATCCTTGCTCTTCCAGCCTATTCTACCTGGCAGCCAGATCAGACACAAGATGTCTGTTTAGCTGGCGATACACTGTTTGCATTATATGGCAGTGTAGATGGATCCATAGAGTCATTGAATAGGGAATTGATTGTTCTCCTGTAACTTCAATACTGAAATCTTGCCAGCCATTTCAAAAATTGGATGCTAAATTCTTGAACTATTCTAATTTTAATTTTGAGAATAAATTCATTTAATTGAAAACAAATCCTTTCTTTAGTTTGTGATTTGCCACTGTATAACATGAAGTGTGAAATTCCTGTAGAAATAGTGACACTGAATTTGAAAAGTGTTGCATGCTACACTGAAAAATATAAATTAATACTAAGCATAGCCAATGTAAGTACCTTTATCTTGATCAAAATAATATCATTGCCTTTTGTTAGTCAATATTCCATTCAATATTTGAGGGCTAAGGAAGGAAGGAATCCTAAGGAAGGATTTCTAAAGCATTGAAACAGTTAGAATGTACCTTAACAAAACTGAACAATTAGAAGCATTTGCTTGTTGATAATAGTATTTCATGCTTGAATTTAGACTAATGTAAGCTATTCTCATTTATAGGAGGCAGAACTATTGATTGCAAGAAAGATCCATCCTCAAACCATCATTGCAGGGTGGAGAGATGCCACAAAAGCAGCAAGAGATGCTTTGGTGAAATCTGCTGTGGATCATAGGTTAGTTTGTGCAGCAGGTTTGGAGCTTTTGTTATCCTCAAATTCAGCAGAAGGATGGATATTTGCAGCTATAGAAGGAAAGAGCTATTAGCATTTACTAGCAGAATGCTAATTTTACTTGTGAAACAATGATTTTGCATTGATTGAATCTGGTGTCAGTCATTGCACAGCTGGAAACTCTGGCAAAAGATTTCAAAATTATGATTATTATTAATGATACCCTTTTTATCTAAAAAAAAGAGACTCAAAGCAGCGCACAATAAAATCAATGCAATACAATTAAAATCTAAAATTACACAAACATTACAATGGAATTAAACATAAACAGTATCAAGAATAAACAGTTAAAACCAAATTAAAATCTGTTCTTGGGTTACATGTCCCTAGAGAGATAAAATAAGTGCTTTTTCATCCATGAAAGTCCTTCAAGATAAATGGTGACAAGATTTTTAAAAATAAAAAAAATCGATGAAGGCACTGGATGTGTGATGGTGTAAAACATTATCTTCTGAGTTGCTAGCTGCCTAATTTGACAGCTTATGATCTTTAAAAAAATTACATTGCTTATTTCCGGACATGATATATTCCTGCTTATAATGTTCAGAATGTCTCCATCCTTTGATAGGATGGTATTCTAGGCTATAAGTTTCTTTAAATTCCCTCACTCTGCTAAATAAAGTGGAGGAAAAGGAAAGGTTTATACTATTCCAGAAAAACAAAATCTGCTATAAGGCTAGTTATTCATGAATTTGAAATAATTTATGGAAGATTCAGCATTTGACAACAGTAATTCAGTGTAATTTAATTGCTTCATCCAGGAAAGGTGGCATTTGAAATCCAGAGTCCAAAATATAAAAGTTATAGCATAGCCAATAAGCATCTTCAAGCTTCCTGGGATTGTTTCTGATACAGGAGATGCCCAGGTTCTCTAGTGTCTCATGTGCAGTTTGTGAGGTTTGCATTATTAACTGTGATTGAAAAATGGAGAATCAGATGTCTTGCTTTTACTGTGTCTTTTTTTTGGATCAGCATGTTTTATTGGAGTCTCAGAACTTTAGTTTGTCTTTTCTGCTTTTCAGTGAAAATGAAGAACAGTTTCATAAAGATTTGATGAATATTGCAGAGACGACTCTCTCTTCAAAGCTGCTTACTCATCACAAAGCTCACTTCACAAAACTCGCAGTGGATGCTATCCTCAGGCTGAAGGGCTCTGGTAACCTGGAAGCTATTCATGTCATCAAGAAACTTGGAGGAAGTCTAATAGATTCTTATTTAGATGAAGGTATCTCCCTTTTTATTTATTGACAAATCATTTCAGTAGCCCGTGTATCAAAATAAGATGGAGCTGCATGACCGTTGATGTAATTTAGATGAAAGGCCTCTCACAGAAAAAAGTGTAAATCCATTAATTAGTGAAAAGAAACCTTAGCATTTCCATGTTTTGCTTAGTCTTGATGAAATTGAAAAATATGTTTTTTGTAATGTTTTACTTTCAGAAAAAGGTGCCTGAAACATTTTTAAAAGTATTTGTCATTTGTCGAGTCTAGCCATTTATATAAAAGAGAAATGTGATCAGGTCTCTGTAACGGAGGAAAAGGTCTAGTCTTGGGGAGAGTTTCTCTTTTCCATTTCTTTTTTTGATGCATTCCATCGAAATAACAACAAAAGTGGTGATGATTGGATAGTTTGTGAAATTAATATAGAAATCTTTCTGCCTTTCAGTGTCTTTATTTATTGTTGTAACAAGGTCTTATCTTTTTTTCCAGGTTTTCTCTTAGATAAAAAAATTGGAGTCAACCAGCCAAAAAGAATTGAAAAAGCAAAGATACTTATTGCAAATACTGGCATGGATACAGATAAAATTAAGGTAAGTGGATCATCTTTATGGGCAGTATGTTTTATAGTATAGTTAAAGTTAACTTGGAAAAATTAATATTGCCGTTATTATAATTTGATTTAGATATTTGGCTCCCGTGTAAGAGTGGATTCCACAGCAAAGGTAGCAGAAATAGAACAAGCAGAGAAAGAGAAAATGAAGGAGAAGGTTGAGCGTATTCTCAAACATGGAATAAATTGTTTTATCAACAGGTATGTCTTCTGCTGTAAAATGTTTAGAAATGATTGTTTACTCTTCAGAGCCTTTGCTGACCATTTTGCTGCTGAATAATGTTTATAATTATGCTTGTACATGTATTACCAGATAATACCTTGTGGAGAGGGCAATCTCTTTTAGATTAGTAACATTTTAGATGTTTTTCTAACATTTAAGAAAGATATTTTTCTGCATAATAGTGACCCTTGGAGGGAGGCTTGCTTTAAAATTTGGGTTACTTTCCAATTTTGTGAGTAGCAATTATATTCCTTGTTTCCAGAGGTTCTTTTCTTTTGCCTCATTGTTGAGAACACATTTTAATTACAGACAACTTATCTACAACTACCCAGAACAAATGTTTGCCGCTGCTGGTGTTATGGCTATTGAACATGCAGATTTTGCTGGAGTTGAACGTCTGGCACTTGTTACAGGTACAGTGAAAAATAACTTACTATAGAATTGGCATTGAACCATTGCCTTGCATTTGCAGTCATTTTACATTAAGTTGAACTAACGGTGAAACTAGAATGTATTATAAAGAAAGTAGTACATGGATACATCACTCATTTAGAAGTGTAATAAAAGAAAACAAGCTCTCTAGCCTGCTTATGTGGTATGAGATGAGCCTTTATTTTTGTGAAAGACACCAGTTTGGGGTTAGATAACTGTAGGCGGAATTCCCATGCAATGGATTTTCTTGTTTTTGCCTGCTGCACCCATGTGCATCCTTCTAGATGGGGGACCTTCTGGACTAGGATTATGGCCCCTTCCTCACAGCTGAATAAAATCCCACAACATCTGCTTTGAACTGGAATCAGATAACCCAGTTCAATGCAGATATTGTGGGATTTTCTGCTTTGATATTTAGGGATATAGGGCTGTGTGGAAGGGCCCCTTGTCACATGACTATAAAGTGGAGAGATTCAGCTGGAATCCTGTGTAATGGTTCATTACAGTGGCATAGTGCATTGTTTTCACAGTAGCACAGCAATAGGAAGAAATAGAGCACTGCAGATAGAGATAAAAATTTCTATCTGGAAAGGAAGCTGTAGGCTTTGGAGCAGCTTGCTTTCTTAAAGGCTGCCTTCAGTGTTGGATTCTTGTTGCTGAAGGATGTCTGAAGACAGTGCCTTGGAAAATAGTCTGAATTTTTCTAAAGAAGTCTCTCCAGAATGCCTATAACTTTAAACACTAATCTAAAAGCTTGAATTTAAGAAGGCAAGCTGATTAGGACCCAGTAGATTCATCTCTGGATGGTGACAAGTACTTTTCTGTCCATCTCGTCCACCTTACTACTTGTACTTCCACTTGCACGTAATGTCCTCTGCATATGAGGTAACCATAGACAGTACGTTTTTATACCAGGTTTCAGTGAATTCTTTTAAAATACACAATTTCCAAGTATTTTGCTATATGTATTGGGGTTTTGTTTTTTGATTAGCCCCCAAAACATATGGGAGAAGTTGTAAAGACGTGAGTATCTGGGGATCCATGTTGAATTATCAGTTACATCACAACCATAATCTAAACTAAGTGAAAGGTAACATATCTAGATTAAAGAAGTATCTTGAAGCTGGCATATGAAACCATGACATCTAAAAGTCAAGCTATGCCACATACCTGTTTTTATATCACTACATAACAATATATGTTGCAATTTATATTTCTACTTAAAAATTAGCTACCCCTAAATTTCTTATGTTAATCCAAACCGTTATCATTTATTTGTATTCTCAGGCGGTGAAATTGCTTCAACTTTTGATCATCCAGAATTAGTAAAGCTAGGAAGCTGTAAGCTGATTGAAGAAGTAATGATTGGCGAAGATAAACTTATTCATTTCTCTGGAGTTGCTATGGGTAGGTTCTGCTACAAAGTGTTGTTCAGAGTGATTGTATATTCCAGGAAGAATGTGCTAAGGAGAAAATACAAAAACACTGTAAACATTGTGCTCCTTGAAATTACTGTCAAAGCCCACCAGTCAGGAATTCACACCTCCACCCTCACAAAGCAACCATCAGTGAACTTAAGATAATGGCAGTATTCCTCCTACCTAGTATATGTACCCATTACTCCATAATGTGCCCCAGTCTATTAACTCTAGGCAGGAGTTTGCTTCCATTTTTGTTTTTCGCACTTTAGTTTTAGAATACAACACACAAAACAAAAGGAAAACTCAAAAGAACACAGTATTCATGTGGTAGCTCTCTCAACAAAAGTATGTTACACTCCTTGTGACTTAAATTGGTTTTCAGCCGTTGTGCTCTGATGTTTGATGACATGGGTTGGAATGTCCTATACTGTCTATGCAAAGAGGGAGATCCTGCATGGACCAACACGTCTTTTCAGATCTCTTCTTCAGCCTTTCCTTTTACTAACAGGCTTATGCTGCAAAGCAGCATCCTAGTGCGCCTTGTCCCACCCTGCCTGCTTGATCCTCTGATTGCTTTGTAACTCTGCAATAGCATCATTGCACCTATCCAATCTATTAGGTCCCAGCCTGCAGTATGAGTAAAGAATGGATCTGGGCCTATGCTCCACAAACTTTGTTCTGTTCACCTGGTTTCCTTGATAAAGGCTTGATTTTATAAGAGTGGGGAAAGGATCTCAGCCACATTTTATGAATGAAGGAACAGTGGCAGCCTTTAGACATAAGTATTTGGGACGAAGGTGATTTGAAAAAGCAAAGAGAATGAGTGATGGTTGAAGTACAGGGATTTTGTGCATTGGAAAACGGCTAAACAGCTATTGGGGTGACAGGTGTATTATGCTTTGTGGTCCAAACTCCATCTTAGGAGCGCCTTCACCTATTAAGGGAACATTCTGCTATGAAGTGAGAAAGGATAGAAAAGCGTAGCAAGATAAACACCATGCATGCAGCAGAAATTCATATGGATCTATTAATAAGAGACTTGGGATTTTTGCTATGCAACTGTTGATTTAATTGGAAGTATTTGCAAACTTCTTTCACCATTTTTTCCTTGTTAGGTGAAGCTTGCACCATAGTTCTGCGTGGTGCCACACAGCAGATCATTGATGAGGCAGAACGATCACTGCATGATGCTCTGTGTGTTCTTGCCCAGACTGTAAAAGATACCAGGACTGTTTATGGAGGAGGTGAGTATTCAGTCATTTTTATTTTCAGTTCCTTTAACATTGCAGAGATGATAATTAACGCTTAGTGTTCTAATTTTCAGGCTGTTCAGAGATGCTGATGGCTAATGCTGTGATGGAGCTTGCAAAAAGAACACCAGGCAAAGAATCATTAGCAATGGAGTCATTTGCTAAGGCCCTGAGTACAGTAAGCAGTAGTCATTTAGTATATTGAATAGAAATAGTACAAAATTAAAAAAATAATAAGCAAGCGAAGGAACTGAGTTAGGAACTTGTTTATTTCCTCTGGCTATTGTTTGCAAAACAGAGAATGTAAGTCTGCAGGACTGAGTCTAGTTTAATAATTCATTACCTTTCTGCAGACTTTTCACAATGTTTACTTTAGTTTGGCTAACCCTTTAAATCGCATTCTTTAAAACAATTCTAAAATGCAGTCCAAAATACACAATGCAACATGTATCTGACTTTTCCCACTTCTTACTCCTATCATTTGTCTCAAGCATATAAGAAAAAAAAAATCTGTGGGTGTCAGCTAATCAGTTAATCTACCTTTAACTCTTATTGATTGATTGATTTAACAGTTTGTATATTACCTGGCCCACAGTGGCTACTAGAATGTATATGCTTAGTAAACATACATAAGACTTTAAAATCATTATGTTTAATAAGTTGATATTCTGCATTCCATGAAATTTGTGTCTATTTTGTAAATTGTGTGTTTCTATCAGGACTGTATTTTGTAATGCTTTCAATGAATTATGTAATCATTCATAGATATGTTATAAATTTAGTGACAATATATATGGTAATAAAAAGAATTGGGTTCCGTACTAAGAATACATCTACTGGGAGTATGTACACATGCCTCAGGATTCATTGGTATTGCAAACATTTTATGAAGAATTTCAGTGATTTGTGTGCACAACAGAAGAACTGGGGAATTAATTGCCATTGATTTTCAGATTTCAAACCAGAAAAATGTTCATTTTGTTGGATCATATATTCATAGATGCAACCACTTAGTAATCTTTTTTATTTTCGTGTTTCCTATAATGGATTTTCATTTTAAGATAACATATCTTAAGGACCAAATTTGAACTTGTAAATAAATACAACTGCCAGAGAAGCTGAGCTAATGTCTGGGATTCAAAATAATCAATAAAAAATAGTCCATATAGTATGCTATATATATCGTTTTTTTGTAATTGACCAGCAACATGACGTTTTTCTCCTTTCAGCATATTCTAACAAACTGTTCCTTTTGTTAGCTTCCCACCATCATTGCAGATAATGCTGGCTATGACAGTGCGGATCTAGTTTCCCAACTTCGAGCTGCTCATATTGAAGGGAAAGCTACATGTGGACTTGGTGAGTTTTACATATTGTTTGTTTTGCTTTTTAAAAGGCTGTATTTCTATGACTTGATGCAGGAGTGTTGTATCAAAATTTGAGTTAAATTTTTGAGTGACTTAGAGTACATTGGCCATTTCTGGTGTTAAAATGAGTCTGTTGAAAGGCAAATGTGGTGAAAATAGGCACTGAGATTTGTCTGAAAGGACTGTGAGCCATGTTTTGATGCTGTAAAATACTTTTTTAGGCTTTTTTATATCATGTTCTCCAAAGCAGTCCTGTCTTTGATTTTGAATATCTGTTTCACAAGTCTGAGTTCAGTTATTCCTCTTTGAATAGATATTAGCTCTATTAACATCTGATTGTGTTGTTTGTTATGCTGATCAACAGCAGCATTGAAATTAAAACAATAGAATTAAAATTAAACCATAATTCAGAAATTTGCCACTGTGTTTGGAATGTCATTAACTACAAAAGTCGGGAGGGTAATTATTATAAAGAGCAAGTAATATGGAAAAGTAGGTCTAAGTCTCTTGGACTATTTGTGCTAAAGTTAATTGCATAATATGTAGAGTTTTATTAATAATGACCTCACTTTGTAGAGAGTTAGAAAACACAAAATAACACTTCAAATAAGATTTGTACCAATACATTTTTAATGACATGATTTTTCCCCTTTGTTTTATTTAATCTCCTCGAGACATGAGAGAGGGTGCCATTGGCGACATGGCAAGTCTGGGAGTTGTTGAAAGCTTTCAAGTGAAACGGCAAGTTTTGCTTAGTGCTGCTGAGGCTGCAGAAGTTATTCTCCGTGTTGACGATATTATTAAAGCAGCTCCAAGGTAAAACAGTCCTTTCCTACTTCTTAGAAGAATTTGGTCAAGCACACAATCCTTTGCCAGATTTGATTTGTGTACTTAAAATATCATACGTCAATTGTAGTTTAAATGTGTATATGAAATTTTTGGCCTTTATTAACCTACAGTAGAGTCTTACTTATCCAACATAAACGGGCTGGCAGAACGTTGGATAAGCGAATATGTTGGATAATAAGGAGGGATTAAGGAAAAGCCTATTAAAACATTAAATGATGTTATAATTTTACAAATTAAGCACCAAAAATCATGTTTTACAACAGACTGACAGAAAAAGCAGTTCAATACACAGTAGCATTATGTAGTAATTACTATATTTACGAATTTAGCACCAAAACATTGCAATGTATTGAAAACGACTACAAAATATTGGCTACTAACAAATTGACTACAAATAAAGATAGAATTGCATAAAATGAACTTAGAGTAACAACATTGTCGGAAATTAAATACATTAAAAGTTCAGTCCTTGCTGCCTAGAGAAACAGCTGTGGATCTGGGTGGGAGGCAGACTGTGTTGGATAATCCAGAATGTTGGGTAAGCAAATGTTGGATAAGTGAGACTCTACTGTCCTTATAAATAAACAGCTTTAGATTAATTCTAAAAATGTAACCTACACCTTTGAGTTTACATTCTGTTCTCTAATTAAATTCTGTTTTTCCAGGAAACGAGTCCCAGATCGTTACCCATGTTGAGTCATCTGTCGCCAACATGAACACATGGACCAGCAGTTTGCAAGACGTTACTTTGCTTGTAACAATTACAGAGTAAAGGGCTGTCATATCTAGCACTGACATGCAATTAGTCTTTTAGTTTAACTTATATTGTTTTTCAAAGACCAATTTGTTCTCAATTGTATAACGTCAGTATTCCTCTCCATCCTCTTTGCGTAGTACTCTGTAATAAAAGGTTCAAATATATGCTACAGTGGAAGTAGTGCTTTTCCTTAAAATGTGTCAAAATATTATTAACTGAAATGTTAAGAAAAGAAATCAAAGAATATGAACAATTGGCATTACATGAACAGAGTTTCATGCTGGCATTTACAAAGTTTGATCCTTTAGCACTGTCTTTTAATTAATATTTTAACTATTTTGACTCATACTGGATCACAACAAAGACGAATTAGTTTGAGACCTAGCTGATTCAAGGGGGTGGAGGGAAACATCAGTTAATTGGCTTCAGAATTCTGAAAATAGCAGATGGTATATGCGTTACAGAAAATGATTAGTTTGTGATAGTTTGAATGTTAAGGTGTTTTGGTACAGGATTTTGAAGCTTTTGTCAGCTTTTTCAGATTCATGAAGTAACTTGGGACAGCTAGTGAAAAAATAGCACACAGTGCCGTTTAAAGAAAATGATATAAAATGCTTGATGTAGTCGGAATTAAAAATGCCCTTATATTTCCTCTTTGCACATATTTCAACTCTGTCTACTTGGGCAAAAACTAAGGGGAAAATCAACATTAACTACCCTTCTTGTTTGCCATCACATACAGTGTTCATCCCTGTTTACATTATGAAGAGCAGTCTAATCAGTGAATGCTTCAGTTTCCAAATAAATATTGACTTTCAGAACCTGCATTTGTAAGCAAAAATGAAAATAAAAAGTAGCAATAGATGGAGTAGCAGAATACAGTATTCCCTCACTTATTGCGGGGGTTACATTCCAGGACCACCCACAATAGGTGAAAAGCCGTGAAGTAGGGACACTATTTATTCTATGTGTGGAGGAGAGCAAACCACAGACCACTTACTACAGTGTAGTCTGTACTTTATTTTAGCAGTTAAAATATACAGGACACTGGCAGCAACCCAACCTTCAAGTCACAAGGCTTTAATCCACTCTGCCACTGGGGGCTCCCTGTGAGGTTGAATGGCAACTACATATTTGCTACATTATTATACTGCTTTTTCAGGTGCACAACAACAACAGTTCACAATAAAAAAGAATAATAACACTATCAAAATAATTCATGCATAATATCAAATTAGCTACATTGTTTGACAATACAGGAATACCTTCGCAATGCCTCTGAAAATTGTATAGGATCATAGAAAAGATTCTAGGTTCAGGCTATGGTTGGGGAATCATTTTGATTAAAAACTTTCAGAGTTCCTATCCATGAACTTACTAAATGTATAAATGCTTTTGGTATAAAGTGGCTTTCTATGCTAATAGGTATCTTTGCAAGAAGAAAATTCCAGGAAGCTATTACTGAAAATGTGTAGGCCATGGTTGCCACCCTAACATAAATGGAATTGCCAACTGTGTCTGTCTGGTAGATCCCAACTGATGGTTTGACACAGTAGTGTTGAGAGGATGAGAAATAATCAAACTAGGAGACTCTGCAGAACTTACTTAGCAAATAGATAACCAGATTCACCTGTAGAACTAGTTGAACTAGTGTCTTCTATTACCTGGCAAGCATACAGCAGCAGTCTGAATAGATGAAGCTGGTACATAGAGGTGATTGCATATACATGATTTAAATGTCTCCCAGTAAGCTTGTGATTTCAACCAACAGCTTTTAATTCCTTTATATATCTTCCATCGACTATAGAAAAAGACATTTGGTTACTATTCATATGTATGAGGAACTACGGAGTTATATGGAAACAAGTCTAAGATTGTATATACACTGCTTTTTTTACCAGTTTACCTCCCCAAAGGCTTATCTGAACTATAGCTTCATGGGAGAAGCAACAATTCTGTCAAGAAACCTCCACCAAAACTTAGTTACCCAAAAGAAAAGGAGTGATGCTTTTTGTTATCTTCTCTGCCTCTCCTTTTCCCCAAGTTGGGACCCAAAATGGCTTAAAACATTTTTAAAGATGTTAAAAAATCCTCAACATAAAAATATCAAACAAGAAAAAAAAATTAAAACCAGATTAAAACATACATCATTAAACACACACATACATTCACCAGCACAACGATTAGCAATATCCAGCTAATTGTGTAATACAGGGCTTATATTGCCACTCGTCAAATGTTTGTCTGAATAAAGAGGTTTTTGCTTGCTTAACAAAAGAAGAGAGTGTCACCTAACTTCAGAAGCAAACTCCAGAGCCAAGGGGCAGCCATTGAGAAGACCCTCTCCTGTTTCCTCACCAGATGTAACTGAAGGTGGTGGGGCAGAGAGAAAAACCCCTTGGCAAATATCAAATAATATGCTGGTTTGTGAGATATGAGTATGGTCCTTCAAACAAGCTAGGTATGGTTTTAAATATCATCATCGGCACTTTTGAGTTGGGCCTGGAGACTGGCAGTCAGTGGAGTTGTTGCAACAAGGGAGTCATGTGATCCCAGTCTCCAGCTCTAGCAATTTGGCCGTGGCTTTCTGGACCAATTGAAGTTTACAAACATTTAAAGGCAGCCCCACATAGAGCACAATATGGTGTAACTAAGGTACATGATGGCTAGATAACACATCTCGAGGAACAGGCTCAGTTGGCACACAAGCTTTAACTGCAAGTGCACTCCTAGCTGTTGCTGAAACCTGGGCTTCCAGGCTCAGAGAGATCCATGTGAAAACCTAAGCTGTGAATCTGCATCGTCAGGGAGAGTATAGGATTCAGCCTTGGCTGAATATTCCCTGATCTGTCTTTCACTTGATCAGGATCACCTTTATTTTATCTGGATTAAGATTCAGTTTGATGCTTCAGCACATGGATGTTTTGCTTATATTCTTTGATACCTTTTGTGAATAACAGTACCTGAGCCCATCGCCTCCCCAATCCAAAAATCTCATTTAAATTTAAAAGTGTGTGAGCAAACAAATGTGTTTTCTACTTAAAATCACTAGGTACAGTTACAGAATGAACTGTTAAAACCATGATGAGACAGTTCTAGTGCTTGTTGTATCTACCACAGAAATTTCTTGGCAGGATTTGTTCATTGGGGGGGGGGGGTGTTGCTTTATTCTGAAATTGAGGGAGTGTTACTTGCCAAATCAGGATTCCATTCTTTGTCTCCCAATGTCTTAGTCTAACATTCAAATCACAACACTACACTGGCTCTCTCTTCTAATTTTACTGCTTTAGATTTCTTTTCACATAGCAAGGCAGTGGGACTTCAAGACCTTTTCCATATTTGATGGGTTTCTCCCTACTGACTCTTGTTAACATGACTTTGCTCCTGCATTTGGATTTTTAAAGAAATGGGAAGTACCGAAATAAGTTACCCCTGCCAGCTGATTGTTGTGTTGTGTGCTTTGAAGTTTTTCTTGTCACTGAGACAGTGATCCAATTACTAACAAAACAATATGTAAACATATTTGTGAAATCATGCATGTACTACTTCTGTGCAAGATTTTTGTTCGCAAAAGCAAAACCCACTCTCCTATTTTAAATGCATAGTCTTTGACTGGTGCTCTACAGACTGGTTGAGGGAGACTCAATGACACACCACCAGTTCTGTGACCTTTGGTACCTGAGGTATCTTCCGTTGCTCCTTACTTGGACCGTCTGAGAGATTGAGGAGGAGGAGGGAGAAGAGCATCGATATCCTCAGACCTTCTGTCCCTTTCCATACCAGATCGCTTCCTTGGCTCGGGACTTTCCTCGGACCACCTCCCGACCCGATTAACCCCTTTTGCCACCTTGGGGGCGTTTCTACAGGGATTGTGATCATAGATCACCAGCTTCAAGCTGGTGAGGTGCGTGAGGTTAGGGAAATCTTGGATGCCATTGCAATCCACGTCAATCACTTCCAGAAAGGGCATGTGGAGGAGCACAGGTGGGAAACTGGCCAGTTGGTTGCCTGAAAGCCAAATGGTGCGCAGCTCCGTAAGGTGCCGAAGCTGCCCAGGTAGGGATCGCAGAGCGTTGGATCCAACATGCAGGGTCTTGAGGTACCTCAGCTCACAAACCACGTTGGGGAAGTGGTACAGGCGGTTAGACTCGATCCATAGTGTCTTGAGGTTTTTCAGCTGACGCAGCTCTCCTGGTAAATCTCCCAATTTGTTATTGCCCAGATAAAGGATATTTAGTTCTTTCAAGGTGCAGACCACTGAAGGCAGTCTATGAAAATTGTTGAAATCCAGTGCCAGGATCTGGAGTTTCTGCAGCTGTTCCAGCTCAGGCGGCAGGTGGCTCAGTTTGTTGTCGCTCAGGTACAGCTTGACCAGCTCTCGGAAAGAACAAACACACAAAGGAAACCGTCTCACTTGCCTGCTGCTCAGATCCACCATTTTATCAATTGGCATCTCTTCAAGGTCCCCTAAGATGAACTTCTGGCAGCTGTCAGAAGGGAAAAAGGAAATGACTGCAGTGATAATATTTCCCATGCTAAAAACTTCACAAAGTCACAATGGATGTTGCTACCTGATGAATCAACCTGGCGGGTTGAGGAATCCGCCTGTCCTCTATCCTATGTGCTGTTCTGCTGGCATTTCCTCCTTTGCATTAAAATAGATACTTGGTTTACATAGCAACTATCATGACTCTCAAGAGCCCTGAAATGTTTCTGATAAGTGAATGAGTGTCTGCTGATGATAAATACAGGCAGTGCCTTAGAATAGCTTTCATGTATTCAAAGGACAGAAAACAATTGTACCAAAGTTAAAACAGTATGCTGCTTAATCGGATATATTTTCTAAAGGTTTCCTCCCATGTTGCCTGTTAAGGCACAGTGATTTGTGGCACATTTTGGTAACTCTAAAGGGTAATTTACCAGGTGGCCTTAAATGTGTTGCCATCTACTTTCTGTAGCTACATGGCTTCAAGTCACACAGTGAATCCATGAGGTTTACAAGACTTTCTTTGACAAGGTATTCTCAAATCCTTATTTATTGCTAGTGTGCATAGGATACAGCTTTAATGCTTCAATATTATTTCTATTTTTTGTGAATTAAAGTGGTGGCTAATTTGGGGAAAGACATTTTGTGGCTGAGGCCCTTTCTACACTTCCACATAATCCAGACCATCAAAGCAGATAATCCACATTATTTACTTTGAACTGGATTATATTAGTCTATACTGTACTGCCATATAATCCAGTTCAAAGCATAAAATGTGGGATTTTATTCAGCCAAATGGAAGGGGTCTAAATGGTTTTACTATAATATTTTGAAAATAACATTTTAAATTTTATTTGTATACATTAATGTTTATCTTAAGTCTTTTTAAAATTATTGAAAGCTGCCTTGAGAGAAAGGGATATATGGCAGTGTGGACTCAGATAACCCAGTTCAAAGCAGATATTGTGGGATTTTCTGCCTTGTTATTCTGGGTTATGTGGCTGTGTGGAAGCGCCCTTAAACATATTTTCAAGTCAAAAATAAATAAAATACAGATCCCTTTACCTCATAGATATGTCTATCAAAACAATGTGATTTTCCAATGTTTCACAATAATCTTTGAATGCCTTTCTTTAAGACTTTATGCTCATAAAATTCTGTTCTAGTGCCATGTCGCCAATGTACAGCAGGTGTCTGTGCCCTTTCACATTCTGTTTTATAGAATCATAGAATCATAGAATAGTAGAGTTGAAAGAGACCTCATGGGCCATCCAGTCCAACCCCCTGCCAAGAAGTAGGAAATCGCATTCAAAGCACCCCCGACAGATGGCCATCCAGCCTCTGCTTAAAAGCCTCCAAAGAAGGAGCCTCCACCACACTCCGGGGCAGAGAGTTCCACTGCCGAACAGCCCTCACTGTGAGGAAGTTATTCCTGATGTTCAGGTGGAATCTCCTTTCCTGTAGTTTGTAGTTTTCCAAATATCTACCTGTCTGCCTTCTCACTATACATCTTGTCTGCATTTACACCATTTACAAAACTCAAACTATGCTTCCCCTGCCCATGAATTCTGATTCAGAAGAGGTCCGGTGGCATTTTTATCTGCCTTTGAAAGGAAGGTGAACCAAGGTAAACAAAAGCAGGTTTGATTCTATGATGGAATATACATGTATTGCAACTAGAATTGAACCTTGTCATTTGAGGCATGGATGTTTTGTGAATATAGGATTCCAGTATGTTTCCAGTATGTTTCTTCAGACATACTCCCTGTTAATTTTTTTAAAATTAAGAACTTCCCTAAACATATTTTTGCATTAAAAGCTGGCTCAGAGTTTAGCCATTAACCAAGATTATCAATGTAGATCACTTTGACCTGAAATTGCTGCACCTTGTGCTCCTGTTGGCAAACCAAAGGCCGGACTAGGCCACTTCCACACAGCTGCATAAAATCCACATTGAAGTGGATTCTATAGCAGTGTGGACTCAGATAATCCCGTTCAAAGTAGATATTGCGGATTATCTGCCTTGATATTCTGGGTTATATGGCTTTGTGGAAGGGCCCTAAGATTTACCAAGGGTGTTGATGCAAGTGTAAAACTTAGGGGATGTTTTAAAAGGAGGTGCCGGTATCTCTTTCCACAGTGCTTTTATCTTAGGTTGCCCAATGGCAGATGGATAACATCTGAATGCAGCTCTACTCTGTCCATCCATTCATTGGTTGACTGAAGATGTGCACCAAAATACTCTTTTGCATGACTGCACAACTTGCAATTGCGCATACCCAACCCCACGAGTTTGTAAGTACATTGGGATGTGTGAAAGTTAGGCCAGAACCAAGTAGGAGCTCAGGTAAGTCTCCATGCAATGAGTTCAATGATGTCAAGACACTGAGAAGCTATCCTAGAATATATGCTTTAGGGGACATTACGAAGCTGACCCAAGATATTTTTTTTCCTGTCTGTCACAAAAGTTCAAATGGCTTAGCCCCTCCCTTACAGAAATGAGAGTGAAAGTAAAATCAGCACTGAAAACAAAGTTTGTTGCTACACACCAGGATAGTATGGTAGTTTAGGAGATGCAGGGCAGATTTCACAGCATCTATAGCTATGTCCTCCAGCATCTCATTGCTATCTTCCCGGTATGTGAGCCCGAGGCCCCTTCTACACAGCTGTATAGAATCCAGATTATCTGTTTTGAATTGGATTACCTTGCAATGTAGACTCGGATAATCCAGTTCAAAGCAGATAATTTGGATTATCTGCTTTGATATTCTGGATTATATGACAGTACAGAAGGGCCCTGCGATAGGAGTCACTCCACTTTGCTTAATGGGTAGTTGGGTGGCTCAATGTGGTAAAACGTGATTGGTTTTATTCGGGAATTATTAAAATAAAACTTCTAGATAAGAGACCTAGGTCTCTTCTACACCGCCAGATAATCCAGGTTATTAAATCACAAAATCCACATTATCTGATTAGAACTGGATTATTTTAGGCCCCTTCCACACTGTCTTTATATCCCAGAGTCTGTTCCCAGATTATCTGTTTATCCCAGGTTATTTGGCAGTAGGGACTTAATCTAATTTAAAGCAGATAATCTGGGATCAGATCCTGGGATATAGGGTAGTGTGGAAGAGGCCTGAGTCTACACTGTCATATAATACAGTTCAAGGCAGATAATGTGAATTTTATGCAGCTGTGTAGAAGGGGCCCTAAATACCATGGGGACTGCAGTCTTGGAAAAACTACTTTTTAACAATGTAAATATAAAGCAGATTCATTCATTTCAAACTTAAACCAATCTGTTATTTGTAGCAAATGAAGCCAAATACTCCCATTTAATACAAAGCTCTCTACAATATGAACATTTAAATAAAATATATAAGTAGAGGCCGCGGTGGCGCAATGGGTTAAACCCTTGTGAACTGCTGACCTGAAGGTTGGGTTGCCGACCTGAAGGTTGCTGGTTCGAATCTGTGAAACGAGGCAAGCTTCTGTCTGTCAGCTCTAGCTTGTGGGGACATAAGAGAAGCCTCCCAGCAGGATGGTAACACATCCGGGCGTCCCCTGGGCAACATCTTTGTAGACAGCCAATTCTCTCATACCAGAAGCGACTTGCAGTATGTTCTCAAGTCACTTGTGACACAATAAAAGTAGATCCAAAGACCCATCCAGTAGAAAATAAAGCAAAATGGTGTCTTGAGAACAGAATTAGTAATATGGTGCATCCCTTAAACCAGAAGTATCAAGCTTGTGGCTCTCCTGATGTTTGGGACTTCAACTCCCAGAAGCCCTAGCCATCTTGTCCAATGGCCAGGAATTATGGGAGCTGAAGTCCCAAACACCTGGAGAGTCACAACTTTTGCCTTAAACTGTAACACTGGCATGACATGGACATATTCAGATACAAATCTACATGTAAGATGCTATGGTCAGGAGTGGGAACAATGTGATCCTCTAGAAGTCGTTGGACTCAAGTACCCAGCATTTCTCATCATTTTCTATGCTGGCAAGGACTGCTGAGAATTGCAATCCAGCAGCTGTAAAACTCCATCCCTGCCGTAGATCAAGGCTGTGAAAAGCTTGATTTAGGGATACGGTGTGGTTGTCACAATTTCTGGAATATTTTGAATCAGAAAGTCTTGTTAATTTATTCAAAAACATCCAATCATCTAATATTAGATCCCAATCTCCCTCCTGTCCATCTTTGCTCTAGCAGATTACAGTATTTACCCAAATGGTTACTTCTACAGCACATTACAAATGTTCTGCCAAGTTGCTGACCTCCGGGCATTGATTGACCTCATGAACAGCTGTATAGATGGGGCCAGGGAAGTCTATAAAAAAGGTGAGATCATTAAGAACGGTTCCTCATTTTCAGTCCCAGTCACCCAAAGCCATGAAGGTTTTATTAGCATTTTTGATTTATATTCCATTAGCCACAGCTCTGATAAGGTAAGAAGAATTTCAAATATTTTTTGCCGTGTTCTTAGCAATGTTAGCCACTTTTCTGTATGAAGGAGTCTTGCCTATTATTTCAGAAATTTATTGACAGAAGTTTTTGATATTGATATTGCCTATTAGCTGCAGAACGATATGCTACTACAATTGAAGATGAAGAAAATCAATCGAGAAGAATTCCTACATAAATCAGATTGCAGTGAATGTGATTTATAAGACCATGTTCACAAGTCCCATGGTTCATTCTCTGATTAACTAGTTCAAGAACATTATCTAATACTAGCTAAATCAGCTTTCTGGGATTTTCATGTAGAGATATTGCCCACCTCTGACTATCTAACTTAGTGGTTCTCAACCTTCCTAATGTCTTAATACTCTTTAATACAGTTCCTCATATTGTGGTGACTCCAACCATACAATTATTTTCATTGCAACTTCATAACTATATATTTGCTATTGTTATGAATCGTAATTTAAATATTTGATATGCAGGATGTATTGCCATTCACTGGACCACATTTGGCACAAGTACCCGATATGTTCACATCTGAATACTGGTGGGGTTAGTGGGGATTGGTTTTGTCATTTGGGAGTTGTAGTTGCTGGGATTTATAATTCACCTACAATCAAAGAGCATTCTGAACTCCACCAACGATGGAATTGAACCAAACTTGGCACATAGAACTCCCATGATCAACAGAAAATACAGGAAAGTTTTAATGGGCATTGACCTTGAGTTTTGGAGTTGTAGTTCACTTACATCCAGAGAGTACTGTCATGGATCTGGGTCATAGTTGGCATGAATACTCTGTATGCCAAAATGTGAACACTGGTAAAGTTTGGGGAAAATAGACCTTGACATTTGGGGATTGTAGTTGCTGGGTTTTATAGTTCATCTACAATCAAAGAGCATTCTGAACTCCACCAATGATGGAATTGAACCAAACTTGGTACACAGAACTCCCATGACCATCAGAAAATACTGGAAGGGTTTGGTGGGCATTGACCTTGAGTTTGGGAGTTGTAGTTCACCTATATTCAGAGAACACTGTGGACTCAAACAATGATGGATCTGGATCAAAGTTGGCATGAATACTCATTTTGCCCAAATGTGAACAGTGGTGGAGTTTAGGGAAATAAACCTTGACATTTGGGGGTTGTAGTTGCTGGGATTTATAGTTCACCTACAATCAAAGAGACCCTTGAACCCCACCAACGATAGCATTGGGCATATTGGGCTTTTGGTGGTAGGATTCGCCGTCTATTTCCAAAAAGGAAGAGAAGGACAGGCGAAGAGATCTTCAGCCTTCTCTGCCAAAGGGGTTCCTAAGATCATCAGAAATATCTGTTTCTGATGGCCTCTGGCAACCTCTCTGACACCCCCTCACGACGCCCAGGTTGAGAAACGCTGATCTAACAAGTGATGGTAGGGGCTGTATGTCAGCCCTTTAGTAAGCAATATATTCAGAGCACTCACTCTATTCGTTTGTATCATTTGATCCTTGAATATACAAAACAGGAAAAATAAGACATATCCTGGGAGCTGGTATCGCACTGTGCACCACACAAAATGTGTACTTATATTGTTCCTCTAGGATCCCTCTAGTTCGGTTTAATTCTATCAGAGGAACACTTCGGAAAAAGGGAGAACTGGATCAGTTCTGGAGAGATCATCTGCCCGATGATTTTGCTCAGAAATATCTGCATTGCTTCCCTTCAGATACTGTTCTGTCTGCAGGACCTGCAAAAGTAAAGCTCTGTGACTACATGAATGTGAGTATCCCTACTTGTATTATAGAACAAGGAGGAGGAATAAAACAAGTATACAGATTAACACACTCCTCAAACATTTTTGTTTTTAATATAATGGTGTTGGATTGAGACCTATACACCCAATGTTTATAAAGCTGTCAAAAATCCTGATCTTACCAAAAGCATTTCACTATATCACAAAGTAAATCAATTTTGTGTTGAAAATGTTTAATTATCCTGTCATTTCCTGTATGAAGTATGATTTAAAATACACCCCTTTTGTGAGCGACATCTAATTTTTTTCCGCCATAATTATTCTCATGAAAATGTAGTCAGGGTTTCATGCAAACTGAACCCTTTGAGGCCCCTTCTACACTGACATATAAAATCCAGATTATCTGCTTTGAACTGGATTATATGGCAGTGTAACTCATATAATCCAGTTCAAAGCAGATAATGTGGATTTTCTGCTTTGATAATCTGGATTATATGGCAGTGCAGAAGGGGCCTAAGAAACAATTACTTGTTTTCATAAAGTGCAAAGAGGAGGAGGTTTGGTGCTTTCCATTGCATGCTGCTAATGTTAAACACTTGAGTAAATATTGGTTAGGAGTAGTCTTGAGCATTTGTATAGAATCGCTATCTGTTTTGATTTGTTTCATTCATAAGGCCCCATTTTTGTTTTCAAACGTTTCTCCCTAAAACGGGTAACTTTCCGAATGAGCTTTTTTCTTCTGGGTCCAAAAGAATAAAAATATTTGGACCACTGGCCAACATGGCCATCTTTCCTAGGCTCCCCTTCCCCTCAGTTTTAGGGCTAGAGGAGTGAAAATTGCCACACATGGGGGGCACATCTACCACTCTGCCCACCAACGTTTGGGCCATCCCCCGATTTTTAGGGATTTTTTTCTTTCTATAAACAAACAAACAAACAAATGGTTCATGTTCTTGACACCTCAGATTCATGTCACAATCTGAAGCGGATGCCAGAAATGTTTTTTCCTTCTTCTAAATATAGAATGTGAGTCTCTGCTATTCCACTTCATACAGGCTGATATGGAAGTGGAAGACTGATAAGATTTGGAAGTCAGACCTTGTGTACCAGTTCTCTCATGGCACCTTACGGATTTACTTGCAAAATAACAATACGGTTCATACCCATTTTGTACAGCTTTAGTTTTATGTCACGACTTGCTGGAACATATTTGCATATTAAACATATATGGATCTCAGAGATGGTTGCCAGCCCAAGCTTATCCCTTCCCTGAGATTTCCAGGCAAAGCATGAGATCTGCGGACAGCCTCTGATGATATTATGGGACTTCAACACAACAACCCTTTATTGATTAGTCAATTTTGACCATATCAAAACATGTGAAACATACAAAACGTACACACTTACCCATACATACAGTAAAACCATGTATAGATACAAAGCATCCCGGCCTACAGGCCTAGGTAGCTGTGCAAATACAGAATAAAAAGATTAAAATTAATTATTCCCTTAAGGTAAGGTTTGAGCGGGGGCAAGGGTAAGTAAAACTAGTAGCTTGTCCATAGTAAATTTTAAATTTGGATTTTGTTAATGGCATTAATGTCACAGCTCTCAGCTTCCATCTTCTCTTGGATGGCCAGCGCTTTTTGCATAAAAAGGGTCAGTTTTAAAATAGAGTTTTTATCTGAACCCTGTAGAAGGATGTGCAATTTCTCCTTATTCTCTAAATGAGTATGGTTCTCCAGCAGAGGCTCTAAATAGAAAGATCGAATCCTGTTGTAATAGGGGCATTTTAAGAAAAAGTGTTCCGAGTCCTCCACTTCTGCATCTATCTCACGGCTATTATGGGACTTGTTTTATCTAGCTTGTGTCATTAAGCAGAATGCATTCAGCCCTCCACATTCACAGGTTTCATACTCATGGTTTTAATTATTCACAAGCTTGTACTGCCAGCCCTGTTTCCCAAAGTTGGGGCTGACATGCGAACATTCAGGAGGTGGGGATAGGAGAGGGATCACCACTTGTGATGTGCCCAGTGCCCAAAGACGGGACTGCTGTGTGAACATTCACATGACAGTGCCACCCTTGAAGCTGAAGGTTCAGGAGAAGGGTGCAGTGCAGGTTGTGATGAGTTCCTCCATCTGCTCATGTCCTTCCTTAGGTATGTTCATAGGCTAGTCCTATTTCCAGGAGGTGTGTGTATGGGGGGAGCCATCATTCCTTGCACTGCGCTCACCTTCCAAAGACGGGACTGCTGTGTGAGCATTCACATGGCAGTCCCTTCGTCGGAGGTGAGTAGGGGTTCCTGTCTGGGAGCTGGCTGTATTTCTGTGTCACCTGTACCTCTCTTTCTTTCCTTGAGAAGAACAGACACTTGTACAACTTGTATATCCTCTTCATGTGTGCCATGTGTGTTTGTTTTGCTCAGGCAAAGGAGGGAAAGTACTGGAGGAAACATAAATATGCAGCACACATGAAGAGAAAAGGAGCCAAATTTGCAGGACAAGTGACATTGTGGCCATGCACGGGGCCTGTTCCATTTCTGCATGACACTTGTTTTTATTTTTCCTGGTACTTCCTTCCTTTGGTGAGTGAAACAGAAATTTGCAGCGCACAGGAAGAGGAAGAGGAGTAAGCTCCATGCACCACTTCACGTAACCTGCAGATTTATTTATCTATTTTTATTTACTGTATTTATATTCCGCCCTTCTCACCCCAAAGGGGACTCAGGGTGGATCATAGAACATACATATGCGGCAAATATTCAATGCCGTTTATACACTGACAAGAAAGACAATTGTACGTAGAAAGAGCCGCCTTGAGTCCCCTCGGGTGAGAAAGGTGGGGTAAAAATGTTGTAAATAAATAAATAAAGAGGTATGTATAGACTTTTCCCATCTTCAGCATCATGGAGGCTTGTGCTTAGTTCTCGCCACAGGCAGTGCTGTCACTTCATCTCTCTGCTGAAGAGCTTTGTTTGTAAATTTCCTCCTTGATTGAATCACCAGCATTTCCTTATGGGTGCCTTAAAATACCTCCCCACTTTTAAGCAGTACCTATTTATCTACTCACATTTTGCTTTCGAACCACTAGGTAGGCAGAAGCTGAGCTAAAGGCCAGGAGCTCACCCTGACCCAGGTTTCGAACTGTCAACATTTCGAGTGACAAGATTTACTGCAGCTGGTGGTTTAACCTGTTGTGCTAAGCTCGACCCCTATTTAGATTTTTTTTTCCTCTTCCAGATCTATTGGCTTAATGTGGTTGTGGGTGCGTGCAGGTTCCTCCTTTTCCTATTAGAATTATTTTAAGCAACAACTTCAATTGTTCACAGCTAATGTACTCTAGTTTTTCTGAGTTGAAATTGAACTGGAGGTTTGCATGCCGTCATGCCTCTTATCCAGAGCTAACCTCATAAAAACTGGAGAATCTGAACCTTTACATATTAGCTGGAGTGGATTAATGTGATAAAGTCCTGGGAACTTTTAACGGACAAGCTTCAGCTTTATAAATTGTGTGGTGAGTGAATATGGAACTGATGGGTTGCTTCTCTCCCCTTCCCTCTCCCCTACCCCACAGACTGAATATTATGGAGAGGTGAGCATTGGCACTCCAGCTCAGAAATTCACAGTGATCTTTGACACTGGCTCTGCTGATTTTTGGGTCCCTTCAGCTTATTGCATCAGTGATGCTTGTGGTAAGGACTGATGTGCTATTTCAGTACTGTCTTGCAAGCACAAACTCAAAGAACTGGTGGTGGTGTGTTTCTCTTTCTCTCTTCGATCTTCCAGATGGGGCAAATACAGGGGTCCTCAAACTTTTAAAGCAGAGGGCCGATCCACAATCCTTCAGACTGTGGAGGGGCCGAATTATCATTAAAAAAAAAACAACGAACAAATTCCTGTGCGCACTGCTCATGTCTTATTTGTAGTGCAAAACAACAACAATGAAAGAACAATACAATATTTTAAAATGAAAACAATTGTAACCACCATAAACCTATCAGGATTTCAATGGGAAGTGTGGGCCTGCTTCTGGCCAATGAGGTAGTCAAGTTAATTAGGGTTATTGTTGCTGTGTGCCTTCAAGTCATTTCAGACTTTGGGCAAGCCTGAGTCTAAAATTATTTATTTATTCATTTACTACATTTATTTATTACATTTATATCCCACCCTTCTCACCCTGAAGGGGACTCAGAGCAGCTGTATGTACATACAACATATTATATTATTAGCATAGCACAATATTAGCAGTATATATTACTATATTGAATTATACCATTATACTATAATATTATATGTAATATATAACGTATAATTAATATTATTATATGGTATTATTATTATTAGTATTATTATATTGTATAACATTATAATATTATCAATATTATATGTATATACAATATATTATAGTATTAAAATGATATAAAAATATCATATTATAAAACTGAGGGCGGGGGCCAGGTAAATGACCTTGGAGGGCCGCATCCGGCCCCCGGGCCTTAGTTTGGGGACCCCTGGGCAAATATGTCAAGAAATTGCAGTATCAGCTGCTGTATTTCTTTTAAAAAATATATCCATACGACATAATTACTTCATTGGGTAGTCCTTTAGCAGCCATTGGCAAATCCTATTGAATTTCTAGTTTGGGGAAGCACTTGGAATTCTCTGTTGCTGCCCAGTGTATTGCAATAGAACCCTAAACAGATTTTATAGGATGGAACTATGATAGTTAAAATGCTTTAAGTTTGCAATGTGAATATACCCCAAACATCCAAATATCCAAACAACATTTTTGCTATGTTTTTCTTTCCTGGCAGTTTTGAATATCAGTTGCAACATGTTACTTTAAATGTCAAGACATATCGGAACAAAAAATAATCTATTTGTCTTTTTTCTTAATTTTTTTGAGTTCTAGTGCATTAGTGAAATGAAATGTTATTCTTGCACTATAACTCTATAGGAAAAATAATAAATGCTGTTATTGAATTAATATCTAATTAGGGCTAAATATCAATAGCTCTCTTGAATTGTGTGAAATCTAGATATGAATATTAGCACTGTTGACAGCCTAAATAACCTAAAGACATGAGATCCCATGTGATCTTGGGAGCTAAGTAGGGTCAACTTTGGTTAGTACTTGGATAAGAACCCTTAGTGGCGCAGAGGGGTTAAACCCTTGTGCCAGCAGGACTGATGAAATTTTTGAAAGTTAATCCTAACTTGTGGAAATGAGTTATAAAAATGGCCTTTGCTTTTACAGAGTTGCATCAAAAATTCAAGGCATTTTCATCAGAGTCTTATGCACACGGAGGGCAGAAATTTACATTGCAGTATGGCACAGGGAGACTCATGGGTATTGTTGCCAAAGACAAGGTACAGGTAAGAAACCATGGAGGCTCAAATATGCTGATATAATTACCGTGTTTTGGCTTTATTGATGCTGTTATTCTTTATGGAGATGTGTTCCCTAAGTATTGAGCAATATTTCTGTGTTGGTAGTAGAGATGTTTGATTTTCCTCATATCTTTCATTGGGGTCCTTATCACACTATGCCGTTATATACCACCATAGCAGTGGTTTCTCTCAGCCTTATCACATGGTGTTGTGGTTCTCCCAGTGCTACACAGTAATTGGGAATGTGATATTTTCCATGCATAGCTAATGATGAAAGGTGTTGCAGTTCAACAACATCTGGAGGGCCAAACAATTCCCAACCCTGCACTAACTAGCACAATGAGGTTTTATGTCACCATTAGTACATTTTTGGCAATGAAGGAGGATGGTTCCCTCTGCTTTCCCCTCTTTTCCCCACCCATCGGATGAGTTCCTTAAAAACCATGTGCTATATACTATATATCAGAAATTAATAACTGTTGAGCAACTATAATGTACTAAACACATTTCATATCTTCTTTTTTACAAATTGATGAACAGATCGGCAACATTACAATCGAAGACCAAGCCTTCGGAGAGTCTGTTTTTGAACCTGGCATGACTTTTGCCTTCGCACACTTTGATGGAGTTCTGGGCTTGGGATATCCAACCTTGTCAGTAACCAACTCAATGCCAGTATTTGACAATATAATAAAGCAACATTTGGTAGAGGAACCTCTCTTTTCCTTCAGCTTGAACAGGTTGGTATTTAAATTTTTTTAATATGGGATATGATGGCATGTGAGATTTCTGCGGAAATAGTAACATATGAAAACTGATGAGTGTGTATCTGTTTATAGACAGAGTTCTTCTCCCTACATACTTCTTTCTCTGTCAGTTTAAGAGTGGATCCACTCAAATAAAAAGATGAACACATATGAAGCTGCCTAACATTGAGTCAGACTATTGGTTCATGTAGCTCGGAATGGTCTATACCAGTGGTTGCCTCCCTCCAGTCCCAGATGTTGTTGAATTACAACTCTCCCATCTCTGGCCAGGAAGACCATGTGATCAGTGATGATGGGAACTGTAGGCCAACAACATCCAGAGACTCGAGTTTGGGAGACACGGATCTATACTACCTGGCAGTAGCTCTCCAAGGTTTCAGAGAAAAGTCATTCCCATCTCCAATAGAAGATACAAAGGTTTAGATCTAGATATTTAAAAAGGATTTGAAATAGGATCTTCTCTATGGTTGAGTACTGGTCTCTCATCTACATGCTACCCCTTCTGTGAGGAAAAGAAAGGAACAAGATATTGTCAACATTTTGTGACGCTTAGGAAGTAATTAGCCTGACTTTCACCTTTATTGGTCTCCAGTTCTGCGATGCCCACCAAACTTCACACACAGAACCCCAGTAACCCCCTTTACGTCCTGGGGCAGTTTGGGGGAGGATGGACCAAGGATGATAGAACTTCCAGTACCTTCACTCACTTCTTGAGATCACTGCAACTGCCAGGAATCACAGAACTGAATCAAACTTGGCACACATATCCCAAATGACACACTTTACATGCTGTAGCAGTTTGGGGGAGGATGGACCAAGGATTGTGGGATTTTCAGTACCTTTACCCAATTCACCTCCCACAGACCACTGCGACACCCATGAATGACACAACTGGACCAAATGTGGAACACAGATGCAATGTGGCCCACTTTACGCCCTGATGTGATATGGGGAATGATGGACCATGGATGATGGGACTTGCACTACCTTCATTAACTTCTTGAGACTACTGCGTCTCACACCAATGACTAATCAACACCAAACTTGACACATAGAGCCCCCATGACCTACTCTACATACTGGCACTGTTTGGAGGGGATGGACCATGGACGATGGGAGTTCCAATACCTTCACTCACTTCCTGAGACCACTGCGCCCCCCACCAATGTCTGATCAAGACCAAACTTGACACATAGAGTCCCTATGACCTACTTTACATTCTGGTGGTGTTTTGAGGGGGATGGACCATGGATGATGGAACTTACATATGGGAGTTGCAGTTCCCCGCACCCACTGAACCCAGCTGACACTAGATCTAGAATAAACCTGGAACACAGGCAAACAATGCCTTTCTAAAATGACCCGGGTACCGCCGAGTCCCCAAGCTAGTATACAATAAAATACAGCAATATAAAATACATACCATTCACAACAAACTAATGTATCAAAACTATAAAACACAACATCACAAAATAAAAGTGTTGCCAATGGACAAAGGCGACATAATGGCACTTCAATCTTCAGTCTTGGAGGAGAGGAATAAAATTATAATTGTACAATGTATTAGGAGTAATTTTCATGTTACATCACAACTGTATCTTTTGCTTGTTTACATGTTTGCAATGTATTTCATCTTTTTAGAGAACACAACGTTGATAATGGAGGTGTATTGATTCTTGGGGGCATAGACCATTCCCTCTTCACAGGCCCCATTCATTGGTTTCCTGTCACTAAGAAAGGTTACTGGCAAATTCATATGAACAGGTAAATTAATTTAAGATGACACTTTGAGGATGTAAGACAGAAGATCTTCTAATCTCCAAGCATGTCAGCCCTGATTAATGTATAAATAAATATGCATATCTAAGAAAGTGTGCCAATCTAGAAATGATACTCATGCAGTCTTGAGGCCAATGTAACTTTCCAATTTATGCCTTTTAAAGAAATGTTTATATCTATATTGGATGTTTTTTTAAAAAACACTTTACATATATTACTTTCTTTGGTCCCAACCAGTATATCGCCCATGCTTGTAATTTGCTTCAGGTGTGATAATCTTAACACCTGCGCTTTTGTTCCTCGCTCTTTCTTCTATCACCTTCTTCATACAGTGTGAAAATCCAAGGACAGGTCACATCATGTATCTCTGGCTGTGAAGCCATTGTCGATTCAGGCACTTCGCTCATTACTGGCCCACTTTCGCAAATAGTGAGACTGCAACAAAGTATTGGAGCCTTCCCAACTGCAACTGGAGAGGTAAATGTATTTAAGGGCAACTCAAGACAAAACAAGACCTGATGATAGGAGATTGCCTTCATTTATCTCTTTCTGAACTCATATGGTTTAGATCTGGGTGTGACTGCCCTCTTGTGACGTATCTTAGGGCTGTAACTCTGCCTTCATTGATCTGGATGCTTGTCCCATTGAAATATTCAAGGTTTGGTTATTATTCATACAATTGGAAGCATATGTAGTTTTACATTCCTTATATGCATATCCTACCCTAAGTCATAATTTCTTAGGTGACATAAAAACCTTTTCAAAATTCAAATTAAAACAATACAATATTAGCCTATTAAAGCGTTGAACAAAATAATTAGATCCCAAGAGCATTAATAAATCAATTGAGTAAGTTTCAGAGTTGGATCATATTTTGGTGCAGTGTTTTCAGGGCAGGTTATAAATAAAGTATTATTATTATGATTAACTGTTTGAAGGGAAAAAACTTAAGTTAACCTAACAGTTAGAAAATTTAACCATCCCCTAAAAGGTATTTTGTTATTTATTATTAATGAGGAGTGATATATGACCCTTCATTTAATTACCTGTGTTGAGGGTTATATTGACTGGCTTAAACTGAAACATAACTTCTAGGACTGTTCCCACTTGTGTCTAGCTCCTCCATTTTGGGCCAAATCCAATTGTTTGTCTCAACAAGATGGACTCATTGATTTAATTATTGAATAGTAAGTTGACGTTTAGTTTTTTGGTTTGGTTTTTTAGTCTACAGTAGTTGGCACTAGAAATTGTTTTGTCTGTGTTTCCTGTTACCTATTGTCTACCGAGCTTTGTGTTAGCATCTCCAGATCAGAAAGCTAAGGCAGCTAGTTTGCATTTCCTTTGCATTTCTAGTTTGGTATAATGGACTTTTTATTTTTCGTTTTGACACTCGGGGGTTGAGGAAGACCAAGAGAAAGCCCTAATCACAAAATATTACCCTGTTGTATCTCTTGTGATGCACATCTTCTAAATTTGTTGGACTACAGCTCTCCTTAACTCCAGACAGTGTGGCTGATGGCCTGGGATAATAAGAGTTGTGGTTCAAAAAAACTGAAAGGCACCAAGGGCCCATTCACAATTGAAAATTATAGCATTATTCCATGTAAGTGCCCTGGTTGTCATGAATACTTTTTAACCAAAGGTTCTTATCATTGCAATTTTCAGTGTGAAAGGGTATATCAGAACTTTTCCACAAAGAATGACATTAGACATGCAGACATACAGATTCTATCTAACTACATTGGATTCACAAACAATCTACAGTTACATTGGCTAACAAACAAACAAAGGGCGGGTTACATTTTTATTCAGCATTCACATTACCCATATATTCTCATTCATTCTCATGCACACATCACAATTTCTCCCACAGTCTCCTGGAGAAGAACATCTCTTAGGCCAAACTGCTTCCTTGCAAATCTTCCAACGCACCAAAATTTCTAATAGGTCAAAATGCATTCTCTTTCCCTAAGAACGTGACTCCAAAATGCACTCCCTTCTCTTTCCTTGAGATAAGGAAGCCAAGCGTGCAGACTTCTGCTTTCCATTGCAGATCTGACATTCCCCATACACCATCTCTTTCCATAGAGCATGATGGGGGAACAGCGTTGCTGTCTGTCACAATTTTTGGACTGTAATAAGGTCTCTAATATAGCAATATTTCTTGCTGATGGTGTCCCAAAGTTGTAAATGAATGATAGATGTTTTTCCAGCCTGAAACATCCTGGCTTCATCTCAGTTCCCTGGCAGATGTTGACTCTGCGTAATTGGTGTTGGTAAATGTAAGCAGCTCTGTGTTGACTTTCTTCTTAACATAAGGAATCTTAAAAACATTTCTTTAACTTAAAGAGCCATTGTCTTTGACTAATGTAAACATGTTGTTTGCTCCCAAAAATCTAACAGTTCATCATTTGTCACAGTTTTTATCAGCATCAGCAGTTCAGCAACTTTTAATTATAGTCCATGAGTGTAGTTGTTTTTCAGGCCTTATCTCCTTAGAATTGTGTCTTCAGCCTAATTAGGCCCCATTCATCCATTTTTCATACAATTCATACAATTCCATCCAAACCATACATCATATTTTATCAGGCCCGGCCGAAACACGGGACGCTAACCACACCCCCGCGTTGGGCGCCATGTTCCCGGGGGCGCTATTGAGCCCCTGGGAGGCAGGGCCACACCTGTTCATGTGCAATCTCTTGTCCTGTAATTTAAATATGTTACTCCATGTACGTATGAAAGTTCATCTGGAGCAGTGGTTCCCAATCTTTGTTCCCCCAGGTGTTTTGGACTTCAGCTCTCACAATTCCTAACAGCAATAAACTGACTGGGATTTCTGGGAGTTGAAGACCAAAGGTTGGGGAAATACTGATCTAGAGTGTAGAATTAATGCAATTTGTCACCACTTTGAATACTCAATGCTATGGAAGCTTGGAATTTGTCATTTGGTGAGCCACCAGGACTCTTTGGCACACAAACCACAGATTCTGTAACATTGAGCCATGACAATCAAAATGGTATCAAACTGCATTAATTCTACAGTTTAGATGCACCTCTAGTCATAATGTTCAAAATGTGCCAGTAAAATTCAGAAGTAATATGCCTCTGGTTACTAGATGATAAAAGGCAAATAGAATTTCCATCACCACAATGCTCTGTTTGTGACGTTTCCAGATATAAAAGGCTAAAACAGATATACATGAATGGGGAAAAATCCAAACAAAAAGAACCCTCAGTTCACTGAATAAATGAATTTATATCACAGTTCCTTGTAGACTGCAGAAGAGTATCCAGTCTGCCCCCAGTAACCTTTTCCATTGGGGAGAGAGAATTTACACTAACTGCAGAGAATTACATAATCAAGGTATGTATCTAAGCTCTCATGGGTTTCATTGGCTGAATCGTACACAATTGCTCTTGAAACTCATCTTTCTGTTATACCTAGCATTCATGGAAACACATCACTCAAAAAGAAGTGTTTTTTTTTTTCTTTGACAGGAGTTTGATGGAAAAGAAAATTTGTGTCTCAGTGGTTTTCAGGCTCAGGACATCAGCAGCCACAACATGCCTCTGTGGATTCTGGGAGATGTATTTATGTCTGCTTTTTATTGTGTCTTTGATCGTGGGAATGATAGAGTTGGGTTTGCAAAGCCTGCTGCTCATACAGCGAAGTATTATTAGAAGGTGTAGAAACTCATTAATGGAAACTTGCAGAACACTAATGACCCTTCCCTACATGACAGTAACTCTAGATGGGTTGGCAGGATCATAGAATCATCGTGTTGGAAGAGACCATACAGGCCATCCAGTCCAACCCCCTGCCATGCAGGAAAGGCATAATCAAAGCACCCCAAACAGATGGCCACTCAACTTCTGTTGAAAAGCCTCCAAAGTAGGAGCCTCCACTACACTCTGAGGCAGTGAGTTCCACTGTTGAACAGCTCTCATGGTCAGGAAGTTCTTCCTAATGTTCAAATTGAATCTCCTTTCCTGTCATTTGAACCCATTATTCCGCGTCCTGGTCTCCAGGGCAGCAGAAAACAAGCCTGTGTCCCTCCTCCTTATGGCATCCTTTCGAAAATTTAAACACTACTATCATTTCTCCTCTCAGCCTTCTCTTCTGCAGGCTAAACATCTCCAGCTCTTTAAGCTGCACCTCATAGGACATGATCACCAGACCATTATTTGTATTATTTTTTGCCACATGGCTATGGATGCTCTATTATCCACCTTCATGCACACCCAATACACATTAACATATTAATATAATAATCACGGATGTCATGTGTCAGAGTGCTTATGAGATGGGTATAATTTTTTTAAGCCTACATAGACAAGTTGATATGTTAGTCTCTTAGTGAGATTTTTCTCTATTAAATGAAGGTCTAGTATAACTAATGGTCTGGTATAACTAATCGAAGTGGACCCCTAATCGGTTTGCTAACCTCTTCTCCACCAGTCTTGCCTGCATTCTGTCAGGCGTGACATTGCACTTTGTCAGATACATATTAGAAGTAAAATAACATTTGGGGAAACTAATAATCTGTACCTAAATTTTCTGTCAACATGTGAGAGGGTTTCTCATCTTCATCAGTGGACCAAACCTGATTGTAGAAATAGAAGGGCAAGGCACCCAGTAATTTTCTACAGCCATTGTATGTTCAAAGCCATTGTGACCTCATTTCTGCCCACTTGATGTTTTCAGATCAGGTCTAGATGCAAATGTGCAAATCAATTAAAATTGGTCAAGAAAACGATCTTTTGGAGTGTCCTTTTTCAACTTTTATTTGAAAGTTTTTTCCTTTGTTGCTTGCCACTCAGTGGTGGCGCAATGGGTTAAACCCTTGTGTTGGTTGAATCTGCGAAACAGGATGAGCTCCCTTCTGCCAGCCCTAGCTTCCCTGCCATTTGAAAACATGCAGATGTGAGTAGATAGGTACCACTTTAGCGGGCAGGTAAAAGGGCACCCTGAAAAACATGCTGGCGGTTTGATCAACAAGCTCCTCAGCATGGAAGAATGGAACAACAGCACCTCCCAGTAGACTCAAATCAAGGAAAACCTTCATGAGAGCCACCACTCCTCTTGATGTTCCCCCAGCAACAGCAAGAGTATCCCTCTGGGCAGCTAAACCAGGAAATCCCAATTGGATGGCCCCCCATGAGGGTCTGCCTCCAGGGGCAAACCAAGAATGGGCAACTTGGAAGTCCCTGAACAGTGGAGTGGGCAGATCAAAACCTGGCAAAACTGCACTACCTAGAAGAATCCTCCACTTTGTGCGACTGTGGAGCAGAACAGACAATTCCGCATCTGTATTCTTGTCCGCAATGTCCTGCCTCATGTACAGAGGAAGAATTGTTTGAGGCTACAGACAATGCGGTCGCTGTTGTCCGTTTTTGGTCAAAAGATATTTAGTTGCTTGTGCTCCTATTTTTATCAGTTTTATATTAATTTATGCAATGCTTTTGATACAAAATAAATACATCTGCCTCACATATTTACTGGTTCAACTATGACTGACACCTGCTCAGAAGAAACATAAGGTAGGTTTAAATATTTGAACTGCTTTATAAAAATTAAGGCATCCAGAGCATTTGGTGGGCAATGTCCTAGGGTAGCTTGCAAACCTTTGTTCTGAGTCAAAAATCAATAAAACTTCTGTGAGTTGTAGGAGTCAGGAGCAAAACACAATGATGCTCTTTCATCTCTCAGAGGTGTCCTTTACTTTTGCTATTGCTACCCTCAACTATATGAAGGATATCTGTTTCTTTAGCATCAACCTGCCCTAGGAAGTAGTTTATGTCAAATGTATTTAGAGAAGCAGAAACAGGAGTGCTTGGGGTACTCAGGTTGCTTTCTCCAGAAGACATTTTAGAAGATTCTGATAGGAGAGGAACCGTTTCTGTGGTGAGCACCACAGGTTGAGTGACAGCATCTGGGAATCTCCATAATGGACTGTCAGATATACTTTGAGATGAATAAGGTTGCTTTCCCACTTGGTTCCTCATAGATGAATCCTGCAGCCTGGATTCCATGTGAGGTGGTTCTGCTTTTGAAGGCAATCTTGGTGGATGTGTAGGACTGTTTTGTGATGGATTGGGAGCCAGCCCGAGTCCCTCAGAGTCAGTCTGTGACCCACTTTGACTCCCAGAATCGTCCTCTGTCAGGGTGGGAGCTGCTCTGGTGTTTGCTTCTGCATCCGTTCTGCCTTCTCTGCTCTCAGATTCAAAAACAGTTTTTTCAGATACCATGGGATCCATTTTGATTATGTTCTCCTTCCCAATGGATTGGCAACCTGTCTCTAGAGCATCATTCTTGCTGGTTTCTCTTATAATCCCAAGATCCATACTCCCATGTCCCTTCATACTCTTCTCGTGACCTTCGTAGTTTTTCCTTTCATTGGAGGCAAAATGTCTTCCTCTGGAATGGATTTCTAATAAATTGCCAATGTGGTGCATTTCGTGAGATGGGAAAAAAACAGAGTTTTCACTGGATTGTCTTTGATAACTCCTAGTCGGGACAGAGGACTCTTCACGGACACTTAGAAATCGCTTCATTCTTCTCAGTACCGAATGCTGCCTTCTGGGCTTATCACAATCCCGGTGCCAGTTTTCTCCATGCAGGAATTGGCTATCTGCTAGGCTGCAAGAGAAAACATGAAAGTGCTTATATATAGCAATATAGCAATAATAAAGTGGTGTGTGCTGTTGTTACAAAAGAATACCAGTCAAGGCCAAAAGGATGGTTTGCAACAACAACAACAACAACAACAACAACAACAACAACAACAACAGCCCAAAGCAACTTTGGAGAGGAAAATGACCTATCTTTCTAGAGTGCTGTGACTCCTTTTGGAAATGCAATAGAAATAAGAAACAGGGGCATAATGGAGTATCCTGGAAAAAGAGCATAGCTGGCCAGCCAGAGCAATGAATAGGAGCACTCTGCACAGTAATATATTATTTATAGGTTCCACTTTTTAATGTGTGGGTAAATTGCACCCCCATGAGGCTATTTTGCTTTGCTTGTAATTTTGTATGGCTGCTTCTTATGATTGACACTATGGGAGACACTATGGGAGAGAGTATGCTAGATGGTATAGACCTCAGCTTTGATCAAGCCAAGTTTTGTTTTGTTCTTCACTGTCTGTCATTTGCTTTCTCTCCATAATCAGTGACCTAAACTTTAATCCTGGTTTAAGGGTGGGCTGTTCATGCGGAATCACAAGGATCTGTTTTGACCATGCGAAACTATCATACAAAGTTGCAGGGATACATACCCCATTTCAATAGTTGATCCAAGGAAAGATGGGATGCAGGAATCCGCTGCTGCCAATGTATATGGTGGGCGAGCTGATAAATCATCCCAGTAAATATCCTTTTTCATTCGTGGTAAATTCATGTGCATTTCATCAACTGCCAGAAGTGACACCTAGGATGATGATTGGGAATTACAATACTTTCAAAACTATCAGAAGCCTAAACATCTTAGCCACAGGCCAAAGGAGTGCATAATTAAGTTGGCACATTTTATGGTTAGATAATTTGCTGCACTTCATTTTAAACTTTTTTTGAATTGTGTGGATATTTTAGAAGTAATTTGCAAAGTGCCTGATATTCAAGTGAAAAAAGGAGTTCCTATTGGATGTAGTCAAAGTATTTATTTCGGAGCTTTAGACAACAGTCTACCAGGACCGGTCTTGAGCCAGGTGAGACCTCTGGGTGAAGAACCCACTGCCCTCGACACTGTATGATAGGGTGAGAGGGAAGCAAAGCACCTGATATCTCTACTCTAGAAAATGTCCCATACAAGAGGTGGTGTGATCTAACCAAATACCTCAATGGGTGGAAGTTATTTTTTGGACTGGCCATGCAGTCTGGAGGGCATTGGAAGTGGTCAAAAAGTAACTTTTTCAAATGTTTTAATTACACATCCACAATTGCAGACCCATCAAATAACCTAGAATCCCCAATAGCTGAGATGGTTATGAGCTGGAGCTGAACCTCACGACATGTCTGGAAGCAGGAGAGGTATCTCAAGGTGAGAGTGGTGCTTTGAAAAGCAAGGTAATTTGAAAAAATAATGCATTGTTGTCTGTTTCTGCTGCCCGTTTCTTTGGAATGGTTGTGGATTCTCCAGGGATCTGCCTGATCACTTCTCCCCTCTAGGTTTCCAAGCCACAGCTGGCACCAATATTCAATGGCAGGGAGGGGAAAACATAAATACCACCTTGACTCAGGAGTTGCTGAATAGGGTTTGCAGGATTGCTGCTTTGTGGGTTTTCTTGTATTTATTGTTGACTTCTCTTAACCCACCTCCAGTGTTTTGAACCCTCAAAGCAATTTTCTTTCTTGATCCTAGGCACATGTGGCACAAAGCATAGAGGTTTTCCCCTTAATTTCTCCTTGTGCATTTGATCATTCTCTTTTAATTCTTGACTTCACTTATCCCTGTTTATCATTTTCCTCTTCCCACTCAAGTCCTGAATACATGTATTCACCCTACTCCCATCTTGTCTTCTTTCTCTTTTTCACTTCACATGTTCTGTTTATACTCATCTATTCCGCAGTGGGTTAAACTGCTGAGCTGCTGAACTTGCTGACCAAAAGGTCAGTGGTTCAAATCCGAGGAGCGGGGTGAGTTCCCGCTGTTAGCTCCAGCTTCTGACAACCGAACAGTTTGAAAACATGCAAATGTGAGTAGATCAATAGGTACCGCTCTGGCGGGAAGATAACGACGCTCCATGCAGTCATGCCGACCACATGACCTTGGAGGTGTCTATGGACAATGGGCACCAACCCGCAGATTCGGACATGACTAGACTTAATGTCAGGGGAAAACCTTTACCATATTCCCTCAACCCTTATTCCCTCTGCTTGCCCTCTTTATTTGTTTTCTTTCTCCTTCTCTACTCCTGTATACAAATGGATTACAATTCCTATGTATTCCTAAAAGCATGCTTACAAACAGGGCAAAATATAGTTGGGCAGAGGTTGATTATTTTGCCATTCAAAGCAGAGTTTGGATGACTTGTTCAGTGAGATAAATATTTTCTTGTAGGTTAGGCATATGGTTTTTTTATTTGAATTGTGTGATTTGAATAACTGTGGCTGTTTCTTAGGATCAAAAATTTAGATTAGTCCTGGAATTGGTCTTTGCCTGCAAAGGGAGAGAAATTACTTTGAGAGTACAAAAAAGGAGGTTGATGAGATAGTGATTCTGATCATACCAGGTGGATTTCAGAAAGGTGTTCGATGCTCCAATGTAATCGATGAGATTGCCCTGTCAATCTTTGAGGTGGGGAGTATGGGATGTCCCATGTTGCAAAACAGCATGATCAAAGAAAGTAATAATAATGTGAAGCTTATTATGAAGCTTACCTGCAGATTCCTATCAATGCACCAGTTTGTTTCAAAATCATCGTCATCTTCCCCAAATGGGTTGATAAGCTGTTCAGCAACCTGCAGACAGAATTGTGCATCAAACAGTAAAAATACATATTATTGCTGTCCAACAAAGAAATATGGAGAGCTTATTACTGCCTAATGAGGAGATGGTACAAAGAGCTTGATACTGCCTAATGAAAAGATACAGAAAGATATTTATACTGCAGGTTTGTAGTAATGATAATGGTATTTGAAAAGGATAAGGCATCCGCTGCATAATGATGAGTAGTTTTCACATTTTCTCATTTGCATTGGGATCTTAGCATACTAGAAGGTGTGGAGGATTCATTTTTGTTTTTCCAGCAGAGGTCTTGAAAACACTCCCCCCGCTCTACATTGCAAATTCCCGTTGGTTAACAATGTGACTAAAGGACAAAGCTTGGAAAAATGTTTTTAAAAAGAAATGAATAATGTACTTAATTTAAAAAAATACACTCACTGTGAATATTGACACTATTTTTGCCACATATTGTTTGTTTGCGAACTTGTTGCATCACTTATATTTAAATAATAATAATAAAGGGAATCATATAATAATATAAATGTATCGTATAAAACATGAGGAAAAATCCATGAAAAATGACCTAAGAATGCTTATGAAAAGTAAGGTTTAAAGAATAATCAGAAAATGCTATTTTTACTCTAAATATTAAGGATAGATTGCCCTTGTATTACTTTTGAGATTTTTTTTATTGTGTCAGAAGCTACTTGAGAACATACTGCAAGTCGCTTCTGGTGTGAGAGAATTGGCTGTCTACAGAAACGTTGCCCAGGGGACACCCGGATGTGTTACCATCCTGCTGAGAGGCTTCTTTCATGTGTCCACAAGCTAGAGCTGACAGACGGGAGCTCACCCTGTCTAGTGGATTTGAACCGCCAACCTTCAGGTCAGCAGTCCAACTTTCAGGTCAGCAGTCCAGCCGGCACAAGCGTTTAACCCTTTTGAGATGTATCTTTGTTATGTTACGTTTAAGTTATTACTTCCAAAGTTAGTAAAGTTTTCAGAGCCACTTCCTCATGCAAATGAACATTTTGTGTATGGAATTAAAAAATGAGAAATGTGTTTTATATCTATATCTTCTGCCTCAATCATTGTTTTTACAGGAAGTTCACACACTGTCATCTTCATCTTATAATGTTCTGTGTTTTCTCACTGCTTCTTCCATCTTCTTTCTTACCAGAAAAAAAATCCATTAAAGAAACAAAAAGGGAAGAGCGTCTGATTAGTAGCACTGGTAAACGTCTCTTAGGCTGGATCTACACTGCCATATAATCCTGTTTCTGAATTCATATTGTATGATTTGAACTGGATTATATGAATCCACACTGTCATATACTCCAGTTCAAAGAAGATAATTTGGATTCAGAAACTAGATTATACGGCATTGAGGATGGGGCCATAGAAGCACCTAAAACTACACAGCGATATTAGTCTTTGAGTCAAACTAGATGTTATGTTTATTGTGATTTTTTTTAATCCCAGTGGTAACCCCCTTCACCTCAAGTGGTGAAAGAAATCTGTTTGCTGAAGCCTATGAGTTTTCTCGCCTATGTATTTTGTGTTTTGTGCGCATTGTTTTATGGATGGATGACCATTAGAGGGTAAACATGAATTTGCAAGTGTAATGGCTGAAGAATATAGCCTGGACCAGTGGTTCTCAACCTGTGGGTCTTCAGATGTTTTGGCCTTCAACTCCCAGAAATCTTAGCAGCTGGTAAACTGGCTGGGATTTCTGGGAGTTGTAGACCAAAACACCCGGGGACCTACAGGTTGAGAACCACTGGTCTAGAGGAAATATATAGAATATGTATTTCCCAAAACAGATAGTTTGAACTCAACAAGCAATCATTACTCAAGGACACATTGATAGCAGAATGTGGACTAGTAAAACACAGCACCAAGCTGGTTTCAAGTTGAAGTTGTGACTCATGTACTATTGTGTTCGCTTTGACACCACAGAAATATGACAACAAGATCTGTTGTACTAGACAGCTAGGTCCTGAGCAACAAGCAAAGAGCAGAGTCTATAAAAGAATACGAGAGTGACTACAAAGGAAACATTGTACTGGCAGATGAAAGACTGATCCTGCCATGAGCGCGTGGCATGTGATCTCATGTGATTTGGAAGGGAAAGCAACAATTAAGTGCTATTTTGGGTATCCCTGGATGTGACATCTAAATGGATTATAAACTAATCCAGGACAACACAGAGGATTAAAGGGTCACAAGTGAGGCCACTATTGTCCCACATATAACCCATATCACTGGCAGCAAGGCAACGATCGGAAAGACCTTCTTTCATCAACCACTTCTCTTACTGAGAAAAAGATTCACTTTAATAATTTAAGTTCCTCTATGCAGCAAGAGAAAAGAATAAACTTTCCCCCTTCTTCATGCAGTTGAAGCAGGCTGACAGCTCTACAATAATATTTAAACTGTTCTAAAAAGATATATAGGGATCCAGTAGCATATTTGAGACTAATGGGGAAGAAGGCATTTTTAGCAGCAGTGTTTGCGGACATGTTACTTCATCTGATCCACGGAATGAATCCACTCAGTATCAAAGATTCTACAAACAATTTAAGTTATTGTAAGAAGGAGGGGAAATTGATTTCAGACCAGAAACGGCATGGGAGGGGGGAGACTCCCCTGTGTGATAAAGTGGTACATATGGATTCATATGGAGCCCCCGGTGGCGCAGCGTATAAAGCGCTGAGCTGCTGAGCTTGCGGACCGAAAGGTCACAGGTTTGAATCTGGGGAGTGGAATGAGAGCCCACTGTTATCCCCAGCTTCTGCCAACCTAGGAGTTTGAAAACATGCAAATGTGAGTAGATCAATAGGTACTGCTCAGGCGGGAAGGTAACGGTGCTCCATGCAGTCGTGCTGGCCACATGACCTTGGAGGTATCTTAAGGACAACGCTGGCTCTCTGGCTTAGAAATGGAGATGAGCACCAACCCCCAGAGTCGGACACGACTGGACTTAATGTCAGGGGAAAACCTTTACCTACCTATGGATCTATATATATTCCTGCATGTCAGGGGTGGACTGGGTAGCTTTTTGAGCCCAGTGTTTCTATATATCTATGAATCTCAGGTTTCTGTGACCTGCCTTGAAGAATGTTTGAAAGTTTCAGGTACTGCATTGTGAATAAACTTGTTTTCTCATATAAATAGAGAGGTGCATTTGTTAGCACATTATCTTTTCACCACTGGCAACCACTACAGTACAAAGAGAAAGTCCTGATTGCTCCGTCAGTCCTCTGGATTTATGTCAATTCTTTGGATCACTGCATTGAGTTACATGGGCACTTGAGACAGATTAACACAATCATGCCCTCCTTTTCTCCCTGCATCAGTCACCTATGTTAGCTGTGAGTCATTCAGTGTAAATCAGTTTCACATCCGTATAACTTTGTGTCATCTTCTGACAACGTTTGTTTTGTGTCAGGAGCAACTTGAGAAACTGCAAGTCGCTTCTGGTGTGAGAGAATTGGCCGCCTGCAAGGATGTTGCCCAGGGGACACCCAGATGTTTTGATGTTTGTACCATCCTTGTGGGAGGCTTGTCTCATGTGCCTGCATGGGGAGCTGGAGCTGACAGTGGGAACTTATCTGTGCTCTCCCCGAATTCGAACCAGCAACCTTCAGGCCAGCAACTCAACCTTCAAGGCAGCAGTCCTGCTGGCACAAGGGTTTAACCCACCAGGGGCTCCTTCTGACAATTGATATGCATTTATATAGGAATTGACAGCAATAGGCTTTCCTTTCTATGTTTCGAGCACCTCTGAACATCATGGAGGATCTTAGAGGGGGAGGGTTACTCCTTCCTTTGTCAGATGGGATGCAGTTTTGGGGCTACATGTCTGCAGTCTTAAACTATTTCCCCTTTTAATTAACCAATGCAAAGGCACTGGAGAGCAAAGAATCAATATGACACCTATGCGGCAATATCAATATGGTATTTGTAGTGAGTTGCAGATTCACCAGATTAAAATCAATATTCATTAGAAGCCATTTAACTTTTATTTGTAATTAGGTGCTTTGTGGGATAGCAGAGAGGAAGTCACAATTGGCTTGTGGCATTAAGTAATTTCTTTTTGCACTTGCTCAATGTCAGATGGATTTGTTTGGCCATGAGTGTGAACAAGAGAAAACGATTGTGGCAATAGCACAAAATCCCTTCACACTCTGGACTATGGTCCTTTTCTTAAGAGATCTAAACAGAATTAAATAATCACTCCTCATCAATGCCACACATTTCTGGTGGCCTCTAGTTGCATGTTATCTTTACACAGCTGTTCTGGCATCCAGTTGTTGGCATACATAGTATATTTGGGAATTATGCCGGCATGCGTACTTTTTCAGACCTTGCGGAAGAAGATATCCAAGCATTCCTTTCACAAGGTTCCCAACCCTGCAAGCTCCATTTTCTTGGCTACTGATTAGCAAACCCTTTTTAGCAGAAAGAGAAAGGAGTGTGCTTATGCTAAGGATGAAGGCTGCTCCTTCTTCCCTCTATGCACAAAAGCAGGTGGGACATGCCCAGCGACACCAAACACAGGCAATTCATGGACAGGAATACAAATCTTGGCAACTTCCCCAACCATTGCTCTGCACTGGGAGAAGCAGCCAGCCAGAAAGAACAGCCTATGCCACCAATTTCCCCATTATGCAGAATGAACAGCTACCCCAGGCATCAGATTTTACTTGCCATTAAAATAGTAGAACATTGTTAATCATTTCACCTTTTATGACTATGTTTTTATTATCTGGGGGAAGGAGAGGTGTTAATTGTGTGTCAAATTTTCATATCGGGCTTTGGATACTATGCATTATGACATAAGTGAGAGTAAACTGTCTTGGTACTTCCCTGGATCAGTGTTAAGTGAGTAATGTTTAATTCAAATCACAATTAAACAAATTATTTGTATTTCTACAAGTTGATGTGGTGTCGAAGGCTTTCAGGGCCGGGATCACAGGGTGGATGTATGTTTTCCAGGCTTTATGACCATGTTCCAGAAGTATTCCCTCCTGACGTTTCGCCCACATCTATGGCAGGCAACCTCTACCTCACAACCTCTGAGGATGCCTGCCATAGATGTGGGTGAAACGTCAGGAGAGAATACTTCTGGAACATGGCCATACAGCCCGGAAAACATACAACAACCCTGTTTCTACAAGTTGTTCCTTGCGCTATTGCTCTTTCACCATGTTTTGTATTTGTTGTAGGATTTTGGTGCTGCTGCTTTGGTGGACTCCTTTTAAACTTCTACATGGCTGTGACTTTAGAAATAGGTGGTATAAATGTTTTAAATAAAATAAATGCTAATTTTAGAAATGTTATCACCTTTGTTATTATTTTTAGTGAAATGGTTGAAGTGTGGGCTGGAACGGCATATAATATAATATACGTTCTCATTTCAGTCTTCCCGTTGAAGTGTTATGTGAAGTTCAAAGTGTATGGGTTCCTCTACAAACACTGCCATGCACACAATTGGGGAATGAGAAGCAAAACAATATTTGAAGTAATGTTAACAAGCTATATATAGAACTGGGGAAAACTACTTTCTCGATTATTAGCTGCTTGCAAAGTGATTGAATACATATACTTTTTTGATAACAGAAAGGGCGTTGTACAGCGACCTTGGAATCTGCAAGCAGAGCGTGATCCAGGAATAGTGCTAACACTGTAATCGCAAAAGCCAAATCTTTTAGTATGAACACTTTCATCAGTGTGAAGGTGTAAGAAACATGCTCACTGCAGAATTACCACTGTGCCCCTGTGCACAGAAACAACTGATAACAAGGTGTTTGGGATATCTCCAAAAACAAGTTGTACATTGGGTACACAAGTGCTACTGAATAACTGCCAACTCTTTCTTCAAATGCGCATAGTGAGATGTTTGGAGTAAACTAATGGTTTGTGCAACTTCAAAACAAATGTTGCACAGCTTTGACTAAAGGATCCCTTTACTTTCATTGACTTAGAAGAATCTCAGTCACCAAGTCTGGATAAAATTCCAAGGAAATTCAGAACTCATTTAAAATCGCCAGGCAGTTTACCTTAAGCCATCCTGCATAGAAGAAAAACTGTAGCAATGTGAAGATAGGAACGTAAAGATCCAAATCGTGACCTTGATAGTTTTGGTCGGGGTCCAAAAACTGACGTCCTATCAGGCATGTGAAGAAGAAAGTATAGACAGCAAGAGTGACAACCTAAAATGAGTCAAAATGGCATTAAGAGTAACAGTATTGATCCTGTTATTTTATTTTATTTTATAATCTTAAGAATATTACAATGTCAGTATCATTCATACTACAGGATTATCTTTGGAATATTTTGCTTCAGTGAATCGCTACTTTTGTCCTTCCAGATATTTGGGATCTGAGTCCCAGAGACTTAAGTTAGCACACCCAGGGATTTTGGGAGCTGAAGTCCAAAATATCTGGAGGGAAATCTATCAATGTTTGATCAGGCATTAAAGTTTAAAGTTTTCAGCCCCAGGATTCCTCCATCCCAAAATGCATATCATATGTGATAAACATACCTGTGTGTATACCAGTGGAATTCCAACCCAGTCATAACCAAAGAGCAAACTGCACCAGGATCGATACCTATTCATCTCCTAAATAGGAAGCACAAAAATAAATGTAAAACAATGGCATAATGTTGCAGTTATTGGCATAATGGGGCTTTGCATGTAGGAAGATACAATAGATTTTCTGTTTATTTAATTTATATACTTCCTTTCTCCTTAGGTATGAAAGGCAGCTTATAAATAAACTGTTGCATTAGCTGATCAGCAACTTCAAAACAATAAAGTAGGCTCAGACTAAGCTGTTGACTGACTGTTTATGTGTGTGTAGATTTTGAAGACTTTTTGAGTTGGTACCTCTAAGACATTCTGCAAGTTCAGATGGCATGTGATTTGCCCACATCTATGGGGGTAGTAAAGTATATTGGAAACTAGGCAAGGGTGGTTTATATCTCTGAGGAAGATCCAGGGTGGGAGAAAGAATTCATCTGTTGGAGGCAAGTGTGAATGTTGCAATTAATCACCTTGATTAGCATCTAAAAGCCTTGCAGCTTCAAGGCTTGGCTGATTCCTGCCTGGGGGGATCCTTTGTAGAGAGGTGTTAGCTGGCCCTGATTGTTTCATGTCTGGAATTCCCCTGTTTTTTGAGTGTTATTCTTTATTTACTGTCCTGATTTTAGAGTTTTTAAAAATACTGGTAAATAGATTTTCTTCATTTTCATGATTTCCACCTTTCTGTTGAAATTGCCCACATGCTGGTGGATTTCAATGACTTCTCTGTGTAGTCTGACATACTACCGCATTACACTAGAGTTTGGATTCACTTTAAATCCACTTTAGGGAGGAGCCTTTAAACAGCTCAGTCAGACAGGTCCTGACCCTCAACAAACTACAAACCCCAGAATTCTTCAGGAGGCAGAAACTGGATTTAAAGTGGAACCATGCTCTGGTGTGATGAGGCAGATAGTGGTTGTTAGAGTGGTACAGCATTTCTTTGTTTTCAAATAATATGCCTAGTTTCCAATATACCTCCCAACCTCTCAGGATGCCTGTCATAGATGTGGGCAAAACATCTGGAGTGAATGCTTCTGGGGCATAGTCTCCCAGCCCAGAAAACTCACAGCAACCCAGTGATTCTAGCCATGAAAGCCTTCAATTACATATTTAAATTCTATGACTTATTCTATATTTTGATTAAATCAATTTTCTATTTTACCCACAAAGTTTCATGTCTAGGCAGTGGAAAGCTAGGCTTTCAAAAGTAAATTTCTTTTCTGCCCATATCAGTTATTCCAACTCCAGGCCACAAATAAAAAAACATGGACTGGGTGGGATGGAGTGCAGCAGATCTCTTGAAACGGGATAGAGGCATCTTCCATCTTACCATGGGGAGAGAAGGGAGCAGGGAAAAGTTGATCAAACTGTCTTGTTTTGTTCCCTACTGGTGTTGAAGTTCTGTGCCTTTCTGTATTCAGGGATGGCAGCCATCCCACATCCTTTCCCCAGTTTCTCTCCATCTTCTAGCATCTTTTGGTGTTTGGAGTTGGGTAGCACCCAACTCCAGAACACAAAATCTTTGCTCCGTTTCCTTGTGCTGCCACAATGGTGTCCCACGAGCAACCAACAGAAGTGGCTTTACACCGTGTGGTGGCTTCCATGGGACTCCGTTTCAGCAGCAAAGAGAAATGAAGTGAGGACTGCATGGGATGAAGACCCCAGTGACAAGACTTGGAAGTGACAAGAATAGTAAAGCACAGAACGAAATTCGTGGAAGCTGTAAAAGGCAGACAGGAATATGGTATAGACTGAACAGACAAATTTAAGAAGTGGATTTTTTTTGTATGTTTGCTTACTTACATTCATCAGTGTTTGTAAATCTACACTGTCTCTAATCCTCCCATCTTGACGTGCTTTTGCTGCCAAATTTCCAAACCAGACAAAGGGGATCCAGTATTTCAAATGAGGAGACTTAAGTTCATCAAATACTCTCCTTTCCTCTTGTGTCATAAAACCTGTTCATAAAGAAATACAGCTGACTTTGGATGTCCGATTTCTTCAGAGACGACATGATCTAAAGCAAGATCTCACTTAGCTTAATTCAAGACATGAATGGAACTGATCATCTTTTTCTGTTTTGTGTCTACGAGAGCCTGGAAGTAACCAAACTACAAGCAAAGTAGTTACAGTAGAGTCTCACTTATCCAACACTCACTTATCCAACGTTCTGGATTATCCAACACATTTTTGTAGTCAATGTTTTCAATACATCGTGATATTTTGGTACTAAATTCGTAAATACAGTAATTACTACATAGCATTGCTGCGTATTGAACTCCTTTTTCTGTCAAATTTGTTGTATAACATGATGTTTTAGTGCTTTATTTGTAAAATCATAACCTAATTTGATGTTTAATAGGCTTTTCCTTAATCCCTCCTTATTATCCAACATATTCGCTTATCCAACATTCTGCCGGCCCGTTTATGTTGGATACGTGAGACTCTACTGTATATGTAATTTGTTACTTTTGTTCACAATGAAGTTATATTTAAAAAGTAATATAATGAATGAGAACGGCAGTTCCTCTTTTAAGAGAGACTGTCTAGTAATTTTTCTAATTACTTTTAAAAGCATTTTGATAGGATTTGATAGCAGTTTCATGCCATTTTCTTACTACGAGTATTTCTAGTTTCTTTACAGTAATTAAAATCTAAGAGTAACACAATTAATAATGCAATATGCAATGTACAGGCATTGCAATAAGTCATAATAAAACATAGTTTGGTAACAAAAATAAGTTGTTTTCCTGGCAGTGCTTAAAAGCTACTTTTTAATGTGCTCTGGTGCACACACATACCATATATACTCAAGTATAAACTGAGTTTTTCAGCCCCTTTTAAGGGCTGAAAAAGCACCCCATGGCTTATACTCGAGTGAGGATCCTGGCTGTTTTATATTTGGGTTGGCTTATATTCGCGTATATAGGTAATCAGAGTTGGACAATCTTATCTTATTAAAGTATTATTATTATTATTATTATTATTATTATTATTATTATTATCTTAAATTACAGTTTTATGTAAATATTCAAAAACATTTAACCTACTGATACTTCAATTAATGTTATTTTTATTTTTGAAATTTACCAGTAGCTGCTGCATTTCCTACCCTTGTCTAATATTCAAGTCAATAAGTTTTCCCAGTTTTTTGTTGTAAAATTAGGTGCCTCGGCTTATATTTGGGTCAGCTTATACTCAAGTATATATGGTACATTAAAATTGTACTGTACACCCATCCAGATAGCTAAACATGCATAAACCTAAGTGTGAATCAAAGCTGGTTCCAGTTCTTGTAGCTGTTTTCTCTGTTCCCCTCCCCAGTAGTTCTTCCAGACTTTGGTACTTAGAAATGATTACAGTAGAGTCTCGCTTATCCAATGTTCTGTATTATCCAATGCAGTCTGCCTTTTAATTGTCAGTGTTTTTATAGTCAATGATGTCAATACACTGCGATATTTTAGTGCTAAATTAATGAATACAGTAATTACTACATAACGTTACTGTGTACTAAACTGCTTTTTCTGTTGATTTGTTATAAAACATGATGTTTTGGTGCTTAATTTGTAAAATCATAACATAATTTGATGTTTAATAGGCTTTTCCTTAATCCGTTCTTATTATCCAACATTTTCGCTTATCCAACATTCTGCCGGCCCATTTATGTTGGAGAAGTGAGACTCTGCTGTATATTAAAAGTAAAAAAGTGAGCACTCACCAATGAATCTGTAAGCATTTTTTTAACCACTGAAATACACATGGTGAGGTATTACTTCTTTTCCTTATCAGTCTTATCATACAATGTATATTTCATATATGTCTTTCTTAAAAGCATTTCTTCAAGATTATTTTTGGCTACAGTTTCTTTCTGCTGCAGCCAACACAGGCTTTTGAATCTTCTATGTTGGGAAAAGCTGCTTACTGTGTTGCTTTGTATTCATTCCATAGCAAATCACATGGAACACATGCCACCGAGAATCAATGACGCCATAGCAATAAGTCACTAATGCTTTCTAATAATAAGATGCTAACTTTTTATTAAAGTTTTGCTGGCCAGACATGAAGGAATCAAATAGTTCCAACCCTTAATAAGCATATTTAACAACCTTGATCTAGAAGAAATCAGTAGCACTTAATTTCGCAATCATATATTAACTTAGTAAAGGTAAAGGTTTTCCCTTGACATTAAATCTAGTCGTGACCAACTCTGGGGGTTGCTCATCTCCATTTCTAAGCTGAAGAGCCGGTGTTGTCCGTAAACACCTTCAAGGTCATGCGGCCGGCATGACTGTATGGAGTGCGGTTACCTTTCTGCTGGAGTGGTACCTATTGATCTACTCACACTTGCATGTTTTTGAACTGCTAGGTGGGCAGAAGCTGGGGCTAACAGAGGGAGCTCATCGCAATCCTTGGATTTGAACCGCTGACCTTTCGGTCAACAAATTCAGTAGCTCAGTGGTTTAACCCACTGTGCCACAGGGGCTCCCATATATAAACTTACCTGGGAGGAACTCCCATTGAACATAATGGGACTTCCATATGCATAGACATGCTAGTCTCACTGAAAGCAATTAACAAGTTAGTCCCAACTAAGGACCAAACACAATGAGATAATGGAGACACTCTTCCACTTTTAAAAAATATCTAGATTTTGTGAAAATATGAATTGAATTTGAGGAGAGGTGGGGAAAGATACATAACCCTTTTTTAAAAGGTCATTTCCCCAATCAAAATGTACCCCAATGCCAGCTGCTTTCCTACCTATTTCATTTGGGACATCAGTCTTCCTAGTTTCTGGATACCCTTTTCCACTAAGGACTTTGGGGCAGAGATGGAGAAGAACAGAAACAGACAATACCTCCTTCTACCACATGGTCCATGGTTGGAAATCTTTTATAGACGGCTGTGCTCACCGAACGAAAGATGAGGACGGATGTTAAATTCACATAGCGCATTAGTGTTCTCCTGAGCAAGCGCCCATATTCATCTCTTCCCTGGACGGTACTGGAGATCAAGAACATAATTCTATCTGGCCATGGAAGGTTGACAAATTGGTTCCACCAACGATTCACTACTAAAGTAACATAGAACCCTGTAGATTTCAGGGGAAAAAATGATTTACCTTCTGCTTAACATATTACAGACATTTAGATCTACAGATAATCTGCCTAATTCAGTGGTTCCTAACCTTTTTTTGACCAGGGACCACTTTGACCAGGGACCTCTCCAACATTAGTACCAAAAGGGCTACAAATCAGTTTTTGGTCAACTTTAGATTCGGTTTGGTGATTTGGGGTGCTGATTCAGAAAATTGCATTGGATAGACAACAACAGCTCTAGTTTCTGATACAGAATATATGCCATCCAGTAGTTGCCATCTGCTTGCCCACAGAAAACCATATTTAATAATCTAGAGCTGATGTGGTCTATCCAATGTAATGGTCAGCTCTGCGGAAAGGAGCGGAAATAAAATAAAATAAAGAGGAAGGAGGTTCGCAGACTGGATTTTCGTTCTTGCAGCCTATTGCTGGGCCACAGCCCACAGGTTGAAAACCACTGGCCTAATTAAATGTACTAACTTTTAGATTAATAGTACACTTAATAATGTGTCTGCATTGCTTGTAGCTTTGTATGAAACTAAATGTGCTGAATTGGATTGTTTAAAGAGGAAACATGCAAATATGGACATATTAATGTTGACACTTTAACTGTCTTTATCCTCCTACTATGAATACATCATCATTATCACCATCAACAATATCTAGCTTTTCTCCAAAAGGTTAAGTTAAATATATATAAAAAAAGTTTTCAAAAACATGTTGGAATAAAAAACACATCTTTCCCTGCCAATGGAAGTACAGCAAGGAAAGAGTCATTCAAACCTCCACAGAAAGGAGTTTCAGAACTTGGGGCTGTCTCTGAGAAGGCTCTGTTTCATGTTCCCAACAGATGTGCCCCAAGAGAAGGGCATTTCCTGAGAATCTAAGGGCCTGGGTAGTCTCATATGGGGAGTTACAATGAGTTGCATAGGCTGGACCTATGCCGTTTGAATTGGTAGCTGATGGACATGTCTAGCAAGGACTTGTATGCTCCCTGTAATCAGCCCCAGTGAGAATTTTGGCTGCAGCTCTTTAGATCAATTGTTTCCAAACACTCTTCAAATGCAGTTCCATGTAGCATATGATACATTCATTCAAACTGAATATAAGCAAGGTATGCCTCACCATGGTTAGACCAGGCATCTAGGAGCATATCACATACAATGGCACTAGGGAAATATAGTTTATAGTTTAGCATTATCTCACAATGTTATTCTTTCCCCATGGTTCTCCCACCAGAAGTCTGCTGCAAAGGCACTTTTTCTCCTTCCAAAAATAATCGAATAATGATCTCATTACCATCTACTGTTTTGCTAAGTGTTTCTGATGTAAAGGTTTCATTTCAAATCATGGCACCTTTAGGTGATCAGGTGGTGGTTTGTAGGTATGATTTTTCATTTCAAAAATATGAAAGGTGCTATTGTCCTGCTGCCTTCCTAGGACCTCATCACATGAAAGCAAGGAAAAGGTCCCATGCCTTTCCGTCTTCAGGAAAGCCATCCCATGTCCTTTCCCTACCTTTCTCCGCTTCTATCCAGCTTTTCTCCATCTATCGTTGGGAGTGGCACCCAGCTGCTGAACAGTCTTCCCTCCCATTTCTCTGCACTGCCACAACGGAGTTCCATGAGTAACCACCAGAAGTAGCCTTGTGTCATGTGGTAGTCTCTGTGGGACTCTGTTTCAGCATCTCAGAGAAACAGAGAGAAGACTGAATGTGATGAGGTCCCTAGTAGGAAAAAAAGCAGTCTTCAAATGGGAAAATGGACTGGTGTGATTAGCTCCCTGGTGTGGAGTACAAATTCAGATGCACTCTTGATATATGATCACAAACAAATCTAACTAGAAATGTGCCTAAATCTAATCTAAGGAATTATTTGTTGTTATATTGCAATCAGTTCTTGCTCTGGGGAAAAGGTTCGGTTTAGCCATGTCAGCAATTTCTTATGGTTCTCTATAACAAGATGTAAGTAGTAAATGAACACTAGAACAGCCTTTGTGGAAGAGATACAAGGGCCATCTAGTTTACTATTCTGGTTCCCATGGGCCAGTTACCTATGGGAAACCTACAAGCAGAATAGGAGTACAACTGCACTCTCCTCATTGTATTCCACAGCAACTGACATATTGCCTCTGATACTGAAAGTAATATATAACTATCACAATGAGTAGTCATGGAAGGCTTTATCCCACATGACTTTTTCTAATTCTTCTTTAAACCCATCCAAGTTGGCAAGCATTAGAGTCTGCATAGTCTGTCTCCTACACTGAGTCTGCATATCGAGAAAAGCGTATTATGTTCCAAGTTGTGCGCTACAATGCCAAGCTGACAATATGGAAAATTGCTGTGTGCTTATTTTTTATGGCTCCATCAAGGAATGCTGAACTTCTTTCCTTTACAGTTACAGCACCAGTGTCAGAATGATTGGCTCATGGCATTTCCTTCCATCCCTTTCAGAACGAAGTATAACATTATCAGATATATGCATATACATATATATATATGTTGAAGCATCCAAGTACTGTATTTCACCGCAGCATAGTTGCAACCTCAGAATAGTTGTGTCCCCATTTTGGAGAAGGCAAAGTTATGCGGGCCCTCATATTGATTTTGGGTGGTGAAAGAAGCCCCTAAAATGTGTCCTTTTCACAGCAAAATAGTCACAATTGCATAATAATTGCACCTCTCTTTCCCCACTAGAAATAGGGGTGCGACTATTATGTGATGAAATACAGAATTTTAAGACACCCAAAAGTAGTGAATTAGAAACAAAACCCAAGATCCTGCATGGGAGATGTAGCTACAATCCACAACCCAATTTGACACTCCTAAACTCACCTTAAAAGCCATGCAGCTGACTGAAGGAGGCTGAATCAACACTGCCATACAATCCAGACTATCAAAGGAGACAATCCAGATTATCTGCTTGAACTGAATGATATGAGTCTACACTGCTATACAATTAAGTTCAAAGCAAATAATGTGGATTTTATAAAGCAGTGTGGATGTGTCTGGAGTTCTGCTCCATTGGCAAGTGTGCTGATGTCTCTTCCTGATGGTATATGACAAAAAACTATGACAGGACCCACAGAATTCTTTTGGTTGGTGCAGCTGCATGGTTTTAGGATGGTTTTAAGGAGACATTTGTGATTATAGTAACAAAGGTAAACTAACATTTGTGAGGTTGTAAGTCTGCTTTTCAACATGCCTATTAATCAAGGATGCTTAATCACTCCCTTTTAGACCAGGAGGTGGATATTGTTGAAGTCTATGGGATGGCATTAGCTCCCGGGAGTTTTGGAGGTGTTGTACCTGCTCCTGCAAAACAGACTTTTGGGAGCAGGTACAGCACCTGCTCCCGCAAACAAAAACATCCCATAAATTTTTTTGTACCCAAATGTCTTTGGGGAAATGAAACATTTTTATCATATTTTCAGTTGAAAAAAAGGCTTCTTCTAGGCCTAAATTGATCCAGGGGATTGCAAAATGTGGTGGAAAAATAATGCATGCCTTTAAATGAATAGTATGGAACATTTCAGGGTAAACAATTTCTGATTTTTTTTGTAGAAATGATTTTTGACCTCTGAGGTTCATGTAACTGCCAGATATGGTGGAAATACCCCTCTGTGTTCTATAGACTGCATTTGGGGAAATTTGGGGACAAATTATAGAATAAACAAATTTGTGTTTGCTTTATAAGTTAATGTTAAATTGAGAGATAATCAGTATAGTGGGGCCTTGGTTTTCACTGAGGTTTGAATGCTCAAATCCCACATATACAGTGGTGGAGTAAAATGGCATCCTTTATATAAAACAGCAAACTATTCAAATAAGTGGTGGAGAGTGCTTGAGGATCTGTGAAATGGTGGGTGCAATGTATTTTAAAGTGTGTTGGTTTCAAAAGGATACATCAGATCCATTTATAAAAATTCTGTTTTTTGTTGGAGATGAAAATTGTTGCAACTAATAGTTTAGCGTGGACTGAAATAGCATATGGGATTCTCTTGCTATGGTAATTGTTTCAAGGCACACCCTCACTTCAGTATTACCCAATCACTGGATCTAATGGGAGCAACTGGTATGTATGGGGAAGTGTACTTAACATTTTGCCTGCCTTGTCTACTTTCTTTCCAATAAATCCCTTTCCCAGTTATCCGTTTTTCCATCCAGTGTCGGCCTGAGACAGGGCAGCTTGTGGAAAATGATCTCAGCAAGGCATATTTACTGAAGAATTGGCAGATGTGAAAAGGGATACACTAAGCAATGTGATACTGTCCTACAAATGCCCCAGTAGCCATGAATTTATGATACCTTGACATATGAGCTTTTGGAACATATGTTTGCTACGTCATTCTGCCTAGAACCTGGTCCAAAGAACAGGGATTTTTTTGACTTGTGGGATATTCTTTCCTTCCCTCTTTAAGCCTATCGTTTGCTATCTGCAAGAAAACAGTTGCTTCAGGTAGAGAAGTGAGTATACAAAATTAAAGACTGGATTGATTTGAGTTTTCCAGGATGTATGGGCATGTTCCAGTAGCATCCTCTCCGGAAGTTTTGCCTGCATCTGTGGCTGGCATCTTCAGAGGTCCTGTTGGTAATGAAGCAATTGGAGTGTGTCTGTCTGTCTGTCTGTCTATCTATCTATCTGTTGAAATGTCCAGGGTGGGAGAAAGAACCCTTGTCTGTTTAAAGCAAGTATGAGTGTTGCCATTAGCAAGCTTGAATAGCATTGAGTAGCCATGAAGCTGCAAAGCCAATCAGTGAGGGTATCTGCATAGAGGTAGCCTGGCATCTGTTGCCTAGAGGCATCTTGTTTGGATGGTGTTAACCGGCACTTGATTGTTTGCTGTCTGGAGTTCTCCTGTTCCTGAGTGGAAAACTCACATCAACCCAGTGATTCCAGCCATGAAAGCCTTTGACAACACAAAATTAAAGACTGTTCATAATGAGATCTGAGCTCAGAGTCCATGCACAAAAATCTACTCCAAACTTTTTGCATTTGGCACTTTAATATGTTTGTTGGTGTTGAAGTAAGGATCTCTCTGTTGTCACAAAAACATATGCAATCTATAGAACCACACCAACAACTAAATGATGTTTTTTGAAATACAACTCACCAAATCTCCAAGCCATTATGGATACTTTTCTAAACTTTGACCAAGGCCGAAATAATGTTGTGGAATCATGGAAGCTGTAGTTTTTAAAAGGCCTTTTGTCTTTTCTTTCGAAGAGTGTTGGTGCCTTGCCAGTTTACAACTCCCATGATTCCATAGCATTGAACCACTGCAGCTAAAGTGGTGTCAAACTGCATCAATTCTACAACATAGAATTCTACAAACTCTGTCCTTAAAATTGTTCCTTTAAAGTTCAAACTACAACAGGAATAAATTCACTGCTCCAGTGAACTATCTACTTTCTTTGTTTTTAACAAGAATGGACACTAAACTCATATTTCTGAGCGTTCTTTCTATTTCCATGATGCTGCGAGATCCTAAAAGAGAGGGCATGTTACATATCCAACCATCATGGACTATCTGCTTACCAAGCACAAATGTCACTGGGATCTGCTCCGCATATTTGTCACAGTAAATTGACAGTTTTTCAAAGTAACGTTTTTGGCTTCCTGTAAGGAAAAATCTGCAAGAAAGAAAAAGACGTATTATTAAGATTAATTTGTCATAATGATAAGGAGTATTAAAGACACAATTCGTTTAAGCAAAAATATTCAGCATAGTGGAGCATGAGGAAGCTTATAAGATCATTTTGTAATTGTGGCAAAAGCTACCAATAACTTGCATTAGTAGCATACATTAGAAATATAATATTTAATACTTTAAATTATGTAATGTAGCTACAGGTCTCATTGGATGAGTGAACTGGAAATATGTTTTATTAGCAGGGACACTTGTACAATCAGTTGACCATCTCAGACGCCTCTGGCCTAAATTTCAATGACAGTAGATCTATGTTGTTGAAGGTTTTCATAGCCGGAATCACTGGGTTACTGTGTGTTTTCTGGGCTGAATGGCTATGTTCCAGAAGCATTATCTCCTGATGTTTTGCCCACATCTATGGCAGGCATCCTCAGAGGTTGTGCAGGCATCCTCAGACTCTCGGGGCTGGTGCTCATCTCAATTTCTAAGCCAAAGAGCAGGCGTTGTCCAGAGACACCTCCAAGGTTATGTGGCTGGCATATTTGCATGGAAAGCCTCATCTTCCCACTGGAGCGGTACCTATTGATCTACTCACGTTTGCATGTTTTCGAACTGCTAGGTTGGCAGAAGTTGGGGCTAAGAGCGGGAGCTCACCCCACTCCCCAGATTCGAACCACTGATCTTTCAGCCAGCAAGTTCAGCAGCTCAGAGGTTTAACCCACTGCACCACCGGGGGCTCCGATGCAGGGATAGTACATGTAGACGTTAATTACACTGGAGATTTTTATACCTACCTGGAAACTGTAAACTGAGGTTAAACTCTAGTCAGTTATGTGGGCACTTGAAAAAAGGCAAAGACTTCAGTTCTTGTGACATAAACCTTTCAGATCTGTTTCCTATTCATCCTGTAACACTAGTGGGAACTGAAATTCATGTACAATTTGAAGCTAAGTGGAACTGTCATAGCTTCCGATCTCTGGAACTACTGAGTGTACAATTACAGCTTGATAACATCAAAAGAGCAATGGGGAAAGCTGCTGATATAACCACTGGTAGAATTCACAATTGCCATTTATTTCTCATGGAAAATATGGAGCTCCTTTTTCTTGGTCTCTATTATTAAGTTTTAATTAAGCAGTTATTACTTTTCTTTTGCTAGATTGTAGAAATATTGTTACAGTTTCTGGTAGACTAGTTTCTATAAATGATATAAAGAGGTTTTGAAAAAAATAATAAGAGAAACGTAATGCTTCCCATTTTCTGGCTTCATCTGTGTAATGGATGTAGTTAGGTGATAACGATAGAAAAACATGCCTACTCAATGAAACAAAATGCAAAGGACAAGCAATGATGCATAGCTCCTATTAACATCAATTGTGTAAGGAGAGACATGACAGGTGTTTGAAATTCTGCATGATATGAAGAAATATGTTTAACATTCCTCCTCTTTCATGATAATAGGATCTGAAATCATCTATTGAAGCTGAATGGGAGAGAAATTCAAGGCAGTGCTTCTTTAAATAGTGTATAATCTGTGGAATTCACTGCCACACGTTGCACTGATGCCTCTGCATATAGATAGCTTCAAATAGGGAATTTGATAAATTCACAGAGATTAAGGCCATCAGTAATTGCAGTAGGCTCTTGGTATCCACCATGATTTGGTCCCAGGACCCCTTGTGGATACCAAAAGCTTTGGATGCCCAAGTCCCATTATACAATGGCACAATAAAATGCTGTCTAGAATTAGGCTCTGATATCATTTCATCTGTTTCTTTCATTTATTCGTACCCTTCAATCCGTTCCGATGGCACGGAACAGTACAACTCCCTCTGGAATGGAAAGAGAAGTGAAACAAAAAGAAGAGGGGAACAGTAGACGTTTGATCAGCTGATTTTCGGCACGCTGGCTGTAGGCCCTTGCTGGCAGGGCCTACAGCTGAGCACCAGGCACTCGACACTCATAGGCCCAGCAGGCAGGGTCTACAGCTGAGTGCTTGATGCTCGTAGGCCCAGCTTGCAGGGCCTACAGTCGAGCGCCGAGCACTTGATGCTCATAGGGCCGGCAGGCAGGGCCTACAGCTGAGTGCCAGGCGCTGGGCTCTTCGGATGTAGGCCCTGGCTGGTAGGGCCTATGAGCGTCGAACACTTGGCTGTAGGCCCTGCTTGCCGGGCCTACAAACATCGAGCACTCAGTTGTAGGTCCTGCCTGCTGGGCCTACAAGCGCCAAGCGCTCCATACTCATAGGCTTGGCAGGCAGGTCTACAGCCGAGCGCTGGGCCCGCTCAGCTGTAGGCCCTGGCACTTTGCCACCCAAAGTCTGAAAATCTTTTTTTTTGGGACCTTGGGCAGAAAAGCTCATTTGTATAGGCACCCGTTTTCAGAAGCAGCAGATGGAAACAGAAACAGGACCATACAAATGGGACAAACAGAAAAGGTAGCAATTCCATACAAACGCATGAGACTAATGCTGTCCCATTTATAAAATGGCAAAATAAGTGTTTAGTTTTGGGAATTTTAAATATATACATAACTTCAAGCTGTGGTCAATGCAGAATCCATGGATAAAGAGCTCTGACTACTTCTCAGACCAATATGGCTTCAATGGCTACTATTTGTCTTCTTCAAAATCAAAAGTATAGAAGCTCTATATCAGATTTCTGAGGAGCCTAAGATGGAGTTGCATGTCCTGGTGGGCTTCCTATAAGAAACTGGTTAGCTATTTCAACTGAATATTGGAGTAGGTGGAGTTTTGGTTTGACTCAGTATGGCTAGTCCAATGTCCTCATATTGTGCCCTATCTAAACATGTATGCTTGTAAAATATCTGAGTATAAAGACTTATGTAGACAAAACAGCACATTGGCACACAAGTGGGAGGTATAAGCCACCTTGGAGAAATACTAAATTTTCAAAACTACAGCAAATTGTTTGGGAAACAATTCTTCCCCAATGACTGAACTTGCTCAACAGTCATAGAAACATGTGTTTGTTTGAAGGAAACAAACACAAAGTTGGGGCGGAAGAAAGAACTCAATGGAGTCCCCTGACTTAGTTAGCGTCCTAGCTATTTTGTAGCAGATCCCAAAGAATTACCAAGGAAAGATTACAGTGAGCACTATACAAAGGAGTGTATATCCAAAAGTGAAAAATACGCACCTATATAACACACTGATTGCAGTGTAAAGGCTAGCAAAGAGAAGAAATTCTCTGTAAAGCAGTTTGTAGATGCTTCCTTTCCATTTGAGAAGCAGTCTGTGGAACCCAAAGAAAGTGGCATTTGCAACTCTGCTGGAGTACGTAACCGTCATCTCTGCTGCTTGTTTCTGGAAAAGTGGAATGCCCAAATGAAACAGGAAATCAGCAACATCATATGTAGAATAATGGCTTAAACATAAACAATTACAATATCCATTATGAGCAGTCTTATCAAAGCGATTACAGCATTTACAACCTCAGCAGCTGCTATAATTTCAGAGAGCATAACTGACATTTTCCCAAGATGCCAGCCAGAGCTGGAGGGGATAGAAATGTGAAGTTGATGATGAATTTTGCAACAGATAGCAGATTCTGCACTTGTGTAGCAGCCCTGCTGATAGACAGAACACTTATTGCCTTACTCAATTGCCAGTAAAGGCAATCTAACAAGCTATTAGCAATGCAGCTTCAATGCACTTAGAAAAAAAAGTTAAACTCTTCACCTTCTGAACTCATGTTGTATTTTTGCTGTGTTTAGAAAGTGACTTTCCACCACCGGCTGGGAAGAATCCTCAGGAGAATAGTCAAGCATTTCCAAACTAAGACAAAAGTTCTATTGGTGAATCCCTTGACTGCAAGATTTTCAGAGCATTCATTTGAGATCACTGTTTGAGATCCAGTGTTAGAAAAACAATTAGCTTTATTTTTAAAGGCAATTCTCACTGATTGGTGAAATGAAGCCACTAAATAACTGTAAATTTCAACATTGCTTCTGAAATCTTGCTTTGTTATTCATGCATATGTTCCACTGAAGTTTGTTGCATCTAGCTATATAGAATGAGTAGCAGGATTGTATTTTGGGCTACAAAACCCTTAGAACTGGACTGCTTATTTGTTCAGTCTCTGATTCAAGCTACAATGGGTTTTGAACTACATTATAAAGTTAGATTTGTGTGAAGAACCTCCCATTTACTTTCTGAGGCCACACACAAATAAACAGCTAGGTCAGATGAAATGGCCATACAATATTTCTGAAAATTGGTTGAGAATAATCGGTGATGTTCACTGGTATTTTTTTTAAAAAAAACTCTGGCTATATTATGCCCAGTCCTTATGTGAAAATGTAAAATCCAAAATCCTAGAAAATCCCAAATGATCCACCCAGGTGGCTAAAATAGTGACATGTTGGTCTCCTCTGATGGTACAACATACATAAATTTTGCTTCATGCACAAAAATATTTAAAGTGTTGTATATACAGTGTTCCCTTACTACTTCGCGGTTCACTTTTCGCGGATTCACTGTTTCATGGTTTTTCAATAAACTCTAAAAGAATATTATAAATAATAAAAAATACAATTTACAGCCTAAGGAAGGGAGGAAGAAGAAGCTGAAGGTAGAGAAAAGGATCCCAAGCAGCAACAGGAGGAGAAGGAGGCGATTTATCAACACAGAATTGGTTGATAAAGACTTAAAATAGTGTATAACTACTAAAATAATGTATAAATATTAAAATAAATATAGTGTCCCTACTTTGTGCATTTTCACTTATTGCGGGTGGTCCTGGAACGTAACCCCCGCGATAAATAAGGGAACACTGTAATCACCTTCAGGACACGTGTATATGGTGTATATGAAGCACAAATGAATTTTAGGTTTAGACCTGGACCCCATCTCTAACATATCATAATATTACATATTTGCAAGTATAGGTATTCAAAAATAACATTAAAACATCTCAAATCCAGAACACATCTGGTCTCAAGCATTTTATATAAGGGATATATAGTTCACGGTAATCCAGTCCTGTTATATTGCAAGACCTCCTTGCTCTGGAATGGGGATTTTCCTGATAGAGCTGAGGGATTGTGACTTGCTCAAGATCACACAGTGGGATTCCAGGAGTAGGCAGAAATTTTAATCCTGGTCTTCCAGAGTCCAAATCTAACACTGAAACCAACATGTCATGATCGCTCTCTCTGATTCTGCCATTGAGATTTGTGAACAGAAGAGAATTCCTATCCCTAGTCATGAACAATATTGGCTTTATGCATTTACAACCAATCTTTCTAGGCAAAAAAGTTCAATTAGCCCATTACACTATGACCTCGTATCCAAGGGAGACACATTCGCAGATTTTGCATGGATACATGACCCATGGATAATAGTGAACCCTATCAAAATGAAGGACTTCTAGCTCAAGAATACCAGTTAGTTGAGCTGGGAAACCTTGAATATACTTAGTAAAGGTAAAGGATTTCCCATGACATTAAGTCCAGTCGTGTCCAACTTTGGAGGTTGGTGCTCATCTCCATTTCTAAGCCGAAGAGCCCGCATTGTCCGTAGACCCCTCCAAGGTCATTTGGCTGGCATGACTGCATGGAGTGTTGTTACCTTCACACTGGAGCGGTACCTATTGATCCAATCACATTTGCATGTTTTCGAACTGCTAGGTTGGCAGAAGCTGGGGCTAATAGCGGGAGCTCACCCTGCTCTCCGGATTCAAATTGCAGACCTATCAGCCAGCAAGTTCAGCAGCTCAGTGGTTTAATCTGCTGCGCCACCGGTGGCTTCTGAATATACTTAGAGAGGACGTATTTTGCCAAATGTGGATAAATAAAACCAAAGAAAGATATCAGTCCCACAAATATGGTGGTTATGGGGTGTGGGCATAAGTACAACTATACTGCAAGACATTGAAAGGCTGTGATACCTAAGCACAGATAGCTCCAAACAGAATAGATATCCATCAATACAACTTTGTGGTCAAACATTTGATAATTTCAACAACATTTTATAATTCATTGAAACAAAGTGTACACATTGTAAACTTTGATTCAATGCCCTCAATTAGCGAGAGATACAGTACAATGACAGCAAGATCCTATAATCTTTGCAGAGGCACTCACCTGCTATTGTGCTGGATAGGCCACCTATAGCACAAGAATGATGACTTGGGCCCTTTCTTCTGTGTTCCCTGAGTGAGAGCACACCCAGGTCACTTGGTTTGCCTCTTTCCTTCCAGCACCTGGCAGACTGCGGCTTTCATTGCCTGCCGGAGCCCTCACCGGACTGGACTGACAAGCACAGGGGCTAACGTGTCTTTCCACTTCTGGAAGCCTGTTTTTGCCAAGTTCTCTAGTGCTGTCAGTTGCAACAGGGAACAAATGCAAGCAGCAGCTGCTGACCAGGCTCTTTTCTCATCTATAATTATCACTCCACATTTTATCCAAAGCAGGGGACCCCCTTTGGTCTGAATCTTTGGAATCATTTGCATTGGCACTTTCCAGTTTGGATTCTGCCATTTTTGTTTGCAAAGCGGAGTCTGCTTTTGCAAATGCCAGAGGGAGAAATGTCAAACTTTGACTTGACTGTGACCTTTTGTGAACTTAAAAAGCATGTGCAATTTGGCCAAGGGAAATTGGACCAAGAAAAGGTACAGTCTTGTCTGCTTTCTCTTGGCAGTAGATAATCATTATCGTTTCTTACTAATCTGGTACCATCAAGATAGATTGGATTCGAATTCCCATAATCCCCAGACGATATGTTTCATGCTGGCTGGAGATAACTGGAGTTGCAGTCGACATAGTTGGAGGGTATCCAGTCAGGGAAAGTTGCTCCTTGACTCCTGAAATTGGGTGACTTGTCACAAGGGACAATATAATTGATATCAGGACTGTGTGTGGCAGGAGATAAAACCAACAGGGAACTTTATGCTGTGAAAACTTCCATATTTTATATGCAAAAATATAAACTAGGAAATTAAAATAAATGATGGTGCATGCTAAACAATTTTATGTTGTTTAGTACATTTTTACAATATTTAGTAATTCATGAATAACGCCCAGTGGCTACAGTAGGACTTCCAAGTTAAATGTGCATAGATTTCTCTGTGTTCTACTCATACGAAGTAGTTGTCAGTGGTTCTACAGAGACACTATAATCCAGTTTGTAAGTGGATTAAAGCAAGTAACTACTGCTAGATAGTCTTTGGAAAATGTAGGGTTTTTTTTTTCCTCAACCAATCCACTGAGATGCACCAATACGCATATATTCATCTCCATTCGGGATCACTTTTGAGTCTGTCATAGGATATACCCATATCAGCTGCAGTGTATTGTCTGGATTTTTCTGGACTTTCTGGTGAGATTTTTAAATGTGCTGTTTCTGGCTTAATGCACCCTGCAGCATGCATTAGGGCTGTATGTTTTGTGGACACCATGCCCTTGAACCAGCCTTGAACTGAATTATTGGCTATGCATTATTGGCTATTGGTGATGCCTGGAGTTTGTCTGAAGAATTAGGCATGGTGCTATTTGTTTTTCAAACATCCAAAAATTTGTTTTTAAACAAATTGTATATTTCTAAAACAGTATATACTCACGGGATACTCTGCTGTGTGTTAGGTTCTAATTGCGAGTATGAAAAGCATCAAGGGGTTGCCTCAATTTAAAGGGGAAGATGTTAAAGAAACAGAAAGGTTTATATGAAGATATAGAAGAAATACCACCAGATGGTGCTATGAGTACCCTTATTGTATTGGGTGTATTTTGCCACCTGTACAACCAAAGGGGTTATTTACATGATAATTTGTGATTGTAATTTATCATATGTGGGGCAGACTCGTCGAGAAGTTAAGAGCAGAATTATAGAGCACAGGAGCAAAATACGAAATCATGTCAGAGAATCCATACTGTACAAACATTTCTGTGATCTACAGCATAGTCCTGAATCATTCAAATACCACATACTAGAAGTAGTATCACAATCCAAACATATGGACTTCAATAATAAACTTTTGCAAAGGGAAACATATTGGATTTTCAGATTACGGACAGAACATCCACAGGGCTTAAATGAACAAAATTCATACAGTTGTTATATATAGAACCTTAGCATACTATAAATCCCTAATTGAATACACCCAATACAATAAGGGTACTCATAGCACCATCTGGTGGTATTTCTTCTATATCTTCATATAAACCTTTCTGTTTCTTTAACATCTTCCCCTTTAAATTGAGGCAACCCCTTGATGCTTTTCATACTCGCAATTAGAACCTAACACACAGCAGAGTATCCCGTGAGTATATACTGTTTTAGAAATATACAATTTGTTTAAAAACAAATTTTTGGATGTTTGTAACTCTTTAATGCTTATGGCCACTCCTTGTTCCTTTGACCTAGATTCCACTGTAAAAAACAGGTATCTCTAAGGAGAACAAGTGTTAAATTTGGAACTATGTAAGTATATTGTAATGTTGTTTATAGTTATTACTCAATGGATAGGTAGTTACTTATATTTTGTGTATGTAACTATTGGTGTCTTTGATATACATTTCATAATGTAAATGACATGTATCTCTAAAGAGAACAAGTGTTAAGTTTGGAACCATGTTAGTATTAGGCAATGGATGATGTTTTATGGATATATTTTGTTACTTATGTTAGTGTACGTAACTATTTTCAGACCACCAGAGGAAGGCCTGATGCAGGGCCGAAACCGGTCGTGGCGAACTTACTCTTCTCGGCAATAGAATATACAACGCCGATTGCACTTCAATGTATATTGGACTATCCATTTGAGGCTGCTTGTTATTACTGTGAATTTAACGCCGACTGCATTTCTATGTATATGGGACAATCCATTTGATGGTGTTCGATATTACTGTGAATTTAAACAGTATATTAATTTGCCAGATATATTATTTACTGAACTGATTCATTTTCAATTGTATATATAGGAGGTCATTTGTGTTTGAGTTGACTCAGGAACCCATTTAGAGTGTTCTTTCCAAAGCTTTGCTTTGTCATGGCTGAGTGGCAACAAGGATTAAGTTTTGATGATAAATTTAAGGAATCCTTAATCAAAGACAGATCATTGTTTGAATCTGGGGAATCTACTTCTGGTAACCCCAACACGGCAACAGGCATAAGGGAGTATGAAAAACTGAAACGCAGAGAGATTAGATTAGATTTACATGCTTCAACATTGGCAGAATATATCAGAGCTAACAGAATTCCTAGGGGATTACGGATTTTTAAACCCCCAGGAATGTTTCATGATGATGAATCCTTTAATCAAAAATGGGTGGCAATTCTCAATAAGTGCTCGCAGGATTTGATGCTCTTACTTATTGCACGCTCCAATGATGAAATTGCCAATGTAAGAACCCAAACTCAGGTTATATTGGAGAGACTCAACTCTGAGGACCAGTTTAAAACTGATTTGGACACCCTCACATGTAAACTTAAAGAATTTTCCCAACAACTTAGATCTTTCAAACTTAAAAAGTTTGAGCGGGATGAAAATGATTACAACAATAACAGAGTTTACCAGTGGCTATACTCTAAACGCCAATATTCTAAAAAACAAGTAAGGTTTAGTGAATATACTTCTGAAGAAGACACAGAATCCATGTCAGACAGTTCAGGACGTAGCATGGCCTCTACTGGGAGTGATAACATTCGGGTACCCAGACGTACGGGGCGTACTAGGAATAGACCCAATCGTTTTTTTCAAGAGGCTCCAAATGCCAAACGGAAGACCTAGTCGTGAATTTATCTAGAAGAGTTCTAACCCCTCAAGAGAGGGAGGTTGTCAACAAAGGTCTATCATTTGTCCCTAAACCTAAGTATAATCCATTTAGGATGCGAATAGAATTAGCTAGGTTATTTCGCACCATTAGATTAAGACATCATTTTGGAACCAAAATAAACCCTACTACCTCCACTTTCAAACCACGGAGTAATTTTTTTCCTACGACTGACCATATTGGCCTCAGAGTTTTTGAGAAGACAGTATCTGAAGAATTATGTTGTACAATTATAAAGCAAAAAAGATCATACAGTACAAATTTTTCCAGTAAGGAATGGCACATCCTTCACAATTTAGCTAATGACAAAGATCTGGTTTGGAAGCCAGCTGATAAAGGTGGAGCCATAGTATTAATGAACCGCACTGATTATATGGATGAGATCCATAGACAATTATCTGTAAGAGAACATTATCTCAATATAGAACGGGACCCTACACACCATATCCAGTCAATTATAAGAACGGTGACATTGGAAGGGCTGGCACTTGGATATATATCAGAGGATGTATATAAATTTCTACATACACCATGGCCCAGAATCCCTGTACTATATACTCTACCCAAAATACATAAAAACATTAGACCGGTACCTGGCCGTCCTATTGTATCCGGATCGGGCTCAGTCTTAGAACCACTAGCTAAATTTGTGGACCACTATTTACAACCTTTTGTGAAACAGACTTCTTCCTATGTTAGAGATACAAAACATTTTATTAACATTATTGAATCCTTGGTGATCCCAACAGATGCAGTCCTGATGTCTGTAGATGTAATATCACTGTATACCAATATTCCGTTAGAGGAGGCACGATATATATGTGAATCAACCTTGAACAGGAGGCCTAATCACCACCCTCCCACCTTTTTTTTGTTGGATCTTCTTGATATTATTCTTGAAAAAAATTACTTCAAGTTTGATGAAAAATACTATTTCCAAATACAAGGTGTAGCCATGGGCAGTCCTGTCGCGCCAGCGATAGCCAATTTATTCATGGATAATTTGGAGAATGAAACTATCTTGAATCACACAAAGAACCCTGTAGCGGACGGCATTATCAAATATTGTAGATTTATTGATGATATCTTTATCATTGTTAATTCACATCAGGAGGCAGTAACGTTATTATCCTGGATCAATACAATTCACCTCAAAATTAAATTTACAGGAAACATCAGTTCTACATCCTTGATTTTTCTAGATGTCGTGGTTACAAAGGAAAATGATCGATTGAAAGTGAGTAACCACCGAAAAACCACTGATAGAAACTCCTTGTTACATTACAACAGTTACCATCATTGGGCATTAAAAAATAATTTACCCTTTACACAGATGCTCAGGATTAAACGCAACTCCTCTACCCTACAGGACTTCAATCGGGAAATGGAAGAGACAAAAAGCAGGTTCAGAAATCGAGGTTACCCAGAGTCCATAATACAATCAGCCTACTCGAAGGTTGCCAGTATTCCTAGATCTAAACTCCTAGAGGACAAAATTAGACCAGGAGTAGACAGATTGATATGGCCACTCACACTTACAAGTTTGTCCAATCTAGCCATCAAAACTGTTAAAAAGTACTGGAACTTAATAAGAGACATCCCTGGATGTGATAGACCCCCTTTGGTAGCATATAAAAGAACAAGGAATATTGGGGATATATTGGTACATTCAAACATAACCAATAGGCCCCGGACTGTAAAATCTAATCTGGTGGGCAACTATCGCTGCCATCATTGTTCAGTATGCAGCCAATTGATAGAGACCAAAATCTTGACACACCAACATCTATCATTCGAATTTAAATTTCCCCATTTTGCCACCTGTACAACCAAAGGGGTTATTTACATGATAATTTGTGATTGTAATTTATCATATGTGGGGCAGACTCGTCGAGAAGTTAAGAGCAGAATTATAGAGCACAGGAGCAAAATACGAAATCATGTCAGAGAATCCATACTGTACAAACATTTCTGTGATCTACAGCATAGTCCTGAATCATTCAAATACCACATACTAGAAGTAGTATCACAATCCAAACATATGGACTTCAATAATAAACTTTTGCAAAGGGAAACATATTGGATTTTCAGATTACGGACAGAACATCCACAGGGCTTAAATGAACAAAATTCATACAGTTGTTATATATAGAACCTTAGCATACTATAAATCCCTAATTGAATACACCCAATACAATAAGGGTACTCATAGCACCATCTGGTGGTATTTCTTCTATATCTTCATATAAACCTTTCTGTTTCTTTAACATCTTCCCCTTTAAATTGAGGCAACCCCTTGATGCTTTTCATACTCGCAATTAGAACCTAACACACAGCAGAGTATCCCGTGAGTATATACTGTTTTAGAAATATACAATTTGTTTAAAAACAAATTTTTGGATGTTTGTAACTCTTTAATGCTTATGGCCACTCCTTGTTCCTTTGACCTAGATTCCACTGTAAAAAACAGGTATCTCTAAGGAGAACAAGTGTTAAATTTGGAACTATGTAAGTATATTGTAATGTTGTTTATAGTTATTACTCAATGGATAGGTAGTTACTTATATTTTGTGTATGTAACTATTGGTGTCTTTGATATACATTTCATAATGTAAATGACATGTATCTCTAAAGAGAACAAGTGTTAAGTTTGGAACCATGTTAGTATTAGGCAATGGATGATGTTTTATGGATATATTTTGTTACTTATGTTAGTGTACGTAACTATTTTCAGACCACCAGAGGAAGGCCTGATGCAGGGCCGAAACCGGTCGTGGCGAACTTACTCTTCTCGGCAATAGAATATACAACGCCGATTGCACTTCAATGTATATTGGACTATCCATTTGAGGCTGCTTGTTATTACTGTGAATTTAACGCCGACTGCATTTCTATGTATATGGGACAATCCATTTGATGGTGTTCGATATTACTGTGAATTTAAACAGTATATTAATTTGCCAGATATATTATTTACTGAACTGATTCATTTTCAATTGTATATATAGGAGGTCATTTGTGTTTGAGTTGACTCAGGAACCCATTTAGAGTGCTATTTGTTTTTCCACAGACTATGGTAAAGGTAAAGGTTTCCCCTTGACATTACGTCTAGCTCTGGGAGTGGTGCTCATGTCCATTATTAAGCCAAAGAGCCGGCGTTGTCCATAGATGCTGCTAAGGTCATGCAGCTGGCATGACTGCATGGAGTGCCGTTACCTTCCCGCCAGAGCGGTACCTATTGATCTACTCACATTTGCATGTTTTCGAACTGCTAGGTTGGCAGAAGCTGTGGCTAACAGCAGGAGCTCATCCTGCTCCCCTGATTTGAACCGCTGACCTTTTGGTCAGCAAGTTCAGCAGCTCTGAATTGTGTTGCTAGAGACAGGAGATGTGTAGTGGCAGTAACTGGTGAGAGATGGCAAGTGAAATTTTTTTGTCTAATCCCAAGTGATCACTGTTTGGTATACAGAATACAGGTAAATAACACAAGTAAATTGGTGTGCTTGAGATAAATGAAATAGAACTTAGACTGACAAAGCATGAATAAGTATGTATTGTTGAAGGCTTTCATGGCCAGAATCACTGGAGTGTTGTGTGGTTTCCGGGCTGTATGGCCGTGTTCTAGCAGCATTTTTGCCTGACGTTTTGCCTGTATCTGTGGCTGGCATCTTCAGAGGATCCGATGGTGGTAAAGCAAGTGGAGTATATGTCCAGGGTGGGAGTAAGAACCAATGTCTATTAACCAAGTGGGAAGGTGGTAATTTGCAAGCCATGAATGAATTATATTAGCTAGACTCATTGTCTAGGTCAATGGGTGAAGAATATCTGTCCTGAGGATGGACACTTACTGCATTTCTAATATGAATATGAAGTTAATTTAGGTTCATCTTCACATTTGAGTAATTCCTTCAGATTTAGTGCATTAGAAAAACACAGAGCTTAGAAACACACACAGTCTCTTTCGGAACAGTGCCTCAGAATTCCTAGCCAGATGACCAAAACATGGAGATTTTGGCAGTCAAAGTACAAAACATTTCCAAATTCAGCAAATATGTACATTGCAATCCACCCAGGTTCAACCTATGTGTCCAACTGAACATGGGCTAAAAGAGGCTTATCTAATACAGTGTTCACCACTAAAAACGTCTGAACTTGGACAGCTCTGATCAAACTAGTGTCTGTGATTTATACACAGATTTACTGGAATGCAAGTCTGTGTATCTGGGAAGTAATCCAAGCTGCCTCTAGGTTTTAGCACACTCCTGCAAAGTTCTGCTTTCAATTAATAAACCTGCTTTTGAAAAATCGATACTGATGGTATGGCTCACCAGTTAGGTGGAGAGAACTGGGAAGCAAATTCCAAGCTCCCTTTTGATAAACTACGTGGCCAAGAAATAACACTACAAAAATAGTGAACATGAATAATTTAGTTTTGGACGACTTTGAGGAATCTGCAAGTGTACTGGTATGCATCTCCCTGACTTAAATTGGAACAGTGAACAGAAGCATTACGACCACTTGGCAGGCTCTAGGAGCATTGGCTGTCTAAACAATTGCTGCAAGTTCCTCAACAGCCAAACACAAAATCCTGAAAAATAATAAACATAGGTAAATAATGTGAGGATTTAATATCTATACACTCTATAACAGGGGTTGAGAATGTTTGGTATTCCAGATACTGTTGGACTGCCATGCCATTTGGAACCTCATCTGCTCTTAGAAGCTGGGCAGGATCAGGCCTGGTTAGTATTTGGGTGATACACCAGCAAGGCTCTTCAGGGTCCCTTTCATACAACATAATTATAGCACTATCGTTCCACTTTAACTACCATAGCTGTATCTTACAAAATACTATGCTAAGTAGTTTGAGGAGGCACACCCTTAACCTGCAAATCTTTGGATTAGATAGGATGTATCCATGACAATTAAAATGGAATTATATCACTACAACTGTATAGTCTGAAAGGGCCCCAGATAAGGCAATGGGTTATAGTAATGATCCTGAGAACTGTTGCCTCTCACAATTGACAATATTAGAGTAGATGGACTGATAATTTAATGTGAATGAAGACAGCTTACTAGATTTACTTCTAACCTGCATCAGCCCTGCTAACATAGTCAGTGGTGAGGGATCATGGGATCTGAAGTCCAGCAACATCTGGAGGGACATATGTCATCCATTCCTACTTTCAACCAGAAAGTTGAAGTGGATGACATATGTATTAGAAAGACATCTCTAAATAATTATAACTTACATTAGTTTATTAGCAGAGCCAGAACAGCAGTCTTTCCTTCTGTCCCATCTCAGCTGGGCTTATAATAACTGTAAACATAATGATATGACAGTGCAAAGCGCAGGCCGACATAATGAATACAACATAATTAAAATAAGAGATAAAACACTATTAAAACACAAACAACAAGATACGCAGAGCTAAAATACAAGTTAAAATCTACTGGTGAATAATAATAAATTTAACAATAAGCTATTCTGAAAATATTCTGAAATATATTGACTGCAAGTTATGCACTAGTTAGGGCAGTCTGCCACCTAATGACTGAAGGTGGTATTGCACAATTAAATTATATTGAATTTTAATTATTTAAATTAATTAATTTAATTAACTTAAATCAATTAAAAATAATTAAATTATTATAATTGACAGATTTGATAAAGCCAAGTGACCTCCAGATACATACCCCAGATCACCTAGGATCACCTTAATACAGTAGAGCAGGGGTCCTCAAACTTTTTAAGTGGAGGGCCAGTTCATGGTCCCTCAGATTGTTGAGGGGCCGAATTATCATTTTGAAAAAAAAAAAAAAACAAATTCCTATGCACACTGCACATATCTTATTTGTAGTGCAAACCCCACCTAACAACAATTATTTATTTATTTATTTGCTGTTTTTATACCCCCATCCTCTCTCAACCCAAAGGAGACTCAGAGTGGCTTACAAGTTGTATGTACATACAATATATATGTATATTTTTCGTGTCAGGAGCAACCGGAGTTGCTTCTGGAGTGAGAGAATTGGCCGTCTGGAAGGACGTTGCCCAGGGGACGCCCGGATGTTTTTGATGTATTTATCATCCTTGTGGGAGGCTTCTCTCATGTCCCCGTATGGAGCTAGAGCTGAAAGAGGGAGCTCATCCGCACTCTCCCTGGGTGGGATTCGAACCTGGCAGCCTTCAGGTCAGCAACCCAACCTTCAAGTCACGAGGCATTTATCCCCTAGGCCACCGGAGGCTCCTATATATTATATTATTAGCATAGTGCAATATTAGCATTATATATGAATATATTGTACTATACCACTATACCATAATATTATTAGTAATATTACATTTAATATATAATATATAATTAATATTATTATATTATACAATATTATTATATTGTATTATTATTATTATTAGCCGCCCTGAGTCCCCTATTGGGTGAGAAGGGCGGGGATAGAAATACTGTAATAAATAAATAAATAAATATTATATTGTATTACATTATAATATTATTATCAAGATTATATGTATGCACAATATATTATATTATTACCATAGCACAATATTAGTAAATGAAAGAACAATACAATGTTTAAAAATAAAAACAGTTTTAACCAACATTCTGAAAACCTTTCAGGATTTCAATAGGAAGTTTGCCTGCTTCTGGCCAAAGTTAAGTAGGATTGTTGTTGTTGTGTGCCTTCAAGTCATTTCAGACTTTGGGCGAGCCTAAGTCTAAAACTGAGGGCGGGGGCCGGGTAAATGACTTTGGAGGGCCGCATCCGGCCCCCGGGCCTTAGTTTGGGGACCCCTGCAGTAGAGTCTCACTTATCCAACACTCGCTTATCCAACGTTCTGGATTATCCAACGCATTTTTGTAGACAATGTTTTCAATACATTGTGATATTTTGGTGCTAAAGTCGTAAATACAGTAATTACTGTATAGCATTACTGCATATTGAACTACTTTTTCTGTCAAATTTGTTGCATAACATGATGTTTTGGTGCTTAATTTGTAAAATCATAACCTAGTTTGATGTTTAATAGGCTTTTCCTTAATCCCTCCTTATTATCCAACATATTCGCTTATCCAACATTCTGCTGGCCCGTTTATGTTGGGTAAGTGAGACTCTACTGTATATGTTTGCCAAGTTTGAGGTCTTGGCATATATCTATATCTATATATCAGATGAAACCAATTATCTAGATCCATTTCAGTCTGGTTTCAGGCCTGGCTATGGAACAGAGACAGCTTTGATCGCTTTGGTGGATTACCTATGTAGAGAGCTAGACAGGAGGAATGTGTCCCTGTTGGTCCTCTTGGATCTCTCAGTGGCTTTTGATACAGTAGAGTCTCACTTATCCAACACTTGTTTATCCAACATTCTGGATTATCCAACACATTTTTGTAGTCAATGTTTTCAATACATCGTGATATTTTGGTGCTAAATTCGTAAATACAGTAATTACTACATAGCATTACTGTGTATTGAACTACTTTTTCTGTCAAATTTGTTGTATAACATGATGTTTTGGTGCTTAATTTGTAAAATCATAATCTAATTTGATGTTTAATAGGCTTTTTCTTTATCTCTCCTTATTATCCAACATATTCGCTTATCCAACGTTCTGCTGGCCCGTTTACGTTGGATAAGCGAGACTCTACTGTACCATTGAACATGGTATTCTCCTGGGTCGTCTCGCTGAGAAGGCACTGGGAGGAACTATTTTATAGTAGCTTCGGTCCTTTCTGGAGGCGATTTTGACTCTAGCCTTGGATTATTCAAGCCCTGCATGTTGCATGGTGTGTTCTGAATACAAGTTGAATATGTAGGGGAAGAGTATACAGCCCTGCCATACTTCTTTCCCAATCTTGAACCAGTCTGTTGTTCTGTGGTCTGTTCTTACTGCTGCTGCTTGGTCGTCATATCAAGGGTGACCCCCCCCCCCCCAAATAGAAGATAGTTTATATTCAGGGAAATTATAGTTTTGCCAAGGACACCAGGCCAGAATGATATAATAATAAGGGTTAAGTCTTGGTCAATTTGCAAAGGGACTAACAACAACAAGGACCCTTCCCGTGTTAGATAGTGTATACATTCAGTCAAGGCTTATGTCAGGCATGGGCAAACTTGGGCCCTCCAGGTGTTTTGGACTTCAACACCTGGAGGGTCCAAGTTTGCCCATGCCTGCTTGTATCCTATATTTCATATATTTATAGCAGAACTTGGTGAGATCTATTCTGGAATACTGGCTTCTTTTTCTCAGCTGGCTTAACCCACAGCAGCTTGGATCTCACTATCCACGGCTGCTCTACATTGCTTGATAACAGTCCTTATACAGATTCCTCTACCAACTCCACAATCATGTATAAGGTCTCTCTGTTTACCTTGGCAGCAAATAAAATCAGAGCAAGACTGATTGTGGACATTGCAGTCGACTGCGCTGGGGATGCTTGTATCTAGTTTTTAACATGACTGATATTTTATACTGGCTTTTTACTGGTTATATTTTGCAAGCTCTGTTTTATACTCCATGCATCCTGCTTTTAACTGTGGAATTTTACACTGTTTCTATAGATGCTTGGTTGATATTGTTACTTATGTTTTTTAAATGACTGATCTTATATATTGGCATTTTACCGGTAATTGTGCAGTTTTCGGCACATGTTGCACATGTGCTGCTGCACCTCACAATGTAGATTTTGCAAGCTTTTTTTTATCCTGCTTGCATCCCACTTTTAACTGTTGGATTTTACAGTGCTTTGTATAGATGTTTGTTTGATGTTGTTTCTGTAAATGCATATTACCATTGGTCGGAGCATTAATAAATTGATTGATATACAGATTCCTCAGGAGACAGACAAATCATGGGATTTGTAATTTTAAAAGGCTCTAGCTTTCTCTGCCCAAGAGTGCTGGTGCCTCATAAAACCACAACTCCCAGTCTCCTATGGGCCAAGTCAGGGCAGATAAAAGTGGGGCCAAACTGCACAATGATCCCCACACTCTAGTCCTCCAGCTAGAGTAGAGTCTCACTTATCCAACATTCTGGATTATCCAACACATTTTTGTAGTCAATGATTTCAAAACATGGTGATATTTTGGTGCTAAATTCGTAAATACAGTAATTACTACATAGCATTACTGTATATTGAACTACTTTTTCTATCAAATTTGTTGCATAACATGATGTTTTGGTGCTTAATTTGTAAAATCATAACCTAATTTGATGCTTAATAGGCTTTTCCTTAATCCCTCCTTATTATCCAACGTATTCACTTATCCAACGTTCTGCCGACCCGTTTAGGTTGGATAAGTGAGACTTTACTGTATTTTGGATTTCATCTCGCAGCAGCCTTAGCCAATGATCAGGGATTTTTGGAGATGAAGTCCAAAACACCTGGATGGGTCATTGTGAAGTTTCAATGCTATGGAATACAGTAGAGTCTCACTTATCCAATGTTCTGGATTATCCAACGCATTTTTTTAGTCAATGTTTTCAATACATCGTGATATTTTGGTGCTAAATTCGTAAATACAGTACAGTAATTACTACATAGCATTACTGCGTATGGAACTATTTTTTCTGTCAGATTTGTTGTATAACATGACGTTTTGGTGCTTAATTTGTAAAATCATAACCTAATTTGATGCTTAATAGGCTTTTCCTTAATCCCTCCTTATTACCATTTATGTGTTTTAAATGCAATTTTTATCCTGTATTTTTGTTTTAATTGATATATTGTATTACTGTTTTATCTTTTTATAGTGTGATTTGTATTATGTTGCTTAAGTTTTGTTCTATGTTGTTTGGGCCTCTGCCCCATGTAAGCCGCCCCGAGTCCCCACGGGGAGATGGTGGCGGGGTATAAATAAAGTTTTATTATTATTATTATTATTATTATTACAGTAGAGTCTCGCTTATCCAACGTAAACGGGCCTGCAGAACGTTGGGTAAGCGAATACGTTGGATAATAAGGAGAGATAAAGAAAAAGCCTATTAAACATCAAATTAGATTATGATTTTACAAATTAAGCACCAAAACATCATGTTATACAACAAATTTGACAGAAAAAGTAGTTCAGTACACAGTAATGCTATGTAGTAATTACTGTATTTACGAATTTAGCACCAAAATATCATGATGTATTGAAAACGTTGACTACAAAAAAGTGTTGGATAATCCAGAATGTTGGATAAGCGAGTGTTGGATAAGTGAGACTCTACTGTAGTGTAGAACTACTACTGTTTCCCCTAAAATAAGACATCCCCAGAAAATAAGACCTAGTAGAAGTTTTGCTGAATTGCTAAATATAAGGCCTCCCCCGAAAGTAAGACCTAGCAAAGGTTTTGTTTGGGATCGGTAAATGTATATACCATAGAGTGTTGTACATGGAAATAATGGTAGTAACAAGAAATTCTTGATAGGATTCACAGTTTGTCTGGTTATACTGGTTTGTGATTACAACTACTGTACAGTCTATATATATAAAAGAGTGATGGCATCACGGCAGCGGACAAAACAACAAAAGTAAACACCCCACAACTTCGAAAATTGACAGCATAACCCCTTATCCATGCCTCTAGGTTGATACAACAAAAAGAAAAGAAAAATGAAGTCCTAATTAGAGGGAGAGGAATAATTGTTTTTATCCAATTGCTGCCAGTTAGAAGGCTAAGCTCTGCTCACTTGGTCTCCTAGCAACCCACTCAGCCCAGGGGACCCTAACCCTTAACTACCACCAATTCCTCAGTACTTTATTTCCCATACCACCACACTTCGCCACAGCAACGCGTGGCCGGGCACAGCTAGTATATAATAAATGTTCAACAATAAATGTGAATTCTTTTTCATGGAAAAATAAGACATCTCCTGAAAATAAGACCTAGAGCATCTTTGGGAGCAAAAATTAATATAAGACACTGTCTTATTTTCGGGGAAACACGGTAAAATACTGTATAAATATTAAAATAAATATAGTGCCCCTACTTCGCGGATTTTCACTTATTGCAGGTGGTCCTGGAACCTAACTCCAGTGATAAGTGAGGGAACACTGTATTTTGGATCTCAGCTCCCAGAAGCCTCGGCCAATGATCAGGGATTCTTGGAGCTGAAGTCCAAAACACCTGGACGGGTCATTGTGAAGTTTCAATGCTATGGAATAATTGGGAGTTGTAGTTTGGTAAGGCACCAGCACTCTTGGGCAGGGAAGGCTAGAGACCTTGTAGAAATCCAACATCCCATATGAAAGTTAAAGTGGGATCAAACAACATTCATTGCACAGTTCCTAGAGCCAGGCAGAACTCCTTCCTCTCTCCTCCTCCTCCTTAAACTCAAAACGGCTCCTCCCTGTGGCTGGGGGCTGAGTGCGCATGCGTAGCCGCGCCCGCCGCTGAGTCTCGGTATCGGGAATGAGCCTCCGGAGGAGAGAGGCGGGAGGCGCTCCGATTGAACGAGCCTCCGCTTCGTCCTCCTCTTTCCCCCCGATTGGGAGCCATCTCCGCAGGTAGGTCGACTGAGGGACTCCCCACCTGCCCTTCCTTTCCTACCTCCGTTGACTCACCTATGCCTCACCGGGGTCACCTTTCTCCCTGCCTTCCCATTTCAGACCTCTCGCCCACAGCGCCTCCATCCATCCCTGCCTCCTTCCCCTTCGGTTTCTAACCCGGATCCAGGTTGCGCCGTCCACACCTGAGTCACCTTGGCCACCTTCCCCTCCCTCCCGTCTCAGTTTGGCTGCTCTCCATCCCGGGGTTGTTTATCAGATGCCTTTAAGGAAGGGACACCATGATGCAATGGGATATGGGATTGGAGGTTTGCATAGGGCGGCATGGGCAAACTTGGGCCCTCCAGGTGTTTTGGACTTCAACTCCCACCATTCCTAACAGCCGGTAGGCTGTTAGGAATGGTGGGAGTTGAAGTCCAAAACACCTGGAGGGCCCAAGTTTGCCCATGCCTGATAGTTGTAGTTTGTGGACCTGTTGGGCAGAGAAAAGCGAGAGAGCCTTGGAAAACTACAACTCCCAGAATTCTATAGGATCGAGGCATGGCAGTTAAAGAGGTGTCAAATTAATTTTGTAATGTATTTGTACCCATCGTAGCATCAGTCGTATATTTGGCAATTATTTTTATTAATAGCTTGTATTAATAATAATACACTTTGTTTATATTCCGCTCTATCTCCCCAAGCCGACTACAACATACAGAGACAGGCAAACATTCAGTGCCTTTAACCGATTGTAAGGTTTTAATGTCATTGTATGAATTGTAATTTTTAAATATTAAACCCTAGGCTGGGCTGTGGCGCAGGCTGGATAGCAGCCAGCTGCAACAAATCACTCTGACCAAGAGGTCATGAGTTCGAGGCCAGCCCGTGCCTGCGTCTGTCTCTGTTCCATGTTATGGCATTGAATGTTTGACTTATATGTGTGCAACTAGCTGTGCCCGGCCACGCGTTGCTGTGGCGAACTCTAGTGGTATGGGAAATAAAGTATTGAGGAATTGGTGGTAGTTAAGGTAAAGGGTAAAGGTTTTCCCCTGACGGAGCTTAGCCTTCTAACTGGCAGCAATTGGATAAAAACAATTATTCCTTTCCCTCTAATTAGGACTTTATTTTTCTTTTCTTTTTGTTGTATGAACGTAGAGGCATGGATGAGGGGTTGTGCTGCCAAGTTTAGTGTTTCTGGGATGTGTAGTTTTGTTGTTTTGTCCTAGGCCGAAATTTCATTACCCTTTTATATATATAGATGGGATCCGCCCTGAGTCCCCTTCGGGGTGAGAAGGGCGGAATATAAATACTGTAAATAATAAATAAAATAAATAAATATTTTAAACTTATGTTTGATATGTGCTCCTAAGGTATTGAGCAAGTGCCATGTGTAAGTCCCCCCAGGGTGGAGAAAGGCTGGGTACAAATAGGGTAAATAATAAATTAATACAGTGGAATAACAATAAGATACAAATACCCAGAACAAAGACAAAGTCTTCCCCTTTCATCTCCTGCTTTCTCCCCATGGCCAGGCTCAACTCTGGCCATGGGGAGGTGCTCTTGTTCCATTTCCAAGGCCAGGAGCCTGTTGTCCATAGACACCTCCTGGTTGCGTTGCCGGCAAGGCTGCATGAGCGCCTTTATTATTTTCCCGCCAAAGCGGTACCTATTTGCATGTTTTTGAACTGCTAGATTGACAGGTGCTAGGGCTATCAGCGAGAGTTCACCCTGATTCCTGGTTTCAAACTGCTAACCTTTAGGCTAATCTTTTGATATATGTAGTGTTTTAATAATTTATATAGGATTTTAATGGTGTGTTGTATATAGTAAATGTGTTTATTTGTTTGCTTTATATGTGAAAGACCTATGGTCTAAGTATCAAATAAAACGAAACCTTCAGGCTGGCATTCCACAGGCTGTGTATTTAGGCTGTGGTATTCCAGAGGCTGTCAGTAGAGGTTGAGTATCCCTTATTCAAAATGGTTGGGATTAGAAGTTTTTTGGGTTTTTTTTTAATATTTCAATTTTCATATATATGAGATGTTTCGGAGCTGGGACCCAACTCTAAATACTGTACAAAATGAATTTTATATTCCATATGCATATAGCCCGAAGGTCATTTTGTACACAATATATTTTAAAATAATGTTGCGCCTGAAACACAGTTTGTGTTTATTGAACCACCAGAAAGTTTATGGCATTTTTATTTTAGCGTTTTTATTTTATGTATTTGTATGTATTGTTTTATGAACATTTTTATAATTCCATAAATGTAAATAATAATATTTCTATAAATTTAAATTTTTGGGTTGCTGTGAGTTTCCGGGCTGTATGGCCATTTTCCAGAAGTATTCTCTCCTGACATTTTGCCCATATTTATGGCAGGCAACTTCAGAGGTTGTGAGGTCTGTTGGAAACTAGGCAAGTGGGGTTTATATATCTGTGGAAGGTCCTGGGTGGGAGAAAAAACTTGTCTGTTGGAGGCAAGTGTGAATGTTTCAATTAATCACCTTGATTAGCAATGAAAAGCCTTGCAGCTTCAAGACCTGGCTGGTTCCTGCTTGGGGCAATCCTTCATTGGGAGGTGTTAGCTGACTCTGATTGTTTCTTGTCTGGAATTCCTCTGTTTTTTTTAATGTTTCTCTTTATTTACTGTCCTGATTTTAGAGTTTTTAATACTGGTAGCCAGTTTGTGTACATTGAACCAACAGGAAGTTAATTTTAATATTTTAATTTTAATTTTATGTATTTATATGTATGTATTGTTTAATGAACATTTTAATATTTATTTAAATATATATAATTGTATCTGTATGCATCTAAATAATCATATGTATATACATATAAATACAATTGTTTTATATTTATATAAACATAAAGTAAACACTTACATAAAAAATGAAAGCAATGTAACATATCAGCCACCCATTTGGACAGTTTTCTATTTTGTAGGATTTCAGAATAAGGGATATTCAACCTTTACTTACTTATTGGAAAAGAGGATAGGCGTACATTATCTATTGTTCTTCCTTATTTTTTAAAAGCTTTGTCACATAACAAGCTGCTTTGCTTTTGTAACAGCTGCTGAAATCCAGCAGATGTCCGAAGACATTACAGTAATTCTTATATAGTCATCATGTGCTCTATGAAGTGACCTGTAGTCTATGGACTCTTGTGCTTTAATAATATCATTAGTCTTTAACATGCCATATGGGACAGTTTGGACTTTTACTAGCACAGACTGCCTGTGGAAATCTTTGTTTTGTTTACTAGGAAGCCTCTTGTCCACATAGTGTGACACATGAGGCCTGTAAATAGGCATACAAACCCTTTGTGCCCTGTGGCCACCTTAATAATTTCCGGCCTCCCAGGGTCTGCTCTAGTCTCCAAAATTGGCAGCTTTGCATTCCTTGCATCCATCGCTTGGCAAGTTAGCTATTTCGTGTTCTCCCCTGCCAGTTTCCTTGTGTTATCAGCCGAAAGCAAAAATACCTAAATGCTGTAAGTCAATTTGGGAAAATAAGACTGCCCCTGAAAACAAGCTCTAATGCATCTTTTGGAGCAAAAATTAATACAAGACAGTGTTTTATTTTGGGGGAAACTATATTTCTGTTGGTACTGAAATTAGTGTGCATCTGACAATTGATGGTGTCTTCGAATCGAAGAAATAGGGTAGTTGTAAACTAAACCAATTTACTTAGCGTCCATATAGGTGTTTTGAGTTCAGATTCTTAACTGAGATGTAGGATTTTGCAGATCAATACAGACAGTTGTGTGTAAGGAAACAACAGTTAAATTATCTGAAATTTTAAAAGGGAAATTTATTAGGTGAGAAACAGCAGTGGTTGCTAACTGTAAATATGGAGTTCAGGGTAGTAGAGGTGGAGCTTAGGTACAATGAGAGAGCTTTGTGCCAAAATGTAAACACTGTAATTCAAACACTGGCTGTTTGAAAGTTGAGTGTCCCTAGTTATTTCCAACTTAATAGGAATCCAAAAACAAATCATGAAGATTTCTTGGCAATATTTGTTCAGAAGAGTTTCTGCCTTTGCCTTCCTCTGAGGCTGAGAGAGAGTGACTTGCTAAGGTCACTCAGTGGGTTTCTAGGGCTGAGTGGGAATTCGAACATTAGAGTTCATCTACATTGCAGAATTTGACACCACTTTAACTGCCAATTTCAATACTATAAAATTGTGGGAGCTGAAGTTTTACAAGATCTTTAGCCTTCTCTGACAAAGAGTACTGGAGCCTCAGCAAACTGCAACTCCCAGGACCCCATAGCATTGAAACATAGCAGTTAAAGTGGTGTCAAACTGCATTATTTCCACAGTGTCGTCTCCAGAGTCACAGCTAAGTGCTCAAACCACTATACCCTGCTGATTCTGTATTTGACAGTTTTGCATTAAATCTATAAGTATATTATACTGTCTTGTCCAATCAATTTCCTTCATCTTTCCACCTCCAAATATTTTTTAAAATTGACATTCACCATAATTTTGCAATAGTACTTCTGGTAGTGGATTGATAATATCAGAAAGACCAATACTGCAAGTGCTATAGATTTAAAACAGGCATGGGCAAACTTCGGCCTTCCAGGTGTTTTGGACTTCAACTCTCACAATTCCTAACAGCTGTTAGGAATTGTTGGAGTTGAAGTCCAAAACACCTGGAGGGCCAAAGTTTGCCCATGCCTGATGTAAATGAATAGCATTTGAGTCTGAAATTATGTTAAATGCAGGAAAAAGTGGCATGTTGTTTGTAAAAATCCTGAATAAAGGGTTATACTGTACTTAACTCTTTATGCCATCTTTTCCTTGCTGGCGATATTAATACATTCCAGGATAATTAAAAAACTGCCCGAGAGAGGAAGCATTTTTATATAATCCTTGAAAATTACCTCTAACTTAGAAGGAGGATGACTAATGCATGCGTTTACCTCACAAGTGTAATCTATTATACATGAAGCAGGGAGATTGGGTATGTAAAAGCCGAAGCAAAATTATGCCTCGCCTTTTTTTATATTTTTGACACTTCATCTAAGTTTTATGTATTCTCTGTGTGACCACATCAAACCTTTTTGTGTGTGAGTGTCCTTATTTTCCTGTTACTAGTGGTAAATTTCTGTTATGTTAGGTTAACATTACCCTGAGAATAATGGGGGTAAATAATTTATACTCGTCGTTATGCTTTTAATAAATAACTAATGTGTGTCTGACTTGCAGCTGATACTTAATCTTGTCTAAAGGGGCAGCATTTGGTGTCCTTTTCGCTAAAGGGAAACTAGAATGTTTGTTTGCACAAGAAACTTCTTTGGGATCCTACAAATAGATGATTGCAAAGTACTGTTTATTATACTTTATTAACATGAATTCATGTATATTTGCATGTATAGTATCTCATGGTAAGGAAATGTGTTCTTCCAGGGAGGTGTAACTTAACTTCTTGTTGTTCCTGTTGGTTGTCTTCAAGTTATTCCAAACTTATGGTCACTCTGAAATGATTTGTTCAAAAGAGTTAGCCATTGCCTTCTTCTGAATTAGAGAAAGTATAATTTGCCCAAGACTATCCACTGGGTTAAACAGGGATTCGAATCCCAGGCCTCCTTAATCTTAGTCCATCGCTCAAACTACCATGCCATGCTATTTTTCAGTTTAGTTACATTTAGATTTTAAAAGTTAAGTAACATAAAAATCACAATTAAAATTGTTAGAACAGTTACCTATGTTTGGGAATGAGTTGTTTGGAATGGATTATTTGTTTTATTTTTTTGTTGCCTAAAATTGACCTGGTGTAAACTGATATTATAGTATACTGTGTTTTCAGGCTCTTTCCCATGACACAGCTGCTGGTAGATTGCCCTCCAAGGAAAGAGGACACTCCCTCTGAAACAGGAAAAGTGTCTGGTGTTATTCTCTCTATCTCGCTTTCCCTCTTGAATCCTTTCTATAGGACATTTGACACTTAGGTGGTGGCAGGGGAGAGGGAGGAAAAGATTCCAGCTGGAGGAGGTCTGTTGTCTTTCCTTGCCTCTCCACCCGATTGCTTCACTTTCAGCAGTTGTGTTATACTCTACATACTAGACAGGTATAGGAACACATGTGGAATTTTGTTTTGCCTAGTGGAAAAATTAGCAATAAACTACAAGTCCTGTATCCCCAGAAATACATCTCTTGACTTACAGTGGAAACAGGAAAACGTGAATAATAGTTAACCCCACTGAAATTAATGACTTCAATTGGAAGTTACCATAGAATTGTCCTGAAGGACTTAGCAAATTCCTTGCAATGTGCTAGTTCAGTGGGTCTCAACCTGTGAGTCCCCAGGTGTTTTGGCCTATAACTTCCAGAAATCCCAACCAGTTTACCAACATGTTAGGAATTCTGGGAGTTGAAGGTCAAAACATCTGGGGACCCACAGGTTGAGAACCACTGTGCTAGATCCTCCATGTCTATAATTCATTACTGCTGTTGAAAGCATGCCATAGAATTGCCTGGAAGACCTAGAAAATTCCTAGACATTTCTATGACATATTTTGTTGGATGTGAATAGGTGAAATCTTAGGTGCTAGTCCTGGAGCTATGGAGGTCATACTGTGTTAAGTGAGGTAGCCAATGTCATGTGCATTCTCTTTAAACCACTGCTACCTTTCCATTTGTTCTTGTTGGGCTGCTTTGAAAAATTAACTCCAACTATGTTTATTTGCCAGCTGTAGTTATTCTTAACACTATATTCTGATTGGACTAAGTAAGATTAACTCTACAACTTGGTTGAGGAACTAATTTGGAGAATGGAAAAGTTTAGCGGCAGTAATCCCTGTTGGGTCTCTTGGATTTCTCAGCGGCTTTTGATAGCATGGCATGTTTCTGGGTTGACACTCAGGGATGGGACTTAGGGGCACTGTTCTACAGTGGCTCCACTTGTTCCTGGAGGGCCAGACCCAGAAGGTTGTGCTGGGGGTGCCTGCTTGAACCCCATTGGCTTGTGGAGTCCCGCAAGTTTCAATCCTATCCTTCATGCTATTTAATGTCTACATGAAACCGCTGGATGAGGTCATCCGGAGAGTTGAATTCAATGTCATCTGTATGCAGATGACACACAACTCTATTACTCATTTCCACCTAAAACCAAGGAAGCTGCCTGGGTCCTAAACTAGTGTCTGGCTGCTGTAATGGGCTGGATGAGGGATAACAAACTGAAGCACAATCCAGAGAAGACAGAGGTCCTCCTGGTCAGTTGGGAAGCTGATTGGGTTATAGGGTGGCAATCTGTGCTGGGTGGGGTAACACTCTCCCTAAGGACACAGGTCCGCAGTTTGGGGGTCCTTCTTGATTCAGTTTTATACTAATGTGTGATTTTAACGTTATAGTCAACATGTCTATTGTTATTCTTCTTTCCTATGTATTATGATTTGTCTTTACTTTGTTGAATTAATTATCCTGTATTGTTATGTGCCTACTTTTATTTATATTGTGTTCCTGTTTTAAGCCGCTCCGAGTCCCCTCGGGGAGAGGGGGCAGGATATAAATAAAGCATCATCATGATGATGATAGTTAGGAGAGCTGTTGTGGCTGCTGTTTACAGTTGAGTTCAGGTTTTAGGCCTAAAAGAATATACTCACCAATCCCTCTAGTTTTACGACTTGAGTGGGAGACTTTATGTGACCAGAAGCTGTATTTTGGTTGCTTCATGTACATGGCACTAGCCCTTGCTGTGTTTCCTTGCTAAATTCATAGTGTTGCCAATATTGAGGAATGTCTCTTAGTTATAAATGGTACTCACAATCAACCATTAGTTTGGTGGAGTGCATGCATAGTAGAATGGTAGATCTTCAGAAAAGTTTGACATCAGACATATATTTAGTGCATGGAACTATGGAGTAAGCAAGGAAGCAAGGATCCTCTGGACTATATATAAGAACCTTCTATTGAGCACTCTAGCGGAGTAGTCTCACTTTTGATTGGCATCAGTCAGGTTTCATTATCATAGAGCTGCTAAGGACTGAAGCTGGATCTACATTGCCATATAATCCAGTTCAAAGGAGATAATCTGGATTCAGAAACTGGATTTTATGACAGTGTAGATGAGGCCTGAGCATGGTTTGTTGGGTGCGCAAAGCATGCCTTCTCTTGTGAACCATGTTACAGTACTTCCATAAAGGATGTAATAGTTTTTCATATTTTAACTATGCCTTGTAGGCTTTTTATTGGTTTATGAAATGAAATAAAGGTTTGGTTAACTGGGAGAAACTGAACATTCTTGGCAATGCATATCACGTTTGTTCAAAATAATAGTAATAAAAAAACTATAACTTTGTTTTTGGGAAAATAATGTGTGTGTTCTGCTAGAGAGCATTAAATACTGCTGATGTATTGCAGAGAAAATTATATTTGAAATGTTAAAGAAAAATGTGTGTGTGTATATGTGCTTTCAAGTTGCCTGTCGACTTATAGTGACCTCATTAATTTCACAGGGTACATTCTTTGAATTTCAAAGGAGATACAGCTCTTTACAGGTGACTTTTCTTGGCAAAGCAATGTGGTTTTAAAACAACAACTCCATAGAAAATTTACAGTTAAAACTTGTTTTTCCCAGAAATAGTTCAACTCTTGTCCCTTAAGCTTTTTCTTAATCTTCTTTTACATAAATTACACAAAAACGCTTCAGCTTGCACGGCTGTGCCTTCGTGAATAGATTATGTGGAATCATTGCCTCTTTCTGTTATACAGCAATTTGTAAATTGGTAATAATTCAATGAATATTTTCTGTTGCTGAACTTAGTATTTGAAAGCAGGCTATCATTTTTTAAAATGAATTGATTGCAAGGAGGGAGTGTTTTTGAGGCAGCTTCTCATGACAGCTGGTACTGTTAATGTTGTGGATCTGGGCTGAAAAGATAAAAGGGCTGTGATGAAGAAAATCAGAGGAATCTGGCAAGCTTCCAAAATCATCACTTGAGTTCAATAAAAATAAATCAAAGGTGCTTTCCAAATAAAATGTAACTATTTTTTGCCGGCAGCATTTTAAAAAAATGAATATATCTGATGTCTTATTTTACTCTTTTAAAATACATGAGAAATTCCTGTATTCATGAAGGTTGTTGTGATCAAGGTTGTATGTATGGAAATGCTTTTAATGTGAGCTGCTTTGAGTCTCCTGGTGGAGAGAACAAAATTGGGTATAAATACAATAAATAATAATAATTGCTCTAAGTGTTACATTCTCACACCTGGATCTGTTGTATTATTGGTATATGGTTTCCAGGCATCTGTGAATCCTAGAATACCAAACTGACCCTATATCACAAAGGTCTACTGGAGGAGTCACTTAGGGTTTTTTTGTCTGTAGGTATTGTGAGCTTGCAGTGCATTCACCAGGGAATCAATCCCTCCAGTAAACAAGCCCTGTCAGAGTTAACTCTTAACTGAGCGTTGCTGCTATAATAAGTTAGGGATTTTGGAATATTTTAATGTGTGTGTTGTGAACCTGTTGATGACCATCTTTGCATAAGTCATAGGAACCAAAAATATCCAAATCTGAACGGATACTCGAGAATAATATTATATTAGAGTCTTATTGGGAAGCCAGAATGAAAACATGTACAATTCTGGATTAGTTATCCAGATTTTTTTTTCTTTTACAGGAGGACTTGGTGCTGGTGACAAACCTGAGGCAGAAGCACTACCAATTTAGAAAGACACAGCTGAATAAAATCCCACACAGTTCCACACAGCTGAATAAAATCCCACATCATCTGCTTTGAACTGGAATATATGGCAGTGTGGACTCAGATAATCCAGTTCAAAGCAGATATTGTGGGATTTTCTGCCTTGATATTTTGGGTTATATGGCTGTGTGAAAGGGCCCTGGAAGATTATTTTTGCATTTGAAGTGGAAGAATCAGTACGTTTTATTATAGTTTGCCTCATTTATTATTATATACCATTACTGTAGTGTGGTTGTAAAATAGTTGATAGTAGTTGATAATATATTGAACAGAATAGGTAAATGGGGTCATAGTTGCCTACAAGATTTTAAATTTAAATTTTGAAAGTGTGTGTATGTACCTTCTAGTTATCTGTCAACCTATAGTTTGTTTTCTGTGTCAGGAGCAACTTGAGAAATTGCAAGTCTGGTGTGAGAGAATTGGCTGTCTACAAGGACGTTGCCCAGGGGACGACCGGATGTTTGATGTTTTTACCACCCTTGTGGGAGGTTTTTCTCATGTCCCCGCATGGAGCTGGAGCTCATAGAGGGAGCTTATCTGCGTTTTCCCCAGGTTGGATTTGAACCAGCAACCTTCAGGTCAGCAACCCAACCTTCAAATCATTAGTTCTGCCAGCACAAGGGTTTAACCCACTGCGCCACTGGTGGCTCCTAACCTATAGTGCCCCGTTGGATTTCATAGTTTTCTTGGACAGTGGGTACTCATTGGTGATTTTGCAGTTGCTTTCCCTGAAACATATCCGACAGCACCACATGTTATCCTAAATAACATTAATTTAGAATATAGATGGGGAAATATATATATTGGAATCTGCTTTGAGAAGTGTTCCATTCTAGTCTTTGGATATTGTTTTCCTGTGCATGTTCAATATATGTATATCTGCATGCCCATTCCATTGTATTGTGAGGTGGCCAAGTTTTTAAACAACTAGATTGTCCCTCTTTGGTCATTGCGTTCCTGAACTCCAGTCTGTACCAAGATAAAATGCATAATACCATTGAATAATTATGTATCTGATACAGAGACAAGTTTTAAACTCTGAATTCATGATATTTTTTCTTTTAGATTCTTTAGCCTCTGACATTTTTGCAACTTAAATTGTGTTTCAAAGCACTTTTGTGGGGAAACTCTTTCATTTTAATGCACATTTAAATAATTTATTTCCTTATAGGCTCTCTTTACATATGAGACATACACTGGTTTTTCACTGAGACTTATACTAGATTTTCACATTGTAGTAAAACGATAATGCTTTTTGCATACATCTGGTTTCTCTTTTGAGTTTTGTCACATTTTAACAACACTGACACACGAGACAATTATTTTAGAAGTGGCTTAGATCCTTTTAGAAGATGCACTTTCTAAAAGGATTGTAGCAATACAATGTATTGTGTGTGTGTGTGTGTGTGTTTTTAAAAATAAAAAAATAAAGAAAACAGCCCAGCATTAGTTCTTGTATTCATTTAAGACTGTATTGCTTCCTCTCTTGGCAGACTTGAATGCAAAAACAAGGGAAGAATTGGCATAAGTATAAAAAGAAACTTTGGAGGAACAATCTAAGGGGCAACCTCTCTTAAACAATTGAATAAGGATCCTGCTCAATAAATATGGAATAGTGATTTGGGTAGTACTGGGAAGGGAAAATGGAGTATCTTGAGGAAGGGGTGTTTGGGAACTTGTATAATGTCCCCCCCTCTTGCCACTTATTTTCCCTTATAAAGAAAGGAAATTTGCAGAGAAAGAGTGAAAATTAAAGAAAAATTATATATTTACTAGAGATGTGCATGGTATTTGTTTCATTTGTATTTCCATTTCGTACCATCCATTTGGATGGCACGAAACAGAAAGCCCCCCCCCCCCCCCCCGGGAACAAAAACTAACTCGAAAGGCAGGCGGGAGCTGGTATCAGCTTCAAGCCTGCTTTTCAGGTCGATTGGCTGCAGCCGATTTTGGGAGGTTAGAAGAAAACGGAACAGGGCCCCACCAAAAGCCAGGAGACAAAACGGGACAAGGTAAGTCCCGAATGCACATCACTAGTATTTATTTTGTTTTTCTCTTTTTTTCTCTATAAGAATTCAAGGTGCCTAACAGTGGCACTACACAACACAATAGATTTTAAAAACAAGGCAAATACATATACATATGAACACAAATTTTAAAAAACAATTAAATATTTGTGTCAGGGAGACAAAAGTTAAAATACAGTTAAAAATACAATCAAAATTCCATTAAAAAGCTAAATATTTCCCCAAAATCCCAACCACACAATTGAAAGAAAAATATAAACATATTAATATCCTATTTCTACCACATTAATGTAATAATAAGACCAGATACTAGTGTCAACAATGGGTTTAGGTATAGTTTCAGTATAGTAGCACTTGTGAATGGAAAACTGGAAATGTGTGCTTCCATTGTCAGCTGAACTCAGTTCAGTGTTGCATATGACATCTAAACTCATGTGGGAATTGTGGTCTTCTAGATGTTGGGGAACTATTTCTCTCTACATTTCTCATACTTGGCTATACTTGGCTAGGTCTGATGAGTAGTTGCAGTCCAACAACATGTATAACTGCCATTCCTGCCTTGAGCAGTTGTGGTTTGATGAAACTTCCATAGCTTGTGATTTGAAGGCGAGGTTTTTGTTTTGGTACTGAACAAAATAGTTAAAATGACTACAGTTTCTCAGATCTGGATAAAGTTGAATCTCCTGAGCTCCTTGCGGTCACGGAGGAGCAGGGAAGCATGAACTGGGACTTGCAAGGACTCTGTGCCATCATGATTTATCTTCGTTTACTATGACATCTGAACCAATTTGGTAACAGTATGTAGCATTCTTGGAGACAAAGTGAACATGACTGTTTCTGGATTGGAATGATTTCAGCCATGCTTGGAGCACCCCGTTTTAACAAAGTCTAGAATCAGGTTTTCATTTCTTCTGTTCCCTGTCTTTAGCTGGTAGCTGACGTCTAAGACAACACAGAACTATAAAATAGGGATACCTATTTATCTACAGTGCTGCCTTTAAAAACATTGAATCATTACTGCAATTTGTTTGTACCTTTTTCAGTGTCAAGTATGTGTATGCCAGACCCTTTGAGTAAAGGCCTTGGTTTCTGAAAATGCCTGAATATGATGCTTCTGTATCCCTTGCCACCACTTCATATAGATTTGTCATGACATGCGGTGAGCCTTGGTTTGTGTTTTCAGCTATGCTGATAATTCTTATGGGAAAAACAGCTGGCATACTTGACACTGTTCTTCTGTTGGGATTTTCATATAAAATACCCAGAAAATCCTACATTTTAGACATGGATTTGTCAAGTGGTACATTACAATATTACAGCTAGCTTTTAAATTTTCATAATACATAGCCATTGAGTGAAATGAGGAGCCCTGTGTCTTTAAGCTTCTGAAATACAGTTTGTGATTACTTTCCTGCAGAGAAAAAAATATTGATGCAATCTCATGTTGAAATAATATACTTTATTTTTCATAACTCTTTTACTCCCTTTATAGCACTTTTTTAAAGCATAAGGATAGGTCATCAAAAAGAACAGTTCAACACGTTTCAGCAAACATTTTCTTCGAAACTCACAATATGGCCTTGGAAAACAAAACAAATAATTCTGGGAAACCTTGTATAAATAAACAGAAACATTTTCAGTCTTCTAGTGATGACATGAAAGCTTCTCCCAAAATGAGGGTAATTTTTGTCTCTTTCACCAGTTTCCACTTTACTTAGGATTTGTAAGTTCCATGCTTTATCTACATGTCAGGTAGTTGGTGATCTGCTTTCTTCTTTTTCTGTCTATTATGCTCTTCACGCATCCTTTGTATGTGATTTTGAAGGTAGCAATTTATCTTCTGTGTTGCCCATAAATATACACAGCTATAGTAGGATTCCCCATAGTAACCTATGGATGCGAGAGCTAGACCATAAGGAAGGCTGAGCGAAGGAAGAGTGATGCTTTTGAACTTTGGTGCTGGAGGAAAATCCTGAGAGTGCCTTGGACTGCAAGAAGATCCAACCAGTCCATCCTCCAGGAAATAATGCCCGGCTGCTCACTGGAGGGAAGGATATTAGAGGCAAAGTTAAAGTATTTTGGCCACATAATGAGAAGACAGGAAAGCTTGGAGAAGATCATGATGCTGGGGAAAATGGAAGGAAAAATGAAGAGAGGCCGACCAAGGGCAAGATGGATGGATGATATCCTTGAAGTGACTGGCTTGACCTTGAAGGAGCTGGGGGTGACGATGGCCGACAGGAAGCTCTGGCGTGGACTGGTCCATGAGGTCACGAAGAGTCGGAAACGACTGAATGAATTTATTTATTTTGTGTCAAAAGCATTGCATAATAAATAAGTTTAAAAGTGATAAAATAAAGGAATCACAAACAGTTTTAGACCAAAAGTGGGCAACAGCAATTGCATTGTCTGTAGCTTTAAACAACTCCTCCTCCGTGCATGAATGAATAAACAACTATAGTAGGATCACCGACAGTAAAATCCCATTAGTCCCAGGTTGAGTTTAATTGCATTGTTTACTACGGACATGCTTCTCCAACCCAATATTCAATATCAGTCTTTCTTCAGACTTCTCTTATCATCTTCCCAGTCTTTCAAAAAACAAAAACAACAATGGAACACGCACGTACACATACACAACACCAGGTAGTCAAATGACAAGAAGATTTGGGTCAGGGATAGGGTTTCATACAAAGATTTTGTAAAAATTACCTTCTTTATCAGAGGCTTTGTAAACTGAAGTATGCCTATGGTATAGTGTGAAAGTTCAATTTGTGCAGTTAAGTACAGCTGGACAAGTACGACCTTAAAATGACTTCTACATGTTTATGTAAACTGTAGGTTAGTGTTCCCTACAAAGTAAACATTGAATCGGGGTTGCTGTACTTTACAAAAGTGGTAGGAGTGTGTGTTTATGTGTATACTACTTGTAGAAGATCAGTAGGCCTACCAGGAGGTTCTTTTTTTTTACTCAATACACTTATAATTGTGTCTTGTTGCACTGCTCTGTTCTTGTCAAAGCATCTGGAAGCCACCTGATGTAACAATCTACAGAAAATTGCTCTGCTTGTGTGTGTTTGCGTTTTGAAGCTTATGCCCTTTGACAGGCAAAGCTTGAACACAGTTCTACAATAATAATTTACCCTGAACTACATTCAGTGCATAATATGAATGGGAGTAGCAGTTGGGATAAATAAGCCGTAATATATTTGTTGGAAAAAATATAAAATAACTCAGTTTTATTTTTCACTTACATTAGTGGGTGAAATCAGAGTGGGAAAAAGGCAGCTCACCAGATAATGTGGAACTCCATGACCCATCAGTCCTCGACTGGCATTACATTTTCCAGAAGGGTAGCAGTATTAATCTGTTGCATCTGATGGTGAAGATATATAAAAAAAGCTTATGGCATCTAAGTGGCACTCTACATTGCCGTAGAAAATATTCCTTTCACCATTTTTCTCTGTCCCCTCTTTTGTACTACTCTTCCCACAGTGCTGCTGAGAATTAGACTAAGGAAATAGAAACAAATAATACTGTAATATAATTCCATCTACCTGTTAGTGATTGATTCCATTTTCCTTGTGCTCAAGGAAGATACTTGTATGAAACAGGACAGTGGTAATACTTCCTCCATGGCTAGAAAATCAAGCATCAATTTAGGGCAGGCCTGCACAACTTCCAGATGTTTGGGCCTTCAACGTCCAGAAGCCGTAGCCAGCTTGTCCCATGGCCAGGAATTCTGGGAGCTGAAATCCAAAACATCTGGAGAGCCTCTGGTTGTGCAGGTCTCATTTAGGATGAACTTTAGGTCTTATTTAGGAACCCTTGGTGGCACAGCGGGTTAAACTGCTGAGCTGCTAAACTTGCTGACTGAAAGGTTGGTGGTTCAAATCCGGGAGCAGGGTGAGCTCTCGCTGTTAGGCCCAGCTTCTGCCAATCTAGCACTTTGAAAACATATAAATGTGAGTAGATCAATAAGTATCACTCCGGCGGGAAGGTAACGGCACTCCATACAGTCATGCTGGCCACGTGAACTTGGAGGTGTCTACGGACAACGCCGGCTCATCGGCTTAGAAATTGAGATGAGCACCAACCCTCAGAGTCAGACATGACTAGACTTAATGTCAGGGGAAAACTTTTACCTTTACCTGTTTACACCACATTCTGTCCATGCCTGTTTTCTGTATGGCTTGCAGAACTCAAGTGTGTCTATCTTTCTTCCACTCGTCAGTTATGGGGGAGATAATTATTTCATGGGAGTAATGAATGGGAGTAATTAAAGCCTGTCTCACAAATCCCAATGCATTAATTGCTGTTTCCCCACTGATGTTGGAAGCTATAGTCTAAAACATCTGAAAGGCATCAGGTTGGGGAAGGCATGGGGAATAATGAGAGTTTGGATTGTAAAATGTGAATTTTTGGGCAGCAGCAGTCAGTCCTGTTCTGTACACTACTAGAAGAGAACCTTGAACTGAAATTGTATAGACCTGTGAAGAGATTGTCTTGTGTCCCATGCTTATCTGAAAGTTTGATAAAGGTAAAGGTAATGGTTTCCCCTGTCTTTAAGTCCAGTCGTGTCCGACTCTGGTGGTTGGTGTTCATCTCCATTTCTAAGCCAAAGAGTCACCGTTGTCCGTAGACACCTCCTAGGTCATGTGGCCAGCATGACTGCATGGAGCACCGTTACTTTCCTGCAGAAGCAGTACCTATTGATCGACTCACATTTGCATGTTTTCGAACTGCTAGGCTGACAGAAGCTGGGGCTAATAGCAGGAGCTCACTCTACTCCCCGGTTTCGAACTGGCAACCTTTCGGTCAGCAAGTTCAGCAGTTCAGTGGTTTAATCTGCTGCGCCACCGGGTGCTCCATGTTCAATATTACTCTTCTATAAATATAATGTTAATGATTCTTGAAAAGAAAGTTTGATTTTAATATCCTAATATAAGTCAGTCCCATTGAATGTGTTCACTTATGTTACCTGTATTTCTTTTTTTCTTATATTAGGGCTTCATATGATGAATCTTCTATTATGGCCAATGACACTCTAGAAGGTTTTCATGAAGTGAATTTAGCATCACCGACTACTCCAGATCGCTTAGGAGTATATGAATCTAATGCTTCTGAACAAGCTACCTCACCGACTGTTATCTATCGCCCTCACCCCCCAGCTGTGTGCTCCACACCAGTTCAGCCCACTGCTCTGGATGTTGCTGACCTTCCTACACAGCCAGTGTACTCATCTCCTAGGCATTTCAATTGTGCAGAAACAGCAGGTATCAGGTTGGTTGTAAGGATATTTTATCTATTGTCTCAATAAAACCTTGACATGAAATGTTTGTGCATTGTGGTCTTCTAAAACTCTGTTTATTATTGGCTATGACTTTTGGAGGTTTTTTTTTTTTTGCTCAGTACATATTGTGTGTTCTTCTCTTTCAGCATCAATGTTACAGAAACTGTACCTTGTTCTACCTCAGGACCCCAGGGTGGTCCATACAAACATGACAATTTCAGAAAAGAAAGCAGTAGTGCGGAACGAGAATTTTTGCAAGGCGCAACAATCAGAGACCCTTCTGAAGGAGGTGACGATGTTTTGGGGCTGAGCACAGATAGTCTCTCTCGCTTGCGAAGCCCATCAGTATTGGAAGTGAGAGAGAAAGGCTATGAGAGATTGAAGGAAGAGCTTGCTAAAGCTCAGAGGGTAAGCTCAATAAATATTGCATATCATTCTGTGCAAGTGCAGATTTGGCACTGCGGAAATAATTCAGTATCTTGAGGATCCCGACTTTCATTTGTTTTCTCGCCTTCCCTACACACCTTTTCTTTAAAAAGCAACATTATGGTCTCCCACCATAGCAAACATCTGGACTTCTTTTTTATGCTTAACAGTGTTGGTATTGTGCTTACTAAACAATATGTTAATTTATTATTTAATTTATAACCTCCTGTTTCTTCAGTGAGAGGCTAAACACAGCTTTGGTTAAAACAAAAATACAGCTAAAATGGTGTAATGCAAAAGATAAAAAAGTCAAAAACATAATAGTGAAGAAAAAAACATGTGTTCTGCAGCAACTGTGAAAAAACAAATGCCTCCTAAGCAAGTAGGCCTTTGCCTTTTACAGACCAATAAAAGCACTACAATAGGTAGTAAATAAATAAAATCAGCAGACCTGGACTTTCCATTCAGTGGGAAAGATTAAAAGCAGGAGAAAATAGATCTTCAAAATTCAGCCTTGGAAAATCCAGTTCTTTAAAGATGTTGCGTGAGAATGTTCTTGCCTGCCTTCAAAGGAAGAAAGGGAAATTCATTACATTGGGGCAACTACTTAAAAAGGTTTGGCTCTAAGCATGACCTAATCTTGCATCTTGGTATGGCTTCATCACAATCCTAAAGTAAGACTTCATATGGAAAATAGTCCTTGAATATTTTTGCTCAAATCACTTGCTGTCTTGATTTCATTAAACCAAGAAGCAGATTTTGAACTAAGTGGTGTTACTGAATGACCTTCTAAGGCAACTCTAACGGACTAAACTGTTGGAGGTCTAATTAGTCTAATCTAGGCTAATACTTGAATCTAGAAGTTAATAATGAATAAGTGAAAATGGTCAGCTTTTGTTGACTATGAAAGTCAGTTTAAAATTTAGGTGGAAAAATAAATTGGTGAACGCTTCATTAGGGAAGAGGTACTAGGATATGAATGGAGTTAGGAATGTATTTAAAAGTGAGACTTCATTGTTTTATACTACAATCTCATATACACCTGAAATAACATAAACTGTATATTTGACAGTTCACCTAATTTACACAGGTTTGATTTTTTTTGGCGTTACGTTGTGAAATATAACCTTAAGTTAAAATATCTACATCAGTGTGATGATACTTCTTTAGCTGTCACTTTGCACACAAGCATTTTGCAAAGTTGTCTTCATGTCTTTTTGTAACAGCTTTCTAAGAAATTGCTTTAAATCCCCTTAAATATAGCTATATATACCTGTTCAGTATAAGACTATGTATTTCTTTTTAGAAGTGGAAAAATATTACTTTATATTTTGATGCGATGTTTCAAATGTTCTCTACTCTTGTGTACATTGCATGTAATTAACTTAACTGATAGATTTTTTTTTAGAAAATCACCTAGATATTACTGTGGGTCTTGAATAGCATTGCTTGTTTTTTTTCCCCCTCTGGCTGTTGAATCACATGTAATCAATCTATAGAAATATTGAACAGCTTGCAGACATTGGTCTCTTACAGACATACACGAAAAACAAGAAACAGCCTTCCTTTTTGCCAGGGCAGTGTTGCTGTTAAGTCAAGATTATTCTTATGAGTAGCTTGAAGCTGCTTAGCCCAGAGTCACCCTGTTCCTATAAATGAGGCTATTCAGACCAAGTAGTCTTGGCACCGGTTTCTCAATTTTGCTTGCTTTTGAAAATTAAATCTTTGCTACATTACAGTTTTTGCTGAGCTGCAGTATTTGTAGAGAACTCTGTAATCCTTTGGAAATGGCATAGAAATGCTGAGCAGTGCTCCTTGTTGTGTTATTACTTTCGTGACTCTGGATGTATCCTTTTCACCTTGTAGAAATGTCACCTCCCTGTTCCTCAAGTTTGAGGGCCTTGTTTTACATTTCTTCTACGTGGCGGCTGCCCTCTAGTGTTGTGTATCTGTCATGCCTGTTTTGGAACAGATTTTTAGCACTCGTTAATGCAACTCTGACATGTGTAGACAGCCAGCCCCTGGCACTTTTGTGGCCCATTCTTGTATCCAGCTAGGAGAGAAAGCTGGGGTATAAAAACCTGTCCAATAGCCAGGATTCTGGGAGTTTGAGGCCAAAACAGCTGGAGGGCTGCAAGTTGTGCCGGTCTGAACTAAGCTTTATTGCTGGTGAATGCATACAGCAGGTTGTTTACAGCAGAGAAAAGCATCATAGTCCTTTAACAATGGATTTCATTATCTTCTCCCAATAACTGATAGAATCAGGGTTGTAAGCAATAATTTTTACCATCCCAGGGCTGACCTTACAGATATCCCTCTGGCTGAGGGAACTGGAAGCTGGTTTCCAGGGTAATCGAGGGCAAAGCCAAAAAGGAAACTGAACAGTGTAGGTGTGATTCGTCTCTCATCATAATAAATATGAGAACAGTATAAACAAGTTGTTTGCTCTTTTGATTGTTCACAGCTACTTCTGAACTCTAAACTAAAGCATAAACCATTCCGCTGGGCCTACAAACCATAACGCTTCTTGCTCTGTTAGATTTCTGTTAATGTTTATTCATGATACTAAGGCGAACCTACCAACCTGGTGACAGGGATCACATCTCCTACACTTTATTTAAATAATTGCATCCAACTCAACGACAGTGAATGGAACAATATTCACAACTACAGATAAATCATTGAGCTTTGCAAAAGCTGCCATATATTTAGTGATATTGTTGAGGAAACAGAACCCTGTGCGATCCGGCCAAAGTCTTGCTTTTCAATATACTTTTCTCATTCCACAAATTTTGTCTCTAAATCTTTTCTTATCCTCCTACACTTAATAAAAATTGTTGGCAAAGGAAAGGACTGTAATTCCTGAAGAACCACTTCCTATCAGCGTTGATGTTACTAATTAAATAAATTACCTGACTTGCTCAACTTCCTAAGTTCTTGTTTGCCGGTATGCGTAAGATTTTTTTTTGTTATCAGTGCTCTCATTCCAGTTCAAGGCTTCATAGACATCACATGTGTGTCAGTAGCATAAATAGGTTTTGGTGTGGCATCTGATCTGTGTTGTAGATAGTCCTCTAAATGTTGGACTTGTGTATTGAGACACCCAGTGCTAGTCAATGCTTCCCATCAGGAGTGTATCCCCAGGGGCAGTCAGTGGTCAGAATTATATTCAGCCATGTTGGAACTAATGACTATGTACCAATAGAATTTGAAGCCAGTTGTAATCAGTATTTACTATACTAAACGTACCTGTGTGGGGCAGTCAGATGCATATTATCAATGTCTCAGCACCATTTACATAAAGAAGGTATGAGGAGTATGTGGCCCTTCAGATGGTTGATTGCATCTCCCATGATCCATTAATATTGTCTATTGGCTTGCTGATAGGAGTAACTATTCTACAACATCTGGAGGGCCCCCATGTGACAAAACCTTTAGTGAGTAGGATCTTCTTCCTCACTTTCTGTGAAATGGGTCACATGGCAGATGGAGAGATGCAACCTTCTGCTTAGCTGTGTCCCATTGATTGAGGAAATTTCCCCACTAACAGTTGTTAGAGCTAGGTGGAGAGAAATTGGCTTCAGAAAATGAAGTGCAGTGAAGGTTTGCCCTCCTTGTGTATTTGCTCAGGTTCATCTAAAAGAGAAATGATCTTATCTCTTTTGTCCATTGCTAGTATCTGAAAAGATAGGCACATAAATACAAAGCACATAGGCACCCCATTTTGTCTAGCTTCCTGCTGTGCTAGATTTAAATTCTGAATTTTCCACAGGAGCTGAAACTCAAAGATGAAGAATGTGAGAGGCTTTCAAAAGTGCGCGACCAACTGGGGCAGGAACTGGAGGAACTTACTGCTAGTCTGTTTGAGGTTGGTTTCAAAGCTTTCTTTTAATATAGTTCTGGGATGGAGTAGCTGTTGCCTGAAGTGGTCAGAACTTCAAAGTGGGAAAGCTTAGGAAACAATGTATTCTAGATAAATCTTGAGTTGAAAGATGGAATTATTTCCTGTGTAGCTTGGGGTGATTCGCTTACATGAAAGTGTGCACATGAATGTACAGGCTGCAGAATTGTTTATATAGACTGCCTTTTTGGGATGGCATCTTCATTGTTACTTTTTCATATAGCAACCACGCCATAATGTGACTGCCTGGATTATACTTCAGAAACATATCTTACCATTCCAGTGTTGTCCTTTGTTTATCTTAGAGGTGTGGGCAACTCTGCTGGCAGGGGATTACAGACTTTGAAAAGCAGTGTAAAAAGTAATTTGGAGGTTTGATTAGAGGTGACTTCCATGCCACTGGAATGGTAAATTGGCTCGGCAGAGGAGTTGATCACAGTGCTGAGCTAGAACACCCAAAAAGGATCAGTACCTTGGATAGCTTCTGTAAATACAAGACTAAAACCCAAAGTGGATTCAAAACCCCACTGACACGAGAACCACCAGATGTATTGAGTTATGATTAAACAGCTGCAAAATTTTATTCTTGTCTTACACTTTTTGTAAAAGTGAGGGAAATGTTTTCCTTGTTAATTGTCTTCTAAGCTGAAGATAAATCTGTGTGAAGCATTTATACCAAGCAAACTTTTGTTCTTACAGGAAGCACATAAAATGGTTAGAGAAGCTAACATAAAACAGGCCGCAGCAGAAAAACAACTGAAAGAAGCACAAGGAAAAGTGAGTTCTGACTGTCTGTTAATCTTATGGCTGTGACTGAAAGGATTTCATGTATGTTTTGGGTGCGTGCATCACTGTCCTCGATGCTCTCTTCCTTTCCCTCTCTTTGTGCGACTTGGGGGATTTTGAAAAACAGTTATGAAAGCATTCTGAAGGGAAAGTCATTTGTGAAAACACATTTCATCATTTCCTCAATCTTCACTTCGTTGTGACTTAAAGCTTTTCATTTCTATAGCATATGTGCATATGTTTAATATAATAATATAGATAGATTTTTGCTGATGTGATTTTGGCATAGGGTTACTCTTTACCCTATCCACTTACCTGGAACTATGCTGCTCTCTTCCTTATCCTGTTTTGCATCAGACTACCAATGAAATGTTCCTTGTCTCCTAACACTAGAATTCTACTTTCAGCTTGAATGAGGAGCTCAGGCAACACATAACATCTACAGTCCATGTAGACTTTCAAGCAGATTTTCTTGAGATAAATTAATGAGGAACGTCGTTGAGCTGGAGGGTATGGTGTTGTTTCCATTGAGTGTTTGGAAGTGAACAATATGGTCTGTTAGTGCACTTTGGTGTAGTATTAAGATCTCTTGAATTCTTTGTTCAGAAAAGAGAGTAGTTTGGATAGCTGTAGGTAATAACTGGTGAGCTCTTAAAGTGTCAGGGATGCTGTCAAGCACAGATATTTTTTAATTTCCTGGTTATTAACTTTCTGGACCTTCACATGTTAGAGGGTATTAGAGGCGTTATGGAAGTATGTTTGTCCCTGAGAAACATTAAGAGGAAGTGTTGTCGAAGGCTTTCATGGCCGGGATCACAGGGTTGTTGTATGTCTTTCGGGCTGTGTGGCCATGTTCCAGAAGCATTCTCTCCTGACGTTTCGCCCACATCTATGGCAGGCCTCCTCAGAGGTTGTGAGGTTACCTCACAACCTCTGAGGAGGCCTGCCATAGATGTGGGCGAAACGTCAGGAGAGAATGCTTCTGGAACATGGCCACACAGCCCGAAAGACATACAACAACATTAAGAGGAAGAACTGATGATGCTGTTCTTGTAAAATTTCATTGGGCCACTGTTCTGTGCATGGGGGCTCTTTCTCTGGTTAATGATCAGAAAAGAAAGCAGCTGCCCTGGGAACTTCACTGTTAAGTCTATTAACATTGGTGCTATATGATTGCATTGTCCACCCCCAGGTATAATTATGATTGTGATTGCCAATACCAACATTCAATAATTATGAATCAAGGGTCCTGTCACATGAATTTCTTGTTTGTGGGTCTCTATAGGCATCTCATATGGAACAAACAGCTGAATTGATAAATTTTTGGTCTGATCTAGCAGAGCTGTCCTCGGATGTATTATGCTGTTGGGTGTTAATGTTGCTCTGATCGGTGATCTCAGGTTATGTTGCGGCACATTTCTGACAGTTTTATGATTGATTCAGTCTCATAAAAGCTCTGATTCTGTGGCTTGGAATCTTTGCAGTGACAGTGAGTCAGTTACCCTGGTGTGACCTCAAAAAGTAGTAGACAATTTGAGACTTTGAGAATGCTCTGTGTAATTTACTGTAGAATTCCAAAAGAAGAGTTTTTGCAACAAACACTATGAGGACAAAGTTTATTAGCACCCTCTTCTTAAGTTGCAATTTTGGAGGAGGTAATAGGAAACTTTGAGAGTTTAGATAATGGGTTTTGCATCAACTCTTGCTGTGCAAAGAATTGTTTGAAGGGGTCTTTTGACTTGAGTTGGCAACAAAAGCCATTGGCATGGCTATATAATCATACTTTTAAATTGAAACTGCGTGATTAGAATAACTTCACTGTTCATTGAATTTTCATGTAAGAATCTCCTACTTAGAAATACAGTGTTCCTTCCCTACTTTGCGGTTCGCTTTTCACTCCCTCACTGCTTTGTGTTTTTTTCTGAGCGGTGGCGCATGTGCAAAAGGTGCCAGTTTCCCTTTTGCGCATGTGCCCTCCCTCTCATTGGCATCCAGCTGGGCCACTCTGGATGCCGATGAGAGGGAGGCACATGTGCAAAAGGGAAACTGGCAGGCGCTGGAGAGGAGGCCGCCAAGAAGAAGCGCAGGAAGAAGGCTTGTGAAGGGGAGAAAGGCCACCTAACTACTAATATAATGTGTAAATATTAAAATAAATATAGTGCCCCTACTTTGTGGATTTTCACTTATTGCGGGTGGTCCTGGAACATAACTCCCGCAATAAGTGAGGGAACACTGTACTCTGAATGAGTCATATTGCGTCTTACCAGTGTAGCGAAATCATGGGTCTGTTGAGCTTCATGCCTTTGCTGCATCTATGATGTGCCTAAAAGTGTCACATTACAGACTTGTCTCTATTCATTCCAGTAGTTTTTACATCTTTGTTTTTTATCCAGTTGAATTCTGAAATTTATCCATCTATCAATTCATCTCCCCATCCATTGTGTTTCTGCCACAATATATTATCAAATGCCCCTCATAAAAAAGCAAACACAGTAAAAATGTCTACCTCCTTCCCTATAAATTCTTTGCAGGTTGCAAATTCGATCTGTCTTTTTGAATATGTTTATTTAGATTGATGTTCTTCAAGCTGAAGTAGCAGCTCTGAAAACATTGGTACTGTCCACTTCACCGACCTCGCCAACAAAGGAGCTCCAGCCTGGTGGGAAAACGCCCTTCAAAAAAGGTCACACGCGGAACAAGAGTACAAGTAGTGCCATGGGAGTCAACAACCAGGACCTTGCTGTGATGCAACCAATTGTGAAAGACTGCAAAGAGGTATTTAAAGGGATAAAAAAACCTTTAGGCATTTTAGGTATGCATTAAAATTGTAGCAAATCTATGAAAACTTCATTATTGAGAAGCTGTTATAAGACAGTAACAAGAAATCTGCGAGGTTGTTTTTCTCCCCCAAACAGTTATTCTTTTACTGGAAAGAAGTGTCCAAATAAGCCTGTACTTAAAATATATGCAAACCAGAGATTTGTCTGTGGTTTCTACAATTTTGATTGCTTTATTCCATTGAGGACACATTTGAAGTAGGTAGGTAGGAGGGGTGGACAAAATGCAGCCTAGGAAGTGGGTCAATTTAAAAAATAGACATGACTTGGAAATCATTTCCTTTTCACTTCCTAAGTTTTGTTTTATTTTTTTAGAATGAACTCTTTTGGGTCTAAAATGCTCTGTATACCCCCAAAACATGGAAGAAATAACCCTATCCCATCCTAGAACATTACATTAAGGACAGATTACAGCATTTGTTTTACTTCATAAATGCCATAGAAACAGCTTTGAGAGCTACATGGAAGTTGTAGCTTCCCCAGGAGTATGTTTTTTGTGTTTTTGCAATGTGTGTGTGTGTGTATATATATATATATATATATATATATATATATATATATATATATATATATGACTGATTTAACTATGTAAGCATTGGAAGTAGAGAGATTTATGACGTTTCAGAAAAGTTTGGGTTAAGTTTGTAAGATTTATTTTGTTTGGAGCTGAAACTGGTTTTTTTGCTGCTCTTCTCCTACTTGGTATTTAAATATGTGAGGAAAAATGTTTCCTGTCATGAATTTTGAGAAATTAAATCCTGCTATGGGTTCACTATTGTTTCTCTCCGAAGATACAAAGAAAATAATTAAAGTTCTTAATACCTCCAGTTTATTTTTGGAAATTAGTCCCACATGGTATATTGTGATTTGAAGACAAAAGGACGGAAGTTGGCAAACAGTTAATGCCAATGCCTTGGATTGTACAGCAGAACAATGTCATCTGTGCAACATGGTGCCTTGAAGCTAAAGCACAATGTAGCAGAATTAAAGAACTCTGGGAATGAATGGTTAAGTATATGTAAATCAGCGAGGCACGAAGCACTTGTGAACCCTGGCTATATCACCAATTACAAATTATGGAAATATTCCTTCCTAGAGACCATAAGTATTGATTATAGTATGCTCAACTTTTTGGACATTTCTCTGTTCTTTTTTTTAACTGTTAGGCTGATTTAGCCCTATATAATGAATTCAGATCCTGGAAGGATGATCCCACAATGGACCGGAAATGCCCTTTCCTAGATAAAATCTATCAGGAAGATATCTTTCCATGTTTAACCTTCTCCAAAAGTGAGGTAACGTTTTGAAATTGCATATTGTTATTTATATTATCACTGCATGAGAGAGGACGTCTTTACCTTGGTCACCTCATGTTTTGATAACTGAGCAATTTAAAAAGTGGTAAACATGTAAACCAAGACTATTAATATAGGGATGAAATGTACAGGGGATAAGAAGAGATAAGGTAGGGTTGAGTGGTAATGACTGAACTTGTCTAAAGCATTGACTTCATGGATGAATTTGAATCTTGCCAGCATATGTTCCTGTATTTCCTGGGTACTGCATGACAGCACTGGTCCTTTCCCAAATACTGTGCGGTACATTTATTTGTATTGCCCAGAGGAGATAAACACAATTTTTTAACAGTCCCCAGAGTCTCCTGTAAATAAAGTATTTATTATTATTATTTGTAAATAGAGTCATTATTATTATTATTATTATTATTATTATTATTATTATTATTTAATACACAACAAGATTAGTACACAGCAAACAAGATCACTATGTTGGCTGTTTTATTGGATCACACGTCAAACACTTCCCAAGTATCTAGGACTGTGTTATGTATTTGTGAATAATGAGTGCAGCTGACAGATGGTAATTTTGTCAGAACCGATTGTGTTTAAGTGCAGGCCAAGGTCTTTAGGCACTGCACCTAGTGTGCCAATCACCACTGGGACCACCTTGACTGGCTTGTGCCAGAGTCTTTGCAGTTCGATCTTTAAATTCTCATATCATGTCAGCTTTTCCAGTTGCTTCTCGTCAATCCTGCTGTCGCCTGGGATTGCAACATCAACAATCCATACTTCGATTATTATTATTATTATTATTATTATTATTATTATTATTATTATTACTATTACGTCTTTTGTGAGTGTGTTTGCATGCATTTCTATGTATAGTTAGTAGTATATTCTCCTTATAGTTGTGAGAAACCTTAAGTGCTGTCAACATTATAGCTGGTGAAATCAAGGGAAACGTTTAAATGCCTGATCATACTGAGGTATAATTATTCAATAGTATTTCTGTACATTCATATTATGTAAGAATAAGTTCATGGGTGAGAATAGGGAGGTGGCGGGGTTGGGGAAAAATACTTGTATATTGATTGTGGAATATCAAGATTGTATGTTTCTATTTGTGTGTGTATTTCACAATAAAAAAGGGAAAAAACATTAAAGCAACTTCTTGTGTTTTTTTTAGTTGGCATCTGCTGTTCTGGAAGCTGTGGAGAATAATACACTAAGCATTGAACCTGTTGGCCTACAACCTGTTCGATTTGTGAAAGCTTCTGCAGTTGAATGTGGAGGACCAAAGTATGGAAGTTTCCTGTCTTTCAACAGATTTCGGACTATATTTCAAAACAGCTGGTTCATTCCTAACTCTTTCTATCAAAAAATGGTTGGCAAAGGTTTTGGTCCAAGCTGTAAACCCTATAGGTGCTACACAAGATGATAGAAATTATGATCATGTTTGTCTTGTAGCAAAGGTAAAGGGGCAATGTCTTAATAGAAGCTGCTGTGACAACAGTGGGAACGGAATAGGAGATGTTTGTACTGGATGGCCTTTGTGGTCTCTTCCAACTTTGTGTCTATGATTTGAATGTTGAATATTGTTCATTGGTTGTAAAGGTGGAGAAAGACTGTAAAGCATGCAAATAATAGTATGTGTAAAAATATTTGGTACTAGCTTTGCCCGGCCATGCGTTGCTGTGGCTTTTGAGAATAATTTGCTGGTCAGGTGGAATAGTAATGAATAGCCTTGCAACCTCAAAGCCTGGCCATTTTCTTCTTATGGGAATCCTTGTTTGGTTAGTTGGAATGCAACGGAATAGGCCTGCTGCTAGGAAGCCTGGGTACTTGCGTTCTAGGGGAATGATTTTTTGGGCTGCTAGAATTGCAATGAATAGCCTCGCTGCTTCAAAGCCTGTCTGCTTGCTACCTAGGGGAATCTTTGGTTAGTCAGCTTCAGTAGTACAGAGTAGTATCTCTGCTTCAAAGACTGGCCTTGATTGTTTCCTGTCTGGAATTCTCCTGTTTTCAGAGTGTTCTTTATTTACTGTCCTGGTTGTAGAGTTTTGTAATGCTGGGTGTGAACTCATCTCCCACCTCCCTTCCAAATCCAGTGTGATATAGACTGCTTGGGGGACTAGTGGAGTCTCTCTGTCTCTGTAAGTTTTTAAGCAGAGGCTGGATGGCCATCTGTCGGGAAGGCTTGGATGGTAGAAAGAAGAAGACTGGTGTAGATGGCCTATGGGGACTTTTCCAACTCCATTTAAAAACTGGAGCACCTAGCAATTCCTAGAGAGGCACTAGTCTTCTGAAAGAGCAAAACGCTAGTGCTTTTCCCACTTTTATGGGTGTCCTATGCCATTACTGTGTGGATTCACCACCCTTTGTGTTATGGGAGTCCCCAGCCACCACTTGAGTTTAATCCCATAATTTCACAATAACGTTCTTACAAGGAAGGAGAGACTGGGCTGAGGAAGCTGACCCTTGCCAGCCGCAAGCCCCACCCACCATGGCAACGTTTTAAGGAAGTGGGTTAGGCTCCGCCCACAGGTGCAAGGTCCTCAGGGTAATGTAGTTGTTTCAGTTCAGGGGCGGCTCTGTGCTTGCATGGTAAGCAATGCGGGTTTTATTTTGTCTTCATTTTGTTGTTTGGTCATTATTTTTTCTAGGTTTTTTTGATTGAAAAACACATACCGGATGACTATGTCTTTTGTGGCCAAATTTGGTGTGATTTGGTTGTGTAGTTTTGTTGTTTAAGCTAAGGGAAAAACGGTCAGAACATTTATATATATATATAGATTAAAAATTTGAGAGGCAAAAATATATCTGCCAATTCACTATTCTCCTCCACATATAAATACTCACTCCATCTAAGACACATGAGACATGGAAGAAATAGGATGAGATGGGATCAATATCTAGTTATCATGTCCTCTAGTAACTGTATCTTTAATCCCTTCCATGAATTTATTTTTTAATCCTTTTAATGCTGTCCATTGACCTGGCAACCCCCCTTTTTTCTTTTACTTAAAATTGTGCCTTTAAACCACTATGTGAAATGTCTACCTGTAAACACCTCTACCAGACTTCAGTTTCCCTGTAGATTCATTTCTGAAATACTTTCTAAATCTGTTTCACTCTGTTCTGTTAGGAAATGTGCTCTCAGTGGACAAAGTAAAACATGCAAGCATAGAATTAAGTTGGGAGACTCAAGCAACTACTATTACATTTCTCCCTTCTGTAGATACAGGGTAAGTATTAGGCTTTCCTGTGTTTTCATTCAGTTTGTATTTCATGGAATTAAATAATAGAATATGTTACATTATAATTACTTTGCTTCTTTTTATGCAGATCACATCTGTGTGTAACTTTTTCACATACATTCGGTATATTCAGCAGGGGCTTGTGAAGCAGCAAGATGGTAAGTGAAGGCTTGTGTCCAGTACAAATAAATGTTGAATGTGTTGACATTCTTGTATGTTACAGGAAGAAAAGTCTGAAGATGTTGATAGATTAATTCAGTGATATAGCTGTGTTAGTCTGTATCAGTATGCAAAGAGATCTTGTAGCACAGGCATGGGCAAACTTTGGCCTTCCAGGTGTTTTGGACTTCAACTCCCACAATTCCTAACAGGCTGCGAATGAAAATGAGGGAGGGAGGAAGGAAGAGGGAAAGAATGAATGAAAGGGAGAGAGGGAGGAAGAGGGAGAAAGATGAAGGAAGAAATGAAGAGAGGGAGAATAAAATGGGGAGAGAGAGGAAGGATGAGAGAGAAAGAAAAGAGGAAGTGTGAGAGACAAAGGAGGGAAGAAGAGAGAAGAGAATGAAAGAGAAAAAGAGAGGAAGAAGAAGAGAAGGAGAAAGAGAGGGAGGGAGGGGAGAGAGAGAGAGAGCGCACTAGATATTGGGAAGCTGGAAAAGGAGGTATCTCCTTCCCACAGCACTCTCTAGATGGGGGTCAGGCCGAGGAGAGGAGACCCCCCAATCCCCTTTAAGGGATTTAAATCCCTGGGACCCCCTTTTCCCCCCTCTCCTGGTTCAGACCCTGCTTATTGCAAGGAAAGGAAAGGATCCCAAGAAGGATGCGTCCTTAACCCCGTTCCTCAAACCCAGGCCTCCTTGAAGGCAAGAAACAAAAGGGTCCTGGGAAGGGTGCTTCCTTAACCCCGTTCCTCAAACCCAGACTCCTGAAAGGAAGAAAGGAAAGGATCCCAGGAACGGAAAGAGGAACCTTTTAAGTTCCTCATTGCTGACAATTGGCCAGATCTTCCCGGATCTTTCGGCTGTCTAGCTGAAAACAGATTTTTCTATTCGCTGATTTTCGGGAGGCTCCCAAAAACAGATCTGGGTATCCAACAAAATTTGGATACCAAAAATTGATCGCCCTCCAGCCGAATTGCACAAGCCTACTAAACTACTTCACAGTCCTGTTGTGAAATTAGGAGGGGGAGGGGAGAGATCTCTTTTAAAGCAGGACAGTAACACATAAAGATAATCATTATTACTATAAATAGGATGAGGAACTCGTGTTCCCAAATCTGTCTTTCTGCCTTTTGTGTCTTCCCTGGCACTCTTTGAGCTCCACGCAGTTTTTCCACTTGTCAAAGGACAAAAGCCAAACTGCCTCCAAAGAAAGGAGACTTACTGTGAATCCTCCCCAATCCTCCCCTCCCAAAGTCCCCAAATTGGTTCAACAATTTCTAGTCAGTTTGTAGCTGAAAATTGGGTGGTGCTCCCCACTGTGGGGACAGTGATGGATTTCTGGCCTCCTTGCAGTTGATTCTCCTTCTGTGTTAAGTGACCAGTTAGATTCCTTCTCTCTTGCCCCAAGCAATAAATTAGTAGCAAAAACGAGTTTTAGAATGCAATGCTATGCTGGCCAAAACAACTATTACCATCAGCCAAAAAGCACACTGGCACTCAAAGGAAGTGGAAGAGGCTGGCACTTTTCCTGATGCAAATTGCATTAGTCATTTGCATTTCAGGAAAATTCCTTTCGAATGCTGCCATTAGGTGCATTATTTTCAAACGTGGCATTTGTAATACTGGACACATAATATATATTATTTGATACGTTTCCATAACAGATAGCTAACAGTGCTTTTTCAGCATCTGGTTGGTATCACTTCTGTGTATGCATGTGAGAATGAGCCGTTTTTGTACCTTGTGAATGGGAAAGAGATATTTTTTTAATATATATATATGACTCAGGTTTTTTAAATCATTAAATTGTTTTGATAATGTCTGTTTTTCTTTTATTGCAGTGGATCAAATGTTTTGGGAGGTAATGCAACTGAGGAAGGAGATGTCAATGGCAAAACTTGGATATTACAAGGAGGAGCTGTAACTACTAAACTTCTGGTGCTTGCATGAACTTCCATAAATTTACATATCTTCTGATTGAGTCTAAATCCTAGTCATTTGACATTTATTTTGGAAAAAAAATGGGTCCAAGGCTTCTACTTTTGTGCAAATTGCACTACATATTCTTGTAATTCAACGAAATGTATAGATGAAAGCTATATTGTTCTTTTGAAGTGAAGGCAAGACTTTCAGACGTACTTGCAATTGTAACTTATGATTGAGAAATGCCAGTTAAATGCTTTTTGGGATTTGTGTTTGTTTTTGTGTTCTGGAAAATTTTTAATGTAGAATTTCAGCTTAATAAAAGTTAAATTAGAGCATTGTGGTGTCTGAAATATTTAAAAAGCATTGTGCACATTCTGAAAACTGGATCCATGTTTCTCTATGAATGTATTCTTAAAGATAGCTCAGTGTTAGTAAAATGTGACAAATACAGTGAGTTCTTGGTATTTGTAGAGGTTTGGTTCAAGAACCCTTTGTGGATACTAAAATCCGTGGATCCTTGAGTCCCATTAAATACAGTGGCATAGCAAAATTGTATCCCTTACATGAAATGGCAGAATCAAGTTTGCTTTTCAGATTTTGTGGGGGAATATTTTTAAGCCATGGATGATTGGATCTGTCTATATGGAGGATCAATTGTACACAGCAATGCAAAACAAGAACTAGTATTTATTTACCATTATCTACTATCATGGTTCCAGTAGGAGATACCTATTTTAATTATGTTGACAGAATGGTCTTAGCTAGTAAAGTGACAAATGCTGGTGAGAGCAGAAAATAATTCTTCAGCTTTTTCTTAAGAGTATATATTCTGGGCTTATTTCACACATTTTTGCACACCTTGCACTATTTCCTGCAGTATTTTTCTTCAGATGAGTTGTCAAGGAGCAGTGATCTTCACGTAAATTAAGCCTTTTCCTTAAATAAAATGCTTGGACACTTAAATGTCAGAAATCCACACAAAGTTAGATTTGATTTCTATCAGCCTAGCCTCTCATTCACCTGGCGTGTCATTTTTTCAAGCTGTTCTCTTTTGACATATGGTTGCTCTCATTATGCCCAATAAGCACATTTCAATGAAACCAGGTCACATCGCTACCCAGATAACGTCCAGGTGCAGTTTTTCATCCACTTTGGGTACAATTTGCAGCCTATTTTTGCACAGCTACGCAATCTGTTTCAGGGTTGTGGGGGTTCGTTGGACTAGATCTCCCTGCAACCCTATCCTGTAGTGAGAGATGAGGCTTCCATGTTACTCGTCCTTGATTTGTACTGAGGTCTCTGCTTGTTTATACTCATGATGGGCAAATCAGACACCTTGCTCATGACATCTTCATGCAGTGGGCTGCAAAGCCATGGTAGTTCATGCCAGAAGGTTAGCAAACACTTTAAAATTTACACCTAAATTGTAACCTGTGAAGAACATCTTTCTCTACAAGTGGTCAGAGTCTTTTTATGACCATGCTCAATATACCTGAATAAGAAAACTTTTTTAAATGGAAGATTTTGAACCATGGAAACTTGAACATGGTAAATTTGCGTGATATGGAGTAACAGCTGTTTATTCCCCCTGAGCTCTTATGGCGTGTATCTCCAAGATGGCATATTTAAAACAGGTGGGTAAAGTGTGGCACTTCAGACTGCAGTTTCAGTATCTTTCACCATTGTATATGATGGCTAGGACTGCTGGGAGAAATCACCAAAGGTTTCAGTGGGTTTGGATGGGAATCAGCTGTTCATGCCCGGTTCTGTGTTGGAACATCTCCCAGATGGTTGCTTAGCAGACTTAAATGGTTAACTACAGAGTTTTAGGATGTAACATTTCTTATGATACCACAGGTGCTCTACTTGATGGTATTTTGCCACCTTCTTCTGACTCACTCGCATTTTCTGGGAAACCTTTTGCAAAAGTTTAATTATGAAGTGCTATATTTAGAGAATTCAATTTAAATGGAGATTTTGTAGTCCTTCAGATAATGCTGGACCTCAGCTCCTGAAAGACCTTGCCAGCATATTCAGTAGTGATTAATGTTGTCACTTGCAGTTCAACAGCTAGAAAGGTGCACAATTCCTGCTCCTGATTCAAGGCATTTTTTGGATAAGATCCTGCATCAGCTGGTGTATTGGAAAATTCCATCCAAGCAGCACAATGATATGTCTTACCTCCCACGGGATTCACCGTCCATGTCCAATTAGTAGGCAATGGGCCAAAACAGTGCAGTGACCAAAATTTCAATCTGCAGGTTTAATATGACACCTGGATATCTCATTGATAGGATGCCAGCCTATATCTTGTTCTGGATCTCGAATGGTTCGCAGAATATCCATAAAAGAAGATAGTCTTTGCAGGCTTACCATCTTAAAGACATTACACAAATGTAAAAGGGAAAGGGAAGGTATTTTTAAAAAGTCAGGTAGTCTTTTAGCAAGGATTTGATGTAACGATTGCTTCTGAGCTGTTAAAATCTGGCTATCAAGATTGAAACTTAGGCGCCTTTAGGATGTATGTCTATTGGAATAGCCCAGAATCCCATCTTGGTTCACTCTACTTTCGTTACTGTGTTCATTGGGGTTAAGGCAATGGTTCTCAATCATAGGTCCTTGTATTTTGCTCCTGGAAATCACACCCAGCATGGCCAATGATGAAGGATTCTGGGAGCTGAAGTCCAAAACATCTGGAGGCTAAAGGTTGATAATAATTGAGTCAAGCAACACAGATACTTATTGTAATCTGTTTAAGGACCTTGAAGTATACCAGTTTTGTGTCTTTCTATCTTACCTTCTCAACCCTTCTGTCGAATTACTCTCAGATAATAAGGTACAGAATTAATATCCTTGAGTCATCCCACTGGAAAGCCAGTGTGATATAGTGGTTTGAGTGTTGGACCAGGACTCTTGGAGACCAGGCAAACACCCTCGGAACAAATCTGTGTTAAGTAAAGCCAACTAAGGGTTGCATAAATCAGGATTCCTTAAGAAGTCAGTTACTTTTACACGGAGTGTACAGAACTGGATTCAGATAGTTTAAATACACTTTGTGGAAAAGCTGGCATCGTCTCTTCCTTGAGAAGAAGCATTTCCTATGTTCAGCTGGCAGTACTCAGACCCATAAATTATGGTGCATTTGACTCTGAAGCAATATTGGTTTTGGAGAAGGTGTTGGTCATAAGATAGCACAATGAAATTTGTGGCAGATTTTTAAATAACCTTTATGTGTGCCAGGTTCAGAGTAGTTCATTTTGGCACTGCTAAGGCACTCAGAAACTTTCCATTCAATATACTGATGCATCTGGGCATGAAGATAGGAGCATTGTGTTACTCTTGTCCTTCTCCAGAGGATATGTGTTGCAGTGTGTTTTCCATTGCAGATAGAAGTAAATAACTGCTAAGTATGTAGAACTGGCACTGTATTTGTACCATTGACTAAAACTCCTTCTTTACTGGAAATCTGCTATGGAGTGGTATCTGTCCTTGACTTTGAGAAGCTCTCTTTTTCTGGCCATCTTGTTGATATCTCAATATTGCATAAAGCTTCGCTTCATCTTTGTAATATTCTTTCACCTCACTTCAGTATATAAAAGTACACTTAGATGACATATTTTATTTTATTTTATTTTATTTACAGTATTTCTATTCCTCCCTTCTCACCCCGAAGGGGACTCAGAGTGGATGACAATGTACATATACATGGCAAACATTCAATGCCATTAGACATACGACCACACAGACAAAGACACAGAGACTATTTAACATTTTCCAGCTTCTGGCTTCATGAGGGTATGCTCGATTCCGGCCACAGGGGGAGTTGCTGGTTCATCGTCCACTGTGACACTGAGTCCTTGATGGAGTACTTTCTCATCTTCTGCATGCACGCTGCTGAAGATTTTTATGGTGATGTAAATTTATTTATTTATTTATTTATTTATTTATTTATTTATTACAACATTTATATCCCACCCTTCTCACCCAACAGGGGACTCAGGGCGGCTTACAATAAAACACACATATAAAAACTGTACAGTACATTATACATCAGATTAAAATTATTAGCTTACACCAGCAAATTTGTTAAATTAGCCTCCTTGCATAAGCAGTCCCTAAATATTCCTACTTGGCAGATGCAACTGTCTTTCAGGTTGCTTAGTTAAACAATGAGCTAGGCTATTTAATGGTCGGGCACTCAATCCGACCTGGGCTTCGAACTCATGACCTCTTGGTCACTAGTGATTTATTGTAGCTGACTACTAACCAGCTGCGCCACAGTCCGACTCATAGAAATGATCCCTTGTTATCATTATAAGGTTCCCCAGATAGCATATAAGGTATATACACTCCCTCTCCTTCTGTCTACTTCTGAGTGCAGTAATGATGGATCTGGGTCTGCCTTTTCTCTCCCTCTAAGATCAGGGCAGTGGCAGCTGAGAGTTTCTGCTCTGAGCTCATCTGCTTCTGAGCTTAAGAAAACCTTAGGACAGTGGTTCTCAACCTGTGGGTCCCCAGATGTTTTGGCCTTCAACTCCCAGAAATCTTAACAGCCGGTAAACTGGCTGGGATTTCTGGGGGTTGTAGATCAAAACACCAGGGGACCTACAAGTTGAGAACCACTGCCCTAGGAATTGTATGGGATCGCCACAAGTCAAAAGGTAACTTGAAGTCACATACACACACATATAAGGCAAAATACTGAGACTTGCCAAGATCTTGACATCTTTTTTTCAGCAGTTACAGCCTTTAGCAGACCATACGATGCAGCTGATGGGAACTCTGACTTCACAATGGTATAAGACTGCTCTAGTCTATTAAGCTTCTCCCCCCACCCCCAATCTCCCAATTGTTGTATTATGTTATATAGCCCTTCATAGTTAACAGGTTTGCTCTGTACCTAGTGAGAAGTCGGGATGAAGTGTTGAATTTCCTATTTTTCCCAGTATTGAAAGAACCAGGATTTGTAACATCAACTGAACATTTCCTCTCACTGTCCAAAGTATTCTGATGTGCTCAAAAGGCCATAGTAAAGTCAACTAAGGGTTGCGTAAACTAAGTGTTCCTGCTCCCCACATTCTGTCATTGCCTCCACATCACCATCTTCCTTCCAGCCTGTTCTCAGCTGTATGCATCATTTGTTCCATTGTCAACCCTGCATGTGATGCAAGCAGCAGCAAGTGATAGTCCTTCTGCCACAACTCCTGTTTCCTTCCCATTGGAATTTACCAGGCTTTCTGGCACATCTTTGGTGTTCTGTCTCTCATCCCAGTCCTCCAGTGGGATTGTCCAGCTGTACCTTTGGATAAGGCAGATCAGCTTTGTGAACAGACAATGTCTACTGTTCTACAGAGGTTGCTGTGTAACATTGCTGTGAGGCGGAGCGTGGGTGGGACAAACAAATGATAAAACCAATGCAATAATTAACTCAAAACATTAACCTCATCTTGGCATGGTAGCAGTAATACTAGTGGGGAAGGTTGCAGAAATCCAAATGACTTTATTGACCATTTAATAATAAAATAAATGTGCCCTCTATTACCAAAGGTAGTACTGTTTTCAAAAGACTGTCCTATTTAAGCGAAAAAGTAACCATAATTGAGAGAGGTGGAGATTAGAGACCCAAATGTTGACACAATTAATACAGGAGGCCCTTGGTATCTGTTTTGGTTTAGTGCCATGACTCCCTCATGGATACCAATATCCCTGAATGCTCAAGTGCTATTATATACAATAGCCACATGACCTTGGAGGTGTCTACGGACAACGCCAGCTCTTCGGCATAGAAATGGAGATGAGCACCAACCCCCAGAGTCAAACATGACTGGACTTAACGTCAGGGAAAACCTTTACCTTTACCTAGAATAATACTTATTTAAAATGGCAAAGGGCTGCTTTTTGGAATTTTGCATGGGAATATTTTTAAGATGACTGTATCCAAACATAGCCTGAGTAGGCATACGTGTCTTCTGCTCAAAATATTCCCCACTTATAGAGTTGTGAAAATAATTGTAAAACTTCCTACTTTTGCATGTCTATATAAATTATGCAATTACTTTGTTACAAATTTGTATCTTCTGTTTTGATTATTTTTTAGTTGCACCCCTAGGGTTTATGTATTTGCTTTAAAAGCAGATCACATATGGCATTGTTAGTGGCTTTGTTGTGCATGTCTTCAAGTACTTAAGGTCATGGGGTTTTCTGGGACTGAGAGTGTGTGACTTGCCCATGATCACCCAGTGATTTTCCACAACCAAGTGTGAAATTGAACTCTGGTCTCCAGAGCTGTAATTCAACACTTGAACCACTACACAATGACAAACACAATGACAAACACATTCCCTACACAGTGATCAACACAATGATCATCCTCTACCCTACCTTTTAACTGATGCCCAAATGCCTACACCTAGCTGATGGAGAATGAGGGAGCAGAAGAAATGTCTAGCTATGCCCCACAGTACCGACTTTATTCTCCTGGATCTCAGGACATATCTTAGCTGTTCTCCTGTTATCTGTTGACCAGGAAATTGACGTGGGGGTGGCAGTGTTGGAAATTAGCTAAAAGTGAGGGTTTATGTTGTGAAGTAGAAAATACTTCATTGTTCAACCAATGTGGAACTTTACATCACATCTCCTTTTCCAGAATCTGAGCCATTAAGACATCTATGATGATCTGTATTTGAACTGAACCAGTAATCAATTAATACATCTATTTTAAACAGTACAGTGCTTTCCCCTCCCCTCCTCCCATGTATCTGTCCATTGCATTTACCCAGATTCACATAAACACATTAGAGAGCAGTACAGCAAGGAGATAAGCTTCTTTTACTGCTTTTCTAATTGCACATGTGTTGAATTGTAAAGTGATTTTGAGGGCAAAGGTCCTTAACAAGGAAGGAAGGTCGCATTTGTCATGGTCTACAGCCATAGTTAAGAGGAAATGCTGTGTGTAATTATTATTCTAAAATTGTGGAAGGATTTTAGGACAAAAATCGCAAAGAAAATCTCAAAACTAGTTGGGAACGAATGCGCAAAGGACTGAATTTGCTGTGGCAGCCAACCAGTGCTTTTTCTGTAGGAATGGGACAGAGTATCTTAAGGCAGCCAAAGCTGTAATAACTACATTATTGGGCCTGAGTGCTTTCAGGTGAACTGTGTGAGAAAGAGCTGGATTCCTCCTATCCCTTTCTTGCCCATGGATGTAGTGGATGAAAATGAGGCTTTGCAGCAGTTTTTTGAAGGTAAGAGACTGGTAATTAAGGAAGGAGAGTTTTCCATTGAAACCACTGCAGTTGGATTTATTTTGTTCTGTATCATTGTCTCCTTGCTCATTATTCCTGCTCAACATTATCTACGCCCAACATATCTTGCTGGGTTCCTCCGCTCTTTTGTTGTTGAAGTTGTCAGGCATGTGAACAGTTAACAAAATATTCCTCAAATTTATGTCCTACTTTCCTTGAAACTAAGATAGCTTTTATGTATCATTCAACACTATAAGGAATTTTAGAGTGGTGCACAAACCATTGAAACAGTAACCTCAGTCTCACACAGGCCGTATATGAAAGTATTGGGGTCTCATGTTTTATGCAAATCTACATGCTGTCATAATCTGTTAGTAACCTTTCCATCGTTTCCCAGTGTGGCTTCTTTCCCTTTTATTGTGACACAAAGTCCAATTTCTGTTTGAGATTAATGCGGTGCTCACAGGTGTACATGTGCTTAGCATTACACCTCTGACTGCTTTAAGTAGTTTCATTTTAACTTGAGAAGTAACCAATCTGCTAGATGCACCAACATTCAGTTTAGCTCTTGCAGAGTTTTATTATGTCATGCATTCATAGTAATCTGGATGGGTGAATGGATGGATGCACACGTATACACACAATGATTTGCACCCTTGGTAAATATGATTGCATTGAGTTTCCTAAGCACCCAGAGTCCCATTGGGGAGATAGGGCAGGATAAAAATGAAGTTTACTATTATTGAGTTGCTGTGAGTTTTCCGGGCTATATGGCCATGTTCCAGAAGCATTCTCTCCTGATGTTTTGCCCACATCTATGGCAGGTATACTCAGAGATTGTGAGGTATATTAGAAACTGGGCAAGTGAGGTTTATCTATTTGTATAAGGTCCAGGGTGGGAGAAAGAACTCTTGTCTACTGGAGGAAAGCGTGAATTAATTACATTACCTTTATTAGCACTTAATGGCCTTGCAGATTCAAGGCCTGGCTGATTCCTGCCTGGGGGAATCCTTTGTTGAGAGGTGTTAGCTGGCCCTGATTGTTTCATGTCTGGAATTCCCCTGTTTTCAGAGTGTTGTACTTTATTTACTGTCCTGTTTTTAGAGTTTTTAAAATGCCGGTAGACAGATTTTGTTAATTTTCATGGTTTCCTCCTTTCTGTTGAAATTGTACACATGCTTGTGGGTTTCAATGGTTTCTCTGTGTAGTCTGACATGGTGGTTGTTATTGGGGTCCAGCATTTCTGTGTTCTCAAATCATATGCTGTGTGCAAGTGCTCTGCTATGGCTGACTTCTCGGGTTGAGTTAGTTTGCAGTGCCTTTCATGTTCCTTGATTCGTGTTTGGGCACTTTGATGATGATGATGATGATGATGATAATCATCATCAATGTTGGGCCAATATTAGATTAACTTTTTTGTGGGATGATATCAAATTGCATGAATTCTCCAGTGTAGATGCACCTTTGGTCTCAGGAGCAGTCTGTATAGGATTTCTCCTGATAGAAGATCTCTCAGAGACAATGACAATGGCACCATAGCTAACATTTACTAGTGCTGAACTGAAGAAGGTTGACCACTTCCAAAAGTCTTTTACCATGAAAACCCTATGATGGAACAATCAAAGTTCTAGAAATTAGAGCAATCACATGGTCTACTTGTGGAGCTGTTCAGATTTGGCAAAGAGCACACCACAAGATCCTACTTGGCAAATTATTTCATAGTTGGTTTCCTTTTGTCTTTGGTATCAAACAATGGCTGGTCATCAAATGAATAGCAGTTCATTGCTATTTTCAGCTTAAAACTGAAATTTGAAAATTGTACATTCTGGTGAACTCAGTTCTTGGTTTTTACTCTGAAGGGCAAGATGTCCATAGAGCATTGGAGAATACAATGATGGATACACACATGCTGGAAGAGTTCATAGATTGTGACCTCAAATTATTTGGAAACCTGTAAGTATAAGATCTTATTTGGAACCCTGAAAATATGAACCTTGTCCTTCACAGCAGTTTACTTTCAGATAATATGTTTGTATACAGAAAATTCTAATATCACATTACAGGTATACCTCAGTTAACAAACTAGGTGTGAAAATTTAGTACCAGAGGCAAAAATAATATGGAAAAAATAGGGATTCCACAAAACAAAAAAATGAGCAGTTCAACATGTTTCAGGTAAAACTTTTATCCGGAACTAACAATATCCATGACCACATCATGGAAGCTATGGGAACAAACATATTTTAACCCTCTAGAAACCCTTGAAGGCTTCTTTCAAAATGCATCCAGGGGTGGTTTTTTTTCTTTTCTTTATCCAGGTTTCACTTATCTTATAATTTCCATTTTGGTGGTCAAAGTTAGACACATCACTTTGACAGCTATTCTGGCTAATTTTTGTCTGATTTTTAAATCTTTTCTGTGTTTTTTTCTCCACTGAGTAAGCTAAGGAAAATGAACCACTGCAGTGTAGGTGCATTTTGGCCATGTTTTCAGAAAAGGCTCACTTTGAGGGGTTTCTGAAGACATTTAGGGCTTACAAGGAGCATGCAGGCCAACCATCCTTTACTCATCCCTGATTTAATACATCTCCTCAATTTAGGGCTGCCAACATAACTCAGGCCTGCATGTCACATAGGACTGTCAGATTGTATCTGCAAGGTTTTTCCCCGCTAACTTTGATCCTTAAAGGATCTTTGGAGCAAGACGAAGTACCACAAAGCTCTGTCAAGTCCCCTCATCTTTTACACCCCAGGTTCAACCACAGTTGTCCTCTTCCTCATTGACTATTACTTCATCGGTGGGTATGGGGAAGAAAAAACAGGCGCAGAGGAGAACCCAGCTCCTTTTTTTTTTTTTTTACTGCATCCCCATTACCTGACTCCGCCAGCAAGACAATGGCCATGTTGGGAAGGGATATTGTTAGCTCAAAGTTGAAGTTTGGAAGAACAGATATCCTTATCCCACTTAATGGAGCTTTGTGGAACCTCAAACTGCTCCAAAATCTGTTAAAGATTAGAGTTACAGGAACTCCCTCCCAGATCCAGTCTGGTAACCCTAGTTAATTAATACTGCAAACATTACTTTTCTGTGACTCCACTTCCAGGCAAAACAAGCTACCCGATTCCCCACCAGATTCAGGATCAGAGCCATATTCACCACCACACTCCAAAGGTCAGTTGGTTGCTTGCATCCTAATTTCTTAGCATTTGAGATGTGACTAAGGCCTCTTCTACACTGCCATATAATCCAGATTATCAAAGCAGAAAATCCACATTATCTGCTTTAACTGGATTATATGAATTTACACTGCATATAATCCAGTTTAAAGCAGATAATCTGGATTTTATATGGCAGTGAAGAAGGGGCTTTACTTTAATGTTTGCTTGAGATAGAAAATTTGGGTTCTCTCTCCTCCTACTTTTTATGTGTATATTATGATATTTCATGCTGCAACATGCACCTTCTTTCTCTCCCATAGGACTAACTAATAAGTTTCCTGGCAAATTTTTGGAGGCGACTAGTAAGATGAATCCTAATGGTCAAGTCTGTCCTGCATATCAGGACTGCTCTCTGAAGACAGGAAATGCTGTCACGTCCTGGATGAGTTCTACATCTACAAACAACTTTGGTTTACATGGCTCTCCAGTAAGAACCTCTCTCAGTCCTAGGTAATTTGTCATTTTTTTTTGCTTTAAAGGAGGAAAGGAGGTGTTGCTGGAATTACTGCAGATTGAGAACCCCTTATAGGCCTGGAAGCGTTTTGGATTTGGGCCTTTTGGATTTTGGAATGCAAATATTTTCATATATGTAAATCAGTGGTTCCCAACCTTTTTTTTTTTTTTTTACCAGGGGACCACTTGACTAGGGACCACTTTGACCAAGGACCACTCTCCAACATTAGTACCAAAAGAGTTATGAATCAATTTTTGGTCAACTTTAGTTTCGGTTTGGTTATTTGGGGTGCTGATTCAGAAAATTGCAATGGATACACCACATCAACTCTAGTTTTTTATACAGAACAGTAGTCATAATTTTCTCGCCCACAGAAAACCGTATTTAAAAAGCCACCCAGAGTCCCCTATTGGGTGACTTTATTTATGCTGTAATAAATAAATAAATATTTAAAAAGCTTCAGCACTATAAGAGGGATATGGGAGACCAGTCACTCTCGTTGCAATGATGTAGTACTGGTGAGGCCACGGACCATATTTTAGTTCTTGTGGACTACTAGTTGGGAACCACTGATGTAAATAATGAGATATCTTGGAGATGGGACCCAAATCTAAACAAAAAATTAATTTACATTTCATATACACCTTGCATCCATAGCCTGAATGTAATCTTATACATAACATTGCATGAAACAATGTTTATGTATGTTGAACCATCAGAAAACTAAAGTGTCCCTACAATCTGCCCTCCACACTTGCAGGTTTGACTTATGCAGATCTGATTATTCAAGGATTAGATCAAAATGTTGTCTCTAGGAATCTTTAGGTCCTCCACTGCTTAGAGCAAGCATGGGCAAACTTCGACCCTCCAGGTGTTTTGGACAACAACTCCCAGAAATCCCAGCCAGGATATCAGTCATTAGGAATTGTGGGAGTTGTAGCCCAAAACACCTGGAAGGCCGAAGTTGTCTTATGCCTGGCATAAAGTCATGCTGGAGGATTTAGAGCAGACATGGGCAAACTTCGGCCCGCCAGGTGTTTTGGACAACAACTCCCACAATTCCTTACAACCTACCGGCTGTTAAAATTGTGGTAGTTGAAGTTCAAAACATCTGGAGAACCGAAATTTGCCCATACCAGACCTAGAGAATCCTAGAAAGAACACCTATCTATGAATTTCTAGGTCCTTTAGTATTATTATACGGTCAACCTCTGCATCTATTTCATCTCATGCATGAAGTTAAGGATGGTTCCCTATATTTCCATAAGGTGGCAGCATTTAAATATGTAAAGCTCATTTTTATGTGTGTGGCTTACTCAGAGGTCAATTTAATTGTGTTAAGTAGACTTTCTTTGCAACCAAATATGCATGGGATTACAGCCCTTTTCTCTATTTGAGGATTTAAATACAGATTGGCTTGTTTGTTTTTCCTAATGAGATGCTCCACTTCCCATTTTAGGGCCTAATTCTATTCACACCAGTTTTTTTCCCCCAATGAGATGCTGCTCCCAGGTATTGCCTTTATTACTGTGCAATTACTCTACCTCCTTCTCTGGATTTTACATAAAATCCAGACGTTTTTGTTTTTCATGTGTGTCCCTTCTGTCTTTTCCCACCATGTGCTCTTTCTTCTCTTTTAGCACCAAAAATTCCTTGAGAAAAAGTTGAGTAAACTACTGCTGATTAATATTGACAATATTAGATGACATGGGCTATGCTAAGGTGTGACAAAGGTGGAAAACAATGGCTTTTATTATGTTATATTGTAATATTATGAACATATTTTGAAAGTTGCTAATCCTCCTTTCCCCGCAGCCTTTCCTTGACATCTAAAAAGAGGAAACGACCTGAGATGTTGGAGGACTCCCTAGAATTTCTAACATGGCCTGGCGACATTGGACAAAGTAAGCAAAACTGGAGGGAAAAGAAGTCACTCTACAGCTGAAATGCCCAATGCACTCATCTCTCTATTGTTAGTTAAAAATAAAAAAAATAGTGGTGTTAGAGAACATCCATAAAGCACAACATATACCACCTCGAAACAAGATTCTATCTATCTATCCACCCAACCATAATCATTCTCTATAACTGAAAATGACAAGGCTTAGATATGTTTGTTGATTTAATTTTGATTTATAACTGCTCTGTTCCATTGGTACAAGATGCACAATAACAAGATACATCAATGATCAACAGTTCTATGTCCAAGGGATTTCTTCTTCTGCCTGGTTCACAAGCAGCTATAAAAAAGGACAAGATTAGCCTCATCTCTTAGACCGCTTCTACACTGCCATATGAAATACAGATTATCTGCTTTGAACTGGATTATATGGCAGTGTAGACTCATATAATCCAGTTCAAATCATATAATCTGGATTTTATATGGCAGTGTAGAAGGGCTTTAGTTGAAGGTCATAACCAGACCTGTCTTGTGGTTTGAGCATTGGACTAGAACTTCAGGAAACTAGGGCTGGATCTACACTGCACTATATTCCTAGATCTGCTTTGAACTGGATTGTATGAGTCTACACTGCCAGATTATCTGGGACAAGCAGATAATATGGGATCAGATCCTGGAATATAGGGCGATGTAGATCCAGCCTCGGTTTTAAATTTCCCTTGGCCATCCAAACCCACTAGGAGACACTGGGAAAGTCACACTCTCTCAGTCTCAGAGGATGGCAATGACAAACTAGGGACCTCACTTCTTGTGTGTGTCATGTACCACACTGCTGTCACCATCTGTACATTTTGTGAGGTATTTTAGCAGGAAACTTACCCATATTTTCCGGTGTATAAGACGACTGGGCATATAAGACGACCCCCAACTTTTCCAATTAAAATATAGAGTTTGGGATATACTAACCGTATAAGATTACCCCTCTTCCAACGCACACCAAATAAAAAGACTATCAGAGTGGTAGTGCAAACACACCTCTTTCACCCGTCTGGCCTTCCCAACAAAGGATTCCTCCAGGCAATAAGCAGCCAGACCTTGAAGCTGAATGGCTATTCAATGCTAATCAAGATGGCCAATTGAAACATTCACACCTGCCTCAGACAAGAGTTCTTTCTCCCACCCTGAATATTCCACAGAAATATAAACCCCACTTGATTAGTATCCAACATACCTCACAACCTCTGAGGATGCCTGCCATAGATGCAGGAGAAATATCAGGAAAGAATGCTTCTGGAATATGGTCATACAGCCCGGAAAACTCATAGGAACCCTATACATATTTATGTTATCACCATTTAATAATATGGCACATAATCTTCCATGGTTTTCCATATCCACGTGAGCCCTAGAACTGAATCCTCACACACACAGCAAGCCCAATATCGTATGTATTTATTTTCAAGAAAATGCTCTCACCCTGAGATTTTTCCTTCTTCTCCCAGGCACAGGAGAAGAAGTCTAGGCCTTGAGATCTGGTAAATTGCTCCCTGGAGCAACAATTGTCAGGTTGACTGTTGTATTTTATTGTATAAGTGAGCTCAGATGTGGTAGGACATATAGCCAATATTTGAAATCCCAAGGGAACACAGCAGAGAATGCAGCCTTTGATATGTTACTTTGAACTGTGACCTCAGTGCAGGCCGATTCACAATACACTTGGCTGTGTTATTAAAAATTAGGCTTCTCGGTGTACCCTTTGCCTTATGTTAGTTTTGAATAAGCAAGAGTGTAAAAGTGGCACGGATGCATTTGAAAACATATATGTTGCTGCAGTGTTTGATGATCTCTCTGTGCTTTCTGAGCTGCAAAGACATTGTGCCGTTGTACTCTCTGCCATCCCGTCATCTCTTGGGCCGTGTGACGCTTTTCATCTTTGCTGTTCAAAGCGGACCGCAATCACTGTGGATCTCTCTGACCTATTTTAAAGCAATGTGCCCAGAGGCCTGGCAGTGTTTTCATTATAAAGTAGTGATGCAGAACGTCTCACCCTCCAGAGGGTTTTGAACTGCAATTCCCATCAACCATCACAAGTATAGCTAACCATTAGGGATGATGGGAGTTGCAGTCCAACACCGCCAGAAGGACCACACGTTCCCTATCCCCATTCAAAAGCATTATTCATATTCAGAAAGGTAGCAAGCGTGACCATACATATGTTGTTGGCATACTGTCTCTGTCATCTGTTTTCACTGTGCTAGTGATAGCTAGTACTTGTGGGAGCTGCATAGTACAGTAACATATGGATGGCTGCTTATGCCACATCTGTAGTTTACGCATCCTGGTTTTGATAGAGAGGATGCATTTATTCTCACTTTCTAGTGTTGTCCATATTTGAAGAACTGAAACCTAGTATCAGTTAGAATTTCTTCCTGAATTTCTCTTGATGGCTGTGCAAATGCGAGTGCGTTAGTCAGCCTTACCATGGGTCAGGCTGCGTCCGATTATGCATCAACAAACACTTATGAGCATCTCTAGAGGAAACTTTGACCGCAGTTTCCCTGTCTCTACTATGAAATTTTTATAAGGGATCCAGGTGTCTTGATCTTTCATTTGCAGCCTGCCTGCATGTTCTCACAGCTTCTATAGGTGGTTTTGCAATCATGTTGGAAAACCCTGCTCCACTTAGAACTGAAATGGCATCCATCCCTAACTCAACACTGTTGCTAACACCAAGATACAGTTTTCTTCTTTTTTCTCTCTGTTACCTGTATTTACAAATGACACAGACACAACTGTGAGACTCAAATGCTCTACTTTTATAATTATAGAAGCCCCCCCTCGATTTCATGGGAGATGGGGCATGGGATCCCAATGAAAAATATGAATTAATTTTAAAAAAAACTTGAAGAAACACCACTCTAGAAATTTCTAGATCTTCCAGCATGACTCTATGGTTAACTTTGGGATGAAGTTGACTGTGAAATTGGACTGGAGGACCTACAAATGCCTAGAGAAGTGTTATCTCTAAGGCTGGATCTACACTGCCATATAATCCAGATTATCAAAGCAGGTAATCCACGTTATCTGCTTTGAACTGCATTATATGAATCTACACTTACATATAATCCACTTCAAAGCAGATAATCTGGATTTTATATGCATGTGTAGATTCAGCCTGGGAGGCTCTTGATTCTCCAACATGACTCTATAGTCATAGAATCATAGGGTTGGAAGAGACCTCATGGACCATCCAGTCCAACCCCAACACTCCTCCAAAAAACAAAAACTCCATCCAGCCTCTGCTTAAAAGCCTCCAAAGAAGGAGCCTCCACCGCACTCCAGCCAGAGAGTTCCACTGCTGAACAGCTCTCACAGTCAGGAAGTTCTTCCTGATGTTCAGGTGGAATCTACTTTCCTATAGTTTGAAGTCATTGTTCCACAAAGTCAACTTCCACAAAGCATTTTAGACTGTATCTACACTGCCATATAACCCAGAATCAGAATCCAGATTATCTGCTTTGAACTGGATTATATAGATCTGCAGTGCCATATAATCCAGCTCAAAGCAGATAATCTGGGATCAGAAACTAGATTATATGGCAGTGTAGATGCAACTATAGACCAAAAACTAAAACAGAGTGTATGAAGTACAAACGCTTAAATATATATATATACTAGCTGTGCCCGGCCACGCGTTGCTGTGGCGAAGTCTGGTGGTATGGGAAATAAAGTATTGAGGAATTGGTGGTAGTTAAGGTCAAGGGTATTCCCCAGACATTAAGTCCAGTCGTGTCTTACTCTGGAGGTTGGTGCTCATCTCCATTTCTAAGCCGAAGAGCCGGCGTTGTCCGTAGACTCCTCCAAGGTCATGTGGGATGACTGCATGGAGCGGCATTACCTTCCCGCCGGAGCAGTACCTATTGATGCACTCACATTTGCATGTTTTTGAACTTCTGGGTTGGCAGAAGCTGGGGCTAACAGTGGGGGCTCTCTCCGCTCCCCCAATTCAAACCTGTGGCCTTTCGGTCCAGAAGTTCAGCAGCTCAGCGCTTTAACACGCTGCGCCATCAGGGGATATTATTTCCTAAAGGTTGTGAATATACAATATTTCTGATTGTTTTTTTGTTTGTTTGTTGGAGGCAAGTATGAATGCTGCAATTAGGAAAAATGATTAGGATGTAATGGCCTTGCAGCTTTAAAGCCTGGCTGTTTCCTCCCTGAGTGAATTTTTTGTTGGGAGGTGTTAGCTGGCCCTGATTGTTTCCTGTCTGGAATTCCCTTGTTTTCAGAGTGGTATTGTTTGCAATATTTTATGTGCTTCTACTGTCTGTGGCCCTGAGAAAACGGAGGATTTGCCAGACTTTGATGATGGGAATACTTTGTTGGGAGGTGTTAGCTGGCCCTGATTGTTTCCTGTGTGGAATTCCCCTGTTTATTTACTGTCCTGGTTTTAGAGATTATATTGTTCTGCATTATTCTATCCCAGTAATTATTTCATATTAAAGAAGAATCTCACTTATCCAACATTCGCTTATACAATGTTCTGGATTATCCAACGCAGTCTGCCTTTTCATAATCAATGTTTTTGTAGTCAGTGTTTTAAATTCATTGTGATATTTTAGTGGTAAATTTGTAAATACAGTACAGTAGAGTCTCACTTATCCAACATAAACGGGCCGGCAGAACGTTGGATAAGCGAATATGTTGGATAATGAGGAATTAAGGATAACCCTATTAAACATCAAATTAAGTTATGATTTTACAAATTAAACACCAAAACATCATGTTAGACAACAAATTTGTCAGAAAAAGTAGTTCAGTACACAGTAATGCTATATAGTAATTACTGTATTTATGAATTTAGCACCAAAATATCATGATATATTGAAAGCATTGACTACAAAAATGTGTTGGATAATCCAGAACGTTGGATAAGCGAGTGTTGGATAAGTGAGACTCTACTGTAAATACTACATAGCATTACTGCGCATGGAACTACTTTTTCTGTCAAATTTGTTGTATAATATGATGTTTTGGTGCTTAATTTGTATAACGATTACCTAATTTGATGTTTAATTGGCTTTTCCTGAATCCCTTCTTATTATCCAACATATTCACTTATCCTGCCGGCCTGTTTACGTTGGATAAGTGAGACTCTACTGTATATTGATAATCTTATATTATCTGCTCAGAACTGGATTATATGAGGCCCCTTCTTCACAGCTGTATAAAATGCACACTGAAGTGGATTATATGGCAGTGTGGAGTCAAGATAATCCAGTTCAAAGCAGATAAAATAAGATTATAAATGGGTTATATAGCTGTGTAGAAGGGCCTTGAGTCTACACTGCCATATAATCCAGTGCAAATTAGATAATCTGTGGAAGAAGTCTGAGGCCTAAATCTGCCTGTCCCCTAACTGAAACCTGGCTGTCCCTTGGCTGGTTGCTAGGCAACCAAGTGGGCAGAGATTAGCCCTCTAAACTGGCAGCAATTGGATAAAAAAAATTATTGCTCTCCCTCTAATTAGGACTTTATTTTTCTTTTCTTTTTGTTGTATCAACCTTGAGGCGTGGATGATGGGTTGTGTTGTCAAATTTTGAGGTTGGGGGGCCTGTAGTTTTGTTGTTTTGTGAATTGCCGTGATGCCATCACTCTTTTTATATATATATATATATATATATATATATATATATATATATATATAGTCAATCAAATATATTTATTTAAAACACTATTTTTAAAACATTAAAATTTAAAACAATGAAAACACTTACAGCATTACATCCATCCCTCTTCTAAGGAGCTCAGTGTTTTTCTTTCATGCTGCTGTGTGCCTTCCAATTGATTTGAACCTATGATAACCCGAAGGACCCTATCACAGAGTTTTTCTGAGGATGAGAATGTATAACTTGTCCAGGGTCACCAAGTGGGTTTTCATGGCCAATCGGAGATTTAAACCCTGGTCTCCAGAGTCATAGCCCAACATTCAAACAATAAACAACTCTGTAAAATAGAAAGAAATAATTGAATCAAATGGGCCCTAAGTGTAATTGGTTTCTATATAGACTGTTGCGGGAGAAATTCAAAGAACAACTCAGAACCTTGGGCTTCCAGACTGTGAATACATGGTTTGATATAGCGATGTTCCAGAAACCACACACACACACACACACACACACATATAGAGAGAGACACAAACTTTAAAATGACACCACAATTGTACATGCCAGATGAAAAACTAGAAAGGAAATTCGGCAAAATCTTGTTTTACATGACAATGGCTGCTCGGAATAGTACAGTATATTCCAGATATTGGAAAGCCTCAGAGATACCTCCCTTAGAAGAATGGGAACAATACATTACAGATTTGCTAAAAATGGATAAAACAACTGTACACTTGAGAGGAAAACTATTAGAGAACTTTGTTAATGAATGGCAATGAGTGATTCAATATCTCAATTTAAAACTATAATTAAACTAAAAATGTACATAGGAGATCCCTATAAGATTGTAGGCACGGGCTGTGGCGCTGGCTGGATAGCAGCCAGCTGCAACAAATCACTCTGACCAAGAGGTAATGCGTTCGAGGCCAGCCCGTGCCTGCGTCTGTCTCTGTCTCTGTTCTGTTATGACATTGAATGTTTGCCTTATATGTGTGCAATGTGATCCGCCCTGAGTCCCCTTCAGGGTGAGAAGGGTGAAATATAAATACTGTAAACAAACAAACAAATAAATAGGTAAGGATAAAGCAGATATCAACTGAGAGCTGAGGATATTTTTAAATGTACTATTTAAATAGAAGACTGTGACCCCTTAAAGAAAAAAAATATTATGTAAGAAATGATAATGAAACATTAATAGCTGGAAAATATTGCACTGTACGCAACAAACATTTAGAAATGTAAGATTATTTGAATAAATAAATAAATAAGAAAAAATAGGAAGAAATAAGACACAGCCATGTTGCGAGTTAGTGTTGTCTCTCCTGGCTAGACTGTCGAATCAACAGTGACCTACATCCAGTTGCAATCTCCAGCAGAGGAGACATACGGAATCCATTCCTGAATGATAAATTAGCAAATATGTAAATTCATTTAATTCAACACATCTAATCTAGTTGAGACTAGCAGTTGGATTTAGGTCAGCACGTTAAATGCGTGATTGAGTGTCACCTGTCCAGCTGTTTTTCTTTTATGCAACAGGATTTAAACCATAGAATAGGAAGGTTTTTTTTTTTTTAAAAAAAAATCTTGATGGCCCACTGGGGAAGATGAAAAATTACACATCCATATACCTTAAAAATGTCATTCAACCAAAGAAACTAACTGCTATTGCTATTAATACCTATCTACCAGGAAATGTTACAGCCACTCCTTCATATTCACAGATTCTGCATCCACGTATTCAACCATCCACAGCTTGAAAATAATAATTAAAAAATTCAAAATGCAAACATTGATTTTGCTTTTTTGAATAAGGGATACCATTTTACTATAATGGGATTTTTGCATCCCTGGATTTTGGTGCGGAGTCCTGAAACCAAATAATAGCAGATGCTGTGGGTCTACTATATTTAACAAAAAGCAACTACTTATGCCATATATAATCATAAATTCAATATATCAGCTACATGTAATTTACATATCATGTTTATTTATTTAAACCATAACAAAGTATAAAACTATTATAAAACCTGATGGAAATATGATGGATTGGACTGTATCCATAAAGCTTATGTTGGACACTCTTACTGGAATGTAGTTAAGTAATGTAATGAATAATCCAAATTAATTACTTTTTATAGAACAATTTTCAAATAATAATATATTTTAACACCTTTGCCTGCTGAAGAAGCCAGTGGAGCATTGAAAGCTTGGATGATGTATTTGATGCATGTTTAGTTGGCCCAATAAAAAATAACTTTTTGTGGATTTTGAATGGTGTTGTATTTTGCTATATAGCCCTCAATATGTTTCCTGATTTCTTTCCACTAATTACCTATTAAAGTTTTTTTCTTCTGGTTTCTTTCCAGTGCCTGTTAAAGACTTTTCTTCCGACATGCAAGTTTATGACTGTGACAGACAGAGTGTGGGGTCTGTTGAAAAATGCTGCCAGTCCCTTACATGGCAGCCATATCGAAAATCGTCCTGGAGTAGCCTGTTTAATCATAATTACGAAAAACTGTAAGTGCTAGTCAAGATTTATCTTTACTTTAATTTATCTTTAATTTAATTTAGCATTGTAATACTCAGCTTGCTGTGGAAATATATGAGAAGATGTTGCACAATGGATTTTGTTGAGAGTGAAACTGTACATATGGTGTTTCTACTATAAATTTGTACTCATTCGATCTTTCTTTCCTGGGAGTCTTGAGAACATAGAAATGAGTGGCCTAAGTGGACTATCCTTTTTTTAATATGTCAGCCCCTTCTACACTGCCATATAAAATCCAGATTATCTGCTTTGAACTGGATTATATGGCAGTGTAGACTCATATGATTCACTTCAAAGCAGATAATGTGTATTATCTGCTTTGATGTGGAGCCCCCAGTGGCGCAGTGGGTTAAACCCTTGTGCCAGCAGGACTGATGACTTGAAGGTTGGGTTGCTGGCCTGAAGGTTGCCCATTTGAATCCAACCCGGGGAGAGCGCAGATGAGCTCCCTCTGTTAGCTCCAGCTCCCCATGCGGGGACATGTGAGAAGCCTCCCATAAGGTTGGTAAAAACATCAAAAACATCCAGGCGTCCCCTGGGCAACATCCTTGCAGTCGGCCAATTCTCTCACACCAGAAGCGACTTGTAGTTTCTCAAGTTGCTCCTGACATGAAAAAAAAATCTGCTTTGATAATCTGGATTATATGGCAGTATAGAAGGGGCCCTAGTCTGCATACCTTCAAAGATTTCACAGATAAACATGGGGACATGTATGTTTTTTTATCATATACCTTTCTTGATTTTGATTCAGTCTTTTAGGTGAACAACTGAAATATGAAAATCTTAGTAGGGAAAGATATGAGGGCACAGGGGAATAATTAATATGCAATTGTTTGGGCATTTAAGGTACAGAAAGTAATGAAGATGTTACAAATTTAAATATTTACATTAATGAATATCATATATACTCGAGTATAAGCCGACCCGAATATAAGCCAAGGTACCTTATTTTGCCAGAAAAAAACTGGGAAAAACTATTGACTTGAGTATAAGAGGAGGGTGGGAAATGCAGCAGCTACTAGTAACTTTCAGAAATAAAAATAAAAATAGATACCAATAAAATTACATTAATTGAGGCATCAGTAGGTTAAATGTTTTTGAATATTTACATAAATCTGTAATTTAAGATAATAAGACTTTAATAAGATAAGACTGTCCGGCTCTGATTAACCTATATACCTGAGTATAACCCAACCCGAATATAAGCCGGCCAGGACCCTCAATCATATATAAGATGAGGGGGGATTTTTCAGCCCTAAAAAAGGCTGAAAAACTCAGCTTATACTTTAGTATATCTGATACACTGTGCACAGTGTGAGAGATTTTGTGTCCATCCACAAGCAGAGTAGAATTGGAGCTGGAGGATGATTGCTCTTGAATATAAAATAACACATTGGTCATATAACTAGTTTAAAGCAGTGTTTCGACTAGTTTAAAGCAGTAAAACTTTGTACTATTACTCCTATGGAGCTCTCAGTCAGCATGAGTGATTTCTCCAAGTTCTGGTAAACAGCCTCAATTTTTTACTTTTACTCTGAAATTCTATATCTTTTTATGGTTCTCTTTTCCAATTCAGAAAGGCCATTTTATGAACCAGGTCTTTTTGACTGGTGTACTTTCATCATGAGTACTGATGTACTCATGAAGAAAGTTGGTCTCAAAGGAACTAACAGATCTTTATTCATCATCCTGAAAAACCATAAAGTAGCTATACATTTTTCCTAAAGCCTATACATCAAACCATTAATGGCTGAATGAAAACATGGGTTCTGGAGAGCTGCCCTTTTTTGGCTGTGCTGGGAGACAAGTCTTTCAAAGATGAGCAGTATAACTTCATACAAGACTTGAAGTTTTGTGCTAAAACCTGAGGAAGGATGATTGACTAGACTTCTAATTCACTGCTTCATTTGAGAAAAACTTTAATATCTCCCCCTGGAATTGAGTAGTTGAAAATAGCAGAGCAAACATGGTTTCTGTCTCGTGTTTACTTACATAGTAAGAGCAATCCTTTAGGCACATTTGACAGTGTCAATATCAGGACATTTGTGTGTGTTTGAACAGAGTTCTACTCCTAAATCTAGCCCGAGTATGGGAAGAATTAATGCCCAGAGGAACTTTCATCATTCATTTGTGTGACAATATTTACAATACAGCCTTGATTATTTATGGTTGAGTAGTGATTTACTGTAGGAAAGAAATACAGTTTGCATATGCTGACATGACTGGGGACTATTTCCCAGGAGCCCTTTCCTAATAACATGGGCAATACTTTATGCATTCTTTGCAGTGCAGATCCATTTCAGCTATCCTGGAATTCCAGTCCATGAAGTCCCTTCGTGGCATTAATCAACTAATCTCCATTCGTTAAATTTTAAAAGCCACAAAGGACAATGCTGAAATTTGCATTTGATAGCCTGAACCTCTCTCAGTAAGCATTAGCATCCTATCAGCAGCTTGAGGCTACACTAATCCCTGACAAGTAACTGTGATCCAAGGCGGCTAGGGGACCATCCTGCTCCAGAACTGTATTTAATTTGAAACAGAGCTTGGGAGAAAATACCTTTTTGGACCTCTCCCAGAAAGCGACACAGATTGGAAAATTCTGGGAATTGCAGTCCAAAAAAGTTACCTTTCCAAGCTCCGATAAGAAGTTAACCATGCAAGAGCCTTTCTTATGTCTCTGTCTTGTATCCTTACTTGTTGCATGCATGCATCTTTCAATACTACTGTAAGCTGTCCAATGATCTCCTACTCTCCGAAACAAGTCCAGCCTGTATTTTCACAACTGCCATGCAGAATGCCTTTGATAACCATCTCTACTATTTCCTTTCAGTTCCTCCCGTCCTAAAACTCAATCTTTTCTGGAAAATCTTTAGATTCTTATTTCTCATTGGAACAAAGACAAGATGCTTATCTACATTGCCTCTCCCACTTTCTGTTTCTCCATAGAGACCTAACAAACAAATAAACAAACAAATATGGTCATAGACCAGCATAAGGAGAGGGGTACAGTCTCACAAAAGAGACTCATTAGAATCTAGCCCAAAAGCTAGAATACAGAGGTATATTAAAAGGCTAAAATACAAAATACTATTTAGAAAAAAAGACTAGAAGGAAATGAAAAGGGAAGAGAATCTGGAAGGAGGGGTAGAAGCATTCAGAGAATATGAGGGAGCGTAAGGAGGGAGGGGTACAATCAGGTACATGGCTAGGGGACTAGAGGGTGGGAGCACTAAATATCTATAGTTTCAGTTTACTGATAAGTTAGAGTGCTAACTTGTAGTACCAGTTATCACCCAGCGAATTTAAACAATCCCCTAGAGACCCATAACATCTAGTCTTTGCAAACTACCATGTGTGTTTGCTGAGGATAGAGCAAATCTGGGATATATGTCTAGAAACACAAAAGCACTCCATTTAGCCTCCAAAGCATTTCATCAGCTCCACTAGTTCTGCATATGAACTTTTTTTTCAAAACTGGAAGTGATTGGAAGTCCACTGCTTTCTTTAACTTTGAGGTTGGGAAGATAATGTTGATGGTGCTACATGCACCATAATTTCCAATGAGTGGTCTTGAACAGATACATTGGTGGTTGTTGTTGGGTGAGTGGGCTTATTAACAAAAGACCCTCCTCATAACTGTATAGCAGAGTAACTTATTAGCAGTTTGACCCAGCACCAGTAGCCAAAAGTGATAAAAAGAACAAAAACACACAGACTAATATTATCTCTTCCTTTGGAGGCTTTTCTTTGAGGTAAAATAAAATGGTTGTACTATTTACAAGAACAAGGTTTCCATAACACAAAGTTCTTTACACTTCCTTCTTTGCTTCCATGCGGGGCTTCTTTCTCATGAAGATAAACAGCTTCGCTCTCACAGAGCCTCCTCTCACAGCAAACTTACACAGGAGCTTCACACATGAGCTTTTGCACACAGTAGCTTTACACACAGCAACCTTCATACCCTGTTTCCCTGAAAATAAGACATTCCCTGAAAATAAGACCTCGTGGAGGTTTTGCTGAATTGCTAAATATAAGGCCTCCCCTGAAAGTAAGACCTAGCAAAGTTTTTGTTTGGAAGCATGCCCATCGAACAGAACACCAGAGCATGCAGGATCGGTAAATGTATGTACCATAGGCTGTTGTCCATAGAAATAATGGTAGTAACAAGAAATTCTTGATAGGATTCACAGTTTGTCTGGTTATGTTGGTTTGTGATGGCAACTACTGTACAGTATATAATAAATGTTAATTTTTTTGTTCAACAATACATGGGAATTCTTCTTCATGGAGTAATCAGACAACCCCTGAAAATAAGACCTAGCGCAACTTTGGGAGCAAAAATTAATATAAGACACTGTCTTATTTTTGGGGAAACACGGTACACGAGCTTTACACAGAAGGCCTTCAAACTGGGGCTTCTCTCACCAAAGCTTTTCACACTGAGGCCTTCTCACACTGAGGCCCTCTCACACTGAGGCCTACTAGCACTGAGGCAGCCTAAGCTATAGGCACACCAACTTATACTGAATTACAGCTTTTGCTGAGTCATTGCATCCATTTAGAATCATAGAATCATAGAATCATAGAATAGTAGAGTTGGAAGAGACCTCATGGGCCATCTAGTCCAACCCCCTGCCAAGAAGCAGGAAATCGCATTCAAAATTTAACCCTTTCGGCGCTTGACTCACATTTTTGTAATTAAAAATACCTAGTTAATTCTTAATATTTCTGACAGTTGTAAAGATTGAAAACAGCACCTTGAACAGGCAACCTTATCAGATAGGCAAAATTGCCCGTCCTATGACAGTTCAACCTCACTTCAGGTAAGGAGCTCGCCAGATCCCATCACATGATGTTGATCTACTTCTGGCGGGGCTCTGTGCCTGAAGTGAGGTAGAACTGTTGTAAGAGGCAGCAACACGGAAGGCTTCCCATGTTGCATAGAAAAGAACGAGGGAAAGCCAGGCAGCCACATCTCCCTCCATGGGATGAGATGAGGGGTAATGTGGGTGATATGGGGCATGGGGTTCCCCCCACCTCCTGCTGACTTCATCACGATCCATGGCGAATCCCCCGCTATCGCCCCCAATTGTGACCTCAGTGTGATGAGGTTTTAAGTCCCCAAACCCTTTGACAGCAACACTGTTTTAGAAAGGGTGGTACAAGATAACAGAACAGTGTTCAGTTCCATTTCAATGAGCATTATAGGTACCAGGAGCCCCCCTCTATGTCCTGTGATGAATACTGTGATCTTACTCCTAAACTATAGGGTTAAAGAATGCAAGTATATAGGTTACTAGGGTATCATATCTATAAATTTCTTTCAGCAATGTAAACTAGTTCATAACATTCACATTTTGAGATATTTTTAGATGTAAGTAGTGTGTAAACTGATCAAAGAAAACATTAAATATTAATGATTGTTATATATGAAGGATTGTTTCATTGACAGATTTTCTTTTGGTTCTTGTCTTTATAGCCCGGATGTGGGATATCACATCGTAACAAACAAAGGATTTAATTTCTCAGCAGTAGATGATGCTTTTGTCTGTCAGAAGAAAAATCACTTCCAGATCACGGTCTATATTCGAGTGGTTGGAAATCCAGCATTTGTCAAAACCCACTTGGGGCTGAAGCCTGTGGAAATGTTCTGTTTAAAGGCTTTTGGTATAAAGGTGGGTGTGCCTCTATGTTTCCCCCCTCAGTCTTTATGATCCCCTTTTCTCTAACATTGATTCCTACGGAAATGTAGGAAATAGTGATCTTATCTCTATATTAAGGACTTCATAGGATTGATAACACTAGTTAAATGGCCTTGTTAGATTTGAAATAGTTGCTATAGGCTGCTTGATGTTTTTATTTGTTTGTTAATTTTTCTATGACTTGTGTTTTTTAAAAAAATGTTTTGGTTTAGCAAATAGACACATACACATGCATACATAAGGATATATTTTATTTATTCAGTGGACCCTTGCTATGCACTGGGTTTTGGTTCCAAGACACCCTGTAAATAACAAAATCCACGGATGCTCATAACCCATTACATACAGTGGCACAGTAAAATTATATAAAATGGCAAAATCAAGGTTTTCAAGATGTGAATAGTTGAATCTGTGGATACAGAATCTACAGATATGGAGGGTTGGCAGTAAATGTGACAACCAGTAGTCCATCAGCACATATATAGCAATACATATATATATATTAGATGAAGTTTGGAGCCCTCCGGTGGCACAGCGGGTAAAACCGCTGAGCTGTTGAACCTGTCCGAGAGGTCGGCGGTTCAAATCCAGGGAGTGGGGTGAGCTCCCAATATTAGCCCCAGCTTCTGCCAAACTAGCAGTTCGAAAACATGCAAATGGCGAGAAGGTAATGGTGCTCCATGCAGTCATGCCAGCCACATGACCCTAGAGGAGTCTATGCACAACACCTGCTCTTCAGCTGAGAAATGGAGATGAGCACCAACCTCCAGAGTCAGACACAACTAGACTTAATGTCAGGTTTATATGTATGTGTGCATAAATCATAATTTCAAGTTGTGCGACCACTTGTGCCAACACCAAAATTTTCATAGGGTTTTTTGGGCAGGGAATACTCAGAGGTAGTTCATTCCTATGAAATATACCCTACCTGGTACTCATTGACAGTCACTCATCCAAGTACAAAAAAGGGATGATGCTGTTTAGTTTCCAATATCAGGTGGGAAATGTGCCTTAAGGCTATTTAGGTCTTTCCCAGGTTTAGATAGTAAAATACAGATAAGTTCCTTTATTTCCTCCAACTTCCTAATGATCGCCAAAGCTAAAACTTATCCTAATATTTTAGTATGCTCTTTAAGCAAAGGGAATAGGTCAATGGTACATACATACGTATATACATACATAATAATTGCTAAAGTCGTAGACCAATCTCTACAACTGGAAATGAAACAACTGTAAAGTAAACAAATGCCAGTTGAAAATGCAAAGAGTAGCAAAAACATAAGTGCAAAGTCAGTGATAGAATATGTTGCTTTGAATGCTAAATGACCCAAATCCAATCCCTGGCATTTTTTGGGCAAGATGAAAATTCCTTGCTTGAAATCATAGAGAACCATTACCAAACACTGTAGATACAAGGGTGGTCCAGCACTGTTTTGTAGCTTCCCTTCCCAAAACTTGCCATCAAATTGGTGGAAACACGTAAGAGCCATGTAAAACAAACAGAACATGCTTCATCCAAAATGATTGCTACATTCTGCTGATGAAACATGAGCAAGTTCGGAGTTGGAGGGGGGGGGGGCGGATATAGTTCAAGAGAGACAAAATTGGCTCTAGACGTGCTGAACACATCGTGGAGTAAAAAACACTAAGTTAGACAGTGTCCCTGGACAGCTTCCATCCAAACAGGTAAGGGAAGACTTAAGCTTTTGATCTGGACATCTGTCTTAAAAGATTTTTGCTTTTATTACATGCATAGGTGGATGCCCCCAATCAAGTAATTGTTATTGAACAATCTCAATCTGACCGAAGCAAAAAGATTTTCTCTCCTGTTAAGTAAGTAAAGAAACATACAATTTCCTTAATAAATCTGGATGTGCAAATTACCCTAATTCTCCAATTTTGAAAGAATGAATTAGGAATGAATCAAATGTAAATACATGGCCAACTGTGAATACTGGTGGAGTTTTGGGAGGGCTGACCCAAGGTTTTTGGGAATTGTAGTTCACCCACACCCTTATGCATTTCCTAATGAGAGCATTCATAAAAAACAAAAGCAAAGACAGTTTGTTTTCCCTAAGAAATAACGTAACATATATTACCTCACATCCAAAAACAAACAAGGCCCTTTTCAAATAACCTGGGCATCGCCAGGTACCCAAGCTAGTCTGATCATAAATGGAAAATGTAAATGGATGAAGACTTGAGATATGCAATGGAAATTGGGATGGTGGGAACAAAGTGAGGAAAAAAATGTTATTACTCTGAGTTGGTCGAGGTAGAGGAAATGAATGGGAAAATATTCTATACCTTGTATTACTAATGAATAAACCAATTAGGAACTTCCATGGATAATGGAGGATCATAGTTACATTGAAAATTGTCGACCTTTCTCTCTCTGTCTCTTTTTCGATGTAGAATTAATCTGCCAGGAGACCAGGTGACCAAAGTAACCATGGCAAAATTGCACTTTAGTGAAACAACAGCAAATAATATGAGAAAGAAAGGAAAGCCTAACCCTGATCAAAGGTACTTGTGTGTCAATAAGCACTTCACTCTTTAGAGCTAGTTATTACCTACATTCAAGGCTCTTTCCTAATCTCCTACTCCATCCCATTCTTTTTCTGTTTTGTGAAAATTACTTTATCCCATACAGATCTCACAATTTAATGTTAACAAAACATATCCATTAGCAATATGTTCCCAGACTTCACATGGATATGCAAAAGCATTGATAATAGTGCTGCCTATTGAAATGAAGGACTTCTGGTCCAAGAATAGCTTAGAGTCAAACCGGAGGATCTAGATCAGGCATGGACAAACTTTGGCCCTCCAGGTGTTTTGGACTTCAACTCCCACAATTCCTAACAGCTGGTAGGCTGTTAGGAATTGTGGGAGTTGGAGTCCAAAACACCTAGAGAGCTGAAGTTTGCCCCTGCCTGATCTAGAAAATGCTTCGCGAGGACATATTTTGTTGGAAGCGGATAAATGAAACCATGTGGGTCATCTTGTTCATTTGGGTATCAATACTTCAATGAATTGTCATTCCTATTATGCTATTGGTGATGTTTTTGTGTCTGACTGAGAAAAATTGATATAAAGTTTAGTCCATGAAATTGGAATGATCTGAAAACACCCAACAATAACAAACCACCTACTTTCCAGTGCCTATCACATGGCTGATCTAAAAAGAAATGCTGGGGTATACTCATAACTATACACAAAAACCTGGATCCATGGAAGAAGGTTGTAGGAGTCTTGCAATAAATACAGTAAATAAAGCTACACTCATTTAAATGAAATTTAAGTGGTGAGTTATAATATATGTAGAAAGAGCCTGAACAGTTTTTAATTTCAGTGCAATAAATATAGAATAGTGGATTTCATTTGGCAGATAGATCTATGACTTTTATGAAATGATCTAACTTTCAATTATTATTGCTTTTAGATACTTTATGCTAGTGGCGGGATTATATGCTGTCAGTCAAGACCAGTCTTATTTGGTGGCTGCTCATGTCTCAGAAAAGATCATTGTCAGAGTAAGTGCAAGCTAATATTGATGAAAGAAAGCCAAGAAGCTCTGTGCCCATATTCCAGCCCTGAATATTTACTGAATTGTACCATTGGTCATTCTGGTTGTCAAAATTTTGCAAAAAAGAAAAAAGAAGAAGAAGCTTATCTGATATTTTTTTTAAAGGTGTTTATTTCTATGAGTATTCAGTCCTTTGACTCAAATAATGGAGAACATCAATCAGTAAGGTGTTCTGGTAGATACTGGGTGCTTCCAGAGGAGGCTTTTTTTGAGAGAGAGAGTTCACCCACATAATTGTTGTGACAATGACTACTTTCAAACACAAGCCTACTTTCACATTATCTTCCTTTTCCATTATTTTGTTTTTGTAGAACTGCAATACAGTATCAATACAATTTATTTTCCTTATGGGTGTTTCCAGAGGAGGCTTTTTTAAAGAGTTCACCCCCATAATTGTATGGGAAGGATATGTGTTGCCATTCCCCATTTTGTAAACTTCCTGGTCATTGTTTATTTATAATTTTGCAACAGGTGATTTTCCAACAATTTGTTGTGAGAATGACTACGTTCAACATAAGCCTACTTTCACATTATCTTCCTTTTCCATTATTTTGGTTTTGTAGAGCTGCAAAACAGAATCAATACAATTTATTTTCCTTATTATTTTTATTGCAAAAAAAAAAATCTTCTCTTTCCCAACTACAGAAGTTTGGTGGGTGGACTATTATCACAGAATTCTTATATAAATTGTTCTATATAGCACGTCCTCTCACCTCTTCTCTGGTTTTGCCCTCCTTTGCAACATGATTGTAGCATGATTGTTTGCTGCTTTCCTCAATGTATTGAGAATAATGACTGGCATAGTTTCGACTTTATCTTTTCTTCTGGAAAATGGCCAAGCTGATTCTTTCAAATGTGGATCTGCACAATATAGGAAAGCATCAATTTTGTCTGATTTTGCTTTCTATTTGTCTGAAAGAAAGACCCTTCATAAGTTATATGACGACATGATTCAATATACAAACTTACTGCAACTGGCTTGCTGACAGTCAAATATCTCACCGTTCTGAATTCTTTGGGCAAAGTGCCTCTTTTAAAATATCTTTTGATGGGTAGAGTCCCTTACTCTGTATACATGCAGGAAAATGTACCTTCTTTTCTGAAATGAAAAGCTTTTTTAAAAGGTGAAGGACAAACACAGAGAAAATTTGAAAAAGGTGAGCCTGAAATTCTATACTTCTAATGTAACTCTTTTTCAAAAGTGTATTCAAGGATACAAAATATCTCCAGACATGCTCATAATTTGTGTGTTTTGGACAAGTGGAGATGAAAGAAAACAGCAAGAGTTAAAAACTGTGGGAGCCAAGCTCTCGAAGACACCAAGATTTATACTTTCTATTCAGGTCTTTCTGGCTAAATGGATTGTTCCATTTAAGAGGAAACAGATGAAAGGGAGATAAAATATGAGTGATGATTAATAGTGACAATATTGTTTGGAAGCCTGTGAAATTCTCTTAGTGAAATGTACAGACTACATATTAGGTGCCCTTCCACACAGCCATATAACCAAGAATATCATGGCAGAATAACCCACAATATCTGCTTTGAACTGGGCTATCTGAGTCCACACTGCCATATATCCCAGTTCAAAGCAGATAATGTGGGATTTTATTCAGCTGTGTGGAAGGGGCCTAGGTCTGTCTGGACGTGGAAACACTCATGGTTATCTTATTATCAAAAAAGAGCTGAATTGTTTACAAGGAACCAAAGTTGCAGGTTGCTATATAGATTAACGTGGGTCAAGGCCACATTAAGCAGCTTTAAGGGCACTGCATGAAACCGGATCACCTCTGTACGTAGAATCACAATAGAACGGATTCAGATGCCCTTCACTTTTAGTGCTCATGTGCCCAGGAGTGTCCCCAGAATAAAATGAGTTAAGCCACATTCACATGCCGAGCTGCATAACAAAAGCTGTTGTACATAGTTTAAAATTTGAAATCGCAATATTTCTGCAAAATAAAATCAAGTGAATCTGGAATTCCTGGTTTGTGTGACAAAAATAGCATCTGCTTAATAAAGAGAAACTAGTGCCCTATTTTGTCTGCAGTCCTGGGAAAGCTTAGAAGTCTACCTACTCAGTTGTGGTTAACAGGCATATCAGGTCATGCTCCAATTGTGAGATGTTTGGCCTTGCATATCACAGATGGCAGTGCTCTTTTTTCTAATGTATACTGAGCTTCTGGATGCTGCTCCTTTGATACAAACCGAGGTTGGATCTACACTGCCAAATAATGCAGTTTGAACTCCATTGAACTGCATTATATGGGTCTACGCTGACCACATAATGCAATTCAAATCCCATTATATGGCAGCATAGATCCAGTCTGGAATGCTTGAATTCCATTTGGGTCCTCTATTCCTAGAAAATATAGGTTAATACTGAAATAAACAACTAACATTTGCCTTATGATATTTTGTACCACTCCATCACCCCTTCTTGTTATGAACCCAGTGGTGTAATGGAATTTGTTTTAAGTGCAAGCATTCATCCTGACAGCTCTATAGACTTGTCCCCAAAGAATATCCAATAATAAAATTAAATCACGGGCTTTCTGGGGGGTGGGGGGGGGTGCACAGGCACCCAGGAACATTTGTGTTTTTTAAACACAAATGTTCCCGAGATAAATGCCTGTCTGGAAGCACCCTGAGCCAGAGGCAGCCAAGAAAACAAAGCCTGCCTATTCCCTCGAAGCCCCTGGTGATGGTAACTTCATTCTCTTTGTGTTGCTTTGTTAAGTTTCATCCATTCCTGCAAAGAGTATGCCATTCAAGTACTAAGAAAAGACCGAGTCTAATAAACGAGGAAAAAAATAACATGCACACACATGTTTTAAGGTGATGCACTCACCCTGAGATTCTTCCTCTTTGCTCTGAGGAGTGAAAAAGCTCTAAAAACTAGGAATCCTTGAGGAAGTGCAGCAGGGCCAATATTCTTGTGCATGTAGTAAGACTTACTGAATTCAGGGCATTTATTCCCAAACAAATATGCCTGGGACTACAGAATTACTTTCTTTTGGATGTGAGAGCCCCTGGAAAACTGCTGTCTGCAGCTATATTAGTGTTATTTATGAATACAGAAACACAGAGAGCATACTGGAAGTAGATAGGCAATATTTGCTACACTGCTTCTGATTTCCTGAGAGATTCTGTCTCAGAGCTGCTGTTATCATTAGGCAGAAAAAAGTGGCCGGCATGCTTCAAGCAGCAGATATTGAAGGCCATGAAATGAAAACCAAGTGTTAGTTATGTGCTTTGTTCTTGTGTTTTTTACTGGGGGGAAAGGTGGTTTTGTGGGATTTATTGTGTGATGCATGGTGAGTGAACGTTCTCTTTGCCGTTTTCCCTCAGGCAGCAAAATGGCTTGGGCCAGCTGTGGACCTTGTACCCCAAAGGTTTTTCCCTTCCGCAGCTGTCAGTCACTTTGTTTAAGTCTATTCAGACAATACACTTTTCATCCATGCACCCTGTGAGGGAAAACAGCAGGCGCTTCCACCTGCCACGATGTGCATTCAAGTGCAAATCTGCAAACCTATGCTTCCAATGTTCCTGATGAGAAAAAGTGCGACCCATGAATATAAGCACATTGCAAACATGTGCAACTCTATGTGTTGTCGAAGGCTTTCATGGCTGGAATCGCAGGATTGTTGTGTGTTTTTCGGGCTGGATGGCCATGTTCCAGAAGCATTCTCTCCTGACGTTTCACATAAATATAAATCTGTGAAACATCTGGATGTATATTTCACAGAAATTTAAATCTTCCTTTGCTTAGTTTTTTCCAGTATACCTCACAACCTCTGAGGATGCCTGCCATAGATGTGGGCGAAATGTCAGGAGAGAATGCTTCTAGAACATGGTCATACAGCCCGGAAAACACACAACAGTCCTGTGCGACTCTACTTCGTTGTATGTAGACCATGAAAAAGTTAACTTTTTAATAATAACTCCCAGAACCCGTAGCTAGCTGCTTTTGATTTTTTTAAATTAAAGTATTTATATCCCACCCTGCATCATTAGATCTCAAGACCGAGCCAAGAAAACTCAAGTAAAGCAGATAAAATAGTTTAAAACAATAAAAAAATTCATAAACAAACTACACATATTGCACAGTTCGGTAAGTTAATACAGTTTAAATCCATGCACATCGATGTTTTGGACTACGAGTGCTATAGAATTAATGCAGTTTGACATCACTTTAACTGCCTTGGCTCAATGCTATGGAATCATAGGAGTTGAAGTTTTGGGCTTTCCTTTGGCCTTCGCAGCCAAAGGCATACAATGAATCCCAGGGTTCCATAGCATTGAGCCATGGCAGTTAAAGTGGTGTGGAAGGGGCCTGAGAGAGAAAACCTGTCAGTGCCTCCCGATTCTTCTACTTCAGCACAATAAGTTTCTTCTGCTTTTGTGATGATATGCCACATGAGGTCAGTGGATTCAATTCTCCTCTCCACAATTCCCCGTGCCAAGCCCAAGCAGCCTGTTTTCCTTTTTTTGAGGTTTTTCTGTTTTTTTCTTTTTAAATGTTTCATATTGTTGTTATTGCAAAAATAGCAATAAAATAAAAATGATAAAGATGACAAGGAATGCAGAGTAAGGCATAGGGCAGGAAGGTAGGGTTAAGACTGATTGCAATACCACAGATTTCCAAAGCAGTGTACTTGCGCTTATGCAGAGAGGTATGATAATGAATGGAGCCCCCGCTGGTGCAGTAGATTAAACTGCTGAACTTGCTAACTGAAAGGTCGGTGGTTCGAATCTGGGGAGCGGAGTGAGCTCCTGCTGTTAGCCCCAGCTTATGCCAACCTAACAATTCAAAAACATGCAAATGTGAGTAGATCAATAGGTACCACTCAGGTGGGAAGGTAATGGCGCTTCATGTAGTCATGTTGGCCACATGACCTTGGAGGTGTCTGTGGACAACACCGGCTCTTTGGCTTAGAAATGGAGATGAGCACCAACCCCCAGAGTTGGACACGACTAGACTTAATGTCAGGGGAACGCCTTTACCTTTAAATATGATAATGAACACATATTTAGTATGTGATTGTGACAAGACAGTGGACTAGTTTGACAAAGTCCTTTGTCCCCAGAAGTAAAATGTTCAAGCTCTGCTTGTATTTCATGGGCCTATACTGACTGAAAAGGATTTTGGTCTTTCTGCATCCTCTTCCCATTAGTCGAGTGTGCCATCTTGCCTGTAGCAAATGGTAAATTTGGAAACATGAGTTCTCACTAGGACAGTCTCTATAGCAACCTCCCCATAGAGTCCATAAGTGTAGGTGGCTGTGTTGACCTTCAAACAATTATTAGCCGTTTTCATCTGTATCAGGAATATCTTTTGTAAAGTTATGCCCAAAGACTTTGAATTGCAACAGGAATAGGGATAAGAACACACTGCTAGGAAATCCAACTCAGTGCCTGTAGGTTATTGCATGTGAACATAGGGCCCTTCTACACAGCCATATCTCCCAAAATACCAAGGCAGATAATCCACAATATCTGCTTTGAACGGGGGCCCCTTCCACACAGCTGAATAAAATCCCATATTATCTGCTTTGAACTGAAATATATGGCAGTATGGACTCAGATAACCCAGTTCAAAGCAGATATTGTGATAATCTGAAAAAGTTTCTCCAGCCATCAGAACAAAATCTCAGTTTACCCACCAAGGACATGTCAGTCAATCATTCTGTGCCTAAGGAAGTGATCACCTTAACAAAACATGGCCAACCAGCATCCTTCATAGTATCACATACATTTTGGAGAAAACCACTGAATGAGTTGAAGTGAATTAGGTCTTAGTGTTGCAGATGGTAATTTCCTCCAGAACTGCTGTTTGTTAATATTCAGGTCTCTAGAGTTAAGTAATATTTGCATATGATCACAGCAGTTCTCCTGTCCTAATTAAAAGCAGCATGTCTATGTTCGTTTGAGCAACAAATGGCTTCATAGTGTAGCTGTCCCTTGGGCAGTTGGTTTCAAAATTTAATAAAAATACTCAGTCCTCCACATTTGCAGATGTGATTATTTGTGAGTTTGACTATGTTCTCTCTGGGAATTTCCAGAGGAAGTTGACCTGGAGAACCTAGATATTCTCAGAAAGGTGGTCTTTTGGATTTTGGATTTGAAAATTTAAGATTTAAAATGATTTTTTCCCATTTTTGCACATCCCCCTAAACCAATGAAAGTGGGGGACCTACTGCATTTGGGGAAAAAGAGCCAGCAATCAATAACAAAAATCATGCATTAGGATATGTATTATAAGGTTCAGTACTGTTCCTTTTAAAATGGAATATTCTTCATTGTATAGGCCCCTTTTGGAGTCCGCCCAGATAATGGAACAGTACCTAAGGTTTACTTATGGCAGAACTATGATACCCCTATGATACTTATAGCAGAACTACGATACCTCTATGATACGAGACTTTCCACTTCTGCAGGTCTCACTTTCCTTCTCTGGGTTCCCTATCTGGAAGAATCTCTTCATTATTATGCATCTGGTTCTAGTCACATAGCAAGATATTTCTCAGTAGTCTCCCACTCTCCACTAACCACCAAATGACCATGCTACAGGAGAGGCAGCATGAAAAACATGGATTTTCAGTGGGTTTTTCTCCTTGTGGAAGAGAGATTGAGAATTCTGGCCTCTGCAACAACAAAAAAAGACCTGCATAAGGACAGTATATGCTGAACATATGCCTATATATGTTATTAAGATAATATCAGGCAAAACTCATAATTTATGCATGTGTGTCTATGGGCCTTCAAATTGCCTGTTCACAACTTGATTTTCATGGAGTTTCTTAGGCAAAGAATACTCAGAAGTTCCTTTCTCTGAAATATAGTCTACAGCACCCGGTATTTGTTGGCCATCTCCGATCTGACTACTAACTAGGACTGACATTGCTTAACTTCTAATATCAAACAGAATCTGGTGCCTTTGGATATTTATACCCTTGATGATTTATGATCAATTCCTTAATTCACTTCTCCTAAACAAAGTTTAACATTGTTCATTTTCAAGATCCCGTCTTCCCACTCACAAATAAAGAACGTTGTAAGCTTGAAAATAATTCATTCATCGCTTAGGTACTAAAAAAATGAGGTGAAGATCTTTTTATAATGAATTTGCATGACAAGCTGATAAGTAAACAAGTGTACTCCATATGAAGTAAAAAAAAAGTTTGGTTTTAGTTAGTACCTCCAATCTATACCAAGCTTTTCATACAGCATACTTCTATATGTTAAAAATAATCTAAGAGCAAAACAGCATAAGCCATGATTTATAATGTATGCTCTATTGATAGTTCATTGTAGAGCAAACCCACTGAATCAGTGGAATTTACATATGTGTTGACTAAATAATACTATGTAAAAAATGATTCAATCAATCATTTCCAGTTCAGTCTACTAGCAGAATTTAGGTCCTTGAGAAACTCTGATATTGTATTTCTGTGCTTTTGTACTGCAGAAAAATCCTGCCAATTGAAAGGTTGGCAGTTCAATCCTGGGTTGGGGTGAGCACCCGCCTCTAGCCCCAGCTCACCTGCCCACCTAGCAGGTTGAAAGCAGAAATGTGAGTAGATAAATAGGTACAGCTTTTAGTGGGGAGGTAATAAAGGCACCTTTAAAAATATTGATCAGAGGAAAGCTCCTCAGCATGGAAGATGGAGCAACAGCACCCCTTCCCCCTCCATGGCTGGAGTTGAGCACATCCTTCAAAATGCCGGAAATAAGATGGGAAAAATGGCCTTTACCTCTGTTTGTGTTGTCTGTCCTTGTTAATGGTATAATTGGCATTGAATTTTTGCCATATGTGTTTTCTGTAAGCAACTCTGAGTCCCCTTCAGGGTGAGAAGGGCGGGGTATAAATACTGTAAATAAATAAAATATTGTTCCTTATGGTCTGACAGTCTGAAGTTGACCCCCAACGATTTGCTACCTGAGAAAAAGAACAGGAAGCTCCCCCCCCTCCCGTCTCATGAGCAGATTTTTCTTCAATAGTGACCAATGGAATAGGGTCTTCATGACATCTGTAGATTGGTGGGGAAGGCATAAAAGGCAGTTCACAAGAAATATATTTGTCTACTCTGATACTTAGCACTACTTTCTAGCATCTGTCACCTGAGATTATTACTTCATTTTGCTTAATGGCTGGGCGAGTTCCACAATCTCATTCAGGGGGAGATTATTTTATTTAGTCAGTGGGGGTTGTTCTGTTAAAGAGACGATAAAGATTTGCCTGGTACCAATTTTTCATGTACTTTAAAATGCTTTCAGGCCTCTAACCCTGGACAATTTGAGAATGATACTGATGCATGCTGGCTACGAGGACAAGTTCCCGAAACAGTTATTTGTCATGGTCGAGTTGGGATTAACACAGATGCACCAGATGAAGCTTTGGTTGTTTGTGGAAACATGAAAGTTATGGGAGCAGTCATGCATCCATCTGACAGTCGAGCCAAGCAAAATATCCAAGAGGTGAGTGCAACAAATAAATAACTATATAACTGCAGCAGCTAATATGATGAGCAAAAGAAGCAGGGCCTTTTCAGTGGAAGTCCCATCTATTTGTGATTCTGTTCCTGAAGATGCACAATTGGCTCTTTCTTTGAATGTGCGGCTTGATGACCTTTATGTTCCAAATATCCTTATTTCAACTCAGTAAGAATGGTGGAATGTCCTTGTTGCTTGTGCTTACTATTGTGGGTAAAAATTTAAAGACAGGTTTTAAAGATAATTGCATTTTAATATTTTAAAATTACCATATCTTACTTGTTAATTTGTTTTAGTGAACTTTCTTTTATAGACATTTGTGACTTAGACATTGCTATACGTGCCTGAGATTGTGAGCAGCTAATTTTTGACAAAGCTTTGCTCATGAGCGATGAACTAGATAGGTCTCAGCCAAGCAGTATGGGTAGAAATCCAAAACATTGCTTGCTAGGAACTCTTCTGGCCCAATGTCGTCTATTCAGGCCAGAGCTCAGAAAGATTACTCTTTGGATTGCAACTCCCATAATCAAAGGTTACATCTTGAGTGTAAGGTTAGTTGACGGACGGGCTGCTTATTCTTTTAAAAAGCGTGTTTGTGTCTTGGAAAGAGTAGGAGTGGCTGGGCATGTTTGTTAGTGAGCAGCACAAAGTTGCTAGTGAGGCAAAGGTTTAATAATCCAGCATCCTGCAGATACTCGTAGTCTTTCAATCAGCACTGTTTCGCATGATATGGTCAGTGTAGACCAGGCATGGGCAAACTAAGGCCCAGGGGCCGGATGTGGCCCTCTGGGCAATTACCTCAGGCCCTACTCATTTACTTGTCTTCTTGGCATAAGGACACAGCGGCCTGCTATATCCTAATGCCAAAAAGACAGGGGAGGAAGGCACGCAGCAGCTGAGAGCCCTTTGGAGCACTCTCAACCACTGCATGTCACCCTCCTCCCAGCATAAGGATGATGTGAGTGGCCCCATCCTTATGCCAGGAGGCCAGCTCAAGGAAGGCACGTGGTGGCTGAGAATGTTCCAGAGGGCTCTTAGCTGCCACCTGTCTCACCCACCTCTTGGCAAAATGCCAAGAGGACAGCCCGAGGATCAGGGCAGTCGCCGCATGGCCCACATTCCTCCCAGCATAAGGATGGGGCAAGCATCCCTGTCTTATGCTGGGACGACAACATGAGGATGATCCAGGCCCTGCCCCACCTCTCCAGGCCCTACTCCTCATGGGCTCACCCCACCCAGTGTGAGAGCGACCCCCCCACCTCAAGCCCGGCCGTCCCGGCCCGGCCTGCTATGTGGCCTCAAGGAAAAAAATTGCCTATGCCTTGTGTAGACCCATATAATGCTGTTTGAATTGCAGTATATGGTTCTACACTGACCATATAATGCAGTTCAAACTGCATTATTTGCAGTGTAGATACAGCCCTAGTAGCACTTAATGGCTCAACCTCCAGAATTTGACTTGCAGACACTTACGTCCATAATCTATATTCGACACAGACTAGTTCTATAACCCACCTTAGCTGTTCTCAAAGTCCTACAGTTGAGTTGCATCATGTAGTATTTTTGTATAGACAGAAAGCATTGTGTGCACCAGATATTGATCAATCCTTTCCAATCCTCACTACATCTAGAAAAGTTGTTTATGGGAAGGTCCCCTGGAATAATGCACAGCAAGACTCCTGTAACTGTGGAACTTATACCTGCTGTTTCACTTATCCTTGCATGGGGGGGGGGGGGGGGGGTAAATTGTCTCTCTAGGAATTTACTAGGTTCTCCATTCCAGCTGGAACTTATTTCCTGCAGATATGGCAGTCATATAGGCTGGACAGAAATGAAGAGATTTCTGGAGGGCACCAGAGGACCTTCTATATAACTGTGGTAATATAGTTCCATTTTAACTGCCATGGCAACATCCTATAGAGTCCTGCAATTTGTAATTCAGTTACGCTCAGGAGATTTCTATCTGAGAATCCTAAGTAGCCCTTTCCCTTTACAGCAAATTTCAGGATTACATGGGATATTATTATTGCAGTTGAAGTTGAACCATTGTGCTACAATTGTGATTGTGCAGTATGAAAGGTCCTGGGTTGGGAAGTCTGGTACAGGATGGCTACGGTAAGTAGGAGGAAATATGCAGAAACTGGATTCACATAACTCCCCATGCATGAGTGGAAACATTCTGGATAACACAGAGCCACCATTGGGATGTATTGGATATAGGAGAGGGATGCTGGTTAATAACAATATGGAAAATTAACTGCAGCCACCTTAAACTTCAAAAGCATGTGCACATAAAAACTTTTGGCATGAATAAACCCTGTTAAATATTTTAACATGCAGTGCCTTGTCTTTGGTCAATTAGGTTGATACGCACGAACAGCTGAGAAGAATAGCACAGGTGAGACTTGTGGAATATGACTACAAGCCTGAATTTGCATCTGCTATGGGAATTAACCAGATCCATGAAACAGGTAACCACTAACCAGCCAACAAATCCACTACTCTAGAGCTTTAGATACACAGTAGAGTCTCACTTATCCAACATAAACGGGCCAGCAGAACGTTGGATAAGTGAATATGTTGGATAATAAGGAGGGATTAAGGAAAAGCCTATTAAACAAATTAGGTTATGATTTTACAAATTAAGCACCAAAACATCATGTTATACAACAAGTTTGACAGAAAAAAATAGTTCAATACGCAGTAATGCTACGTAGTAATTAGTGTATTTACGAATATAGCACCAAAATATCACGATGTATTGAAAATATTGACTACAAAAATGCGTTGGATAATCCAGAATGTTGGATAAGCAAGTGTTGGATAAGTGAGACTCTACTGTATATCTAAACTATACATTGCTCTCTGTGTCCCTTGTATAATTCTTCCCAAGGATTAAATTAATTAATAATTATAGGTATTGTATGCTGCCTTTGAAATCAATCCCCAACACTCTCTGTATGCAATGAAAATCTAAATACAGAGAGAATGTAAAAACTGTGTATAGGTGGCTAGTATTGAACTGGGGACTCTCAGAACTCCTAAAATATGGAATAAATCCACTTTCGTCTCAACTGTGTGGAGACCCACTGAATCTACAGAACTCAAATAAGCGTTGATTGACCCAGTTTCCATTGAGTCAGTGAATCCACTGTAGTTGGAATTAACAATTGTGATTTAGGCCTAAATGACTCCAGAAATTATAAAATGCATTGTAAAACATTACAGTTGTACCTTTACACTTGAGAATGAATTAAATGGCCTATTACCTGGCACTTTGGTTGATGAGTTGTTCCACAATTTGAATGTTACCACCAAGAAAGCAGGGCAGGCACAAACGTCTGTGTGCCACAGCATAAAGTAACATTTGGGCCGGGAGGAATGAGCCACAGGGCTACATGTAATCATTATAATCTAGGTAAGCATCTGTTTCTGTCCCTATAGATCAGTGGTTCTCAACCCGTGAGTCCCCAGATGTTTTGGCCTTCAATTTCCAGAAATCCTAACAGCTGGTAAACTGGCTGGGATTTCTGGAAATTGTAGGCCAAAACACCTGGGGACGCACAGGTTGAGAACCACTGCTATAGATCATCGGCTGAAATCTTCTCGGGTTCTCCAGAGGTCTCAGATGACAATGCAATCATTCTGTGGATGGCTCTATACAGACCTTTATCTCAGGGCTGATCTGGAGTGATGAATGCTGGATTGGCCACAGGATGACCGCCTGTCCCCTGGCTTCTGCTGTGGAGGTGGGAGGGAGTTCTAACTGTCTGGTGATGCCAAACCCAGTTCAGCCCCACTGGACATCCAACTTTGCCATCACTCTTCTCTTTTCAACATTGCAGTGACCAGTGGGCATGATATAGCTGAAGTGATGCCAGCTGGGGATTAGTGTGGGAAGGGGGAAGAGGAATCAGCCCTCCTTTCCCCCTTCCTTTTCCCAAACACCAACAAGCATCACTAGTCAAAGGGCAATTGATACTCGCCATGTTGTGCTCACTGCAATGAAAAGAACAGGAGGGGAATGGCAACTATCTGATTCCAAGTAATATGGGATGGGCATGTAAATAGTTGTGCCCAGTTTCATCTCAGAACCAGCACAAATGCTTACACAGGTTCAAGTTGCAGTTTGCTCTGGATTCATGAGGAGAATTTGGAAGAACCTCCAACTTTTGTTAATGTGGTTCAAGGCTGCATTAACTCGGGTCAGCTTCATGAATCATATAGCTGCCAGAGAACTGATTTTCACTCCTTTCAATGTAGATGTAACCAATATCTGGCTGCAGGGAGAGAGCTGGACATTCCCTGCATGCTCTCCATTAGACATGCAGTGGTTGTGGAACCTTAATAATGGCAAGGGGTTTGTTTTGGGTTTGGCCATTGTGGAAGGAAATAGCAAGCTTTGTAAGAGTCCACCAGTGTATACCACTAACTGCATGACAGCCATTTGGTGCCATTGCACATTATTTTCTCATTGGGCGTCAGTGCACAATGCACATGTAGTTGTGCAATGTTACAGTTCTGTAACAAGGTGGCCTAGCACAACGAAAGCATAATTCTGTGAGTGTAAATATCTACTACATTTCTTTGATGTGGGGATCTTGGCTAATCTTTTGATTAGTCCAAAAAAAGAGTTGTACTGCTTTTGATTGTGCTCATGCCCTTGTTTTTGTAAACAGGAATAATTGCTCAAGAAGTTCAAGAACTTTTACCCAGAGCTGTAAGATCTGTTGGAGATGTTGTGTGTGAAAATGGAGAAAAAGTTGATGATTTCCTGATGGTTGATAAGGTAATTTTATTGCTCAATTCGCAACAGTGGCCACCCCAGGCCGAAGATTTGGAGAATCATGAAAGGGTAGCTAATTTTTAGGTATTCAAGTGGTTGTTCCTGCCAGAGAGTGAAAGAGATGTGTTTATGTGGTTCCAGGTACCCAAATTTGTTGGCTGTGTGAACTAGGCATGCATACTGATGTCTCTGTAAGTTCATTTGCTGCTATTCAGACTGCATTTTTAATAGATTCTAAGTTGTGCATGCTGAGAGTATTTAAATAGATGCCATATACTTTAAGTCTTGCCCAGATGGGGCAAATATTTTGAAAGGTTATAGGGTTTGTTCAGGGCCGTAGCCATTTGGGGGGGGGGTGTTTGAAAATTTCGGGGGGGGGGGTTTAACCCCTAGCACACACCCCTCCCCGCTACAAACCTGTCAATATCTGCTTGAGATAATGCCTGGAGGGACTCTTAATGTTTTGTGTCTCATAGACTTAGCATGGGGATTTGGTTAACAAGTTAAAATTCATAAGTAAACCAGGGTTTTTTTTTATAACCTGAAAAATTTCAGGGGGGGGGGTTGAACCCCTAAAACTGCCCCCTCACTACAGGCCTGGGTTTGTTGCTGTAGTTTTGGGATAAAATGCTTTTGTTGTTCTGGATTATTTGCTGATAATTCCAAAACCCTCCAAGTGATTCCAGATGACATTTTTATCACGCTATCGCTAGGCTTCCTTCAATGGAATATTATGATAACTTCATATGACCTCTGTTGTGCCTCTCATTTGTTTTTCTCTGCGTTTTATGTCTCTCCCTCCCCCCAGAGAAAAAAAGATGGAATGGCCAGACAGTGCTTTCCGACTGCTAGTGTGAACATCTCACTATCTAGATGTGTGCCGAATTGGGGTTTCATAAGATTTTGCAGCCCAATAAATCTATATGCCCTCTCCTCATATAGCCTATTTTTTTATGAGGAGGATTTGGCCATGAATCTGTTGCCCAACCGGGAAATGGTGCAGCTTCATTCCATTTATGCAAGAAACAAGGGGTTTTTATGACTCCAAGTGCATGAGTGTTTTGTAGACAACTCTTTAGTAAACCAAGCGTGAAACATCTTATATCTGTTAATTGTGTGGGCTTCGCATGCAGCATCGGATTTATTTATGCTACATATTATATGTGGTTGTACATTATCGCTACCAGCAAAACAGAACATCTCTGTGCACCATTTACAATGGTGGTTCTGTATGGCTTAACATACTGCAGCAGCTTAACGACAGATGGAACAATAGCCACTTTATTCCAAGTCTAAATGGTAGCGTTCATGTTACACATTAGCATGGGAAAGCAATTCAATCAAATGCAGCATTATGCATAATATGATGTTATGGGGCATTTGCATATTCTATCCCCCCCCCTAATTGGACCAATATGAATGCCAGTCTGCAATTCTAAACAGAAACAAGAGAATACACTGGTTTCCCCTAGTAAGTAAGACAGTAGAGATCCAGTGTGGCATAGTTGTTTACATGTTGGACTACAACTCTGGAGACTAAGTTTTGAATCCCTGCTCGGTCATGAAAACCCACTGGGTGATCCTGGGGAGGTCATACACTCTCAACCTCATAGGGTCACCTTAGGGTCTCCCTAATTCCAAAAAGAGTTGGAGACACACAATAGCAACTAAGGGAAAGAGAAACACTGACCTCCTTGGAGGAAGGAAGGGACTAAAATAACTTTCCCAGTAACTTTTCTAATACAGGAAGGCAATCCCTAAAGAAAAACAAGGGGCAGGGAAGTCTAACTATAAATCTCCTTGAGATGTTTTCATGGGTCATCACCTATCTTCTCCCCACCAATGTCTCTTCAGTGGCATGCATCTTTCTTAGCTAATAAATAAAGAGATAAAAAATAAATAAATAAATTAGCCTTTCTGAAATAGCATAAGGGAGACTCTTTTTCCATCTGTCTTTCTCTCCCTTGGGTGGTTGTGTTGGACTTGCAAGATAAATAGCTCAGCTGAGCCTGTCTGCACCATCTGATACGCACAGAACGTACAGTGTAGTAGGGAATTCTGAATCTTTCAATGGGGAAACAGTTTGTAGAAGAAAAACATTTAAAAACCTCAGCTGCCTGCCATGATATATTTAGTGTTTGAGCACAACATTAATTCAAAACAAATGTTTTAGCGTGGTGGTGCACAGTGTCCTCTCATTAACTGCTGCTTTCCCTGCACAAGTGCTCTGCAGTCTGCACCAATCTACTCCAGATGGGACATATTTTAAGTATTTTACATCTATATGTATACTTATTGAAATATTTACTGATCCAGCAGAATGATCTTCTACTTTGAATTAACTTGTGATGGTATTTCATATATTTGAGGACTCTCCAGGGTGGAATTGAAGAGTGAGACATGAGGACCAGTATGCAAACATCTGCACAACTAATTCTATGGTTCCAAATGAGCTTTGTGGTTGTGTTCCCACTGCTGTCTGCCAAAGCACTTTTGAAACTGAGAAGAGTCTCAAAAGCAGCTTGTAATACAGTATTTGGTAGATAGGGAGATAGATTTTCATTTTAAATAAACTGGAAGCAATAATTTCAGCATTTACTCTAGGATCTGTACCAGTACTTACAGGCATTACTTTTTGGACTACAACTCATGGAATAATCCAGCCAACAGCATGTTAAAATGTTTCTAAACTTTGCACAAATTCTTGCATTTACTTTTTTGCTTTTTGGGGCTGCAGCTAGCACAGCAGGTTAAACTGCCAGCTACTGAAAATCTTGTCGAATGGAAGGTCAGCAGTTCGAGCCGCGGGTTGGGGTGAGCTCCCGCTATCAGTCCTAGCTTCTGCTTACTTAGAAGTTCAAAAACAGCAATGTGAGTGGATAAATAGGTACTGCTTCAGTGGGGAGGTAAAAAGGCACCCCTGAAAGAATGCTGGCAAAATTTGATCAGGAAGGCGTCCATGGACAACTGCATCCTTGGTGTGGAAAATGGAACAACAGCTTCTCCCCATGGCTAAATCGAGCATAGCCTCCAGATAGAGTGGAATATAAATAAAGTATATTATTCCTTTTTTGCTTTTAGTTGATTAATTTGTTGTGACTCAGATGGAACCTCAGAGTGACTCTGATGGGGATTATGGGATTCAGGTTCAAAATGATTCTGATGGGAATTATAGAATTCAGGTTCAGAGTGTTCCTGTTGTAGAAGATGAGGAAGAGGGAGTCTTTCCCACAGCAGGGAATAGTGTTGATGATACTGAAACTCTGCCAGGTACAAATTGACTCAGAAAAGGAGGACAGTTCTCAGTCTGATAGCAAGCAGATTGACACTAACGAGCTGGCTGGCCTTGATGAAACGGAATCTTTAGATGGAGCTGGCCGTTTGGAATTCAGGATTCGAAGGAGTGTGAGAATAGCAAACAAGAAGAAGGCCAGAGGCCAAAGAAATGCTTTCATGTTTTGCAAAGGGTATTAAAACAGTGTGTTGGGAGACAAGCCTTTGTCAAAGCAACGTCTCGCTCAAGCCAAGAAGCAAGCTCTCGTTTTCCTGGATTATCTTGCAGCCTTTGTGTGTTCATGTTCATGGGACTTTGTCATGCTCTATTGGGACCTTGTTTATTCCTTACGATTTCTTGGATTATTCTTTGAAGCCTTGTTTTTTAACAATCTTTTGGAACTTTACGTTTGCTTTTAAAGAACTATTTATTTTCTATTTCCTAATAAACTACAAAAGACTTCATCCCGTGTGCAGCCTGGTGTATATAGCAAGGTGAAACTAATCTGAGGTGCGACAGAATTGACTTCTTCCCTCTTTGTTTTCCAGGACCAAATTTTTATGGAAAATGTGGGTGCTGTGAAACAGCTCTGCAAATTAACAAACAATCTCGAAGTGAGGATAGAAGAGTTGGAAGGATGGAATAAAACACTGGCTAGACTGAAACGGACCAACAGCTATAAGTCAACGACAACTACTGAAAACAACCCAATGAAGTATGTAAATTTCTCAGTGCAAGATATAAACCATAGCTTGACACACACTATTTATGAACAAGTGAGTTGACCTGAATTACTCTGATAATTAAAAGAAATACAGAAATATTTTCAGGTTTTTTTTAAAAAGAATGTGGTTTGGATAACATTGTTATATTGTGTCAAGCTCCAAATTATGTTATTACAGTTTTAAATAAGTACTTCCATATCCAACAGGGGAAACCCCACATTAATAATTTTTCAAAATTTCACAGCCTTACAATTTTATTTTTTATCACATCCCATTTTCTAATGAAATGTATTCTTGCAACTTCCACTGAATAAATAGGAATGTATAAGCGTAAGCGATGTTGAACAGCATCCATCTGTTCATGCCAAAGATAAATTTCGCCTGCTGAAATTTAGACTTCTATGATACCTCATCCTTGCCAATTTGACCGTCCTGATATTCTTCTTTTTGATTTGTTACTTACTGTTATGATGAGCTAGAAAAATAACACATGTTTTTGACATTTCAGGAAATTTAGCCAAGTTGGTTCTTACATACCACCAAGAAAACCAGTCACCACAAAACCTAGCAAGGTGAGGAAAACCAAACATGCAGATTGTGAAGGGATACACTACCTTTTAAAAATATTATAATATGAGTTTTTAAATAATTGAATGGTTTTAAAGAAAGGGCTTTCACAGAGTTCTATACTGTTTTCAAGAGTATTGTTTTCACTATTTGTATTATGTGTTTTAAATTGTTTTGAGTGTTGTTAATACTTTGATTCCATTTTAAGGTTGCCTTTTTATGCTTTAATTACATTGTACAGATGGCCTTCTGTATCCATAGATTCGGCCACCATAGCCTGAAAATATATCTCCCAAAAATCTAAAAAGGCAAACTTTGATTTTGCATTTTTATTTAAGTGACATGATTTACTATGCTGTTGGATATAATGGAAATCAAACATCCACAGGTTCTGGTATTCACAGGGGGTCCTGGAACCAAAATCCAGCACATGCCATGAACCTATTGTATTTGTTTTAATTTTGAAGCCTCCTTGAGTCTCAGTATGGAGAAAAATATGGGATATAATTAATATTACTGCTACTACTACTACTACTACTACTAACAGGCCCATGTAGTGCAATAATGTGAGTGTTGAGCTGGGATGTGGAAGGCATTGATGCTTTCCCTCATTGTGCCATGAAATTCACTGGGTGCCTCTGGTCCAATTATTCTGCTGCTTGTCATCCGTGGTATTTTGCTGATGAACTGTTTTAGAAGTGTGGAAAAATTGGGAGAAATCATCTTCTGAGTTCTTGATGCACATGGAAACAGGAGAAAATCCGCATTTACATGTGGGATGGGATCTGTCAGATTTGCCAGTGTTGAATCGTGTCAATGACATGGAGGAATGGGCGTTCCTATGGGCGGGCTACTACTGAGCACTCATACTCCACTTCTTTTCCAAAATCCTGCTACATGAGCCTGACACGGTAATTTTTAAAAAAATGAACTAGGAATAATGTAATTTTAAGATATCACCATTTTGCTTTTGCTATATTTTCTCCTTCTTTGTTTTTGAAATTGCACTATTTCTAGCTTTTTAACTTTGTTAAAAAGAATGCAGAATGGGTGGGGGCTTGTGTGATAAAACAAAACATGGATCATTTCGGAAGAAAGGGTTGAAAATATGCATGTGTGATGGGATTTGAAAAATGAAACGATTTCTTTTTAAACGCAGTGGGATATATGCTATAGTAAGGGTCTCATCACACTCGAGGATTTATCCACTTTAATCCACTTTAAATGCTGTGTCTGCCTCCTGAAGAATTCTGGGGTTGTAGTTTAGGGAGGGTCCTTTAAACTACTCATCCAGAGAAGCCCTGGACCTCCTTAAACTACAAAACCCAGAATTCTTCAGGAGGCAGACACAGCATTTAAAGTGGATTAAAGTGGATAAGTGCTCAAGTGTGATGAGGCTCTAAAAAGATATCCCCTCCCCCCCCCCCCCCCAGTTTTTCATACCTCATGGGATGAGGTCCTTACTTCTGAACAAACGTAGTTCCATAGCAAAAATAGATAAGGTGCACACCTCCAAGGTTCATCTGTTTTTCCTATCAGCCAATGGGCAATGGAGGTTATGACTGATATGAGCAGGCAGTGCAGAAACATTGGAAGAAAATGCTACAAATTTCCAGCAGTCTAAAGGACAGCTATCAGTCTGCAGTATCGGGAAATAATAATTTCTTCCAGAGTACTTTTAGTGCTTGTTATATAATATATGTTGACAGATAGCAACAGGACTATAATATGATCATTAATATTTGTCCATTTACAATTTACTTTCTAGTCTAGCTTACTGTTTGATGCAAAAGATCTAGAGCCAAGAGAGTGGTTGTCTAAATCTATGCTTTTAGACCTGGAACAAGACAGAGCCTGGATAGTTTGGGGCATTTCCGTAAAACATTGTGTACAAAGTTCTTGCAATGTTTCATACAGGCAACTCTGAACTTTTTCCCTGTCTTCTTCTCTTTTAGGTTTGTTTTCCAGCAAAAAAACAGTCATGGACCAGCTATAGGATTTTCCAGATAATAGTAATTGCATTGGTTGCTGTGATGGCCCTTTGGTAAGAAAAACATACTAACTAGATGTAATTTTTGTTGTTTTAATCAGCGTTTCCAGATAAACAAACTATAATTATGTATGGGTGTCAGATGTAATTTATTAAAATATATGTACACAGACATTGTTATTGTTCTGTTCCTTTAAATTGTTTACAACTTATAGCAATCCTAAGGTGCCATAAGTCAAGTTTTCTTTGAAAGGTTTTTTCAGAGGTGGGTTGTCCTATCCTTTCTCTGAGGGTGAGAAATGTGACTTGTCCAAGGCCACCCAGTGGGTTTACTGGGCTGAGTGGAGATTCAAGCATTGGTATCCACACTGACTCTATGCACACATATTATCAATAATTTTTTTTAAAGTCAAAATATTTACTTTGATGTTATTCTGGTACATGAGGCAGAAAAATCACATACACAACTCTTCCCTATCCGTGTTAATCAAGTTGGGTTTATTTGACGTATTTAAGAGGGAGGGGAGATTGTGAGAACCTTTTCTAGCTTTTCTGTGTTCCTGTTGTATATAAGTACAAGCCTCTGTTTGTAAAATTAATATCTCATTCCAGCATTATGACCATATGCACCCTTTATGTACTGAGCATCCCAGAACAAGACGTGGTCCAATCTGGATCCAGGCAAGTAACCAATATATTGTTCATATGAGCTTTAATTCCTTCCATGTGTAATACTCTGGGTAGATAGCAGATTATTTAAAGCATTCAAACATTTACTGTAAAATGGTACCAGGCTGCATATTAGAAAGATTGCCTCCAAGGGAGTTGAATTCTGCTCTTGTGTGAAATAGGGATATAAAGAATACTTGCAAATTTTATCATCCTTAACAAAAATGAAATTGCTAAAGACTTTTTGGAGTCTTTTTTGAGGGGTAAATAGTGTTTTCATCACTGTCTCTGAAGTTCAAAAATGGTCCAAAACTTGAACAATTCTTGTAATTGTGCATAGCGGGAAGAAAATTATTGCAAGTATTCATTCTTGCATGCAGGTAGGAAAGCGAGAGCTACAGCAGCTGATACGACAGTAAAAGCTGCAGTTGGGTGCTGTATTTTTTTGTTTCTCTCTCTTTTAAAAAGATGACATTTCTGTTGTCTTGAAGTATTCAGTGGAATTCCCAGCACCCCCCACCAACTCATATGGTTCAGCAGATTTGATTCATATCAGATTCCTTGGCTATTCTTCCTTCTCTCTGTATAAGTTACAGAGTATAGATAGTTACAGTATGTATTTGAAGCACTGTTCTTCAACCACCTCAAAACAATTTATTGAATTAATAGTGGGTAAAACAAAACAGGAGGAACAAAGCCTTGGATATTACCAATCATCAAAAGGCAAGAAAGTCCTGTCTGGATATACACAAGTACAGTTTTTTTTTTATATAGACATGATTCTTTCAGTTCTTTATATGAAGAACAGGTGTTGTAGCTCAGCAGCAGTCACAACAGCCAGGGGCTGATGGGTTCCCTGATGACTTAAGAGTCAGACTAGATTTTGTGCTTTCCTGGGATTCCTTCTGATGCAGGCCAAGAAAGTGAAACCGTGTCAGAAAGAGATGCAGGGCCTGAGAATGTAATTGCTTCTGAACCTCAAGGCCAGGCACAAGAGTTGGAATCATCCTGTCTAGATAAGGAGTCTAGTGAAGACGTCACGTACTGAAGAGAAATTCTCATGGGAAAAGCACCTGATCATACTGACCTCAACAAGGAGGCATGTTTGCAGATTAGAGCAGATAGCCAGCTTCGTAGATCAACATGGCTTTGTGGGAAGCAGAAATTGCAGGGCAGACATAATGCTTTCATCTCTGTTTATTAGGAGCTAACAGAGCCTCTGATTTCAGTTCAGGCAACATGGCTTTTAGGTACGGCTAGGCCTGGATTCTCTAGTTCCTGTTTCAAGTCTTTGTTTTGGGATTCAAACATTCTGGAAGTTCTTTATGTTCTTGTTTTTTTATTCTTGTTCAAGTTTTGCTTATGGATTCAAGCTGCTTTTGTATTTTTGAACTGTCTTGTTTTTGGAATTACCAGAGACAATTGATTTGTGACTTTTTGGATTCTATCCATTATTTTCTTATCCCTGCTTTCTATTATATATATTTTGTGTGATTTTGCAATAAACTGTTTGCCTTTACTCTGGACTCTTGTGTGATGCTATGGTCATAGGTGGCTTCAGGCCTGGGGTGCAACAACAGGATGCTATATTGGGATGAGCCTGTGCACATATCCTTTATACATATTCTTTCAATACATCCTGAGAAAGAGAGCCATCTAAACTACTCAGTCCTCTCTCTCAAGCTTTGCTCCAGTTAACAAAAATGGAGAAGACAGGAAGTAAAAGTAGAGTTCCACAGAATGAGCTACTTGATTTGTCATAGTGGGTGGATAAAAGCTTTAGAATTATTTAAAAAGAAGGCATATATCGATCAAGATGTCCGGAACCAATCCTGAGCAAAGGAGCTGATGAAATCTGCCAGTTACCCAATTATCTACAGTGTGATGAGATCTGAATAGCAAGTGGCTATTTGACGGCTACACCACACAGATTCCTTCCTCCCCAGCTCTTTCTGCCTTTGACAGAATGTGTGTCAATCTTCAGTTGGCATCAAGAGGCAGCAGTCGGCAATGTTAGCATAGAGATGCGCACAGCAGTAGGACCTATGAGATGTCACACTTAAGGAACAAAACTAGCAGTTAAAGTTACAAAAAGCTTTATTCAAGAAAATTACATGACTGATAGTAACGAGATTAGGATCCTTCCTCTTGCTAGGCTAAGCTCATTCTAGGAAAATGAAGGAAATGGAAAATTTCAGGAAGGGGGCTAGAAACTAGTAAGGGGAGTAGCCCAAAGAATATCAGTCTAAACACCAAAAGTGTGGGCAGGACAGATAAAGAGAAAGAATGAGTCAAGGGACGGGCTTTCCTATGAAACTTTCTAAAACCCTGTCTTCTGAACTATCCATTTCCCATCATGAGGGCTATCTTTTTATGTAAGCATTGTTGAATCCCAACAGTAAACATTTGCTCTGAGAGCACTCACTTCATTGCATTTGTGTGAGAGATCTTCCTGTTTTATCATTTGGTGCAGACAATTAAACATACTTATATATCCACGTTACTATCCCATTGGAGTATTTGCCACTAATATTATTTTATCACTCTTTCCTAGCATGTCGACTAGTCGGATAACAATCCCTCCATCCATCACTCTGCCAGGTACTGCAATATAAACTCTTACCTGAGCCTGAAAAATGTCAAGCAACCATTATTGAGAAATTTGAAACTATACAATGTGACCCTAAAATTAGGTGTTTGCGGAGGATAGCAGGAGAAGGAGGAGAAATGAAAACATTGACCTAAATAAGAATTTTTAGCACTTCAAAGAATGAGACAGTGCACATATCTAGAACTCTTAGCCCTACTCTGTATTTGGTTGATACTTTTTCCTGCCCTCCTGTTTTGGATGCCTATTTTTTTTCCAAATTCTCAACAGCAGTGTTAAGTTACTGCAGTGCTAGAAATTTGGGAAGTCGAGGAATATTTCATGGGGAGCAAAGGTATCATTGGCAGACAATACCTGAATCTTTCCCACAGTTCTCCTCTTAGTATCAGGCATAGAATTTTACATACTTAGAATAATAGCTTGAGTTTGGGAGCTAAAGGAAATCTTTATGGCATACAGTTAAAATCATAATTGCCAATGCTACATTAAAGAAAAATTAGTCTGGGGTATGGAATTAAAATTTCAGTTGCATATGTTGCTCCTTTTGTAGAACTGGAGGGCAAACACTGAAGTGGAAGAATGTTTCTATTAAACAAAAAAGATCTGTACAAATATGAAAACTTTGTATAATGTATTTGAGTTTTAGCATTAGATACAAAATTTGGGATTTTATTTAATATGGATAATTATGCGTGTTACTGAAGGATTTCTTCTGTTGCAGTGACCATCACTAGATACAAAACGATGCCTCCAAACCCAAGACCAACCAATATCATCCCTGAAGTGAATTTCTGTGACATTTTACCTTGTCACAGAACTTACTGCTGCCCAATGCATCAGGGAGAAAGAAGTGAGCTGAACTACCTGACAATTAATGCAAAGGAAGAAAGTAAGTTAAATCAGGAATAGATGTATTGCTGTTGATCAAGAGAAGGATGAATATACCTAGCAGTCTTTTTGTGATAATGATAACATTTTCCCATAGAGTATGAAAATATTAAATTGTTGCTCATGAGTGATTTTTCTCTGTTGTTATGGCTGTTCAAATGCTCAGTAATAATCGGGTAGAGAAAAATATCAATTAAAAAAGAAAGCATGAACTGACTTAGGATTGCAAGCTGTTAAACAATAATTATCAATCAACAGGTAATTTCCAAACCGGTGGCCAAATTTAGATTGCAGCAGATAAAAACAGCAGCTTAAAAGCTAACAATATTTTGTGACCCAAGCTCTCACTGCTAGAAACCATTGCAGCTGATGAAATGAGATATATTCTATAAGAGTTAATGTGAAAATAAACTTTGTTAGCTTCCACTGGGCTGTACAACCCTTTGTTGTTTTAAGACAAGATAACTTTGCCAAGTATTTCTGGCTTTCTTGCCTTTCCTTGAAGACGCTTAGGTAAGGAATTTCAGAATCTACCACATGGTTTGCCAGGTTTTATGGCATTGTAAAGGAAGCCTTTTAAAGTGTCACTGAATGCTTTGCTAAATGTTATGATATTTTAAAGGAAGCCATTCTTTTTCTCATGTCAACTTCTTGGCATATCTGATCAAGGTTACACCTGTGTTCTGTGGATGCACACTGGAAGCTTAGATTCAGGCTGGCTCTATGAGCAGGCAGTAGACAGTGCTGTAGGCTTGCCACTGTTCCTAGTGAATGTTCAGGTTATTTTCCTCTGTTGGAGGATAAGCAATCCGCACAACCATTCAGAGTTGTCTGTATATTATGTGTGCTGCAGGATACTGTTCTGACACTAGCATTAAAGTAAGAGTCATCTGCTAGTCCAGTCTGCTTTTGCACAGGGATTGGTCAGACCTTCTCTTCCACTTAAACCAGTTCTGTTCAAAAATATAAGCAGGTTCATCACTTTGAGAGAGGATTCTGCTCCATAAGTGATGCTCTTCTCATTGATGAACCTCAGTTAGGTCACTGAGAAAGTCCAAGATTCTCCAGAACATGATTTAAAAAATTGAATATGTCAGAATTAAATCTCGATAGTTCTGTTTTACTTAAATAATTGGTTATAATCTATGTATGAGAAAGGGAAGCAAACTCTCGATCAGCGCTGTCTACATGTGCATGGCTGCTTTCCACAATATGAGAACACTGACAACACAAACGGGTCTCTGAATCACATGGGGAGCCTTCACATGTAATCGAGTTCTCCCCTTCCAGTTTCATTTTTCATGTGAGGGGGAAACAACAATGGCGAGGGGGAGAATACTAACACAATCTCTTTCTGATACATTGGTTTTAATCCGATAATTGAATAGGCCAGTGGTTCTCAACCTGTGGATCCCTAGATGTCTTGGCCTTCAACTCCAGAAATCCTAACAGCTGGTAAACTGGCTGGGATTTCTGGGAGTTGTAAGCCAAAACATTTGGGGACCCACAAGCTGAGAACAACTTGAATAAGCCTTATATAGCTTTATTTCAGAAGTACATACTTTTAGTTGAACAAAACCTGAAGAGCTCACAATTAGCAGTTCTTTCATGCTGGAGGTCTTCAAGTAGAAGCTCAGTGTACTCATCTTTCAAGTTCTACAGTTTTCCTGATTGATTTTTCTAGATTGATCAGGGGATGAGATTAGACAATCAACACCAGCCTCTCAAGTTCTGATTCTGTTTCCCTCACTGGAGAGTTTTCTCTTTTCCACAAGAAATGGTCTGTGAAGTTTGGGCCAAGATTTTATCATAAACTGCATTGATCTGCAAACTTTTCTTTCAGATCTGTCCTTTGCTGACATTCTAGGAAAAGCCACATGGAAGTTCATTTTCTATGTGCTGAGAAATTCTGGATGGCTGGATCATATAATTGTTGCAATTCGTGACGGCACTTATGGTGATAAATGTTTATTCTTCCCCCAGGAAATAAAGGAAAAGAACTATCAGAACAAAACTGGATTGAGAAGCCTGACCTTGGAAATGACTGTGAGCCCTCCCGCCCCTTTAATCTTTAAAAAAAAAATCATTCCAGAACACTTTTATTGCTTTTATTAAAGCAAGGTTGGGGAAAAGTGGCTCAGAATCCTCCAGCCAAAATGGTTCTAGATAAAAGAGTTTGGGAGGTGTACTCCAAAATTTATTTTTTGCATGTTGTATTTGAGGCAGAAGAAGGATGATATATACTTTTCTGGTCACAACAACTATAAGAATAGTGGAGCCTTCCCTGCTCTTTCCCACACTGCACTCATTTTCTTTTTTCTGGTATCCCCTCTCTCACATCTCTTCATCCACCCAGAGAAAGAACAAATTGCTTAAGCTGACTTGATAGTTTCCAGAATGTTTTTGAAATTAGGCTGTGAGTGGCATAAATATTAAGTCAGGGACCTGAGGTTCCCCAACCCTGCTGTAAATAACTCCATTATCTGGGTTAGTGTGGTTATGTATATAGCTTATTGCTAGGGACAGCTTCTGTATCCATCAAGTACCTGTAGGTTTCATCATAGTTTCCTTGCTTTAAGGAAATCTATTTGATATGATTTGCTGAGTACTCTCCCACTGCTTTATGTTGCCAAAGAGAGCTGGTTTATTGCAAGAGGGAAGTCCAGCTGGGTTTTCACATGTTTCTCCTTCTTTTGTGGGTTCATTACACATTCTTATTACATGAACACATTTTTCACTATTTTAAGCACATGTCCAGGTTGGAAAGTCAAGAAAGCATAGTGGGTTCAAGGACCAATTTTCTATGCAAAGAATTATGCAACATCAAAAAGGTGTTGAGAACAGTTCTGCCCCATGATTCATATCCCTTGCATTTTAAATTTGTACAAATGGAACCTCAGAAAACTCAGCTCACATTTCTGTTTCTCTCATGGTATTCACAGCAATATCATAGGCTAAACATCCCTTATCCAGAATTGTGAAATCCAAAATCCTCCAAAATCCCAAATTGTCCACATGAGTCACTGAGGAAGTCACCTTTGTGTTCTGATGGTCCAGTTTATACACACTCATATGATACCCTGTTTCCCCAAAAATAAGACAGTGTCTTATATTAATTTTTGCTCCCAAGGATGTGCTAGGTCTTATTTTCAGGGGATGTCTTTTTTTTCCATGAAGAAGAATTTACATTTATTGTTGAATAAAAAATGAAAATGTATCATATACTCTGTTTTTTTAAATCATTTTTATTGAAAACTTTTTAATACATAATTTAAAAAAGAAAAAAGAAGGAGAGGGAAATTGGGGGGGGGGAGGTAGGGAAGGGTAGTAAGTGAAGGTTATAGGGTAGTGAGAGGAGAAACATATAGGGGGGGGGGGGGGCAAGGGTGTAGAGATCATATACTCTATAGTAGTTGTCATCACAAACCAGCATAACCAGACAAACTGTGAATCCTTTCAATAATTTCTTGTTACTACCATTATTTCCATGTACAACTGTCTATGGTACATACATTTATCGATCCTGCATGCTCTGGTGTTCTGTTCGGCAGGCATGCTTCCAAACAAAAACTTTACTAGGTCTTACTTTTAGGGGAGGTCTTATATTTAGCAATTCATCAAAACCTCTACTAGGTCTTATTTTCCAGGGATATCTTATTTTCGGAGAAACAGGGTACATACATACATACATACATAACATGAATTCCATGTTTATGCTTGGGTTCCATCGCCAAGATAGTTCATAGTGTATGCCTGTGTAAATAAAGGTATTCTGAAATTCCCAAAATTTTGAATTCCAATATAAATCTGGCCCCAGTCATTTCATATAAGGGATACTCAGCCTGTATGTAGCATGTTGCTTGGTGTCTCATTCAATGTTGCTTAAAATTTCATTTAAAGGAACTGGCCAGGGCCAAGTGCCCACAATTCAGATTGGAATCACTCTTTATAGGGGAGGTTTAGGGAACTTAGTCTACCCAATAAAAAAGAAGGGAAAGTTTCCATTAGTGGCAATTTTGTTGAATTTTATGAGGCAACTTAAAATAAGAGCATTATCATGGGATGACTGAACTATATTGCATTTCAGATTTGAAGTCTTTCGGGTAGAGTGTGAAGAAAATCAGTTGTAGTATAAGAGAAAATCTCTAAGATCATTTTTAGGGTCACTTTCTGAGTGCCTTTTCTCCTTCAAAAGGCAAGCTTATGCAAACAAATATGCCTGTGAGAACATGAAAGCAAAATATCAAAGTCAGAAGACCTAACTGATAGCACTTGTAAGAGGAGAAATAGAAAAAGGAAAAGTGATAGTTTGCAAGTTTTATAGTGGGGACTGCATTCACTTTTAATCTGCTGTTGTTGCCTCCCATGGTAGTTCTTGCAAGGATGATAAAAGGTGCAATTTGAAGCATGGGAGGTAATAAAGAAAAAGCATATTCCAATCCTGTACAATACATTTTCTTCCAGAAAACCAGTTGCTCCCCCAGGTCCCTTACTGTGACGTAATTAGTATCATTTTGTCTTGTTTTTCGTTTCTTAAGTGTCAGTTTTGCCCTCCTTCTCAGTTTATGAAATGATTTTGAGGGTATGTGCATATGTGGATATGTATGGTTCTTTTTTATTCTTAGGGACTGATACAACAATCAGTTCCATGCAGATCTTGGAGTCACAGCAGAAAATAGACCGTCGATATTGCAGAAGAAACTTACAATGTGGGTAGGTAAAAGGTTTATTTTATATTTCTCTTGTCTGATGCAGTAGCCCAAAGTGATGATTTCGTTTTACAGTTGTACTGCTGCAATAATAAAGTAACTAGAAGATCTCTTGTTAGATTTTTTTTAACTTAAACTATAGGAAGTATTAAAGAGCCATGTCCAACTCAAAAGAGTTCCTTCTGGTCAGATAATTCTACACATTCTTTATTCAAGCAAAATACTGTAGTTTTGGGATGCTTATCTGCACAAGTGGATGTGCAATTTCTGGAGAGGCAAGTTTTTCCACATCTTTCTTATTTTCTGTGTGTTTCAGATCTTAGCTAAATCATAACAGGCAGACTGAGTACTATGCACAGAGATATCATATTTGTACTTATTGCCTGTTCATGTTCAATAGTGTTTTTTATTTAAGTTTAATTTAATTTAGTGTGAGATAACACTTTCAATTTAAATACTTCATAAGATTACTATTGTGTGAAGAGTTGAAGTATTTCACATCATTTTGCCCCATTCAAATTACTGACTAGTTTACTATTTTGCTAGATTGTAGAGCTGAATTATTTCATATAATTCTTTTCCCATTGAAATAATTGACTAGTTTATTATTCTGCGAAATTTGCTTTCATAATTTCATAAATATCTCAAAATTATTGTTATTTATTGAGATTTCCCAAACCTCAAATGTTGTCAATATGTATTATTACAGGTCTGGAAATTATAGTTACATAATTCCCCTTAACAAGCACACGCCACTCAAGGTAAAAATCTCACTAGAAATCAAGTAAGTACAAGATAAAAATAATATCACAGTCATTGATAATTATGACCACTACTATAAATGGTGGCAGCAGATGTACTCCTGCAAAATAAATGCCAAGCAGTTGACCTATACAGAACTGCCAGCCAATCTTATATTATTTCCTAAGAGAGTTGTATTACAAAATGAAGTGTAAAATGAAGTAGCACCCTGCTGAATTTTATACTAGGAATGGAGACCTGTATGTTTTCTGGTTGTTTTGGGACTTTATCTCATCGGCCTGTTGTCTCGCAGCAATTGTGTTGTTGAAGCAAATGGAAACATACCAGTTTTGTGACAATCAGTATCACACTTCTCTGCAATTTCACTATGGTGTTGCTTTGGCCCTCCGATCACTCTTCTGTACTACTTTGTTAACCCTGTGTTCCTGTCTATGTATGATCTACCTAGTGCATGTGTGCTTTCGGTTTTTTAATTTATTTTTGTTGCAATGGCACAATTATGGCAAAATTATTTAAAGTAAAAGGATTTTTTTTTTTAGTAAAAGCAACGTGCTTGGGAATAGAGGGGAGGAGTGGAGGAGTATCACACCCATTCATGGTTTATGATTGTTGGAATATTGGAACAGAAGCGGAAAGGATTGATTGCACCAGAGTTAGGATTAGAACAACAATGAAATTGGGAGCCATTTTCAGTGAAATGATGTACACCACAGGAATGACACAAAATTGTGTGATAAGCGTAATCTAAACATAATATTATCATCCTATAATTGTGATTAGTAATCTCGTATGATAAAGTCTTTGGATGAAGGCTCCACAATCCCTTATCATTGGAAATGGTAGTAAGTGAAAACAACTGGAGTACCATCAGTTCCCCAAATCCTGCTTTGGATTGTTTTGACATTATACTTTTCAAATCTCCATGTTGATATGTTATGCCTTGAAGTCATTTCTGATTTATGGTGATCCTAAGGAATCCAGGAATCCGTTCATAGGGTTTTCTGGGGCTGAGAGTGTGATTTGTCTAAAGTCACCCAGTGGATTTCCATGGCTGAGCGGGAATCAAACCTTGGTCTCCAGAGTTGTTATCAGTGATTCAACAGACCAGGAAGTTAGATGAAGACACTTCTTCCACTGATGGCACCAGCAATGATAGCAGATAGTTGGAGGGAGTGAATCTTTTCTGGATCCTGGAAGCCAGTAGAGGGATCTCTGACTCTCTGACTACCTCAGACCAGCATGATGGGACTATTGTTGAAGAGTGTTTGGAAACTTTAGCTGTTCAAACTGGGGCTGGCTACATGGACCATTAAACTCACTTTTTGCCAGAACTATGCCAGCTGCCATTTCATTTCCAGAGAAAAATCAAAATAATGGTTATAATCTATAAAGTCCTATACATTATTTATTTATTTATTTTATAGGCCGCCCTATCTCCCGGGGGGGGGGGGGGGGAGACTCAGGGTGGCTTCTAGACAAAAAGCAAACATTAAATGCCTTGGTGATAAACAAGCACATAAATAAAAATGCATGATATGGCTTAGCTCTGAGAGATCCTATCTGCAGAGATAAGCTGGCTGTGATTTGAGATTGCCTTGGCATTCCCTTCTCTTGGTCCCACCTCTCTCAGATGTATACATCTGGTGGGAACGCAAGAGAGGGTTTTTTAGTGGCTATATGGTAAGCCCTCTATAATCATGGAAGTCATATCTATCTCCCCATGAGTGCCCCCAGGGGACTCTGCTACTCCTTTCCACCTAATGCCAAGGACGTTGTTCTGACCCTAAACCAGTGCCTGTCATCTGTAATTGACTGGATGAAGGCAAACAAATTTAAACTTAATCCAGACAAGACAGAGGTACTCCTGGTCAGTTCAGGGAATAGGGATCCAGCCTGTGCTGGATGGAGTTACACTCAACCTAAAAACACAGGTCTGCAGTTTGGGGATCATCCTGGACTCAGTGATGGAGGCCCAGGTATTGGCGGTGGCCAGGAGGGCCTTTGCACAATTAAAATGTGTGCACCAATTGTGCCCATTCCTTGAGAAGCCAGATCTGGCCACGGCAGTACATCCTTAGTTACATCCTGTCTGGATTACTGTAATGCTCTCTACACGGGGCTGTCTCTGAAGAGTGCTCGGAAAATTCAGCTGGTCCAAAGAGCTGCAACCAGGTTACTCACTGAGACAACCATCCCTGTTGCAGCAGTCCCACTGGCTGCTAGTTTGTTTCCGGGCACAATTCAAAGGGCTGGTTATGACCTTCAAAGCCCTAGACAGTTCAGGTCCAGGATATTTGGCTGACCGCATCCTCTTCTACCTGGGCCCTGAGATCTTCAGGAGAGGACCTTCTCTCGGTCCCACCTCCATCTCAAGCTCGGTTGGTGGGAAGGAGAGAGCAGGTCTTCCTTCTCAGTGGCTGCCCCATGACTCTGGAACTCCCTTCCCAGGGAAGCCAGAATGTCCCCCTCCCTGCAGTCCTTCTGGCAGCAGGCTAAAACTGTTTTATTCAGGCAGGCTTTGAGATGAAGGTGTTTAAGACCATCAAGGGCTGATGTGATTTTATATGGTTTTATGGTTTTAACCTGGATAGTTTTAATACTGATGTTGTTTAATACTGTTTTAATAATTGTATATTTGTATATTTTAAGTTGTATTGAAATGTTTTTAGTTGTGAGCTGCTTTGAGTCTCCATATGGAGTGATAAGGCGGGATATAAATAAATGCTTATTTTTACTTATATGGATATTTTAGTACCACCATATTCTTTCTTAGAGTGTAACCTTGTTTGTCAAAGACTAATATAGAATTTTACAGCTTTTCATGTTATTTTGCTTTCTTTAAGTACAACAGAACCATTGATAATATTTCAATGCAAAATCACATTTGGAAAGCATTGCTTCTATCATCTACCATCTCATAAAAAGAGTGAATCCTTTCAGGAAACCACACAGGTACTACTATGTTTAATCTATTTCTGTGTAGCTTTTGGTTTTTTTAATCTGTCAGTAAAGAAACAATTAAAAGGAAACATACAGTAGAACATTTTCTCTTAAGATATTGCTGGGTTAGAAGCATCAACCTAATAAAGTCATGTGATAAACTGTATGATGTCCTTTCAAAGTTAAAGATGCTCAGATATTTGAAATAGCCTGGCAAAGGTTTGTAAAAGTTGTATGCACTTTCATATATGCTTACACAAAGGACTTGTGGGTCATTGTATCTGGAAGTCCTTTTGACCTTCATTTTCTAAACTTAGCTGGGTACATTTCATGTGACTGTTTTCAGTTTAAGTAATGATGACTGGAATCAATGAAGCCCTTATTTGTGAAGATATGCATACTTAAGAGCTGACCTAGGGCTGCTTCACATGTGACATGTGATGGAATAATGTCCATGTAATGGCAGGAATATGAATAATATGTTTTGCCATATAAGCATTTGTCCACAATGGCCACGTGTTTTAGAAAATCCTCCAGCCTGGAGACACATGTAGCCCAACAAAATAGACAACTATCTTACTGTTATTGCCTTTCTTTCATATGTGTTATAGGGACTGCAGCATCTTTGGGTTCTTCCTGTGGCTTCATTGTACGAGAGCGCCTACCATTTTCGTGTCGCTGTTCCTGTGAGTTTGAATTTCAAAATGAAAAAAAAAACCTCTTTTAGTAATAGTGGGACCCGATCTTAATTTGTGTTTGTTTCTCTGTCTCGCCAGGACCTTGCTGACTGTTCAACCGATCCTAACTATGCTGGGATATTTTTCACTGATTACTACTTCTACTTCTACCGCAACTGCTTCTGAAAGTACAGCTTGAACTCTCTTTGAAAAAGAAAGGAGAGAAGAGAAAGCCTCCTGGTGTTTCAGAGATTTTTGTTTGTTACCAGGACTTTATTTGTTTGTTACCAAGACTTTATTTGGTGATAAACATTGACACGTGCCATAGCATAAATCATAGAATTGGAAGAGACCTCATGGGCCGTCCAGTCCAACCTCCTGCCAAGAAGCAGGAAAATCACATTCAGAGCACCCCTGCCAGATAGCCATCCAGCCTCTGTTTAAAAGCCTCTCAAGAAGGAGACTCCACCACACCTCCAGGACAGAGAGTTCCATTGCCAAACAGGTCTCACAGTCAGGAAGTTCTTCCTAACATTCAGATGGAATCTTCTTTCCTGCAGTTTGAAGCCATTGTTCCATGTCCTAGTCACCAGGGCAGTGGAAAACAAGCTTGCTCCCTCCTCCCTATGACTTCTCCTCACATATTTATACATGGCCACCATGTCTCCTCTCAGCCTTCTTTTCTGCAGCCTAAACATGCCCAGCTCTTTAAATAACTCCTCATAGGGCTTGTTCTCCAGACCCTTGATGGCACATCTGCAGAAAATCATTCCAGTTTCTTTGCTGCTAGGGTCCAGCATCCTTAGGATGCTGTGTAGGTAGAATTGGGTCCCTAAAATGAATTCTATCCAGATTATTACCAGCCAGTAATCAAATTCTCCATTGTTGGATGCAGTGACCCTAGACAAGTGTTGTACCCCTTATAGGCTAGAGCTGATAGAAGATGGACTCCCAAGGATTATATAGTGCAGAAGAGAATCAAAGTGCACAAATGTGAACCACCTGTTCCCCAACTGCTGTAAGAGTTATTCAAGTAGGTTAGTAAAAAGAGGCAAATTCACTACCCCAGTTTGCACTCAGCCTTCACATTTTCTCCTTACATCAAACTGCTACTCTAATACAAAAATGTATCAAGTAACTAATACAAGTTTTTCTATCTGTACCATTGGAAGCTCAATTTACTATCTAATTCCCAACACCCCTCCCAACCACCCTGCCCAGCCATGCAAGGTATCCTTGGATCTTACAAGGAAGTAGTAAACAAGATGTATCTGACTCAGTCTCTGGTAATGCGTATCCCTGACCTCTGTTGTCACCGTTAATTGATGTGCAAATGGCTTCGCAATATGATCCAGCATGGTGTAATGATTTGAGTATTGTACTATGACTCTGGACCAATGTACAAATCCCTGCTGAGCCATGGAAACCTACTAAGTAAACTTGGACAAGTCACACTCTTTCAACCTCAGAGGAAAGGAAAGCCAACTCTCCCTCTGAACAAACCCTGTGAAGAAAATCCCATGACAGGTTCACCTTAAAACTGCCATATGTTGGAAATGTCTTGAAGGCACACAATAACAGCAACAAATAGTTAGCTTATATTTTCTGTTGAAGTAGTACTAAATCCAGGCTCCAAGTAGTTTTTGAACAGGCTGTTAATTCAGGTCTGCAACACTGATTTATAGTCTAGGTGGGGGTGTAGGAAACTCAATTGTGTTTAGAGGGACACTATGCAGTTAATGCATATGTGTGTGTGTGTGCCTTCGGGTTGCCTGTTGACTTATGGTGACCCCCTGAATTTATTGTGCATGAAATCAACACAGTTCCCTGACCCACTTACACTCTTAGTTACTAGAGAACTGGCAGGCATTTGCTGAAACACACATACAGTACACACACACGTGCAGTGTAAATCAATGCTGGGAAGGAATTAAAGCTTTTTTTTAATTTCTCTGTGGCTTCTATCCAGAAAGCAGTTGTTTCTCTTGACAGCTGGCTATAGCTTCAGTTTGTCTAGAAGCAATGAGATTACTGTTGGCTTTTCAGCAAGGTCATCTTTGTATTTCAGTTATCCTCCCAAGGCTCGTGTTGGTAACGACTCCTACCTATTTCCATTCAACTGGGATCAGAATGGTAAATCATAAACCTGTCCAGTTAAGGCCTTGTTATTGCCTTGTTTCTTACATAAGCTTTGAAACGATTAAACTTTTTTTGATTAGTCCTTTTCCAATTGTGGGGGTGTCTGCTTTATCCCTTCAACCCGCAAAGGAAGTTGCTATCTGACCCTACATGACCAGAGATAAAACAGTTTATGAGTAATCCCAATAAGTGGTGCTGGTAGAGGCTGCTTTTTATGAATGGGATTTAAAACCAATTAATTTTTTTGTTACAGGCAATGGGAGGACTTCTGTTTCCGGTTGCTACATCGTTTTCATTAGTGTTGACCGCAGCTCATACTAACAAAAGGGAAAGATTTGTTGATTTACTTTATGCTACTGCCATATCTGAATTTCTTTTGTCTTGAAAGTCTCTTTCTTTGGCTGAATATATGGCAGTGTAGACATATATTCCAGTTCAATGCAGTTTATCTGCATTGTAAAACTCTGATTTTAATACATTAAGACTTGTCCCCACTTCGCAGTGAGAAATTCTCTCAAGAACACACAATTTCATCTCGCTTCTCCATCATATTTGTTTCACTTCTCCAAGAAATGATAATTTTAGAGATGCCATGCTTACCTAAATTTGGTTTCCTTTGGAAGGCAGATTTTGGTGGCTTATAGATGTTTGATAACATTTGAATTTATGTATAAATAATACAAGTTGAACATAAGTAGAGGCAACCATCTTAAACTATAACTAATTCAAGTGGCCAACATATGATCTCACTGCCAGATACCGCTGCAACTTACAGAGCCCAAAACTAATCTCTCTCTTAATACAAAATTCAAAATATAGTTTTTACCTTTTCCCCACACAAAGACCTAGATCACATCATTCTTCACTAGGGACCTTATCACATTAGGAAATAGTCAGTTTCTGAGACTGTTTGAGAATGATTTTGAACGGGTCCCATCACATGACATTTGTCCCATCCTGTCAGTATTCTGTCAGAATCTGTCTGCAAAGCATTGCAGAAAAGGATTATTTACAGACTGAATTCTAATAGTGTTTTTTTTTTTTGAAATACTATGGATTCTTGCATTGCTGAAGCATTGTTTTTGTGTGTGATAGGAAAATCTGTATGCATCCCAACAGCAACTATACTTTTAAAAAGGTCACAGAGTGATGTTGGGGGTGTTTTGAATGGATTGGGAGGAGCCGGCCTTCTGTGATGTGATGAGTCAAAGCACAGTATTTTCAAATAATAAGAATTGTAATAATCAGGTGTGATGAGCAGGATATGTATCCCGTCTCAATACAGTATGCATTCAATCCTTAAAAAATGTGTGATGCATACTGATGTAAATGGATTATCTCCCAATGTAATAAGGTCCTAGGAGCAGAGGGGAAGTATATCTTTGTAACCCATTCAAATGACTGGAGAAAATCCAGCTGTTGTAAATGCTCAGCCAGCAATATATTCAACAGAAGATACACTTGTCAACTTTACCACTGGCCATGAGAATTCATCTTGGTTCCGTGATGCTGTACGTACCATCTTCCAGTTTTATTAGAGACTTGACTCTATAAAATAATCCAGATGATATCGGAAGATTATTAAAAGATAGAACACAGAGATTACATTTTAAATTTGGTCTTTGAATCATGCAAAACCACAGAAGAGGATGAGTGGGATTGCTCCAGCTTGGAACTACATCATTATATTGTTTAGAGTGCAGCCATTACTGAAAGCAATACATTCCTTTTAACAGAACAACTCTTTCACCATTACTGGAACTAAAAGGTAGCTTGAGTAACTAGCTTCCTGGGAATCAAATGAGGTGAATTATTTATTTGTCTACTTTCAGTCAAATTACTTTCAAAATTACTGCAGTCCTTTTTGGTTCTGCCTTCTAAAATGTTGCAGTACCTTTAACATAGAAGTTATTTATTTTATTAACAAAAATGGCCAATAAAAGGAACTTTACATGGTCTTGAGCTAAAGTTGTGTTTCCCACCTCCAAATTTAGGATGTAATTCTACATAAAACCTTTCAAATAAGTCTTTGTAACCACATTGAAATGTATGCGTATGCAGGTACAAAACAGATTTTTAGGGTTTTATGCAAAGGAATTTCTATGAGCTGTGGTGCAGTGGAAGCAAACTTCATTTTTTATGTCCTTGCAAGAACAAAATATAATAGCAGCACAATTAACAATATAATTCTTTGCTGATTTCATATTTTGGGCTTCTTATTTTTAGTTTTCCAGTTTACCTGTAACAAGGTGGTCATGTTGTAGGATTTAATCAACCACTTAGAAAAATGATTATTCTGTATACTGTATGATTTTGGCAATAGACCGTGGTGTGTACAGTAAACAATGATCTGCAGTTCCCAGAACCCCTCATCTTTGCTAATTGAGGAATGCTGGGAATTGTAGCCCACAAAGGAACTTTCCCAAGTTTTTCTATATGCAAGTACATATTTGCATGACTATTCGTGATTTTTCAGCTTCTGCAATTTCATGGGTTCCAAGTCCCAGCAGGCATAGGTTCACAGAATCATAGAATCATAGAATAATAGAGTTGGAAGACACCTCATGAGCCATCCAGTCCAACCTTTGCCAAGAAGCAAGAAATTGAATTCAAAGCACCCTGGCCATCCAGCCTCTGCTTAAAAGCCTCCAAAGAAGGAGCCTCCACCACATTCCAGGTCAGAGAGTTCCACTGCTGAACAGCTCTCACAGTGAGGACGTTCTTCCTGATGTTCAGGTGAAATCTCCTTTCCTGTAGTTTGAAGCTATTGTTCTGCATCCTAATCTCCAGGGCAGCAGAAAACAAGCTTGCTCCCTCCTCCCTATGACTTCCCCTCACATATTTATACATGGCTATATCTTTTGCAGGCTAAACATGCCCAGCTCTTTAGCTGCTCCAGACCCTTGATCATTTTAGTTGCCCTCCTCCGGACACTTTCCAGCTTTTGAACACCAATTGGACACAGTATTCCGGTTGTGGTCTGACCAAGGCAGAATAGAGGGCTAGCATGACTTCCCTGGATCTAGACACTAATGACTTTTTTAGCTGCCGCATCACATTGTTGGCTCATGTTTAACTTGTTGTCCACAAGGACTCTAAGATCTTTTTCGCACACACTGCTGTCGAGCCAGGCGTCCCCCATTCTGCATCTTTGCATTCCATTTTTTTCTGCCTAAGTGAAGTATCTTGCATTTGTCTCTGCTGAACTTCATTTTGTTAGTTTCAAGCCATTTCTCTAGTTTGTTAAGATTGTTTTGAATGCTGCTCCTGTCTTCTGGAGTATTAGCTATCCCTCCCAGTTTGGTGTTGTCTGCAAACTTGATGATCATGCCTTCTAACCCTTTCTCTAAGTCATTAATAAATATGTTGAAAAGAACCGGGCCCTGGACGGAACCCTGTGGCACTCCACTTGTCACTTCTTTCCAAGATGAAGACACTGCACTGGTGAGCACCTTTTGGGTTCATTCGCTTAGCCAATTACAGATCCACCTAACTGTAGTTTTGCCTAGCCCACATTTTACTAGTTTGTTTGCCAGAAGGTCATAGGAGACCTTGTCAAAAACCTTACTGAAATCCAGGTACACTACATCCATGGCGTTCCTTGTATCGACCCAGCCTGTAACTCTATTAAAAAAAAGAGATCAGATTAGTCTGGCATGACTTATTTTTGATAAATCCATGTTGACTATTAGCGATGACCACATTTGTTTCTAATTGTTTGCAGACCACTTCCTTAACAATCTTTTCCAGAATCTTGCCTGGTATCGATGTGAGGCTGACCGGACGGTAATTGTTTGGGTCGTTCCTTTTTCCCTTCTTGAAGATAGGGACTACATTTGCCCTCCTCCAATCTGCTGGGACTTCTCCCGTTCTCCAAGAACTCTCAAAGATGATTGCCAGTGGTTCCGAAATAACTTCTGCTAGTTCCTTCAATACTCTTGGATGTAGTTGATCTGGCCCTGGGGACTTAAATTCGTTTAGAGCGGCCAGGTATTGCTGAATAACTTGTTTCCCACTTTGGGGTTAGATTTCCCCTAATCCTTTGTCTACTCCATGTTGCTGAGGTTGAGGATGGCTTTCTTTTTGTGAGAAGACTGAGGCAAAGAAGGCATTAAATAGTTCTGCCTTTTCCCTATCTCCTGATTCGTGTTCCAAGGACACAAATGGGCAAAGGCAATGAAGGCTTTATTCCTTTGGCCAAAGTAGATGTCAGCAGAGTCTGTGCTCCCCAAACTGACATAAAGGCAATTGAAATATAGAGAAGCATTTATAGGAATTTGACAGCAATTCAAAACAATGGACTTTTGCTGCTCATTCTGGGGTCGACTAGGATCCACACATTAGTTGGCTGAAGTGTGCTGTCTGCCACTGCTGCTGCTTGGTCTCCAGGTCTAGCAGGAACTTTAATAAACTTTCATTGCTCAATTTGAAGTTTTGTGGGTGTTTCTTGGTCTGTCCCTGGTGGATACATGGGGAAAAGGAATGTGGGTAGGTCTGAGTGGATGGGTGTTAATGACTATATTCCTGCCAGCCTAGAGTGGGACAATGGGTCTGGCTAGCTAAACAATGGGTGACAAAGGTGTTGGCATGCTTGAATGGGTTCCCAGAAAAGGATATGGCAACATGTTGAGCAACTTCCATGACCTCTTGGCCTGAATTCATTGTTAGGTACACAGAGATATTGTGAGGGGGTTTTGTCAGGTGCCTGAAGGGATGGTAGAATTTGCCCTGGTGTGTTTTTATGCATGCTTGTGCAACTTTGTAGATTTAGGCTAGAGGTCATCTGTGGGGATTAGCTGCACTGGGTTTTTGGGGAAAAGGTCACCCATGGACCCTTCCTGGCACTCTTGGGTCATTGGTATTGGCATCTGTGTGGGATCCAGGAGTTTCGATAACATAACCTATCAATATTTGGATGGACATGCATATTAGCTGGTGCTATTGAGATACCATTTAATGAGCATATCCAACCAATTCTGTGCTTGGTAAGTATGTCTAACCCAATATGTGCGAGACCTGAATGTAGGACTATAATTCATTTATGAATCCAAAGTATTGGAATGGTCTCTTGAATCTTCTCACGCAATTGGTGAAATGTTGATGCCCTTGGAGGATTATGGCCAGATAATGTAGGCGAGACTCAGTTAGACAGACTAGTATAAATGTGCAACTACACTGTATAATTAATGCAGTTTGACGCCACTTTAACTGCCATAATTCAATGGGAGTTATAGTTGTGTCAAACACTAGCATTCTTTGACAGAGAAGGCAACAGACCTTGTAAAACTACAACTCCTGTAATCCCATAGCATTGAGAAATGGCAGTTAAAACTGCATTAATTCTAAACTGTGGATGCACCCTAAGACAGCTTCAGATGTCGCTATACTTCTTATATTTATACAGCTTCTAGGTTCAAACAACTTACAAGGATTTCATCATTAGAGATCAGTCCTCTATTTTGATGAGGTTGTTAATTGTGTTTGAGGATTCAGCAGCAGATTTGTAGCGGAATGGATTGCTTCCAACTTACAGCCCTGGGTAATAATTACAGTGATGTAATTATTGATAATTGCAGTGATGTAATTATCATTTGTCAGCTGCAAATCAAACACTAGCAATTTAAAGCCTTTCTGAATGCAGTTGTAATCTGGAAGAAAATTGCCCCAAATTCCCAAACTTCCCCACCTTTCATTTAGACCTATTGCCATTTTGGGAGATACTTGTAATTGTGTTAAAACTATGATTAAACATTGATAGTATAAATCCAGCTTTGGGGAAGCCTAGCTTCCAGCTGGTTGCAAACTTGGTTCCATTCAGAAATATGTAAAATAATATATTACATTACCTTTGGACTATGTGTATAAATTGTATATAAAACATCAATGATTTTCATGTTTAGACTTGGGTCCCATCTCGAAGATATCCCATGAAGTATGTCTATGCAAAAACAGGCAATAAGAAATCTGAGATTCAAAATACTCTGGTCTCAAGCATTTCAGATAAAGGATATTCAATGTGTGGGTGTTTGCGTGTGTGTGTGTATATATATGTATCACTGTCTCCTGTTTAGGAGGCAATTTCATTTTTCTTAGGTAACAAAATCAACATAAAGCAATTCAGATTGTGTTGGCAAGGACAGCCAAGACAACCCCCTACTGAGGCTGCCAGCAGTCCTCCAAACGCCAAGCTGTTTTTTCCTGCTCTGTGTCTGCCCCTGGAAGATGAAAAATTATAAGGGCTCAGGCTGAAAGCATCATTAAATGTTAATCTGCCAGGGCTGCCTTCGTGCCACTGAGGTCAGTTTCAGTGGTTGAATATAGTGACAGATGGAGTGTCCTTTGTGAAATAATGCAGCTTTGCCAAAAGCTCTCAGGACATGAGCTGTCTGTCATCCCGCACATGTTCTCACCATGCGTCCCTGAAGCGGCGTATGGGAGCTCAATGGGGAAGTTCAATAAGGGATCACCAACAGAGCTGGATTCTCTCACCATGAAGCTTCCGGTTATGCAAACAACCGCAATAAAAAAGCAATTATTCAGAATTTTGAATTGGAAGAAACTCTGTCAGAAGAAGGCACTCTGTTTCCATTTCTTAATTCTTTCTCCCTGCAAAAACGGCAATGAATTTTGTATGCGTATTATTCACCCCTATTTGAATCTCAGGGTAAATAAAAACATCAAGCCCTGCTGCATCTGCTTTTTAAAGAAACCTGTGCTGAAGGTTTTTGTCAATATTGTGGGATATTGATTTATTTATTTATTTATTATTATGAGAGATGCAGCACGTTCAATAGATCTGTTAAAGTTCAGGCTTAAACCTAGAGCAGGTTCACCACCCTACTGATCTCTACCAGCCACAACTAGTTGTGGTCTAAAACAGCATCTTTTCCAAGCTTTCAGTTATGAACCTTGGTGCATTGTACAGTTATAGCACTATGGGGCCACTTTAATTGTCCTAGCTGCAACCAATGGAATCCTGAGATTTGTAGTTTGGAGCTATAGTAGAGTCTCACTTATCCAACATTCGCTTATCCAACGTTCTGGGTTATCCAACGCAGTCTGCCTTTTAGTAGTCAATGTTTTCAATACATTGAGATATTTTGGTGCTAAATTTGTAAATACAGTAATTACTACATAGTACTACTGCATATTGAACTACTTTTTCTGTCAACTTTGTTGTATAGCATGATGTTTTGGTGCTTAATTTGTAAAATCATAACCTAATTTGATGTTTAATAGGCTTTTCCTTAATCCCTCCTTATCATCCAACATATTCGCTTATCCAACATTCTGCCGGCCCATTTATGTTGGATAAGTGAGACTCTACTGTATCTGGCTGAGAATTTCAAGTATTCCTCTCTAAGCTGCAAATCCCTATTTCCATGAATTTTTGAATAAAACAATTCATTAAGTCCAGCCTCGCTGGGGTCTATATGATGTTGCTATGGCAGCTAAAATGGCATCATAGTGTGTGTTGTGAATAGGCTTCATATGCTGCTATTAGGGATCCATTGAAACCTTTCCTCTGTCATTAGCTCAGCGGAGACCTGCTTTTAAAAAATGTCTCTTTTGTCATAATTTATTTTGTAGAGCTTGATTATTGACCATGGATTTTTTTTGGATGGATGGATGAATGGATGGAAGTAGACTGTGATTTATCTTGATAACCACTTTACCAGATTTAAGGAAACTTACCTTGATGAGAAGTAAGTCATATGCATGGATGTGCATTAGTACTGCAAGTTGATGGAGCCCAAGGACAGCAAACAAAAATTTAAAAAGGTCATGAATTACAATGTTAGGTGGTTGTTTTGGCACCAGGGGACAGAATAGTATAGTATTTCATTCAAAATGAAACTGGACAAAGGTATTATTGGTTAAATGCTCTATGTGCAAGAGCAGGGTGAGTGTGACTGTATTATGTGGGTGTGTCTCTATTGTAGAATTAATGCCATTTGACATCGCTTTAACTGCCAGGGCTCAATGCTATGGAACCATAGGGGTTGTAGTTTTACAGTGTTTTGAGCCATCTTTGCCAAATAGTGCTGGTGCTTTGCCAAATGGCAACTCCCAGGATTTCATAGCTTTGAGCCATGGAGTTAAATAGGTGTCAAACAGTATTAATTCTACAGTGTAGATGCAGCTCATAATACTCGTTTTAAGATTTTGCTGTTTTTATATTACCGGTAGTTCACCTCCAGCCAGATTTTACAGAGACAGACTTTTATTGTTCCAGGGTCAGTTGTTAAAAGTCACAGATCTGATCTCTTCCTTGACTGTATACAGTGTTCCCTCACTACTTCACGGTTTGCTTTTTGCGGATTCGTTGTTTTGCAATTTTTCAATAAACTCTAAAATAATATTATAAATAATAAAAAATTACAATTTACAGCCTAAGGAAGGGAGGAAGGAGAAGAAAAGGAACCCAAGTGGCAAAGGGAGGAGAAGGAGGTGATTTATCAACACACGATTCGTTGATAAAGACTTAAAATAGTATATAACTACTAAAATAATGTATAAATATAGAGCGTCCCTACTTCGTGGATTTTCACTTATTGCGGGTGGTCCTGGAACCTAAGCCCCGCGATAAGTGAGGAACACTGTACATGGATCAAGATTCTTTCTCATTAACTCTATGCTGTTTTCTCCTTCACTCTGACTTATAACAGCCCCCAATGACTTACAAAACCAAGACAAACAAATAGTGTTTATTGTTATGGTGAAATATACCATAGTAGCTGCATACTACCAGTGTGTATGTCAGGCTGTACCTTGCACAGTAAAAGTGTGGTCACTGGGCAGAAGGTAGATGAGGACCTATTGGTAGCTCTCTGGGTCATGTAATGTAAATCAGCAACAATTTATGCTGCTGAAGTCATGGAACTGGTTAGGAAGGGAGGTCTTTGTATGGAATTATGGCATTTTCCCATGCAAGCAGGATTATTATTTGCAACCTGCAAGGTGGTACTTGATTGTCTGATACTTCCCTTATCAGCACTTTCTGGAGCACCCCATTTCTTTCACATCTGTTTGTGCATTTTTTTCTATAGGTGTATTTCCTCCCTGCTCTTCCCTGCCAGAGTCATGTCATATATATGTGTGTGTGTGTGAGAGAGAGAGTATAGATATAGATAGATATAGATATATCCCCACTGAAATAAATTTTATTTGCTTTGGTTCAGCACTCTGCTAAAGTCATCTTCAGCCCTGAGTTTGCCTTCTGAACAATTAGCCACTACTATCTTCAAGATGTGGTTTAAAGTTTCAGATGTTTAGACCATTCCTTTTGCCAGATTTCCCAACAAAGTTGATTGGAGGCAAAGGAAAATCATCAATGCATTCAAGGTGACCTTTGTGTGTATTATAGCCCCTAATCCTCAAATTTGGTAGCACTTGGGTTTTTCTGATTTGTAATTTTTAGCCGTTTGTCCTTTTTGCAACAAAAATAAAGTGCAGGATGGCTTGCGGCCAGAAATGCATATTTATATACAATACTAATCAGAACAAGCCATTCCATTCAAGATAGTAGAAAATATTATATGGAATGATGTTCAAACGGGACAAATCAAGATTATTACTAGAAGGATTTCATTACATCAGTGTGAGCCCTTTACAAGTCAGGGTCATCTAATGGAATTTGTCACAAGAGACAGCGCATAAAAAGCAGAAGTATAGCTTTTCCTTCAGGAGGCCAAACTTAAATTGGGTATCAATAAGTGTCGAGCTTCTGCTCAGTGTAGAAAAGGCCCTGTTTTGTCCTTTGCCTCAGGCAGCAAAATGACCTGGATCATCATGCCGCTGTGCTTGCTTTGATGGCTTGGAACATATGGGAAGAGGAATTGGAGATTTAAATCTTCTCAGTGTGTGTGTGTGTTGGGATTTTAAATTTGGAGATATCAATGATGAGAAGGATTTGATGGGTGTTCGGTTTTTTTAAACTGGTTTAATATGTATCCCTGGAGACCTTGCACTGTGGCATGCTAAAAATATTTAGAACTATAATTTTTCAAACTGTCTTGTCCTGCTTGAAAAGAACACAAAGATATTTGCCTCTGGCAAAGTTATTGCGAGTCTGGTTCCCAACCCCAATCCTGATTTAAGGAAATGACTGGAAAGCACAGATGGAAGTTGCTGATGGGAAAGAAGCATATACGGTCGCTTGGCAGCTACTGCCTCATTCATGGTGTGAGACCTTCCCAGATAGGACATTGTGCACGTGGAGATATGAAGGAAAAGCAGCTCTCGTTTAGAGTTCAAGAGTTCACATGCTGACAAGAGAACTTGGTAATTCTCTTTTCATAACCACCCTCAATTTTATTTATTTATTTATTCAAAGTCCTGTGGCTTTTGGGTTATCCTGATGGATGGTATTTGTAGATAAGTAGGTATTGCCAGAAAAAAAGGAGGATTTGCTACATAAGGAGTCCCCTACCCTCCCACCCCAGTTAAGCATTAGTTCTGCATGGAACTGGATTAAGCGTGGGCTGATAAAATCAACTCAGTGGTTTGATTCATTCCATAAACAATGAAGTACGGCACAGTATTATTCACCAGTTTTTTAAAAATATTCCTTATTGAATAATTTGACACTTATTGCTACCCAACTCATGCTCGGCCTTCTGAATCTACACTTCATTTCTTATCCAATGACTCTTGAGAAAAATTCCATTATATGACCCTGACTTGTAAAAGGTTCACACTTTGATCTCCTAAAATCCTTCTAGTAATAATCTTGCTTTGTTCAGTCCAGACGTAATTCCATATAAAATTTATAATACTTTCAACTGCTTTAAATCATATGGCTTGTCCTGAATTGGTATTGTATATATACACATTTCTGGCTGCAATCCATCCTGCACTTTATTTTTGCTGCAAAAAGGACAAATGGCTAAGATAACAAGCAAGAAAAACCTGAAGTCTGCTGAATTGGAGGATTGGGAGCAATAATTCACAAGCAGTTCACCTTGCATGCATTATGGTTTTCATTTGCCTCCAGTCAATTTTGTTGGGACTTTTGAGAAGGGTGTAGCCCAAAGATCTGAAAACTTAAAGCATATCTTGAAGAAAGTAGTAGCTAATTGCTCAAAAGACAGACTCGGGATTGTGGATGACCTCAACAGCTAAAAACTAATCCAAAACAATCCAATTGTATTTCAGTGGAGATCCTATCTATCTATCATCTATCTATCTATCTGATACTACATATGGACAAGAAAAAAAAAATCCAATGCATACATAGGATCTATGTACAAAGGATCTAGAGTCTGGGTAGGCTGTAACTTTCACTTGTTTGCCAGACATATTTACTTTTTTATGAGCTAACAACTGCCTGGGTGGATTTGAAAGTGAAGGTAAAATTGTTGATATTCGAATACAATGAATGCAAGGGATATTTCGAGTAGCAATTATCACACCTTATTTCGTAGGGGTATTTAAAGTAAGAGTCATCATAGAGATTGATGGTCTGAAGTAGTCAGCTGGTAAATGTGTCCTCTTTTTTGATTTTCAGAATATACCAACCTTATGTCACCTGGAATATTGTGTCTACTTCTGGACATTACAATTTAAAAAGGATGTTTCCAAGCTGGAACACATTCAGAGAAGGACACTCCAGATTGTAAAAGATCTGGAAATCAATCCCTGTGAAGAATAGTTACGGAAGCTGGGTATGTTTACCCTGGTGAAGAGAATACTGGGAGGTGGCATGATAGCCGAGTTTTTAAATACCTGAAGCAATATCATATGAAAGATGGAAGGAAATTGTTTCCTCCTGCTCCAAAGGATAGAGCTGAATCAATGGACTCAGATTACAAGGGATATTTTTCCAACTATAGATTAGAAAGAATTTCCTGATGGTAAAGGCTGTTGAAATGCATATTATCTTAGAATATGTTGGATTCACGGGGTGGGGGTGGGTGGGATGACAGAAGTTAAATGATGACACCTAAGGGTGCTATAATGGTGGATTTCCTATTATGGTAGTGGGTTGAACTAGATCAGTGGTTCTCAACTTTTGGTCCTCCAAGTGTTTTGGATTTCAATTCCCACAATTCTTAAAAGCTGGCAAGCTGGCTGGGATTTCTGGGAATAGAAGTCCAAAACACTTGGAAGACCAAGGGTTAGGAACCACTGGGCTAGATGGTACTTCCAGCTTTGTGGTTTTATGATCCTATGGTGACTTGTCTCATTGAGTGCTTTCTTGAACAACTAACTGATGACCTCATCACATTGGCAGATTTCCTCATCAGGCAGCCAGCACAGAGCTCACTGATCTCATCACATGACATACAGCTACTTCAGGCAAGGCTCCATGTTGGCTGCATTGGCATGTTCTACAACGGAGAACTCCGAATACAGGGGACTACCAAAGGCCCTGGTGGCACAAAAGGTGCCAGGTTCAAATCCCGGGAGCGGAATGAGCGCCTGCTGTTAGCCCCAGCTCCTGCCAACCTAGCAGTTCGAAAACATGCAAATGTGAGTAGATCAATAGGTACCGCTCCGGCGGGAAGGTAACGGTGCTCCATGCAATCATGCTGGCCACATGACCTTGGAGGTGTCTACGGACAACGCCGGCTCTTCGGCTTAGAAATGGAGATGAGCGCCAACCCCCAGAGTCTGTCACGACTGGACTTATCATCAGGGGAAAACCGTCAGGGGACAGCTGGAAAGTTATGCTAAGTTAAGTGGGTGATACAGGCTGCCCCACAATTTGCCCCACTGCCCCACAATTCACCCCATTGACCTACGGATTCTGCCACTGTCCTCTGCATCAAGGACCTTCATGTGAACATCATGTGCAAAGTATCAAATCATTAAGGTCCATCTCTGACATGCTTGGTTATCAATCAAGGCCCATTCTACTCAGATGGCAGTTCACAAGGAACCTCATTTTTCTTCTGTTCCTTGTCTAAAATGCCATTTTCTTTGTTTCCTTGCCTTCACTTTTCTTCAGGTCCCCAGGGATGAGAGAGTGATCAACAAGAGTACTGAAAAGGAGGAGAAGGAGAGGAGGAGCTGCACCTGGTATCATCTTCCCACTTCCTTTCCTGCCAGTTCTCCCTGCCAACAGTGTTCTGTAGAATATGGTCACATGTTCATCGTTGCTGAGGACAGTTCTCTGGGGTTTTTTTTTCATGGCAGGAGCAACTTGAAAAATTGCAAGTCACTTCAGGTGTGAGAGAATTGGCAGTTTGCAAGGACGTTGCCCAGGGGACGCTTGCATGTTTTGTCATCCTGTGGGAGGCTGCTCTCATGCCCCTGCATAGTCCTCTGGTAGAAGGCATTCTGTATTTTCCTTGGGAGACATGGCTCCCTTGAGATACCAATAAGACTCCCAATCACTCTCCCTAACATCCTGCAACTCTCAACAAAATTCAGACTCCAGACATAGTCCCAATATCTCTGCTGATGTTAAAAAATACTGTTTCAGGCCACTTACCCCAAAACTTCCAGTGGTCATGATGATGTGCTGTGGCTCTTGGGAGTTCCAGGGATGCCAACATTTGGATGGCGTGGGCCTCTGGGCTCCAGAACATGCTCAGCTTTTTTTAAACAGCAGAGTTATCAATTCCATATCTGATTTAAAGACAAAGAACCAGAAGAAGGGATGGGGGGAGCTAGTTGGAGCAACTGCCCTGGATGAAGCAATTGCATCATTTGCTAGTAAATGTATTAGCATCTGGAATTTATTACATTGGCACTTGGCAACTACACTCCCCCCCCCCCCCCCATCTGTACCAGTCTTCCTGAGTTAAGCACTGTACTTTGTTCCATTTCTTTTTCAAGTTTTTATGTCTTTCCTTCATTGATTTTGTTAGTTTAAACAAGCCCACCCACAGTAGCCTTTTTCCTGTGTTTCATTTTGAAGGCTGCTGTCCTTTGTTTTAGAGACCATGGCAACAATTTCTCTTTTGCTATGAATCATGCTCAATTTAATATTACTAAGTATAGCTTCAAAGTTTGCAGTTTCTGGGATTTAATCCAAGTCTTTATTTGCTCTTTGGGGATCGCTTCATGCATTGCAGGGATTTTCTATCAGATGTCCATATTCCTCCTTTGATGCTCACTTGAGAACTGGCATCCTGTCCTTGCAAAACTTCATCCAAATCTCTTTTTAATATATGGGTGGTTATCCTACTTATTATGATGTCTTCTTGCTTGTATTTTTGACTTTCAAAAAAAACCTTCTATCTGAAAAAGATACTACAGAATTTTTCTGAAACCAAAAGGCAATCTGATGTTCTCTATATGACCCAAACTGTGTCTCGTGTGGGCAGTTACACATTGATTCTCATGAGAGCAACATGAGTTGTCTTACTGTACTTTTCAAATGTTTTAGGCAAGTGTACCCAATAGTAAAATGGTGTCAGTTAAAACTGTTTTTATATTTGCCTGTGGACTTTTAATCCACCTGTTTGCAAAGAGGGATGTGGAATGTTGGAGATGAGAATGTTGCATAGTATCAAATTAGAATACTAAAAAGAGTGATTGTTGACTATGTTTTTTTTGTCCATAATGTTACAAGTGATAATTTAGTAGCACTCTTCATGTGCAATATCTGGGTCAGGCCCTATCATTAGGCAAAGAAAGTAGTCCATTCAGGTACCAACTACCGATGAGTACAGGATTTGTATCCTTTAACTTGTCCTTCATTTGCCTTGAGTCCTTAACTTACTATGTTGTTCCACCAGTAAAGCAGAAGATGCTTTCCCATTGTCAATACTGAAGTAATATTGCTAGCCTATTTGGCTCTTTATACATAGTATAGGCATTTTGGTGCCTGATGGAGCAAATTGTGTGTTCTCTCAGCCAACATACTACTGCAGAAGTGTCATCAGTGCAGCCCTCCATATGTTGCTACATTGCAAGTCACAACAGCCCCAACCAACCTTACCAATGGTGAGGACTAATAGGAGTTGCTATGTGTTTTGATATCAATACCAATTTGTGATAAACCTATAATAGGTTTTTCTTAATAATACACACACATGTATATATTCAGATGAAGTTTGTCATTGACTTCCTCTCAGGCCAAGTTGTTATAACTTTCCCAAGCCCATCCAGTGGATTTCCATGGCTGTAAGTGCGTTAAAGTGCTGAGCTGCTGAACTTGCAGACCGAAAGGTCCCAGGTTCAAACTCTGGGAGCGGCCGGAGCGGCCGCTGTTAGCTCCAGCTCCTGCCAACCTAGCAGTTCGAAAACATGCCAATGTGAGTAGATCAATAGGTACCGCTCTGGTGAGAAGGTAATGGCGCTCCATGCAGTCATGCCGGCCACATGACCTTGGAGGTGTCTACGGACAACGCCGGCTCTTCGGCTTAGAAATGGAGATGAGCACCAACTCCCAAAGTGAGACATGACTAGACTTAATGTCAGGGGAAACCTTTACCTTAAATGATTTTTCAGAGTTTAATGGGACTACACAGACAACTGCAACATACTGGTTTCATTGTGAAGTTCACAAAGTACTATATGACTGCATGGTGGGAAATGCAAATGGTTGTCATTGACCATGAAAGTATATCAACATGATGCAAAATGAGAGGAATTAAGAAAAAATGAAAGTCAAGGGTAAATACGAGCTGTAAGCTCAGTTGTATTCTACTCTCAGCCATTTTAATTGATCATTATAAGAGTTCATTGAGAAATAACCATGAAAACTCCAGTATCATAGGATGCCTAATCCTGCAAGCATGTATTTGAGAATTGGCATGATGCATCATACAGTTGTCTCTACAGTTGCGAGTTAAGCATTCATGAATATGATTGCTTACAGATTGCTGTATTTACTGCTGTCTCTGCTGCTACCCTGTACATGACCCAAAAAAGTATGTCCTCTCTAGGTATTTGTAAATCCACAAGCATAATTTGATGGTCAGCTTCCATCTCTGAATCATACTTGTCTAGAAAAGTGTTCTTTTAAGTTTTTTAAAATAGTGTCTGATATTTTTATTTATATTTGCATTTTTTCCACTGTTGTGGGGACCCTGCACCCTTACACCCTGCAAATGTGGACCAACTGTTGTATTTATCTTTTGCTAATTTAAAGTTTTTTAAATCCAAGGTCAAACCACACTGTGACTCTTCCTGGTCACCCAGAAGTTGAAACGCTCAAAAGAAAAACAGCTTTAAAAACCCAAAGCTTATCTGAATAAAAACACCTTATTTATTTATTATTTATTTACAGCATTTATATTTTGCCCTTCTCACCACAAAGGAGACTCAGGGCGGATCACAGAACATATACATGGCAAACATTCAATGCCATTTAAACATACAGGACAGACAACAGATAGAGGTATTTGTCGGCATTTTTCCAACTTCGGTGTCCTGGAGGTTGTGCTCGATTCCAGCCACAAAAAGGTGCTGTCACTCCATGCGCTATGGTGATGAGCCCTTGTTCACAAACTTTTCCTCCTGTTCTTTGATCACTGGCATTTCTGGTATTTCCTTTTATGGTGCCGTAAAATACCTCCCCGCTTAAGGGGTGCCTAATTTCTCTACTCACAGCTATTTTTGAACTGCTTAGGTGGACAGTGAGCTGGGTTGTAGATCGGGTGCTCACCCTGACCCAGATGTTGAACTGCCAATCTTTAGGTCAGTAGAGATCTATTGCTGCTGGTGATTAGCCCGAACCTTTACCTGCTGGTGGGGATCTTGCTTGTTCCCTATTCAAGATCCCAGAAGCCCAAATTGAGAAGGCCCTTTTATCATTTACCCATCAAATGTGGTTCCAATTGTGCTTAGAAAGAGATGAATACCTCTCCCATGGGACAGGCTCATACAGGAGAATGAGTTCTTTGAAATAGCTTTTCATATGTGGTTCTTATGTCTATGAATTCCTCTTCTGAGTAATTTGGAACCCAGAATTGAGAACATATTTTCAGAACCTTGTGACTACCTTGAACTACACAGCATCCACAGCAATACACCATAACTGCCAATATTTCACGAATTGAAACTGGAACACCTGAAACCTAGCAACATCACAATGCGGCCTAGGTGGCCAATGTTGTAAATGAGGAAGAACAGAAATGGAGAGTCTGCGGCAATGGAATCATGGGAGCTATGGTATACAAGGATTTTAGCCTTTTCTGCCAAAGAATGCTGGTGCGTCACCAAACTACAAATCCCAGGAATCCATAGCATTGAGCCGTAGCAGTTAAAGTGGTCTTAAACTGTATTACTTCTACAGTGTAGATGCACCCTGTTTAGCTTCTAAGATCAGTCAAGATCTTGTGCCTACAGATTTAGACCCTTAGTCCCTTAGCCTATTATTATTCAGCTCAGCAAAAGATACTACTTGAACTCACTCTTTGAATATTTTGTTTTATGTATGGTATATCTTAAGCTCATAAAACATTTTTGTGTTCTAAACAAGCTAATTTATATGTTAATACACAGAGCCAAAAGTTTTTGCTGCAGTATAAAATTGATCTTTCAATTATTAGGCCTTTCCTTTTATCGCTCTTGTGCCCAATGTTATTTGTAAATTAAAATGACGAATGCATCCTGTTTTAGACAGATTTGGTCAACCATATAGCCCTGCTAATCAGAGCTGTTTTTAAGGCAGCAAATTGGAAAATAATGTCTATATACACAGATAAGGTTCTATCTCTTGAAGTTTCTTTGACATATTGTGAGTCTCTTGAAAATGAGACATATTAGAACATGTTCAAAAGATTTCACTTAAACATGGACAATGCTTTTTCAAATAATGCTAATTCTTCAATAAACTCTTCAACACAACTTTCAATGGTGTGCAAAATAAAAATGGGTTAAATGAAACATTGGTTTGGTTGTCACAAGATGGTTAGGACATCGGGGTGGGGAGTCAGAGAGTTTGGAAAAGTTATTTTTTTGTAGACACTGATCATGTTGTCTGGGAGAATCTGGCAATTATAATTCAAGTTATTTTCTAAGTTTGAAATCTGAGTTAGTATGCCCATCCAGCCACAACGCTGCTCTCTAAGGCCCTTCTATACTGCCATATATCCCAGGATCTGATCTCAGATTATCTGTTTATTCTAGATTATCTGTCAGTGGAAATTCATATAATCCAGTTCAAAGCAGACAATCTGGGATCAGATCCTGGGATATAGGGCAGTGTAGAAGGGGTCTAAGATGCATCATTTTATTGTTTCCTCCAAATTTATCTCTTTACACATGTTGAACAACATCTCTCATCATCCCAAGTTAGCATGCTACATATTGGTTGGAGATGATGGCAGCGTTGATCCATAGATACTGCTTTCCAGAGCAGTCATATTCAGTAAGATCTTCACATACATGAACATATGTTCCTAGCCAAACTGCAGTTACATGACACCACAGATACAACAAAATGCCATCAAATTATCCAGCTTCTGGTCCTAGGACACCATCATTGTATTGAAGGACATAGCAAAGTCCTAGAAAATATACATTTCAAGGAATCTCTAGGCACCTTAATGTAACTCCATGATAATTTCCAGTGGGAGCATACCATACAACCAAGAAAAAGCCTATAAATATCATTTTTCCATGGTTATGGACAGGAAAAAGAACAGATATGGGTTTTGTGCTTTACATCCAATCTGGTACCCCAAAAGAGGAAAACAAACTGAGTCGGATGAATGTTTTATCCTGAAACATTGTAACATGGCAAAAAATTCAAGACTGGGAAGCTTGGTTTTAAAATGGATGAATAACTGGACGTTCAGCTTAGCTTTAAACATAAACCATTACAGTTCTTTCTTTTTCTATATTGGGTTTGCTGTAATTTCAAATCACTCTGCATGGTTATTTTAATCTCCCATCATAATAGTATCATCAGGGGGTCTTTTATGTGTGTGCAAGGGTCATTGTGCATACATAGCAATCTCTCTGCTACTGCAGTTTCACCTGGTAATGGGTTTTATTGAGGACTTAATTCCTAATTTTGATTTAATGCCTTAATGGCATGATTATAACAAAACTGTAGGGGTTTTTTCCCTCCCGAGATTCGGAAATGGGTTGCCTTGCTAAGAGTCCTCTAATATAACTTATATGCATTTGTCTGTCTGTCTTTTTGTCTCTCTATCTAGGTAATCTAGCTACTTTGTCCATCATATTTCTAGTTACCCTAGCTGTATTTTTGTAGGCTTTTTAAATTATGAGAAATTATGGTATGTAATATTATCAAAAGTATTTGGGAAAACAGCAGAGCTTGAAGGTAATAGGTTGCATGCAATGTTGCATTTGAAAAATAATATAATTAAAAAGAGACAAGCTTCCTAGTTAATTTAATGAGTAACCCTTTCTCACTTAATCTGGTATTTGAAGCAATGAATAAAGTAGCCTGAACCTGAGGCTGATGGGTTCACTGATGGTTTAGAGAGAATTGTGGGATTTCCTGTGAAATTTCCTGGGGCACAAAGTGATAAAAATTCAAGTCAGAGAAATGATGGTTCTCTCTGGGGAAAACCTGACTCAGAAAGTACAAGATGCCAAGGTCAGGTAGAGAAGCCAGAAACTGCAACATTAAATAAGGAGTCGGGCGAGGAACTAAGTGATATGGAAGGTTCCCAGGGAAAAATACCTGGAGTTATGGAGGTCAACAAAAGCCTTTGTGCACAGATAAGAGCAGAAAATAGACAGCTCGTGGGAAAGTTGAGGAGAAAATTTGTGGGAAACTAAATGACTTCATGGCTGCTTATTAATCAGTAAGTTGTTTTCCTAAGAGTTAGTTCAGGCAATATAGCATTCAAGGGAGAAGCTAGACCTGAGTTCTCTGGTTCCTGTTTCAGATCAAGTCTTAGTTTTGCATTCAAGTATCCTAGAAGCGTTCTTGTTTTGTATTCTTGCTCAAGTTTTGCTATCTATACCTTTGCTTGTACGCAGAACACATCATGTGACGTGCAGGTCTTGACAAATCCAAGACTGGAGTTAAAATTTCTGGAAGAAACATTAACCACCTTAGGTATGCTTGTGGACTTATACTATACTTACAACTTTCTGGCTTTTTCTGGACTGTATTACCTTGGAATTTGCATGAGACATTTGGATTATTGCCTGGTATGCAGATGATACCACTCTGATGGCTGAAAGTGAGGAAGAGCTGAGGAGCCTTATCACCAAGGTGAAAGAAGAAAGTGCAAAAGCTGGGTTGCAGTTAAACATCAAGAAAACCAAAATCATGGCAACCAGACTGATTGGCAACTGGCAAATAGAGGGAGAAAATGTGGAGGCAGTGACAGACTTTATATTTCTAGGTGCGAAGATCACTGCAGATGCAGACTGCAGCCAGGAAATCAGAAGACGTTTACTTCTTGGGAGGAGAGCAATGGCCAACCTCAATAAAATACTGAAAAGCAGAAACATCACACTGACAACGAAGGTCCGCATAGTCAAAGCAATGGTATTCCTCATAGTAACCTATGGATGCGAGAGCTGGACCATAAGGAAGGCCGAGTGAAGGAAGATAGACGCTTTTGAACTCTGGTGCTGCAGGAAAATCCTGAGAGTGCCTTGGACCGCAAGAAGATCCAACCAGTCCATCCTCCAGGAAATAATGCTTGACTGCTCACTGGAGGGAAGGATATTAGAGGCAAAGTTGAAGTATTTTGCTCACATCATGAGAAGACAGGAAAGCTTGGAGAAGATCATGATGCTGGGGAAAATGGAAGAAAAAAGGAAGAGAGGATGACCAAGGGCGAGATGGACGGACGGTATCTTCGAAGTGACTGACTCGACCTTGAAGGAACTGGGGTGGTGACGGCCGACAGGGAGCTCTGGCGTGGACTGATCCATGAGGTCATGAAGAGTCGAAAACGACTGAACGAGTGAGACGACGGCGTAGTTTGGGAAAGCGAGGATATGGCAGAGAATTCAAAAGGCCCTGCCCTAAACTACATTTCCCAGAATTCTGCTCTGCATCAGAAAGCCCCAATTAGGACAGGGGAGATTTGTCTCTCCTCACAGCAGCCAGAGTTCCAATACATTGTTGAATCTGCAAAGAGGAGGAATGACTGATATTTCAATACTAATAAGTAAATCTGTGCTGGGCTGGGAAGAATTGAAGTTCTATTGATTAAAGACATTCAATGAGATAGCTGTTGTGGCTTTTTTTTAAGTTGTTTGTAAAAACTTTGAAAATTCCACAAAAATCAATGGATAAGTGAAATGTTCTGAAACTTGATGGTCTAACAGTGGTAAATATGTTCTATAACCGTAGCAAGTTTCATGCCAATAGCTCTAACAATGAGGAAGAAAGGGGCCCCTGAGGTTTCCCCATTGGCACAATTACTTAACGAAAAGTAACGAAAAATTAGTTAACTCGTTATAGTTATGATACGGACTCCGTCCAAATTCAGAAACACTTTAGAAATGATTCCTCCCAAATATGAATTACAACTCTTAAGGGAGTAGAGTAAGACTAAAAGGATACCCAAACAAAAGGGAGAGAAAATTTAAAATTAAATTATTGAAGAGAAGATGGCCAAAAAACAAAATTGAACGGAAGCCCAACAAAACTTTTTTCCTCTTTTTATTTTTTATTATTTTCCTTTTTTATTCTTATCTTTTTTTATTCTTATTACTATTTTCTAGCCTTTCCTATAAAAATATGTTCTCACTCTTTCCTTGTATAAGTAGTATTTAAATCTTTTTAAAAAATTATTAAAAAAGAAATGATTCCTCCCCTACCCCCTAATTTCGTAATGAGTATTGAAACATTTCTTAATTGATTGCACAGGCCTTGTATAAATGCAAATACAAGTATTCCAAAATGCAAAATAAATAAATAAATAAATAAAATCCAAAATTCCAAACATTTCTGTCTCCAAGCATTTTGGATAAGGGATTCTCAACCTGTATGTACATTTTTTCATTTTGAGATACTATGTTTTCTATAAGTAAATATATTACATGTTACTTTTTTGTAACACTAAATGGTATGCATAGTTACACTGTGGCAAAAAAAAATTCTTAAAGAGGACATCAAGTATTGGTTGCGTACATTGGATTCTGTGCCTATTTTTATTGCTTATTGTGGATTGGAAACATATTTTCAGCACTAAAAAATTCAAGGCCAAAACAAGAGCAGCATTTAATGAAAGAAAAATACAGAAAGTCTAGATTATTTACTCTGGGAAGGAGTTGCATTGGCAAGGACTTGGTTGCGAAGGATATTATATTAATGGAGCAACTCTATCACACCATGCAGACACATAGGAATATTTGATTAAATTAAAGGGCAATAAATTTAAAATGTAATAAAAAGAAATACTACTTTAAGTAATCCTGCTTTTTTTTTTTAAATCTATTATTATTGGTAAATATTTTTCAAATACACTAAAAGACTTCAGATTGCTATGGGATCAAGCATTTGGCCCACCCTAAGATATGAATTGATATGACCTGATGGATTCTATGAATGAATATTGATTTGAACGCGGACTGGCTCTGACTTTGGCTCAAAACTTCCCCTTTTGTAATGGTCACATGGTTTTAATTGTTTTAATTTGATTTGGAGACTGCCTTTTGTTCATGTTTTATGTTTGGTTTTTACTGCTTGTTGTATTGTATGTGGCATTTGATTCTGACATTGTGTAAAACCATTCTGGGTCCCCCTGGAGAGAAGAGCGGTACATTAATTAATTAATTAAATATTATGTAAAAATGTACATAAAAAAGCAATAGTAAAGGTAAAGGTTTTCCTCTGACATTAAGTCTAGTTGTGTCCGACTCTGGGGGGTTGGTGCTCAACTCCATGTCTAAGCCGAAGAGCTGACATTGTCTGTAGACACCTCCAAGATCATGTGGCCGGCATGACTGCATGGAGTGCCATTACCTTCCTGCCAGAGCGGTACCTATTGATCTGCTCACATTTGTATGTTTTCGAACTGTTTGGTTGGAAGAAGCTGGGGCTAACAGCGGGAGCTCACCCTGCTGGTAAACTGGTTGGGATTTCTGGGAGTTGTAGACCCACAGGTTGAGAACCATTGATAGCTGGACAAAAAAATCTAACCTAGTAGACTGCAACCTTCAAAGTTTTCTTCTCTCTCCACCGATTGACAGCATGTCTATTTGGAAGATGACTTGGACTGCATTATGCTGTCTCCACCCTTTCTCTCGGCAATAATACCCCAGCCTCTTTGCAGCCTGGATGTCCTCATGTTTTACTGTATCTGGTAATGTATGAATATGAAGCGTTTGCACTTGCTCTTTGATGCAGTTGCTCAACGGGTTCAGGGCAGCTCAAGACAAATTATTACATGAAATATTTCAAGAAAAGCCTGATGCTCCAGGAAATGCAGAAGGCTCTGATATATAAAAGCAGTAAATGCTGAACATATCCTTTGATGAATCCAACTTCTCTGAGCAGCATAGAATATAGTGATAATTGATGACAATGTCCTCTGTTTTCTTAAATGAGGCGAGGCTCAACTATTCAATTGACTTATTTAAAATCATAGTGGTAATTTGAAGATGGAGATAAAACAGGCAATGAGCCAAAATATCCATTTGTGATGCCTCTATGTACTAGCCTTGTACAGCTATAGCAACAATTATATCATTTAAAAAAATGAAATATTTAATCTGGTTGTTAAACTATCTTGCATGCACTTAATGAGGAAGCACTGTGGTGTACATGAAAGATGATATAAGAAGAAAGGTAACTTTAGGAGTTAATGGGAAGATGTATTGGCTTATTATAACTGGCAACAGATTTTAAAAACTACTCAGAATGGTTTTTTTTTTGTTGAAAAAGCAATGAGTGTCTTCTTCTAAGTTTCAGCTCAATTGATTACACTAACATTATGAATGGCGTAATAATCAGGCTATCATCTGGCAAAAAACTTATGACTAGGATTTGCAATGGTCTTGTTTTTAACATGTCTTTTTAATTTAATTTCTTCCGGTTTGGGCTGTCCATATATAATGCAACATTTTTTAATCATCATTGTCCCCTCAATGGTGGTCAATAGTTTCCAAGTCAGGAATGTGGTGAATCCACTTTAAAAATTTATATTTAAAGAAGTTGTCCAAGGGGATGAATTTCTTTTGGGGATATGGTTCGGTATTTTGGATAGCGTTTTTAAAGTCTGGAATAAAACCCAGAGCAAATTCACTTGAGTACTGACATGGAAAGCATGGGACACAAATACCCTCAGGATAATGTACACCTTCAATGTTAATCACCTGCAAAAACAATACAGTTAAGAAATGAGGCAGCACATTTTTCAAATAGAACATGGAATAAAAGTGCTATATTTTAAAAGCCATTGGAAATGTGATGAAACTATCTATCTATCTATCTATCTATCTATCTATCTATCTATCTATCTATCTATCTATCTATCTAACTGAATCACTGTCTGATGCTCATCTACTCTCTTGAAGGCAACTGCTTTGTCTCATTGCTGACTCTCTCTTGGGATGATCTCTCATTTGAGAGTATCATCTAATAAGTGAAAATATTTCCTACTATGGCCTATTAAAAGGAACAAGTGGACACAAGAATTGGATCAAAGTTTCCACTTTGATTAAGGTACATTAGTATACAGCTGGCTAAGTGGGAGGTAAGTTGTGTTGTGTTGTTGTCCATGGGGGAAAAAACCCACTTTTCCAAGCTTTGCAACTTCCAGCTGTCAGATAAATGAAGGACCAATTCCACCTTATCACAGAAGGGGCTTTGGCCCCTTGCTACTCTCTGGCCATGGGGCCTGCTGAGCACCATCACATGATGCGATTAATGTCCAAAGTGGTGAGGAAGCATCGCAAGACATTTCCTTGCCAACAATGGAAGCTAAGTTGTGTTTTGAGTAACTCTGATGGATTTTTGGAGCCTTTCCCCCATCTGATGAAAGCAGGAACAGGGTGCCTTGTCCTGATGCCCCCATGTGATGGAGGAAGGGAGCATGGGTTGCCATGAGGTGACATATGCACCTTCCGTTTCACTGGCTATTGCCAGTGAAATGGAACAAAATGGGGGGGGGGGCATCTGTTTGTTGAGGTCCTTTGACAACATCATCTGTGGGTCCATTTTGGCTTGGACTTATCATGATTGTGAAACTAATTATAAAATGTTTATAAATAATTAATCAATTTATTGTGATAAGGAAAATATATGCATACAATTTGCATTAGCCACATTACGCTTTATTTAAAAATGTATTCCTTAACCTAAATCCAATCTAGTTTCAATGAGAGTTCAATCAGTGAATTGAATACAATACTTATCTCTATCCAATTTCTTCAGTGGGTCCACTTAAATTGGGATTAGGATTGGGTTTTAAGCAACCATAAATTGTTAGTAATTTCAAAAGATTTCAGAAAGTTTGTAGACACAGAAAATGTGTTTACTCCACATACTCTTTATTGTTGCACCCCAACCAGTCCAATAATTATTTTAAATGATGATATCACAGGCAATTTTAATCCATGGACCACAAGTTACAACACCCAATCTTTGTCTAGACTCTAGTAGTATGGAAAAAATTGACATTGCCAATACCTCTAATTAGCACATAGGAAGACATCTTAGGAAACTATCCTTGTGTTTGTATGCAGCTGTTACCAGAATATACTTATTATTTAAGTATTATTCATCACATATAGCAATGGTACCATGCCTTCTCTGTATGATGCAGGACATAAACATGAGTGCCACCAGCAGGGGTCCAAACTGTGTCCTGTGGGAAATAAAACTTTTGTATCAAACATCTATCATGGTGCAAATTATAGTTCTAGCCATTGGCTTGGTTTAGAGGTCAAGTTAAACTATACTTTAGTATGATGACAAATCAGCCACACAGAAATGTGTGTGTTCCTCCTCCTGCTTCCTCTTCTGGCATAGCTCTGAGGAGTCCAGAAGCTTTAATTTCTAGTTTCAGCTCAAAAAATCATGACTTAATGATATGTTGTTTGAAACAACATATGGATTCTAAACAAACCATAGTTCATATTAACCAAGTTTAGGATTTGAATGACAATTTAATCTGTGGTCATAGGAGGAGAGAGGTGGAGAGTGTGAGGTTGTGATGTGCTGTGCCTCGTCTTATTACACTAAACAAGGGCTTCGCTTAGAACAATAGTTCTCAACCTGTGGGTCCCCAGATGTTTTGGCCTTCAACTCCCAGAAATCCCAACAACTGGTAAACTGGCTGGGATTTTTGGGAGTTGTAGGCCAAACACCTGGGGACCCACAGGTTGAGAACCACTGACTTAGAAGTTCAGCACATGCAAACTATCCAGTGCTGCACCATCAACAAAGGGAATGCACACAATATGAATGCTTAGTTGAAGAAGTGAAGTAGTTCATATTGCCATGGGTGACATGGGGCATATGGAACTGGTTCTCAGCACTTGCACAAGAAAATCTGATATATTCCCAGACTTTGAGAAAGAAATCTTCAGAAGGACAAGAAAAACAGCCACAGATGCAGGAGGAAGAACTTGAGGACAGATGGCAGAATTTCTGTGCCACCACCTCTAACCATTGTTTTAGTGAGCCAAGGCATGAATTTCTCTACAATGCCAAACTGTGCACTATTTCAAATGACATCCTTTATTGTGTTCTATCTGACGGGAACACAACTCTTCTCTGAGCTCCACTAAACAAACTCCTGAACCCCTGAGAAGAAAATGAAGAATTATCCCAGTGGGTACCCATCATGCTGACTTTCCACCGCTTCACTAATAGAAGCCTCTGAGTCTGCATGTGCTCCTGCTGCTGCCCAGGCTGCCACACAAAGCATCCCTTGAAGGAAGCTTTAACACTTGTATCATCTGCTTCAGAATTTTCTTTGAGCAGAATTGAGGGGTGTGGAGGAAGGGCTGAGATTTCTTGTATATACTCTTCAGATGCAGCTCCATGCCCCACTTCAACTTTATATTCAGTGCCATCCCATCTTTTCTTCTTTTCTCTTCAAGCTGCACAGTGCTGGTAATGTTACATTATGGGGCAACCATTAAGACACATGTATGGTGACTCCCTGCAGTTGCTAATTCATGTTGTAATCAAAGTGCTGTATTTTAGTCTTCTCTGCCAAAGATTGCTGGTGCCTTGCCAAACTTAGCACAGAACATCTTTTTAAAGAGGCTTTGATGGCCATCTGTCGGGGGTGCTTTGAATGCGATTTCCTGCTTCTTAGCAGGGGGTTGGACTGGATGGCCCATGTGGTCTCTTCCAACTCTACTATTCTATGATTCTATGAAACTGGGGAGCTAGTCATATGCTATGCTATATTTCTGTTGGGAAATCATCCTGGACTACTCAAGTCCAAATGTAGTTAGATAGAGTTAGATTGAGGGAATCCTTTCCCTGTTTCCAAAGCATGCCTAGACAGGCTTTACTGTGTCTCACCCTATCCTGTTTACGTCACATCCCTTACTTTGAAGTTGGTAGAAATGTGAATCTTTAGGGACACTAACTTCCAATTGGTCAGAGTGTCTTTTATGGCCCCAATAAACTGGACCATGAGGTTGGAACCATTTTGGTTCTCTCTCTTCTCCCTTTGTTCTTCAAACTAACAAGCAGCATCCTGCCATCTCTCCTGGCAAGATGTAACTATGTAGATGTTTGTTATTTTTCCTTACTTATTTTTCCTTAGAATCCAGTCTATAGTAATCTAGACAGCTCCCAAGGCTTTCTATCTACAATGGAGTTCCTTTTACCTGAATAAATACTTTTTGAACTTTTATTGAGACTCTGCAGTCCATTGCAATCCTAAAAAGGCTTCTCTTGCTCGCCAGTGTAAGTAACTGTTGCATTTGAAAGCTTTGTTTTTGCTACTCTGCTGATTTTGGTGGAATCTCCCCCAGAGAGGGTTAAATTGAGTCTAACCGCTCAGAGATTACCACAACAAAGGGTCATGGGCCCAGACACTGCGAGCTGAGCAAAAGGGAAATAGCCTGTTTTTTAAAGGGATTGAATTGAAATAAGGAGCAGAGGAAAGTTCTCAAAAGATTTGAGACTTAATTTCAAGATTTTTAATTTTTTTTTGATTTTTCTGGATTATTCCAAATATTTTGATTTTTGGAGATTTTTAATCTTTTTGGAAATTGAAAGGATGGAGCAAAACAAAGAAACCTCTTGGAGCCTACCCAAGCTGCAGGATAATGGAGAGAACTACCTGAACTGGAAAAGAAGACTGGAAACCATGCTCAAACCAGCACAACTAAAAGTGCTGCAAGAAGGCGGGCCACCAGAAGGAGCCGGGGAGGAGGCTATCCAGACGTGGCGGGAAGATGATCGTTTGGTGAGATGCATAATAATAAATTCCCTATCAGAGAGAGTTTTTCAATTTGTAAGAGATGCTTCTAATGCAAAAGAGATGATGGACTATTTGCAGACTAATTACAGTAAAGGGTCGGAGGCAGATATTATTTTTGCATATAAAAGACTCTTTAATTCAAAAATGCATTCAGAAGATGATTTGAATGATTACCTGCAACAGATAAGATCTCTAGTTGATCAATTGAGATCTAGCGGAGAACCAATTACTGAGAGAATGTGCATAGGATTAGTTGCATGTGGGATCCATCCATCTTACAAAAGTATTATTACAATTTTACGTAATACACACAGACTTGAAAGTGAACAGCTTACTCTTAAATCTATCACGGCTGAGTTGAAATCTGAATATCTCGAAAGAAATGGATCTGATCCCAAAAATAATATGCAATCTGAATCTCAGTCAAAAAGCATGGCTCTGAAAGCTGGGCACAAATTTAAACTCAAGAATAAAGTGATTTGTAATCTCTGCCAAAAGGCAGGACATTTGCAAAGGGACTGCTGGTTTGCTAAAAACAATCAAACTAGTTCTACAGCTTCTCACAGCAGGAGTCAAGGATCAAAGCCTAGGGCTTTCAATACCCAGGTCAGAAGACAAAGCCAGTCCTCTGCCAGTGAAAATGCAAATGAGAGATTAGGTCAGCACACCTCTGCAAAGCATGCAAATTTGGTGTTACCAAGTGACACAGCTGAGTCAGAAGGAATTAATGATTTCTTTGGAAGTCTTGCATTACATGTGACCAATAAGCTTGTTAATGAAAAAGATATCTTATTAGATTCTGGAGCGACGGACCATTATTTTTGTCATTTGGATTATTTTATTGAAATCGAGAAAGAAAAATCTACTGTGAAAGGAATTGGATGTCAAAAAGTTAATTGTACAGGGCTAGGCAAAGTGAATCTTGCATGTGCAGACTCTGGGATCAATCTAACTCTCAGCAATGTTTACTACAGTAAAGACATTGGAACTAATTTGATTTCTGTGGCAAAGCTGATGCGTCATGGATGTAAAATTGTTTTTGAGAATGGACTATGTAAAGTGCTGAAAGATGGAAAACTTGTTTTAAAGGCTGAGGAATATCATGGGATATTCAAAGTTATGTTTGAGCCAAAGTTTTCAGGATTAGCCTTACCAGAATGTGAGAAATGAAATTGTGCTCGTTTATGGCATGAAAGATTTGGTCATGCAAATGAGAAATATGTCTGGAATGCAAAAGAAGTATGTAGAGATATGGAAGTAAATTCATGTTGTAAGGAGATATGTGAAACTTGTATAAAGGCCAAGGCATGTGCTCCAAATGTTCCAAAAGACAAAGAGTTTGAAGCGCAACGCCCTCTGCAGGTCATATCCAGTGATGTATGTGGCCCCATGTCTACATCATTGGGGGGGTCTTTGTACTTTGTGGTTTTCAAAGATTCATTTTCTGGATATACCAAAGTCTATTTCATGAAGCACAAAAATGAATTATTTAACAAATTAAAGGAATATTTGGCCATGGTTGAGAATCAATTTCAAAGGATGCCAGAAACTCTGAGGACAGACAATGGAGGAGAATTTTGCAATAAAGCAGTGGATGATCTATTGAGGAAATATGGGATTAGACGCCAATATTCTCTTCCCTATTTTCCACATCAGAATGGCATTGCAGAAAGAAAGAATAGAAGTTTGATTATAATGGCAAAATCCATGATTTATCATGCAGGAATTCAGCGTAAATTCTGGGCTGAGGCCATTAATACTGCTTGTTATTTGCAAAATAGAATGCCCAATGCAAAAAGTCATGTAACCCCATATGAATTGTGGTTTGGTCATTCTCCAAGTGTAAAGCATTTGCGTATGTTTGGATCCAAAGCCTATGTGTACATCCCAAGAGAAAAGCGAAGTGGGAAGTTTGATTGCAGCTCTAAAGAATGCCTACTGGTTGGTTATTCTGATGAACATAAATCTTACCGACTTTATGATCCAGAAAAGAATATAATTTTTGTAGGAAAGACGGTTTACATAGATGAAAGAGTTGGAAGAAATTTACAGCCTCCTGTTGATGAGCCTTTGTTAAGAAATGACTCTGATGACTTAACATGCGGTCTGCAGAGTGGAAATGAGCCAATTGCACCATCTGCTGGAAAAGTCCTGCCATCGCTGGTCAGAAGGGCTGATCAAAGAAATGAGCTAACGCCACCCAGTGGAGAGACCCTGACATCTGAGGTCAAAGGACCCGATGAAAGGATTGACCCACATAGTGGCATGGCAGAGGAGCATCAATGGCACCCTCAAGGACCAGATGAAAGTGCAGAGACACCTGATGGACAAAATGAGCAATTACCACGCAGATCTCAAAGGACAAATCGTGGGGTCCCTCCCCAGAGATTTGCTTATCTTACCAATGAAGCTGAACTACAGGAACCATCATCCTGGAATCAGATGCTGAAGTTTCCAGAGGAGGAAAAAGAAAAATGGCTTACTGCTGCATCAGATGAAATAGAGTCATTACATAAAAACAAGACATGGACACTTGTACCACCACCAGAAAATAGGAATGTAGTTGGCTGTAAATGGATTTTCAAACTGAAACGTGATGAAAATGGACAGATACAGCGATACAAAGCCAGACTTGTAGCTAAGGGCTACTCACAACAATATGGAGAGGATTATGATGAAGTTTTTGCACCTGTTGTAAAACACACCACCTTGAGGACATTGCTTGCAATTGCAGCCTCTAGAAAAATGAATGTTGAACACCTTGACGTTGCTACAGCTTTTCTTCATGGCGAATTAGAAGAAGAGATATTTATGCAACAACCACCTGGATTTGAAGACAAGGCACACAAAGGATATGTATGCAAATTGCAACGATCTCTCTATGGTTTAAAACAAGCAGCAAAATGCTGGAATCAGAAATTAAATCAAATGTTAATTGAGAAGGGGTTTGCACAAGGGAAAGCTGATCCTTGCCTTTATTCTAGATTCAAAAACAACAGATGGACATATGTTCTAGCCTATGTAGATGACATAGTGTGTTGCTTTCAACAGAAATCTGACTTTGATGATCTTGTACAACATTTGAGCCGTACCGTTGAAATCAAACAACTTGGCAATTTGAGTCATTATTTGGGAATACAGGTTGAAAGAGAAGAAGATGGGAGCTTTCTCCTGAATCAGAGACAAAAGATTATTGACTTGCTAAAACATCTTGGACTCTTAGAAGCAAATACAGTGACTACACCCATGGAAGTGAACTATTGGAAAAACACTTCAGAAAGTGAACCATTGAGTGACAACACCTTGTATCGAGAGGCAATTGGGAAAATGTTGTACATCTCTCAAATCACAAGACCAGATATTTCAGCAGCGGTTGGGATACTATGCAGGAAGACTAGTAAACCAACCAAATATGACTTAATTGCAATCAAAAGAGTTGCTAGATACCTAAAAGGCACACTGAACTTCAAGTTGAGACTACAAGCCACCAGCAACCCTACACTGACAGGGTATGTGGATGCTGACTGGGCCAATGATATTAAAGATCGCAAGTCTACCAGCGGCTATCTATTCTTCTACGGAGATGCACTGATAGACTGGACAACACAGAAACAAAAAGTAGTAGCTTCATCTTCAACAGAAGCAGAATATGTTTCCGCATCAGAAGCATGCAAACAATTGAAATGGCTACATATGATGTTATTTGATTTTGGAATCGAAGAACCAACACCAATACAAGTTTTTGAGGACAATCAAGGTTGTCTGAAGTATACTCAAACAGAGAAGATCAGTACATTGCTCAAGCACATTGACACAAGATACCACATCGTGAAGAATGCACACGAAGAAGGATTTATGAGGTTGGAGTTTTGCAGATCTGAAGACATGATTGCCGACATTCTGACAAAACCCCTGCCTAGACATGCTCATGATAAGTTGAAGAAGATGTTGAACCTGATGGACATGAGCAGCTCAGGCTGAAGAAGGGGATTGTTGGGAAATCATCCTGGACTACTCAAGTCCAAATGTAGTTAGATAGATGATAGAGTTAGATTGAGGGAATCCTTTCCCTGTTTCCAAAGCATGCCTAGACAGGCTTTACTGTGTTTCACTCTATCCTGTATACGTCACATCCTTTACTTTGAAGTTAGTAGAAATGTGAATCTTTAGGGACACTAACTTCCAATTGGTCAGAGTGTCTTTTATGGCCCCAATAAACTGGACCATGAGGTTGGAACCATTTTGGTTCTCTCTCTTCTCCCTTTGTTCTTCAAACTAACAAGCAGCATCCTGCCATCTCTCCTGGCAAGATGTAACTATGTAGATGTTTGTTATTTTTCCTTACTTATTTTTCCTTAGAATCCAGTCTATAGTAATCTAGACAGCTCCCAAGGCTTTCTATCTACAATGGAGTTCCTTTTACCTGAATAAATACTTTTTGAACTTTTATTGAGACTCTGCAGTCCATTGCAATCCTAAAAAGGCTTCTCTTGCTCGCCAGTGTAAGTAACTGTTGCATTTGAAAGCTTTGTTTTTGCTACTCTGCTGATTTTGGTGGAATCTCCCCCAGAGAGGGTTAAATTGAGTCTAACCGCTCAGAGATTACCACAACAATTTCTACCTCATACACCTTCTTAGTATTATTCTGTGATACCAGGATCACTACAGTAGCAGCAATAGCAGCAGGAACAGCCCAGGCTTCCATTCTTTGGTTCTTGGCTTCCTTGGCATAATAAAACAATTATCTGTTTAAAGCAGGATGCATTTTTGTGTCTCCAGATTTCAAAGTTTAATTTTCAGAAATATACTGGTTCATTGATTGCTATACCCAATTATAAATATTTAAAATAAAAATTGAGTATGTTTAGGATGGCCAATATGAAAATACAAGAACAAGAGAAGAAGAAACAAGAAAGAGAAGAATTTTAGAAAAGAAAAAAAGAATCCGTTAAGGTCCCATTTGGTGTGGAGGAAGAGGAGGAGGAAGAAAGTAAGGAGAAGAAAAATGCCAGAAAGAAAAATAGCAAACGGTGGGTTTGTTGCTCTTTGACTCTTTTCCGGTCTACTGTCAGCATGGGGACTTCCCCAGATTATCCTAGGGGGAACATGTTCCTCAACAGAAAATGGATGTAAAGAGTTTGAGAATGGAGAACTCTCAGTGTAGGTATGAAGTAAGAATCATACAGCCCTTCAGAGAGTGTGGATGTGTAAGTCCCCAGCAGCACTTAGGTGACATGGATGATGGCGAGGAATGTAGGGAACTGCAGTAATATAAGTTGAACAACATATAGAGAGCTACAAGATTGGTGTAGAATAGACTGTGCTCGATGGACCAGTTGGTCAACTCAGGATAAGTAGCTTCCTATGTTCATGAGTGTTGGTATGTCTGTAGTTTCCCCATACAATATGCAGTTCTTCGTTTGTAGCTGATATTGAAGATCTCTTGCATTGTCAATTTACAACTGGGAAGATCTACTTTGTCCTATCTACATTTTCCTCCTTAGCTGTTTAGAATTTAATACATTGGCCTTTTCACAACCTTCATAGACGTGGCTTTCCAGAACTATCACAACAGACAGGAAAAGCAACAAGGCCAATGTGGGGCAAGCCACAGAGAAAAAAGGTTTCATGTCACAATGTTCTGTTCAGTAACTTCCACAATGTAAGATGATTGAGATTACATCTGGACCCTTGAATCTCAAATAGGAAAGGACGCAAATAATCTCTTTCTCAGTTTTCATTTGCAAAAGGAAGTCAGTAATGTACATCATTTCACCTTAACATTTGTCCAGCGGCATTACAGTTTTATTTGAAACAAACCTATTGCAGATCAGTGGAAAAAAGATTAAACAACGGAAATAATCTGATACTCAAAGCTCTTTACTTTGATTTTTGTGAATGCTTATACAAAACTATATTAAAACACTAGCATTAAATCAGCAAGTAGTTGAGAATTCATTGTCTGCAGCAAATGTATTTACAACAAAAATGTATAGCTGTCAGAGTGGCATTGAGCATCAGTATTAATCGTAGTGATGACCGTTTTATAGCAGTCAAAAACTCGGGGCTATGTCTGTTCTTATTGTTATTTTAAAGCTAATTGTATTATTTTAATCTATTTCTGTAAACCGCTCCGAGCCAAATTGGAGTAGCGGTATATAAGTCTAATAAATAAATAAATAAATAAATAAATAAATAAACTGAGCAAACTTGCTCCTTCCTTAGCTTCAGTCATGTCTATTAACTGGACCGCTCGCTGTGGTGGCTTTGTTTTATCTTTGTTTTACCTTTGTTTTAACTTCTGTTTTATCATCTTCTTGTGTTTGAAACTGTGTATATTGTTAATGTATTTGCGCTGTTACTTTTGTAACATTGTGAGCCGCCCAGAGTCCCCATGGGGAGATGGTGGCGGGGTATAAATAAAGTATTATTATTATTATTATTATTATTATTATTATTATTATTATTATTATTATTATCTAATGTTTAAATCATCTGAGGTTTAGTACTCTGCTCTTAAAATTGCAGTGTTACGATTTCCTAGTTGTCCTACAGATACAGATACAAATCCCATAACCTCAGTAAAGTGAGATCACCTTTCCCTTCCTCACATTTCTGAGATTTGTAAAATTTCAAAAATAAGAAATTGCATTCTTCAGATGTGGAATTACTGGCTTTAGCATTTTGAAGGGTGACCGACTGTGTATAGTATCAACAAGGGTATTCCTTGCGAATTTTGAAGAAACCAAACTGTGCTAATTGTTATTTCTAAAACCAGAAGCTGTGTTTAAAGATGTTGACAAGCTGGTAAATATTTAAAGCGCTGAGCTGCTGAACTTGCAGACTGAAAGGTCGCAGGTTCAAATCCCAGGAGCGGAGTGAGCATCCTCTGTTAACTCCAGCTCCTGCCAACCTAGTAGTTCGAAAACATGCCAATGTGAGTAGATCAATAGGTATTGCTCTGACAGGAAGGTAACGGCGCTCCATGCAGTCATGCCAGCCACATGACCTTGGAGGTGTCTACAGACAACGCCGGCTCTTCGGCTTAGAAATGGAGATGAGCACCAACCCCCAGAGTCAGACATGACTGGAGTTAATGTCAGGGGAAACCTTTACCTTACCAAAATAATCAAGTACTTGAAATCAAGAAAAATCTAATATCATTTACAGGCTAAAGTGAGATATATTTTACCTACAGAAAAGAAGAATGGGCATTGGTGGTTAAGAGTAAGTGTGACAATGACATGGGTAGACAAATTACGCTACCAATTTGCAGGAACTGAAATATTAATCAAAATACTTTAAAGGAATAAAAGGAGGAAGAAAATAACATCTATCTGAACACGGGGATAAGACAAGGCACAAAGGTTTATGGGAAGTCTAAATTAGAACTCATGCCCATCAATTTATAAAACTCTTCTCACTCTCCTGTAGGTTTTCAAGGAAAGGTTGATGAGTAAGGCAGGTTGTCCCAATGCATAATTGGCTGTGTTTTGTTTATTCGTTCAGTCGCTTCTGACTCTTCATGACCTCATGGACCAGCCCACACCAGAGCTCTCTGTTAGCCATAGCCACCCCCAGCTCCTTCAAGGTCAAGCCAGTTACTTCAAGGATACCATCCACCCATCTTGCACTTGGTGGGCCCTTTTCCTTTTTTCTTCCATTTTCCACAGCATCATTATTTTCTCCGAGCTTTCCTGTCTTCTCATTATGTGGCCAAATTACTTCATCTTTACCTCTAATATCCTTCCCTCCAGTGAGCAGTCAGGCATTATTTCCTGGAGTATGGACTGGTTGGGTCTTCTTGCGGTCCAAGGCACTCTCAGAATTTTCCTCCAACACCACAGGTCAAAAGCATCTATTTTCCTTCGTTCAGCCTTCCTTATGGTCCAGCTCTCACATCCATAGGTTACTATGGGGAATATCATTGCTTTAACTATGCACACCTTGTTGCCAATATTATTGATCTCTCATTTATTGTTTTCATAAAGTTATTGATCTTTACTTGTCTCCTTTATTGGACATGGTCACCAAATAGGCATATATTCTGTTTGTAATGGACATCCTCAACACCTGTAAGTAAAGAATGTTTACTTGTTTGTTTGTTTGTTTACTTGTTTGCCAAACAAAAACAGCCTATATTAGCCTATTGAGAAAATATTAGATTTGCTCTCTTTCCTGGATTAGGAAACTTTCTTTTAGAAACTTTAATAATGATCTTTAAAACAGATCAAAAGATGATCTATCAGAATTACAATATTTCAAATTACAATAGGGTATTTCAAAAGAACAATATTTTAGAATTTGTTGGAAAATTATGATATGGTTAAATTTGGTGAAGGAGGGTGTAAACCAATGTTTATAAACAGTTGATCTACCACATTTCCCCCAAATACTTTTTAAATGTATGCTATAATCTTCAAATGTGGTTTAGTGCTAGCTACTATAGGAATTACAAGAATTTGATATTTGTAAATTTAAAAACGTTAAAGAATATTGCCAAAACTATAATAGCTGGTGGGTTTTTAAAAAATTGTATGGGTGTAGGATGTATATGGATAGATTTGACCAAAAATCTATATATTCCATCATTCTATTTCCAGTGGAAGATTGTCAGATGTTCTCAAGCTGGAGATGCTTATTTCCTGATTTGCCCTCAACATCATATGATAAGAAACAGACTGTTTCTGAATATTCTATATTTAGTTATTGTGGCTGCTAATAGCCATTAAGATCTATCTTCCATGATTCAACTTTAATCCTCTTTCAACAACATTACGGTTGCAAGCAGCCACACATCTTGTCACAATTTTATAAGTGTATGGGAGGAAATAGTTTTGTTTGGGTAAAGCCAAAAAATGGATTTTTGCAAAGAAAATAGAACTGTTTGTCCTGATTATTTTGCTTACATGATGCTGTCCTTTTGCTAGCTGTACAATAACCTTGTCCACATGCAGTGGTTAGTGAAGAGCTTGCTGTTATATTTTCCATTATACTGCAAGATCAATAGAGAATACTCCTTTTATAATCTGCATTGCAAGAAGCTAGGTTCTCAGTTGTGCTCTCTCTGAAGTGGGGTGAGCCCTCCAGATATTGTTGAGCTAGAACTTCCATTATCCTTCACCATCGCTGCATTGGCTGATCCTGATGGAAGTTGTAGTCTAATAACTCTGGAGGCTAGCTAATGGTTAAGGGCCAATACGATAGTTAAGGCCTAATACAGACATTATGTACTAGCTGATCGTTAAGGCCCAATACAGACATTATGTACTCGCTGATAGTTAAGGCCCAATACAGACATTATGTATTTTCTCTGATGGTAAATATGTGAACTAGCACTACTTATAAACATTATGTCTGAGATAATTTAGGGCAATGATGTATCTCTTGCTAATATGTTTGTTATGTGTCATTCACACAAGCTAACCATTATTGTAATTATGTAGGTATGAACATTTCTTGGACAACATAATACAATTCTAGTGATGTAGGCAGAAAACAATGACTGCAGAGGATAGCATAGAGTGATTTCAGTTCATAATAACAGGCTATTTTATTTTTTCATAAATATTCTATGCAATTTTGCTCATTTTAAAAATGTGCCCCAAGTCCATTGGAATGTATAGAATTAATTACTTCCGAATGAGTTATCAAAATTGTATCAAACCTGTATATAAAAACCCTCTTGGCATCAGATTCCTTTTTTGGAATGTTGCTGGATGGAACGGATGGAAAACCAACCCTGGTTTTATTTATCTGAAGAATTTTGACATCATTTTACCGCAGGAAACATGGGCATATTTTGATATAATACTTGATGGCTACCTACATATTGTCTTAGGGCTTCTAGAGATAAAAATATGGATACCTATCTGGTGGTCTAGCTACCTTTGTTTCTAGACATATTGATTGTACAGCTCTCCCAAGCTGCCCCCCCCTTTTAGCTCAAGCAATTAATCTCCACTTGGGGAAAACCTCTTACATCATAGTAAATGTTTATATCCATGCAGGCTTAATTCAAAATGCTGCTAAGAACCTTGGAAAAATTTACCACCTACACTGAAGATTTAGAAACTAATTTTCCCCTTGTGAAATTATTCTGGCAGGCGATTTCAATGCCAGGGTGGGTAACTGTGTGCATTATTAGATAATGTGATTTGTGACCCTGACGCTACACAATTTCTATTTACTCCTGCAGTTTGTCAATCAAAATATCATTTTAACAACTTTGTAGGCCCTAATTTAGTTAAATTTGCATTGTGCTTTAGCAAACTTTGGCTTAATGGCTTGTTGAAGTTTCCCAACGCAGATGGCTTTACTTTCATTTCGGCCAGGGGTTGTAGTGTGATAGATTATGTGCTGGTAACCCCACACCCTTTGAGCTCAATTTCCCAGTTTGTCATTGATGACTTTGCTATAAGTGACCATCTTCCCTTAGTGTTCTCTCTTCTTGTTGGTTCTATCTCAAACTTTGAATCTGAAAAATGTAAATTGTCATGTATCATGTTCCACATTTGATGGTGATTGGTGATGTCAGGCCTAGTAGTTGGTGATGGAAGGGGTTAATGTCAGTCCTAGTTCTAAAGGACAGAGTAATCTGTAAGTAAGAATTTGTAGGCAAAAGCAATTAAGGGTGGAGACATGCAAGATATAGGATGCAGCTCAGTTGAATTGGTTATAAGGAGCTAACCTGGAGACTGATCTTTGGGAGAAAAAGTATTTGTCCTATCTGGCTGTGGATGCAGCTGGTTTTCCTCCCAGGTTTGTGGATTTTCGGTATCCTGACCGTCTCTTGAACTCTTGGAACCCTGAATCTCTGGACTGGTTATTGACTATGATATAGATTTTGATCCGTGAACTTTAATCATTGGTATCTCAGCATTTGACTACTGGACTGGATATTTGACTACAGTGTGTGTCTGCATCAGCATTTGCTATCAGTCTTTGTTTTATATTCTGTGGCTGAGTGTTATCTTTATGTTTTGTATTTGGACTATGTAACAGTCAGACAGTAAGTGCTGCTTTAATTAAACTGTTTGACACAAGCTGGGCCTTTGTTTTGGTTCACCTCTGCCTGTGTGCTGGCAGAACCCTGGCTTTGTGACATGAATCATACACACATTTGAAATGGTTATCACAAAATTTTAAGGCCTTTATAGAACTGTCCTCCATTTCTGACTTAAAATGGGATATAAAAATGGCAAATAGCACAGGAACGATGATGGGCCTATTAGATAAACTAATTATCCAATTGGCAAACTTACTTAAAAGCCACCCCCTAGCTCAAATAATTCTAGGTTTGATATGGATTGTACTAAAATTAACCAAGAAATAAGACTCCTGTACAGGAAATGCCAAAGATTTAAATCTGCTGTGGATCTTGCTAACCTTTGGAATCTTAAGTGCTACCTTCAACATTGTATCCAACTTAAGCAGCAATCATTAGCAGAATTTAAATGGAACCAATATCTAAATGCATCTGTAACAAATAACTTTAAGCAGTTTTGGTATTTGGTCAATGGACTGAGTAATTCAAGTTCTCATCAATCTCTTCATCAAACTGGTATACTTATTCTTCCAACCTCTTTCAGGCTGATGAGTTAGAAACCCAGAGCTCAGCAATAGATGCCTCTGAGTTAACCAACTGGACCATTTCAGTACAGGAAATAGCAGACCTGATAATTGGTCTAAAAAATGGAAAAGCAGCTGGATCAGATTTAATTATCCCAGAGATTTTGAAATCAGATCCTGAATGATGGACTCCTCTCTTGGCAGCAGTGTTCACCATCATTAATAACACAGGCATCTTACCAAATAGTTGGTGATTTGCCATTATAGTAGCAATATATAAAAAGGGTGACCCTACCAATCCTTCCAATTACCTGCTAATTAGCCTTCTATTATTAATTGAAATGCTTGATGCAAAATTCCTATTAAATTGCAAACCTGGCTGGACCATAATAAAATCATCAGCCCTGAGCAAGCTGGATTCCGAAAGGATAAATCAATCTTGGATCACTGCTTAGTACTTTCGCATTTGGCAAATACTCCATACATAAAGCTTCCAAGCTATTTTCCACTTTCATTGATCTAAGGAACCTTTGACTCTGTAACAAGAAACCTGTTCTGGGACAAATTAGACAACTGTACTCCAATACTGTTTGCCAAATTAGATGCTCTGAGGAAGGCCAGTTAACTTCTGCTACACCTGGGGTCAAGCAGGGCTGCATACTGGCTCCTACTTTGTTCATCATATTCCTGTATGATTTACCCCAGGTTTTATCATTGGTGAATGGTCACTTCCAAACTCCATTTTACACATGTGCCCTTACTCTTATATGCAGATGATTCTGTGTTATTGTCCTTACCTAATATTGGCCTCAAATGCTTAATTCATTGCTTTGCCAATTACTATGAAATAAATAGACTGGAAATTAGCTATATTAAAGCCAAAATTCTCATTTTTGTCAAAAAGCAGAAGCCCATGTCTTGGCAGATCAGGGACCACAAAATTGAACAGGTCAAATACTTTTGATACCATGGTATTTGCTATAGATATAGGCTCAAACAGCATCAAATTGTTACTGAGTATTAGCTGCTCTGAGTCCCTCAATGAGGGAAAGAGGACAGGGTATAAAACAAAGTAAACAAATAAAGAAAATAAATATAATCTGTTGTGGCTCTCACAGCGACAAGCAGTAATGGCTTCTACACATACTAACATTGCAGCAATATATCATTTCTTCTACAGTAAGAGTAACCAATGTATCCCTGCTACCCTCAAGGTTTTGAGGTAAGGATTGGTTCTTTGATGTTTCATGTTCACCAGACATATTACAAAAGCTCAACTCTTCATTCAATCTCAATCCCCTAATCTCTGAGACATTTTTTGGTAATGAACATGCTTTGTGATCAGTCTTTTCCTCTTATTGGTACTGAATTTGTCACTTTTCAATTTCACTAGAAATGTTTCTTGTTCTTCTGCTGCAAGATAGGAAGATTATTTTCCTTTGTCTTTAGAATGAATTATTTTACATTCAGTTTGTGCCCTTGTTATGTCTCAATAGTGAATAGGCTGCTAATGTTTTCCTGTGATAATTTTTGTTATATTAACATTTTTTGCTGGCCTTTGGTTCTCTTAACCAAAAATCCTTCCTTCTGAGGAAAGATATTTTAGTAAGTACTGCTTACAATGCATATGCTTGAATTATTGCTGGTGAATGAGAATAGGATCACTACTAAGTTGCCTTATAATGGAATACAAACATATGTAGGTTTATGGCAGTGCAGTTATCACTGGACCAATGTCAAGGAGGGATTGATATAGGAAGTTTGCATCATTTAAAGGTATGTTAGGAAGTCAGGGAGTAGTAAAATTATATGCTTATCCACACTATATGTTGACAGCCAACTTGAAGGCACATATATACCATACATCAGTTACAGTCGTGTTCTTCACTGACTTGGGGACACTGCGTTCAATCCTAGACAATTTCTGACAATATCTGAAATCAAACAAATCTCTACTTGTGATGACTGTGTGAAGCACAATGGGCTGATTTTGAACAGCAATTATTTTAAGTATTCTTCAGCACTATTATGTAATTAACTATCATGACACAAGTGTTTTTTCTGTTTGTGTATTAACATTTTAAAATATTCTCTTCTACCTGCAGCTTAGTAAACACTTTTTTGCAAAAAGTGCAAAAAAAATCCAACATGCATTTTTGTATAGCCTGAATCTGAAAAAAATTTGCTTGGTCAAGCCATCTGCATTTATGCTCATAAGGCATTTTTAAAGTCATTAGTTGTTTTTGAATGATTATGTCTGAACTCCAGTGTGTTTCCTGGTCCAATTATTTATTTTATAGTAACAGGGAACAATAAAATGAATATATTATCATAGTCAAAGGTTTGTTTTTTCTATGAGGCAAGTTTTAAAACCAGGAAAATGATGTTGAAGTGTAGCTCACAGTGTATTACATCAAGGATGCTGGCTAGAACGCATTGGAGCTATAGTCCGCCAACATCTGGAGGGGCACAGTTTTCATCCATTTTATTATCATTTAGATAAAGCTTATACAACCCTGCCCACTTGATCTTCAAAATCACAGCTTCTGCTGTTTGTTTTTGATGTCTGACCAAAATTATGGAAATATGACCTTGTGCTGTCTTATAGTATGTTTGCTCACTGCTGGATAACAAATATCACTCTCTAAGAAATTTGTGGTTTCACACAAAGTAATTCAGGGCAAGGCCAATGACCCCATTGCTGTGTTGTTATGTAGTCATTATGTTATGCACTCTTAGCAGCAGGGAGGTAAGTACTGTACAATAGTTGTAGAAAAAACAGATGACTCAAAGTCAACAAGACACTCCCAAGGTGTTTGGGGGACTTTACTATCATGAATCAACCACAATGGCACCATTTCTGCACTATACTAAGTTCATGCTTCCTCCCCACATTTCTGCACTGTACTAAGTTCATGCTTCCTCCCCACATACTGTGCAACCATACTACCAAAAGACTCGTCCTCAATGCATGTTCTCTGTCTGGGGTTTCTAAGCCCAGCAAATGAAGAGTCAGCCACCAATAAGTGTAAGAACATATGTTCAAACTTCCTGGCAATTCAGCATCAGTCTGAAAAAAGGAGTGTTCACATGCAGCAGATTGAGTGAATTCTTGAAAGGGGGTCTGTCTACCAGTTGTAGGTTTCCTTCCACATGCTTCAGCCTCTCTCCTGCTTAACAATCATCTGATGTCAAATGCTGGCTGTTATAGGACATAATAATGTCATAATGTTTAATGAATGGAGTTTTATTGCACTGTTGCTCTTGATTACTGTGTTTTGATCATGATGCACTGGATCCAGTTTTGCAATGAAGAATGGGTTTAGAATTTGGGTAGCAGTACTAATATTAGACAAGGGCAAGCACTTCTCCTACACACTAAAACTTTATGGGATGGATTCCAACTATAGTAATTGAAAATCAATGGGAATCATTAATCATTACTAACACATATTTAATAATTTCAGTAGGTCTCATCTAACTAGAGTACAACTCTCACTTTCCTGTATCAACCAAAATATGTTCTCTATTGGGAACTGTAGGTTTCCCAGGCAATTCTATAGTATACAGTACTTCCATCAGAAGTTACCACAGAATCAACCTGGAAAGCGTTAACACTTTTCTAAAGAGGAGATCCCTCTAGGAATTTGCTAGGTTCTCCAGGGCAACTCTGTAGTAACCTCTGGCAGAAGTTGTTTATTTTAATAGGGTTCACTATTATCCATAGCTTCTTGTTTCCATGGTGAGTTTAGGAGTGTATCCCTTGATGTCATTGATGTCAACAGCCTACTCTGTATTTAAAAAATCTGTCAAGTAGATTTCTCTTAATACAACTGAAAATAATAGGGAAATAAGACTAAATAATGAAGTAACTAGATTTTGACCTGTTATCACATAACGTGTACTGACATAGACATTCTATACACACAAACGATTGTCTATGTACAAAGAAAATGTGTCCAAATGACATATATTGTTACAGTTCCCCGTACAAAGCTCAATTTGGCCGTACCCGACAAAATGAAAAGGAGCAACAGCTCTAACACAAAAGTTGTTCAAGTCTGGTATTGGTTCCAATACATATAGGCTTCAGGGATACAGTCAATGAAAATATCTTCCAAACAGATGGTTGGTCGTGTTGCTGTATACTGGATTGAAGAAAATAATGATGGAGCACCGCTCTCAAAAATGTCTTCAAAAGTAAAGTCCAAATAAAGTCCCAAGTCTACAGGGGTCCCGGGTATTTTTGACCCTGTTTCAGGGAAAAACCCCTTCTTCAGGAGTTGTTAAACTCAGCAACAATGAATTTCTATCTAAAACAAAACATAGAGTAACAAGTATTTTACCAGCAGTATTAACAGAAGTAAAGGTAACCCATATAACAGTATTATACTTACATAGTGCTAAATGCTTTCACTGAGTGACTCTGCTTGTGGTGATTTCAACTGCGAGTAATTCTGGAGGTTCATTCAAAGGTTTTTAAAGAGTACTTGAAGGTTTAAAGGAAACAGCTAAAATTAAGTGATTCATTAAGTCCCTGAGGGGAAAAGGTTTTAAACTTAAAGATCAAGTACATTTCCCTTTGGGATAATAGTTTTTCCAAGTCCATGAAAGGTTTTTGAGAGATGCATTCCAGAGCACAAAATTTAAATGAGGTAGATGAATGTTTGTATTGGGTGAAGTGTGAATATAAAAGAGATTCTGTAGATAAATTTTTGATTCTGGATTTATGTTCAGAGATTCTGATTCTCAAGGATCTGGTTGTTTTTCCGATATACCAGAGATCACAGTCACATGTCAAGAGGTAGATTACATTGCTGCTATTACAAGTAGAAAAATGTTTTAGTGTGGTGCCCACTTTGTTCCTATGATTATATATCTCCTTAGTCTTCCAAGATTGAGGACAACACTTACAGTGACCACAAGGATAATGGCCTCTCAGGGTGCTCTTCGGTGTACTAATGGGAGTGATTAAATCTGTATGGATTAAATATTCTCTAATATTTTTAGTACGCCTGTTTCAAAAAATAGGTAATTTATCACAACCTGAAATATCTTGAAGAAGATGCCAGTGCTTTTTTATAATTTGGATTACGTGTTTGGAGTAATGCGATAATTCTTGTGTCCAGATAATTTGATTTTTAGTTGGTTTAGCAGATTCTTTCAGTAGGGTGGTTCTATCAGTTTTTTCAGCTTTAATTAATGCCTTTTTGATGACATGTTTAGGATAGCCTCTACTTCTAAACTCCTGGCTTAAGGTCAGGCTTTCATGAATGAAGTGTTCATTAGAGCTTGAGTTACGCTTTAGTCTAAGTAGTTGTGAATGGAAGATTGGTCTTTAAACCAAAGTGGTGGAAGCTGTTATAATGAAGAAAAGAATTTTTATCTGATGGTTTTCTGAAGTTCTTGACCAAAAGTTTGTTATGATATTTATACACAGTAACATCTAAAAAATTGATATGTGACAGGTTGAGATGACTGGTAAACTTAATAGACGTATGTATAGTGTTAATCCAATTAGAGAATCCTACTGCGGCCTCAGTTGTTTTAAATACTATGAATATATCATCAATAAATCGGCCATAGTATGTTATATTAGCATAGTACATATTTAAAGATGGATTAAGCAATATAGTGTTTTCTAAATGTGCCATGAATAGATTGGCAATCGATGGGGCTAACGGACTTCCCATAGCGACACCGAAGGTCTGAAAGTAAAATTGGTTTTGAAAACGGAAATAATTTTTCTCCAGTACTATATCTAACAGGTCCATCAAGAAATGTGTAGGTGGTTGCAATTTTGTTCTCCTACGAAGGATATTCTCTATGATGGTACGAGCCTCATCTAGTGGAATGTTAGTATAGAGTGAGGTGACATCAATCGTAACTAAAATGCTGTCCTCCTCAATTTTGAGATTTTCTACGATATTAATGAAGTGCTTTGTGTCTTTAGGAATCACAGAGAGGGACAAATGGTTGGCAAAAGGAGTCTAGATATTTAGCAACTGGTTCCAATACAGAAGATGAACCAGAAATAATAGGTCGGCCTGGGGGTGGAGTGATGCCTTTATGAATCTTAGGAAGAATATAAAAGATAGGTATCCTGGGGAAGTCATTTTGTAAGTATTTAAATGTAGAAGAAGAAATAAATCCCATGGATAATCCCTCTTGACACACCACCCTAATAAGGGACTGAATGTGTTTAGTGGGGTCTGTTGCAATAGGTTGGTAGAATTTACTATTTGATAACTGGAGGTTGACTTCCTTAATATAATCTCTTTCGTTAAGTAATACTATAGCTCCCCCTTTATCTGCTGGTTTCCAGACTACCTCTTTAAGGTTGCTCAATTTGACCAGAGTGGTTCTTTCTAATTCTGATAAATTTGAGTGGTATGGTTGTCTACGAGTAGTTAGCTTGTTAAAGTCCCTCTCTACAGCTTTTTCAAAGCATTTAATGTAAATGTTATCTGTGGAAGGGCAGAAGGTACTTTTAGGTTTGAAAGGATCTGTGGTTGTGTTGGATATGCTGTCTTTAAACATGTCTCTTAAGCGGATGGTTCTAAATAGCTTGAATAAATCTATTCGTGCTCGAAATGCATTAAATTTAGGGGTGGGAACAAATGATAGACCTTTGTTTACTACTGACCTTTCTACATCAGATAACTTATAGTCGGATAGATTAACAATCAGGTTCGGTGTCTCCGATTTCGGCCCCTTGGAAAAAAAGTGGAGGATGAGGAGGATGGTAGAGTCCTATTCTTATGACATAGACATTGGCAATGGCATCAAATTGAGAGAATTTTATTTGTTAAATGTATTAAGGGACTTATCATCAATGATTAAACATGAAAGATAGCTAGGCATTGGTACAGGAGAATGATACAAGTTTCCCAACATCACTACGATTCAATAACAGAATTAGAAAAGGATGTGGAAAATTATTTTTCAATGGTATCATTAGAGAAGACTGAACCATGAAACCTTATTACCAATCATTTATTTATACGTATATGTTTTCTTACCATTACCCATTGCGATGTCCTGTGGTTTCCCCCTCTTTTCTAAATATGGAATATAAATTTCACTAGAATGTGGAAAATAAGATGAATCTATCACACATAATGAAAATGGTCTTTAAGGAAAACATTTACATATAAATGGGGAACATAGATAAAGGATATGACTTACACCACTTTCAAGTAAGAGATGCAAAATTTTCAAATATTTGAACTTCATTAAGAGATCTTGGTCATGACTTCCCTGGGATAGGATCAGGAAACCTATAGTCCCCCAGAAGTATAAAATCAGACATAGCCAATATTCAACAGTGAGGAATGCTGCAGGTTTCCCAGTCCTACTTTAGAACAAATTGCAACTACGATCAGATTACAGATAAGTGGCTGTAATTTTTCAGAGTTGAGCTTGTTCAACATGAAAGCATTGACAACTAAAGGTTTAATGGTACAGTATCACCAAAGTTGGTCTTATCTGTTGTGAGTATCTCCATCTTTTCCTAAATGGGCTGCCATTTCCCCACTGTGTGGCCTTAAAATGAAAACGCTCAGTAGCATAACTAAATAGTTGTCTTTTCATCCCTGTGTTACAAATTTTATTTGGCCAAGTTTATATTATCAGTATGAATGGATTTTAGAATGTCACTGCTACTATTCATTTGATCTAAATGTAGTTGAAAACAATCTAAAAAGCCACAAAATATAATTCCTTCACTGAAAACAAAACCTATCAATACAGGTTCTTAAAGATCCAAAACAGGGATTTGAACACTAGTCCCCTGAATTTCTGGTCCAAAATGCCACATTGACTAAAACAAGCCAGATAGGTATAGACAAAATGAATATATAGATTCCAAAACTAGACTGATAGCTTCTGAATACCGAAATGATAATTTCAATATTCATGTTGCTTTAACATGTACCTAGCTATTTCATACATTTCTCTTCATTTTCCTGCATATTTGTTATTTGTCATAATTCATATCCTGTCTATTCTTCAAGACCAGAACACAAAGGAAACTCAAGTTTAACATGTGCATTACTTTTTGCTTAAATTCTGCAACCTGAAATATAGAAAGCAGGACATACTCCATCAGCAATGCTGAAATACTAACTCATCTCTCTGAACATTTTCCATTCAATTTGTTTACTATATGTTTTTAACAAGGTGTTTCTCCTACTCAGACATCCTCGTATCCAAACCTTTCTTTTGTTGTATATTTCAGGCTGTAAGTCTCTCGGATGACATTTTGTTAGGGGGTCTTAGGGTGACTGGAATCTTTTTTTATTTATAAGTAAGTTTGGGCTTAAAAAATGAAATACAGTAGAGTCTCACTTATCCAAGACTCACTTATCCAAGGTTCTGGATTATCCAAGGCATTTTGTTAGTCAATGTTTTCAATATATCATATTTTGGTGCTAAATTCGTAAATACAGTAATTGCAATGTAACATTACTGCGCATTGCACTACTTTTTCTGTCAAATTTGTTGTATAACATGATGTTTTGGTGCTTAATTTGTAAAATCATAACCTAATTCGATGTTTAATAGGCTTTTCCTTAATCCCTCCTTATTATCCAAGATATTCGCTTATCCAAGGTTCTGCCGGTCCGTTTAGCTTGGATAAGTGAGACTCTACTGTAATTATTATAGCTATTTCACAAGAAGCTATCACCATGCATGGCAAAGTACCAAACCCTAAAATATTATCAGTAATACACACTAATCCTACTTAAAACATAGGGAAAACTGTAAGCTAGTTATAATCAAGATCCTTTATCTTTGTAGCATCTTTTCAATAGTGCAATGTTACTGGCTCTCAGATATCCAAGTTCTATGCAAGCAATTACATTACTTTTTATTTAAAAATAAAACCCAGAGACAGTTGCCACCTCAGTTACAGGTTGCCATGGCATCCACCAACCTGATGGCTCATGCTTGGGGCACAATGAATTATTTGTTTTCTGCAAATCTTAAAATGCTATCAGGATATCTCTTAAATCACATATGCTGTGGAAAAAAACACTTTTAGAACACCACTAATTGTTAGTATGCTTAACAGTGCCTGTTTGAGAATTTGCAAAAACACCAAAGGTAGTTATCTATCTTAATAAATTGTTCCAATACAAGAATCTTCTCAAGCACCTGGATGAGCCATGTGTGTCTCTCAACTTGCATAACCCTCAGACACATACAGTATAATCCTGCTTGTGTCTACCCAGAAGGTCTGCTGCATGTAATAGGGCTTGTTCCCAGGTGTGTACAGAATGCAGCCACAATGAGTAGGGGACATCACATATAAGGCTTAAATGATTTAGATGTAGGTAAATACAAATGTGAGGCTTGATTCCAAAAGGTACCGAATCCATGGGATTCCAAAAGGTACCGAATCCAGGAATCAAAAAATTCGGCTGAAGATATGTATTCTTTTGCTATAAAATACAATTTTCCAAGCCTTGTACCAAAATCATTTGGCATGTTTTGATCTGTATATAATATTCTCAATTGAATATATTACACATTTGTTCACCCTTTCTCCTGATTCACTGTGAACCCTTCTCTTTTGGGGGGAAGGGACATGAACCAGGTTTACAAATATGCATCCCTTAACTGAATGGAACAGATTTGTGTTTTCAGTTTGCACCATAATCATCTAGACTCTTAGGACAAAAAGCCCTAAATGTCCCACTAAGATCCTGAGGGGAAGACTATCTCTTGGTCCTGTTACCATCATCAGTCGTCTTGGTGAGGGCAGGAGAGCCTCCTTAGTGGCTGCTCCCACCTTTCAAACTCTCTTTCTGTTGTTCTTTCATCGACAGGCATCTTTAGTTGACCAAGGTTTTTGAACATACGATGGGTGGATTTTTAATGGGGCATGCTTTACTAATCATATCACACTTTTCTATATTTTAATTGATTTTAAAATGTTATTATAATACAATTTTTTAAATTGCATGGCAAATGTTTTTAATTTTTTTGTTTCAAACGCAGCCTTTGGTCCCATTGAAAGGCAGTACAGTACATTAAAAATCCTGGGAAAACATTCATAAATATAATCACATGTAAATCACCTAAAAAGACACAACATTTGACAAACAAACTCCTCTGGGGAAGGGGGTATTACTCCCATGTTGGAATTTCATCATGTCTGAAAGAAGCCGGTTTTGTGAGGGACAAGGAGAGAAAAAGTGCTTCCTCAGCCTTTACTACATGATGCCAGGGCACCTTGCTCTCTACAGGCAAGGTGTGTGTTTGTGCTTCTAAAAGACACTTACCAAGCTAATGTTATATAATGTGGGTGCCTTTTTATTGCATGTTTCACTAATGTTATTAAACTATTTCAAGTTGGTTTTAAAATGTATTATGATACAATTTAATTGTTACTAACATTTTATCATGTCTGAAAACAGGCTGCTTTGGGGCGATAAGGAGATGGCTCCTCAGCTAGGGCAGCTAGGGCTCCCTGTGTTGGTATTTGTAAAAGGTCTCTTACAAGCTTTTAGGCTATAAGGTGGGGTGGCTTTTTGTCGGGCATGTTTTACCAATCTTATCCAACAACTGAATATTTTAAATTGATTCTAAATTGTATTATAACATTTTAATTGTTTTTAATTGTAAAGTCCCACTCTGAAAGGAGACATATACATTAAACAAACAAACAAACAGTGAAATCATGAAGGGATTATTACTTGAATTTTACTTTTTCTAAAGACAGGCTGTTTTGGGGTGTGGGGGGGATAAGCATTTTTAATTTACAGGCAGATCCTCAAGTTATGAAAAAGATTGATTCTCTGGGTTTATTGTCACGTATATTTTGTTGGAACAGGTGCATTTTTAAAGTTTAACTACATATATATATATATATATATATATATATATATATATATATATATGCTTTGGATAGCATAAGGGTCAACACCCCTGTGGGGTTTGTTTTGCTGTCTGCGCCCCTGTTGAGATTTCACCTCCTTTTCTGTCGCTGTCATAATTGGATTTTGGAAAATGTAGCTTGTTGTGGAAACAAGGATTGGTGATGAAGCTCCAGTGGAGACAACTCTTCCCCCGATTACTCTTTCAGGAGTGAATTTCCCTTCCTAAGGATAGATTTCCCTCCCTGTTGTCTCACTTTTGTTCTTAACTATGAGTCATTTTTAATTAGGGGGGGGGTTGTACCTATATCATTTTTGGAAGCCTCCAAGGGCCCACTGAAAGGTGGCATATAAATTAAATAAATGGCCTGAAAAGACACCATGCAGAAAAAAGGGCGAAGAAGTTCTTATTGGAATTCCATCTGAAAATGCCTGTTTTGTGGGGCAAAGGAGAGAAGGGAAATGCTTCTTCTTCATCCTGGAAAGATGTGACGAGTGGAGTGTCACAGGGTTCTATCCTGGGCCTGGTTCTGCTCCACATCTTTATTAATGATTTATGGAAAGTTGGAAGGAATGGTAATCGAGTTCACAGATGATATCAAATTAGGCAGGATAGCTAATACACCAGAAGACAGGAGCAGAATTCAAAACGATCTTAACAGATTAGAGAGATGGTTGGCCAAAACTAACAAAATTAAGTTCCACAGGTACAAATGCAAGATACTCCACTTAGGCAGAAAAAATGAAATGCAAAGATACAGAATGGGGGATGCCTGGCTCGACAGCAGTATGTGAAAACGATACTGAGTCCTCGTGGACAACAAGTTAAACATTAGCCAACCATGCGATGCGGTGGCAAAAAAAGCCAATGGGATTTTGGCCTGCATAAATAGGGAGTCTAGTGTCTAGATTTAGGAAAATCATGCTACCCTCTATTCCGCCTTGGTCAGACCACACCTGGAATCACACTGTGTCCAATTCTGAGCACCACAATTGAAGGGAGATTTTGACAAACTGGAATGTGTCCAGAGGAAGGTGACTAAAATGATCAAGGGTCTGGAGAACAAGCCCTATGAGGAAAGGCTTAAAGAGCTGGGCATGTTTAGCCCTCAGAAGAGAAGGCCGAGAGGAGACATGATGAGGACCATGTATAAATATGTGAAGGGAAATCATTGGGAGGAGGGAGCAAGCTTGTTTTCTACTGCCCTGGAAACTAGGACGCAGAACAATGGCTTCAAACTACAGCAGTGGTTCTTGACCTGTGGGCCATGAGAACGAAAATCTGTTCTATCTCCTTCCTATTTATTTATATTATTTAATTTTTATTACCGCTGACCATTGTATTGGATAGACCACATTAGCTCTAGAATATTAAATATGGTTTTTTGTGGACGAGCAGATGGTGACTACTGGATGGCATATATTCTGTATGAGAAACTAGAGCTTGATGTGGTCTATCCAATGCAACTTCTGAATCAGCACTCCAAATAACCAAACCGAATCTAAAGTTGACCAAAAACTGATTTTTAACCCCTCTTTTGGTACTAATGTTGGAGAGTGGTCCCTGGTTAAAAAAAAAAAAAAGGTTGGGAACCACTGAACTACAGGAAAGGAGATTCCACCTGAACATTAGGAAGAACTTCCTAACTGTGAGAGTTGTTCAGCAGTGGAACTCTCTGCGCTGAGTTTGATGGAGGCTCCTTCTTTGGAGGCTTTTAAGCAGAGGTTGGATGGCCATCTGTCAGGGGTGATGTGAATGCAATTTTCCTGCTTCTTGGCAAGGGGTTGGACTGGATGGCCCACAAGATCTCTTCCAACTCTAGGATTCTATGCCTCAGGAATGGGCAAACTTCGCCCCTCCAGGTGTTTTGGACTTCAACTCCCACAATTCCTAACAGCTGGTAAACTGGGTGGGATTGTGTTGTTGACGGCTTTCATGGCCGGAATTACAGGGTTGTTGTGTGTATACCTCACAACCTCTGAGGATGCCTGCCATAGATGTGGGCAAAACGTCAGAAGAGAATACTTCTGGAACATGATCGTACAGCCTGGAAAACACACAACAACCCAGGGTGGGATTTCTGGGGGTTGTAGGCCAAAAACATTTAATGACCCCAGGTTGAGAACCACTGATTCAAAGCAGATATTGTGGATGACCTGCCTTGGATGTTCTGGGTGACATGGCTGTGTGGAAGGGCGCTGAATCAATCCTGCCCACGGGGTGCCAGGGCAACGCTTCCCTTTCTCTTTAGGCGAGGTGAGTGATTGTGTTTGAAAAAGGCCCCTCCCTCCCTCTCTCTCTCCCCTCAGTGGAAGCGAGGCCCCGTCCCTCCCTGCCTCCCCCTTTCCCCGGATGTCTGAGGCTCTCTTCGCGACTCCCACGAGGCCAGGCCCAGGGCCCTTCCTCCCTTTCTTCCGTCCGTCCTCCTTTGCTCCCGCGAGGCCGCTTCTCCCTCAGCGAGGCCGGCGAAGAAGGAGAGGCGACGTCTCCCGGCCCCGCTCGTCCGGCGACGTCGAGGTCACGCCGGCAGCGTCGGGGTCGGAGGGCAAAGGTCGCTCCCCCAGCATCCTCCGTGCGGGGTGCTCAGCCATCTTGGATCCTCGGGACAAGAAAATTCATGCGGTGAGTGCGGCCCTGTTTATTCTTTCCGCCTCTTCTTCGCCGCCGCGGCGCGGTTCGGAGCCTCCTCAGGGGAGCGGCGGGCAGACGAGGCGGGCTTCCTGCCGGCGCCTGCCTCGTCGGAGGCGCCGAGGGCAGGCCTCAGTTCCCGCCGGGCTTCCGTTTGCTTTTGTCTCTCTGAGGGAAGGAAGAGAAAGAAGGGAAGGGGGGGATTGGAGGGGGATGAGAGATGCCTGAGGGGAAGGGGAAAGGGAAGAAGGCGGCTCGGAGGCGCAGGGCCTGAGAAGGAGGAGGCGGAGGAAGGAGCCCTGGCTTCCGAGGGGAAAGAAGGCCTCGCTCCCGTCTTTCTCGACTCCAGTGGTCCTTTATGCCCGCATCCGAGCTCCCCGCCTCCTTAGGCCTCGGGGTAAGGCACCCAGGGATCAGCCTGGCTCTTTGTACATGCGCAGAGGCTCCCAGCGGCGACGGCCCTTTGCGGCCTAGGGATCTGGAGGCTCCCGCCATCAAGCAGGCCCGCTTGCTTGCACCCTCCTCGCCGAGTTTTTGGTGGGAAGGAAACTTGGGAGGCACCGAAGCGTGGAAGGGTTTTGTTGTGGCTGTTTTGTAAACACGGCCCGCCTCGAGGAGGCCAGGGCCCTGGCCTGGGTCGCTGGCGGGACGCGAAGGGGTCCTTTGTTTGCGTTGGAGTTTCGTCTCCTCCCGCGTCAGAGCCGGGCCTTGGCTGGACTTGGGCCACCCGGCTCCCATCCACACTGGGCAAAGAACGCGGTTCGGAGCCAGCTTCCAAACTGCCGCGACCAGGCCACAAACTCCGGCAAAAGTGCGCGAAAGAAAAGCCCAGGATGTGCCTCGGTGCTCTGGGGTTCGTGCAATCGCCATCTGGGCCTCCTCAGGCTGGTTCTGTATTTCCCTATGCAATCATCTGCACAGCGAAACCACTTTCTTCAATTCCGGCTTGAAACTGTGGTCAGTGGAAATGGAGCCTTGTGCCACTCAGGCATCAAACTTTTGCTAGCGTTTTCTCAAGTTTGCAGATGTAGACACACAACAGCAATGCGCTGTAACTTTATTTATTTATTTCACTTATATACTGCTTTTCTCATCCCCAGCACTATATCCTAAAATATCAAGAAAGGAAATCCCACATTTTCTGCTTTGCACTGGAATACATGGAAGTGTGGACTCAGATAACCCAGTTCAAAGCATATATTGTGGGATTTCCTGCCCTGATATTCTGGGTTATATAGCTGTGTGGAAGGGTCCTCAAAGCGGTTCCCAACATAATCAATGGCAAAATTCAATGCCTTACATATATCAAAACAACGACAGTGACAATAGATTAAAATAACATTCACACACACATAAAATTGTGTGTGGCCTTGCACAATCCTGATGATATCTTTAACTTTTCCATATCTTATATATTGTAGTTCATCACAGTTGACTGGCAGTAGAACACATATTTTGACAGTTTGACACCACTTTAACAGCTTTGGCTCAATGCTGTGGAAACCTAGGGGTTGTACTTTTACAAAGTTTTTAGCCTTCTCTGCCAAAGAATACTAGTGCCTCACCAACCTACAAATCCTAAAATTTCATAGCACTGTGCCATAGTAGTGTAAAACTGCATTAATTCTACAGATGAACCCTATAGTGAAGCATTCTTTACTCACTCCTGCCCTTTAAAACAATACTATGAGGGATATTTGTAGTTGCCCTATGATTTCATAATCTGTCATTCTTAGGGCCCTTCCATACAGCCATATAACCCAGAATAGCAAGGTAAAAAAATCCTACAATATCTGCTTCGATCTGGGTTATCTGAGTCCACACTGCCATATATCCCAGTTCAAAGCAGATAATGTGGGATTTTATTCAGCTGTGTGGCCTTAAATTGTTTATGTATAGTTTACATTGGACTACTAAACATCCCAGGTAGTTAATGGCATGCAGTGCAGTCTGGGTTTCTGCCAACTGAAATAGTAATAATTTACAAAAGAGGCATGTAAGCTCCTAACACAAGGCTGCAGGTCATTTTTGCTAGGTATTGGGGCATTTCACTCTTGCAGTGTAATTAATATTGGTGTGATCTTCAACAAAATCCTTGTGGAAATCAGTCATAAGTCTGTTTAAAAACTCTTTCCAAAACATGGAGGGGAAAGTGGTCTGACCCTAACTTGCACAGTTATGAAAACTATACAGTCATTTGTTATTTGGAAAAAGAATCCAGCAGGGATTCATACTCCTAGTAAAGGAAACTGATATTGCTCTTTGAACTTTTAAAAATGTGTGCATGTATACTTTATGGAAAAAAACTTTTTAGAAGAAGTTGTAGGTACGTACTTTGTTTTTTCTAGCCATAGCATTGTTTCGATACATGTGTATTAAATAACATTGCCCAAGATTGGAAATATTTAGTACTTATCAGGATACTTGATCAGTCATACTCTTAAATTATACTTTTACTGAAATGCTTTTGAGTATTTATGTAACTGAAATTGTTTTTTATGATGTCTGAATATTTTTGTACCCTACATTTTGGTTTTCATAAACGAGTTTTGTGGATTGAGTCAATCTGCACAACCTTCACAAATTAAAATCTGTAGTAAACCATGCAGTTTGTGTTGGTTGCAGTTACTAATAGTTACCTGGAATATATTATAGCTATTTTGATATGCTAATAGTGGTACTCAGAAATGCACAATTTTGGATCCTGAGTTCATAGATATAACTTCGATTTGGTTGAGGATCTTGTTGGTGAAAGAGTGAATGGGTTTTTTTTTTGCATTTCCCCATGAAATTTCCTAATGCAGTCTTATACATGTTTATTCAAAAGTATTGCTTTTGTGTGCAGTAGAATTTATATCTGTAAAATTGTGTATAGAATTGACTAGATTCCTTAAACGCCCCCCCCCCCCCCCATTTTATATAGTGTGCCTCTAAGGCCCCTTCTACACTGCCATATAATACACATCATCAAAGCAGATAATACACATCATCAAAGCAGATAATACACATCATCAAAGCAGATAATACACATCATCTGCTTTGAACTGGATTATATGACTGTATATATGATTATATACATTGCCATATAATCCAGTTCAAAGCACACAATTTGGATTTATATGGCAGTGTAGAAATGGCCTAACATACCTTGAATCAGATATCTACCCTCCCAGTACAGGTAGTTGTATTTGCCAAAAGGTGAATGCTAAAACCTGTGGCCCCTTCCATACAGCCCAGAATATCAAGGCAGATAATCCACAATATCTGCTTTGAACTTGGTTATCTGAGACCACCAGAGCCCCCGGTGGCACAATGGGTTAAACTCTTGTCCCAGCAGGACTGCTGACTTGAAGGTTAGGTTGCTGACCTGAAGGTTGCTGGTTCGAATCCTGGGAGAGCATGGATGAGCTCCCTCTTTCAGCTCCAGCTCTCCATGCAGAGACATGAGAGAAGCTTCCCACAAGGATGGCAAAATATCAAAGCACCCGGGCATCCCCTGATCAACGTCCTTGTAGACGGCCAATTCTCTCACACCAGAAGCAACTTGCAGTTTCTCAAGTTGCTCCTGACATGAAAAAAAAACCCGAAGGCCACACTACCATATAATCCAGTTTAATGTGGATTTTATACAGCTGTGTGGAAGGGGCCTATATTAGCATAATATCTCAGAGGTTATAAAACACTCAGAACTCTTCAAAAAACTGGGTATTGTTCATAGCAAAAGTGAGGAGGAGGGAAATAAATATTATTAAAGATAGTGCATGTACATCTGATTACAGTCTTCAGATTGAAAGTTGGAGAAGTCATTCAATTCAGGCCCCTTCTAAAGTGCCATATGAAATCTAGTTTTTCATCTTTGAACTGAATTATATGTCAGTGCAGACTTGTATAATCCACTTCAATGCAGATAATGTGGATTATCTGCTTCAATAATCTGGATTATATGACAGTGTAGAAGGGGCCTTGGTCTCTACCTGTTTCAGCATACATTTGAGACCCTTCTAAAGATGACTGGGAAGGACAAACAATAATTGTAGATTCCATTTTTAAAAATGTGCCAATTGATCATTAAGCAAAAACACAGGCTCTTTGGTTGGTGGAAATAGATTTAGGAAGACATATAGCTGTTTTTATAGAGACAGATTTAAATATAATTTCAGTTTATGTACTAAGTAATCTTGAAGTCCTGTTGAACTCCGTGAACCATGCACATGAGTACATTTGTACTTTCACTAAAGTATCTGAACTGTAATTGTTGATGATTAAAAATATGTCAGAGTATTTTTAATCATCAACAATTACTGTATACGATTCTCAAATACAGTATCCTTCTTTAGGACCAGTACTCTCTCACTAACTGCTTTCAAGTATAATGATAATCCAGGCCTCTGGGTAACCCATTTGCTTTTTTCTTTGCTTGACATGGTAATCCTGTATTAAGGTTAAGTGTGACTAAGCATGTCAGTTAAACAAAAAACAGGTTTAAACCAGGTTTATGATCTTGGTTTGTGTGAATACATTTAATCATAATCCCAGGTACAGATATCACACACTGTGCTTTTCCTAGTTTGTTTGCCTGCTTGCAAAAAGGAGAAAGGATATAAAAGTGACCCTATAGTGGGTTTATTAAACTAGCATTTCTAGTTTATTGTTATATGCAAAGTTTGTCTGTATGATTTTAGAAAACTAGTTCTAGTAATTTGTAGCAAATGTAGCTGTGAATTTTTGTTTTAAAATAAACAAAACTTGCTACACTTTAAACCAGGGGTCCCCAAACTAAGGCCCGGGGGCCGGATGCGGCCCATCGAAGCTATTTATCCGGCCCCCACGGCACAAAGGCAGAAAGGGGTTGGGCTAAATGACCCAAGGGGTCTCTTCTTCTCTTCCAACCATCATCATCATCATCATCATCATCATCATCATCATCATTATTAACATTGAGGCTGGGTGGCCATCTGTCAGGGATGCTTTGCTTGTGCTTTTGGTGCACAAAAGCAGAAGGGGGTTGGACTGAATGGCCCAAGGGGTCTCTTCCAACCCTCTTTATTATTATTATTATTATTAATAATAATAATAATAATAATAATAATAATAATAACATAGAGGCTGGGTGGCCATGTGTCAGGGATGCTTTGCTTGTGCTTTCAGTGCACAAAAGCAGAAGGAGTTGGACTAAATGGCCCAAGGGGTCTCTTCCAACCCTCTTTATTATTATGATTATGATTATGATTATGATGATGATTATTATTATTAATAACATTGAGGCTGGGTGGCCATCTGCCAGGGGTGCTTTGCTTGTGCTTTTGGTGCACAAAGGCAGAAGGGGGTTGGACTCAATGGCCCAAAGGGTCTCTTTCAACCCACTTTTTATTGTTGTTGTTGTTGTTGTTAATTATTATTGCTCGGTGGCCAACTATAGTCCGGCCCTCCAATGGTCCGAAGGATCGTGAACTGGCCCCCTGTTTAAAAAGTTTGGGGACCCCTGCTTTAAACCATAGTATAGTTGTTGTTTATAATGGAACTTAATGTATTACACTATAAGTGATCTAATGTTGGCAGTCAGAGTAAATCATTGTATGCTGATTGACAGCTGCTTTTCAGAATGTGGTTGTACAGATCTACTGTATAAACACCCAGTATTGTGAGTTGCAAGTGACATTGCATACTGCTGTTTACATGATTTCTTTTTTGCAGAAAGTATATAACATTTGGTACTTTCCCTGTCTTTCGAAACTCTTATGCATCTCGTTTGCTTAATATCCCAGTATGCTAGATATGTGTCATGCAACTGAAGGAAATAAAGCAGTTTGTAAATAGAGACTTCAGAGAATGGGAAACTACCATCAGAATTGCAAAGAAGGCTGGTTAATTGAGTATCAGTATAGCGTAATCCTTCCACATTTGCAATTTTGACTTTTATGGGTTTGATTAATCATGGATTACTTCTCTAGGAGCCCTTCCAGACAGGCCCTATATCCCAGGATCTGATTCCAGGTTTTCTGTTTATCCCAGATTATCTGGCAGTGGGGACTCATGTAATCCAGTTTAAAGCAGAAAACCTCCAGTATGACTTCAGTTCACTTTCCCCAGTCATTTTGGAGGACCCAGAGATTTCTAGATACCACCAATTGCTAGAGAACACCAATTCCATTGAAGGACCTAGGAATACTAGATCCTCCAATTCAATTCTGTATCAATCTTCCAGCAGAAGTCAACAATAGGCTGCTGTGGTCCCCCAGATGGTTTGGGTATAGAACTCCTGCCAGATTAGCTAGAATAGCAGTGATGAGGGATCATGGGAGCTCTTGACCAAAGGCATTTGGAAGGATATCCTTCTAGTTTCTCATTTATTTCTATGCCTTCAGCAATTTACTCTGCGATCCTTTATGTGGCACCTAGACGTAAAACCCATTGAATTCAGTGGGACTTGCTTTACGTTACCTGGGTATAGGATTGTAACCTCAGATATTGTTCAGGTGACTTTGTATTATTAAGTTACTTTAGTTTTTTTTTCCCGTGTCAGGAGCGACTTGAGAAACTGCAAGTTGCTTCTGGAGTGAGAGAATTGGCCGTCTACAAGGATGTTGCCCAGGGGACGCCAGGATGTTTTTCGATGTTTTACCATTCTTGTGGGAGGCTTCTCTCATGTCCCCGCATGGAGCTGGAGCTGATAGAGGGAGTTCATCCGTGCTCTCCCCGGGTGGGATTTGAACCTGGCAGCTTGCAGATCAGCAGCCCAACCTTCAAGTCCCAAGGCTTTAACCCACTACTCCACCGGGGGCTCCCAGTTATTTTAGTGGGGAGATAGAAATATTGTATTATTGAACTCCATGGTGGTTTTAATTCCCCATTTATACTGCCCATCTAGTGCATTCAAAACTAGCTTCAAACTATGGTGGCCAGACAACATATACAGTGTTCTCTCACTACTTTGTGGTTCACTTTTCATGAATTTGTTTCACGATTTTTCAATAAACTCTAAAAGAATATTATAAATCATAAAAAATTACAATTTACAGCCTAAGGAAGGGAGGAAGGAGAAGCCAAAGGGAGAGAAAAGGAGCCCAAGCGGCAACAGGAGAAGGAGATTTATCAACACACGATTGATTGATAAAGACTTAAAATAGTGTATAACTACTAAATAATGTATAAATATCAAAATAAATATAGTGTCCCCACTTCACAGATTTTCACTTATTGCGGGTGGTCCTGGAACTTAACCCCTGCGATAGGTGAGGGAACACTGTATCCACAGAAGTGCATGAAGAAAAGCCCTTAATGTGTGTCAGTGCTCTTTGGTTTATGTAATCACTATCCGGGCCTCAAACTGGTTCCAGGATTTCCCATGTAATCATATGCACCGAGAAACCACTTTCTTCAATATTGGTTTGAATCTGCATTAAATGATCACTGTAGACGTACCCTGAGTTTTGTGATAGTTTCAAGTTATAAAACTGAAGCAGAGCTGCAATAATTGCTTCTTTTCAATACTTTTGTTCTTATGAACTTGTAATTTAAGGACTGGACTTCTACTTTATGTAATACCTATAGACTACAATTCCTCTTCACAGTATATTAACATATGTGTTAGTACGATTTTATCAAAAATTCTATGGAACTTGTTTTGTAAATTGCCCTCTTATGGTAGTGAGTGCAACTGTTTAAAGTTTGTGTTCTGATACATAGATACACTGGAAGTTTCTTTAAAGCTAAAATCTGTTAAAGGCAGAATCTACTTTTAGGGTTCCCAATTATAGAAAAAACCAATTTTATCTATTATGCCTTTGGTATGCAAGAATCAGCAGGGAAGGTTTGTATAAAATTGAAATGGCTATTGTTTGCTGATGAAGTATGCTCATGAAATTGATATTATCAGGTATAGGAAAGAAGGGCTATCTGTTGTGAGTGTTCTGTGTTATCTCAGAACTGAAAAAGAAAGTTTCAGTGGATGAAGATGACATTTCTTGTAGTATACATGTGACCTTGAACTTTGTCAAGTTGCCTAAGAATAAAGATAATAGACTTGAATGTCAAAGAGCGTAAAGCAAGTAGTATCTATCATCATTTAGTTGGGGATTGTTGTTCTTAGTGATGCCTTGGAAAGTTGGGGAGCTTTTGGCTGGGTGACAGTTAAATATGCTTGTTTTCACTTCAAAGGTTTAGTTGGATATTATGTCTCATTAACATAATTAATTTTGATCAACATTTCGTGTTGCTAATATTTTAATGTGGAGTATTGTGGTGACTGAAAGGACTTTGTCTCCAGTCTAATCTGTGAAACACAACTAAGTTTCTGTATTTGTGCATATTTTGTTGTGCATATTTTAACTTTCACATTGAAATCTCAAACATCTTTACATATTTAAATGTTCAACTTCAGTGGTTAACACCCACAGTTTCTCTAAAAATGTAAGTGTGTATGTAGGAATGATTAATAGTGTCTTACTGCTGCATCAGCTCAGGTTTTCATCAAATTTGTGGGGTGCCACAAACTAAAATTTGGCACAGTTAACAAAAAAAAACCTGCAGCCGATTAAATGGGTTGTATTTCCTGATAACTTCTGCCAATAAAATTGGCTAGTCTTTAATGTCCTATTAGACTTTTTGTGGTAATATCAATTAAAATTGGATACTCCTAAAGCTATGTTAAACATGGCAGTTTGGTAAAGCAGTTTGGGCATTGTAATACAACTAGAAACGAATGTTCAAATTCTCACTTGGCCATGCAAACCCACCGAGTAACCTTGAGCAAGTCATAGTCTCTCATCTTCAGAGGAAGTCCATGGCAAAAATACTCTCAGAGAGCTTTTGCTAAGAATAGGTTCACATATTTATAAACAACTTGAAGGAACACAACAACAAAAGCCATGGTAGAAAGGGTACCATTTATTTGAAGCCAGTGGTCCTAGCACAATTACCTGGAAGCAAACCTTATGGGATTCCGTAATTACGTATGTGAGTAGTAGGGGAACATATTCCATTCCAATTTTTGTTTCTGTAACTGAAGAGTGAAAGAGCAGTATTTCTGAACAGTTACTTAAAAAATAGTGAAGTAGATAATAATTTACATTGCTAGTTTGCATTGCTGGAACTCTTGCCAAGGCAGTAATGAAATGTAAAGGATGCTACATTTGCTACTGCATCTGATTGCATAAATAAACAAGCAACAGTCTTGGAACTTTATGCTAGAGCAGTTACTTTCTAATATTGTAGAGACTAATCACCATTTGGTGTTTCATGCCCCAGTGTTATTTTGGAATCTCTCCTGAATCTTGCTCCTGCAACATGGTGGCAAGCCACTTGTAAAAGCAATGCATAGATGCCTCTTGCTTTTTATTTGACTCATTGTCTTCCTTCTTATATATCCAATCAATAAATAAAATTTGAAAATAGAGAGAACATAGTTGTACAAGTTGAACAACCCTCATCCAGAGATCCAAAATCTTAAATACTATATACCAAAATAGGTGGCAGAGATATTGACTCCTTTGCTTTCTGTTCATTATACCCAAACTTTGTTTCATGCACAATATTATTTTAACATTAAGAAATACTCAAACTGTGTATTAGTTGGAAATGAAACATAAATTAATTTAATGTTTAGATAAGTTATTACATATTTAATATGCAAATAGAGAGTGTATTCAGTATCCCTGGTTTCGTTTACCCATACTCTCAAAAAAAAAAATTCCCCCCGGAAGTGTTTGTGGCCCTCTCTAGGTCCTCCAGTGCTATTCTATGGAAGCTAAGAACACCAATTCTGATTTAGAGAGGTTTGAGCATTGTGATTATTACAACCACAACAACCACAGCTTGCCGTGCATCATATATAACAGTAACAGCTGTGTAATGTAATTTTTCAACTAGGTGACTGAAAATCTTGTCCACTGGTGATCTCAGTTAGAATATATTGATTGAATCAAGAGAAACTAAGTACAGGAAATCTCTATTTATATTTTGTTCTTACAACTTTTTCTTTGTTTATTTATGTGCCCTTGCTCCCATTTTCTTCTCATAGGGCCCTTCCACATAACCATATAACCCAGAATATTAAGGCAGATAATTCACAGTTACTGCTTTGAACTTGGTTATCTGAGTCCACACTGTCATTTAATCCAGTTCAATGTGGATTTTATACAGCTGTGTGGAGGGGGGACCCAGTCTCAAAGTTTAATTTACATTTAGGTAACAGTGATGTTCAGACGCTTGTGGTTCCATATTTAATAGTAGTAGGTATATCATTCTTATTTGGATAAAATGAAGATAAGTTGTATTTTTGTAGAGATGCTAAATCAGGACAATTTCATGTACATTATGGGTTAGAGCCAGACTTAATCATGCTTAGAATTAAAATTAATGAGACATATGTTACTCCTAACAAAGTCTGGAACTAACTCAGTGCATTTCATATTCTTAAAGTACTAAAATACTTTAGCATTCTTTGGTATTAGACATTTCTGTTGTGTTCCTCAAGGTGTGATGTGCAAGAATCAAAGATACTATGATGAAAATACGCTTTTTAAGCTTCTGAAGATATTGTATTAAATTTTACCATTAGTAAAATGGTGCTTCAAATAAGACTTCATTGAAGTCTTCACACGAAACAAGTATTTAGGGTAGTTAATACAACAGTCACTTCATACTTTGTTACACTGAGGCCACTTCCACAGAGCTGTACAAAATCCCACATTATCTGCTTTGAACTGGGTTATATGGCAGTGTGGACTCAGATAATCCAGTTCAAAGCAGATATTATAGATTATCTGCCTTGATATTCTGGGTTATATGGCTGTGTGAAAGGGCCCTGAGATAACTTAATTTGGTTTGCTTGTTATTTGGAGACCATCACATTTCTGAAGCTTATGGTCTAATTCACCGTCTAAACTTCAGTACAAATGCATTTATTTCTGACAAGAAAATAAATGTGCAGGTGAGGGGAAAAGAGGATTGCAAATGAGTGTGTATGCTAAGTTGTAGTTTGACCAAAGTACTTTACTATATATACTAGGGTTTAGGACAGTGGTTCTCAAACTGTAGGTCCCCAGATGTTTTGACCTTCAACTCCCAGAAATCCTAACAGCTGGTAAACAGCTGCATTTCCCACCCTCGGCTTATACTCGAGTCAATAAGTTATCCCAGTTTTTTGTGATAAAATTAGGTGCCTCGGCTTATATTTGGGTCGGCTTATACTCAAGTATATACGGTATGTCATTTTCTTTTTATTATTGTCTTCAATACAAGCTAATGATATAGGTGTATGATGTCTGTGAAAGACTCACTGAGTTGAGTAAGTCTTACCCCCCAAACAAGTGTATGCATGATTGCAGTCTCAAAATTCCTGAAGCATTGTAGTACAGATCAAGAGTATTCTATGCACACTTGTTTGGGTGTAATACTTCCTGGACTAATTTAAATGACTGGAACTGTAGAGATGCTTTTAAAGAAAACATTATAAAGCTGCTTTTTTGACTACCATTGTAGACAGTTACAGTTTCCTTTATTCTGCAGAATTGAAGATAATCCCTTCAGCAGTTACAGTGTCTTCTGTTGGAGCCCTACATAACTTTTGCATTGTGTTGATTCAATTTTATTCTATTTCTTTGGTGGGGGCGTGTGTGAGAGAGAGATATACTAACAGAACACAACTAACCTCTTCTGACAGCAAGGGCAATCCCATGAGCATATTAATTTTGCTCCAATTGTGCATCAGCTGTAATATATGTATTTACTTTTAAGTAGTTTTCTGGGGAAAAACTGTTGCTTTCGAAGACAGTCTGGGAAATTAGTTTTGAAGAATATGGATTAGGTTTTATCATCCATTAGATCAGGGGTCCCCAAACTAAGGCCCGGGGGCCGGATGCGGCCCTCCAAGGTCATTTACCTGGCCCCAGCCCTCAGTTTTATAATATATTTTATATCAGTTTTAATAATATAATATATTGTATATACATATAATATTGTCATAGACAGAACGCCAGCAAGTAAAACAAAACTCAGTTTATTGAGGTTACAGAACTAAAAACGCCCGTAAGGAACAAAGAACAGGGCAAACACTTGACTTCAGTGTGCTAAATAACCAAAAAGCAGCTCAGTTTGAGCTTAAACAGTTCAAAGGGAAAAACCGGGTTAAACAGGAGTATAATCCGGATTAAATCAAAGAGCTTACTTCAGCTTGGCAAACAATGCAAACAAAAGAGAATCAACAGGAGTTGGAATGTAAACAAAAGACTGGCGGCAGATTCCTCTCTGCTACTCAGGAACAGCAGGGGAGTAAACCAGGCTTGTTTACTCCTTCCTGCAGCGAACGAGAGCGTGGTTGTAGTCAAGATTCAGGTTTAGGGTAACGGCAGTCAGCAGGGTCCCAATCCGGTCCAGAAGATCAAAAGCCAAGCGTAGTCGTCAAGGAATCCAAAGGTCACACCGATAGCCAGCAGAAGGGTTAATCCGGAATCGTAGTCAGTCAGTCCAGCGTCAATCCAGTGAAAGTAGATATTGCCCGTCAAAAAGACGACGGAGGTCCAAGCTATCAAGATTAAACACAAGTTGCACAGAGAAAAACCCCACACAGTTCCTCCCGCCGTCAATGCCCCGTCCTTGGTAAACTTACGTATCCAGTAATGAAACACACCCGTCTTCAGGAAATTCCCCAGCAAGAGCCCAAGCGTCCGTCCAGATTACCTTGCCCAACGCAATTAGACATTGGTCCCAAACCCCATTTTATCACAGTTCAAGCTCATCATCGCTGTCAGCTGCCATCCCAATTCCAGACGCCCCAACATCATCATCCTCATCAGAGCTTAAGCACCTTCGACTACGCCCCACAGCATCCCCAGCTGTGGATCCCGCTCCATCCCTCCAACCAGTCCATGGGTCTGATCCTGCAACCCGCCAATCACCTCCCATACTTTCACTGCCTGCCTCCCCAACACCCAAATCCTCCCTCACACGAGTCCACTCCATATCATCCTCCTCCGAGCTGGCCACCTCTTCCTCCAAACCCTGAGAAAAACCCTCAAATGAGTCCTCATCTGTCGGCTCTGCAAACAAATCCCGGAGCCGTTTCCTTTCACGCTCCTCGAGAGTGTCTGACTCTCGAGGAGTCTTACGACCCCTTCTTTCATTACCGGAGCCCGAAGGCTCAACCATAACAAATATTGATAATAATCTTATGTTATACAATATAATACTAATAGTAATACCATGTAATAATATTAATTATATGTTATATATTACATATTATATAATAGTATAGTGGTATAGTTCAATATAGTAATATATAATGCTAATATTGTGTTATGCTAATAATATAATATATTGTATGTACATACAGCTGCTCTGAGTCCCCTTCGGGGTGAGAAGGGTGGGATATAAATTTAGTAAATAAATGCAGTAAATAAATAATTAATTTTAGACTTGGGCTCGGCCAAAGTCTGACATGACTTGAGGGCACACAACAACACAACAACAATCCTAATTAACTTGACTATCTCATTGGCCAGTAGCAGGCCCACACTTTCCATTGAAATCCTAATAGGTTTATGTTGGTTAAAATTGTTTTCATTTTTATATAGTGTATTGTTCTTTTGTTGTTGTTGTTGCACTACAAATTAGACATGTGCAGTATGCATAGGAATTTGTTTGTATTTTTTTTTCAAATGATAATTCGGCCCCTCAACAGTCTGAAGGATTGTGGACTGGCCCTCTGCTTAAAAAGTTTGGGGACCCCTGCATTAGATAATGAAAAAGTAAAATTTAGTTTAATATTTTGAGATATGTAAATGTTATTTGAATAGTTTTTTGAAAGTCATTTTTATGACTACATTTTCCCAATTTTCCCAGCTATTTAAAATGAAAGTAGGCCTGTTCATTTAGTTCTGAAATCCTTTTTTTCCTCCAGTTTTTGAAACCAGTATTTTATTTTCATTGCCGTAAAGGTACAGATTCAAAAATATGCACTGGTTTCTAGGGATGCATTGGAGATCTCAAGACAATTCAGCTTTGTAATTTTAGACACTGATTTGGAAACTGCAAAGTTGGTAAAACTTTCCATGAATGAACATTGCAGAACTGGACTTCAGCTTGTACAACAAGCTGTAGTGGGAGCAGGGAGAATTGCATATTACACTACTAAAACAACTCAAATATATTTTAAATGTTGCCTACCATGTTTGCTTCAAAATAATATTCTTATACGTTTTTAGGTTCTGTTAGTTAGCATGAGTAATTGTGTGATGGATTATGACATGCATGTTGTATATCCAGCTGTCTTGATACCATGTGACAGTTGTTGATTACAATGATATATAAAATGTCATAACATTTTAAAGTGAAATGATAGGATTCTGAAGCTTGAGAGAACTGTAGAAAATAGTTGAGTGTCCCCTTTAATAAGTGCTTAAAATTATCTGGGAGTAGATATGTCTGGGGGGCTGAGTGGACTCCCACCCTACAAGACTTGCAGAGGTTTATGAAACAATTTTTTTAAAATCAGTATCCAGAATTCCTACTTGTATTTTCTAAGGCAACTTTACTATATTTTTGCTCTCTGTTGACAGTTTTATGCACAGGAGAGGCCTTCTTCAAACCAGCAAGTAAAACAAAGAATACTCCCAATTTTGAAAAAAAAAAAGCCCCTCTCTATCCTACATTTTTTTAAATGTGGGAGAAGGATCAGAAACAGTCTTGGAGGAACATATGTGGCTTGTGGACTGCACTTTCCATAATAAGTTTATTCATTAAGGTCCACTTCTCCCCTCTTGCCTCCTGAGTCTGGACTCAAGGCAGCGTACAGCAATTAAAATAGACACAAATAAAAATAAGTAGATAAAATGTACAAAATAATAATTGAATGTAATTAAAACAATTACTAGTAATGCTAAAAGCCTAGAATGAAATCAGTAACAAATTTAACCTAAAAAGCTCACAGCAACCCACTAACAATACAGAGGCCTCCCACAAAGCTCCAAGACTTGGACAGCCTTATGTAAGGGACTTCAGTCGGCCGGGGCCATTTCAGATTTGGCTTTATATATCGCAACCAGCATCATCTCCCTACCTGAATAAGTATTCAGTGGAGCTGCTATAACAAGAGATTTGTGCACTCCCTATAACCAGCCCTAGTTAAAAGCCTGGCTGCAGGTTGTCTGGCTGCACCAGCTGAAGTTTTCTGATTTTTCAAAGATCCTGTGTAAAGCACATTGTAGTAATTCAAACAGGATGTAACATGTATTTGCCACACTAGTAACAGGTATTACATCACCCCTGGATGCTGGTAAAACCATAGTATCCAGGCCTGGGGTTAACTGAAGAGTAAACTTTCACCATGAACCTGTGTTTTTGAGCAGGTGTAATCTTTAAGTACTGCCTTAGTCCCTTTTCCCCAATCTGCATTTTCAAACTAACCAGGAACACCCCTGTTTTGTCCTCTATGCTTCAGTTTGCCTGTCATCCCTCAGTCCGCTATTGGCAACAGTGTACAGTGCTCCCTCACTCATCCCTGGGGTTAGGTTCCAGGACCACCCGCAATAAGTGAAAATTCGTGGAGACACTATAATAATTTTAATATTTATACGTTATTTTAGTAATTATACACTATTTTAAGTCTTTATCAACCAACTGTGTGTTGATAAATCGCCTCTTTCTCCTCCCGTTGCCACTTGGGCTCTTTTTCTCTCCCTTTGGCTTCTCCTTCCTCCCTTCCTTAGGCTGTAAATTGTAATTTTTTATGATTTATAATAGTCTTTTAGAGTTTATTGAAAAACCGTGAAACAGCGAATCCATGAAAAGTGAACCGCAGGGGGGTCCTCAAACTTTTGAAGCAGAGGGCCGGTCCACAATCCTTCAGACTGTTGAGGGGCCAAATTATCATTTGGAAAAAAACCCGAACAAATTCCTATGCACACTGCACATGTCTTATTTTTTGTAGTGCAAAACAACAACAACAACAATGAAAGAACAATACAATATTTAAAAATGAAAACAATTTTAACCAACATAAACCTATCAGGATTTCAATGGAAAATGTGGGCCTGCTTCTGGTCAATGAGATAGTCAAGTGAATTAGGATTGTTGTTGTTATGTGCCTTCAAGTCATTTCAGACTTTGGCCAAGCCTAAGTCTAAAATTAATTATTTATTTACTGCATTTATTTACTGCATTTATATCCCACCCTTCTTACCCTGAAGGGGACTCAGAGCAGCTGTATGTACATACAATATATTATATTATTATCATAGCACAATATTAGCATTATATATTACTATATTGAACTATACCACTATACTGTAATATTATATGTAATATATAACATATAATTAATATTATTATATGGTATTATTATTAGTATTATATTGTGTAACATAATATTATTTTCAATATATGTATATACAATATATTATATTATTAAAACTGATATAAAATATTATATTATAAAACTGAGGGCGGGGGCCAGGTAAATGACCTTGGAGGGCCGCATCCGGCCCCCGGGCCTTAGTTTGGGGACCCCTGGTGAACCGCGAAGTAGTGAGGGAACACTGTATATAAAATAGGGCCGGCAGAATGTTGGATAAACGAAAATGTTGGATAATAAGGAGGGATTAAGGAAAAGCCTACTAAACGTCAAATTACGTTATGATTTTACAAATTAAACACCAAAACATCATGTTTTACAACAAATCGACAGAAAAAGCAATTCAATACACGGGAACGTTATGTAGTAATTACTGTATTTACAAATTTAGCACCAAAACATCACAATGTTTTGAAAACATTGACTACAAAAACACTGACTACTAAAAGGCAGTCTGTGATGGATAATCCAGAACACTGGATAAGTGAAGGTTGGATAAGTGAGACTCTATAGTGTCCCTACTTCGCGGATTTTCACTTACTGCGGGTGGTCCTGGAACCTAACCCCCGCGATAAGTGAGGGAACACTGTATACATATTGATTAAGCTATAGCTTCATTTCAGTTGTAACACTATTGTTTATATTAAAAGGCACATTCTCCTACAAAAATTTTCTTGCTATGTGTTTCACAGAAAACTGTTGATGTGAAGTATCCATCTTCTGAAAATGTGTGTTTCAAGATTTGTTCTGTTTGTTGATTCCAACTTGAGCAGATCCTATGAAAGAAAGAGTTCCAAATCTCCAGTCATCAGTTGCCCTGAAGAAGTCTTAGAACCTAAGCACTGTGGCTTCCATGGATTGGATCAATCCGCCTATAGTGTGGTCTGCTCTTTTCCTACTGTCTCCTACATTTCATGATGTGACCGAAGTATGTAGCTTTAGTTTAGACATCTTGACTTCTAATGAGCATTCAGGCTTCATTTGTTCGAAAGCCTATTCATTTGTCATTTTAGCAGTCCATGGAATCCATAGAACTCTTCAGCCATACTACATGTCATACAAGTTGTTTGTCTTTCATTCAGGTTTTTTTTTTCCTGTCCCAGCTTTTGCACCAAAACATTAAAACAGGAAATACTATGACCTGTATTGTTCCCACTTTGGTACTTAATATTATGTCTTGACACTTGGAGAGTTTACTTAGTTCCTTCATGGCTGCTTTTCCAAGTTTTAAACTTCTTCTGATTTCTTGATTACTGTCTCCATTTACCTTTCTAAAATTAAAAATCTTGATATAACTGAAGCTGCAAATCAATGCACATCTATCTAGGATTAGACCCTCTTTAACATAGAAGTCCTTATTTTGAAATCAACATTTTCAGTTGGACAGAAGTTTTTAAATTGCTCAGCTTCGCAGCTTATAATTCTTCAGTGTGCATAGTACTTAAATAACTATTAAGCCTGAAAGTACTGTAATTAAACAAATTTCTGTCCATATGAACATGCTCAGACAGTAGCTTCATAATAAGCACCAAATGTTTTTGTGTCTACTCAAGTGTATGTCTGCTCCAAAGTAAATCCCATTCAGTGTTGTGGAGTTTACTGCCAGAAAAGTGGAAATCAAGCCATTTTTAATTATCATACTTCAATAGAATGGTGAAAACGTTTAGTAGAGTAGTGCTGAGTATTTTATCAGTGGGGAGAAAAACTATGATTCCTGCAAAGGGATAATGGCAAGGTGGACTACTCAAACAGAAAGTAGCTCCTTTTGATTTTCTCTTTATCTGTTTTACCTGACAGTAGTCACTTCATCAAGCTTCAGCAGAGGGAAAGAAAGAAATCATGGGCTGCTTTGTCACTTCTGTGGTGAGACCACATTTATTTGGCTTCTCTGCTACCAGAACAATTTTAATTAAACATTGCAGTTTTGAGAATTTGTACCTTCATTTTCCCCTTTATTCACTTATCCTTTTGTATTGTGTCTTCTAAAGTGTAAATAGCAAAACCTAGTCTAAAAATTATAGCAGGTATTAATTAGAAACTATTTTCATCAAGTATAATTTGCAAAATAAACAGGTTTTAGCAACTGTATTCTAATGAATCAAAAGCTTGGTTAAATAATGGTTCTGCATTCACATACTTGCATGCAAGGGAAGGAAATAGAAAATGTCCATAGTTGACTTTCAGTGAGCCTCTGGTTCTTGTGTCTGAACTTTGGAAGCTGGATTCTTCTTATTCTGGTTAGTTTAACTAAATTGTTAATTTGTTTAAAGCCTGGTTAATTTAGATAAACAAGATCAAACTTTGGTTTCAAATTGCAGTTCGTTAAGGCTAGTTTCCAAAATTTGGACATAATGGCTAAGTCTATTTATATATATATAAAAAAACCCAAAGCATTCAATTTCTTCTTTCTAGAAAATGAAGAAAGAGAAAGTTTGTAATTCTTTTTTATGGCATTAAAATGTTCTCTTATCATTCTCTTGGAACTAGGCAAAAATTATATATTGTGCTCATGCAATCATAATGACAGAGTGGTGTAAAGAGAAAACTGAGAGTGCTTCCACCATCTTTCCATCTTGTGCATAGATTTATGTGACATATATATGCCACATAAATATGTGATATGCGTATTCCATGCAACATAACTTTGTGATGTAGGTTCCTTATATCCCAACATAATTTCCTGTCATTATTATTTTTTCATTTTATTCTCAATATACCCCCTCTCACATCTTTATTTTGCTTCATAACTTTAGTGCCTTATCTTATTCCATCTTCGTGTTTTGATTGGATAATGGGTTTCCCATTCTTGAGACAAGGGCATGGAGCAATGGATTCAAATTGTAGGAAAAGGGATTCCACCTAAACATTAGAATAATAGAATCATAAAGTTGGAAGAGATCACATAGGCCATCTACTCCAACTCCCTGCCATTCAGGAAAAGCACAATCAAAGTACCCCTGTAAGATGGCTATCCAGCCTCTGTTTAAAAGCTTCCAAAGAAGGAGCTACCACCATATTCTGAGGCAGAGAGTTACACTGCTGGATAGCTCTTACAGTCAGGAAATTCTTCCTAATGTTCAGGTGGAATCTTTTCTGTAATTTGAACCCATTGCTCCAAGTCAGTAGAACCCATTGCTCCGAGACAATTACGAATATGCTGCTTTGTAGCATGGTGGAATCTCCTCTGGAACAGAGGCTGGATGGCGTTACGTCAGGAGTGCTTTGATTGTATTTTCTTGCATGGCTGGAGGGAGGTTGTTATTGGATGGCCCTTGTGATCTCTTCCAATTCTATAATTCTATGATTTACATGTTTCACTGTTGCAGATTTCATTATTTAAAGATTTGATTAATATGTTCTCTTTAGGAATCTCTAGGTACTCCAGCATGACTTTGTGATGAACCTCTGTCATGGAGTTGCACTGAAGAACAAAGACATTCCTAGAAATAGCACTTCTCTAGGCATTTCCACCATGATTCCATAGGCATCTTCTGGCAGAGGTTGACCATAAAGTTAAGCTGGAGGATGTAGAGATTACTTTCCCTCTGATAAAAATGTTGTACCAGTGGTTTTTTTCGTTTTTATTCTAATTTGTAGAACATAAGTTGGTATACTTGTTAATTGGGAAGTTCTATAAGATATAGAATGGCTCATGAGGAAAGTGTAATAGGATTATAGTTGAACATTTAGAAAAAGATTATAATGCAGCTGCTTGTGCATCAGTTAGAATTTATTTACTATACATTCATCTTCATATAGGAGAAATGAGTTCTAAAAATCTTACATTGCCAACATTCAGAAAGTAGAGAGGAAAAATGATTACGATATAACATTTCCAATATATTTTTTCAGGTTGGGAGGATTTAGAGATAGAAAATGAAATCAGGGAAGCATCTACAGTTGGTAATGTTGTAGTAATGAATGACTTATTATCACATTGCTTTGCTAACTGGTATTCAGGCCATAACAAAGAAAAAAAATCTGAATATCCTTAATGAGTATGCTTTAGGAAATCTCCTCCCCTAGAATCAACTAGAGATGAGACAGCCTGAACTTTTTAATCCTAAGTGGCACTGTCTGTGGCCCAGCGCAAGATGTGAGTATAATTGAACCATCTGAAATATTATCAACAATACTGTGAAGTTTAATTTATATGTGAATGGGAAAACCCCAGGGAACTTCAACAGTCCTAGTTTATTTCAGAGGAGGAAGTGTATCTGGATTATGAAAACTGGTAAAAAGAGAGTTGAAAGATAAAGTTAAAACTATTGAATCTCCAAGATGCTTGAGTACAACTCAAAAGCCATCTCAGTAGAAGGTCAGCTAAAATTCATGCCACGAGTCAGAAAAGGACATATGATGTCCAGAGGGGGTCACTACCATAGTTTATGTGCACTATAAAGGGTTAAAGATAAAAGAGTTTCTTTCACAAACTGAAAGTCTCTCCCAAACTTAGAAGAACATGTACTAGCAACTGAAAATTGATAATTTGATATTTAAAAATATGGAGGAGAATATTGCTAATAGCATCAAAACCGAAATAATAATAATAATAATAATAATAATAATTTATTTATATTCTGCACCTATCTCCCCAAGTGGACTCTGGTAAAATATATATTTTAAATGCATCAAGAGCAGGAGGAGAACTAGGGAACCAGTTGGATCATGGGATAACAATGAAGTTATAGATGTAACTGAGAAAGGGAACCACCATTTCCATGAGAGGAGAGTGAATTGCTGAGGCAAATGGCAATGGAAAGAGGGGAAGTATGAAATGTCTTTGACAAATTACAGTTTAGGAAACCACTGGATCCAGATGATACCAGTAGAGAACTCTCTGAGATCAGCTTCTTTACCGAGAGACTGGAGAATGGCCAGGATAACACCAGTTTTTAAAATATGGATCAAGGGAGACATCCATGATATTATAGGCCATTTGCCGTGATCCTTGGTGTAAACTGTGATTAAGGATAAAATGATCAAGTATATGGAAGGACAAGCCCTGCTGAAACAGAAGGAGCATGTCTCCTGCAAAGGTAAACCATGTTTCATTAGGGTTGTTGTATGTCTTTCGGGCTGTGTGGCCATGTTCCAGAAGCATTCTCTCCTGACGTTTCGCCCACATCTATGGCAGGCATCCTCAGAGGTTGTGGGGTACCTCACAACCTCTGAGGATGCCTGCCATAGATGTGGGCGAAACGTCAGGAGAGAATGCTTCTGGAACATGGCCACACAGCCCGAAAGACATACAACAACCCTGTGATCCTGGCCATAAAAGCCTTCGACAACACATGTTTCATTAATTTATAGGACTTGTAGGTGTCAGTAAACATAGGAGTAGGAGCAGCTTTCTGGTAGATACTTTCTATTTGGATTTCAAAAAAATTTATAATGAAGTCACTATTGAAAAACACTGAAACAGGCTTCATAATCATGGGATAGGAGAATTTGCTTTTGGAATCGGAACATTTATGAAGCAAAAGAGTAAGAATAAATGGCCTGTTGTCACAGTGGAGGAGAGGAGTATGAGCAATGGGTATCTCAGGTAATTGGACCAGTTCCTTTTAACTTGTTCATGAACAATCATGAAGTGGCTAAATTTGCCAATGATGCTAAATTATTATGTGAATAAAAAGAGATTGAAATGGCAAATGAGATGGAGAGTTAGCAAATGTGAAATATGTATTGGGGCAAAAAATCCGAATTTCACATTGGAGCTGAACTAGCAATGACTGCCTAAGAAGTAGTCGACAGTTTGATAAAATGTCAACCCAGTGTGTATATACCTGTTGTAAAAAATGAATGTCATAGTAATTATTTAGTAAGTTACTTCTAAATGTACAGTACAGAGGTCAATAAATACAATGGCCAAATAGTCATCACTTGTCCAATATCAACACAACATATAACTAGTTTTACCTGAATTTCTATGCATGTTGCAGAAAATTTAGAGGGAAAAGAAAGGAATCTTGCTGTGTTGGAAGAAGAGCTAATAATCTTTCCTTCTCATCTTTTCATACTTTGATATACACATATGGTTGAGAGGAGGGACAGAGTCACTCCTTGACTTACATTGAGATTTTGATACTTACAACATCAAAAATTCTTCTGATTGCTTCAGCTGTCAAAGTATGAGTGAATGGTTTTGTTTTCTGGTGTTTTGAAGTTAGATTAAAAGTAGTGAGAATTACTGCTGCTTGAAAAGCCTTTGAAAAGTTGCGTCAAACATCTTAGGGATGATTACAGCTAATGCTGAGCCATAATGTGCAGCCTTCTGACTTTGTAATATTAGTACTAGATTTTAGTCCTAAAAATTGTGCTCAGCTTAGTAATATCAAGTAATATATTTGAGATCTGGGATATAATGTTCCTGTCTCAATAAACCACAGATGATTACATTGAGAAATTACTTGTGGACCAGTACTCTCTCCCATTGTCTCACATTTGAATTTAGGACTATTCCTGCTGTCTTGTGTTATGTCCCAAACTTGAAACTATGGTCTGATGCATTTGCTCATGTCAACCAACATAACATATTCTTGAGGTAAAGAAGACCAAATATGGATAAGTTTTGTTTTTCTGGGGAGATATACAATCCTACAATCTTTCTAACTATTGCCCTCTTCACATGGGGCAAATATCGGCAGCAACTCGTATTCTGCAGCAGCTTTGCCACGGAGCCCACTGGCTCCCATCACACACTTCTGGGGCAAAACTGCTGTGGAACCGGAGTTGCCACTGAAAAAAAAAGCCGGCAGTGGCAACACAGGAAGCTTCTCATAGTTGTATTGCCCTCAATGGGGAAAGCCTGCCAGAGGACGCTTCTCACCCTGTGATAAGGTAGGGGGGAAGCTGGGGCAGTGGGCGGCGTGGGGTGATAGGTTCCCACACTCCTGAATGTGTATTACCAGAATTGCTGCAATTTGCGGTGATTCCAGTGGCACGTATGAAGAGGTCCTTTGGCTGAGAAATAAGAGTGTTCCAAGTATGTTTGTGTATATGTGTTGTTTAATCACTTTTTAAGGTAATCAGTTAAAAAATATCTTCTGGAATTCATTTTACAAACTCTATCTTCTTGTAGATATATGGACTTGACCAGAGTTTGTAGCAGCTGGAGAGAAATTTGGAACACATTTTGTTTTCTGCCCACCTTTCCTGTTACACTATCTCAAGTAGAATGTCAACACATCTTGAAGTCCTAATAGTCTCTTGATATTACAGAATTACATTATGTTTGTTATGTTAAAACAATTGTAATAATAAAATTTTCTTTGGTTTGCATTTCCATCTGTTCCCTGAGTGCTTAGATGACAGCAAAGGTGACAGCAAGCTACAAATACCCCTTCTAGGCTGATTATTTTAAGCTTGCTTGCTGATTCCAGCCTCATTGGCAGTTTTTGAAATTAGTTTAGCCAGTCTGAAAGCTGCTTAGAGATCCATGTTATCATGTTTCCTCTGGGATTGCTTATTGTATCTGAATAACTAATGACATTGCAACATATCAAGCCATCCTAGATTGATTCAGGAGGAAATTAAACATTTTAGAATATTTTTCTGTGTTACATGTAAGTTGAATGTGTCGTGCTCCTGTATTTACCATACATTCTAAGTTGAAATTTTTTGACAAAATAGTAACTCAAAGCCTGAACCAACTTATCCATGGGTCAATGCTAGAAAGAGAGAACCGTGACGGCTTGATGAGCTTGATATTGGGTATTTAAAGTGGAACGGAGCTTCAGTAGTCATTTTTAAGTGGGGCTTCTCAAGTTGAGGCTTATGCACTAATCTCATGTTAAAAATGGCCACCTCTGTTCTGTTCTGTTCCACCTCAAGTGCCCAAAATGGGAGGCCAAAAAAGGAAAGTGGAGTCAGAGGGAAGACTGCTTTTCTTTCTCTGGTTTGGAAGCATAATGGGACGAGAGTACTGCTTCCACATCATGCCAGGAGGGGCTTCTCTCCATTGCCATTTACCACTGCCTTCTTGCTGGGTCCCTAATAGAGGCAAATTACTTTTCTTGCTCTTCTCCCGCTCACTTTTTTCAGGCTGAATTCCCATTCCCACCCTCATTTTTTTTACCTATCTGTATTTGTACAGATATAGGGGTCATACTGTATTCAGAATATTTTGCACTTTTCTTTAAAAAAAACCAATTGCACATGAAAAAGTAGGATAGATATTTATTAGTACCTCAGTTGTGCTTGCACAGAACTGTAACACATGCAAGCAGGTGTGTGTAATAAGGAGCAATTTAGAGAAATAATTGGTTTGCAGGTAGAATTGTGTGTATGCATGTGCCTTCAAGTCATCTTTCTACTTATGGCAACCCCATTTGGTTTTTTTAAGCAAGGAATACTAAGATGTGGTTTTGCTGGTTGGTTCCTCTGAAATATAACCTACTAAACTGTTACTGTTAGAACACGTACATAGTCTTGGAGAAAAGCCTGTAGAATAAGGTTGGGAGTTACGCATCCTTCCCCATGTTGTCAGACTAGAACTAGACTAGAACTCCCATCAGTCCTAGCAAACATAGACGGTGGTGACATGATATGGGAAACGAAGTTCAGAAACATCTGGAGGATTGTACAATTCCGACGCCTGTTGTAGAACATAGGGATTCTTCCATTTCTAGTGAACTTTTTTCTTGCTAAGCAACAGGGTAATGCAGAGTCTAATTATTTGCAACGCTTTTATTAATGTGGAATTCTGAATATCTGGATTGTATTTCCAGGTGTGGGAGGGAAAAAGTACTATTTGACATGAATTTTTCTAGGATGAAGATGTCCGTATGACATTTTCTTTGTGAACATAGGCTGGGATTTTTCCTGCACTTTACTGATACTTTCTAAATGTATAACATATTTACATATGCAAGTAATTTGGTAAATAAAATTCCCCAGTGGAGAGAAAAACCTGAAGTGGTGAAATTGCATGTACCTGTTGGTACATAACTCAGGTTTGCTGTTGAATTAGAAATCATTGTGTTGCAAGATGACACATTTTGTCTCCTGACTTATTAAAGAACAATATTAAGCTTAAATATCTATGCCAAAATATATTTATAAGTCTTCAAACAACCATTCTCGTTTTTGATAGAAAATATCAGTTGTTCAGTAGTTAAAAGAGGAAATAGGTAGAATTACACACTCAAACATGAAAGCAGTCATTAAATAATCAAAGCTTTATAACCACAGAAAGCATATGGAAAGTATATACAGCATATATACAATATGTTTTGCATTGAATTTATTTAATGTTGAATTGTGGTCATAGATCAACCTATTGGTTTTATAGATACAAGAAGACATCTATTTCTTCTACTGAGGAAGCTTCTACCCTGAAACACTATGTAATAGACTTGAGTTGGAAATACTGCATTTTTATAGTGGCTTTGTTTTTAAGATGTAAATACACATAAATGTATACCACAGTGTTCCTAAAATTGCATTCTGGTGCACACTTAATAAATTGTTAGTTGCTGTGCGTCTTCAAGTTTCGAGATATGGCATCTCTTAAGGCAAACTTGTCAGGGTTTTTTCTTGGCAAACTTTGTTTGAGGCTGGGTGCCATTGCCTTTCTCAGAGGTTGAGAGGTGCAGCTTGCCCAGTGTTGCCCAGTGAATGTCCATGGTTAAGCAGAGATTGTAACTCTGGTATCCAGTGTTGTAGTCTAATACTCAAAACACAGCACCTTTCTTGACTCTTCTATTTGCTAATCACATTTGTATTATAAGCATGTGTTGCAGGTTGCTTTAATAACTGTACACTGGGTTGTAGCATTTTTCTGTGTAATGTTAAGTAGCATATTCTTGGGTTGACTAGGATGTGTTATGCCCTGTGAATGCTGTTAAAGAATGACAGATTAAAGGAAGCAAATCTAGGTCACTTGCTTATCATAAAAGAAGGCTTAGCCCTGTAGCAACTGCACTGAGTCAAGAGAATGCTTCTCATTTGTTAGAGAAAGTGGTAATTCCTTTGAATTGTTACATTAGGAATGCACTTCACCTTGCTCTTTATTCTTATGGACTAACCAATATAGTCAGGTTGAAAACTCAGAGACCGGGATGAGGGCATAGAGCACCCTTGCTGGTCCACTATCTTTTTACATTGTTACTAGATTAACAGCAGAGACTAATAAAAATGTTTGCCTGGTGGTAAGAATCATAGCTCTTTGGTTTTTTTTAAATTATGCCTGTGAGTTGAGGAAGTGAGGGAAATGAAGGAACAGTAACACTGTTATCAAAATACTAAACATTTTGATACATTTTACTTTTAAAATGTTCAGGGAGAATCTTCATTTGAAAAATGTTTCATCATAGAAAGTAATGATTTCATTAATTTATAAATATGAGATACCACTACCAAACATATTTTTTCATGCATATGCATATTGTTTCCTTGTATTCAGCCTCCATACTTTTTTGCAAACGTGTTTTCTGAGATTACTAGAAATAGCCACATTTTTATGGTGGGGAGCATGGTCAACATTCTGCTGGTAATTTCCCAAACATTGCCTACACTAGTGCCCTATATATATTTGTTTAATTTATATTACATCCTTTCTTCAGCAGGTGGCTTACAAAGCTAAAACAAGATACAACCAAAAATCTGATGATTGAAAAATGTTATAACTTCATGCAAAAAGTCAGAATTTTACAACAGTGTAAAACAATTTAAAATCTATATAATAAAAGTGAGTGTATGTATGCATGTATGTATGAATGTGGTGATGTATGTATGTGTGTGACAATGTATTTTTCTGACGGGCTCTAACTTCCACAGGCCACAGTGACTCCTACAAATGACGGACCTGGACCAAACTTGGGACACGGAACCCCCATGGACTATGGATGATGGGATTTGCAGTACGGCCACCCATTTCCAGAGACTACTACAAATTCCATCAGCCATTGATATGGACCAAACTTGGGACACAGACCCCCTCCCCAATGATGCACTTTACATCCTGGTGATGTTTGGGGGAGGACTGACCATATATGATGGGATTTGCAGTCCATTTTCCCACATTCAGAGGCTACTGCTAAACCCATCAGCCATAGAATTGCACCAATTTCATGTCCATTCATAACATCCAAAAGTAAATAATGCCTTTTTCAAATAACCCAGGCATTGTCGGGTACCCAAGCTAGTATTGAGTAAAGATAAAATCTGATTGTGAAAAACATGTAGATTGGACTTTTGAAAATTTGATTATTCATGCATTTGATTAATGTATAATTTCTAGGAATCTCTAGATCTTCCAGTCAGCTTTTGCTGGATGTTATGTTGGAGGATTTAGAAATTCCCGGAGAGAGCATTTCTCTAGGCATTTGTAGGATGCTCCAGTAGAAAAAGTTGACCAAGAATTGTACTGGAAGACCTAAAGATTTCTAGAGAGGTATTCCCAATTTTTTAAAATTGCAGTTTTTATTTGCAATTTTTATACTTTTGCCCCAGCAAATATGGAGAGCCCACTGTATATTTCTAATTTGTGGAACTAACAATCAAATGGCAAATAAGGTTCACTGTAATTGCTTGCATAAGAATACACTTGAGATGAAAATTTATTTCGCGCTTGTAAATTGATGGGTTCTGATTTGTAGTAATTCAAGGAGAGGGATAGGAAGCTCAACGTTTTTGAGGCCTTTGGCAATGAAAAGGCAATTAAACTTATAGGAAGGATATAAACCAGCAGGAACTATTATGCTATAAATCTGTGGTATGGAATGGTCCCAAATGGTCACACCATCTGAATAGTAGCATAAAGTTCTCCAAGGGTGACTAAAACAATGAGATTGTTAGAACAAACGAAGGATTTACAAGGCTAAGATTTTAGTTTAGGAAGAAAGACAAGGATGCATCGATTGATATAAACATGGCAAACTTTCAATTACATGGTGAAAATAATAGATAATATTTCATCGAAACTACTGTTTGAATAGTCAAGGGAGATGTAGAATAGAATGGTAAAATAACAGCGTAGGTGTGTAATTGGCTGTTTATCAGTAGAAAATATATGAAATGCAGGAAATTTTAGTCCATGAACATTATAAGGTGTTATATTAAACATAGTTGTTAAACTTAAGTGCTTATTGTTTCTTCCAAACTTACACATAATGCAACACATTATTATGTTTGTAGTCCACTGTTCTTGTGATTTAGTGATGTTTCAGATATACTTGCTCAGTTATGTTATTGCCAAAAGCCAGAAATCTCATGCCCTTGTTGGAATTCCAAGTGTGGAGGTAACAGCTGAACTCTTCCTTTGTGTGTGCGCTGGTTCAGTCATGTGAAGTGCTGCTATCTGCCACTTTGAGGGATGTGTTATCTAGAGTGCAATAAAATGTAACAAGGAAACATTTTATTGGGAAAGCAGACAGTAAGTTCTTCTAACAAATAAATAGGCAATAACTGAATTAGGCCACAACATGTAGAAAAAGAGTTGGTTTGTTTCTTCCTGTGCATGTATGGGTCATTGTGACAAGGACATATTTATCTTTAGGATAACTTTAAAGTGACTTGCAAATTCATGCGGGGTTAGTATGGTTTTGTAACCATTATGTAAAAATGGATCTCAACATTAAATGATTTTCTGAATTTCAGACAAAACCTTATCTCTGATTTGTTTTTGTTTTTTTATTGGCTCCTGGTTGAACAGCACTATGGAGATGGAGTTCTAGAAGGTCTCTTAACAGCTTGAAGAAATATAATAGAAGTCAGATAGTCTCTTTTAATATTGTGAAATAATAATATTGACAATTGTCTCTGAAGTGTTGCTGTTTCGACTAGGTTTCATTTTCATTTCACAATTAGGAGAAACCAAATGTTCTTGATGAGCCTTTTAAAACTCCTGTAATGTATGTTATACTTTCCATTTCTATTGTTTTTGCTAATGTTGTTGAGTCAAACAATTTTTCTAATAACTGAATCTACTTCATTTACAGGAAGTGTCCATCAAAGCTTGCTTGCTTCAGCAGACACAAAAAAATTAATGGGCAAAAGTACAGTTTTTAGGTAGGTAGACATTTTTGTAGTGTGTGTTAGGTTTTTTCTAGGAAGAGCTTAAGTTTGTGTAAAGAGATGATAAAACGTATCTCTGTTAATATTTGATAAGAGTCCAGGATTAAAAAGTGTCTTTGAAATGTGTAGGTGCATATGTGTGTGTCTTCAGAATGAGTGTTTTCATATGTAGTATGTATGTATGTATAGAAGGTAAAGAAAATATATAGATGGGATTTTTACTTCCAAAATTAGATCCTGGGGAAAGTAATAACACTTCTAACCTGTTGCTATTCTTAAATTTGAATAATTAATATTTTATTTGCTGTTGGTTGACTTGCAGTTTTATTAAGTCACCCTGATTGATAATTGTGATGTTTTTAAAAAATATATATAACTTGGAGCCAGTTTATTTTATTTTTAACAGTTTTGTTACTGGCATTTTGTAAGCTACACTCTGAGAAATGACTTGAAAGCATGCAATAAGAACCAAAGTTACACTGAGGGCCCAGTGAGATATTTATTAACATATATGTCATTATTCACTATATTTATACTAACCTTCACATTCAGATCCTTCTCTTTTAAATTCTCATTTCAGGAGCTATGATCCTTTTAGTTCAAGGGTATGGAACATCAAGTGCTAGTAATACCATGAGTAAATTTAGCCATTGCCTACCTCTGCTGGTGGTTGGAACCCAAATTACAAGTGGGTGGGAGCCCCTGTCTTTCTGATACTGTCCTTTTATTTATTTTCTCCAGGAAGTTAATACTATATATTTACATCTTTAGTCAGGTATATTAGAACTGTAGAGTTGTTTTGTTGTTATTGTTTTTGCAAAGCTTTACAAATGATATTATTCAGTCATCATGCATCTAGCTTGGTCCCAACTTTAAATTGCATGAAAAGGAGAGTAGTACATATTTCTGATTAATTAGTATGCTTATAATATTAAAGGTCCTTATGTTTTACTTACCCTATTTTTTCCTACACTAAAAGATATTAGACTTTTTTACTTTTCACCATAAGAAAGAATTCAAGGATGATTAAGTGATCTTGCCCCATTAAGTTGTGAGCAGGGAATTCTTCTCAAAGCATAAGTTTGGCTGAAATTTCCCTACAAATACACCCTGTTCTTTATGACAAAAAGTATTTTATTCATTTATGTCCTGCATTTCTCCCAATAATGGGACTCAAGGTGACTAGTAATATATTGAAAGCAATTCTTTTTTTAAAAAAACTATGAAAACATTAATAAAAGTGTAAATATAAGATTTTAAAAGCAATTGAGCAATTTGTAAAGTTAGACATTAAAATTTTAAAATATTAAAATGCATTAAAAGACTATATACACACACTTTAAAAACAGCACCACACAGCGAAAATGCCCAACAGTAGTTAGTTTATAATATTGTGATGGCATAAATATGTCTTAACTTGTTGAGAAAAGAAGAGGAAGGAGCCATCTTCAGCTCCCTAGTGAAGGAGTTCCAAAATGTGTGAACAGCCACTAGAAGGCCCTCTCCCTTCTTAACAAGCAAAACATGAGAAAGAGAAATGGACGTCTCCATACAATCTTAGACTAATAGACTCATAAAGAGAGATATAATTTTTCAAATAACCAGGACCTAAGATCTATAGGTAAAGGTAAAGGATTTATATATCAAAAGCAGTGCTTTGAATTGTCTCAGGAAATGGACTAACAGTAAGTGGAGCTATTGTATCAAGGGAGTTGTGTGTCCCTGTAGTAAGGCCCAGTTAGCAGCCTGGTTGCATTTCTTTGAGCCAACTGAAGTTTCTGAGTGCTTATCAAAGGCAACCCCACGTAGAGTGCATTACAGTACAGGCAGGCAGTCCCCGAATTACAGACATCTGACTTACAAACGACTCGTTGTTAAGAATGTGTGTGGGGGGGGGGGGGGGAGAACAAGAAGTGAGAGAAATCTACCCCTAGAAAGAGAAATTCACTCCTGGAAGAGTGCTCATAGGGAAAAGTTGTCTCCAATCCTTGTTTCTACAACAAGCCACATTTTTCAAAATTCAGTTATTACAGGGACAGAAAGTGAGACAAAATCTTCTGAACAGGGTACAGACAGCAAAAAAAATCACCACAGGGGTGTTACCCCTTCCCTATGCTATCCAAAACATACATATACAGACATACATACACACACACACGTTTGTGTGTATGGCTGCAGTTGCACTTTAAAATGTACCTGTTCTGACTTACATACAAATTCAACTTAACAACAAACCTACAGTGCCGATCTTGTTCGTAATTTGGGGACTGTCTGTAATCCAAACTGCTGTAATCAAGGGATGTACCATAGCAGCTAAATCCAACATCTTCATGAATTGGCACAGTTGGTATACTAGCCTTAAGGTAAAGGTAAAGGTTTCCCCTGACGTTAAGTCTAGTCATGTCTGACTCTGAGGGTTGGTGCTCGTCTACATTTCTAAGCCGAAGAGCCGGCGTTGTCCGTAGACACCTTCAAGGTCATGACTGCATGGAGCATCGTTCCCGCTGGAGCGGTACCTATTGATCTACTCACATTGGTATGTTTTCGAACTGCTAGGTTGGCAGGAGCTGGAGCTAACAGCGGCCGCTCACGCCGCTCCCAGGGTTTGAACCTGGGACCTTTTGGTCTCTAGCTCAGTGCTTTAACGCACTTCACCACCGGGGCTCCTATACTAGCCTTAACTCTGCAGATATATTCCTAGTCACTGCTGAACCCCTCAGCTTCCAGACTTCAAGAGTACCCCCAAACTGCAAACTTCAATTTTCCAGGAAAGTGTAATCACATGTAACACAAGCTGAACCCCCATTTCCAGATACTTTTTTTTAATCTAAAGCACCTTTCTCTTGTCTGGATTAAATTTTAGTTTGCTTGCTCTCATCCAGGCACTGGTTTAGCTCAAGAACCCCTTCCTTGCAGTTGGGTGGAAAGAAATCATAGAACCATAGAGTTGGAAGAGACCACAGGGGCCATTCAGTCCAGTCCCCTGCCATGCAGGAACACACAATCAGGGTACCCCTGACAGATGCCATCCAGACTTTGCTGTTAAATCTCAAGAGAAGGAGATTCCACTGCACTCTGAGACAGCATTTCCACTTCCAAACAGCTCTTACTGCTAGGGAGTTCTTCCTAGTGTTTAGGTGGAATCTATTTTCCTGTGATTTGAATCCATTGTTCCATGTCCTGGGGGAACTCACTGACCAATCTCCAGCTCCTCCATTTGAGCACACCTCTCCAAGACAAGACAGAACCACTGCATAATATTGTCCAGTTATTGTATTAGGCAGGATGTGGAGAAAAACCATGTGATTTGGGTACACATTGGCCTCCTTAAATAATGTTGTTGTCCTGAAATACTTATGTCATATTTCACATACACATACAAACCACCCAAATTTTAAAAATAAAATGTACATGGAATGTATATTTTTGAAAAGCTGCCCCCTGCCTCCTTGGACTTTGCTTGAGCCGGATCCAGCTTGTGCCTGGTTTAGCCTGGAATACTGAGACACTGGTGACGTTAGACTCATATGTTCCCTTCACCCCTCATACACAGCAATGCTATGGTTTGAGGCAAAACATCATTTGCTTCATTATCATAGTGGGCAAACTGTGGTGGCGTGTAAATGTCGAGGCACCTCAGGGTTAGGTTTTATGTGCTGGAAGAGAAGGGCACATATAAGCCAAAGGTTTGTTGTCATTATGCAGCCTAAATATATAGAACTAGATTGATTTGGGTATGTATCTTGCTGGGTAGCTGCATGCCCAATTGCTTTCAGTGATCCACTATTTAGGACTGTGCATATAGTCTTTCAGAAGAGGCCTCTGATTCACTTCTCCATCCCCGGGTTTCCAATCCAAGCTGAACAGTGGGGTTTCAGTCTTTTTGAAAGGGATCTGAGCATAAAGCACTGAATAGTACACATGCATTCCAATATTAGTGCCTGCATGTTTTGTGTAGGAAAATGTATTCAACCTTAAAGGTTCTCTTGACCTTTACAGTACAGTGACATGAAATGGTGAGGAAGTCCCGCTGGGTTCCCTGATCCTTATGTCTAGGTAAATGTGCCCAGAACTGGAACTTTAAAGTCTGCAGCCCTGAGAAGTCTGGCGTCTACCTACTTCAATGCCATTATTTTCTGGGAGGAGTTACCAAATGTTCCAGCACAATTAAGAGAGTTTCAAATTCTTATCTTTACTGTTTTGAATTTAGAGTTATATGGAAGTTGTCTTTAAAGAAATGTAGGTGGTAGACTTTTTTAATCAGGCAATAAGAGAGACACATTATAGGTTGTTGCAGAAGAATAAAGATGTGACTTTTACTGTTAGATAGTTTCTTCGTTTAATACTGGATATTTGAAACTATAACAGAGAAGATAGGCTTTATGTTAATTTTAAAGCATCTTTTTAATGAAAAACAACACAAAAATCACAATTAGTTGTGAAAGTATATAGAAAAAAATCATTGTAATGTAATTTCATCATTGAGACTGGGATAAGGAAGATAAAAGCAATTTAGCTTAATAAAAGATTTTTCAAAGATACATGAAATGGCAAAGCAAAAGGCTCCTTCCCACCAAAGAATTATATACAGTACTCCTAAATGAATCATTAATGTTTTGATAATTGATGTAGATCTGGAAACATTTCACATTAGTCCTTTAAATTTACTTTTCACTTAAACTGGATGCAAACAATACTCTTCCAGAACAGGATATTTTTTAACTAGAAAAGTTAATAAAGTGAAAATTACCAATGATAAAGCCTTATCTATAGGGATTTTATTTAGGAATGTTTGTCTAAGTTTGAACAATGTACATAAGTAAACAGAGCCTGGAGTTGGCTTGTGTTAAAAACTTGTGGTCAGGCAGAATAAAGATTTTTTTTTTTAAAAAAATTGATGTTGCTCATCTTTAACTTGTTAACAAAACCCATGTGTGTATAATATAAAATATAAAAGTGGTGACCATATGATCTCAATTGAGTATACCTATAATCTACCATATAATATGTAGTATGTGATCTTTTAAGAAAAGTTCTTTTTTAACTATTTAGTCAAAAATAAAAATAACTAGAAAATAACATGTCAGGCAAGTATAGCAGGAGTGTATTTGTGCTTTCATTGATGCATTGATGTCTGCTTTCCATGCTCAGACAACTTAATATTTTTGATAGAAGAATGAATTCTGTGTATTGGTGATATAGCCTAGTAGAGGAAAAAATACTTAACAAGCAGTAATAATTGTATAGTTATAAGACTTTCAGCCAGTAGTTGGCCACACCCAAACCACTAGAAGAAATATATATCAATGCCCAGTACATCTTCAGGAACCAGAGTTCAATAACCAATAAAGACATTTTCTGATGTGGCCAATAAATGTTATATTCAAAGTGTATGTTGTTTTACCCTCATGTTAAGGTCAAAATAAATGTGTCTCATTGTTTTCAAAACAATTTCCAGTTAAACATCTCAAACCCTTCTGAAACAACCAGGTAATATGCAAAGGCTATTATGTTTCGTAAGGCCTTTGTCTATTCCTGGAAAGAGCAGAAATGAGGTCAGCCTAGTCTCTTGTGGGAAGAACTCCATGGCTTAGGAGCAGCCATTCCATCAAAAATTACTGTTTGGATAAATGCAATATAAAGGCCTTCCCCAAAGATCTTAAAATGTGGACATGTTCATTTGGGGAAATAAACTCTCTCATATACTCAGGACTGAAGTCATGTAGGGCTTTATAGATATAGATTTTGAGTTTTGTAGTCAGTGAAGCTGTAGCAATATGAGAATTTTATATTCCTGTTAAGCAGTCCCAGTACAGTTTCCAAAAAGTTTCCAAAGGCAGACCCATGAAGAGTACCGTATGTATGTATGTATGTATGTATGTATGTAATATGCATGTCTGCGTGGGCTTGTTAGCTTAGGGTGACACTGTGAATTTTATAAGATTTTCTCAGTCAAGGAAACTCGGGGATGTTTTTCCAGCTTCTTCTGAAATATAGCTCACAGCACTTAGTGTTCCTTGGTAGTCACTTATCTAAGTCCTAGCCAGAGCAGATCTTGCTTAACTTCCAAGATCAGGGAGGATTTAATGTGTTATGGTAATTCAAATGAGTTGTAATCAAAGCATGTGTCACTATGACATCTACAGGTCCATAGGAGAAAAGTTCAATCTATATAAATGTACTTCTGCTCACCACTGAAACTTGAGCATCCAGGCTCAGAGATGAACACATCTTGAGCTAACAGGAGTTAATTCAAATTGTGAAGCTAGCTCTGGCTGCAAAATTCAGATTTCGGGGGGTGGGGGTGGGGTGTAGCCCCATTCAACACAGGTTGAACACAGTTCTGTTCCTTGATCTGTGTTTCAACTGACTGGGACTCTTGTCTGGATTAAATTTTGGTTTGTTAATCCTCATCAAGTCTATAACAGTAGTGTTCACAGATGCCAGTTTAGTACCAAAAAATCTACATTGGAGCTGGATGAGAAGAAGTGATAGCAGTTAGTGTAATCTGAATATGGGTAACACCAAACCCTGGATGATTTTCTTTGTGTGTAGTAGTTTTAAGAGAAGACTCCACTTGCTAATGGCCAAAATGATAGAAAGAAATACAGTAGAGTCTCACTTATCCAACATAAACGGGCTGGCAGAATGTTGGATAAGTGAATATGTTGGATAATAAGGAGAGATTAAGGAGTAGCCTATTAAACAGGTTATGATTTTACAAATTAAGCACCAAAACATCATGTTATACAACAAATTTGACAGAAAGTAATTCAATAGGCAGTAATGCTACGTAGTGATTACTGTATTTACGAATTTAGTACCAAAATATCATGATGTATTGAAAACATTGACTACAAAAATGCGTTGGATAATCCAGAACATTGGATAAGCGAATGTTGGATAAGTGAGACTCTACTGTATAATGAAATTCTGGGTTGGATATCTTTGTATCATGAAATAATTTATAAATGTAGTAAGTGGCTCTGTCTTGTCTTGCTATGTAGTAAGATGGAAATCTAAAGATAGGAAGATGTCTTACATTTAGATCAAGTTTAAACTTCAGTTCACTGGAATAATACTATATTCCTCCAAATATTAAAAAGAATATAAATCACTGATCTAAATAGTATGTTTGTTTATGATACATTGAGACATCTTGATAAATGTAAGCATACAGGCCAGGAACTTTAAGCCAAAGACACCACTTAAAACCCTCCCATACCTTGTAGATATCAGTGATGGTGTTTGAATTCAAATAATCATATCTGATATGTTCCTTTTTATAGAGTAACTGGATAAAACCAAATTTTATCAATCAAGCATGTCTATTGGATCATTTTAGAAATGAAATCTTATATTTGAGTCATTTGAATACTGTATTTGGTATTTTCTGAGATTCTTATAAAGTTCAAAGACTAAATTAAATATATGAGATAAGGAGTACTGCAACATAATTAAAGAGCACTTCATTAATTGTCATGCCAAAAAGAAGTCACATGCATCATACTAATGCAAAAACAAACCTCCCATAGGAAAACTGTATCAAAATATTCAGCAAAATCCCTCAGGAAAATTTATGAAAAGCTTTCTCTGCACAGAAAGAACTAACATAATCCTTGCTTATTTTTAAATAAAGCTAGCATAGCAAAGAAAAGTCTAATGTTATTCAACCCTTTGTGATCCAATATAAATCCTGTCTGATAAATAATAATGGGGAATATAAGAGAAGCCTCTATGTCAGCACAGCTTTCAGTTTCTTAGTGAAGTACAACCTGTTATCCATGGACTCAGTTACATGGTTTTACTTTCCTGTGTTCTGAAAATGTTTGTGGACCTTTTAGGTCATCCAGTGCTATTTATGCTTATTGCTCAGTTGTAGTCAAATGATAGGGCACTCTATGTGTTTTCTGTTATCTACGGGAAGACCTGGAAAGTATCCCTTGTAGATGTGAAGGCTGTACCATATTCATATTTATTCAGGAAAAAATGCTCAAACAGAGAATAGAAATTTTAACCAGCCTTGAAAGAACAGTTAGATAAACCTTATTAAAAGCCAATGTAAAGATAGTTTTAAAGACTTTATTATAAAGGTACTGAATAAAGACTGTGTGTGTGCGTGTGCGCATGCTTTCAAGTCTGTTGACTTAAGGTGACCCTGTGAATTTCATGGGGTATTCTTAGGCAAGCAATACTCAGAGGTGGCTTTGCCATTTCCTTCCTGTGAAATATACAGCACATAGTAGTCATGGCAGTCTTCCATCCAAGTACTAACCAGGGCTGATCCTGTTTAGTTTCCAAGATGAGACAGGATCTGGTACCTTTAGGATATTTATTCCCTCTCTAGTAAAATGGGAGCTAAAAATAATTTATTTCTATACCAGTAAAAAGAAAAAAAACATTAGGACAAGTAGATTTTCCTAATTTTATTGTTTTTCACTGGCCCATCATTGCTTTTTTAAATTAAAGTAGTGGATATACTTGGGTAAATTTATTTATTTTAGTATGATGCCCAGCTAGCAAGTGGCTTAATAATATGAAAATACAATAATTTTGGGACAAAAACAAACAAATCAGCCAAAACAGTATCAAAATGCTAAATATTAAGCACTAAGAGCCATTAAATTTTAAATAGTGTAATTGAAAATAAAATCAAGGATTGAAATCCTACTGGAAGATATATGTCTATATGTGACATCTGAATATTACTATTGAGAAACCAAGCAGATGTTCTATTGAAGGATCTTTCGCAGGTGAAGACCACATTTGTGAGGTTCTTTCTTTGGCGGCTACATATCACACCATTTGTAGGCAGAGACGACACTCTGAGGACCATTTTAAGAATTGGGCAGGAAAGTGTTCAAGGAAATGCACATCCAGATTGACTGGTCCAAAGGCATTAAGATTTTTCAATACTTTCACCAAGAGCTTAAGTGTTTTGAGTAAAGAGCCATCACTCAGCCTGTGCTTCACTTTGACATACAAGCAGTGTTTTCAGTTAAGAGCTGGTGCGAGAATACAGGGCTTTAGAGCTTCAAGGGAAAAGTCTCAGTGCCTCGTGTTCTTGTCCACTTTGGGAGATTGCTGTCTACTTTAGAGAGGGAGAGAGAGCAAGAGAGGGGTGAGGCTGGAATGAGTACAGTATGAAGAAAAGGATAACTCTGCCTCTTTACTTTGTGCTTCCTTGTGACAACTTTGTGCTTCTACTATTTTAAAGTTGATATTTCATTTTTATTGTTTCATGTGAATGTGCATTTATAAATTATTTGTTATTTATAAAGTGGTTTGGGGTGTGTATGTGGAATGCATTTTAATACATTTTAATGGGAAAATTCACTTTGAGATAAGAGCAATTTGAGTTAAGAGCTCAGCCACAGAATGAATTAAACTCTTATATCATGGTATCACTGTACTTTAAATTGAGCCAGGACACAGACTGGGAACTATGCAGATGATGCAGCACTAGTATGCTGCATCAACTGCATAACTTGTCCCCATTGAGAAAATCTTGTTGACTTTCTGCACTAACTGGTAACTGAAATATTCACTTTCTGTGTAAACACAGCAAATACCTCAAACAAACCAATCTGTGTCATTGTTTCCAACTTTAAAAATACAATTGTGCCACTAGGAATAAAGTATTTTTGTTGTCCCACAATTTGTATACTAACAATGAATGCCTCAAACAGGGAAATGTGTGTTTTGTGATACAAAACAGAAAAGTAGAGTAGGAGTTTGATTTTTTAGAGGGCTAGCAATGCAGTCCAGAACAAACAAGACTTTCTTTAAATGTGGTATGTATTTCTGGCTAAATATGCATAGAGTTCCATACTGGCAACTTTTAATTTGTGTGTTTAATATTTTACACATTTCTCTTGGGAGCAATATAAAACCTAAATATAATTTTGCTTTTTTCCCAGTGATAATTGTAGCTAGTATTTGTAGTATCTTTTCAATTTATAATGGGATTTGTTCTTTGAGTAGTTGTCATGGTTAAACAAGTTATTTTGGTTTTCTAAGAAAGTACAGGATTGCTTTGAGATTGTACCGTGCTTCATGTGCCAGTATACATGCCCACATATATGTGTATGATTCTTGGAATATTCTTTTTAAAAGAAATTGTGTAACAAAACATCATGTCTGGGACAAGTTACAGGTATCATTACCAGCTTATTTTTAAAACTCTAATTGGGTCTGTAAAACCCTGAAATATAGTTATTTCAAATCTTTTCTTAACTAACAGGCATCTTGTTAGATGTTCGCACATGACAGCAGAAGTGATGTAAAATCTATGTTGTGATTAGCAAAATCAATAAATAAAAAATTGTACAAAAATCTATGCCAGTCTGTTCATTTATGATGTTTTTGATGGTAGCTATAGGTGTACAATTGTTTTGAAGTGGAAAATGGAATGTTGTTTAGCACTGAAATACAGAATGCTCGAGAGCAGTGATTCCCAACCTGTGCATTTTCAGATGTTTTGGCCTTCAACTCCCAGAAATCCTAACAACTGGTAAACTAGCTGGGATTTCTGGTAGTTGTAGGCCAAAATACCTGGGGAGCCACAGGTTGAGAACCACTGCCCTAGAGTAACAAATGCACTTTTCAGGTTATTTGTGTATCTTGGTTCTGATGTTTCTGTTAACATCTGTTATTTGGTCTATAAATAATTAGTGTATTTAGGTGCTGCTGTATATACTTGTGTATAAATCGACCCCGTATATGTTTATTGATTTTGCTATGACCCATGAATAAGTTGAAGGTAAATCTTGGAGGTATATAAGAAAAAAATCTTTTCTTTTCTGTTGAAAAATACATGGAAGGAACCTGCACAGGAAATGCTAAGAAGGGGAGGATTGTTTATTTGAGAGGTTACAATGAAAGAGTGTAAATTGTATTGCTGATTTTAAAATGTCTACATTTATACAAATACAGATAGGGGAAAGAATATAAATGAGGAAAGGGGGGCAAAGAATAAGGAAAGCAAACCTGCCTCTATTAGGAACCCCAGTGCAAAGCAGTGACAAGAGACAGAGGCAAGGAGCCCCTGTGGGCATGGTAGGTTTGGGAATCAGCAAAGTCCTCCCTCACTTTTCTTTCAGCATGAAAATGTTCAGCAGCTACATGGGTGAGTGTGGCTCACTCCACCACTTCGAGGGCTTGAATGGAGCAGCAGCGGCCATTTTTAATAAGGAGTTACTGCATATCCCTCTGAGAGAGACCCCCAGAGAGACCGCCAAGTCTTGCAAGGATAACAACAACAACAACAACAATTTTATTCTTATATCCCACCTCCATCTCCCTGAAGGGACTCAGGGCGGCTTACAGACGGCACAAGTGCCTAAAAACAAAAATAAAAAGAAGCACAATATAAAATACAATGAAATAAAACACATATGGTATAAAATATCAACTCAGACTCAGTAAAACTCAGGTCATCAGATTATATGGTTAGGTCAAGGTAAAGGTTTCCCCTTACGTTAAGTCCAGTCATGTCTGACTCTGGGGGTTGGTGCTTATCTCCATTTCTAAGCCAAAGAGCCAGCGTTGTCCGTAGACACCTCCAAGGTCATGTGGCCGGCATGACTGCATGGAGCATCGTTACTTTCCCGTTGGAGTGGTGCCTATTGATCTACTCACATTGGCATGTTTTCGAACTGCTAGGTTGGCAGAAGCTGGAGCTAATAGAAGGCGCTCACTCCGCTCCCGGGATTTGAACCTGCGACCGGTCTGGAAGTTCAGCAGCTCAGTGCTTTAACACACTTCGCCACCTGGGTTAATCCCTATTAAAATGACCACCACAGCTCTGTTCCACCTCAAGTGCCCAAAATGCCAGACAGACCAGACACTTTTTGGGCTCTGCCACATTGCTGCTGAACTCTGCTTGGGTTGAAAAGGGTGAATAATAAGAAGATAGGGCTGCTTTTCTATCTTCAGATTGGATAGTAAGGTGAGGGGTAATGGGCCAAGACAGATTTCTTGCCTCGGCCTTTTTCACTACCTTCTCACAGCCTTTCTCGTCCTTAGTAGAGGCAAGTTGCTTTCATTACTCTTCTTTTCTCTGCACTTCTCTTCAGACCGCACTCATGCCACATTGAGCTCGTCAAGCCATAATCATCTGTTTCTAACATTGACTTGTGTACAAGTCAACCCTGTTTTGGGGGGACAATTTTTGTCATTTTTTACACTTTTACATGAAATATATATGGTATTTTATGAGACTGTATTATTGTGATTATGGGCTTCATTTCTGAGTGGGCACACATGATCATGCTCTCTGCGGAATGCTTAAAGACAGAATACAAAGCCTTTTAACTTGAAAGTGCAGCATTTTTAGTGGTGACAAGCAAAGCTATAATAGTGATGCTCCTTCTATAATAGCAAGGAAAGAACATTTTGTTTGGCATCGTTACGCATGGTTACTTTGGTTTACTTTGATCACCTTCATGTTCATGGTGAACAGCTGTCATTAAGGATTTCTACTCTCCACATCGTTTTGCTCTGCTGGAATAAAAAAGGAGATAATACCTTTACCCTGTTAAACACTGCATTCCATTTTGTTAGGTGATAATTACACTCTCAGAAGTTGTGTACAATGGGATGAGCCAATCATGAAATGAGAGCACTAGTAAAGTGTGTTTGAACAACTTGATAGATGCTTTATAGCTAAAATAGTAGCAACCAATTAAATATCATTTAAGGAATTGATAAAGAATGACCTGACAAAATATGGATTTCACCAATACGGCTTGTATTTTTCACCAGTTGCGGTGCTACAAACATGCAGCAGTCTCAGTGAAATGTTGAGAAACCCATGACTAAGGACATTGCTTTTGCACATCATGTTTTGTTTATTTGTTTAAATATTTATGTCCTGTCCTTTATGCCGAAAGCTCAGGGTGGCTTACAACAAAATCAACTTAAAATATTAAATAATAACAACAGTTTAAAAAGGTTAAGGAAACATTGAATGGGTTCCTGTTTTAAAAAGATCATTTAAAACCAGTTAAAACAATCTTGACTCATAAAATGTTTGTAACCTGGATAAAATCAGTTTGGCTTAAATTCTTCAATCAAAAGCCAGGCTTTAACGCAGCTCCAAAATAATTCCAATGTTGGTGCCAGTTGGGCCTCCAGAGGAAGGAAATTCCACTATGTTGATGCCACCACAGAAAAGCCCTCTTCCATGTCCTCTCATAATGCATTTCTCCTGCTGATGGCACATGGAGGGATGCTCTTCAATAGATCTCAGTTTTTGGGCAGGCATATAGAGAGATGCAATCCTGCAAGTAATTTAAGGCTTGAAATGTTACTGCTAGCACCTTGAATTCAAAATGGAAACATACGATTTCATAATCATGGATATGATTCTAAAATTGTATCTCAAGGATATCCTGTTCAGCCAGTACAATTGCTTCAGAACAGGTGGTATATGATATAATACTACATGAAGACATACAGAAGAACTTCGTACATGTTTGTTGTCATGTTATATTTGTCAGTTGCCTAATACCCTGGATACCTGGTTCAGTTGTTTCATACAGTTAAAATATAAAATCTGTAAAATACAATACAATAAAACCAGGCATAGTGGTCCTTGGTATCGACTGGAGTTTGATTCTAGACCTCTCCATTAATTTGGTTTGCTTCTAGGACTCCGCATGGATTTTCAAGTCCCATTATATACTGTGGTGTAGTAAAATGGTATCCCTTGTATTAAATGGAAAACTCAAGGCTTGTTTTATGGGATTTTTTGAGAGGTTGAATATGTGTGTACAGAGTCTCTGGATATGGAGGATGGCCTGTACAGTAAAATACAGCTTTTGCTTCTATTTTATATTTTACTGTGGTGTTTCATTTGTAAGTTAACTATGCTTCTGACTTGTTTTGATTGTAACTAAGAAAAAAATAGGATTGCTTTGGCTTGTTTTCTGAACTTGTATGTAAACATTAATCATGTTTTATCCAGGTTTAGATATAGTAACTCGTCGGTTGCAGATGGAATCAAAGATTCTTATCTCATTCTGCCATGAAAGGATGACTGGGAAAGGGGAAATTTTGTGAACAAAGAGTAACTCCCATAATGTCAAAGTAAAGTGTAACCATAGTTTAGTTAATGTTACTTTTGATCAAGGCTCATTAATTTCTCCTATACTTCAATAAAACACTAAGGATGTGCTTACTTTAACAATAATGCAAAGACTAAATGCGATATTATTGTATCTAGGTGACAAACAGCATGTTTGGTGCTTCAAGAAAGAAGTTTGTAGAGGGGGTCGACAGCGACTACCACGATGAAAATATGTACTACAGCCAGTCTTCGATGTTTCCACATCGATCAGAAAAAGATGTAAGTTTTCTGAAGCCTAAATCTTTCCTTCTTTTAAAAGATATGAATCTAAATTTGTATCTGGTCCTAGACATTTGCTGGAGATTTTCTAGCTCTGCATTTTTGTAAGTAAAAACCCATGGTTGTACATTACATTTATGAGTAAAATTCTGTAATTACAGTAACAAGGATCTAGAAAGCTGGTAGGCTATTTCTTATTAGATCTGGATGCTTTTTGAAGTCCACTCTTTGAATGTGGCTATGATAGATTCCCCCCAGCATACAGTTGTACTTCATGTAAATATGGAGAGCCAATTTTACTGCTAGCCAATGCACCTTGTTATTTGTAGACTAGCCCTTTGTGAATGTCAAAGCTATCAGCTGAATCTGTTTAGAATCTTTTGCTTGTGTTAATGTAGTGATTTCTGTATGTTCACATTGGCTTGAGTTGTATTAAACACAAACTAAGGACCACCCCAATATTCAGATATGACATAGGCTCTTGGAACTTTTCTTTTGTTTATCACTAATTAGCTTTTCATAAGTCCACTCAAAGATTTTGCTCTTTTAAAAGATAGTCATCCCTACCATGCATTTTACTTATACAGTATTAGGACATTCTATTGCACTATAGATAAGGAAACAAGAAATTATATTTTCTAATTCCTGATTAATTACTGCAGTCTTCAGATAGTAATCCAGTTTTCAGTTATGTTAAAATTTTGTTACTGGGTTTTACAATTTCAAACCACAACTAGAGGACTCATATAATTGAATGGTCCTGTGTGTTTTGTTAAAAGTATCCTGACATTTAGTTCTCTGCATAAAGGAAACACGTATGCATAAAGGGGCATTAATATCATGCAAGCCTCCAAATGCAGTTTGGAATGGAGCAGCCTAGACATCTCAGTGAGAAACTGGACCAGTAATTGAGTTTGATTCTTATTCTTTGCATTCACATTCACTGTTACTAAAATTAATGATATAGTTGGAATGTGTCAGACATTAGTATCTGTAATAAAACTATACAATGAAGTAGACTTTTTTTCTTTGGGGTTTTTGAATGACTATCTTTGATATTAGGTTTAGGTGTCAGTGGAAGTTCTGGGGGATGCATTGGACCCTCCCTCCAAAAGGGCCCCAGGAGTTCCAGCCCTGTTATAGAATAGGTGTTAACATATTTCCTACAGTCATTCTACTTATTAGGCCATAGTTCGCCAGCTCTTTCCAGCATCCAGATTCCATGTACTTGCTTGTACACAATCTTCCAGATGTTTGTTTTTACTGACATCTTGGAAGCTGTTCCAAAGTATTCTGGAGATGCTTTATGAGGGAGAGAGTGTATGACCTCTGTGTGCATCAAACATTGCCTGTTACTCTGAATCCCAGTGTACTGTGTTTTCCTGTCAGTTTTTTCCTTTATTTGAGTTTATTCAAGAGTATGGAGGTGATCAGTGTACTGTTTCATGTTATCGTCAGTTCAACTGCAGTAGATGGATATGTTTGTGATACCTTCCTTACTTTTTAAGAGTGTAATGTTGTACAAAATTATTATCCTATTCTTAAATAGCTTTTTTAATTTTCTAATTTAGATGCTGGCATCACCATCAACATCAGGTCAGCTGTCTCAGTTTGGGGCAAGTTTATACGGGCAACAAAGTAAGAACTGTTTTTGTTCTTATGACCCCTTCAATGGTAATAGCGTGTGTGAAGTAGAAGTTAGCTTTTGCCTGTTAATATGATTTCATCATATTATTATCCTCTTAGAAATGTGGTCTAAACTTTCCTTTCCTGGAATATATTTGAAAGCAATCCTTTTCAGTTGAGAATTCAACAGATTAGGATTATTGTAAAACCTAGGCAGAAATAAAGCTAACAACAGGAATAGAAAATGAAACTAGACAAAAGTGACTTCTTTACTCCTAAAAGGCTATCTATCTGTCTTTTGCAAGCAGACATTGCAGTGTTTGCAGCTGCTCACAAGAAACATTTCCCATGATGTAATAGTATGGTTGGTAGCGTTTTGCCTCCCATATTCGTCAGAACTGAAGTACTGCTCCTATTATTATTGTTATAATCTTTACAGTCAGCATACAATTATGATTCCTTAGAATTCTTTACTATTCTAAAATGATCATATCCCATAAGGAGTGGGCATGCTCAAATTTGTATTAGAAAGGAAACTGCTCCCTTTTCTCCCTTTTTAAAAATCAAATAGGATTGACAGGCATTAGAATCCTTGGTCAGTCCATATAGGTGCAAATGATAGATTTGGCACTCAAAGTGAGTGCGCCCAGAGCTTTTTCCAACAAAGGATCATCATAGGACTTAACTGTTGTGAGCTGAGGTCTCAGACACACATGGATGAATTGGTCTCTGTAGACAGTTGGCAGTGTGTCCTTTTAAAGCTGCTCGAGCTTTCTGTAAGAAAACAAATTCACAAGTTAAACTACTACATTAGAAACTAATAGGCATATATGTTGCTAAACTTCAAAATAGATGACTGTGACATGGTTTATTAATAAGTTATAGGTTCCAGAGCATACGGAGAAGACTGGTGGTTATATAGGGTTTTTTTATTAGTAATGGGAATTATTCATTAGATTTGCATGACATTTAAAAATCTGTGTGTGCATATGTACATGCATGCAAGCATGTGGCTATATACATCATACAAGTATAATTTTGGAATTAAGATTGAGTTGCACGTGCCCCTTACTTTTTCCTGCTTCTAAAAACATGCATTGTATGATAAATTAGAATCAACTAAATCCCAGATTTTCCAGCAAACCTGCACCTGGCTTTTTTAAAAATTGAGATTTTAAAGTGAGTCACCATGGATTTCTTCAAATGCATGTGTACTCATGTTTCTCAGCAGAGCATTTTAATTAAGCTCTGCCTGATGCATATTTTATTCAGAAATATTTCCAATTTAAACTCTGTCTGAGGGTTTAGAAAGGGGCTAACCTGAGTGCTTCAGTGGAGGATGTAGGCAGCTTCCCCAGCAGTTTTTGCTCTCTTTGTGTGGCAAGTTGTGTGGAAAAAAGTGACTGTGCTTTCATGATGGATCTTTCTGTGATCCAGAACCTTGACAAATTGGTTTCCAGTCTCATTGAGAGGCTACATAATGAAGCAGAGGTTCTTCTTTTCACACTGTTTTTAGCTACTATTCATGTGGAAAGAGTGACGAGCAGGGAAGACTAGCTTGCTCCCTGTTCTCCTGTACTTGTTTTTACACTGTTTTAAACAAAGCAACAGAGCTGTGGTTTCTTGGTACCTAAGGCCGCATACAACATCATAAAATACAATTTTGCTCAAACAGCAAAACATCTTCCTTTCTTCTCCTTGCCAGCACTCACTCAACCCAAATGTGCCCTAGAGGATTCCCAGACTTCTGCAGCTGTTTTTTAGGGACATGTGGGTGAGGGATGATCTCTATAATGGGAAGAAAAATAATTTTCCACTGATGTTGAACTTATAGCATATAATCATCATTGCATATAGCCAATACTGTTGGTATATATTAAACTCTCACCTGATTTCTGCCTTATATATTATTGTAGCATCGGTGTAAATGGAATAACCAATACATATTTAAAATGCATTTTCTTTTTGAAAAATTGAATTAGTTCCTGTTGAAATAGTTTGAGGCAAAATTTAGTCTCACTCTTGCATTTGTTTAGAAAATAACATTTTTAGGTTGTCTGGAAAATGAATTAAAGCATGTGGAGGACAATTATGTAATTTATTTAACTTCCAAATTAAGCCCACTCACTATACCCTAATTTTTTGGATTTAGAAATACTTTAGAAATGGAAGTCATAGAATTTCAATCTTTTAAAAAAAGACTGTATGGGTTGTATGTATGTGTTCTTTTAAAAACTGCATTTCCTAGCATAATTTTTCTAAAATTTTACTTCCCTGCATTCTTAAAATAGCATTTTTGACTGTCAAATTGAAATGAATTCCCATCCTCGCAAAGTAGCTAAGGTTCTTCCTTAATTTTGTAGATTCCAATGCCTCTGAATTTTTGTCAATAGGTGCACTAGGCCTTCCAATGAGGGGAATGAGCAACAATACCCCTCAGTTAAACCGCAGCTTATCACAAGGCACTCAGTTACCGAGCCACGTAACGCCAACAACAGGGGTACCAACAATGTCACTTCACACGCCTCCATCTCCAAGCAGGTATTTATTGACAGCAACTTTTTCTGCAGGGCCTTCTCAGATATGCTGGATTTTTAATGAAATGTTGTTATTTTCTATTCTGGACACATTTTTTTAAGGAAAGGAAAAGGTGTTAATTTTCTAGATCCGTGCTCTTGGGTGCTGGGGAAAATCTTCTAATGCAATATCGATCATCTACTAAAAATAATATTCACATTTTGCTGTGCTGCACCGTTAAAACCGTATGTCACACAGCAGTTTGAGTTGATATCCTAGAAGCACTGTGGTAATTATAGAGGTTATGTTTTAACTATAAAGTATTTTTGAATGAGAATGGGATTTGAATATTTTCCAAAGCTATGCATTTAGTTTTGAAAGCCCTGTTTCCTAATATAGATTTATAACTTTCATATAATGTCTCAGATCTTACTGTTGATGTGAGTTTTTTTTAAAGAGTTTAGAAAGATTTGCGTGTGAAAGAAATGTTGGTAGCCATGACAAGCCAATGTGGATAAACTGATTAGTAATGAACTGAAAGCTCTGGTGTATACAAGTTTTGGCAGTCTGAAAATAATTTTATTCTGCTGAATAACCTGATGTCTGTTGGCTCATCTTTTTCAGGGGTATATTGCCTATGAATCCAAGGAATATGATGAACCACTCCCAGGTCGGTCAGGGCATTGGAATTCCCAGTAGGACAAACAGCATGAGCAGTTCAGGATTAGGCAGCCCTAACCGAAGCTCACCCAGCATAATCTGTATGCCAAAGCAACAACCCTCCCGACAACCTTTTACTGTGAACAGGTACAGCAAATTCAGTATTGCTATGGATTCTGCTCAGCCTACAGTCATATATACTAGAATAAAAAAGAGAGATAGGTAAATTTTCTTTTATGAAGAAATAAGTTGGTCTATTTTGAAATGGTTTTATCGTGTTTTACAGCTGTACAAACAAAAATCTGCTTATTAATGTGATTGAATTAAAATGCAGTTGTTTGATACTCAGTGTTGGCTTTCATCAGAATTACATGGGAGTGAAGAAGTTCAGGTAGCCTTCCTTAAAATGCAAGGACTGCCCCAGTCCTGAGCTACTTGTGTGGAGTTCTTTCTTTGCGACAAGATGACCTTCCTACCAAACCTTTTGCGAAGTGTTAAACATGGCCTTTATCACAAATGGAGTCTTGTGCATGTATTACAGAGATTTTTGGATCTGGTGGTTCCTCTATGTATTTTCCAATGTTAGGTTGGATGAAGAGACTGAAATAAAAAAGACGTACTGCAAATAAATGCATTCTGGTTTTTTAGTCTTGTCTCTTTTCAAAGGAAGGGATTGATAATTTCCCCTGACATTAGACTTCTTAGATTCGGATTCTAATGATTGTCAAATAAAAAAATTGCAAGTTTGTATATCCCTGAACAGAATAATATGAAAGTTGTGATATGCAAAAAGAATTAAGTATATAATAATAATAATAATAATAATAATAATAATAATACTTAATTCTTCTTGCATATCACAAGGTATATATTATTATTATTATTATTATTATTATTATTATTATTATTATTATTATTATTATTACCTGCCTCTCCTCGTGGCTCAAGATGGGTTACAACATAGCTTAAAACACAATAGATATATATATGAAAATATACAGGACAATGATTAAAATATAGTGGACTCAATCGTGTTAAAATTCCTAATTAAAACTGGCTGAGTAGGACTGCTGGAAGATATAGAGCTTTAGATGTGTTTAAAATTCCGACAGCTCATTTAACTGTTGGGTCTCTTCCAGCAGGTCATTCTACAGTCTTGTATTTAACTTGCAGGGTTGTTTAACCCTACGAACCCGCACAATATCTTCATTTGTTGGGGGAGGCCCTTCTCTTGCTCCCGCCTCCGTCACAAGTGTGGTTGGTGTGGACGAGGGAAAGGGCCTTCTCCGTAGTGGCCCCCCGGCTCTGGAACGCGCTCCCCAGGGAAATTAGGCAAGCTTCCACTCTGGAAGTCTTCAGGAAGAGTCTGAAAACATGGCTCTTCATTCAGGCTTTTGAATAAGTACCGCCTATTTGCAATGATAAACTTCCCGTAGTAGTCTCAGGGTTCACCCCCCTTTTTAAGGTTTCTCCCCCATGATCTCAAAGCACTTTAATTTCTACCATGTTTACAAGTCTTACTTAGTGCACTTTTGCCTAGTCCATTTTTATGACTATTGCTGTATTTTAACCTGTGTTTTATTAATGGTAAAATAAAAATGTTTATTTTATTTATGTCTTTTTAATTTTTTATTTGCGTTGTTCGGTTCCTGATGTTATTGTACTTTTGTTCTGCATTTGTAAGCCGCCCTGAGTCCCCACGGGGAGATGGAGGCGGGGTACAAGAATAAAATTATTATTATTATTAACATAGATTATCAGAAGAGGAGGTAGGTGTGTGACCTCTATACATGCTAATAAACATGTTATCGTGAGAGGGGAATATTCCTAAATTTTGTAAAGCTTGGATGATTTTTTTTAAAATATCCACTAGTGGTTTAAAAATAGTGATGCCCAAGTCTTAGGTTTTGAATGATTAGAGGCCCTAGACATAACAACAGCTAGTATTTATGGTTTTCATTGGTGTATGTGTGATAAAATCCCACTTGCTTGTGAACTATTCCTGAAGTTTCTTATCGTGGACTCTGTGTTTTAACCAATATAAGACCCATTTTATGATATATATTTTTAGCCTAGAGGAGCTACAATACTGAGATGTGTAACTTTTATTTCTCAAAAACATAATTTGCAAGGACAGTGTTGGTAAATTTCAGACAGGTGGGAAAACGTCAAGCTTTTTGCATCTGCTTTGTTTTTCACTAGAGGCCCCAATGAGATCCAGGTGCAGAAGTCTCATTTAAAGAATGCTTGAATTGGGGGGTTCATGTTGAATACAAAAATCTTGTGGTTACTCTAAGGCTAAGCTGGGAGGGGGAGATCATTTTGTTGTTTTTTTACCAGTAGGATTCAAAAATCTTTAATGATCTACCAATGATCATTCAGAGAATGAATTAAACAAGGCCAGAAAACAACAGCAAAGGAAATTGAAAGCCTCATCAGGAAGTAGTGAATAGTTTGGGAGAACACAGGATATGTGCTTGAGGCATATCTTAAATAAGTCTTGTTCAAAACCATTTAGAAATGTATTTGATTAGACGGTTCCTGTTTCTAGCAGTTTCAGGCTGCTCATTTCTAGAGCAGTGGCTTGTGAATGTATCATCACAATATTCATGATATATTTCCAATATATTTCCAGATAATAAAACAAGTTTCTTGTGATTTGTTATACTAAACAAGTGAGTAAGTAGCCATGCTGTTACACTTAATGGCTGTGGGCTCCCCTAATGTAGTTCCTTGGTTGGGATAAACCAAATAAAGGCTACCCTGAGAAACTAATTAAGTGTACTGCAGTTGGTGAAAACAAAGGACAGGAAGACAGATTTGAGTATTAAAATAGTTCTTTTCTTTTTTTTATATCTTCTACCTATAATTAAGACCCCCTTCTTGTTAAACCACATACTAATTTGTTTTCAGTACTATGTGTGATCTCACTACTTCCTGGTGAGGCTTTCAATTTCCTTTGCTTTTTTGAGGCCTTGCTTAGGTGATTATGCTTTGCATAGCCTCAGAGTTACACTTCATATGCTGTTCTTTCTGGGAGTTTTATCAGCAATGCCAGTCTAATATTTTCTCATAATAGCATTTGTCCCAGACAAAATAACCTTGGAAGATCCTCTGTGCTAATTTAAGTTTCTTATTTTTTAACCTTGTTAAATTCAAATGTTTACAGATGCTAGATAATTCTGTAACATTTTGACTCACAGAAGATAATTTTGTATTCTTATACTGTCAGAAGATTTAGAATTTTGTATCTTTTTCTGGATCACTTTTATAGGTTATGCGATCTTTGCTATATTAAGAATTATTTCTTTATGGGTTCACAGATGAGTTTATAGACTGAATTTCTTCAAGCATTTAACAAGTTTTCAAGTTGCAGATAGTTAGCTTTCTACCTGTTAAGCCAATGTTTTAAACATACAATTTAGCCTTGTGGCAAATAGCATTCCATTTTGAAATATGTGTGTTTTTTTAATTAAGCTTATTTATTCACCTGGCAAGTTATATTTATATAATTCTCTTATATTTGAAATGTCTCATTATGAGGGCATATTAAAGGCAAATAGATTAAGGTGCTGGTCATGCATTCCTTTCTCCTTCCATTTCCTACTTGTTAAGATAAAGTGATTTAATATAATACGTTTTTCTATCCCAACCCTTTTTGTTTTCTTATATCAGTATGTCTGGATTTGGAATGAACAGGAATCAGGCATTTGGGATGAATAACTCTTTATCAAGTAACATTTTTAATGGAACAGGTAAGACTATTTTAAATCTGCAATTTGGGTCTGGAAATTATGTTGAAAAACATTTTAGTTGATTTCCTGATACAGAATGTGTGTAGGAATTCCTGGGTTTGAGGGACCATCCAGAATAGTTTGGAGGAGGCAGAATTGACAAAAATGATTACTCCCCTACTCTAGTGGGCCATTTCCACTGGCTCAAGAGACTCCCAGAAATAATTTTTCCTTTCAAATAAGGCAAGGTCTGTGTTCAACTTGCGCAGTTTCATTCAGAGTTTTAAAAAAACCCCTTTGGTTCAGAGTGCTTCTAGGAATGTGAAGTACAAATAAAGTTCCCTGGTGTGTTTGCAGCACTCATGTAGCACTTTAGCTTAATGCTGAAATTACACACTTCTAATTTCCAGACTTTTTTAAAAGCAAAGTTGACTTCTGTTCATTTCCTGGTTTAGAAAAAGGCCTCTTCTGAGAGAGAACCCATGTGACAAATGTACCTTTCTCCATTCTCCCTCTATAAGGGGATAGGTCATTTTAAGTAAATATATTTTTTACATTTCTGAAAAAAAAGTATTTGGGTCTACTGAGAGACATCTGCAGTCCCAGATCTTGAGTAGTTGCACGTTCTTATATTAGAGTTTCCTACTGCTCTGGCCAGACAGGAATTGAATGTCATCCATAATTCATGGATGTGGTGTTTGGCTCGCAGGTATTAATTGATTTTCATGGGGGTTCATTTTTCTTGTGGACTACACCGCAGGCACACCATCCCCTTCCTATTTTCTGCTGGTAGCACTATGTCATTTGCAATCCTGATGATAAACCACTGCTCTGAATTCACCTTTCCTATAATATCATTTCTTCATGGCAACTCTCAGCATAATGAGCCAGCATTGCCATTGGTGAGAAAGGCTGGGAGTTGCAGCCCTACAAAATGTAGGGCTGGGAGTTACAACCCTACACTTTTCACACTCGTGCTGTTTACTTACTGGGACAAATCCTTTGGAGCAGGCCTCAAGGAACACAGATGTAGTTCTATGACCCCAATGCCAGGATAAATATTAGAATGGATTACCCAAAAGTCTCGTCTGCAAATATTTTGATGCCAATGCAGTGATCAGTAGGAGCCAGCATGGATTTTCCAAGAACAAATTCTGCCAAACTAATCTTATATCTCTCTTCTTTAATCTGGTAACTATTTTAGGAGATGGTGGGAATACAATACATTTCATTTATCTGAATTTCAGCAAAACATTTGATAAGAATTAGATTAATCAGAAGTTGATACATGGAGTAGAGACAAATACAAAATAGGTTGGTGGGGGATATATGGCTTAGCAGTGTACTACATGCAAAAAGGACCTTGGGAGTATTGTTGATCATAACATGAACATGAGCACGCAGTGTGATGCAAAGAAGGTGAATGCTATTGTAGCTTGCATTAAAACAAAAATAGTTTTCAAGTTGATGGCTATAGTAGTTCCTTAAGTTCTGCCCTAGTCAGGTCTTACCTGGAGCATTGCATTCAGTTCTGGGTGCCTTAATTTAAGAAGAATATAAACCAGCTTGAGCAGGGCAATATGAATGATAAGAAATACAGACAATAAAACATAAAAGGAAAGATTGAAGGACCCAAGCATGTTCAGCTTGGTAAATAGAAGACGGAAGGGTGGCATAATTGCATTTTTAAATACCCCAGAGGTTGTCACAATGAGGGGACATGTTTGTTCTCTGCTGCCCCAGAGGGTTTGGCCAGGTCTAAATGTTTGAATTTACTGGACCGTGGATTTTCATAGAATATTAGAAGGAACTCCTTAACTATAAGAGTGGCTCGGCGACAAAACCAGTTCCCTGGAGAGGGATTTGGTCCTTCACTAAAGTCTTCAAAAAAGAGGCTGGACAGCTACTGCTGGGGATATTTTAGATGGAGATCTTGCATTGAGCAGGGGGTCTGGCTCAGTCATTCTTGGAGCTCCTTCAGCACTATGATTCTACTTGTACACATACACAATATTGTATTGTGAATCTTCTTTTCCCTTACGAGTGTGGGACTGTAACCTTTCCCCTCCATTTTGGTATTTCCTGGATCTAGCAAATTACTAATCACTTCATGATATATTACCTATATCAGTAAAACTTAAGCTGTCTGATGTGGGGGATCAGCAATTTATTTTTTCCCCAGTGTACCACAGACTGGTACACTATTTATCTCCATTGGATACAATTGTTTCTTACTTTCCTGGCACTGCTCCAGTCACCACCACTTTTGAGTAGCACTGCTCTGTGTATTTAATGCAAAATGTTACTGTAAATTGTAAAGTATTCAATCTGTTTTCTTTTAGATGGCAGTGAAAATGTGACAGGACTGGACCTTTCAGATTTTCCAGCACTAGCAGACAGAAGCAGAAGGGAAGGAAGTGGGAACCCAACTCCGTTAATAAACCCTCTAGCTGGAAGGGCACCTTATGGTGAGTGTTCATTACTTTAAAATGATTGGAAATATGATTAGACAGCATAATGGCTACTTTCAAACATATTTTGTTAAACTTGCAACTGAATTACTTTTTATTTTGTCTGTGAAAGAAAATTAAGTTTCCTGTAAGGAACTGACAATAATATTTTGGATTTTGTCTGCAATCTGTAAGAATATACCTGGCAGTTCACATAGAACTCACTGAGGATTTCCTTTGAGTAATTGTGCTTTGTGAGAGTTCATTTCCTATGTCATCTTTATGTTGCTCAGATCTACTTAGTCCTTAAACAGAAAGCCTGACTTTAAGAACTCTAAAACAATAATTTGCTGCAAGGTTTCTGACATTGATTAAAAAAAAATTGGGATTTTGTAAAAGTGTTGGCAGATTAAAATCCTGTTTCATTGACACTACTACTATGGTACAGACCACAATATAAAAGAGTCTGAATTCATAATATCAAGAGGGTACTTATTTGAAAGTAGTGAGAGAATTGTCAGATTATATTTGCTATAGATTTTTGTTTATCTCATTTACTTGTTTCATTTTTGCAGTAATTTGCAACTACATTAGTTTTAAAAAATATTGTTTGAAAGCGAATTCTTTATCTCTGAAGTGGCTATTGTGTGACAAAGACTGCTTGCTGCTCTTTAGTTCTAAAATTCCATATTTCAAATTTTGAATGGCTTGGCCTACTTTTTAGAAAAAGCCTTTTGTCCCTAGGGTATCTATAGTCAGAGTTACTAGCTAAGCACTTCCAGTTTTTCTCTTGCAGTTGTAAATTGCTTACAGTGACTATGCATTGCACTTCTTTAATTCATTTGTCGTGCTATAGATTCTAGTTAGTTTTTATTTTTGAAAAAATAATTCACTTGATTTTGTTTTTAATTAAGCAACTTGCTGGTAAATAATATTTAAACATTTTAAAATATTGTGTTTTGCTTCTCCCATAACTTAGTAATGTAATAAGAATACTGTCTTTAAAGTCCAATATACAAAGAACCCAGTAATAAGCCTAGATTAATAAACATTTCTGCAAACCTAGTATGTCTAAAAAAGCAAATATTTTTATTTTATTTTATTTTTATCTTTTCTTCCAAGGTTAGAGTGTATATGTACCTTAGATTGTTAATTCTGAGTTTGTATTTATTTCAGTATCTGTAAAAAGTAAAAAAAAAGTTTGCTGATGGTACAGTAGTTTAATTCATAAGTGAATTTTATTTAATCACTTATTCCACTTTTCAAAGATTAAATGATCTCAGATTAGTTTACAGTGTAGATGTTAAAACAAGAAATAATAAGACAACACCTACCCAGCTACTAAAGTTAATATCAACATAAAATAAATTTATATTATTAATATTGAATATTTATCTTTAAAACAGTTGGAATGGTAACAAAACCAGCAAGTGAGCAAACCCAGGACTTCTCAATACACAACGAAGATTTTCCAGCATTACCAGGTTCCAACTACAAAGATCCAACATCGAGTAATGATGACAGCAAATCTGTAAGTATCTCTCCTGTGTAAAAGAGGAAATTATTTTTTAAAGGAAAAATATGTATTTAAACCACCTTAATTTACTCTTAGATCATGTGTTCATATTCTTCTATGATATCCCTGGCTTAAGGCTTCTGGGTTTGTTATGCCTTCTAAATGTTATATAACTTTTAAAAATTAAAACTAACGTTCTGAAAATATAAAATTTTACTTTTTCATTCTGGCTGATATCTTCAGTTCTTTGGAGCAGGCTATTAGTCTTCCCTGTTGGAGGAAGGTATCTCTGTAACTGAGGCTGCTTCCACACTGCTCCTATGTCCCAGGATCTGATCCCAGATTAGCTTCCTATCCCAGATTATTTGGCAGTGGAGACAAACATAATCCAGTTTAAATCAGATAATCTGGGATCAGATCCTGTGATATAGGACAGTGGAGAAAGGGCCTGTATTGCATATTGCCAGCAGAAGTCATTCCTGTCTCCAAGGAAGAAAGTGAAAAGGTGCCCAGTTGGACTTTTAGTTGCAGTCTTTCCAGAAAAAAAGGGCCTGAAAGGAAGCCCCCTCTTTCATTCAAGATTTTTAAACACAGAACAACCTGGAGGATGAAGTGTGCAAGAAACTTCTATATCTATAATTCATTGATTCTAGTAATTCTGGAGAAAGGTATGTGTAGATATGAAGGGGGCAATACATTTACTTTGAGCATTTTCAGTTCCTCTGCTTACAAGGTGAGGGAGGTGAGTTGGGAGAGGGAGGGGTTGCCTGAAGCACTAGTTGCTAATCAGATAGTGTGTTTTGTAGTCTGTTGAAGCTGTTGAAAACTGAGCTTGTTGAGACTGGCTTGTTTCACTTCTATGTTGTTCAGAGAAGAGGAAGTAGAATCCTTTTCATGGTGGAGTGATACGATGTATGAACACTCAGTAGAGAAATTGATGGCTTGGTTTTCTGTGTTTAGCAAGTCACAGAGGTGGTAGATGTGCAGATGCATGCATACACTAGCTGTGTTCTCCTCTTCAAACCCCTGCCAATCACACGTAGCTTCCTGGGCTGTGAGAGGGAGCATCTTGTCTTCTTTATTTTTCTGGTTTCCTGAGGAAGTGGCTGTGTTGTGCTTTACCTTCAGGAGGAAATTTTATTAGCCATTAAGTCAATTATTTTTCCCAGACACTGTTTCTGAACATGCATTGCGTCCCCTCATTTATATGACGGCATCATGCTGTAAATTCCTTTCATCAGGGTCGTACAGATTGAGAGTAGGCAACCTGTGGCATTCTAAATATTGCCTGATTTCAACTCCCATAATCCCTTAACATTGTCTAAGATAGCTAGGGCTAATAGGAATTGTGGACCATAAGTTGTGTATCCCCAGTGTAAATGTTGAAAACCCCCATATCACAAATGGAAGAATAATAATTTGATAAATATTTCTTTAAAGGACGAGGCTCTTTATGTTAGCAGCCTAAGCAGACATGCTCTTTTCCATGTTTTCTTGTATAATATTCCTCACTTTTTTCTCACTAGAATTTGAATGCATCAGGCAAAACATCTTCTAGTGCAGATGGACCTAAGTTTCCTGGAGATAAAAGTTCAACAACGCAAAACAACAACCAGCAGAAAAAAGGGATCCAAGTGTTACCTGATGGTAGGCTAATAATCTGCCCTCTTTAACTTCTGAATTCTCTATAAGTTTCTGCTTCAATAAAGTTTGAGATTAATCAAGTGATTTGTTTGACTAGGTCGGGTTACCAACATTCCTCAAGGGATGGTGACGGACCAATTTGGCATGATTGGTTTGTTAACATTCATCAGAGCAGCAGAGACAGATCCTGGCATGGTACATCTCGCATTAGGAAGTGACTTGACAACTCTAGGCCTCAATCTCAACTCTCCTGAGTAAGTTGTTTTCCATTTTAATGTTGTTTATGGTTCCTGAAGTAATCACTTGACCTACCTTGAACATCAAAACTTCAAAGATATTTTGCTAAGGCAAACTGAAAATGTAATCATAGTAAAGTAAACCAAAATAACTCATTGAGCTTCAGGCAGTTAAGAATTCAAATGCACAAGCTTCCCATAACTCAGGATCCCCTTTACAGTTCGCTTCCTTTTAAAGAGTGGCTCATCACAAAGGCTGATCATTTATCATTTTTGAAAAAACACACAACTTTGAGACACCTATATACAGTTGTGGATGGCATAATTTCTTCTGCGTTGTTGTATTCATTGTATGGCCTTTATATATAGTAACATGTTTATGAGGATTTGTTTTTTTTACTTATTATGTAATTGCTGCTTTTCTCAAGTTATTTGTTTGCCTGAGCTGCAGCTTACATGACAGAATGCATATGTGATCATCTATTTCTACCCTTATCGCTGTATGAGAATTACATGAGTCAGATTTTGTAACACATGCAAGTGAAGTCAATCTTAGCCATGGTGTTCTTTGAGATACATATTTTATACTAAATTTATGAAGGATGTAAAAGATTCTGACAACTATAGAGCTATTTCGTTTTGTTGACTGCAAGTGACAAAGCAAGATATGTATATTTTATTCAATTTTAGGCTGTGTCAGTAGGCTTGACGTAACCTCCATACTACATACATGAAGGCACTAGTCTGTTATTGAATTAGATGAAATAGAGCATACTCCACACACAGAATTTGCACTGCTTACACAGACCTGCACAATGGTTCTATGGACCTGTAATTTCTACTATATCCCTTCATAAGCTGGTATCTGAAAAACCACTCCTGAACATTAAAGGGCATTTGGAGTTTCATATGATGCAGCAGGAAGATTTGTGGCCCACAGCAAAAATAATTAATCCTTCAATTTCTACACAGAAGGAATAAATCTTAACTCTGGGATGGGGATGTTAAAAGTGACTATGAGTTTCAGTCTCCTATTTGTTTTTAAAAAATCCCAAATGCTTTCTGCACCCTCCAGGGAACATGGGGAACAATATTTGATGTTATTGAACCCCTTGGGCTGTCCAGGGGCGTGCTTTTCCCAAATTGGAAGTGACATAATGAGCCTATTGGAAAAAAAGATATACACTTACTCGTTTTTGTATTTACTCGAGTCTAATGAACCATCAGATCTAATGCGCACCTCAATTTTTAAAACCTTGAAACTGAAAAAGCATTTGCTAGCGAATATGCACAGCAGCAAAAGTGCAATCTTTGTAATTTGGCCAAAAAAGGTGCGCATTCCAGTGGCTGCACGTTTATAATTCCTTCTTTAAAAACAAAAGTGTTAGGACACCAGAGCTTCCAGCAATGGAAAAGAAAACCAGGGATATATCTATGTTGTAGAATGAATCCCTGGCTCAATGCTGTGGGATTGTGGGGACTGCCAAAGAATGCTGATGTCTCACTAAATGCCAGCATCGCAAAACATTGAACCATGACAATTAAATTAGAGATGGCAACCCTCAAATAGAAACTCCAGGTGCTTCTGAAGTACCTTCACCTTTTTCTTTGGCTCAGCACTGAGATTACCATATTACATAAATCTAATGCGAGCCCTCATTTTGGGAAAAAGGTACATTCATTATTTATTATTATTATTATTATCAGTTTTCATTTATCTGAATGCAGGAATGTTATATTCCTTTTTAGGAAAATAGTAGTAGAATTCTTTCTAGGCCTTAGGTGCATTACTGGTATAAGGAGTGGCCATATGATTAGATAACTCTGTGTAATCTCTTATTGCATATGTTGCCATTGATATGTGGAGCCATCCTGTACAAAACTGGTTCCTTGGTGACTTAAGAACGTTGCCTAGATAATGCATGAATCTGGCTTCCATATTTAAGTGTGAAGAAGCATTGTTGAAAACCCCCAGAAAAGCAAGCTTGTTTTCTGCTGCCCTGCAGACTAGGACACGGAACAATGGCTTCAAACTACAGGAAAGGAGATTCCACCTGAACATCAGGAAGAACTTCCTCACTGTGAGAGCTGTTCGACAGTGGAACTCTCTCCCCGGGGCCGTGGTGGAGGCTCCTTCTTTGGAGGCTTTTAAGCAGAGGCTGGATGGCCATCTGTCGGGGGTGCTTTGAATCCGATTTCCTGCTTCTTAGCAGGGGGTTGGACTGGATGGCCCATGTGGTCTCTTCCAACTCTACTATTCTATGATTCTATGAAAATAGTAGAAATATTGGGAATTCAATCTGTCTTTTTCTCTATGCAGAAATCTTTACCCTAAATTTGCATCACCGTGGGCTTCTTCACCTTGTCGACCTCAAGATATAGGTAGGGTTGACCAATAAGTTAGTGATTGTATTTCTAATATAAAGTTAACATCCTTAAGGGAGGATTAATGCCGTAGGTTAAGAATTGTGTCACTTCTTTTTCCTTTATCTAGATTTCCATGTTCCATCCGAATACTTAACGAACATTCACATTAGGGATAAGGTGAGTATATTTTCTTATTCCATTATGAAATAAAATAAAAGTTTTTGAGAATTTGGTATATGTCATAGTGGAGAGCTTGAACTATACGTCTCCAATAAAATCTTTTCTCCCCATTATGCCACTAGGTGACCTAAAGCAAAGCACTCTTTCCTGGATTTTTGTAAAGATTACTAAGACAATAATTAAATTTGTTTATAATTTAACCCTTTAGATTATTCAAAATAATTTGAACAATCAAAAGCACTTTATCAATGCCAAAAATGGTGATCCTAAAGCAAACCTGTCACAAAGATCTCCTGGCAGGATTTGTTCTGACCCTAAGGTGAACATGTCATGGGCAATATTGTTCAGGTAGAGTTTGCCATTGCCTTTCTCTAAGGCTGAGAGAGCATGACTTGGTGATGGTCGCCCTGTGGTTTCCATAGTTGAATAGAAATTTACATCCTGGTTTCCAGAATCCTAGTCCAACATTCAAGACAGCATTCTATGCTGATTCTTGGACTAAATACTGTGTCTCATACAACACAATGATTAAAGAGGTAAAAAAATTAAACAGATACTAAAAGGGAAAAGAACATATTCTATTATATTGCTAAGAATATCACTGGCAACTCACTCAGAGGCCAGTTTGTGCACTAGTTTTTCATTCTATCTCATTGATGTCTGTTAGATGTGTGCCAGGCTGGGTTTTAGTGTCTTTATGCAATCCTCCTTTTAATACAAGTTCATGTTTGTTTTTTCCTTTACAGTTGGCTGCAATAAAGCTTGGCCGCTATGGGGAAGATCTGCTGTTTTATCTCTATTACATGAATGGAGGAGATGTATTACAGCTATTAGCAGCAGTAGAACTGTATGTTCACATTTCAATTACATTTTATGGTGGGTGGGAAGAAAAGTTTTTGTTTTTGAAAAAGTTACACCACCAGCTTTTTATATGCCATATGTGGACAAATTTCATCCCAGCAAGGAAGGACCTCGAATAGAAGCAAGGTTTTGCATCTAGATTATCTGTTTTATATGGATGTGCATATGTCTAACAAATGATAGGCACAAATCATCTATTAAATGGAGAAGGACTGGTACTATGATGTAAAATGGGTCTGTGTGCATACACAGATACGAAAGGTAGCAATAAGCATTCAGCTTCCCACTTTAATCCCTGAATTGGGACTTTGTCCAAAATCATATCTAGGAGCTTGGAACAGCTAAGATTTTATGAATAATAATGAGAATTACCTATATTGTAAGAGGTTTGAATTATTTGTCCAAGATTCTGGCAAAGGATACTCTATTCATCTTTAGGAACATTCTTCAGAAGTTTTGTTGATGCCCAAACTTCCATCTTTTGAAATGGTTATGTTATTGTGGCACATATAGTAAAATATTTAACATAATGTTTTGTGGGGAAATTCATTGTAATTTTTTTTTAAAGCAAATTGAAATAACATATTATAATGTATTTTTGTTTCTGGCTGAATGATGAAAGATTTAACCGAGATTGGAGATACCACAAAGAAGAGAGAGTATGGATTACCAGAGCACCAGGAATGGAACCAACAATGAAAACCAATACATATGAGAGGGGAACATACTACTTCTTTGACTGTCTTAACTGGAGAAAAGTAGCTAAGGTATTTTTTTCTTTAGATAAATTTGAAATCTGCATGGTTAATAGGCATTTTTTATTAATTTCCCATGCATGCTTCCACTAATACCAATGTCATTGAAAACAGGAACCGACAAGACTGTGCTAATAAAGTTTTGTTTCAAAGTTAAGGCTAAACCTTTAGACCAAGTTACAGTAGAACTGTTGAATCAATGCAATTGAATTTATATAAATATTAACTTCATTCAATATGTCTGCTTTAGCTGGTACTAATAAATTAGCCCCGAGAACTGGGATTGCATAGACTCTTTTGGCGTAGGGAGCAGAGGAAAATAGATGCATTAGATGTTTGCCAGCATTTGTTACCTCGGGTCACTTACAGTTCATTGTGTTTCTATTCTTACCATTACTCATCCATCAAATGCCTAAGATAATGACTAGACATTGGGAAAGAAATAAAAACTATATTAAGATTCCCTAGTGAAGGGGAGTCCTCCATTTTGGCTTTTAATTAACCATGCACTGTGATTTAAATTTTGTTAGCTGATGGGTTTTTATTGGGGGGTGATTAATTATGATATCCTTGAACCAATATTATTTCAAAACTTGGAGTATTTTTCAGAAAACCACAAAATCTCCCTATACATAAAGGATCTAAAAACAGTAGTTCTCTTTTATTTTATGTGGAGGTAGATATACCCTGAAAGGCACCAGATCCTGTCTGATCTTGGAAGCTAAGTAGTGTCAGCCTGGTTAATACCTGGATGGGGGACTACCAGTGAATAGTGTGTGCTGTAGCCTGTATTTCAGATGAAGAAACTAGCAAGAACACCTTTTGAGTAATCCTAGCCCAAGAAAACCCAATGAAATTAATGAAGTCACTGTAGGTCAGTGGTTCTCAACCTGTGGGTCCCCAGATGTTTTGGCCTTCAACTCCCAGAAATCCTAATAGCTGGTAAACTGTAGGCTAAAACACCTTGGGATCCATAGGTTGAGAGCCACTGCCATAAGTCATCAGGCAACTTGAAGACACATGCCCATACATAGAAAATTTGTGGGTTTTTTGTTGTGAATCTTGATTGAAAAGTAAATGCAAATTACAAAATAACTGTAGCTTATTTGATCATAAAATTAATATATAGTCCTATTAGGAAAAAATGCTTAGTTTTTTTGGGTCAGATCTGAGTTTAGTGCATGCCTTTTTTGTTATTCATTACCATACATACTTTATAAGATGCATAAAAAGGTATGCAATATTGATACAACATATCAGGTTAGCAATTGCAGGTATGGTCGTAGTGCAACTCCTTGCATTCCTCACTGTAGGCTTTTCTGTTTAGGACTGATTGAAATCACAGTTCGAGTATATCTAGATGGACACTTGAGTCCCATCCTTACCTCATATATAGCACCTCTTGATTGAGCAAAACCTTGTCTTCAAAATTGTTATACTAAACCCCAGAAAGAAAAGCGTTACAGGTGTCATTTTTCAGTATTCTTCTGAGTTTTCAGTCTTTCTGTTGGAGAAAGAGGAGCTTCCTATTTTGGGTCTTCTTGTTTTTTGTGGTTAGTTTTAATTTTGAGCTTAAATAAATAGCCCATCAAAGACTGTATGGGTACTCTGAACTGTACTGGGAGCTGTAGACTATATTTGCAGTATGGCTTGAGCTGCATTGACTACTGTGAGGCTGTGTTCGCAAAACTGTTATATTTGAGGTGGATAGGAAATGACTATATTCAGAAGAGCTTTGCCTTTGATCTGAAGAAACATCCAGACCCTACAGTCTGTGCTTGTTCTTCCTTTGTATATTTATCATAATTTTAATTGTATTAAATGGATCAAAATTTTAACTACTTTGGAACCCTTTCTCAGGTATGATGGGATTACTTCAATTAATTCAATTGTACATGGAGATTGCTCAACTCTCTCTCACACACCTTCAAAAAGGCCCTGGTATTCTATACAATGTTTCTTGAAAACAGAACACATTGCTTTACCACTTCAGGGACAATGAAAATTCAACAATAGTGTATATTAGTTCACAAGTGTTACAGTGCTTATAATATAGTTTCATTGTCTGTATCCAATTTCATTCTGATCCCACCCCCACACCCATATAACTGTGTTATGTGCACCCAGGGATCAAATATTGTCCTTGATGCATCTGAGGAAGTGAATTACAATTCATGGAAGTTCATATTAAAATAAACTGTTAGTTGATTCCATTTTAGTTCCATTTTTAGTTTTGAAGGAATAAAATAAAATCATCTTTTTAGATTTGTCTGAATATAATTGTTAGCCCAATATATTCAAAGTAAGTTCCATAACTTACTGCAAATTCCATAATTTTTATTTATTAAAAAAATTAAAGGACCTGGAAATAAAAAATGAAATAGATATTTGGTAAACAAATTGCCAGTGTTTTAAATCAGAGCTTTCCAAACTCTGTGTTGCTACACTTTAGTGTGTCAGCTGCAGTGTATAAAGTGTGTCATGCAAATGTAATAAGAAATCTCTGAGTCTATGTGAAATAAATAATCATATTTTAAAAGAATGGAAGTGAGATACGTTATGTCCAGATAAATTTCCTTATTACAATTTATGTATGCATCTGTATCTCTTATAACAGTAGACAATCCTATGATATATAGACTTTCATGCTGGAGTTATTATTGCTTTAATCTACTCCAGAATTAACTAAATCTTTGCCATGAATAAAATGTTTTGTTTTCCTGTAAGAGAATTAGCAGGAAGTCTGTGGGTATTTTTATTATTCATTCTGTCCCTAGAATAAGCCATGTATATCTGCATAGCTTGACACTGAATGTTGATTAACTTTATTTTGAAACACAACAGGGGGAAAAGGGTAGACAGACAACTTGGTCAAGACAAGATCTACCAAATTTATTTGTAAGATACAACATTTTTCTTTGCCGTAAGATATGTTATCAACTTAAGCCTATAGAATTTAATGGGCCATCTGCATAAAACAGAGTAATCATCTTTTGTTATTTTGTTTGTAGGAGTTCCATCTGGAATATGACAAACTAGAAGAAAGGCCCCATCTGCCATCCACCTTCAACTACAACCCTGCTCAGCAAGCCTTCTAAAGACTTCCCTTGTCTTGGGGTATGGCTGTCTCAGCACAATACTCAACATAACTGCAAAACTGATGTGGCTCAGGCATCCTGGTTTTAATTCCTTATGAGGATCTGGCAATTGGCTCATGCAAAAGGGTCACCATTTGAAGTCCTGCCTTACTAATTATGTGCTGCCCAACAACTAAATTCATAATTTGTTTTTCTTTAGTTTGAGCAGGGTCGAATATTTTTTTAAGTTTTTATTATAATTATTATTATTATTTTGCCAGCAGACAAGCTTGAGTCTGTCAAAGACAAGCAAGTACACTGACAAAAGTTTACCACTTAGTTTCCAAAATGTAAAAAAAAGAGAGAAGAGGAAAAAAAAGCAGAAATAGACAAAATTTGCATTGTTCATTGTAGCACTCTTGGTAATAAAAAAAAATGTTTGTGCATTTTTATGTGAAGATCCTTCTCGTATTTCATTTGGAAAGATGAGCAAGGTCTGCTTCCTTCATTTTACTTCCCCTTCAGTTTTTGAAAAGGCAGTTCTCGCCAACTTAATGCAAGAAAATCTGACTGTTTAGAAGAAAGATATTGCCACAACCGTTGGTTCATTTCCAAGGTTGTGTGTGTTACTGAGCTTCATCTTTCCAGAATGAGCAAAACACTGTCCAGTCTTTGTTACGATTTTGTAATAAATGTGTACATTTTTTTTAAATTTTTGGACATCACATGAATAAAGGTATGTATGTACGAATGTGTATATATTATATATATGACATCTATTTTGGAAAATATTTGCCCTGCTGTACCTCATTTTTAGGAGGTGTGCATGGATGCAATATATGAAAACGGGACATTCTGGAACTGCTGGTCAGGGGACGCCTTTGTCGCCCTGTGCACTAAAGGGCCAGATTTCAGCAGCCAAGGACATCCATACCCAAGTGAATGTGATGGGACTTAACGAAGTGAACTGAGACAATTCACTCTGGCTGTTTGAACAGCAGCGTTTCATAGGAAGAGAAAAAAAAAGATCAATCTTGTATTTTCTGACCACATAAAGGCTTCTTCTCTTTGTAATAAAGTAGAAAAGCTCTCCTCACTGCAGTGTTGACTTTGATTTGAGATTGTGATGATATCGCTCCTTCAGCAATGAAAATATATACCGTATATATATATATATATATTTAAAAAGTTGAAATATTAAACATACAAAGCTATAAAATAATTGTGGCACTTAAGATGAAGAGTCTTTTTGCTGTTGACACTTCATTGAATAAGAGTTGCATACCTTTTCACCGAAGGCCTGAGCTCAAACATGGCATGTCTGAACAGGCGAAGATAATAGAGCAATGTATTTTGTCAATGGGGTTGGATAAGATGTGCAATCATGGAAGATGGTCCAAAAATTCACATTGGAAAAACTTTCTTTTGTCATGAGTATGTTTGTTTTAAACTTTTGAGACAGAAGCTACCTTTCATTTGATGCCTACTTTTTTTTCTTGGAGGTTCAAATCCAAATAAACCAACATGAATAACATTTTATTTGTGAAAGGCACTGTAACTATTCTCTAGCTAGAGGGGGAAGAAGGGGTAGTGTGTGTCCCTTTTAAACACATATTTCATTCATTCAACTGTGATTTTATTGCTATTGGGGTTACAAGTTGGTGCCGCGTATTGGAAATTACCAAAGTAAGGCAAACACAGCAAATTAATGTCAGTGAAATGTTTTTGTATGTAGTTGAAAAGAACTTTGTTGGCTTTTTCCTTGGGTGACATTGGGAAATCAGCTGTTAATAACCTTGTTATATTTCTGTATCAGGTGTACAGCAAATATAAATTCTACATTTTTATATGTATTTTTGGTTAAAATGCCAGACATAAAAATATAAATGACAGTTGTCATTATTATTATTATTACTGTTGCTATTTAAAGCAAAGTGCTTCCTCCAACTGAATAGAGCTAATGCTGGTAGATGTACATAGTGTCGAACATTGCTCAGTTATCTAATTTTGTTTCTCAGTTGTTAAAACACATTTTTACTAATTACAAATATATCAAAGAGGATTACACTAAAAATTCTTCCTAGTCTTTTCATGAGTGGAACATTGGCCATTATAGAAAGTCCATAAAAGTCTTCTAACTACAGTTCTTTCCCATTTTTGGCATATCAAATGGCTTTTCCCAATTTACACTTAATCAGTACGTTGAAATGTTTCATGGAATCACTTTTGGGGATGATTGCAGGAAGATGAATCCATACCTCGCAATGTATCCTCATAAAGAATGTTTCTGTTTCAAATGCTTTTCGCCTGATATTTTAGAAATATAATTTTAGATGCACTTTATTGTGGCCAAGTTCTCAATACTGTACATGATCAAAACTTTGAACTGAATGAAAAAGAACAGGATCGATAATACAATGATGCTAATGCTATCGTAATAAAGCATTATATGCTGCCAAGAACAGAATTCTATTTTAGACTGTCATTGATGTAGAATTGAGGGTAGACAATGGTGATTATATAGACGGTGGTAATTTATCAAGCCATTGTGTCCTTCATATTAATACATCTTACCTATTTAGCATTTAACATCAATACATTTTACCTAAGTAACATTTAGGTTCAGTATAATGCAAACAAAATATTTTCGTATAACAAAATTAACTTTTTTTCATCTGACTATTTTAGTTGTCAATGTAAAATCAGATTATTTTTTACCTAATGCATAACATTAAAATTGGAAGTACACCATGGAAGCTATGAAGATAAACATAGCAGGACATGATGCTTTAAAAATAGTTTTCATGTCATTGTTCTAGTTACTGATACAAAACCTAGGCCATCATGCAGCTGCTCTGAAATTTTCCAAGAGACATTCATAGGTCTGCACTGGACCCAAAAGTTGCAAATGGCTGCCTCTTTAAATGTCATTTTAGCAGAACAGTAGCACTTCCATAATTATTTGTTTAGATCTTTGGTCCTCCTAGTATTTGAGTCTTCAGTTCTCAGACATCCCATCTAATTTCTTCAACCATCATGAAATCTGGGATTCTAAGTCCAACATAAATTAGAGGACCGAAGATTGGGAATCAGTGGTTTAGACCAATACACTTAAATGTTGATTTGGTTTTGGTGGGGGAATCTGCATTACTATATGTAAGGTAAGTTTTAAAAGAAGACTATACATACTTATCCATGTTTAGTTCACTGTTTGAAAATTCATTGTGTTCTAATTTTTTGTACACATTAATCACTACCGGTAGCTGTCAAGATGGCAGCCTTTTTTGCTCTGTGGAATTCTGCCTTACATGGATGTCGCCCATATCCCTACTGTATATAATACATAACAGGACACTACCCAATTCTGTTTGAATAAGTTTCAGGAAAAGGTTATGACAATACAGCAGGAGAAGCATAATGAAGGGACTATCTATGCTCTGGGGAGTTCAAAAAATCTACGTATCGTTCCCAAATAGTTTCCATGCAATAGCTAGTTCTGCTCGGTTTCAAAAATAAGATAATATGTATCTTTGTTGCCAGAAAATGTGCCTAAACACATGAGGACATTTAATCTGAAATAAATATTTCTATTCAATAATGTTTAGGCCTCTTATCCAGTATTGTCTGTGTTCTAGTGTAGGCGTCCTCACGCTAAGCGCTTTGTGTGGTCAGCATTAGCTCAGGTTTGTTGTTATACATGTCAGCCTAAATGGACTTCAAAATGAGTCCCGTTTGAATTCAATAGGGCTTATGTTGAAGCAAATGTGTAGATATTCAAGGGGGTAATACCAACGGAAGTTTCACAAATAATAAAGAATTTTGTGGTACCTTAAAAGCAAATACACATGTACACTCTCACCAGGCAGAAGGAGACAGCTTGCACATTGAGGAATAGTCTATAGTTTGAACTATGAAAACTTTCAGAGCAGAGTGATACAACTGTGTGGGATGGAGGCTTTGTGCCTGCCCCATCAGTGAAGTCCTAGGCAAGAGCACCCCACTTGGTAAGCTCCCTACCAAGATGTACCATGAAGAAAAGGTTTCTCCTATAGCAGAAAGAGGCAGCACTGTAAATATAACCTTTAGAGCTCCTGCTCAGTTTCAAAGTGTATCAACTTCAATGCTGTGGAACTTAGTAGGGAACTCGGACACTAACGTGTCTTTCAGGCAAGTAGTCGAACACAAAACATTTTATGAAACCAGATGATCCTGAGTCACGGTCCCTTAATATTCATCTTCAGTTTTGGGTGCCGTAGCTTCATGGTCTTGGGGCTCTGGCACACAACTATTGTTGTCCTTATTGAATAACGTTTATAGATTATGGCATTTGTAGCGATGAAACACTATCTTCTGGTCAAAAAAGAATGTGTGTAGTTGTGTCTGCTTGCCCATATACAGTGTAGTTTCACTTGTTTGGTGAGTGTCCACAAAACACTAATTCTGTTTGTGTATGCAAAAGGGCCTTGTAGTACCTTAAGAGATTAAATGAGAGAAGTTGGTAGCATAAACTTTCATTTACTTAAGTCTACTTCTTCAGTTATTTTTGTACTACACATAGTTCAGATTAGACTGAAGATGGATTCTTCTGTTTTAAGGCACAGTTGTTGGTCTAGATCAACCTTCAACCTATCTCCAGCTGGTTTGGACTCTGGTTCCTGCCTGCTTTAAATTGGCCAAAATAATTGGTGGCTTTTGTGTCTGTTATTGATGCAGATTATTTGTACTTCATTTTGCCCTGGAAAAGTCTCTGTGTAATTGTTAACATGAACTTGTATTTATGAACTTGTTTTAAGTGTTTCATATACACTTGCATCCAGTGAACCTTTCAGCTCTTCAGGACTGCTATTCAACCCATAGCTAAGCCTCTTGACCTATTCACAATGTTTTTGATTGAAAATAGATGTGGGAATCATGTAACCTTCCAGATGAAGGACTACAACTCTCATCAACTATGGCTGGCAGAGACAATTGTGGTAAATGATCAAGGGTTGTGGTTCAGTAATATCTGGAAGGTGGCATAATTCCAACCCTTGATTCTTGGTATTTACAACCTATTTTCTTGCAATAATTTCATTTATTTTCATAAGCCAATTATTAAATACTTATTTTTAGACTAAATTTCCCATATTTTAAAAATAACTTTTAGTATTGCTTCTGTGTTTTTTCAGTGTTCATTTTTTATCCTTAAAGTCTTTATCTATGTAGTAGTATTTTATTAGTGCTTAGACTATAAGCCATTTGCATTCAAAACAAATGAGTACAATAAAAGTGTGCCTATTTAAATCAGTGCTGTTTACAGTTCAGAACCAGGAAGCAATTTCTAAATAGCTTCAAAAGATGTCTATCAAACCCTAGCCTATTGGTTTTTAAATTCATTTCAGCTCTGTTTCCATAATGTTAATTAAAGTACTTACATCCTCATGTATATTTACACTGCTGAAAATTAAATGTAAACTTGACTAGCAACCCTTCTTGAATCAAGAATTAATTACAACAGTGTCTGCTGGGATACATTATCCTGACTAAGCTTTTTTTATTTAGAGAGGTTTTCTGAATTATGTAAATGGTCTTAATACAAACTTTGCAAACTGCTTTTGTCAAAGCAAATGCACCACTTGTAATGTATTGGAATTAAAAAAAAATTCTGGATCATAGCAGTGTGTAGCACAGGTAATTGGTGTAAAGAAAAGCAGTGTTTTGAAACTGTATGTCAATATTTAGAATCCTGATCATTACTTTCTATGAAGAACCAGCTGAATCTAGGAACACGAAAGCAAGAAATCCCAATGTTATACAAAACTGAAATGCTTTTGCAACTTAATATGGATTGAAAAGATTGGTCAGTGGCAAGGTAATCTTACCTTTGTCTCATTTCAATCCAGTCACTGCACTTTTTGCCATTTCTGTAATTTCTCAGTATTTTTAATGATGTGGTAAAGAAGAAATTGACTTCGCTAGTAAACCCAACATGCACCTGCTGTCCAAAATACATGGTTCCTGAAGAACTCTGGGGAAAAGGTTTGTGCAATTTTACATTCCAATTTTCCTTTTTACTAATAAGAGGAGGAATAGACTACCCAATAAGACATTTACCTGATGCAGGTTTTCAATATTAACCTCATTTTTTTTGTTTCCAGATCACAAGTTTCATGTGAAGCTCCATCCTTTTAATTGGAGCCAGTCTCCCCCCACCCTTCCTCTTTTAGCATATAGATTAACAGGTGTTTTTACTCATTCTTTTTGTCTATCAGTAGAAATATAATTTTTCCAGCTGGCCTATGTCCACATAATCTTTCTAGGACTCTGGTTTTTTAAAGTACCATTTGCATTTAAGCAATTATTTATACCCTTTTACAACTTCTTTTGTGTCCATTTTATATGTATGGTGTCCTAAACTGAACATATCACTTCCAAATGTGATCTTAGCTGTCATTCTCTGTAGGCATAAATGTTTGAAATTATGAGTACATGGTTATCTTTGTATTTGGGCGGCTACAGCTCAGGATATTTTGACCACAGTCCAATGAAGCAGAATTTCACAATGTTTTGGCTTTCTGCTGTCAGCTAGTGGGATGGGGTTGCACAGTATGTACATGGATCTCTGCACAGTTCCATCTCATTAATGGCAAACCTGGCTCGCACTTCCTGCTACTAGAGCAGGGATAGGCAAAGTGCAGTCTGTGGGAGATATTCAGCCTTTCAGACACTAAAGTGCAGACTCTGAATCCTCTAAAAATTCGTGATTTTTAGAAACTTAATGACCATGACTCAAAACCTTTGCAACTGCAGCGGTTTTGTTTCCCTAAGCCCCCACCCCACATATCTTAGAAGAGAACTTTTCAAATATTTCATATTGATGACACACTTTTTAAATATGCATCATTTCGTAACACAGTAATTCAGTATTACTAGCAAACTGGATGTTAAGCCAGCCATTTATAGGAGATACAGATATGTATAAATTGTAATAAGGAAATGTATGGGAACACAACATATGCTTTTTTTCATTAGACTCAGAGGTTACTCGTGCAACACACCTACACTAGCTAACACACAGTTTGGAAAGCTTTGTCATAGAACATGCCAGAACCTCCAGTGACTGGCCAAAATCAAAGCCAGAAATGACATTTCTTGTTTGAATTCTGGCCAAAATGTGGGGGTCTGGCTTGTTCCTAAATGATGAGAGAGGCGATGGTGTCTTGTAAGTTGATATAGTCTGTTATGGGCACAGGAACAAACATTGCCCCCTGTAATTGCCCATCTTAATAACAACAACAACTTTATATTCCGCCTCCATCTCCCCAAAGTGACTTGGGGTGGCTTACATGGGGACAAGCCTGATCCAACAAAGATTAAAACCAAACTTAGATTAAAACATCACAGTCATCACATTACTACCAGACAATAACATAAGAACAGCATCATCAACAGCCAATAGTCTTGTAAACTTTTTGTTAGAAGAACAACATTTCCTACTATGCAGCTAGTTAATCCTCTTGAGCTACAGAGAGAATTGGTTGTTTCATTCTAGCTTTAGGAGACCACCCAAAGAGCAATTGAGGTCTCCAGGCTGGCACTCTGAATTTTTAGGGGGAAATTATTTTGGTCAACTAATGACCAACTATACTGTCTTCTACTTTACATCACAAAGGATGTTTAAGTAAGGCAAGCTTCCACTTATGACAACCCTATGAATTTAATGGAGTTGTATTGGATAATAAATACAGGTGGTTTTTCTAGTTCCTCTGAAATATCACCCACAACACCTGGTATTCTCTCATCCAAGAACTTATGGGGTTTGACTCTGATTACCTTCCACGATGGGATGGGATCTGCTGCCTTTGGAGTATTGAGACTTACTGAAAAGTAAATCCCATTGAAGTCAGTGAGATGAATGATGAAAGGTGTTTTAGGTTGCTGTGCATCCACTAGTGCAACATCAGAAACTAGCATTCAGTAGTATGCTAGTAGTATAATATTGAGCTACTCAAATAACTGTCATAATTGTTTTGCTTAATTGATACCTCAAGATTGTTCTTTCTTAAAAGAAGCTGAAGTCTCAACTATGTTATCTAATCATGATGTAATTTCAGAAATATATTTACCCAGATTTCAGGGGCAAAACTACATTTCAGTTGAAAATATCAGGTAGAGAATTAGGGCTCTTTCCATTAAGTTGTGCGAATCAGCACATATAATACCGGGCCTAAAGGACAAATCTGGATCCTGCAAGAATGAATGAATAGATAGATGATAGATGGTCAGTATGTCAGCCAGTACTGGTAAGATACTACTTTTTATATCCTTAAACTCAAACAAGGCTTTGTATATTAAAATGTATGACAGGGTGGGTGGATGGATGGATGGTCAAGACAACTGGTAAGTTGCTTTATTTCTCATTCAGACCTAACAAGAGTTCACAATTTTCTTATTAAAATGTATGACGAAATTTTATCCTACTCCATCCATGGACTTTGCTGATAGGCTGCATTCTTTATATCCCCAACATCCAGAAGATCAATGGAAAATATACTTTTCAGAACCTTTACAGCAGGTGAGTATTAAGTATAGAAATCTGGAAGTGCCAATGAGGGGCAGAAATGGTATTCATTTTTGTCCCAAAATGCCCTAGATTGCCCCCCCACCAAAGTTGACCCCCAGCTCTTCTTCACAGGACTTTTCTTCAAGTTTCAGCCCTCTTGGAATGTGAACTGCTCCAAAGGGGACTATAAAGGCAAAATTCTCAACACTCAAAATTCTCAAAGCCAATGAAGGAAACACAGCAGGGCAAAAAAAATATTTTAAAGGACTGTAATTGAGGTAGAGAGACCACTTAAAACACTTATAATTGCAGTTTTATCTCTCCTGTTTTCAAGATGTGGAGAAAATTCATTGAATTGTATATTTCAGTTGAACAGGTTGTAGTGGTTTACCACACCAAAAACACACTTTAAAGTTAATCTGCAAATGACATAAAAGAAGCCATGTGTTGCCAACACACCCAAAAATTCATACTTTGTGCTAGGAAAACCAATGTTCAGTTTCATGTACTCTGTCAATTCTATATTGGGGCTTCTGGGCCATAGTTTTGCTATTGCAACACTAGCAAGAAAAAATTGTCAACTGTTGCCTTAGGGTATTCACCCTCCAACTTTTCAGAGACCCATGTGACCAAGCAACACCAGTTTAACCTTAGGACAGTGTTGTTAAAATGGCAAAAATTGCTAATATGGAAGAACACATATGCTAGGAGATAAAGTAGCATTTTTCTTTCCCCTGAACATATTGGGAAGAGCAGGAGTCCGCCTCTCCCTGCTGCTAAAATGAATGTAAACTACTTTTGCACTTTGGATACAAATTGGCAGCAATTGAAGTAAATCTCAAACAAAGGGGGAGAAGTGAGGGAGGGGAAGCAGAAAACTGGATGCCTTAAAAGCAAGTGAAAAAGATTTATGAGAGCTGTTTCTGCCATATCAGGATAGTTGGATGCAATAATAGTACAGTTGTCCCCCCACATTTGCAGTTTTGACTTTTGTGGATTCAATTATTCACAGATTTTATTAAAATCTTTCTAGAAATCTCCAAATTCTCCAGTGAAATACTATGGTCCTTGGTACTATCCTTTGGTCATGATGGAGGACCCTGAGTTTTCTAGAAGATATCTCTAGGAATCTCTAGGTCTTCTAGAGATTGAAATTGAATCCAGACAAGACTGAGATCCTCCTAGTCAGTTGTAAGGCTGAACAGTGTATAGGGTTAAAGCCTGTGTTGGACGGGGTTACACTCCCCCTGAAGACACAGGTTTGCAGCTTGGGAGTTCTCCTGGACTCATTGCTGAGCCTGGAACGTCAAGTTTCAGTAGTGTCCAGGGGAGCTTTTGCACAATTAAAACTTGTGTGCCAGTTGCACCCATACCTTGAGAAGTTAGACTTGGCCACGGTGATCCATGCTCTTATTATATCTCAGATAGACTACTGCAATGCGCTCTACCTGGGTTTGCCTTTGAAGCCAGCCCGGCAGCTTTAATTAGTCCAATAGACAGCAGTCAGATTTCTAACTGGGGAGGTGTACAGGGAGCATACTACTCCCCTGTTACGTCAGCTCCACTGGCTGCCAGTTTGCTACCGAGCCTAATTCAAAGTGCTGGTCTTGGCCTATATGGTTCTGGTCCAACTTACCTGTCTGAATGCATCTCCCTTTATGAGCCTACAAGAGCTTTAAGATCGGCTGGGAAGGCCCTGTGCTCTGTCTCCCAACCTCTTTGCATGCACGATTTGTGGCCCCTTGGCTGTGGAACTCCCTCTCCAGTGACATCAGGTAGGCCCCATTCCTCCTGGTTTTTGGAAAAAAATTAAGACCTGGCTTTTTAGGCAAGCGTTTCGTGAATAGGAAACTACGGAATGAGACTTCAATAGCTTGAATAATGGACTATGGATTTTGGAAAATGATTTGGATATGAGATCATGACTCAGCATTTTATATGGTTTTAATCTGTTTGATTGATTGATATGTGTTTTAATTGCTTATATGTTTAGATGGTTAATATTTTGATGAGATGTGTTTTATTGTTTACCTGTGCGGCATTGAATTTTTGCTGGATTTGTAAGCTGCCTTGAGTCCCCTTCGGGGTCGAGAAAGGCAGGGTAGAAATGAAGCAAATAAATAAATAAATAAATAAATAAATAATGTACATTTCTATGGCCAGCTTCCATAGAGTCATGCTGGAAGACCCAGAAATTCCTAAAAAGATATTATCTCTGGTTTTAAAAAAAAGCAGCAGTTTCTTTATTTGCAGTGTTTACTTTCATGGTGGTTCTCTAACCCTAAGCCCAATGAATTTGAAAGACTGACTACACTAAATAATCACTTACTGCCTTTTAATGATACCTAACCTCACAAGCATCCCAATCGCATCTGGGTCAGTCTGGGGATATACAGGCCAGCCATCTGGCCAGCTTTTACAAGGACTTGTCTACAACTTTCTCCAGTTCTTAGTTTTAATGCTGCTGTGTTTCTCAAAATGCTATTTCTTCAACAGACCATCGGCATTCTTCATCCTTAACCACAGAGGTGGCAACACTTAATTTTTCACTCCCAGAGTCCAGAAGTACACTGCAGGGAGTCAATAAACAATATATCATTTGAGCTGGGCACATTATAGATCGCCTTTCCTATGAACTCAGCTGACTGCTGCAGTTCCAGAAGCGAGTTGAACTTTCCTGCCTGAACTGCAGTTATTAGGGAGCTGTGTGTGTTGAGGGTGAAGGAGGTATTTCTAAAAACTGATCCCAAGGACAGACCTAAGTCCCCTCTGACTAGAGTTCAAGCGGAGACAGTATACGAAACACAAGTTGAGCCCTAAATGCAGAATGTGAGAAGTAAATGAACAGTCTCGATAGTCAATATAAACAATTAAGACTTAAGGCTTCTGCCTAAAGGTTAAACTGTACTCAGCGTTTAATGAATGTTTGCATTCAGGGTTGCAACATTAGTTCAGGGTATCCAGATTGCATTGGCTGGTGGACAAGCTGATAAATAATGGATCAGCGCAGGCCTGGAACAGGAGTTTACCATTTTCTAAGCATGCTTTAGTGCTAATCTAAATCTCTCACTGAAATTGGTTGCGAGGTGACCCCATGTTTATTATTTTTTTCCCTAGGGAATTCTAGGAACTCTAATGTAAACCATGAGATTTCCCACATTTCTTCAGTGTCCTATTTTAATTTGTAATTTTTTTTGGGTAAAATTTGCATTTTTATTTCACCCCCTCCCCCAGAAGCTGATTTTATGTTTTAACTGTTCCTTATTTAGGAAAATACCCTACTTTTTATCATTTCAACTATGCTTAAAGTTGTTTTGAATGTACTTAGTAGTTTAAACCTATTTTAACATTGATATTTTAATTCGATTGTGTTTTAATGTTTATACTGCTGTGAGCCCCTATTTTTTTGGGGGGGGGAGAAAACTACAAATAGAAATAGGGGCTGGAATCCTACATGTCCTTTGCCTCCATAAATGCAAATCTAAGGATTTCATCGTATAGAATCATAAAATAGAGACCAGGGTTCCCTTTACATTACAAATTATGGAGCTATTATTCCTCTTTAACTGCCATGTTTCAATTTATAGAAGCCTGGGATTTGCTTCAAGGCCTCTCCAAACTAAAAACCATAGGATTCCATAGGATGGTGTTGTAGCAGTTAAAATAGAATGGTAACACTATAATTCTGTACCGTGAATGAGCTGACAGAATAACCGAAATAATAGCTTGAAGTTTATGAAGCAAAGAACACTGTGATGTTATAATCAGCATCAAAATGAAATGAGAGAGCTATGGATAGATTTTTTTTATCTTAGTTTGAATGCAGATGTACACTCCTATCAGAAAGGCTCCAGTTGGGAGCAGCAGTTTATTTCCATAAAGGTTCTGCATAGTAGTAAATCAAAGCAATCTCTGCAATGTTTGTTGGCAAACAATGACAGAAATAAGGGAAATAAAAGGATACAAATGCTTAACATTTAACTTGTTTTCTTCCTTTTTTATTCTTTGAAAAAGAACTGTTACAGTGTTTGCCTTATGTTTTTACATTTTGTCTAACTGCACTAAGAGCTTGATTGGTCAGTTGTATGTGGCTGCTTTTCAGAGATATACACACAAAGGCCTAAATCTAGGTTAGTCAAACTATATATTAAAAGTCAGTGTTTGTACATATATGTGTATGTATGTGGCAGCTTTCTGATTGGCTGCCACTTCCACATGCACTGTGACCCCCACGAATGACGGACCTAAACCAAAATTAGCACACAGAACCCCCATGACCTACTTTACATCATGGTGCAGTTGGGGGGAGGACAAACCATGGATGATGGGATTTGCAGTAATTTCAATCACTTCAGCTCCCACAAACCACTGCAACCCCTACCAATGATGGATCAGGACCCAATTTGGGACACAGAGCCCCCATGACCCACTTTACATCCTGGTGCAGTTTAGGGGAGTATGGACCAAAAAAGATGGAATTTGCAGTACTTTCACCCAATTCGGCTCCTACAACTACTGAGACCTCTACAAAGCAATGAACTCTATGAAACTTAACACACAGACCCCCCCCCCCCGATGCAGTTGGGGGAGGACAGACTACGGATGATGGGATTTGCAGTACCTTCATCCACATCCAGAGACTACTTCAGCCCCCATGAATAACGGACCTGGACCAAACTTGGCACACGGACTCTCCGTGACGTACTTTGCTACCTGGTGAGTTTTGGGAGAGGATGGATCACAAATAATGGGAATTGCAGTACCTTCACTCACTTCCAGAAACCACTGAGACCCCCATGGATAAGGCACATTACCAAATTAATATTACCAAACTTCCCAAAACAAACAATGCCATTGTCAAATAACTCGGGCACCGCTGGGTCCCCAAGCTAGTATTTAAATAAATTCAAGTGTTTCCATGGGTCCACTCCAGTTGAGACCAGCAAGTTGATTCTGGTAAAATAGCATGTACAGTGCAGCTCTATGAGTTGTTAATTGCTGCCAAGTCAGCTTTGATTTATAGCAATCCTGTGAGGAGAGACATTCTAGTCACCCTGTCATCAATAACTCTGCTCAGATCCAAGGCTGTGGCCTCTTTGACTGAGTGTATCCATCTGGATACCCACATACCCCACTACATACAGGGAGCTTACTCCCAAGTGGAAGCCATAGAAAGTCAACCAAAAATAGCAATACATGATACATGAGCTTCCAAAAGCTAGGAGGTTAAAGTGCTCGTGATAAAGTGACTTGACAAGTTAAAACTACTGACTGTCAGGGCAATTGCTTTTCTTTCAGCATTTCAAACCAAATGGGTTCAGAGGCATGTGTGAGTGTCTGTTGAAGCACTGACATGCTCCCTTTCTGAGACATTGTCACAATTCCTTCATTCGGTCATAGTCATCTTGTACTATTCCTGTTTTTCCATTCCCCGCCCTAGATTGTGAGACATTGTGACTTTATTTTTGAAGTATAAGGAACATAATTTTTGTAATTCCACATTTCCTTAGTGATATTTTGATGTGGTCAGTTACATATTGGGACAGCAAATGAATCACTGCTCATCACACACTCATTATAAACCTTGCTGTGAGTGCCATTATTCTGACACTTTTCAAAATGAGTTGGCACTAGAATACTTTCTTAACCATAATTTAAACGAATTAAAAGTACTATGGCAACTTGGTGTTGATATACAGACAGCCAACCCCAGTCATATAATGTCATATAATGGGGCTTGAGTGTCCATGGTGGGTTCAGGAACCAAATCCCAGCAGATGCCGAGAGCTCACTGTATAGGAAAACATTGGCTCAGGATGAGAAAACTATAGGAAGAGTATACTCCAAGGTGTGGAGGGGGCTAAAAATATTGAACAATGAAAGTGAGGACGTAGAGTTGTACATACAGCATTATATGGCAGTGCACTGTGAATTGTGCAGTGATACCCAGTTATTGACATGTGCTTTGTAATGTTACTGTTCTGTATGGGAGCTGCATAGTTCTGGCACAGCATATTTCAACATGCCCATCTATACACAACACTGAAGTGATGCTGTACTCACTCACCTGAGAATAAGGGCCAATGGACTACTTTCAAGTAGATAGCTCAAGGTTGTGCATTAAGAAGTTTCTGGCACTTGAAATACTATTTTGAAGCATCCGATATGCAACAGACTAACAGGTCTATCCCTCCAAAAAGGCATACTAATTTTGAAACAGTGTGCAACAGGTCTAAGGTGCAGGAAACTAACACAGCTAAATGCAGAGGCATGTCTGTGGAAGGGTAGACAAAACAATCAGGTGGGTGATTCATTCTCCAACTCACTGACTTTATTTATAGACTGCCTTTTGTCTGAGGACTGGAACTCAAGACAGTTTACAATTTAAAACAAATGAACTATTGATAAAAATATATCATAAATGAAGAATTATAGCAATAAAAAGATCAAACTAAATTGACAAGATATTTCATTATAATCATTAGGGGGAACTGAACATCTTAGCAATCAGGAAAATGCAGCATTGGGAGCCCACCTAATCTCAACAGGGAAGTTATTGTGGGAGGAAAAACAAAAATGATCTTTCACACTGGTTGCTTCACAGAAAAGCAATTCCCCATCTCAAGAGTGGACCATGCCATTTTATATATAATAAGGCACTTTTCTCATTAAATTTTGTCCTGAAGTGTTTAATAATAATAATATCTTTATTTTATACCCCGCCACCACCTCCCTGAAGGGACTTGGGGCAGCTTACATATGGGACAGAAGGTCCAACAGATATAAAAGCAAACAGTCCATTAAAACAAAACCACCACTAAAATAAAACAGAAACATCATTAACATACAAAAATCCATATAAACACAATTAAGCATAATAGGAAAAACAGCAGTATTAAGGTTTAGAGCCTTATGGGCCAAGTGACACCTCCGTTTTTAAATGAATTTTATAACCAGGGAACCAGGCTGGGCACAAAAATGTTGTTATTTACAAGCATACATCAGTTAAGGCCATTTTACAACCTCTTTTTTATACCTATCAGTACCCCCTTTCCTTCTCATCCTGAGACTAGTTGGAAGGTTTTTTTTAGCAGCATTGGCATTGGGAGGATGCTAGAGAAAGGCTGGAGAAATCCAGACATTCAGTGTTCAGTTACAGCACTGGATCTGCTGTAAACATTGCACTCATGCTTGAGTGGGGGGGGGGGGGGGAGTGGAATTTAGCTCTATCTGGAATAATAGTAGCTATGTGTTCCTCAACAAACAAGGTAAACAACAGGAAGAGCCAAAATCCCTTGCTGAGCATGTTGAATCAGCAAAACAGAGAAAAAAGAAAAGACAGGATGCTTCATTATCTACTTTAAGCATGTTTTAAAAAAGAAAAGAAAAAGCAAAACATAGATTTATGAAGTTTGGCCACTAAAATGAAAATAATAAAAGAAGGCTAAGATAAGAAATTTTGGAAAGGCATGACCATTTAGAGATTCTAACCTTTTGGAAAACCAGAATCTCCATAACCCTTTGGAGAAAATGGCATTCACAACCATTAGAAAATCATTATCTTTTGTAAAAGTATGATCTTCCAGAGAAGAGCCAAAAATTTTGTTTGAGCAAAATCTTCTCTTCAGTGGTATATAATCACATGTTTTAATTTAATTTTATTGGATGTTTTGCTGTTACATGTTATAATTTAAATGTACCTGTGTTGATGTATTTTATTGTGTATTGTTAGGCTTGGTCCCCATGTTAGCAGCCTCAGGTCCCTTTGGAGAGATGGGATGGGATACAAGAATAAAGTTATTGATATTATTATTATAAAACTAGATGAAAAATAATGTTTAATTACTGAAAAGCTCAACATGTTTTGGCCTGTTGATATCAGAAGGCCATGATCATATGCTAGTGATTGAAAACCTTGCCAGAATATGATGTTACTACTACTACTACTACTACTACTAATAATAATAATAATAAAATTGTATTTATAACCCGCTTCCATCTCCCTGAGGGGACCAAGCCTGTTCAAGAGCTAAAATACAACATGTATAATTAAAATAATAACAGTAAAATAACATTCATAAAATACATAGCGAGCATCAGGACTAAACGGTGGGGCTATTAAGAAATTACAGGGAAAGCAGACATGTGCAAAAATGCAAGGCAATGAGATTCAGGAATAGGGTAAAGTGCTGACGGTTAGGGCAGTAAATGGTTAAGACTGGCTGGTGATGAAAATGGACATACAGTTCAAATACACATTGGAACATAAGTCTTCAAATTTTTGTGGAATGTGGCCAGGATAGGGGCTAATCTAATCTCCCTAGGGATAGAGTTCCAGAGCTGGGGGGCCACCACCGAGAAGGCCCTCTCCCTTGTCCCCACCAGTCATGTTTGTGACGGAGGTGGGAGAGAGAGAAGGGCCTCCTCGGAGGATCTAAGAGCTCATGCTGGTTCGTAGGGGGCGATATGGTTACGTAAGTAAGCTGGGCTTGGTCCCCATGTAAATCGCCCCAAGTCCCTTTGGGGAGACGGGGCAGGATATAAGAATAAAGCTATTATAATACAGTAGAGTCTCACTTATCCAACACTCGCTTAGCCAATGTTCTGGATTATCCAACGCATTTTTGTAGTCAATGTTTTCAATATATCGTGATATTTTGGTGCTGAAGTCGTAAATACAGTAATTGCTACATAGCATTACTGCGTATTGTTGTTTAACATGTTTTGGTGCTTAATTTCTGAAATCATAACCTAATTTGATGTTTAATAGGCTTTTCCTTAATCTCTCCTTATTATCCAACATATTCGCTTATCGAACGTTCGGCCGGCCTATTTACGTTGGATAAGTGAGACTCTACTGTATTATTATTATATGCAGACTTGTCAACAGCTTCATGGTATACGGTAGACTCCTGCAGAGGAGAGAGGATCCTTCGTCCTTTGCTGAGTGTAGCATTTGTTGGATTTTTTTCGTGGGCCTGTAGATAGGTGTAATATTTATATTACATGCAATATTACTAATAATATTGCAATATAGTGGTGTAATACAATATAATAATATATAATGCTTATATAGTGCTTATATTGTGCTATACTAATAATATAATAGGGCCCCTGGTGGCACAGTGTGTTAAAGCGCTGAGCTGCTGAACTCCAGGTTCAAATCTCGGGAGCGGAATGAGCGCCCACTGTTAGCCCCAGCTCCTGCCAACCTAGCAGTTCGAAAACATGCAAATGTGAGTAGATCAATAGGTACCGCTCCAGCGGGAGGGTAACGGTGCTCCATGCAGTCATGCCGGCCACATGACCTTGGAGGTGTCTATGGACAACGTCGGCTCTTCGGCTTAGAAATGGAGATGAGCACCAACCCCCAGAGTCGGTCACGACTGGACTTAACGTCAGGGGAAACCTTTACCTTTATCTAATAATATAATATATTGTATGTACAGTAGAGTCTTACTCATCCAAGCCTCGCTTATCCAAGCTTCTGAATTATCCAAGCCATTTTTGTAGTCAATGTTTTCAATATATCGTGATATTTTGGTGCTGAATTCGTAAATACAGTAATTGCAACATAACTTTACTTTTTCTGTCAAATTTGTTGTATAACATGATGTTTTGGTGTTTAATTTATAAAATCATGCCCTAATTTGATGTTTAATAGGCTTTTCCTTAATCCCTCCTTATTATCCAAGATATTCGCTTATCCAAGCTTCTGCTGGCCCGTTTTAGCTTTGGATAAGTGAGTCTCTACTGTATATATAACTTGTAAGCTGCCCTGAGTCCCCTTCGGGGTGAGAAGAGCGGGATATAAATGTCGTTAATAAATAAATAAATAAGCAATAGTTTGCAGGTTGTGTTTCTTCATCTGCTTCCCTGTGCGGTCAATGGTTCCCTCACAACCTCTGAGGATGCCTGCCATAGATGTGGGCGAAACGTCAGGAGATAATACTTCTGGAACATGGCCACACAGCCCGAAAGACATACAACAACCCTGTGATCCCGGCCATGAAAGCCTTCGACAACACGTTCCCTTGATGTCCGGTAAGAACACTTTTGCTCTGGGTGGGTTTTTGTCGTGACTCATGGCTTGTACTTGGCAATGCAGCTCTTCTGATGTCTGTGGTGGAGTCCCCATTGGCCTGGAGTGTTTTCCAGCTTTTCTCCCGCCTTCCAAGAAATCACTTGCAGTAGAAAGAGCGGGAGGGGGGGGTGAGGGGGAAGAAAAGAGGCAAACTCTTGAATGAATCGCCGGTCGCTTTGAAAAGGATTAAAGCCTCCGCGAATTAAATGAAAGGCGCGTGTATAAATAGCCCTCGAGCACGTGCCTCCTCTTCCTCTGAATGAATCCGCACGTGGCGGCGCCGCCCCGCTTCGAAACCCCCTCTCCCCGCCCCCCATTTAGGCTCTTAATCAGAGCGAGTAATCAACCGGCTTCCTGGGCTTAAACCGCAGGGGACGGATAATCCCGGGCCAAGCTGTCCTACAGAGAAAGAGACAGAGAGGAGGAGGGCGTGTGTGAGGAGACAGGGAAGCCAATGGGATTCCTCACGCAAACACCCCCCCTCGGCCCGTTCCATTCTGGCCACGTGAATGGCGCGAAAGGGGGCGAGCGAGACCATCAATGGCAGGAGAGGGGTGTGTGCGCGAATGTGTGGATGGGAGCTTACCCCTCGCTGAGGCGGCTAGCTCTGCCCCCGTCCTGCTCCTCTAGGTCCAGCTAAGAGGCTTACCTCGAGGGAGGGGGCGGGAAAGCCCTTTCTCCTGTCAAGGGGGGGGGGGGGAGGGCTGGCAAAGCTCCCTCCCTCCGCTCCTGAACCCCGCCTCTGCTCGACGCCAGGGTTTCCCGCCCGGACTGGCGACTGCCCCGCGGAGCCTCAGTTTCGGGAGTGGGCAAGTGAGTGAGGGCGTGAGTGAGTGAGCCGGGCTGCTCTCCCGTCTCTCCTTCCCCGGCCCCCCATGCGCCTGCCCGGCTGCCCTCGGCGGGGGCCATGGCAAAGCTGCGGGTGGCCTACGAGTACACGGAGGCGGAGGACAAGAGCATCCGCCTGGGCTTGTTCCTCATCGTCTCCGGCATCGTCTCGCTCTTCATCCTGGGCTTCTGCTGGCTGAACCCGGCGCTGCAGGACCTGCAAGGCAAGGCGGCCAACTGCACGGTGCTCTCCGTGGCGCAGATCGGCGAGTCCTTCGAGTGCACCTTCACCTGCGGCGCGGACTGCAAGGGCACCTCGCTCTACCCCTGCCTCCAGGTCTACGTCAACAACTCCGAGTCCCACGCCCGCGCCCTCCTCCACCAGGACGAGCACCAGCTCCTCGCCAACCCCAAGGTGAGCATGGGCAGAGCGCCGCGGGGGGGGGGGGGGGCTCCGCTCGCGGGAACGGGCTCCACGCGGCGCCACGACGCTTCCACCACCACCAGGGCTCCGTGGAGTGGGATCCTGGCATCAGGACCATCGCCAGAAGAAAATGCGGGGGTGGGTTGAAACTTTTTTTTAATGTTGGCACAGTGCGTTAATGCGCTGATCTGCTGAACTTGCGGACCAAAAGGTGCCAGGTTCAAATCCCGGGAGCGGAATGAGCACCCGCTGTTAGCCCCAGCTCCTGCCAACCTAGCAGTTCGAAAGCATGCAAATGTGAGTAGATCAATAGGTACCGCTCCGGCGGGAAGGTAACGGTGTTCCATGCAGTCATGCCGGCCACATGACCTTGGAGGTGTCTATGGACAACGCCGGCTCTTCGGCTTAGAAATGGAGATGAGCACCAACCCCCCAGAGTCGGTCACGACTGGACTTAACGTCAGGGGAAAACCTTTACCTTTACCTACCTAGTTCCATAACGCAACATAATTTAGAAAGCAGGCTCTATGGATAAACTTCAGTGGACACTCAAGACAGAGAAACTTCTGTGGACACTCCTGGGGATTTGGTTAAACAGTTAAAATTCAGTTTTTTTAAAAGCCTGAAAATTTTTGGAGGGGGGGGGCGTTGAATCCAAGGCCGTAGCTAGAAAAAAAATTCGGGGGGGGGGGGGGTTGAACCCCTCATCCCCCCCCCCCCCCGCTACAGACATGTCAATATCTGCTTGAGATAGTGCCAGGAGGGAATCATAATTTTTTGCGTCTCATAGACTTTGCATGTGGGTTTGGTTGACCAGTTAAAATTCATGAGTAAACATGAATGCCTGCTAGGATGCCTACATATATAATTATATAGGTAAAGGTAAAGGTTTCCCCTGCATGGAGCGCCATTACCTTCCCGCTGGAGCTGTACCTATTGATCTACTCACATTTGCATGTTTTCGAACTGCTAGGTTGGCAGGAGCTGGGGCTAACAGTGGACGCTCATTCTGCTCCCGGGATTTGAACTTGGGACCTTTTGGTCCACAAGTTCAGCATATCAGCACTGTGCCACCAGAGGCCCCAATATAATTATATATTATATATTAAATGTAATATTACTAATAAAATTACTGTATAGTGGTATAGTACAAGATAGTATAATATATAATGCGAATATTGTGCTATGCTAATGATATAATGTATTGTAGGTACAACATATAACTTGTAAGCCGCTCTGAGTCTCCTTGGGGCGAGAAGGGCGGGATATAAATGTAGTAAATAAAAAAATAAATACCTTGGTATGGTCAAAAGTTCCTGAGCGGGTCCAATATCCCAAGCCAACAAAATCAAACTTTTTTGTAATCATCAGAAATGAGAGTAAAGGTAAAGGTTCCCCCTGACGTTAGGTCTAGTCGAGTCCGACTCTGGAGGTTGGTGCTCATCTCCATTTCTAAGCCGTTGTCTGTAGACACCTCCAAGGTTATGTGGCTGGCATGACTGCACCGTTACCTTCCTGTCAGACCTATGGATCTACGCACATTTACATGTTTTTGAACTGCTAGGTTGGCAGAAGCTGGGGCTAATAGCAGGAGCTCACTCCACTCCCTGGATTCGAACCGACGACTTTTCGGTCCACAAGTTCAGCAGCTAAGCGGTTTAACCCATACCACCACCTGGGGCTCCAGAAATGAGAGTAGTGAATAGTATATGCTAGATCAGCATTTCTCATCCTGGGGGTTGGGTCCACTGGGGAGGTTGTGAGGGGGTTTCATAGGGGTCACCAAAGACCATCACATATTTCTAATGGTCTTAAGAACCCAAATCTCTCCATTATTTTCTGTTGGTCATGGGGGTTCTGTGTGGGAAGTTTGGCCCATTTCTATCGTTGGCGGGGTTCAAGCGGCTTCTTGATTGTAGGTGAACTGCAAATCCTAGCAACTACTATTCCCAAGCCCTCCTGGTGGTGCAGTGGGTTAAACTGCTGAACTTGCTGACCAAAAGGTTGGTGGTTCGAATCCAGGGAGCGGGATGAGCTCCCTCTTTTAGCCCCAGCTTCTGTCAACCTAGCAGTTTAAAAACATGTGAATGTGAGTAGATCAATAGGTACCACTCCAGCGGGAAGGTAACGGTGCTCCATGCAGTCATGCCGGCCACATGACCTTGGAGATGTCTTTGGACAGCACCAGCTCTTCGGCTTAGAAATGGAGATGAGCACCAACCCCCAGAGTCGGACACGGCTGGACTTAATGTCAGGGGAAGCCTTTACCTTTACTTTACAACTCCCAAATGTCAAGGTCTATTTCCCTAAACTCCACCACTGTTCAGATTTGGGCATATTGAGTATTCATGGCAAGTTTGGTCCAGATCCATCATTGTTTGGAGTCCGTAGTGCTCTCTGGATGTAGATGAACTACAGCTCCAAAATTCAAGATCAGTCCCCACCAAACCCTTCCAGTATTTCCTGGTGGTCATGGGAGTTCTGCGTGCCAAGTTTGGTTCAATTATATCGTTGGTGGAGTTCAGAATGCTCTTTTGAATCTAGGTGAACTATAAATCCCAGAAACGACAACTCCTAAATGACAAAATCAATCCCCACCAACCTCACCAGTATTCAAACTTGGGAGAATCGGGTATTTGTGCCAAATTTGGTCCCGTGAATATATCCTGCATATCAGATATTGACATTACAATTCATAACAGTAGAAAAATGACAGTTATGAAGTAGCCACAGAAATAATTGTATGGTTGGGGGTCACCACAACATGAGGAACTCTATTAAGGGGTCGCGGCATTAGGAAGGTTAAGAACCACTGTGATAGGTATTGGAAAACCTCAGAGATACCTCCCTTAGAACAATGGGGAAAATATTTTGCAGACTTGCTAATAACACAACCCAACAAGTATTTTTCATCAGATATAATTTTAGGTCATTTTTACAAAGATTTTTTGCGCTGAATTCAGATCTGTGTTTATTTTTTTCTCTATCATGTGTAGTTTTTACGATGAGGCTAATCGAATAATTAATTAATACACTTACACACTGATATCAATAGAATCTAATTGATATCAGTGTGTAAATGCATTAGTTAGTTATCTGTCTCCTAGCATCACGTACAGCAGACCCCCAGTTAAACAGAACTCTCAAGCAACTGGCCCCCAAAATATGAAGAAATAATACTTTGATTTGAAATTAGAATAGCTATATAACACATTATGACTGTGCTATGAAGGGGTTTCAGTATTTAATAACTCCTGACTATCCCATATCATCATATGCAGTAGACTCGCAGTTGACCAGAACTCTCATTCAATCAGCACCAAAAAAATTGAAGAAATATTGTGTTCTTGAAGGCTTTCATGGCTGGAATTACTGGGTTGCAGTGAGTTTTCCGGGCTTGTATGGAATTGAAGCTATGAGACAGTAAGTAAAAACAAAACAAATGAGTTATTAAATAGCGGAATCCCTTCCTGACTTAATATAATAGTTGTACTGTATTATACATGAAAGTATTATTTCTTCAGATAAGTGGCTGAGGAGGGAAAGGAAAGGGCCGGAGGCTGATAGGAATTTTGGGAGTTGGAGTCCAAAACACCCAGAGGGTCGAAATTTGCCCATGCCTGGGCTATAGCCACCACGTTTTTATAGCTTCAGGCCATAGCAATTCAAGTACAGTAGAGTCTCACTTATCCAAGCCTCGCTTATCCAAGTTTCTGGATTATCCAAGCCATTTTTGTAGTTGATGTTTTCAATATATCATGATATTTTGGTGCTAAATTCGTAAATACAGTAATTGCAACATAACATTACTGTGTATTAAACTGCTTTTTCTGTCAAATTTGTTGTAAAACATGATGTTTTGGTGCTTAAATTGTAAAACCATAACCTAATTTGATGTTTAATAGGCTTTTCCTTAATCCCTCCTTATTATCCAAGATATTTGCTTATCCAAGCTTCTGCCGGCCCATTTAGCTTGGATAAGTGAGACTCTACTGTAGTTCCACACTGTATTCATTCTACAGTGTAGATGCACCCTGAATCTCTTCTGGTACTGATTAGGAATTCCTGGATAGCATATTTTCCCCAGAGGCATCTGTTGTTTTGTTTTTATGCCCATACATCTGAAACGTTATTTGCTTGGTAAGGAGGGAGGTGGACAGTAGAAACAACAAACCATCTGTTTGTGTAGCCTCTTTTCTACACATGTCCAATAACATGGCTTTCCCTTGTGAGCCCTGGTGTATTTTCTTGCTTGGGGGGATGCCTGTTGCTCATTTTGTGCCCAGGATGCCAATCCTGGACTCCGAGGGTGGCAGATTAAATGGTAGTCCAAGGGATGCATCCACATTGCAGAATGAATGCAGCTTGACACTCCTTTAATTGCCATGACTCAATGTTATGGAATCGTGGAAGTTGTTTTACAAGTTCTTTAGTCTTCTCTCCCAAAAAGTGCTGGTGTCTCATCGAGCGACAACTCCCATTATCTCATTGCACTGAACCCTGGCAGTTAAAGTGGTGTCAAACTGTATGAATGCGGTGTGGTTGCACCCGAGGTCCATTGCAGTCTTCCAGATGAGCCCAGTGGCTTTTTCTGAGCCAGCGAGAAGCTTTGCCAGGAATCTCTTGCCCAGGACATAAGGTGCCCTCGCCAAATTTAAGTGGCTTTAATGAATCAGCGAGGTGAGAGGCTAGCTAGAGCCAAAGCAGAAGCCAGGAAAAGTTTCTTCTGTGGGACTTTCTGGCTCCCAAAATCAGATTAGATCTGGAGTTTGGGCAAGTACTTTTGGGGATTTTTTTTGGGACTCTGGATCTCTGGATCCAATAGCAAATACAAGTTTGGATTTTAGGAAGTGTTATGAGAAGAAATATAGCAAGCACAGCTTTGTCCCCTGAAGGGTTCCAAGAGTGAGAAAAGTTGTAGCTGCTGAAATTCTATCTCAAAGTCCAACTTTACAGGATCATGCCTGTAATTGATCTTCACTACCAGAAGGAGTGTGTGATGAAAAGGGCACCTCTAAGAATATGTAGAGTTTATGTCCTTTATTAATTCAGAATAGTGTAATTAACTATCATGATGTCTACCTGTTCCATATAGTATTTTTTTTTTAATTTGTAAAGAAGCTAAACTACAGTGATTGTCGCTTTCAAGTCATTCCTGACTTATAGCAACCCTATCATGGGATTTTCTTGGCACGATTTATTGAGGGGCTATGCCTTTGCTTCCCTTTGAGGCTGAGAGATTGTGATGTTGTCAAGGTTACCCAATGCATTTCCAAGGCTGCGTGGAGGTTCAAATTCCTACCATACATCACGGGTTGGTTGTGAGGATCATACATATGTACTACCTATATTTATATATGTATATTTACTGGTGACGTGGAGTTTTGTATGCTGCCCTGAACTCAGATGGACAAAATGACACATAATTTAAAACTTGTCTATACAGTAGAGTCTCACTTATCCAACATAAACGGGCCGGCAGAATGTTGGATAAGCAAATATGTTGGATAATAAGGAGAGATTAAGGAAAAGCCTATTAAACATCAAATTAGGTTATGATTTTACAAATTAAGCACCAAAACATCATGTTATACAACAAAATTGACAGAAAAAGCAGTTCAATACACAGTAATGTTATGTTGCAATTACTGTATTTACGAATTTAGCACCAAAATATCATGATATATTGAAAACATCGACTACAAAAATGGCTTGGATAATCCAGAACGTTGGATAAGCGAGTGTTGGATAAGTGAGACTCTACTGTATGTGGGTTTAAAAACTCACCTTGCCATGAGTGCCAGGATTCTAGCCACAGACAATAATAAGCATTGAATCTATTCCCTCAGCTGTAGTCTGGATACAATCAGCCTTCTACCAGCTGCTGTTTGGCCCAGGAGGCAAGCTGCTTGAATAAAATAATAATACTAAACAGTTTGCCATAGTTCTTTAAAAGTGAGCCAAAGCATACCTATTCCCATTTTACAGATTGGACAATTGAGTTGAGAGGAACTAACTTGCCCTTTGCCACACAATGAATGCATGTCTAAAGTCCCTAGTGTCTCTGTTTTTCTTATATCTTTTCTGGTGTAAATGTTTAAAGTTTCCCAAGGATGCCTTCTCTTCTAGTTTTCTAGTTTGTACGCTGTCCTGTCTTAGCAGTGGGAGTTCTTGTGAAGACTTTGGCATTTCAGAATAGAAGTTGGATAGAGTCTGATTAAAAGAGAAGCAGATTTCTAATATAACTTGAGCCAGATATTGATCGATTGTCGCCTGAAGCTGTGGGATGCATTAGTGGTAGCGGAGGCCTCGGAGACGGAGCTGGGCAATGCCCACTGAGGTGCAGAGATACCACTCAATTTAATTACCGCCCCCGAGAATGCAGTGAGTTTGCCAATTCCCTGAAAGGGAAAGTAGGGAAAAGATGTCGCCCATGCAGAAGCAGAGAATGGGACAGGAGGTAAGCCCTATTGGGAAACAAAGCTAAAGAGAGATGCTCAGAGATTGGTTTGCATGCCGGGAAATCTCTTATGCTGTCCTGTAACAAATTTATAAGAACCTTGTGCAGGTCACTCTATTTTGGCCTCATCCCATTCTCCCTCACAATGTGTGCCTGTCTGTACTATCAAGTCATCTGTCTTATGGCAGCTCTGTGAATTTCAAAGGGTTTTGTTAACAAGGAATAGGGGAAATTTACTATTGCCTTTCTATTGCCCCCGGTGGTGCAGCAGATTAAACCACTGAGCTGCTGAACTGGCTGATCAAAAGGTCGGTGGTTCGAACCCGGGGAGCGGGGTGAGCTCCTGCTATTAGCCCCAACTTCTGCCAACCTAGCAGTTCGAAAACATGCAAATGTGAGTATATCAGTAGGTACCGCTCCAGCGGGAAGGTAATGGCGCTCCATGCAGTCATGCCAGCCACATAACCTTGGAGGTGTCTACGGACAACGGCAGCTCTTCAGCTTAGAAATAGAGATGAGCACCAACCTCCAGAGTTGGACACGACTTAACTTTAATGTCAGAGGAAAACCTTTATATTTACCTTTCTCTGAAATGTAGCCCACAGCACTTCATTATTCTTGGTGATCACCCATTCAGATACTAACCTCCATTGATTCTGCTTAACTTCTTATGTCTACTGCTCCCTCATAATATGGGAGATAATTACACTTTTTACCTTGCTAGGTTGTGATAAAGATTACAGTTAGGTGGAGTGTATGAAGCATTTTGAACACTTGCTGTACAGGTGTTTTATTATTCTTATTACTATTTATGTTTTCCCCCCACTTACACTTAGATCAGTGGTTCTCAGCCTGTGGGTCCCCAGATGTTTTGGCCTTCAACTCCCAGAAATCCTAACAGCTGGTAAACAGGCTGGGATTTCTGGGAGTTGTGGGCCAAAACATCTGGGGACCCACAGGTTGAGAACCATTGACTTAGATGAATATGAACTCTTCTTATGTTGTTGTGTGCCTTGTCTAACTTTATTTTAATGGCCATTCTTAGACTTTAATTCCAAAAGTGACCTATCATTGGATTTTCTTGGTAGCATTTGTTTAGAGGGGGGTTTGTCCTTGTCTTCCTCTGAGGCTGAGAGAGTGTGACTTGCCCAAGGTTACCAAGTAACTTTCCACAACATAGTGGGGATTTGACCTTTGGTCTCCAGAGTTGCACACAAACCACTACACCACACCGATGTAAATGAATTATTTGTGCCACAATAAACCTGTAAGGTCCCTTCCACACTGTCCTTATATCCTAAGATCTTATCCCAGTTTATCTGCTTTGAACTGGATCGGGATTCTCCACTGCCACATAATCTGAGATAAGCAGATAACCTGAGATCAGATCCTGGGATAGAAGAACAGTGTAGAAGGGGCCTTAGTTTGGCTATGAAGTTGCACTGATCTCTTGACCCTGCTGCTCATCTACCTAATCCTTCTGCAGTTTGGCTCTTTAAAATCACTCAAAATTAATGCTCACCTTTTTTGGCTAAATTACCTTGTCAAAATTAGGATGCGTATTATATTTGCATAATATGGTGATCTTAATGCTGAGCCAAAGCAAAAGGGGAAGCTGCTTCAGGAGCGCATGGAGTTCCTATTTGAGGGACATCATTTCTAATTTAATGGTCAGGGCTCAATACTATGAGATTCTGGGATTTGTAGTTTGGTGAGGCATCGGCATTCTTTGGCAGAGAAAGCTCATGACCCTGTAAAACTGCAGTCCCCAGGATTCCATAGCATTGAACCAAGGCAATTAAAGTGGATTCATTCTACAGCATAGATGCACCCTAAGGTTTTCTTTTTGATGGCTGGAAGCTTTGGTATTCTAACACTTTTGTTTTTAAAGAAGAAAATGTAAGCATGCAGCAATTGTAATGCATATATTTTTAGCCAAATTAAAAAGAATGCACTTTTTGCTACTATGCATTACATTCAGCAAATACATTTTTTGGTTTCAAGGTTTTGAAAATTGAGCTCTGCATTAGAATCGATGGTGCATTAGACTGTAGTGACCAAGTAGGATTCATTAATAAATCTTGGAAACTTTGTAGGTAGATACAGGCAGTCTCCAAGTAATGAACAAGATAGGTTCTGTAGGTATGTTCTTAAATTGAATTTGTTTGTAAGTCGGAACAGGTTCATTTTTTTTCAGTGTAACTCCAGCCACACACACACACACACACGTCTATGTATGTATGTTATGCATGCATGCATTAGAGGTGTGCAGTTCGGCCAAAAGGCATGCTGTTTCAGGGTCCATTGTTGGCTGCCCCCTCATTCTGTTTATCAGGAAGTTACTCAAATTGGGATGGGTGTTGCCATTTTCATTTGGCAAAGATTCAGCCAATTAGCTACAATGGGATATTTTAAAGGCTCAATTCTCATTTTAAGGTCTATCTGTATGAAACCTTCCTCAGTTTTAGACCTCATTTGCAACTGCAGTCCTGCTAAGTTTCAAAACAATTTACCAATCTACTGATTTTTCAAGAATTATTTTAAGTTTTAACGATAATATTTTTTAAAAATAACACAAAATTCAAGAGAGGGTTCTGGGAATTGTAGTTGCTGGTTGGGTCCATTCTCAGTCAATCAGAGCATGGACACTACCAGGCTTTTTATTTGCTGAGAAACAGAGAGAGAGAGAAAAAAACTTCAACTCCTATCATGCTCCAAGAGGAACTCAGAGACTCTTCAATGCCCACCCCATGCAAGTGCTGACGGGAAAGCTCATTCCCAGCAGGGCCCTCTCTGAAGGAGGAACCTAGGAAACTTTCCAAAAAGAAATGGATGGATGCTGCTGCTGCGGGGTGTGGGAGAAAAACGTGCTGCAATAATCCCATCTTCTCCAGGAGCCCTGCAGCAGACCCCTGCCTCAGATATGTTGCAGATTTAACTCCAGGAGACACACTCTAGCAACCGATAAAATCTGGCTCCCTTAATCCATTTTGCCAAGCTCTCTCCTCCACATTTTATTTTTGGAGGTTATATGAAACGGACCACTCAGTATTACAAATAATTTGTTCAAACTGATTCGGGCCCAAGCCTAATATGCATGCTTTGGATAACATAGGAAAGAGTTAACACTCCTGGAGTGTTTGTTTTGCTCTCTGTGCCCCTCTTAGGAAAATTTGACCCTAGTTTCTGTCCCTGTGAGAATTGGATTTTGAAAAAATTGGCTTGTTGTGGAAACAAGTATTGGTGCTAAAGCTTCAGTGGAGATACCTTTTCCCATGCCAACTCTTTCAGGAATGAATTCCCCTTTTGAGGGATAGATTTCTGTCACTTCCTGCTTCTTAACTTGAAGTCATTTGTAAGTCAGATGTTTGTAACCCGGGGACAGTCTATATTTGATAGTAGAAGTGAGTTTTAAGAGCAATGAAGTTGGCTTACTAAGAAAATAAGGATAATGCAAAATAATTGTGACCGACCCCAAAGTCTAGTACTACATAAGAAATCAGGCCAGGCAAATAAATTTCAGTCATGATTGTTATTGTTTTCTCCACTGTTTTTTTAAAATTTATTTTTATTCACTTTTTTGCCTGTATCTAGATTGCCTCTTCTCCTTCTTCCCATCTCTTTCCTGTCCTTTCCATACATTTCCCAGTCCAGTGATTCCCCAGACATAATCCTTCGGGTGTTTGGGACTAACTCCCAGCTGCCTTGGTCAACAATCTGGGATTCTGGGAGCTAAAGTCTAAAGCACCCGGAAGACACTGGGGAACACTGTTCTGGTTACACAACAGGTAGGTGCTTGTACAAATCAAGAAAGAAAGATATCCATGCAGGTAGAATTTAAAGACAGAGTCATATTTCTTTGGATCAGTATGCAAAAAGTTCTTCACAAGGGATTCATGCAGTGGTACTACAAGATCCCTTTGTGTGCAAATAAAGTAAGCAGTGGTAGAAAATCTGGTGTCTGAATGTTATTTAGTGTTGACTGTCCATGGCGCTGTTCTTTGACTTTGTCTTGGTTTTTATCAGATTTCAGAATTCTTACTTTTTTGGATTGCATCTCCCAGAATCCACCAACCACCATAGCTACTGTCCCTTCTGGCTGAGGAATTCTGAGTTTGTAGTCCAGAGAAGTAACCTTTCCAAGTTCTGGTCTTATGAATCCTTTGGAAACTTTTGGCAGCACAGTTCTGCGTGACTGTTCCAAATGCTGTTCCCTTGTGCAGGCGAAGTAGTACAAAAGGGTTGCCACCAGCATAATTTTAAAAATGGCCTTGAGATTTTTCCCCTTTGTCTTTGAATTTTGGCTTGCAACTGAAAGTTCCTGATTTAAATGCTGGGAGGCTTATGTTGTGATTTATTGCAGTGTCTCAGAGCATCAGCAGCAGTGTTTTGTTCCTGAGCATGCCATTCTGAGTGAAGAGGAAGTGCTAAATATAATCACAATCGGTATATGTGTATATATATCTGCAAAACAATGGAATTAAAAAAGGAAAACTATGGAAAGAGGCAGAGACAACTTAGTGGAAAGCCGAAGTGGGCCATTACATGGCACTGATGAGCAGAGGAACACCTTCCTTTGATACAGGAGTGGCCAGTGGATCTTTTGCCATGGGGCAGGAGACACACTCTGAACTTGAGCACATTTCCTACTGCAGCTTTTTGAACTGAAGAGGAGCTCTGACTAGTGTATCTCATGTGGGGACCACATAGCAGAGGTACTTACCCTGTTTCCCCTAAAATAAGACATCCCCAGAAAATAAGACCTAGTAGAGGTTTTGCTGAATTGCTAAATATAAGGCCTCCCCCGAAAGTAAGACCTAGCAAAGTTTTTGTTTGGAAGCATGCCCGCCGAACAGAACACCAGAGCATGCAGGATCGGTAAATGTACGTACCATAGAGTGTTGTACATGGAAATACTGGTAGTAACAAGAAATTCTTGATAGGATTCACAGTTTGTCTGGTTATGCTGGTTTATGATGACAACTACTGTATAGTATATAATAAATGTTCATTTTTTTGTTCAACAATAAATGTGAATTCTTCTTCATGGAAAAATAAGACATCCCCTGAAAATAAGGTCTAGAGCATCTTTGGGAGCAAAAATTAATATAAGACACTGTCTTATTTTCGGGGAAACACAGTAGGCTCTATCTAAACTTCCATATAAATGCAGATTACTATATCTGTGCTGAACTGGATTGTATGGCAGTGTAGACTCATATAATCCAGTTCGAAGTAGATAATCTGGATTATCTACTTTGATAATCTGAATTATATGGCAAGGTAGGGACCTTGTCACACTGCCGGAATTGCTGAAAATCACTGCGGATCGTGGCAACTTTGGCAGCGCCCGCCCAGGGGACATGGGGACCTGTTTTCTTGCATGCTGCACCGTTCCAGCTTTTCCCCACAACCTCATCACATGGGGGGGGGGGGCGGAGGGTGAAGAAGCCAGCTCTTTCCATAGATTTTAAGGGAAAGACAGAATGCCTCCTGTTTTTTGCCACCAGCTTTTTTTTTGCTTTTTTTTTTGGCAGTCGCAGGGGTTTTTCGTCAGTTCAGCCATGCAGTCGTCCAAGAAGTGGGAGTCATTGGGCTCCATGGCAGAACTGCTGAACACCTGTTGCCGCTGCTGAAAGAGGTCCAAAATTCAGCCTTACGGGCAAGATGGATGGTAAATAGAGGTGAAGCCAAAGCTAACAGTGAACAGAACCTGGAAGTTAAGAGATAAAAGTAATGGTGTTAACTATACTTGGCTGCCAGTCTGTTTCTGTCACGACCCAGGCTACAGAGCACCAATAACCATACGCAGAGGCCAGATTCTATCTAATATCTTTATTAAGGAAATATATAAAGTTAGTAAAAGCGAATGTAAAAGTTAGTCCAGAAGCAGACCTTTCAGGAAAGGTCAAAATTAGTCCAAGAAACAATGTCTAATATGAAATATTAAGGTCCAAAGTTGTAATCCAATAACCGAAACACTCACTTTGCCAGGCAAAGTGAGGGGAGATGACAAGGTCCTTTAGTCCATGAACTTGAGCAAGGCTAGGAGATAACTTGATACTTGAAAACAAGGCTTGAATCGTGGAACAAGGTAACGAGGAACAAGAACAAGGTCCGTGGAATAACTTGGTAAAATCCGTGAAACAAGGCAAGGTTTAGTCCTGGGAAACAAGGCAAGGTCCGTAGGTAAACAAAGGCTGGAAACCAGGAGCGAAGGCTGGAAACAAGGACAAGGCTTGAGCAGGAACGAGGCTTGAAACGGAGCGCGCTGTCCAGACACAACTCGCTCCGGAGGCTGACGAATTGACTCCGCAAAGTTACTCCGCGGGTAAAACACCTATATAGAGTCTAACTTTCCCGCCGAGAGCAGTTCTCTGGGAACCAGAAACGAAAGCTAATCTCTGAGACCAGATGTTTGACTCCTTAAAGATTCTCATGGAAAGCAGGCTTAATTGGCAAATTCTTAGCAATTATTCTCGCACTCCTGCGCGAGGCTGCTTCCAAACCTCTCTGTTGTTTACAAAACTCATGGTGAGAAAACACTGGAGATGTAGCCTCAGTATTTGTTTGACATACTTCTGGAACATAATCCTCTTGCAGGTGCAAGGTTCCCAGATCTGGCTGGGAAGAATCTGTCTGGGAAGAATCCAGTTCTGACTGGGAAGGTAAAAAACCCAAGTTTTCTTCTTCATCAGGCATCACAATGTCATGAGCAGGACTACAAGGCCCATGAGTCATCACAGTTTCCGAACACAATATAAAGTGCTGCTTATGACTGGTGAAGGCACTCTGAAGAATTGCATCTTCCTTATGAGTCTATCATAGCTCCAGACTCATACTCACTTCCCATAATCCTCACAGACTTTTAAAAGTGGCAATGAGGGAGATTGTCTTTTCCACAGCTCTCCCAGACTCTAGAATTCACTATTAGGCTGGAAGAGTCTGGTCTGATCCCTTTGCTGTCTTTTCATTGGCAAGTGGAGATCTTTTAATTCTATTGGGCTTTTATGAACAAATTGTTTTATAATAAACAGCTTTATTTTTCTTACTTTTATAGTTTGCTTTTAATTCAACTGCTACAAATGGTTTTGATGGCGCAGCAGGTTAAATCGCTGAGCTGCTGAACTTGCTGACTGAAAGGTCGGTGGTTCGAATCCAGGGAGCGGGTGAGCTCCCACGGTTAGCCCCAACTTCTACCAACCTAGTAGTTCGAAAACATGCAAATGTGAATAGATCAATAGGCACCGCTTTGGCGGGAAGGTAATGATGCTCCATGCGGTCATGCATTCCACATGACCTTGGAGGTATCTATGGACAACACCGGCTCTTTGGCTTAGGGATGGAGATGAACACCAACCCCCAGAGTCGGACACAACTAGACTTAATGTCAGGGGGAAACCTTTACCTATAGTTTTCCCCCCTATGCTTTTTGCTATGTATCTTTTTATTTGTAATTTTGTAGGCTGCCTTGAGTCCCAGCTTTGGGAAAAGGACAGAGTATAAATAAAATAATGGGTGGAGCTTATGGATCTGTAACAAGTTAGGGGTTTTTGTTCTTGTTTTTGTAAGCAAGGCTTAACAAAGTTATTCTTCACATAATGAGTGGGAGTCACTTTAGTGGTAGGAGTAAGGCATTTTTCAAAATCACCTTCCAGGGACATTTTAGATATAGTTCAGCAGGAATTTTGCAAGTTCTATATCTTGTTGATTCACATTTATTTTAAAGTAATCAGAACAAAGCAACAAATTAGTTTCAGACATTGTAATACATGATGGCAATGGTTTACTAAAAACAAGAGCAACACCCACACACTTCACAATAGGAATGAACTTATCTTGAGAGCAATTTTCTAAGTTCAAGTTATCAACCACCTAGACTTGTTTTCTTGAAACTTCTCTCTTCTTCTTTGTTAATGCCTTTTCTCCCTATCTGTTTCATCCCTGGCTCCTTCCATTCTCTCCTGGCCCAAATCCTCTTCCATGAGTCAGCTAGGATTTAAGGGAAGAAGTTCCCACAAAAAGGTTTGGGTTTTTTTTTGTAAGTCTGATTCTAAATGAAGCCAAAGAGGGGATGCCATAGAACTGACCAAATGGCACAGTAAATCACATCTGATCTGTAGCCCCATGGCTCCCTGCCCTGGATTAAGGTGTATGTGGTAGTTTTACCATGAAGAAACAGGAAGTCATTAATCTCAGCTTGAGTTTTCAGATAGGACTCCATTTTCCCAACCGTTGAATATCAGTTGCTGCAGAAAAGATACTAGGATGGGGATATTATCGTATATACGTTGACCTCATGTATAAATCACAGGTTGTGGGGCCCAATGCATGCATTTTGCTATGATCTGTGGATAAGTCGAGGGTTATTTTGTGTAGAAAGGAAAGCACCACACCAGAATGTGGTTGCCACTGGCCACCACTAACACCATTTTCCCACCCTGGCATCCAAAAATACTGTGATAGACAGTAGAGGGTGTTAGTACTTCTGTTTTTCATGGATGAACTAAACCTTTTACCACTCTCCTCAGAGAAAGGGATGATTCCTTTTTGCATAAGAGGAAAGCAACAGTACTTCCATCGATCTGTGGATAAGTTGAACCAGTTTTTTTGGGCCAAGTTTTTAGTAAAATTGCTAGAATTATATACAAGTAAATGCAGTACAGGCAGTTCCCTAGTTACAAACAAGATAGGTTAAGTTGAATGTGTAAGTTGGAAATGATACATTTTAAAGTGTAACTCCAGCCATATATGATAATAATAATACTAATAATAATAACAACAACAACAACAACAACAACTTTATTTTTATATCCTGCCACCATCTCCCCGCAGGGACTCGGGATGGCTAACATGGGGCCAAGCCCAAATTTCCACAATAAGCAAAATAAAATACATTTACAGTAAAACGAGCATCATAGACATTTAACATTATATAAATCAAACCAACATTTTAACAACATAAAGGCCCGGGCTGTGGCGCAAGCTGGTGAGCAGCCAGCTGAGACCAATCACTCTGACCAAGAGGTCATGAGTTCGAGGCCAGCTCGGAGCCTGCATTTGTCTTTGTTCTATGTCAAGGCTTTGAATGTTTGCCTTATATGTGTAATGTGATCTGCCCTGAGTCCCCTTCGGGGTGAGAAGGGCGGAATATAAATACTGTAAATAAATAAATAAATAAGTAAGTAAAACCTCCAAATAAAAACAATACATCAGGTTAAAATAGTAAAAGGCTGGGCAGTGGTGCAAAGAGTGCATGGATTACGGTCTGATGAGGTAGATAAAAGATGCTGCAGTAAAAAGGAGAAATTTGAGGTAGGATAGACGAGGATAGCAATTACCAATTAAGGGCAAAAAGCAATGCATCGAGCCCGATCATATCAATACTGAGGAATTTTTTTTTTGTGATCAATTGTTGAAAGCACACTGGAAGAGCCAGGTTTTCAAATCTTTCTTGAAGGCTGCCAAGGTGGGTGCCTGTCTGATCTCCCTGGGGTGGGAGTTCCAAAGCCATGGGGCCACCACCGAGAAGGCCCTTTCCCTCGTCCCCACAAGCTGTGCTTGTGATGGGGTGAGAGTGAGAGGAGGGCTTCCCCCGATGATCAAAGAGACACTTGGGATAGCATAGAGAAGGGTTAACACCCCTGTGGTGTTTGCTTTGCTGCCTGTGCCCCTGTTCAAAAGATTTCACTTTACTTTCTGTTCCGGTGATAACTGGATTTTGGAAAAAAATGGCTTGCTGTGGAAGAAAGGATTGGTGATAAAGCTTCATTGGAGAAACCATTTTCCCGTGATAACTCTTTCAGGAATAAATCCCCTCCCCCCGGGGGGAGATTTCTCTCACTTCCTGTTGTCTTACCCCTATTTATAACTGTGAGTCATTTGTGAGTCGGATGTTTGTAACTCGGGGACTGCCTGTACTTTCATGACCAGTTTGTGGGCTTCCCAAGGCATTGGACTGAACACTGTGAAAAAGCACACTGGACTATAAACACCTTTAGTTTGATCTATCTTCTGTGTTGCTATATCCCTATTTTTAAAAATTGAATGTCATCCGATATGAACAGAGAGTAAAGTGGGATTTCTTGTTGGATCCCTGTTTGAAGTATATCAGCAAGAGTTTTGACGTGTGTTGTTTATCAGTACAACAAAAGAACCACTTTTAGACAGATGAAATGAAAAAAAAGTTCATCTGGTGGGTGGGAACAAGAAGTACCTTTTGTACAAAGGGATGACAAATCATTAGAATCGCCCAACATTCTTGACACTGCTTTCTCTCAGGTTTTGAGACTAAAAAATAAACAGAAACCTTACATGGACATTTCTCTGCATAGTTTCATAGTACACAAATTTGGAACACTTTTTCTTATACATTTTTGTATGCAATTTTCAGATAGGTTTTTAAGATGCACAGTTTGATGGCTGTGCTTTTTGGTCAAATGTAGGCATACTTTGTGAAAAGACAAAGTCTTGGAAATGTGTTTTCCTGCTTCAGAGACATTCAATGTATATTACTATCAAGATATGCAAACCAAAACAATGTATTTTCCGTTCTTCTGAAAAACTCAGCACTGCCGGAAACGGATCATTGCTCACTGTAAGTGTGTAGGTCTGAAAAGAGCTTTGTAACAGCTTTCATCTGCCTGTTCTCATGGTCAGGAATTGAGTTCTTGTTTCTAGGACCTCTATTGCCACATTTAGCCAAATGTGGTTACATGGCCCTCTTTAGCCAATGTCTAACACAATTTCAAGTGTTCCATGGCAGTATTGTGTGTTTATGTCTCCTTTCCCATTTTTGACACTACGTACAAGAAGGTGAACATCCTCTTTAGTGATTGGGTTCTTTGGAGAGAAAGATAAGAAATCTGTTGACCTGGCATTGCCCACGGAGGAGTTATTGTCACATTGGAGAGTTTTTCTGGCAGAACAAATTATCCAGTTTTTTCCCCAGCATTTTATCTCTACCAGCAAATTCTGAGAAAGCATCTGGTCTGGTTTCTGTGCACACAGCTAAGAGTGTTTAAGAAAACTACCCTGGCAGACTTTTGTGCAGACGTTTTCCAGTCCAAACTTTCTAAATGCATGCACCTTCAAGTTATCTGTCAGATTATAGCAACCCTATGACTTTCATAGGGTTTTCTTAGCCAGGAATACTCAGAGGTGGCTTTGCCAGTTATATCCTCCAAAGTATAGCTGACAGCACATGGTATTGATTGCTTACAACTGGAAACAGGACTTTTTGAGTTTGGTCTCCACCCCCTAGACTGGCTGCAGACCAGACACAATTTGGATTCCAGAATCTGTACATTTATGGGCAGTTTGAAATACTACTGAAACAAAGTGTACATTTGAAAAGTGTGTATAGAGGAAGGTGCATAAACTACTTTGTAAACATGTTATATTCATTGGAGGTGGTGTAAATTATGTGTGCAGTTTTTACAATTTTACAAAAATGTCCACACTTGAAAAAAGATAAAAATATCGGGAATGGATTTTGGCTCATTGAAACACCACCCACAAAATGACAGAAACTGGGGGAAAAAAATCAAGCGTACAGACCAGGAAGAGAAGAAAGATTATGGATGCAGATTTCAGAAGCTCAAGTCTCTGAAGTATTACTTTCCTCACTCCCAGAGATATCTTATTTGCCAGCAGAGCTTGAAGATATATTTCTTTCCATGTAAATGTTTGATTTGTATCTTGATTTATTGGTGAAGATCTGCCTTTCATACTTTGGGAGTAGAAATAATTTTAATCTCTTTTGTGTTAACAAAGCCCAACTACTTAGGCATTTTTGTAGCCCAGTGAAAATGATAACCCTATGGTTTCACTTTTTTCTGTAATTGCTATTTTGGATTGAGTGCCACCAGTTTTGCTCAGCTACCTATATTTCTGTTTATGCCAACATAACAATTATAAATGCTTCACTTTATTTCTTTTTGACTGGCAGGCATGAAAGAGAAAAAAGAATAAGCTTTTTGTTGAGAGGAAAAAAATAAAGAATGGACTCACCTGAGGTTGTATCCCATAGTTGCTTGGAAACAAAAAATGCTTTTTTCCATATTGTCTCCACAGGATGGAAGAAACAGAGAGGGTAGAAAGGAGAAATAAAGTAGCAAGGTTGCCCCTATGATGTTTACCAGTTTACTTTTTTTCTACCAGAAAATCAGTTAAGGAAAGGCAGAATTCCTGCATATTGGCCTTTGACTGCTAGTGATAGGAGCGTTCCTCCTGGAACTATAAAGAGATTGCTAATGGCTGCAGCATTCCTTGGGCAATCCCTTTATCCATTGGCAGCAGGTGGCTTCCATAGCAGCTCATCACTACCTTGTTATTGGTCCATGCATCAAAGGAGCTATCTATGGTGCTAAATCCCTGCACAAATCAGTTCAGCTCTTAGGGTAACTCCTTTACTCCAGATTGGATTCACTCTCACGTTGACATGGAGGGCATTGTTTCTTGCTGCTCACACCTGCTTTTTGACATATAAGAATATGATGTTGTAGTCCAAAGTACAATCAAATACAACCTACAGCTTAAATGTAGAGTTTGGAGAAAGTACTGTTTTCAACTATGATTCCCATGCTCTTCCTATGCTGGCTGCACAATTTTGAGCATTGTGCTCTCCAAAGTAACTTTTCCAGGCCTCATAGTATGATGGGCAAGGCGAAAATGTGAGGTCAAAGTGTTTGATATAGTTGGAAACTGGAGAAATAATTGCAGCTTTCACCATCTGATTCTGAAGACCTGTTGGATGACTTTGTACATTTATGGCTAACAAGGTTGTCTTTTGAGCTGAAAGGCTCAGATACTGTTTCTGCCCCATTAAATAGCCAACATATAGTAAAAATGACATTAGTGGGCTTCTGTGAAATTATTACATTGAACTACTTCCCCATACGTTTGAAATGTTCTCAATACATGGGTGCTTGTTCACAAAAGGTTACGTTTCTCATTACAATAAAAGAACGAGGGAGGTTTGCAGATCATGTTTGGAAAACAATAGGCATACATACTGTGCTATTTGCAATATAAAATGGGGTGAGTGTTGGCAAAGTTATGTTTTTAATTAAATGAGCATTAATAGAATTTGTATGTGTATTCTAGTAAGCACTACAGCCTCCAGGCAAAAGTAAAGACACCATAATATTTACTTTAGAAATAGGACCCATTACTCAGGTAGAAGGCAAGGGGAAACTGTCTCTTCTACATTGCTATTAATTCAAGGGAGTCTGAGTAGGTGGGTGTTTGCTGGTGTGCTGTTTAAAATGAATAAAGCTCTAATTCAAATTGTGTTGTATAGTATTGGATTTTTAGGATGACTGTTTGCTATGATAGGTCATGTTGATCCAGGGTAAGAAAAAATAGTAATTAAAAAAGAATTTTCTAATTTATTTGTTTTATTGTTGGTGATAAGGGCTTTGTTTACTCAGTATATGCTCTCAAACAAAGACTATAAGCCAAAATGGATTGCTTTATAGTACCTATATTGAAATCAATATGAAACAACGAACCTAATCATTCTATGGTTACAGACATAAAACCCATCCAACCTTTGTAAGGAGGCCTCATGAGTGTTAACAGGATGAATGTGCACCAGAGGCTATAGATGCATATCTGAATCTAATTTCCCATGTGTTCAAAAACGGTTGTTTCTGCATATTGATTGCCTTTGCAAGGAGAAAATTTAAGGAATCTGGGGATATTTTAAGCAAATTGTATTGTAAACTGTGTGTGGGTAGAAAAACAAATCAAACTAAACACTCAACAGAAGCCTGGAACATTTTTCCCAATGATATCTAGAAGAAGACTTGTTACTTTAAAGAAAAGAATTCGATACAAGCTTATTGTCTTTTGGTCCAACTGTTCTTGGATGATAGTATTGCAGGCACCCCACCCTCCAATTAAGAAAGTTTTTTTAAAATTTCAAATGTGTTATTCCATTTTTAATGGTGATTTTTCATGCATCACACATTGCCTGACATCATGGTGAAACAATATTTCATGCTTAAGATAGAGCTATAAGTTAGTACATCCTCCCATAGACATGCTGAACAATGATTTGGCGGGGGGTAGTATGCAAACCCATCTTTCACTCTGGTTTACTCTTGTAGTACTAAACTCTGGTTTCGTGGTATATGTGAATATAGGCACTAATGTGAAAACTTAGAGGCTCTCCAAAAACACACAACTAAAATCCTTTCCTTCTTGGCTTTTGCCTGCACTGAGATCTTTCCAGAACAACTGAACTACAACTCAAAAACCTGGTACAAAATGTAAGCCTGTGACTATCATTCTCATTTTTCTTGTCGTTATGATTTTAAAAACATCTTTTGCCAGATGAAGAGGTTGGAGAAATTTCTGAAGCTTGCATGGTGTATTTTAGTTGGCCAATAAAGCTATCACTCTTGCAAAATTTTGATTTTGTTATATTTTGCTGCATGGCCAATTTGGCTAATTGAATGTATTATGCAACTAGGTGGTGTCTATTAAATGAATTATTTGAAGTGGAAATGTCCATATTCTGCTTCTTAGGTTGTTTTAATTCATTTAATGCATTTCTTTCCTACCTTTTGAATGCTCTCTATGTTGAGTAGACAGCACCATATTGTGTGGCAAATGGAGGCACATAGAATAATATTGTATCCTGGCTTATTGCCCTCATTCTGCTCCACCTCAAGTGCCCACACTATATTCTTTAGGATTCCCTGCAGCTAAATATTACATGGACACGGAAAAATTGTGAGAAGGGAGAGAGGGCTGTCTTCTTTCTTTTTCTGGTTTGGGCAAGGGAAGGATAATGAGGTGGGAGCTTTTGTCTCTGCCTCTTGTTACTGCCTTCATGTTAGATCCCTCTTCCAGCATTGACCCATGTATATGTCCACTTAGGTTACAATATCAGTGATCGGGACTATGAACATCCTTGCCCAAGAGCATACTTCAGTTTGATCCTCAACAGATTTTTTTTTAAAAAAATTGACTGCTTCTTAAAGCGATTCTACTGCAATAATATACAGTGCACAACATATTTGTAGGACTTTAATGAGTCCTAAATTTTATGTAGCATAGTGTGGATAAGTAGCCCATAAGGACACTTTTAGGTGTATCGTCACCTTCTATTGGATAGCTCTTTTATTAGTGTGCTGTCATAGGAGGCCGTATCCCACTCTAATTCTATTTATTCTGTGGCCACTGTAGCATTTAATTAACTCACAAGGGAGCTGTAACGGTTAGTTAGTGTTTGCTCCATAGTACTGAAAGTGTTAGATAAGTGCTACATTTTATTATTTAGTCATCAAGCAATAAAATTTCAGACCAAAGGAAATCTCTGAAAAAGCACATTTTCATGTCAGCTTAGTACTATGCCCCAAAGACTACTCTTGTGTTTGTGTGTTTTCTGTTTGCATATTAAGTTAGTTACAGTAGACAAGGAGAAAAAGTAGAGGTTTTAAGGAGCCACAGTAAAATCTAGTACAATTATAGAATGTAAAAGCTTGGTAATCATTAAGGATGGCATCATTAGAAACTGTCTTGACATTTTGATTTGTGGACCTAATGGGACTTCTTTTCCAGACATTGCTGTACATTACTGCCCAGTAATTTTGGTTTCCTGATTTGATAGCTATTGTGTTTTCAATAGCAATGACAGTGGAGTTGATTGTCTTCAATGTTTGTAGCAGACTAATTGAAACCTATGGAAGATCCAAGGTCTCATTATTTAGTTGTGGCAAACATTTAGCCAGATTTATAAAGAGGTAAAAGTCACTCTTGCACTTTTTAAATGATGTATTTGACTGGTTCTAAACAGAATGATGAGTAGTACCAGGTAGCAATCATCCTTACGTTTATTTCTAGGCGCTAGACAGAGAAGGATGGTCCATTTTATTGCTGGGGTGGTGGGGGTGGTTGAAATAGTAAAACCATTTCCCCCTGTTCTCCCCCCCCCCCAACCCATGTTGCTGTTATGAAAAAAACCCTCATTTATGAAATGGGAAGGGTAGGAGGGGGAATAACCAGCAAAAATGGGAAAAATGGTTTTCCTCCTTCAGCTTCCCTTTCCTTCTCTGTCTAGGCTCCTTTTGGAGACCATCCAGATAATGGAACCGTACCCAGTATTTTTAGTAAAAATTTGCAGATAAAGATTTGAGGGCCTGGGTGGGAAAATAGGCAAAAAAATAATCTCTGTGCCCCCCCCCCCCAAGAGCTTTGAGAATTTTCTGGAGAAAATGGAAAAATATATGGATTATAGAATATTTTCTTTAGGAATTATGTATAAAATGTTCAAGATGTTCAACAATGTTAATAGTTTCTTCTATTTTTTGCCTATTCCTCCTGAACTGGCAAAACAAATGAGATCCCTCATAATTCAAGACTATGTAGCATGTTTATAAGGAAAGATAAAAAGTTAAAAATTAAATTCAATTATTGATTAAATAAGCCATTTTATGTTGCTTTAATAAACAGCCAAGTTTTGACTGGATACCGAAATGATCCTAGTCAGCTGCAGAGATGACCCTCTCTTATATCCTCCCACGATACATTTCCTGATGGACTGTAGGATGCTCTTTCCCTCAACTTTGATCATGTTGATGGAGAAAAATGGCATGGTTTGCTGAAAGGCTGAGAAGGAAATGGACGTGGATAGAAAGGGAAGTCATGCTCAAACAAAAGATGTGAGGATTTTCTTCAAACATTTTCAAACTCTTATTTTGTGATTATTAGCCCTACTATCACATTAATCTAAGGGCCCTTCCACACAGCACAAAAGAAATGAGAGAGAATGGGTTTATAAAGGGGGGGCGGCGGCTTGATGACATTACAGGTAAATCTGTGCTGAATGGCATTACATTGTCATTACAGCCAAAACATGAGATAAAGAAGTCCTCTTTTAACCCGGATCTGGCTGATAAACGTGTATTTCTGCATGACTGTCTTTCCCTGCAGTCATGCAAAATGTGAAATTTCCATCTCTCCCCCCTGTCCTGTGGAGACTGCAGGTACGTTTTAAAGAGTCCTGAAGCAGCTCATCATTTGTTTGGGCTGTCACGGAGACACAGCAGATTTCCAGCTGGCTGAAACAGAGCAGGAAGAAGAGCCATTGGAGCTCTTTGAAAATCTTTATTTTAAAGTTTCTAAACTAAAACAGAGTATAAAAACACAATTGGGGAAAGATAAATCCAGGGGAAGTTTTTGTTACAAAAAATCCCTCCATTATGCACTGATTCTCATATGCGCACAGGGGAATCTCTTCATATTTTATATTAAGGTATTCGCATGTGCGCATATGAGGATCAATGTATAACGAAGTTTTTTTAAAAAAAACTTCTGGCAGATGTCCTGCATTAGCCCTCTATTTTATTCCAAGACAAAATAAGGGCTGTGTGGATGGTGGGGGAAGGCAGTCTAGGACATGCAAGTCTGTGGGGACTTGCAGGCAGGTCCCGGGTTTGTTTATCCCTCTTTGAAAAACTGCATTTTGGTGCTGCCTGGAAGCGCCCTCAAATACGTAACACTACCAGATCCCATTTGATCTTGGACATTAATCAGGGTCAGCTCTGGGTAGTACTTGGATTGGAGGCTGCAAATGGGTACCAGGTACTGAAGACTATATTTCAGAGGAGCAAACTGGTATTGCCACCTATAAGTATTTCTTGCTTAAGAAACTCCTAGGAATTGCATGGGGCCATCATAAATCAATAGGTGACTTGTAAGCTTGTAGACACACACATTAGGACCATAATATAAATGCTATATCATGGAGCTATTTTTAAGCTTATCTAGCTTTCTTGAAGCACTTCATTTTTTAGCATTTAAATCCTAACTGCTTGAAATTGCTTAATAGTTTTAAAAAAAAATGTTTTGAAACTTTTCTGAAGACTTTCTATAGCAAATCTGGACTGAAGAGAAAAGACATATGTTATGTTCTGCTATCTCTTATTTAAATATGTTATTTAAAGCGCCATATTTTTCTCTCTTTCTCTGCTTAGCAGTACTATTTTGATGTTACACAGCAGACTGTTACACAGCAGACTTGAAATCATATCAGTAAATATATACGTCCATGGTAAAGATTGTAGAGATAAGACAACCCAAGACAACCCTTTCCCATTAAAACCTTCTAGAAAGAGCATAAAAGGGCATTCTATCACCATTAAACCCATTGCTGTCAATTATCATGCAGGCAAGTGGATGCTGGGAGTTGAAGCCCCCAAAATAACATCTCCAAGCTCTGTTTAATAGTTTTGTGAGTTGCTCCTGAGATCTACAGTATAATGGGAATAAACTGATGAGAAGGGCCCATTGTTGAAAACAGGCTAGACAGTAACTTTTGACTGTTGAGTATTGAATGTGCCATGCAGTCATGTTGGCCACATGACTTTGGAGGTGTCTACAAACAACGCCGGCTCTTCAGCTTAGAAATGGAGATGAGCACCGACTCCCAGAATCGGACAAGACTAAACTTAATGTCAGGGGAAAACCTTTACATTTACTTTTCATGTAACCAAAGCTGGGGACTTCATATAACTAAACTTGAAAATATCTATTCAGTGTAGAGTATTTGATGTTTCTAATAGGTTTGCAGAAATGTGTGTTGTATTGGCTTGAGCTGGTTTAATTAACCTGATGAAGACAGAACGGAGACTGTATCTGTTTCAGTAAATAAATTCTTTTGAAGAAATTTAATTAGACAAAACCTGGAACAATTGATTGGAAAAGAAAAACTTAGTAAACTTTAAAGTGTCCATACCACAAATCTCCAAAGATGTTTTGTTTTGCATAATGGCTCCCTTTTAAATGTAGTTTATGTGCGTACCTTCAAATTAAATGTCAACTTTTGGTGACCCCATACATTTCAGAAGTGCCATGTATATATTGGTAGGTCATGAGGGACGTTAGAAGATCTGCTTGCTGCGATACCAGTGGTGCCCATTTGTCAAGATTCTTTTATAGTCTTTTAAACATCTTCAACCATAAAACATATCAGGGTGAAAAATAGGGAAGCAAATTGCATTACAGCCGAAAGATTGGGCTGTCAGCAAATCCTGGAGTAGATTTCTATAGGCGACACTGTAGTCCTAAGCGAATGTTGCAGCATGTCCTCCTTAAATGATTGTGCACTTAATGTATGATAAAACAAAAAATGGGAGGGGAATAAGTACACATGACTGGACACATATATAAAAAACCACCCATCATAAGTTGAAAATGCTACATTTTTGCACTACATCATACAGATTTATCCTGCTGGTTTGGGTATTCACCATAGATTTCTCAAATGCTTTTGACAAAGTCCCTATATTGGTCACTGTTCCTTGCTGGTGCTCACTGTTGATGTATGTCCTTCCTCAATTTCAAAGATTCCTGAGTAGGCCTCTGCAATGAGATTAATTGGGAGTTACGCCATAGAGGCAATAATTACAATGTACCAATACTGTAGAATCAATGCTATCTGACATCACTTTAACTGGTTCACATTTGGAATCTTGGGATTTGTAATTTGATGAGGCACCAGCACCTATTGGCAGAGAAAGCTAGAGATTTTGTAAAAATACAAGTCACTGATTTTGTTTTGTTTTTTGAGACATGACAATTGACTCAAAATGATTATAGCTTTGAGTTATGACAGTTAAAGTGGTGTCAAATTGTATTAATTTTTCAGTGTAGATACACTCTTAATTGGACTGTACCAATGTTTTAAAGGCCAATAGCCTTTTCCATTAATATACACATGCAATTTTACTTTTCACATCTTGATCTGTTTCCTTGGCACTGTAGAACTTGCCTCTGAATCTGAGAGCAGGTTCCACTGAGAAAGCATTGTTGGGATCCAGTCATATGAAAGCTGTCTCTGCAGTGGTTTATGTGCATTTAAAAGTTGAGTGATAAAAAAGAATTGGTGCATCAGTATTATGTGTTATTAATCCTCTGCCATATTGTAAAACTGGATATGTTTTGATTCTTCACAGAAAAGGCAATGAATTGTTTATATATTTTTAAAATGTTTAGTTAATTGAAACTCTCCACATTTCCCTGTCTCACTGTTCTATAGGGTAGTCCTCCATCTGTTGAACTAATAATGTGCAAATGAGTGTATGCTTTGGGCTCATTAAAACTTCCTACACATCAAGATCAAACCAGCTTCTCTTTAAATCTTCCCAAAACACTGCTTAAAGGTGTCAAAATTTTCCCAGTTTCTATAGCATCATCATCTGATTTACCATCAGAACTCTCCATCTGATTTTTCTTGCACTTGAGCAGATCCAAAGGCACAAATGGTTCCTCTCAGTTTATGTCTAGTGTGCTCATGGATCTTGTGTTTTGGGCCAAATGGGATATATTGGTGCCAGCCTCAACTCTTTTTTAGAGTCTTAAAAGATTAAACCAGGTAGGGCTGAATAAATCCTCTAAAAGATGAATGTAAAAAAAAATTCAGTAGGATTACAGTGGCTTCAGGCCATCTGCTTTGTGTTTCTTGTTTTGAACAGGAATTAATTAAAATTATTCTTGTGTGGCCTTTCTTTTCTCTCTGTGTGTATAAAAGTGTGTATGCAAAATATGAAGTCTCAGTGGAGCCTTGTGTTTTGCTTGGCTTTGCAAGAGCCCAGTTCAGTGTTCTCAAAGGCGATATTAGTTTTCTTTCGGCAAGCTAGATGTCGCATGTCTGAGTCTGACCTGGGATGGAGGAAGTAGTGTGACTATACTTTAGAAACAGGTTTTGTTCTGGCCAAAACCTACAACAGGTTTCATCACCACTGTCTTCAGTTGAAAGGATTTAGGTTTCCCAGCTGGAAAACAATTTGGAGTGCTGTCACCCATAAAAGTATAGTGTTGACTTCAACCTTTGATTATTCAGCTCATGGAAGTCCCACTCACCATTATCAGTGGTGGTAAGTTTCCTTGCGGTGGAGTCCAAAACAATAAGGTAGACCGAAAGTCAACAGTCACAGAGTTAAAAAAAAAAGTTAAGGGAGCTTCATTTTTGAACTTTTATAGAGTCAAAGATTGGGAAGTAGCAAAAGAGGACTAGGTAGAGCAGGCATAGGATCCCTTCAAGTTTTCAGATGAATTGAGCTTTTACTCCTTGAAACTAATGTGGATGAACTTGAACATTTCAGAGACTTTTCCTAGCACTGATCACAAGAGAGAGCAATAAACAGCTTTATGGTGCAGTGCTTACACTTGCGTGTATGTCATTTGAAATATTCATAACTGAAGTGGTTACTAGTGGGCTAGAAGGTATCCTCTGATTTTTGTCAGGGAGGAAATATACTTCAAAAACATGGACCCAATTTGAAATCACTATCTCTGCAAGCACAAACTGCCCATGAATGAAACTCTTATCACTTGAAAGAGTGAGGCGTAGAGTTTCAAATGATTATTGCTAAATGCCAGCATACAACCAGGCTCTCGCCTCAATCATTCTCATAGATTCTTAATTCATTTCTGAATTTGCTCACCCTTAAATGTATTTAACACACTGGCCCCTGGTGGCACAGTGTGTTAAAGTGCTGAGCTGCTGAACTTGCGGACCAAAAGGTCTCAGGTTCAAATCCCAGGAGCGGAATGAGCGCCCACTGTTAGCCCCAGCTCCTGCCAACCTAGCAGTTCGAAAACATGCAAATGTGAGTAGATCAATAGGCAGGAAGGTAACGGCGCTCCGTGCAGTCATGCTGGCCACATGACCTTGGAGGTGTCTATGGACAACGCCACCTCTTTGGCTTAGAAATGGAGATGAGCACCAACCCCCAGAGTCAGACATGACTGGACTTAATGTCAGGGGAAACCTTTACCTTTATAAATGTATGCTATATGCTTGTTAAGTACCGTTGCTCATAAAGGGATAATACTATTTAAGAAGCCATTGAACATGTTACATATATGATATTTATAACTAACTTGCACTTTCTACTTTTACTAAATGCCACTCATTTTAATAAGATATAAAATTGTGGCTCATCCTCTGTATAATAACATGTGAAACTATGTGAATGCTGTTAGCAGTAGCTACTTGTCATGATAGCTGTTTATTACCTGTAGTGTCAAACAAAGTATGCCTCTGCATACAGTTCATTTTAGTTATTGTTGAGGAACATGACACTTATATCTTGCTTCTGGGCTCTCATAGAAATACCTGGTTTGCCATGATGGGGATTGAATGCCTTACTATATAGGTCTTAGCTGTGATCCAGCAGAGCTCTTTATCATAATGACAGATTTATTCTATTCTATAATGCCCGTTTTATGTAACTGTCTAGAATTAGAGATCAGCGGTTTACAGGGTGGGGCATCCCAATCTTCTGGATTAGGGAATTTATAGCATTCAGTTACAATTATTAAACAGCAATAGCAACACTATTCAGGAAAACTGTCTTTTTTGTCTTTTTGTTCATCTTTGAGGCTTATGCTTTAATTTTATTTATGGTAGTTGTTGTGGGAGGATCAAACAGGCTGTTTTATTCACTCAGATAATAGAACGATGCCATTTTAACAGCTATTTATTTCAACAGTGTTCGTATATCCCTCCCTGTGAAAGAGAAAATGAGAAGAACTCTGACATTGTAACCCACTGGCAGGATTACTGGGAGGATGAAGTTGGCTCTCAGCCTTTTACGTGCTACTTCAATCAACACCTCAGGTAAGCTGCCTTTGTGTCACTGAGCATACGTCCCTTCAGTTTTCTATTCTGTGTAGTGGTGGAACGAAGTAATAATTGGGTTCTTAGGAAGTTGCTTTGCTGGGATATTACAAAGTGTCTGGATTTCCCTAATGGGAACTAAATAAATAATTGAATGGATTTAGGTTTTTTTGTTCATTAGATTGGCTTTTAGCCTTGAGGCACAGGCCCTTTCAGTTCATCATTGTCAAATTCCTCTTTCAAAATGATATTTTTTAAAGTACAAGTGCAAGAAGAGGTATATTTTTTCCTGTCATTGAGGGTTTAGTCTAGTGGCCTATCTAAGATGGCAGAGTTGGTCCAGGTATTGATCTACTTTGAAAGGCTAGAGTAAGTAAGGAGCTGATAAAAGGTGCTCTTATCCAATACCATTTTCTGAGTTGGTAGACTCAGATTCAGGTGGCCTATGAGCCTACAAAAATTAATTACTGTATATACTCGAGTATAAGCCTAGTTTTTCAGCCCTTTTTTAAGACTTATAAGACTTTTTTAAGACCTCGGCTTATACTCGGGTGAGGGTCCTGGTTGGCTTATATTTGGGTGAGCTTATACTCGAGAATATATGGTACATTTATTATTTTTCTCTATTATTGTTGGTATTATTACATTTATTATTTTTCTCTATTATTAGTGCTACTATTACATTTATTTTACTCTATTTTTATTATTATTATTAATACATTTATTATTTCACTCTGATCTTCTTATTATTATTATTGCAATTATTATGTTCCTCTATTTATTATTACATGTATTATTTTCTTTTATTTATTATTATTATTATTATTATTACATGTATTATTTTACTCTATTATTAAAAGGATACATAAGCACATTTACATTGAAGAAGATGAGAATAATGAATTGATCAGAGTTGGATAGTCTTATCTTAAATTTGAACTTTATGTAAATATTCAAAAACATTTAACCTACTGATGCCTCAATTAATGTAATTTTATTGGTCTCTATTTTTATTTCTGAAATTTACCACCCTTGGCTTATACTGGAGTCAATGTTTTCCCAGTTTTTTGTGGTAAAATTAGGTACCTCGGCTTATATTCGGGCCAGCTTATACTTGAGTATATACGATAACTAAAAAGGCAGAACCTCATGAATTACTAGAGTTGTTTGGAGCTCACAAAATCTGCTGAATGTCTGTCAGTGTCAAAATACAGCTGTCCTTTGGTATCTACTGGTGTCAAGTTCCAGGACTTCTCATAGACTCTAAAATCTGTGGATGTTCAACTCCCATCATATACAGCGGCATAGTAAAATGGTGCCCCTTAAATAAAAGGGCAAAATCAAGGTTTACTTTTTGCAGTTTTCTTTTGAATATTTTCAATCAATGAATGGCTGAATCCATGGATACAGAAACCATGGATACAGAGAACCGACTGTACAGCACATCAGTGTTTGACCATGACATGGGGCTCCCAAAATTCCCAGCCAGCATTGCTAGTGTCCATGTTGATTGAAAGATTCCTGGAGTTGTAATAATAATAGACAACATATTCAAGTTCAGGATACAACACTTTTTTCTCTCTCTGTTGATTTGTCTTTGCCTCTTTCTCCAAGAGGAAAAAATGAGTTTTGGCATGTTGAGAGATTCACTCCATTGACCAAAAAGAAAAGCATGATGCTTAAAGGATAAGTTGTAATCGGGTTGCAAATCTGTAATTGTAGCAGTAGTGAATGACTGAGGATGGTATACTTTTTATCATGTTTTTATCATGTTTTAATTGTTTTGTTTTTATAGTATATTTGTTGCTGGTCCTCGTGGCAGAATGTAAGCCGCTCTGAGTCCCCTCGGGGAGAAGGGAGGGGTATAAATGCATGTAATAAATAAATAAGTCCTGGAGTAAACATCTCACATCTGGGTGTTATGCGAACTCACAGCACCAATCATCATGGCTTCCTCCATCAGCAGTACTGCAGTCGACTGGCCTCTAGATGCTTGTATTTCATATAAGGGAACATTTTATTGGCAAATACAAACTTGGTACTTTAGTGTTTTTGCCTTTAGCTAGTGTTTCCTTTTCCAATCATGCAGCAGTATATGAAAATAAGAGAGAAGGGTGTTTATCACTAAAAGTACATTAGCACAGTTGAGTGGATGCCCATACAAAAACCTGCACAGTATAACTGACTGCTTTTTCCATTGGAGGCAGCAATGAGGTTTGCGGGGTTTAGTATGTAGGCAGTGCCAGCCTGTTATTAACCAGACATGTTGGTGAACAGAGGGGAACAGAACCATAGAGACTGCAGGAAGTGTCCTTTCTATTTTGACTATAAATTGTGCAGGGCTTCCAATGGTATTCAACTGGCCTCTGGTAGTTCTGTTGTTGTTCTGTGCCTTCGGTAAAATTCTGATTTATGGCAACTGTATCACAGGATTTTCTTGGCAAGATGTATTCAGAGAAAATTTGCCATTGCCTTCCTTTACGCTGAGAGCATTTGACTTTTCCAAGATTGCCCAGTAGGTTTCTGTGGTTGAGAAAGTGTCCAAACCCTGCTCTCCAAGTGCCCTAATCCAACATGCAAACCATTAAACCATGCAAGCTCTATTCTTTTACCTTTACTATATCTGAAGTATGTGGAGGGAAAATTCCACTTTCAAATGTATAAAATATGGATATGCCATACTTCATTGTTATACTGCTGGTTGAGATCTATGAGTAATGGCATACACCTGCTTGAAGGAATATGAAGGCCTTGCCAGGAGAAGAACCCTACTATTCATAAAGATGGCAGGTTGTGCTTCTAGTCCAGTGGTTCTCAACCTGGGGTCCCCAGATGTTTTTGGCCTACAACTCCCAGAAATCCCAGCCAGTTTGCCAGCTGTTAGGATTTCTGAGAGTTGAAGGCCAAAAACATCTGGGGACCCCAGGTTGAGAACTACTGTTCTAGTCCTTATGGGTGGGGGGAAACTGTCAATTTCACCTCTTTCTATAATTTGTCTTCAACAAAATTCTCCATAATTCACATTGACCAAATTGAGTATGTACAGTGTTCTCAAGATAGAGGATGCAGCAACAACAACTCAGTGGCAACAGAACTTATTAAATACCAAGGTGATGAAATGCTAAAGGATTCAAACTCAGACTTTTAAGTGCCAAGTGCTCAAAACCTTGGGCTTAGTCTGATGAACCTGCCAGTTTTGGTTTCTCCAATACATGTCCTTAGCATGGAAGGACCATGTTGTAATCACCTGCTGGATATTTAATGGAGAGAACAATTGGGAAAAATGGTAGGTTTCTAATTCAGTAAGTTAGAAATTTAGGATGATCCATTGAAGGTGTGAATAATTACAAATGGGGCATTTCTTGCCCCACAATACCCTTTGTCCTAAACCGTCAGTCCTGGTGCAACTGGAAGTGATATAATGTCCATTTGGCTGTTGACCAAAATGCAACCAACTGTCAAGATAATTCTTTCTTGTGGTATGGAGGCCAAAATGTGATTTTTTAATATTGAAGTTCTGGGAGCTTTAAGGTTTCCAGACTAAGCAAACTGGGGGCTACAAGGTGGGTTCTCACGAATCTGAGGCTCCTAACCTGCCCTGTCCTCACCCCAGGATACTGGATTTAACATGACTGCTGCATTAATATAATTGATATTGAACAGGTGTGGCCCCTTTATGTTCAAGTAAGTTTCCTGTTGAGGAGTGAAATTCTGTTTGTTCAAGGGAAACAATTGGGCAGGTGCTGCCTTTGCCATTTTAGAAAACTGTTCCTCAGGTGATTAACACTGTCATTTAGGAACATTGTGCTAAAATAAGCCCAGTGTTTGCTTTCCATTGTGACTTGGCAGCTGTATCATTTTTTGAGTGATGTTTTCCTGTATCCTGTGCCAGGATAAAGTGCTGTACACAAATGTTTGTGTAGGGTTTGGCAGATGAAAGCATCTGACAGATAATGAGCAGCAATGGAGCACTAGGTTGCACCCTGAGGTCATCCATCATGGAATAATTATCTGCTGGTGTAGCAGACCTTTTCTAAGTAGACAGCTCTCTTTTACAGTATAGAGCATCTGTTAGCTTTGCTTATGTGGTCTTGGTGTCTGTCTATTCTCTAGTATGACAAACAATGGATAAATCCAAATTGAAATAGAGATCTCATAGTATGGGGAAAAATCATGTTATGCAGGACAGTTACTCTGCTTTGGATATGCTTCTTAGTTGATGCATGCAAGATTGTCTGCATAATTCAGCATTTTATTCCTGTCTGTTACAGGCCATTCATTCTTTGGTTACGCAGAATGTCTTCTAGCAGAATCTGTATTTCTTTCTTTGAGAAGATTGCACCTGCATTAGGAGCCTATGTATGCTGAAAAAATTACACAGCTTATAAGAAGTCCCTTTTTAGCTCTGAAGTTCACAGAACCTTTCTTTTACTCCTAACTAGAGCGGACTCACTCAGAATGGGATTTACCTACTTGTTGACTTATGGTTCAACAATGGATGATAAGTCACCAGGCTTGTGGTCTATGCATTTGCATGTTGCATGTATTAAAGCAAAATGTACCTTACCTTTATCTTTACCTACACAAATTCTGAACAGAACAGGTATAGGCAAACTTGGGCCCTCCAGGTATTTTGGACTGCAACTCCCACAATTCCTAACAGCCAAAACACCTGGAGGGCCCAAGTTTGCCCATACCTGGTACAGAAGACTCATTGTTTTTAAAGCAGTGTTGCTTTTGTAGTTCCAATAATCTCACACGCTGGTATTCTTTGTTTTTAGTTGTTTTCAAGGATATTGGGCTAGATTTCCAAAACAACTGGATAATGTCATTCACATTGTAGTTTTTTCTCTTATATCCTTAATGAAATAATGTGCAGTGATTCTGGCTTTTCTGTTCAGGTAAATTGAAATAGCAAGTGAAATGAAGCAGGTTTCTTATTGTGATGATCATCTGATGGTCATTGGGCTGATCGTCAAATGACATAGAAGTTTCTTACTGACAAGCTTTTCCAAACCCAAGGACCCTCCAGATGTGCTGTACTGCAGTTACCATCATTCCACCTTGCACAGCTATTGGCCAATGTAGTTGGGAATGATAGGGACATCAGTCCAGCACATAATGGGAGTTGGTAGGCTTTGAATGTCTTTGCAGACAATATATTGCAGAAAGTATATTGAAAGTCTATTGACTTTTAAAAAGATGCCAGTTGCCTCCTTTTCATAAGTGGCTTTTATTTCTCTAACTCTTCTTCCCCTACTTCACTTACCTCCCTGTGATTTTGTTTCTATTCCTCTTGCAGGCCAGATGATGTACTGTTACGGCGCACTCATGACGAATCTGTCCTTTTGCACTGCTTCCTTTGGCCAATGGTGACGTTCCTGGTTGGTGTCCTCATTGTGGTTCTGACTATCTGTGCAAAGAGCTTGGCGGTCAAAGCAGAAGCCATCAAGAAGAGGAAGCACTCCTGAACAGAGTCCCTTGAAGGGAGAAGTGGAGGGATTTTTCCGGAGTCGGGAGTGCCAAATGCAATTGGCAGGCACTTCGGTGGTGCTTCCTAGCAATGCTCATTCCCAGTGTATTGCCAGCCGTTGGTTTGCTGATGCCTGAAGAGTAATCGTAGGTGACCACGCTGTGAAATGTTAACTAGCTGCTTCTGCCACTATGAAAGCCAACATGTCTGTTCCACCAAATGATCCTAAGCTGCAACAAACTGGCTATACCGCATCAATGAAATAACCTGAAAGATGGCGCCTCACTCCAGGTCTCCAGATAGACTGAAGGACAGTTTGTGAAAACCCAAAGTATGGTTGACTACTTCATCTTAGCAAAACTCTTTCTTACCATTTATTATTTAGTACTGAATATTTATTATTTCCTTTCTCATAGATTGTATTTCTGAAATAATTAAAAAGGTGGTTGATTTTTAATTCTCTGTGTGTTCCCCTTTTGTGAGTGTGATTTTCTTTTCAAGTCAAGGGCAAATTATATTATGCCAGCCTGATTGCGCTCAAGAGCAGTGTGTTGGAAATCAACTTTGAAGTCCAGGTGTATGTGAAAATCATGATATTTGATTCCCATTCTTCCTTCTCATTTTGTGTTCTGCCAAAGCGAAGACCTCATCTGTTGCCATTGGCAGTTCAATCACTTTGGTAGAGAACATACATAAAAATCTATAATTTTTTATTATGGAAGAAAGCCAAGGTTATTGACATAGTGATATTTAATTCTTCACATTGCTAACTGACACATCTAATCCATGAATAATAATATTCTGCCAAGGTTCCACAATATCATAAACCAAATACTTCCCCCCTTTTCCTCCATCACTGTCCACTTCAAAAGAACCTCAAAGTTTCTAAATACTGTAGTGACCTGAAAGATCTAAAATTGTCCCTAACTCTATATCTTGGCAATCTAATAGATATAGTACATAGGACAGAAGGGAGACAGAAAGTAGAGGAAAGTGGGCACTGGAGGAATTTACTTTTATGAAAAAGATTAGAAGTTCCAGAATGTTGTGGGGACAACCAAGAGCAACTGCACGGTGAGTGCGAGCTATAAGATCCATGTGGGCAGTATGTAAGAAGTCTACCAGATTACTCCAGTTACTCCAGATTATTTCTGGAGCAGATTTTATATGTGTCCAAATATCTCTTTGCTGAATGCAATTCATACCCTCCAAGTGTCCCAGTTTGAGAATTATAGTGTCAGTTCACTATCTGCTATCCCACCTCCTTGGCTACTTTTAAAATAATCAAGTTTATTTTCCCTCTTCTAACTTTTTTCTTTATTCTCATTTTACTTTAATTACCATATATACTCAAGTATAAGCCGAGTTTTTCAGCCCCTTTTAGGGCTGAGAAAGCCCCCTTCATCTTATACTCGAGTGAGGATCCTGGTCAGCTTATATTCGGGTCAGCTTATACTCAAATATATAGGTAATCAGAGTTGGACATTTTATCTTATTAAAGTCTTATTATTATCTTAAATTACAGTGTTATGTAAGTATTCAAAACCATTTAATCTACTCATGCCTCAATTAATGTAATTTTATTGGCATCTATTTATATTTTTATTTTTGAAATTTACCAGTAGCTGCTGCATTTCCCACCCTCGGTTTATATTCGAGTCAATAAATGTTTCCAGTTTTTCGTGGTAAAATTAGGTGCCTTGGCTTATATTCGAGTCATCTTATACTTGAGTATATACGGTACTAAAAATGATTTCAAAGAACAAAAGCCAGCAAGGTGGAGTGGAGAGGATAGAGTAACTCTCAATAAATTAATTTGGCTTTTCCCCCTAGGCTTCCCTAAAAATCAGCACATACATTTTTCAGTGTAAAATAGTTATTCCCCTCTAACAACTTTTGCCCTCTTCATCTGAGCAAACTCTTTTGACCACAGTCTCGGGTTGACAGAGTGAAAAGCGGAGGGAGCTTCTCTACATGTAATGGTTGTGTAGAAGAGGAAAATTCCCTTTTACATATAAAAGATAGAGAAGCCTTCTCCTGTTTTCAGTCTGATGTTACCTAGCTGCACACACATCTGGTTTTCATCTGTGATATATTGGAATTGAAAGAAAATTGAAAGAAAAGTATGAACAATACAATATGATAGCTATACATTACAGAACAATACAATATGATAGCTATACAGATGGGCAATATCCAGACTAGTTTTCTACCCCAAAATCCTTCCAGCATTGCAGGTCTTGCCAGTGATGATGCCAAAAACTGGAAGAAAAATCAAGAAGGAGAAATGTGAAAAGGCATCAGTTAAATAATATAGGTAAACAATTCAAGGAAGAGGCTCAGAGGAGAGCAATGCAAGGAAGAGGCTTAGAAGAGAGACATATCACATTTTATTTTTTAATTTTGGGGGTCCAGAAAGAAGAAGTTGGGGGGGGGGGTAGATGTCAGTGGGATGCAAAAACAGCCTCATTTTGGTAATTTCTGATTGGGAAGCAGGCAGTCTTCCATTGAGATGTGGAGAAGATGGCAAATTAATGGCTCGGTTGAAAAGTACGACTTAAAAAGTACCACAGAAAAACTAGTATCCCTTGGAAATCACAGTGTGGATGCATTGATTAACTAAATGCATCTATTTTTTTCTCTCCCCAGACAGCTATGCTATGCTGTTATCAAGGCCTGGGATCCATATGGTGCCTTCTGTTACCTTGGTAACAAGCCTAACATTTGAGGACTTTGTATTGTTAAATTCAGCAGAATAGAGAAAATTGCCACCTTTTGGCTATTTTACTATTTGACTGAAATCGTGATAAACCACATTGTCTCTTTCTCCCTGTGATGACCTGGGGACACAGCTCCTTTTGGATGAAAATGCTTGTGATGCTCCAAAGCAACTTCTTTCTCTGTCTGTCTCTCAATCCATCTCTCTTGCTCCTGTCAAACTGCTGGGAAAGCAATGACAAAATTACCAAGTCTTATTTATTGTACCCCCGCTCTGGTGATAGAAGTCAGCTACCTCTGTGGCATCTCAAAGACTAAAATGTTTTATTTGGTATGAAGGCTTGATCCCCACCTTACCAGATGCTTCTAATGTGATGGGCTGTTGTTTCCAAACATACGTGCCAAATAAAAGTTCTCCATAACCTCCAATCTTTTACAGATGGAAACTAGAACACATACCCAAGCAACATCAGGGTGTGATTTATATTGCAAAATTTGCTCCTTATGAAGAACAGATAGGGCAGGAAAGGCTGCAGCAGTTTGCTTTTGACTGTGTTTAGTAGGAAGGACAAGGATCTGGCTCTTCCTATTCTCTCTCCACCTGTTGCATTAAAACTATTTTTGCACTTTGAAGTCAATTTACATTAATATAACCAACCTGACAGAAATCAAGAAACAGCTTCCTAAGATCCTAAGATCCACAGAGATAATCTCAGGAGCACTTCAGCAAGCAAAAGTCCAAAAGTGGCAGGCTAAACCCCAGAACTTCAATCCATGGCTGATACCAGAAGAGAAACTCCCCCCTCCTCCCCCCCCCCCCCCCCCCCCCGGACACACAGAAGACTGGGATACTTGAAAAATGCTGAACAGACTGCGCTCTGGCACCACAAGATGCAGAGCTAATCTTAGGAAATGGGGCTACAAAGTGGAGTTTACAACATGCGAGTGTAGAGAAGAGCAAATCACAGGCCACTTACTACCATGCAACCTGAGCCCTGCCAGTGGAGGACTTCACAATGACACCGGAGGCACTCCAAGTGGCCAGCTTCTGGTCAAAGGACACTTAGTATGATGCCAAGTTTTTAACTTTGTGTTATAACTGTATCCTCAATTTGCTTCTGACACAATAAATAAATAAATAATTGACATAAGAAGAAAATGGGAGAAGATGAGCGAAACTGGACATCTTAAAGGTAGCTGAACAAGAGAGATCACCTCTTTTAGAACAGATATTGTCCTCTAACTTGGAATTTGTCACTTGTGCAGTTCAGTGGAGGTAATTCAGGTCTAGGAAAGTCAATATTCTTTGTACTTTGTAATGAGAAGTAGTGATTGGCATAAGAAAAAAAAAGGGGGGGGGGGCTAATGCACTTTGCTGAGCACAAGCAAACAAAATGTCCAGTGCCAGTCAATGTGGCTATACTATAAATCCCAGAAAGTGTGCTTTCAAATTTCTCCTCCTACACACTCCTGCAGTATTGGACCTGGAGGAGTGCATAGCATAAATCCAAAGTAGTGGTGACGGGACATTCTCAATTGGAGGGCCAAATTCAATTTTAGAAGAGATCTCTAGGGCTGTGTTTCATTTCATCTGAAAGGTCTTACTGCCAGTAAACAGCCTTAGGAGAGACATTTTAATTTTTAGAACTGGGGAAAAGTCTATGTAAAGGCTGAATGACCACCAAATTATTATGTGGCAGGGAAAGGAGTATAGCTAGCTAGGGGACTGGATTGACTCCAGATAATGTTCTCCATTCCTGGCCTAAATTGAGTTTTTTCTCATCACACTGCAGTGCAAGTACATTTATTTCCATACAATGCTGGCACACTGAACCACAACCTCTTTTCAGTTTATTTAAACATTGCCGGTTGCTGTATATATATATCTGTCTCTTTCTATATATTAGGTAAGATGAGATGGTCTATCAGGTAATGGGTATGAGATATCATTTAATGGGCATTAAAAAACCAATCCTAGGTTATATTGTATTTTTATGACCATTGGCTACACTTTGATTTTCTGATTCAGGCATTAAAATATATTGGACTAGCTGTGCCCGGCCACGCGTTGCTGTGGTGAAGTATGGTGGTATGGGAAATAAAGTACTGAGGAATTGGTGGTAGTTAAGGTAAAGGGTAAAGATTTTTCCCCTGACATTAAGTCCAGTCATGTCTGACTCTGGGGGTTGGTGCTCATCTCCATTTCTAAGCCGAAGAGCCGGTGTTGTCCGTAGATTCCTCCAAGGTCATGTGGCATGACTGCATGGAGTGCCGTTATCTTCCCGCTGGAGCAGTACCTATTCATCTACTCTCATTTGCATGTTTTCGAACTTCTGGGTTGGCAGAAGCTGGGGCTAACAGTGGGGGCTCTCTCTGCTCCCCCAATTCAAACCTGCGGCCTTTCGGTCCAGAAGTTCAGCAGCTCAGCGCTTTAACACACTGCGCCATCAGGGGATATTATTTTGTAAAGGTTGTGAATATACAATATTTCTGATTTTTTTGTCTGTTGGAGGCAAGTATGAATGCTGCAATTAGGGGAAATGATTAGGATGTAATGGCCTTGCATCTTTAAAGCCTAGCTGTTTCCTTCCTGAGTGATTTTTTTGTTGGGAGGTGTTAGCTGGCCCAGATTGTTTCCTGTCTGGAATTCCCTTGTTTTCAGAGTGGTGTTCTTTGCGATATTAATTAGATAATCTGTGGAAGAGGCCTAAGTGAAGCCTAAGTCTGCCTGTCCCCTGGGGTGAGTCGGTTGCTAGTAGACCAAGTGGGCAGAGCTTAGCCTTCTAACTGGCAGCAATTGGATAAAAAACAATTATTCCTCTCCCTCTAATTAGGACATTATTTTTCTTTTCTTTTTGTGGTATCAACCTAGAGCCGTGGATGATGGGTTGTGTTGTCAAATTTCAAAGTTGGGGGGTCTGTAGTTTTGTCCACTGCCCTGATGCCATCACTCTTTTATATATAAAGATTAGTTCCAGTTTTCTCAGATGTAGTGGTGAATGTGGGCTGTCAAGAAGTTCCTTTCTTCTCAGGGCCCTTCCACACAGCCATATAACCCAAAATATCAAGGCAGATAAATCTACAATATCTGCTTTGAACTGGTTTATCTGAGTCCATACTGCCATATGGATGTTATACAGCTGTGTAGAAGAGGTCCAAGACTTAGATTCCTATTGACAGGCATTGCTGAAAAAAATGGTTGATTATGTCATTAGAAAGTTGGGATGAGACATCTTTAAGGCATTTGGCCTGTCTAAATTCCTGTACAAAATGGTGTGCTCCGGACTTTTTCAGTTAACATTTGGTTGTGAAGTGACTTGTCCACCAGGTACTGCAGGTTTCTGAATGTTGGGAGGGATCTCTTGGTATTTTCTTCATGTCACAATATGCCTTTAAAGCAACCTGGAAAATTACTTTTTTGGACTACAGCTGCTAGGGTGCATCTACACTGAGGAATAAATGCAGCTTGACACCACTTTAATTGCCATGGTTCAATGTTATGGCAGTTTGTCATGGCTCAATGCTGTGGGTCAAATGCTATGGAAGTTTAATTGTCATGGCTCAGTGCTATGGCTTAAATGCTATGGAAGTTTAATAGTAATGCCTCAATGCTATGACTCAAATGCTATGGAAGTTTAATTGTTATGGATCAATGCTATGGCTCAAATGCTATGGCAGTTTAATTGTCATGGCTCAATGCTATGGCTCAAATGCGATGGCAGTTTAATTGTCATGGCTCAAATGCTATGGCAGTTTAAATGTCATGGCTCAATGTTATGGCTTAAATGCTATGGCAGTTTAATTGTCATGGCTCCATGCTATGGCTCAAATGCTATGGTAGTTTGGTGAGGAATCGGCACTCTGGCAAAGAAGAACAATGATTTACAAATTTTGCAACTTCATATTTTTACCTATATGTCCTTTAAATTACGAGGGTTGAATGTAAGGTCATGCCTCCACATTAGTTACTTGGGTTTGGATGGGAATATTTTAATAAATCAAACACAGAAATAATCCTTAGAATGTGCTCTTTAACTACCACTATTCACTTTTCCACATAATCTCCAGACAATTGCATACATTTCTGTCAATGATGAACAAGTTATCTGAAGCCGTCACAGAAGAAGTCCACACTCTGTTTCCACAACCAGTGTCTCACAGTACCCATCATGCACAGATCTTCCAATAACCAAGCAAAGCAATAATGTGACCCACACGTTTTTGTGAAATGCCAATTATGCTTGGAATTTCTTTCTGAGTGATACGACAATCGTCCTGAATCAATCTGTCAACCTTTTGCATGTGAAACTCAGTGGTTGCTGTCACAGGACTTCTAACTCTTTGTCATGAAAGTCAGATGTTCCCACCTCAACATCTTTAAAATTACTTGCTCAACAACGTACAGTACTCACATCCACACAATCACCATAAACAGCTTTCATTCTCTGATTAATATCCTTTGGGGTGACACCTGCTGTCAAGAATTCAATGACTGCATGTTGCTTAAGTTGCATTGACTGACCGTCTGCACAGGGTTTCACACTTTAACAACATAACCATTCAATGCTAAGGCTTCCCACCAAATGGAACTGTAGAGGAGACTCTACTGAACAAGCCAGTACCTGTCGCATACCAGTACTGCCATCTGTTGAGTAGTTACAAAGGTGGAGGCATTACTTTTAATTCAACCCTCGTATATTTTTATAAGCCCATCCTATGGTTCCTATCCTTGCAGATGGCTCGACCTAATTCAAAAGGGGAAAGATGTGAAATGAACAACTATGATCACTTTTGTCTTGTTACTGGCCCTACATATTGGAACACTTTGAAGAGAAAATCTGAAAAGTTTGCCTTGATGAGTGAGAAACATCACACTGTGCCTAAACAGTAGTGCTGCTGTTGGTGGTTTGTCAATTGCCCAGGCACTCCATTATTCTAGGTGAGCAATTTGATCATGGAAACATTTTCTTTCAAAGCCAAGCCTTTGGATTTCCTTACTATGCGGTGGCCTCATTTATTTACTCGAGCATATTTTGAAGGGTTCTTTTTGTTCAATATTTCTCAAACATATCCTGCTGTGAGTGTGCCTTATTTCAGGAACAGCCATCTCTCCTGATTTCCACTCCTGTTTTATTCAATATTTATATTGCCATTACTTTGAAGAGTTCTCCTCCAGCAAACTCTCAGATGTGCAGCTTTTATTAAAGGATATGGATTCTCTTTCATGTATTGCAATTAGATTTCTCTTTATTGAGATATCCAAATCCTGTTTGCTTTGTATTAGTGAATTTAATAAGCTCGACATACGAAATGATTTCAGGTACGTACACCTGAAGGTACACCTTTCCTAAAGCTCCGTTGTCTGTATCTTGGGTTTAGCTAAAAAAGGGGGAAGCCATTAATTAAAATAGTAATTGTACTGTGTCCCCAAAAGAGATAAATAGACCGTGTACAAAATAATTGTTTATATCAAATTGTTCAAGAATTAAACATCATCTTAAGAAATGAATAGTGAAAAAAAGAGTAGAAAGTCAGTTCTTAGGAATGGGAAATGCAAACAAACAAGTTTGTTAACCCTCCCCTATGTTATCCAAAAACATACATACATACATACACACACACACACGTGTGTGCGTGTGTATGTGTGTGTTTCTGTGTGTGTGTGTGTGAGAGACTGGGGTGACACTTTAAAATGTACCTACTCTTCTTAACAGGAGCACAGACAGGGTGTTAACTCTTCCCTATGCTATCCATGATGGCACAATGGGTTAAACCACTAAGAACTTGCTGACCAGAAGGTCGCCAGTTCGAATCCGCAGGACGGGGTGAGCTCCCATTGTTAGCCCAAGCTTCTGCCAATCTAGCAGTTTGAAAAAATGCAAATGTGAACAGATCAATAGGTACTGTTATGGTGGGAAGGTAACAGCACTCCATGCAGTCATGCTGGCCACATGACCTAGGAGGCATCTATGGACAACACCGGCTCTTTGGCTTAGAAATGGAGATGAGCACCAACCCCCAGAGTTGGACTTGAATAGGCATAATGTCAAGGGGAAACCTTTACCTTTACCTTTATGCTATCCAAGGCATGCGTGCATGTGTGTGTGTGTGTGTGTGTGTGTGTGTATTTATATCTATACTAGCTGTGCCCGGCCACGCGTTGCTGTGGCGAAGTCTGGTGGCATGGGAAATAAAGTATTGAGGAATTGGTGGTAGTTAAGGTCAAGGGTAAATGTTTTCCCCTGACGTTAAGTCCAGTCATGTCTGATTCTGGGGGTTGGTGCTCATCTCCATTTCTAAGCTGAAGAGCCGGCGTTGTCCGTAGACTCCTCCAAGGTCATGTGGCATGACTGCATGGAGCGGCGTTACCTTCCCGCCGGAGCAGTACCTATTGATGCACTCACATTTACATGTTTTTGAACTTCTGGGTTGGCAGAAGCTGCGGCTAACAGTGGGGGCTCTCTCTGCTCCCCCAATTCAAACCTGCGGCCTTTTGGTCCAGAAGTTCAGCAGCTCAGCGCTTTAACATGCTGCGCCATCAGGGGATATTATTTCCTAAAGGTTGTGAATATACAATATTTCTGATTGGTTTTTTTGTGTCTGTTGGAGGCAAGTATGAATGCTGCAATTAGGAAAAATGATTAGGATGTAATGGCCTTGCAGCTTTAAAGCCTGGCAGTTTCCTCTGAGTGATTTTTTTGTTGGGAGGTGTTAGCTGGCTCTGATTGTTTCCTGTCTGGAATTCCCTTGTTTTCAGAGTGGTGTTGTTTGCGATATTTTATATGCTTCTACTGTCTGTGGCCCTGAGAAAACAGAGGATTGGCCAGACTTTGATGATGTGAATACTTTGTTGGGAGGTGTTAGCTGGCCCTGATTGTTTTCTGTGTGGAATTCCCCTATTTTCAGAGTGTTGTTCTTTATTTAGTGTTCTGATTTTAGAGATTGTATTGTTCTGTTTTATTATACCACATTAATTTTTATATATTCTGATTTTAGTGTTTTTGAATACTTGGAGCCAGATTGTATTCATTTTCACGGTTGACCGCAACACAATAATAATAATAATAATAATAATAATAATAATAATAATAATAGTAATGATAGTAATAATAATGACTTTGGTAATACATAGTGCTTCACTGCCTTCTCAGCTTCCTTTCTGGAAGAATCCTTTCTTGGGAGGTGTTAGCTGGCCCTGATTGTTTCCTTTGTGGAATTTCCAATTTCCTTGCTTTATTTACTTTCTTTATTTCTTTATTTACTGTCCTGGTTTTAGAGATTATATTGTTCTGCATTATTCTATCCTAGAAATTATTTCATATCAAAGTAGAATCTCACTTATCCAACATTCGCTTATACAATGTTCTGGATTATCCAACGCAGTCTGCCTTTTCATAATCAATGTTTTTGTAGTCAGTGTTTTAAATTCATTGTGATATTTTACTGGTAAATTTGTAAATACAGTACAGTAAAGTCTTACTTATCCAACATAAGTGGGCTGGCAAAATGTTGGATAAGCGAATATGTTGGATAATAAGGAGGCGTTAAGGAAAAGCCTATTAAATATCAAATTAGGTTATGATTTTACAAATGAAACACCAAAACATCATGTTAGACAACAAATTTGGCAGAAAAAGTAGTTCAATATGTAGTAATGCTATGTAGTAATTACTGTATCTATTAATTTAGCACCAAAATATCACGATATATTGAAAACATTGACTACAAAAATGCGTTGGATAATCCAGAACATTGGATAAGCGAGTGTTGAATAAGTGAGACTCTACTGTAATTACTACATAGCATTACTGCGCGTGGAACTACCTTTTCTGTCAAATTTGTTGTATAATATGATGTTTTGGTGCTTAATTTGTATAATGATTACCTAATTAGATGTTTAATCAGCTTTTCCTGAATCCCTTCTTATTATCCAATATATTTACTTATCCTGCTGGCCTGTTTATGTTGGATAAGTGAGAGTCTACTGTATATTGATAATCTTAAATTATCTGCTTAGAACTGGATTATATGAGGCTCCTTCTTCACAGCTGTATAAAATGCACACTGAAGTGGATTATATGGCAGTGTGGAGTCAAGATAATCCAGTGCAAAGCAGATAATATAAGATTCTAAATGGGTTATATAGCTGTGTGGAAGGGCCTTGAGTCTACACTGCCATATAATCCAGTTAAAATCTGATAATCTGTGGAAGAGGCCTAAGTGAGGCCTAAATTTGCCTGTCCCCTAACTGAAACCTCAGTGTGTATTTTATACAGCTGTGACGAAGGGGCCTCATATAATCTAGTGCAAAGCAGATAATATAAGATTAGAAATATACAGTAGAGTCTCACTTATCCAACATAAACAGGCTGGCAGGATAAGTGAATATGTTGGATAATAAGAAGGGATTCAGGAAAAGCCGATTAAACATCAAATTAAGTATTCGTTATACAAATTAAGCACCAAAACATATTATACAACAAATTTGACATAAAAAGTAGTTCCATGCGCAGTAATACTATGTAGTAATTACAGTAGTCTCACTTATCCAACACTCGCTTATCCAATGTTCTGGATTATCCAACGCATTTTTGTAGTCAATGCTTTCAATATATCTTGATATTTTGGTGCTAAATTCATAAATACAGTAATTACTACATAGCATTACTGTGTATTGAACTAATTTTTCTGCCAAATTTGTTGTCTAACATGATGTTTTGGTGCTTAATTTGCAAAATCATAACTTAATTTGATGTTTAATAGGCTTATCCTTAATCCCTCCTTATTATCCAACATATTCGCTTATCCAACGTTCTGCCGGCCTGTTTATGTTGGATAAGTGAGACTCTACTGTACTGTATTTACAAATTTACCACTAAAATATCACAATGAATTTAAAACACTGACTACAAAAACATTGATTATGAAAAGGCAGCCTGTGTTGGATAATCCAGAACATTGTATAAGCGAATGTTGGATAAGTGAGATTCTACTTTAATATGAAATAATTACTGGGATAGAATAATGCAGAACAATATAATCTCTAAAACCAGGACAGTAAATAAACAGGGGAATTCCACACAGGAAACAATCGGGGCCAGCTAACACCTCCCAACAAAAAATTCACTCAGGGAGGAAATAGCCAGGCTTTAAAGCTGCAAGGCCATTACATCCTAATCATTTTTCCTAATTGCAGCATTCATACTTGCCTCCAACAGACAAAAAAAAAACAATCAGAAATATTGTATATTCACAACCTTTAGGAAATAATATCCCCTGATGGCGCAGCATGTTAAAGTGCTGAGCTGCTGAACTTCTGGACCAAAAGGCCGCAGGTTTGAATTGGGGGAGCGGAGAGAGCCCCCACTGTTAGCCCCAGCTTCTGCCAACCCAGAAGTTCAAAAACATGTAAATGTGAGTGCATCAATAGGTACTGCTCCGGCGGGAAGGTAACGCCGCTCCATGCAGTCATGCCACATGACCTTGGAGGAGTCTACGGACAACGCCGGCTCTTCAGCTTAGAAATGGAGATGAGCACCAACCCCCAGAATCAGACACGACTGGACTTAATGTCAGGGGAAAACATTTACCCTTTACCTTAACTACCACCAATTCCTCAATACTTTATTTCCCATACCACCAGACTTCGCCACAGCAACGCGTGGCCGGGCACAGCTAATATATATCTATATCTATATCTATATCTATATCTATATCTATATCTATATCTGGCTGGAATTACACTTTAAAATGTACCTATTCCAACTTACATACAAATTCAACTTAAGGACAAACCTACAGAACATATCTTGTTTATAACTTGGGGATTGTCTGTATTCGACTGGAAATAGAGAAATGCAATGGATATCAATTCTTGTTGCAAATGTAACCAAGGAGATTGCATAAGGGACCTGATCAGGATTCATGACTGACCCCAATCCGGCACCTTCCAGATGCATTGGATTACAACTCCCATTGTCCTATTCATCCTGCAAGTCAGGGGCAGTGGGGATTAGGATCCAACAAGCTTGGCAGACACTAGGCCAGAAGGACTGGATCCAGTTTTAACCATCACAGAACCACATTGCTACAAGTCATCATTTTACTTGCAAAAAAGAATGTGCCATACAATATTTGTTGCATTAACTCTGTATAAAAAAAAACCTAAATAAAATTCACTGTCATTTTTAAAGTAGAGAAAGCAAAGTTACAGGTGTGCTTAGTATCATTTTATAAAGTGCTCTGTAGTCTAGCATTTGGGGTCTTTAAAACTATAAAATAATAGCACTATGATTTTTTTTCATGTCAGGAGTGATTTGAGAAACTGCAAGTTGCTTCTGGTGTGAGAGAATTGGCTGTCTGCAAGGCCGTTGCCCAGGGGATGCCCGGATGTTTGATGTCTTACCATCCTTGTGGGAGGCTTCTCTCATGTCCCCGATGGGGAGCTGGAGCTGACAGAGGGAGCTCACCTGCTCTCTCTGGATCTGAACTGCCCACCTGTCAGTCAGCTGTCCTGCTAGCACAAGGGTTTAAAGCGAGTGTGCCACCGAGGGCTCCTTCCACCAATGAATGAATTTTATGGCTGTTTATTTATTTATTTACTTACTTAAAACATTCATATTCTGCCCTTCTCACCTGAAGGGGACTCAGGGCGGAGCACAACATATATACAGCAAGCACTCCATGCCGGGACATAAAATAATTATAAATATATACAAACATTATAATCAGTTATATCTACTGTTATGGTCACAGACCAAGTGTATACAACCTTAAAACATTAGAAACAGAGTTTTTTAAAAAAATGTTTTAACATTAAGACCAAAAATTCATGACATTAAAAGCAGAAAGTCCATATGAGTAAGAGAAAACTTTATCTGCTAAAATAACCCACAAACACTTCATGCTGTTATTCTAACAATTTTTCATGCTGTTATTCTAACAATTGTCAGGGCAACATTCTATGGGATTTCAGGGTTTGTTAGATGCTGAGGCACTAAAGCTTTCTGTTTATGCATTTTAGATATTCCCCCTAAACTGAAAATGTCTTCCTAAATATTAGGATTTCCTGGAGGTAAAAGCAATTCAACAGTGAAATAGGTTGCCTTGGAATGTGGTGGAGTGTCCTTATCTAGTGGTTTTAAAATCAAAGGCTGGATGACCCTCTGTCAGGGGTGCTTTGATTGTGTATTTCTGCATGACAAGGAATTGGATTGGATAGCATAGAGCGGTCTCATAGAGTGGACTCTATCATGGTAGTTTTTGTCATGGTAGTTGAAGTGGAAGAATAGAGTTATACTTGTGTAGTCTGATCTACACACATTCAGGCCCAAGCAAATATTTTAATCAAGTATGACAGACTGAACTCTGGAAAATGAGGGGGAAATACATTTCAAAGTATAAGCATAAAAATTCATCCATTTCTTTCTGAACGTGTTGTACTTCTGGAGTGGGCAGCCCGAAGCTATGACAATTTGTTTCCCTTTATATCAAGAATTGTGGAATTTTTTTCAGTCATCACATTTCTTTTCTTTTATTGTATAGTTTGTCTTTAGTCTAGTCATCTTCCCAGCCCTACATTTTTTAAGCCAAATGGTTGGCAATATCAAAGCTTTTAAAAATATTTCAGAGGAGCAGAACAAAGGGACTATTCTGTCTGCTTATTTCTTATAGACTAGAGAATAGACTACTAAAACATAATAGTCATGCTGTTATCATGGCAACTTCCAAGAAGAAAAAGAAACAGTTGGACAGTTCTTGAGATATAGGCTCTTGAGCTATGTAGGGATTCAAAGAGTGTCAAGAAACACATCTTTCTCAACTGGGGATATATTATTCTTCCAAATATCAGAAAATTTAGTAGGCAAAAATTGAAAGATGAACTATTTTAAGACTGAAGAAATAATAGAAGATAGGATGAAATAATAATTATAGAAGCAGAACCCATTGTATCCTCTATGTTAGAAGCTGCCATGCATTATTTTATTTCCTGGCATATTGGGGATGAGAAGAAAGAAAGGTTTTGCAGTTATGTTATGGCCCAGAAGAAAGAGAGGCAGGGCAGTAGTGGAAACTTCACTTAAAGACCATTAAATTGCAGGGAAGACTTTATCTTTTTGTACCACTTTCTGAGAAGCCAACAGACTGTTGTATTCATATCTTGCAGTTGGACTTTCCATAGACAACTGGTTGGCAAATGTAGGAACAGAACACCCTGAGTCCTCACAGGGAGATAGGGCGGGATATAAATAAAGTTTTATTATTTATTATTAATGCTTACCTAGAACTTTGAACCGATCTACTATGATTCTTCTTCTGTTCCTATGACAAGAGGATTCAGATTATATTCAGCCCTTCACACTTGCAATTTGAACTTTTGCAGATTTGATTATTTGCAGATTTAATTAGCCTCTAGGAGGTTAAAAAAATAGGATTTTCAGTTTGAGAAGGCTGAGCAAAGGAAGATATATGCTTTTGAACTGTGGTGTTGGAGGAAAATTCTGAGAGTGCCTTGGACCGCAGGAAGATCCAACCAGTCCATACTCCAGGAAATAATGCCGGTTGCTCACTGGAGGGAAGGATATTAGAGGCAAAGATGAAGTACTTTGGCCACATCATGAGAAGACAGGAAAGCTTGGAGAAGGGAATGATGCTGGGGAAAATGGAAGGAAAAAGGAAGAGAGGCCGACCAAGGGCAAGATGGATGGATGGTATCCTTGAAGTAACTGGCTTGATCTTGAAGGAGCTGGGGGTGGCCACGGCGGACAGGCAGCTCTGACGTGAGCTGGTCCAGGACTTCACGAAGAGTCAGAAGCAACTGAACAAATAAACAACAAAGCTATGTATGGTAGCCAGTATTGGGCATATAATGTTCATATAGATATGATTTCTTTTTTACCCCAACAGAATCCCACAATAATAAGCAGGCATCGACTCCAACCCCCACCCCACCTTCAAAGCATAAAATTGGCAATGATGAACAGCATGGCATAAGATGATCAGACAATATGAGGAAACATGGTTTTATGATGTTAATGTTGTAAGCAATCAAGAATAAAATAGTTTTTCTGTGCCTCATCAAAGGTAATAGTGTCATCGCATCTAAACCAATTAGCAGGAAAGCAGAAATCAAAATTATGTTTTATTGAGGGCCCTGAGCCTGAAATTCAGATATTTGCAAATCAATGATACATCTCATGAGTTTAAATTGAATGGATTTATGAAGATTATCATGAAAATATTTTTTAGATAAATGGGTGTCTTAGTCTAAAGAATAGAGCTCATGTGAAGCAATTTTGCAGAGTTAATTAAAAAGAAAGTGATTATAAACATTTGGAGATGAGACCCTTAAGAGCTATTCATGAAAACAGAATTTTATTTAACAACACAGCAATATGATTGCATACTTACTATTTCTGTTGCAAGTGTTTTGTTCAGAAAACAGTTGCAACACAAAAGGAAATCTGGAAGGACAGATGGACTGGTCAGTTTCAAAGTATGTTGGATAAGTGGCTCTGATCAGTAGGGCAGTGAATCTATTCTAGGTTTTAGCCATTATTTTAAAGAAGCTGTCCATGGTGTCAAACCTATTTTTAAGTACTAGCTGTGCCCGGCCACGCGTTGCTGTGGCGAAATATGGTGGTATGGGAAATAAAGTATTGAGGAATTGGTGGTAGTTAAGGTCAAGGGTAAAGGTTTTCCCCAGACATTAAGTCCAGTCGTGTCTTACTCTGGAGGTTGGTGCTCATCTCCATTTCTAAGCCGAAGAGCCGGCGTTGTCCGTAGACTCCTCCAAGGTCATGTGGCATGACTACATGGAGCAGCGTTACCTTCCCGCCGGAGCAGTACCTATTGATGCACTCACATTTGCATGTTTTCGAACTTCTGGGTTGGCAGAAGCTGGGGCTAACAGTGGGGGCTCTCTCTGCTCCCTCAATTCAAACCTGCGGCCTTTCGGTCCAGAAGTTCAGCAGCTCAGCGCTTTAACACGCTGCGCCATCAGGGGATATTATTTCCTAAAGGTTGTGAATATACAATATTTCTGATTGGTTTTTTTTGTTTGTTGGAGGCAAGTATGAATGCTGCAATTAGGAAAAATGATTAGGATGTAATGGCCTTGCAGCTTTAAAGCCTGGCTGTTTCCTCCCTGAGTGAATTTTTTGTTGGGAGGTGTTAGCTGGCCCTGATTGTTTCCTGTCTGGAATACCCTTGTTTTCAGAGTGATGTTGTTTGCGATATTTTATGTGCTTCTACTGTCTGTGGCCCTGAGAAAACAGGATTTGCCAGACTTTGATGATGGGAATACTTTGTTGGGAGGTGTTAGCTGGCCCTGATTGTTTCCTGTGTGGAATTCCACTGTTTATTTACTGTCCTGGTATTAGAGATTATATTGTTCTGCATTATTCTATCCCAGTCATTATTTCATATTAAAGAAGAATCTCACTTATCCAACATTCGCTTATAAAATGTTCTGGATTATCCAACGCAGTCTGCCTTTTCATAATCAATGTTTTTGTAGTCAGTGTTTTAAATTCATTGTGATATTTTAGTGGTAAATTTGTAAATACAGTACAGTAGAGTCTCACTTATCCAACATAAACGGGCCGGCAGAACGTTGGATAAGCGAATATGTTGGATAATGAGGAATTAAGGATAACCCTATTAAACATCAAATTAAGTTATGATTTTGCAAATTAAGCACCAAAACATCATGTTAGACAACAAATTTGTCAGAAAAAGTTCAGTACACTGTAATGCTATATAGTAATTACTGTATTTATGAATTTAGCACCAAAATATCACGATATATTGAAAGCATTGACTACAAAAATGCGTTGGATAATCCAGAACGTTGGATAAGCGAGTGTTGGATAAGTGAGACTCTACTGTAAATACTACATAGCATTACTGCGCATGGAACTACTTTTTCTGTCAAATTTGTTGTATAATATGATGTTTTGGTACTTAATTTGTATAACGATTACCTAATTTGATGTTTAATTGGCTTTTCCTGAATCCCTTCTTATTATCCAACATATTCACTTATCCTGCCGGCCTGTTTACATTGGATAAGTGAGACTCTACTGTATATTTCTAATCTTATATTATCTGCTCAGAACTGGATTATCTGAGGCCCCTTCTTCACAGCTGTATAAAATGCACACTGAAGTGGATTATATGGTAGTGCGGAGTCAAGATAATCCAGTGCAAAGCAGATAATATAAGATTCTAAATGGGTTATATAGCTGTGTGGAAGGGCCTTGAGTCTACACTGCCATATAATCCAGTGCAAATTAGATAATCTGTGGAAGAAGTCTAAGTGAGGCCTAAATCTGCCTGTCCCCTAACTGAAACCTGGCTGTCCCTTGGTTGCTAGGCAACCAAGTGGGCAGAGATTAGCCCTCTAAACTGGCAGCAATTGGATAAAAAAAATTATTGCTCTCCCTCTAATTAGGACTTTATTTTTCTTTTCTTTTTGTTGTATCAACCTTGAGGCGTGGATGATGGGTTGTGTTGTCAAATTTTGAGGTTGGGGGGCCTGTAGTTTTGTTGTTTTGTGAATTGCCGTGATGCCATCACTCTTTTATATATATAGATACTTAGTGCCTCGGATAGAATCTGGGGTACTGTTGCTTTATCCAGGCAGAGGCCACAAGGGGACACAAGAAAGAGGAGAATAGTTCATTTTATTGAGGTGGAGGGTAGGTTGAAGGAGCAAAACCATTTTGCCCTGTTTTCCTGTTATTCCCTCCACCCATGTCCCCGTCATGGAAACAACCCTCATTTATGATATGGGAAGTGGGGAGTTGGAATGACCAGCAAAAATGGGAGAAATGGTTTGCCTCTTTCAACTCCCTCCCCCCTTAAAATAGACTATCCTGTTAGAGTTTTATATTATTTAGGTCATTTCTTATGTGAAAATGGATAAGTGTTTGTAAGAATCATGTCCTCTCCATGTTTGACCAGCAGCAATCAAGACACCTGCTAAAGACTGATTGCTATTAATAGAGACTGAGTAAATCTTGAGTTAGTGAATGTGAATGTGATTGTTATGGTGATGATGATGGTGTTGCTGTTGGAAAGGAGCTGAAGAAAGCTTGAAGATAACATTTTGTTTCGCCAGTTGAAAGCTGCTGATAAAAGCCAAGGACTGTTATGTTTGTATATATTTTCATATAAATCTTTCTTTACTAAAAGACAGTTTGTTTTGGGGTTTTCTCCTTGGACGAAGGGTGCAACTTCCGCAGAAGGGGTTGAATGTTTGGAACCCCAATTTGATAGCTGCGACATATCCTTCTCTCTCTAGCACTTCCTTGTGGTCTTCTCCCAGATAATTGAACAGTACCGAATCTGGATTCAAACTCAAAGGAGCTTCACTAGCAGAGTAACAATGGAAGCACTCACTTCCCCCCAAGTGAGCCTACTGTGGGATGTTGGCATGGAAGGCACTCTGTGGCCTGCGCACAAGAGAAAGATTAGCTGTTTAGGCAAGAAATAAAAAACACAACATTCTTTTGCCTAAAAGCTATTGCAGTTGTGGGGCTTTGCACTCCTTTATCCCATAGGCAAGAGTGAAGGAGTACTCTCATATTCATTTGCATCTTGTTGGTATCTTTGTCTTGAATCAGATAGGGAGTCATTTTATGTATGTGAATCTGGATATTATGGCATCATACTTGGGAGAAAGCTCCATTAATGCTCAATGCATGTTTATTGTACAAACAGCAGAGCTATTGTACTATTAAAGTGATTTTAAAAAGATTTTCAGGAAGCTGAACAAGCGGACAAGAAGAAGGACAACTGAAATGAATGTAGTCAGTTTTAGCCCTAAGACAGAACATATGAGGATTTCAGGAGGAAGTAAATTCTGCCCTTCTTTTTACACACCTTTGTGTAGATCTTTGCATGCCCAGCGTATGTGCATGCATTTTCATGGGATATTTGGAAGAGCATACAGAATTGTGGAATGGTAACTGACTGGGTCAATTGACTGAGCAAATCACACTCCGTCATCCTCAGAGGAAGGCAAGGACAAACTCCCTGTGAATGACTTTTGCCAAGAAACAGTTTTGCCTTAGTGTAACCATAAGTCAGAAACAACTTTAAAGTAAACAATAATAATAACACCAATAAATGCACTTCATTCCTATTATACCCTAAATGTAGGATTTTTTTTCATGACAGGAATGACTTGAGAAATTGCAAGTTGCTTCTGGTGTGAGAGAATTGGCCGTCTGCAAGGACGTTGTCCAGGGGACACCAGGATGTTTGATGTTTTATCATCTTTGTGGGAGGCTTCTCTCATGTCCCCGCATGGGGAGCTGGAGCTGACAGAGGGAGCTCATCCACTCTTTCCCTGGATTCGAACTGGCAACCTTCAGGTCAGCAACCCAACCTTCAAGTCAGCAGTCTTGAGCAATAATCCAGGCAATATTTCTGTCTTGAATTCTATTAGTAGTCCCAAGTAAAGTTGACCCATAGAATTCATTATTTAGTGTGGGTCAGTACTTACATAAATTTCATTGATATAGTAGGTCTACTATTCAGATTATGGTCCTTCGGGGTAAGAGATGCTTGATTCACCTAGCCTAATTTTTGGGAGGTTGTAATAAAGCTAGGTGTAGATGGGTAGTGAGAGGGAACTGACTACACAAACAAAACTTCAGATGTTTTCTTGGCAGGGGGTTGGACTGGATGGCCCATGAGGTCTCTTCCAACTCTACTATTCTATGATTCTATGTACTGATCATTTTTTGAAGCCATAACTCTCACACCTGAAGTTGATGACCTAACAGATTTCTGTGGTTTTTAAAAAATAAGTGGGACTCAGATACTCAGCTATGTATCTGTCACATTAGTCAGTAAGAATCAAAGATATTAGACCTTCTCTTATTGAGGCTGTGATGGTTACATGACTTCTAACTTGCTCATCGGTAATTGTCTGTTAGGTGTTCATGGTTTCGTAAGATGTTTTTCAGCATTGACTAATGTACTTATTCAGTTGGTTGATGCTGTCACAGACATGGAAACTGTATGTCAGATTCAATCTTAATCACAGTTGTATCTGTTTCAGAACCAATTGAAGAAAGTTCAAGCAAACTACCCAAAACTGGTTCTTCAAGTAAAGTGAACTCTTTTCATCATGTGCTTCAAACCAGGCTTTTGCCCAACTAAATAGCTTAATCGTTAAAATTTTATTTTATGCTGTTTTGATTTGTTGCACAATGCTTTGGCAACTTTTGAGGAAAGCTAATAAAAATAAAATGAATTAAACGTTAGTGTGATTGAGATACACGTTAAGCATCACTTATCCAAAATCCAAAAACTCTGAAATCTGAAATTGTCCACATGGATGACATAGAGTGACACATATACTTTCTGATGGTTCAATGTATATAAACTTAGTTTAATGCAAATTAATTTTATGTTTTGACATGTGTTTGGTCTCTAAGATATGGGATTGTATATGTACAGTAGAGTCTCACTTATCCAACACTCGCTTATCCAACGTCCTGGATTATCCAAGCCATTTTGTAGTCAATGTTTTCAATATATCGTGATATTTTGGTGCTAAATTTGTAAATACAGTAATTACAACATAACATTACTGCGTATTGAACTACTACTTCTGTCAAATTTGTTGTATAACATGATGTTTTGGTGCTTAATTTGTAAAATCATAACCTAATTTGATGTTTAATAGGCTTTTCCTTAATCTTTCCTTATTATCCAAGATATTCGTTTATCCAAGCTTCTGCCGGCCCGTTTAGCTTGGATAAGCGAGACTCTACTGTATTTGCAAGTACAGGTATTCCCAAATCTGGAAAACTTCAAACTCTAAAACACTTCTGGTCTCAAGCATTTCGGATATGGAAAACTCAACCAGCTTTTTGTCTTCCTTTACTATATCTGTCCTGCTTACTTCAAAGAACCAGCATGAACGCAGATCAAAGATAGCTGCTCTCAAAACCAATTTTTATTGAAGAATACATGACTTGGAAAAAGTCGAGAATGACCTAATGTTTACATACAATCATTTTTATCACCTTTGTTGCAACGTCACACCACACGTAAATGTCATCATCAAAACCCCACCCCCTGTATCACATTACTACTATTCCCACACAGTCTACCAATTATAATTGTTTATACTTTCAACCCCGAGTTCCCATGCTCTTCTATAACTAGCGGAAGTTATTTCAGAACCACTGGCAATCATCTTCGAGAGTTCTTGGAGAACAGGAGAAGTCCCAGCAGATTGGAGGAGGGCGAATGTGGTCCCTATCTTCAAGAAGGGAAAAAAGAACGACCCAAACAATTACCGTCCGGTCAGCCTCACATCAATACCAGGCAAGATTCTGGAAAAGATCATTAAGGAAGTGGTCTGCAAACACTTAGAAACAAATGCGGTCATTGCTAATAGTCAACACGGATTTACCAAAAACAAGTCATGCCAGACTAATCTGATCTCTTTTTTCGATAGAGTTACGAGTTGGGTCGATACAGGGAATGCCGTGGATGTAGCATATCTAGATTTCAGTAAGGCCTTCGACAAAGTCCCCCACGACCTTCTGGCAAACAAACTAGTAAAATGTGGGCTAGACAAAACTACGGTTAGGTGGATCTGTAATTGGCTAAGCGAACGAACCCAAAGGGTGCTCACCAATGCGTCGTCTTCATCATGGAAAGAAGTGACAAGTGGAGTGCCGCAGGGCTCCGTCCTGGGCCCGGTTCTGTTCAACATCTTTATTAACGACTTAGACGAAGGGTTAGAAGGCACGATCATCAAGTTTGCAGATGACACCAAACTCGGAGGGATAGCTAACACTCCAGAAGACAGGAGCAGAATTCAAAACGATCTTGACAGACTAGAGAGATGGGCCGAAACTAACAAAATGAAGTTCAACAGGGACAAATGCAAGATACTTCACTTCGGCAGAAAAAATGGAAATCAAAGATACAGAATGGGGGACGCCTGGCTTGACAGCAGTGTGTGCGAAAAAGATCTTGGAGTCCTCGTGGACAACAAGTTAAACATGAGCCTACAATGTGATGCGGCAGCTAAAAAAGCCAATGGGACTTTGGCCTGCATCAATAGGGGAATAACGTCTAGATCCAGGGAAGTCATGCTCCCCCTCTATTCTGCCTTGGTCAGACCACACCTGGAATACTGTGTCCAGTTTTGGGCACCGCAGATGAAGGGAGATGCTGACAAGCTGGAAAGCGTCCAGAGGAGGGCAACTAAAATGATTAAGGGTCTGGAGAACAAGCCCTATGAGGAGAGGCTTAAAGAGCTGGGCATGTTTAGCCTGCAGAAGAGAAGGCTGAGAGGAGACATGATAGCCATGTACAAATATGTGAGGGGAAGTCATAGGGAGGAGGGAGCAAGCTTATTTTCTGCTGCCCTGCAGACTAGGACACGGAACAATGGCTTCAAACTACAGGAAAGGAGATTCCACCTGAACATCAGGAAGAACTTCCTCACTGTGAGGGCTGTTCGGCAGTGGAACTCTCTCCCCCGGGCCGTGGTGGAGGCTCCTTCTTTGGAGGCTTTTAAGCAGAGGCTGGATGGCCATCTGTCGGGGGTGCTTTGAATGCGATTTCCTGCTTCTTAGCGGGGGGTTGGACTAGATGGCCTTTGAGGTCTCTTCCAACTCTACTATTCTATGATTCTATGATTCTATGATTCTTCTGCCAGGTGCTTTCATGAGACATTCAGGATTATTTATGTTATGACTCCAAGTCCAGGGCTTGGAAATTCAGCCCTGGGACTTGGTTCCATGACAATATCCCCATCTCCCTGACTAGTATTCCACAGCTTGTGCTGGCTGATCATGGTGTGATAAGCCTGCTGGGCTGGAACATACATATATATAAATGTATAGGAAATATCATTTTTCTCCTATATCTACACTAGCAAGAGAGCTATTCCTCTATCTCTGATATGATGCCATCATGCAGGGCTATGTGTATTAAAAAGAAACCACTATGGAAAGACTTTTTTCAACTAATCATGACTAGTCTGAACTAGTCTGTAGCCCTGTGATTTACCCACTCATCTAGGTGTGCCATTCCAAGCCTAGCAAACCATAGCAACATGGGGAAGTGGAACATACACCAATGGAAAGTGTACAAAAAAATGCAAAGACAATAAAACAAAGCATTAATCGAGGCTATTGCGTACAAAAATCAAACATCTTGTGTCAATAAAGAACAAGTATCCTCTCAATGCAATCACAACGCTAAAGGTTTCACATAGACCTTCCATAAGCAAATACCTTTTTAAAAAAAAAAAAAAATAGCAACATTTAGTGGCAAATGGTCTCACTAATGGAAACCTGACCTAGTCCCAAATAAAAGAAATGGTCTCAATTCAGGAATCATGGAATCTGCAGAAGGCTGCTTCTCCTGCAATATGCCTCCATTTTAATCTCTGGCCTACACAGAAAGTGGAAGATAGAAGTTCTAGGATCGGACTATAAAGCTTTTATAGATTTGATGCAAAGTACAGAACAGCAAGTTCTGAAGGAGACATTTGCCCTGTGAAGGCATACCTGTAACGATTTTACAATATTTCTTTATTGTGGTTGCCATCTTCCACACCATCTGTTTTCTGAGACACTTTTCAGTAGGTCTCATAATTTAATTACTGAGATACAGAATAAGGGAAATAAATTAAGCATGAGATGTATATAGGGGAAATTATGCTTAGAATGGATGCCCAAAAATAGTGCGACCCAAGCACTTTCCTTAATATGCTCACAGCTAGATGAAGGCAACTTATCATAATGGAAAAATAATGTACTCCACCGAGTTTCCCTGAGCATCCTTCAAGTAAGGTTTCTTAATGCACACTTTCAACAATCTTTTTCCTGGATATCTGTTCTGGTAATGGCAATAAGTCACAAGGAGAATGTTTTGAGTGAATTTATTTTGATTTATAACTTGATGACATTTAAACAAATATCTAAAAGAAGATACACAAGATGAATGCATGGTGATGATCTGAAATGGCAGTTCTTGTAAACTTTTTCAGGGTCTCTTAAATACGCATTCCTCCCTTATAAGTGCAGGACACAAAAAATGGCCATTTCTAAGGTTCCCAAACCATCATGAGTCCTCAATGGACAGATGGAAGGCAAATGCAAAATTATTTGGGACATATTTTTTACAGGGGCCTTGAGTAAGTGGCATCCACTCTCTTTCCCATTCTTCTCTTTTCCCTGCCATGACTTATTGAAGAAGAACTCAACAGGTTCTGGACATGTGACTAGCCCCCTTTCCTCAAAGTTGGAAGTGGGTAGCTGGTGTCAAAATGTTTTGATTTTTTGGAGTATTTAGGATTTTTGGATAAGGGAAACTCATCCTCTATCCAAGATCTGAATGTTTACTGCATCTATGCGAGTGGATTGGAATCCACGAAGGCTCCTGTTTTGTATGCTTGGTCAGAACTCTATAATATTTTCCCCATTAGAGAAGAAATTCCAGATTTTGTCTAGATGATGATGAACTTTACGCTCTGCTTTATCTCCCAAACTGGGGTTCAAGGTGTTGAATAATGGGGTATCACCATTACATTAGGTTACATCAATACGAAGAGACTGGGAAAACACTTTTATATTTACAATGTCACCTGAAAGATCATAAAGTTCTGAATGCACAGACTCACCACCAGTCAATATCACTTAAGAAACATTCAGAGAGCCCTTGTTTTACTACAATATCCCTTGATTATCCATAACCAGAGATATATTAATGTACTACATGGAAGCTGAGTTTACACAAAATCGTTTTGTGGTTATAACCAACTATAGGGATGTTTTTTATTGAAAAAATGTAATTACTGCTAAAACAATAAACTTTTAAAAATACACTTATTTTGGTGTCACCCCCCCCCTCATGTTGTCACCTGCTCTGGTTTGCACCCCCAATGATGTTATGGCATATGCTCCCTATTTTATGTCTTCTCTTTCGAATGTAAGACTTTTGGTATTTCACAGAGTACAGCTTATTGTTAGCCACCTACAACATTCAGAGCCACCTTGTCTCATTATTATCATTCATGTTCATCCCTTGTCCTTTCTTGTACCTACTGGGACTCACCTAGATGAAAATTACCAAAAGCAAACAATAGTGAATAGGATATAATATACTTCCTTTATGAGTGTACTAGCTATGGCTAGTTATGATAGTGGGATGTGAATCTGCTCTGGGTTTTAGTCTGAGCTAAGGTGCTGAGTCAGTTTTGGGGTTACGGTTCAACCATTTTGATAGTCTTTTTCAAATTAATGTTAAAAGCTGGAGTGAATTCACCACCTCACTGATGTGGAAACTACCAGTTGTCAGTGGAGAGGTCAATCTTTCATTTAGGAGCATGTTCAATGATTTTTTCTGTGAGGAATTCATGGCCAGCAGAGTAATATGTGCCTGCTGAGGAATGGTTTCAAACTGGACCATTTCCTTAGTTGTAAAAGCTATATGTTCCTCTTTCCTAATTTATAATTCCATTTCTTTTATCTTTAAAAGCAGACACATTGTTTATGTGCACCTTTGTATTCACCCCATGGATTGATAAAGTCCATTTGGCAAAGTATTTTGGAGAATCCAGTTAATAAGTTGAAATTGGGAAAAATGATTTTCAAAATAAAATCTATTTCTGCAGAGCTTTGCTTTTAATGCACAACAATTGGAAACATTTCAAAACTTTTATAACCATCTCTATTATTATTAAATATATTGGCACAGTTGTTGCCACAATTGCTGAGCATATATATTTTAAAGGTCAGATGGAGGCAATTATCCAGGCCTGACCTTCTACATAAGAGGGGGCAACATTTCAAATTTTCCTTTCCTACAGTGACTCCAGTGGTTTGAAGTTTACACCCCGTCCAGAAAACCGATCGTGTGTTGTTCAGGAATAGAATTAATTTACCAGCTCCTTATTTTGCTTGAGTGATGAATGATTATTGAAACAACTTCTATTTCCCGTTTTGAGTTCTTCAGTAATTGGAAGAACTTCATCAGTTAGTTCTGCTTGTTTTTAATCTTGAAAGTTATCTCCTGTATAAATTCACCTTGACCCAACAAAAGAGGACAATGTCTGAAATGCCTGTTTCAGAGGCAAACATGGGCAGTATGAAACTCCAGATAAATGTTATGGTACTGCTCATGTAAGTAATTATTTCCCTGTGCTGCAATATAGGGGTGTACCTGAACTCATATGCATATTGTTGTGGATGTTCTGGAGCAACATGATTGATGTAATAAATAGGAATATCTATCTGTGCATGGCTGAAGTGCCATAGCTGGGAGCGGGGTAGGAAGGTAATTCAGTTTTGCAACACAGTGGAATTCATTGCCATGGGATATCATGAAAGCTGCCTAACTGGATGGCTTGCTAAAGGGATTAATTCAAGGATTTTGTGGCCATGCATGGCCATTAGTTAGGATGGCTATTTTCTGTCTTCAGTGATGGCTCTAGAAACTGACTTGAAAGTCAGTCTTATTAAAACAAGTAAAGTTTACTCCTAAGCCAGTGGTTCTCAACCTGTGGGTCCCCAGGTGTTTTGGCCTACAACTCCCAGAAATCCCAGCCAGTTTACCAGCTGTTAAGATTTCTGGGAGTTGAAGGCCAAAACATCTCGGAACCCACAGGTTGAGAACCACTGTCCTAAGCTAAAAACATTTAGAATTAGTCCATAATTGTACTTTGTTTTACTTGCCTTAAATATACAAACAACTTAAAAAGTAAAAAAGTAATTAAGCTGTGATGTTAGCACCCTATAACCTGCTCTGCTAGACACAGATGGCCTTGATAAACTAGAGGCTCGCCAGACCCTCCCCTGCCCCATTGTCGTCACCACTAGCCTTGTACATGGTGGGTTTGGGATGAAGAGTTCCTACTGATAAGAACTAGACAAAGGGAAGATGCAGGGCAGAGGATATGGACCATGAGGTGAAATTGCCTCATAGCTTTTTAGACAACTGAGCCTGGCAATGATCAAATGATGCACCAAAAGGGTGGCACAGCTCTGTGAAACCATAAAAGCAAATGTGCTGTCACTGCTTGAGGCCCACCATTTTGGAGGCACCAGTATAAGCTCAAATTCTCTGCATTTTTCTATCACATTTTAGGTTTTTTTTTTTTTTTAAAAAAAGTTTTCTTTCTGAGAGCAAGAAATGACTGGTTACTTTGCTAGCCATGTCTCTAAAGCTGCACCTTTTAAGAGATTGGGGTGACAGTGACAGGTTTGTTGCACTTGCTTATTGGTGACACAGAGGGTGCTTTCAAACAGGGCTTAAACTAGCTTCAGAGCGGGTTAAAAAAATCCGCTCTGAAGTGGGGTAAAGTCCCCATGCCCTGCCCAAAACTGTCAGAGTAATTTGCAGTGCAGCAGTAGTTGGATGGAGTCAGTGGAACGCAGAACGAAGAGACACCCAGAGACGTTAGTAAAACTATATACAAAGTTTTACTTTCTGCAGTAATAATCAAGACAAACAGACTTGCAGACAATGGACGAACACAGGACTCTCACTCTCAGAAGACAGCACTCAACTTACACAATCAGCAATGCACACACACTTGTGTCTGGATACTCCCCAGCTCCAGCCACACATCAAGGTCATCACAGCTTCTTAGCAATTAACTCTTTCCAGACTATAGTACACTCTGGATGATGCAATCAGTATGCAATACAAATTTCATTTAAACACTATCAATACAAAAATCCCACATTAACAAAAACAACCGGGCTTCCTCTGTTGGTGTCCCCATGCTAGCAAGGTAACTTCCGTGCTAGTATGGGGCCACCAACCCCCCTCCCCTGAAAAGCTGTTAAAATAAGAGAAACTTACCAGGCAGCCATGAGGCCTCTCCATCATGTAGAAATGAAGCACATGAGGGGAGGGGGCATTGTGGAGCACTTGGGCCCCACTGTCTTTTGGTTCATCATTTCAACATGCCAGGAGGCCTGCCAGAGAGGCCTCTTGGCTGCCTGGTAAGTCTTCCCTTATTTTAAGGGCTTTTAGGGGGGCTTTTGGGAAGGGGATGGGTGCCATCCTTACTTCTCTGGGCTTTTGAAATCCCGAAGAAGCGAGATGGGTGTGGGGACTGACCCCTCTGTAGCCCCAGGACTACCCGGGGATCAGTCCCCACAGGGCCCATCCCTATTCGATCTTGGCATTTCAGGAAGGCCCTGGTCTAATAGGCTACCTGCTTTGTTCTGAATTAATTCTCTGTTACCTGAAGCATAGTTTGGTAAAAGTCCCACATTTTTGGTCCTGTCTGGAAGGGCACATAGAGTAGTAGAAGAGGTAAAACAAGGGCATTTGATTAATTCCAGATTCTGTCACATTGAGAGTCTCTCCAATCAAACTTCCTGATGACCTTTTGTCTGAACAGCTTGACAACAAAATCCATACCCAAAAGCAAGTAGGTTGAATGCAAAAGCTTGTTTTAAATAAGTGATTGTTTTATTCATGAGTTATTCATAACAGTGTGTGGCACATGTTCTGGTATATTGGATCAGCTGTTGTCAATGTAAAATGTACTTAAAGAAATAGGCTCACATTTTGCCTTGCAGTAACTGCTCCATACAGCATGATTCTTCTTATTGTAAGACTATTGAAATGCCCACCCAAGCCCACCTTAACAGACATTAGCCACATCTGCTAAAAGAGGTCTGTTCAGCTAGCCATCATGGTTCATGGATGATAGCATTTCCAATCCTCTCCCACCAGCAAATGAGGTTGTGAAAATAAGAAAAAGGGCCACTATCACAATTCTGGACTCCACATGGATATGCAAAACAGTGGTTAATAGCAAATCTTATTGAAATGAAGCACTTCCAGCCCATGAATACCACAGAGTCATACTGGATGATACAGAAGACGCCTAAACATTACATATTTTGTTGGATTGGGCTAAATGAAATAGGGCACAGATACCAGTCCTGTGAATATGGTGATTGGATTGTATACATAAAATTATATAATGAGGACCATGACACAACCTCACTGTGCTCTTGCAAACTCAGGGCTGTGCCTTCATTTATTAAATTATGCATGGTGAAGCTTCTGGCCTTTCTTTCACATTTTGAGCATATTAGCAGCTGAACCTCCTTTCACCCTCACTCCAACTGCATTATTAGACATAGCAATGTGTGCAGTTGCCATGTACTTTTCCTCAATAGCTAACTGAATATCTTCTAGCCTGAGGGAGGGTGTCTTATCTTCTAGCATTATTTCCAGCTTCATTTTGGATAGTCTCTTCCTAACGTTTTTGCAGAACAAAGCATTAAGAAGTAATTTACCAATGCCTTTCTTCAGACACTACTAACGAGAGTTACCTCAAGTGTCACTGTCATTGTCAATAAGTGATCCGCAATGGTGTCACCTCTCATTACTGCTGCCACCTAGTAGTTTCCCCTTGAGACTTTCTCTGGCCTTCCACAAATTGAACTATTAGTTCTCTCCTACTGATGCTGCCATTAGTCTTGAAGAGGAGGAATGCATGTTTGGACCACTTCACACTACAAAATTGCAGTGCTATGTTCAGCTATATTTAGCCCTGCCACACAATACAGTCTACATACAGTGGTTCTCAGACGTGTTTTGGCCTACAACTCCCAGAAATCCCAGCCAGTTTACCAGCTGTTAGTATTTCTGGGAGTTGAAAGCCAAAACATCTGGGGATCCACAGGTTGAGAATCATTGGCCTACCGAAACATGGACTTTAGTTTTAAGGAATAAAATTCTCAGCCAGAGAGAACTAGTATATCATCAAATTACAAATCCATGCCAGTGGTAGCATCCTATGGAACATCCTGCTAGTGTGAAAAGGCCCTTGTTCACATGACTTCACTCTGAGCATTCCACTTCTGTGATTCTAGGTAAAGGTAAAGGTTTCCCCCTGATATTAAGTCTAGTCGTGTCCGACTCTGGGGTTAGTGCTCATCTCCATTTCTAAGCTGAAGAGCCGGCGTTGTCCGTAGACACCTCCAAGGTCATGTGGCCGGCATGGCTGCATGGAGCGCCATTACCTTCCCGCTGGAGTGATACCTATTGATCTACTCACAGTTACATGTTTTCAAACTGCTAGGTTGGCAGAAGCTGGAGCTACCAGTGGGAGCTCACTCTGCTCTCCAGATTCGAACCACAAACCTTTCTATCAGCAAGTTCAACAGCTCAGTCGTTTAACCTACTGCACCACCGGGAGCTTCTCTATGATTCTACCAAGAGCTTATTTCTTGATAGAGACCAGTTTCCTGGTATGACTGTCTGCTTACCTGACACTTTCAAATATCATCCCCAATTAAGTGGCTTGGAATTGATTTCATGTCTAGAATCTATGCTTTGTTCAGAGGCCAGTGTTTCCCCTTAAGAAGAAATTGTATCTGCACTTTGATTAAAGAGCTAGTTACATGATCCAGTGTTCTGCTTTGCAAGGAAGAACTCAACACATGTGCTGGTTCAACTCTGTTCTTTTTCTGTTTAAGGTAGTACTTTACTGGAGCATTAGCAAATCCTTGGTTCATGATGGGGAAGCAATGCCTTTGTTGTCCTTCGTGAGCCCACATTTGGTGGATTGTGATGCATTTTTCTATCACCTTCTCTCCTTTTTAACTATATCAATTACTCCTGGAAGCCTGCTGCTGAACATGAGATACTTAATGATAATGCTATCTGCTTTGTGCCAAACGATTCCAAATGCAGTCTGTCCTTACATTTTCTATCTCTACTCCATGACTTGCACATCTGCTCAGCAGACACGAGGGTGTATGCGTTAGCAACCCAGATATTCAGTATCTCTAAATTATACAGGGGTTTGTTTATTGTTTCATTGAAATGAAAAGGAATGCATTTGTAAAGTAATTACAAATACATGTATCACATGGAAATTGTTAAAATAGCTGTTGGCAGCCATGGAACAATGCAGTCCTATCTGTACACACAAAGGATAAAAAGAAAAAGCAAGCAAGCAGGAGCATGAGAAAACAAGCGTCATTTGTATTGTTTGGGAATGATGAAGTATCTTATTGATAAGATGTACAGCCCACAATGCTTGCTCTCACATCATATATTACTGAACAGGATACATTTCCTCAGCAGAAAGATGACACTATAATAGATATCAGGGATGATTTATATAGTGCATTTGATAGTTCTCCAGAGTTGCTCTCTACATTGTAATTGTATTATTGGTAATGAATCTCATTTGCTATGATGCCAGAAAACAAGTTTGTTGATGAACTGCAAATCCATCGCCCTCAAGGCTTTCATTGTTAAAATTACTTCCTCCTCATGGGTAAACATGGAGGTCTTTGACCCTGCATTTTTGGACTTAACTATGACAATGATATTCCATTAACATAGCTATTTTTGATCCTCTGACCCTTCCTCCCACCTTAGAAGCCAGACATCTGCATCAACCACAGAATATATTGACTAAAGGTTCCATCGACATGATGCAGAGAATATTGTTCAGTCCATAATTCAATAAACACGAGGGATCAATCTGTCAGAAATATTTATGTACAATTAGAAAAAGGTGACTGAACAAGAATGTTAGCACAGCTATGGAAGCTTAGGAAGAACAAGTGATTTGAGCTTTCCGTGGGGTAAAATTCAAGTCTAGGAAGTATGCATGATCTGAGCTTTCAAAACACCTGGCACATCAAACCCTGAAAAAGAAGTAGCATCTGCTCCATCAGTCTCCTTGGTGACAAGAGGTTTATACTGGTTCCCAGTTCCTTTCTCCAAGAATAGACAGTATATTCTAAATATAAACCTTCATTTTCTGATCATGTAAGCCTGGTTCCAACTGAGTTAGACAGATACAGAATGTACCTGCTTTGCTAATGTGTTAACAGCCACCACACTTCCTGACCATGAAGGCAGGAGTCAAAGTATTTGTAGCAGATCAATTTTTGATCCATGGAGATCCTGGTCCATGTTTTCTATAGTATTTTTGGGAAGGTGGATATACTTTAGCTTTGAGAAAAAGTGCAACTACTGAACAATAAATCCTGCAAGCTTTAAGTATCTCAAGAACTTATGTCTGAGAATGCAGGCTTTCGTGTGCAACAAGGGAGATCTAGGAGACTGGCACTCTCAAAGGGATATTCTGTGCTTCTATTCAGTATTTCCAAATTCTGAAGAGCTTATTTAAGGCTAGAGGTGTGCAATTCCAAGCTATTATTTAGTGTCTATTAAGATAGCAGCAACCCATGTTGCTGATTGAAAATGTAAAAAGTATGCCATGATCACATTTTCCATATATGACTGGAAGGATATGGAGGAAAAATAGGGTTCTCATCACACACTGAAAAGGTCTTATCACATGCTGAAAAGAGCTGTTATTACAAAATTACCCTGATCAACATTTCATCATGTATGCTGCAGCACATATGGAATTGAACAATAACATATCAATGTTTGAACCACTTTCATTTTTATAGCCCATTAAAAGGCAGATTGTTGTTGCTGTGTGCTTTCCCAGCTTATGTTGCCTCTACAGTGACAGTATCACAGGGCTTCCTTGTCAAGATTTGCTCAGAGGTGGAGGGGGTGTGGAATGAGAATAGTGCAAATACCATTCTGCATTTTATACTTTTTAATTTTTAAAAGAAATATCAGTGATTGTTGTTCCTTGTAGTTGTGTGCCTTCACATTTTTCTGACGTATGGTGACACTAAGGTGAATTTGTTATGAGTTTTTCTTGGCAAGATTTATTCAAAGGAGATTTACCTTTGCCTTCCTCTGAGTCTGAGAGAGTAAACCTTGCTCATTGCCCAAGGGCACCCAGTGGGTTTCCATGGCTGGGTGAAAGGGGTTAGACCCTGCTCTCCAGAGTCATAATCTAACCCAAATGACTACAATATTCTGGTTCTCTAAAAGGAAGAAGGTAGTAGGAAATGAAGAATATTATCTTACATGTGTGGAATCAATCAAGGAAGACCTAGTCCTGATTTGCAAAACTGTAGAAAACTATTGAGAAGGTTGCCATAAACTGAAATAAACAAACAACAAAAATGTCAACAATGTCAAGAAACATTATAATACAGAAATATTAATAAACTCAATTTATCCACACACTCACTTACACACCCCTTACCATTCCTGTCCTTTGGAAATAGAACACAGTCTTCAATGAAAAACAATGCTGAAAATATTTTAAGTCATTAAACCATGAAAATATGCTACAATCCACCTTCTTTGCAACTCTTCCTTTTACTTTAGATAGAATAGGCAATCACTGTTGTATCTTTAATGGGGCAAGGAAGTCCTGGACGTTTTAATGAGATAATTTGTCACCAAAAATTTTGGCTTGTCTTCAGCATCTTTTAAATAGGCCTTGTATATACATTAGGTTTTACATCTAGACTTAGAGCCATTGCTTATTCACTGCCTGCCCTTTTAAAACCAGGCTACTGATGTATTTTATAGTCAAAAAGTGAGGTCAGTGTCACTTCTGTATACAGTTCAGTCTCACTATGGTGTTCTTTTAAGTAAAGATCTTTCATTTAACAGAATTTTCTATTGTGCCACATCTGTCCCTCTTGACCAAACATTGCAGCGTCTTCACAAAAGTGGCTCATTAAAACACCTGCTTAGCTGTAAAGCTCAGCAATCTGGCTCATCACACAGTGTCGCCCTTTAAATGAATTTTGTGCAGAGTGATGGGCACAGAGTTAGAGACAAGTAACTTTTTAGCCACAAATACTATTTCTTGGGGGCCCCCTGGTGATGCAGTGGGTTAAACTGCTGAGCTGCAGAACTTGCTGACTAAAAGGTTGGCGGTTCAAATCCAGGGAGCAGGGTGAGCTCCTGCTATTAGGCCCAGCTTCTGCCAATCTAGCAGTTCGAAAACATGCAAATGTGAGATCAATAGATACCGCTTCTGCAGGAAGCTTCATGTAGCCATGCTGGCCACATAACCTAGGAGATGTCTAAGGACAATGTCGGCTCTTCGGCTTAGAAATGGAGATGAGACCCTCATCCCCCCCCCCCCCCCCCGCAAGTCAGACATGACTAAACTTAATGTCAAGGGAAACCTTTACCTTTTTACTATTTCTTGGATATTATATGTGAGACCACTATGATGTTGTTTTGCAGATCTGAGTGATTTCAGGTGATTTCTCCCCTCCCAGTGTAAAAATATGTGTGGAACACATGGAACTTGGGAGGGAAGAAAGTGTTGGGGGCTACAGTTTCCCCAGCACTGCTTAAGTTTAAGCAGCATAGCAACTTCCACCATCCACATTTGTGAGCTTCTGTGGTATTGGGAAAAGGGGCTGCATGTTATCTGCATAGGTTTGAAATTTATAAAGGTACTAGTATTATATTTATTCATCAATGAGTATTGAGCTTATTAAAAATAGGTAGGAAAAGACAACCTTTTTAGAATGCAACTATCAGAATCCCCATGCTAGCCAATTTTGCTGGCTGATGGATTTGGGAAGTTGTAATTAAAATGGACTTCCCAAGTTCTATTTTTTTAAAAACAAAATGTTCAGAAACATTTTCTCACACACACAGACACATCAGATCTGAAATGTTTAGGTCACATCTTTTTCATACATACAGGGTAAGCTCAGCTCAGAGTGTGAAAGGTCATTAAATGTGTTCTGGAGCATAGGTTAAAAAAAGAAATCTTACTAGTTTTCCAGCATAAAATAGTTTATAGAGAAGGATTCATTAAAATAAATTTAACATGGAAAAATATTACTATCTGAAGCTTAATTATAAACATTATAGATAAAATACATATTTACATAGTATCAAAATACAGTTATATACAACAATATCTATTATATTTAAATTATATACTTTAAAATGTCACCAGACCAATAAATTATACACAGCTTCAAACACGTCTGGCACTCTTGTAGTGCATAAAATATTTTTTAAAAATTAGCTAAACAACAGCTAGCTGATATGACTGCAAAAACGGCAGGAATCTATTAGTGCTTTAGTGTCTTGAATAAACAGCATCTGGAATAAAAAGGAAACTGCAGTTAGAAAACACACAGAGTGGTTTATTTTTATCTTTCCAATTCCAGTGCTTATATTTTTTACAAAAGTATAATAATGATATAAACAGGATTGGTACAAGAGTCAACTGTATCTTAGAATGACTGGCAGAATATTCATTCTTTTCCCCTGACAAGATGGCAGTATCTTTAATAGCTACACAAAAAGCAAAAAATCAGCAAAGCAAGCTTTTTCTATTATGTAGATGCCTGTACCGTGAAGCAGAAGTGTTACATACTGTTTTTCTGCTGATCACAGAGCAGCTAATGCACAACAGTTCTGCAAGGACCATTAATGGTAGACATGGTCAGAGCTATATGTTTACAGACAGCGCAATCTAAACATGTCTACTGAAAAGGAAGAAATACTGAGTTCAGTAGGACATATCATCAGGTAGGTGTATATAAGAATATTGGCTGGCTTTCTGTTTTGTAGTTATGGACCCCAAATTGATCCTTAAATGTTCTGCATTCACTAGTATTATACTCCTGTCCCAATTTCTCATTGCAGCCTTACTCACTGGTGGGAGTGGGCTAGAAACATCATCCACCTTGTATCTAAATTGGAGGGAAGTTTGGAGGTCAAAACTTTGGTTTTTCATATGACTTTGTGGATAAGTTGAGGGTCATTGTGCAGACAATGGAAATCTCTAGCTTTCTTCGGAGCCTAAGCATTAAAATAGGTCTTTCACTGTTCTACTCAGAGAAGAGGATGGTTCCTTTTTTAAAATAAACGTTAAGGTACAGTATTAGCTCTTATCAAAAAAGGACCATCTCTCTTTCTGAGTAGAGTGGAGAAAGGAGAGAGCTTAGTCCATCCTGGGAGAACCTAAAGGAAGCATCAAACTTTTCTACTTTCTCAGCACTCTTTTGAGGGGAACCATTTTCTTGTCTTGGCATTCAAAAAGGCCAGACACCATTATGATGGAAACACTGCTTCTTTTAGTTATCCTGGGAAAGACTAAGCTCTTGCCTATTCTATTAAGGACCTCATCTCATTGAACAAATCAAGTGTCCTAGGATGTTTCCAGCCTGCTTCAAGGATGGAGCCCCATGCTTGCCATCACACGACATTGTGTGACTTCTGGCAAATGCTCCACACCCAATTGGGGTGGAAGTGTCTTTGGATGCTTCCCTCCAAACACGGGAACCTTCTGCCTGGTTTGGACGATGCTTCCCCCGTGTAATGAGGCATCGAGCAAGGCGACAGAGTCACCCATCACGCCTGCTGTTTCACCATGCTTGCTAGCATGGGTGATAAGGTCATAAAGAGAAAATTTATTTATTTATTTATTTCTTATTTAAACTTATATGCCGCCACTCCCCTAGGGCTCGGGGCGGCTTACAAGAAAGGCTAAAATCTAACAATTTAAAAACATCTTTAAAATATCTTTTTTTAAAAAATCTTCTTTTAAATCTAATCAATTTAAAAACAGCAATAGCGGGGATCAAAAGCCTGCCGAAATAAGAGTTGTACAGTATTTACACTGACCTGTGGAGAAATCACTGTTTTTTGAGATCAATATACACAGTAAGGTCCAGCGGTTTTGATAGGACTTATTTCTCAGAAAATCTATACAAGGTTGTAGGCTGAGCTATTCTAAAAGGTTATTGGAAAACACCTATTTCTTTATGACAATCATTTTTATCATCTACATCTTCTTTAACTACTTTTAGAGTTAAAAATATGGCATATGATTTTTCCCACCCCATTTAAAATCCAGTAACGACTCTGTGAAGTTGGTTAGGCTGAAAGATTATGACTGGCTCAAGGTGACTTTACATGTTATGATATGGAAAAGTTAGCATTTGATCTGTCCTATAATGTGCCTTGGGCAGAGTTCATAGAATAGGTTTGAGAGAAAGCTGTAATAAAGGCGTAATGATTTTAGAATAATGTATTATATAATATTATATGTATTGCTTACTCATGATGTGCACACATTGGCACATACTCGGAGCATTCTATTAATTGATTTGTGGGTTTTAATGCTTTTCTAAACTCGGTACATAAATTCTGGGGATTTTCTTTTTAAAATAGCCATTTTATATATGCTTCCTCCTTAATAATTTGTGACCTCTTGTTTCTTGGCTAAATCTTTGGATTACATTCTGTTGCTGCTCATGTTTTCATCTGTGAAATCTTGGAGGATATACACATCCCCCGAAAGTTTATATAATGTGTAAAATAAGCGGGAGGACTTTGTATAAAGCATCTCACTTTGCCTTCTTTCATTGGGGCAAGATGTCCAGCAAAGAAAAATGGAAAAGTAATCCCTACCAGCATCATTAGCTGGGTATAGTAAATATGCCAAATATTTTATTAGCACAATATAATTTCCTTCCTCCAGAAAGCTTACAACCTCAGAAGGCAGCAAGGCATTGGAAGAAAAACATAAAAAGGAAAAACAAGAAGACTGTAATTGAGCTCCAGTGAAATATTCAATGCTTAATAATGGCTAGGGTGTCCTTTACGTTGGAAAACATTTCAAATTACAATGAGATCAAACCTGAGGAGAGTAATGAACCATCCATGGGAATTTTTTCAAAATACTGAGACTTATGGCCCTATCATACCATACTATTATAGTGCTATATTCCACTTTAAATGCTGTGGCAACTTCATACGGGAACTTGGGATTTGCAGTTTAGGGGGGGGGGTGTTTAGAATTCTCCACCAGAGAGCTCTTGGGCCTCACTAAACTATAAATCCCAGAATTCCACAAAATGTTGCCATATATTGTAATTACAGTGAAGTGTGATAGAAATCTTTCACCTGTTTCAGTGGAACTACAATGAAAAGCTAGGCATTACAACTGTGCCAAAGTTACTGCACAGATCATCTGTTGTTTTAGTTGCGCTCAATGATTATAGTATTTAAAATTGTTCTAATAGCTTTTAAATTGTCTGGTTTTTAATCAATAATCTATTGAACAGGTTTTTAATTTTAATAAATGATAGTTATTTATTTTACAATCAATTTAATTATAACTTGCTCTGAGATCTTCAGCTATAATAAAGATACATACATACAAACAAATACAAACATGGACATACATTGACAGGAGTTGGTTCAGTATGGGAAAAAGGAAGAAAAAACAAAGCACAAGAGTGAAGATCATGAATGCAGGCATTCATTTTCAGATCTCAGCAGCTTCCCGAATCTGGCAAGGAGCCTCTCATTCCACTTATACACTGCCAATAAGCCCAGCACGAGCACATACGTGCAAAAATTGCAATTTATTGTTACATCAAAGGAATCAGATAATCATTTAGAGAGGGACAAGGAACTCCTACAGATTGAAAACAAAGTGAGACAGATGGCTATAGCCATCACTTATCATGTTAATCCATGAACCTGAAGTTTGTGGAAGGAAATGAAGAGAACAGTACCATACACAAAGAAAAAGACAGGAAGGGAAAAGAACAGAGACAAATGAAATGGTGGGTATCATGCCCATTAGGACCCTTGCTGTTTACCCCTAGTTAAGCCCTTTTTAGTTAGAGAAATAAATATTTTATGTACAGTTTCTGAGGGGTCAGTCTAGACAGCCTCTTGGCATTTGAAGCCTCCGTTGCCCTGCCCCTTTAAGATCCCCTCAGGGTCAGAACCTCAGGCAAGGCACTTCTGGTTCTTGGAGGAGTCAGCCTTTTTTGTGATTGGAGGGTGAAGAGAGAGGAGGGCTGGAAGGCCTACAAAATAGCACATCCAGCTGGAGCTGTATGAACTGTATTCAAGACCAGTTGGAACTGTATTCAAGTCCAGTGAGAGTTAAATATTGAGACCATCTTAGAGACAGTTGAACACCATACAAGAAAGAGACAATAAGAAGAAATAAAGATTCAAAAGCTTCAATTCGGCCAGAACTGCATCTATCTCGCAAAGACTTTACCTCTTCTCATAAAGACTTTGTAGCGAAACTCAGGAGGAGAGAAAGTCTAAAATTCTTGTCAGTTAATAAATTCCTGTTTGATTCAACTATATAGTCTCCGATCTGTTCCCTGCACAGCCAGTTCACCTTCCAAGTAGTTAAAGATAGTGTGGGGTAGATCAATGGTGGATTACTATCCAAAGCTTAGGATCACTGGTATTTACACCACTAGTTTGTTTAGCATAAATCAAAATTTGGAAAATTGTTCATAAGAAGAATGAATATCATGCAATTCTGAACTCAACAACTGTTAATGGGGCTGCTGTCCATTTCCCAGTGCCAATTAAATTCAGTCTTACCTCTGTGATATTCCGGATTCACATTTTCATATATTGGGAACAATGGGTTTTCCTGTTCACTGCGTAGCTTTCTTGCTCTTAAAACATCTCTCACACATTGATGTAGGTATACATATTGGCACTAGAAAGAAGGAAGAGTGTGTGTCAAAATAAAGGAGGATCATTTGTCATATATATTCTCTCTGGCACCCACACAAGTCTGCTTCTTTACAGCTTAAACAGTCTAGTGGGAGTGGTTGATGGAGATCCATGAAAAAAATCCCCAGATGACCACTGTTTCTTCAATATTTTCCTATTTTGAATAGTTAAAATACCTCTCCCAAAGTTTACTTATGTACAATTGGAGCATTTCCCAGGGAGGACAATGATGTTTCACCAAATCCTCCTCTAAACCACCAAATTCTCCTCTAAATTTGAGAACAGAGGAATGCCTTAAAATAAAATAAATCAGACCATCTAGCTCCATATTGCTAATTGTGGCAGTAGATGCCCATAGTTTGTGGCAGCACAAGCTGAAGTTGATCCCTGGTATTTCTTGATGGGCTCCCATTCAAATATCAATCAGATCCAACCTTTTTAAGGTTCCATATTCAGAATAGATTAAATTCAGCGTGGCATGGGAATGAGAGGTTCATCTCTACTTCCCTCACCTCCTCATGTGCTTTATCTCATGGATCAGAATGGTTGTTCCAGACATTAATTTCCATTCGCTAGTGCTTGTGTTCCCCAGCTGATATGCAACAACAAATTACCTCTAATTCTAGAAGCAATATGCAGCCATTATTGTCTATTTCACTCTACAATCTCTTGCAGGCCTCCATTTGTAGGCGTAGGAGGACCCTAACTGCCCCATGGATTGGCTTAACTTAATTGTTTACATGACTGAATAGCACAACTGTGCCCATGGCTGTACACATTGAATCTGAAAAGTCACTTGAACCACTGACAGGAATGAATCATCACATCTCAATTCAGGCACTAAGACTGTGCAAGGTTCTTTGTCTTCCTTCTGTTTAACTTCAGTCATAATAAATGCATGTTCCAGTTCAAACACACATAATGCTAGATTTTCAGTGTGATCAAAGAACTTTAAAAATATGCATTATTAGGTATCTCCCTTATACCATATAAAATCACATTCAAATCAATAACACATCCATTAAAAAACTATATATTTTTCTTGTGTGAAGGGAATATATTCCTGTTGGCTAATACAATTAACAATGATGCGTGAGTAATATTTGAATTCAAAAATGGTACTTGCCTATTGACTAAGCCATCATATAATAATATTTATAGCTTTAATGGAAAAAATTGCCCTTCAATTAGAAAAGAGGCTTTTTATCTTTATCTGTTTAAACTTGAACCTATAATCCCTACCATAAAGTGTTATGACTTTTCATTACATCCAAAGCAACAGCATTACGTATAGCACTTTTATACATTCAAGCTTAACACATCAGATTATTCATAAAAAGCTTATACAATATTATATTTATTAGTCTTTAAAGTGCCAACAGAACTCTGTTATTTTTTACATGCCAATAGGCTGGTAAATTCAACAGAAACCCACATTCTCTAGTATTTTTAGAATAATCATTTTCTCATTAAGTCTAGTTTACAAGATTGAGGGAAAAAGAGAAGTTCACAGCAGCCAGGCAGAACCAAATTGGTTGAACCAAAGAATGAAGCACTCATGGAGGAAATTTACTCAAAAACTAAACTGCAAACATTCTTTCTACTAGTTGTCTTCTATGTCATCTCTTTCCCCAATGTAGGAAGCAGGAATAGGAAATCTAAAACCCTGAGGTCCTTTTTTTGGCTTGGTGGACTTTTTCAAATAGCTACATCACCTTCCCTATGACACCATCGTTTATTCAGTCTTTCTGCTATGCTGAAAGGATGAAATGCCTTTCCTAAAGTTTGACTAATTGCATAGATAGGGAACGTAGGTTAAATATTGCAGCATTTTGACCTCCTCACCATATCACTACTGTTCTGCAGTGGTGGGATTGTGTGCATGAAGCTCTGCTGCTGGTAGGGTCTCCTATGTCAGACAGGCTTTTGCTGAGGAGCTAGACTAAAGGTGCCCAATGGCTCCTGGGCAGCAATAGTAGTGGGGTGATGGTGGGGAATAACACTAGTGGAGGATCTCTCAGAGACAATGGTAGTGCCACCATAGCGGACACTTGTTAGTACTGCACAGAAGGAGGCATGGTAAGTCTCTTTTGAATGTCTTCTACATTCAGAATGGTGACATTGTTGCAAAAATAACATGTAAACCCAAGTAGATGTGTTCTTATTAAAAGGAATCCCTAAGAACTGTTTTAAGGTTGTGGCGGTAGGGGCTGAAAACTGGTAGATACATCATAATGAATCTTGCATACTTGCATATATATTTTACAAACAGCAAAAACTCAAATGTATAATAATAATAATAATAATAATAATAATAATAATAGATTATGACTATCATCAACTAAAGCAATTAATATCATGAAGACAACGACAAAATAATAAATGAAATACAATAAATGAAGCATAAATTATTACACCAAGGAATGGGGAAAACACAGAAGACTTTGTATGGAAATAAATGAGGACACTTTTGACTGGTAGTATTTCAGGGGTCTCAACAGCATGTAAGTGTTGATGGCCGTAATCCATGGCTGCTGTTAATTTCAGGGATGTGGGATCAGAACCCTCTGGCTGGGCTTGGGGGAATTTAAGCTTCCTTGCCCTTCCATTTCTGGGGTACATACTTATTAAGATTTTATTAAAGCACTGAAGGTAGGCGATTCGAATCTGCAAGACGGGGTGAGCGTCCATCTGTCAGCTCTAGCTTCCCATGCGGGGACATGAGAGAAGCCCCCCGCAGGATGGTAACACATCCAGGCATCCCATGGGCATCATCTTTGAAGACGGCCGATTCCCTCACACCAAAAGCGACATTAGCTTCTGACACAATAATTAAAAAAAATTCCCAACTAGAATAGTTGTATCAGTTGCTTGATGGTGAGTCAACACTTAGATTAATTTCCCTTGACTCAATGATTCTGCTCTAGTTAAAACTAACAATGGATGCAGGTCTCAGGCAGCAACCTATACTGAAGATTGTATAAAAAGATACAGTGTTTTGTACATTGGCCTCTACTGTAGTCTAACTGGCGAAATCCCATTATAAGCCTCACTTCACTTAGAGTTTACAATTTAAAATGTAAACATAAAAATATATCCACCTTATTTTGTTACTCACTGTTGAACAACAGGTTGGGAAGACTGATCTCCTTTCTCAATGCCATCATTAATGCATTATAGCATGATCTATTTGATAAATAAACAGAGTATTTCTCTGACCTTGAGGCTTCTGTGTAATAAGCTTACAGATAAATGTCTACATCCTCGGCTGTACAGTCTTCTTTATCTGCCTTTTTATCTGAAGGTTTTTAAAGCAACAGAATACTTGTCTCATCTTTTGAACCATTATCTTAACTCACTAAACCTAATGCTCTGAAATATCAACCTTATTTCACCCCTGGGGGCAAATCTCAAGTTATTTGTCTCAATTATTTTCAATTTTAAATTACTGTCCATATAGATTGATAGTGAAACAGGCATTTGGCCATTGCTAGTGAAAATTGCTCAACTGTCTCAAAATGGTCAAAAAAACCGCTTTTCTTGAGCAGAGCTATCTAATAGTTATTTACCATTCTTTTTATTTTTGGGAAGTTTGGTGATTAAGCATTCATTTCTGCAATGCTGAAGGTATACACAGAAAAAAGAATCAAGAAAAGGTAAAGGACTAATACTCAGAGCTAAGTGATTTTCAATGAAGTCATGTTAGGCTGTTTGAATCAAAATAACCAAGAGATGTGTGATACCTTTAAGACAAACAGTTTTATTATAGCATGGGTTCTTACTGACTACAATGCACTTTGTCAGATGTGTGAAGTATAAGTGATTCTAGCTTCATGAAATATGAAAGGTTGTATAGGTAATTCACTACTGCACAAGCAATCCTTTGCCTTGGCCAGGAAGATCTGGAAATTCAAAAATGTTATATGATGGCTCAGCACTTTTCGTAGGTGATGTATGAGGTGCATGAAGACAAAAAGGAATGAGTTTAAGACTAGGAAATGGGGGTGGGGGGTGGAGCAGAGCCTGTGAGTCAGGGAGTCCAGAAGCAAGGTGCCTGAAGCAAAGAGGAGGTAGGAAACTGGGAAAAGTAGAGATTCTGGATTTAGTAATGAATGAATGAGTGTGTGTGTGTATATATACACCTCCCCTTAATATACAAGAGGAAGTCACAGATAAAAATGAAAACATACTTAAAAGTTACTAATCTCAAGAACAAAATTTGCAACAGTCTCAAATACATCAGGATATTTTGCAGTTTAGTCTGTGGTACAGTGTGAGGCTAAGGAAAACTTCCCCTGGTGTCTAGAGCAGGGGTGGGAATTATTCAATTTGTGACTAGCTGTGACATGCCTCTTTTAATCATAGAATCATAGAATCATAGAATAGTAGAGTTGGAAGAGACCACATGGGCCATCTAGTCCAACCCCCTGCTAAGAAGCAGGAAATCGCATTCAAAGCACCCCCGACAGATGGCCATCCAGCCTCTGCTTAAAAGCCTCCAAGGAAGAAGCCTCCACCACGGCCCCGGGGAGAGAGTTCCACTGTCGAACAGCTCTCACAGTGAGGAAGTTCTTCCTGATGTTCAGGTGGAATCTCCTTTCCTGTAGTTTGAAGCCATTGTTCCGTGTCCTAGTCTGCAGGGCAGCAGAAAACAAGCTTGCTCCCTCTTCCCTATGACTTCCCTTCACGTATTTGTACATGGCTATCATGTCTCCTCTCAGCCTTCTCTTCTGCAGGCTAAACATGCCCAGCTCTTTAAGCCGCTCCTCATAGGGCTTGTTCTCCAGACCCTTAATCATTTTAGTCGCCCTCCTCTGGACGCTTTCCAGCTTGTCAACATCTCCCTTCAACTGTGGTGCCCAAAATTGGACACAGTATTCCAGGTGTGGTCTGACCAAGGCAGAATAGAGGGGGAGCATAACTTCCCTGGATCTAGACGCTATTCCCCTATTGATGCAGGCCAGAATCCCATTGGCTTTTTTAGCAGCCGCATCACATTGTTGGCTCATGTTTAACTTGTTGTCCACGAGGACTCCAAGGTCTTTTTCGCACACACTGCTGTCAAGCCAGGCGTCCCCCATTCTGTATCTTTGATTTCCATTTTTTCTGCCGAAGTGAAGTATCTTGCATTTGTCCCTGTTGAACTTCATTTTGTTAGTTTTGGCCCATCTCTCTAGTCTGTCAAGATCGTTTTGAATTCTGCTCCTGTCTTCTGGAGTGTTAGCTATCCCTCCCAGTTTTGTGTCGTCTGCAAACTTGATGATCGTGCCTTCTAACCCTTCGTCTAAGTCGTTAATAAAGATGTTGAAATGGTCTCTAGACCTCTGCTGATGCTACAAGCCCAAACAAATGAGACTTTTCACTATGGTAAGCCTCCATAAATGGTGATTCTTTTTAAAATAAGGGACAACTACCCACATCGTCTCACCTAGGAGTGGTTTTCTTTGAAGTCAGTAATGAACTTCTGGTCACTTGCATTTTAGGTTCCCAACATCCTGGGTCATTTTGGATGATCATATTTGGCAGGCAGACATATAATCCACCAGTTCCCTACAGGTTGTCCCCTGGGCTAAAGCAAAGAGATCTATACAATTCTCTTAGGCTTCTTATGTCTTATATTGCAAGCCATACTGGGAAGACTTTTTGGTTGTAAAGACAGCTAAGAAATATATACAAATAAGATGGTGCTACTGATAGAAAGGGAAGAGCGGGGGTGGGTGAGAACTTGAATGAGGAAATGACTTGGGAGGCAAGGTTGTCAATGAAGAGTCTCAAGGGAGGACATCAGGAGCAAAAGGTAAAAACAGTAAAGTAGTGGTTCTCAACCTATTATGGCCTACAACTCCTGGAAATTCCAGCCAGTTTACCAGCTGTTAAGATGTCTGGGAGTTGAGGGCCAAAATATTTGGGGACCCTCAGGTTGAAAAACACTGAGATAAAGGAAAAGAATGGAGAGACAAGGAAGCTGAGAGGTTATGGCACAAGATCCAAAGGAGCAGCTCTACAGACTGATTTTTAAACTATATTGAATAAACCAATTAACATTTTAAAAAGATAAAGATATTCTGATATAATAAATATATTCTGTATCTACAGTTTACCTCTGTTTGAACCATGTGAACCCTGTGAAGCCTCAGATCGTGCACTGCTCCATAAATATCCACAGAGTCCTTCAAGTCCAATTGCTGGAGAATTCGATCCAGTGCAATGAATGTCCCTGTTCTACCAACTCCAGCACTGAAAGATGAAACACAAACTGTTTTATTTAATCTTTTCCCCATTGCTATTGTTATATGCAGGTAGCTCAAATTGAGTTACATTTTGTATTCATTCTTCTTTTGCATTTCATTTCTGAATAGAATCCATATTATTCAGACGTGGGGGAGGACCAAGGATATCTCCCAACCCACTTCTTTGATAATTTCTCAAATAACTGCTGTCTGTGTTTTAGGATGGAAAAACCTTATTGATTATCTAAAGCAGTGGTTCTCAACCTGGGGTCCCCAGATGTTTATGGCCTACAACTTCCAGAAATCCCAGCCAGTTTACCAGCTGTTAGGTTTTCTGGGAATTGAAGGCCAAAAACACTGGGGGACCCCAAGTTGAGAACCACTGATCTAAAGTCACATTGGCTGAATGGTGCATGAAAACACCATTCAGTTATCCTCATTCTTCAATGAAAGTGGTGTCTTACCTGCAGTGTACTATAGTTGGTCCAGCTTGAGGTGTTCGGTTGATATAATCTCGTACAGTCCTTACAAACTGGATAAGGGACTGGGTGGTTTCTGGCACACCATGGTCTGGCCATACAGTATAATGGAACTGTCGAATAAGTCTGGAAGAATCAAGTTGCTCCTCCTACGAGGTACATAGTAGGGAAAAGTTAGACATAGGAAGGAGATAGTGACACATCACTTTCCTTCCCAAGTATTGATGTCTAGCCTATTAACAGTTCTTGACTGCTTTGTCTTCTTTGTTATCGTTATGTGCAAACAATTTTTAGAACAGCAAACATAAAAATGTTGTCAACGATCTGGAAAGTAGTGCTCAGACATATTGCACTGTGTACAGGGTATATAAAAGTAACACACTGGAAGATTTTATGAGTTGTATTCCAATAAAAGATTTTTCTTCCACGTCTACACTGTTCACTCAGTAAAACTAACCACATCACATCACCATTCGTTGGATCTGGATGTTCAGAGATATACTGTACTGGGAAGTGAGATGCTTCCATGCTTTCACATGTCCACATGCTTTTTCATGCTTGCAAACATCATCTTATGTCGCTGAACAGAATGTGAGAAACAGTTTTACAGAACAAATCGGGTCTTGTCTGCTCATGTATAAATTTGACTGTGTTCAGTACACTTCACTCTTAAGCATAGGATCACAGCCTCTTCCTATCAGAAGCCAATCATCATTTAGTAATCAAGTTCTACCAATATGCAAATGGATCTTGTAGAAAGCTTGAGATTAACTGCAAGAAAGTTGGAAGCATATGTTTTTGAAGACTTCAGTTTACTTCATCAAATGCCTGGAGTTAAATGCCTAGGAAAAAAATCTTTATATCTGTGAATGACAACATAAATGCGAAACCTGTGGGTGTACTGATGACATGACAAGTTCAGTTTTAACAATGGTCCTTGGAGAACAAAAGCAGGAGGAAAGATGTTGCCTAAAGCCAAGGTGAGCCGACAACCACATGAATAGTAGAGTTCTTAGAATATAATGTGATGCTGGCTGGGAACCAAAAAGGGATGTCATGAACTGGCCAAGAGAGCTTTCATGAGAATGGGGTGTTATAATGCATGTAGTATGCCAGGAAACCAATGTCTCTGTTTAATCCATTGTCATTGTGCTGGAGTTTGTGGATATGTTCCAGGCCAGCCTCTGTGCCAGAGGATAAATGGACATAAATCAGACATTGGGAATGGGAATACACACACAATGCAGTCTTCCTGGGCATTCAATTTCTTATCTCAGAACAGCAATATTTAAACAACAACAACAAACCTACAAAGCAAGATTGGAAATCAAAACAGCAAAATTGGAATATATCTTCTACTCTTGTGACTTTATCATTAAGAAAGATTGCTAAAGTAATAGTATTTACTTACACTGCAAATCTTAAACTCTCGTATTGTCCATTCTGGCAGCACCGACTCAGAAAGCATCTGAACTATTAAATCTCCATAATATAAGGAATCCTGGTCAAAGGGCCAGTAATGGTCACATTTCACCTACAGAAGGGGAAAAAGAAACAGAAATTGTTTATTTGAAGGACACCTTTAATTTTAGACCTGTATTGTAACTGCTTGGCAGTAAGCAAAAGTAATATTAATAAGACATAAAACCCCAACTCTTCATAAACCACTTTGCAAGTTTAACACAGAGCTCAGCACATTTTGAATAATTCCAAGCATGGATGGTCAAATTTATGATGATGTTTTCCCTGGTAGAAGTATAATGCAGTATCAAAATGCAAATTGCAATTGTGGAATGATCCAGATGGTACGTTGAGAAAATGGATAGAGCAACCCACACTCAGCAGTACTGCGTGTATTCATTTTTTAAAACTACAACTGCCACGCCACTACAAACTTGGAAAAAGTGAGATGAGATATAGTATATTAAATGTAAGCAGATTTCTGACCTGTGCACCTTGTCAATCAGTCACATAACGATTAGCTGAATGTTGTACAGGTTTTGTCAACCCTCCCTGCCAACATGTTAATTGGGTTGTGTGAACTGATAACTGCTGTCTCTAGTCTTTTTGGTGCCTGAGAAAGCACTGGCATGAAATAACAGGAAATTCTAATAGCATTGTTAGGAAATTGGCACAAAAGGAAATACTTTTCCTGAGGGGACTGTTACAAGGCTGTTTGCACTTGAAAATGTATGTATAAGGTCATGTAGCGTATAGAGGCACTTCTTTATCAGCTTTGTTCATGACCTGTGAGAGAAAGGCAGCATACAAATGCATTAAATAAGTAAAAATAAACCAGTAAATAAACAAAAAAGTAAATAAATAAAATATTAAAGTTGGGTAGGATGCCTTGGTTACTTTTACTAGCTTTAGCTAGTTTTCCAGTCTTAACTCTTTCTGGACCATTCACTGGAACCTTTACTATACTTTGGTTTACTATAATGCATTGTTTGTGAGTCTGCACCTAAAAATAACATGGAAACATTAATAGCTATAGCTGAATGTGATGTTCAGAGCTGCAACTTAGGTAGGTAAAATCATACAGTACTATATGTTGAAGGGGTTGTACTGGCTGCCTATTCATTGAAAAACTCACTTTGGGGATCTGGTTCATTTAAGAACTAATAACAGACAGAAAGGCCCCTCCCAGTATCTGGATGCTATTTTTTCTGAGTATCTTATATTCACCTGCCTAAGGATGTGTGGTTGATGTTGACACTGCAGGTTTTTTTGGCACCAGTCTGTTTGTTTGCCCAGGCATTTTAATTCATTGAATAATTGATAGGTCTGTTTACTATATTTTCCTGCCTTTTTTTTGGTTACATGATCAGGAAATAGTTTTATATATCCTATATACCCAATATACCCTATTTTGGTTACTCATCTTGGTATTTGCAAGAGTGGTTTAAACATATTTCAGCAAATAAATTAAACTTCATCAAATGTAGTGTTGTGTCATATTTGCCTGAAGGCTGCAACTCAGCAAAAATAGTATTGCCTTGATCTAGAGAAACTCTTCCTCTGAAAGCATATGATTCAGAAGATGTTGCTATCTTCAGAATAATGGGGGAGAGGAGGAAGAGGTGGTGGCAATATTCACTTACACCATCTTCCCATAGTAACTTCCCATGCTGTAAGATCTTACAATTCAGAACAGCAGACATTCAGGAAATGCAAGGAATTTGTGGAATAAATGAGAGCTGCTTGCATGAATGGAAGTTTCTGTTTATAAAACTCCACATATGCAATATCTGGATTCAGTCCAAGACTTTCTCTACACTGGGCCAAAACCCTAGACTCATTGTGGATGCATTATGACACACAGAGGCTTCCAGTGAGTATCTTGGGGCTTCAGGGCAGCCTGGACTCTGTGTGATTCAGTTCAATTCACTGTGCAGATGGGACACTGCCACCATCACTATTTACTTGCACTGACCAGCACAGAAAAGGGGATGAATCATGCCCAGGTTGATTCGGCTCCTGTTACACTTTGATTGTTAAGGTTTCTTCTTAATATCTCTTTACATGGGACAAAATAGCCTCATTTTGCCACTTTAAGCCAGGGCTTGGACAGGAACTGCTGAGCGCCATCAGATGATGCATGACAGGCCCCGATCACATTCCTCCCAAAGTGGAGGTGAAGCATCAAAATGTGCTTCCTCCTCCACCATGGGGAGGAAAGTGTTTTTTGGGTAGCTCTGACAGAGCTACCAGCACTTTCCTCTCCCTTTCCCCATATGATGTGGGAAAGGGATGCAAGGCAATGCATGTTGCTGCGAATTGCCACCCATTCTCCCATCAGATGGGGACAGGGATAGGGTGCCAACGTGCCATGTCCTGTCCCCACCATGTGATGGGGGAAGGAGGGAGGGCACGCGGGGCACCATGAGGCACTCTGCGCGCCTTCCCTTTCGTTGGCAATTGCCATGTGCAGAGGTCGGTAAAGATTTCTGGTATTTGCAGTTCAGGGCCTGATCGCACAACAGAGCACTACGATTCCACTTTAATCACTATGTTTCCATCTTATGAAATCCTGGGATTACTGGTTAAGGTAGGGCTACTTAGAAGTCTCAGCCAGAGAGCTCTAGTGCCTCATCAGACTAAAATCCCAATATTCCACAGGATGCAGCCATGACAGTCAAAGTAGAGTAACCACGTTATCATACTGGGGCCTTAACATGGGCAGCCCCTGCTCTTCTGGCACCTGTAGAATTCTGGGAAATGTAGATAACAGTGGGGCCTTTTGAATACTCAGCTAGAGAAAGTCCTCCTTCCCAAACAACATTTCCCAGAATTCTGCAACCTCTAGAACAGTGGTTCCCAGCCCTTTTTTTTACCAGGGACAGGTTGACCAGGGACCACTTTGACAAAGGACCACTTGACTAGGGACCACTCTCCAACGTTAGTACCAAAAGGGTTACGAATGAGGTTTTGGTTAACTTTAGATTCAGTTTGGTAATTAGGGGTGCTGATTCAGAAAATTGCATTGGATAGACCACATCAGCTCTAGTTTCTGATTTAAAAAAACATATGCCATCCAGTAGTCTGTGTGTTGTCAAAGGCTTTCATGGTTGGAATCACACGTTGTTGTGTGTTTCTGGGCTGTATGGCCATGTTCCAGAAATATTCTCTCCTGATGTTTCGCCCATATCTATGGCAGACAACCTCTGAGGATGCCTTCCATAGATGTGGGCAAAACGTCAGGAGAGAATACTTCTGGAACATGGCCATACAGCCCAGAAAACACACAACACCACCATCCAGTAGTCGCCATCTGCTCGCCCACAGAAAACCATATTTAATAATCTAGAGCTGATGTGGTCTATCCAATGCAATTTTCTGAATCAGCACCCCAAATAACCCCAGGAACAGGCCTAAAAATGAATACACCAAGAAATTTTTTTTGGTTGAGCTGTGTTATTATCCATAGTAGTAACGGACCATATTTTAGTTCTTGCAGACTATATTTTAGTTCTTGCAGACCACTGGTGATCAATGAACCACAGGTTGGGAACCACCTCTCTAGAAGAATGGGGCTGCCCATGTTAAAGCCCCAATGATAAGGATACAATACTGCTATGATTATACAGTGTGATGGGGGCCTTGGGGAGAGGCATCTAGAATTTTAGCCGGAGAGTTCTGGTGACTCACAAAACTGCAAAATCCAAGGCTCCACAGGATGCAGCCATAGCAGTTCAAGTGGAATCATGGTTTTATAACTGTGTAATGTGAAAGAGCCCAACTGAGGACTAGGCAACCCCAAGTTTTCTGTCCAGAATATCATTCGCTGCATTAGGACATGCTTGGCTTTCCAATGGAGTGCTGCAACAGTTTCTCTAAGCCAGAAAGCTAATTAGATTTCTTGTGCAAGTCCTTTTTTTGGTATATATTACAAAACTCTTCCTACAACATGGAAGGCAGCAGGTCTTGACCGTGGTTGCATTGTTTTAATGCTAGTGTGACATACTTTTTAGAAAAGTAATTAACTGACAGGCAAGAAAACTATTTACTCACCCGGCCCTTCTCAACACACTGGGTTACCATGACAACATTGTGAACATTCTGTTCCCATGCCATTTTCCAGAAATCATCCTTTGTGCCAGGCAGAGGTCCCTGAGTTGCGATATATTCCCTACGAAAATTATTGCCCTGCAAATACAGAAGACCATGATTAGTTTAGAAAGTGCCATAGTAACCAGAGACATTTTTCCTAGGTACCTATCTAACGAAATAGAACGCCAAAGACCGTTGTAATGCTCAGGAGTAGAATGGTGTCTGGAGAAGGGGAGAAGCACTGTGTCATATTATAGGAGTCTATTACAGGGTGACAAGGTGATTTGCCCTATCACTTAACCCTTAGCAGGTTTGCCTTTTTATAAGTTAGTTCTCTTGCCCTTTGAGGTCAGCTCTTAATACCCAAAGAAGAATGCAAAGAAAGAGAGCAGGACTACCTTAAAAGGCAGCCTGAAGAAGAAATGACTCATGATTTTGAGATTTAAAAAACTAGTGGCCATGATGAGCAAAGATTCTTTACTGAATTTCTCAAGAAATATTTTATAATAGAGACACTGATTTTCCTGACTCCATACATTTTTAAATGCATTCATTAGTTCTTCGTAGAAGTGAATTATCTTGTGGCCTTTTGTGGGACCCAAGTGCATCTCTCTAAAACAGGCATGGGCAAACTTTTTTGCCTTGGGGCCGCATTGTGGGCCTGGCTGGGAGGAGGAGGCCAAGAGGGAGGGCAGCCAGGCACACAGTGGGTGGAATGGACCCAGGAGGGGAGGGCCTGGGAGAGGGTGGGATCAGGAGGGGATGGGGCAGGGCCTGAGTCATCCTCAAGTTGTCCTCCTGGCATAAGGATGGGGCTGCTCAGACCATCCTTATGCCAAGAGGAAAATGAGACATGCTGCGACTGCCCCGATCCTCCTCCCCAATACTCCTCCTTTGATCTTTGGGCAGTCCTCTCTCAGCATTATGCTGGGAAGGCGGACAAGAGAGGCAACATCCGAGAGCACTCTGAAGGGCTCTCAACTGCTGTGTGCTTTTCTCAAGCCATCCTCCCAGCATAAGGACAGGGTGGTTCGCACCGTCCTTATGCCGGGAGGAGGGCAAGACACGCGGTGGCTGAGAGCACTCCAGATGGCTCTCCGCTGCTGTGTGGCTTCCTCCCCTGTCCTTTCTGCATAAGGATGCGGTGGACTACTGCGTCCTTATGCCAAGAGGGCAGAGAAAATGAGGAGAACCTGAGGTAAGCGCCCAGGGGCCACATCCGGCCCTTAGGCCTTTGTTTGCCCATGCCTGGGCAAAACAAAGGCCTAAGGGCCGTTGTTCCTTTCTTTTCACAATAGCTCAGTTCCTTTCTTTTCACAATAGCTCTCATTAGGGCAAAAGTGACCCAAAAGGTTTTCCTGCCAAATCCAGTGCACAGTACGCCCAATAATAGAAGATGGGGGAAAGAGGACAGATCATCCCCAGCCTAAGCAGGGTATCTAAGTGGACTGGAGTTAACAATGAAGAACACTTATCTAGATGCTAGGTTCAAATTTTCCTAAATTGTGAGACTCATTGAGCGACCATGGGCCATATCACTTTTATCACAGAATGAGGGAGAGAAAAATCATGCATGGCACCATAGCAACAACAATAATAATGTAGGAAAAGTTGAATGAATAATAGGATACAATATAGCCTGAACTGAAATGCTTTTGAAATTCCCACAAACTGTATGCACCTCTCAAAATTAAATGTCTATAGCAGTCTATTTATGCAGAAATAAAAGATAATATTGGTGAGTACAATTGTGAAGCCCAGCCCCTTAAGGTACCAAATTCAAAAAGAAGAAAAAAATGAAGCAGCAACATATGATTGGTTGGGAGTCGAATATACAGATCATAGCTATCAAGATGTAACAAATCACTGGGGTGTTGTATGGTTTCTGAGCTGCATGGCCATGAAAATGCTGCTAGGACACAGCCATGGAGCCTGGAAAGCACACAACACCCCCGTGATTCTGGCCCTGAAGGCCTTCAACAAAACATTGTATCAAATCACTTAGGTATAGGGATTGCAAAGTTGCATTGCATAGTAAAAAATATGCATATCCCCCCCACCAATTCCTGTAAAATCTGTTCAGATGTATTTGGTACCTTTTGGAAACAAGTTCTACAATTCTCATGTAGATCTTGGACCCAGATGAGCTGTGGGATTAAATAGGGAGTACTTTCTGGATGACATTTATTATCGTGATGTATAGATTTGGAGTGATTCAACTGTTCTTTATGAGAAATGGCCCAATGGAATCTTTGGCAGTTTGGCTTCAGTGCAAGGCACTTTTATGCTTTCAGGCTGAATATGTTTTCAGACATTGAGTGCCAATTGTAGTAAATATTGGTACAAGTTCCACAAAGATAGTGATGTCTTGACCTTGAATAGTATTAATACTGCTTCGATAAAACTAAAGCAAGTCCAGTAAGTGACCTTAAATGATAATTGAATTCGAATTCTATTCAAACTACTCAGAGACAATTTTCAGAATTTGGTTTAAAAGTACACATTCATTGTTGTGGAGGGCAGAGCTGAGCTAAGATGTCTACATTATTATGAAATGTTTCTTTTTTAAAAGGACTATAAATAGGAAATATAATCTCACTTACCGGGACATAGCTTGCATTAATATAATCAGAACATGGGTCATCATCTACATTTGAAAGTTTTACTCTTGTTGTGTCATCTGAGGGGAGAGATTTATTAGAAAAATATGAGCAATATATTCCAACTTTAGGTTTCATTTATTTGAATACATACACAGAAATGGAAATCTACTGAATGTTCTACCTAGGTATGAATAGGGACACTTTATTTTATTATGTGTATATTTATATAGTGCATTTCATGTAGACATAATAAAATCACACTGATAATTCAAAATATTGAGAAACACATATAAAATTACTTTTACAACAAAAATAATTAACAAATCATGTAAACATAGTTTAATATAATATGATGTTTCTTCATCATGAATACATAGGCATCTATGTGTGAAATATAGTAGGTAATATCTTTCTCCCTTGCTTGTTCTTTTCCCTGCACGTATTAGAAAATGTACATAGACCTGTATGGTAAATAATGGTGAAGGATGCACTCTTGACCATCTGCATGGATAGAGATCAGAGGTTGTTGCATGTTACATAGAGCAATAGAATACTATGCATGATAGGGTGGGGCCATAAGCTATTTAAGGCCTGCCACCTCTTTGGATATTCTCTTGTATTGGATCAAAAATAAGCATGTGGATCACTGGAGAGACATGTTTTTGTTCCTCAAAGGATCATTTTTTGTTGGTGCGGAGACTATGAGACTGGCAGATAGCAGAGAAAGAATATAAAAGTTTGGGGTACACCTTGCCACCATTCCTGGGGATGGGTTGGGGAAGTAGCATATGTTTGAGGTTGTCCCGAAGTTTTGTTCGCATTGATAAGGTCCTGGAACTGGGGGTAGAAGCATCTTGGGTTTATTTTTCAAGTAAATGGCCAGCCAGGGAGCAACTCAATTATTGGAGTTTCTCTTAGACATAGGTATTTTGCCAAAGGAAAGGGCAAGAAGGTAGTCAAAGGTTGACACCTGGCTAGGCTGAACCCATATCAGGTTGCTCCCACCTCTTGCTCCTTTCCAGTTTTAGCCTAACTTAAATAGAATATAGATCAAATAAAGTGGTCCTTATTTAGCCCAACTTTCTATGTCCAGTCCTGTTATTTCCATGGCTGGTCTGCAGATGAAAAATCTATACACTCATTGAAAATAAAACCATATTTCACTTGTCTCATGTCCTCAAGTCATGAAAGAATTAGTCTTGCAATAGATTTTAAATTTATTCTGACAGATAAAGAAAATACTGCCTTCCAAATCAGTAATGTTGGACAAATGATATACGAACGTATTAGAATCAGCTGAGCTTTTGATTTCTAGAGCAAGTACTAAATAAGAAACTCTGTTGTTCATCTTCTAGGACAGATCATATAAAAACCAGCCATGCATGTAAAGGTTGCTATTTATTGTTACATTTGCCTACCATCAATAGTGACAATTCAGCAAAATTGCTTTAACAGCTGAAACTTCTCATAACTGGGATGAACGCTATCAAACTCTGCACTTTTGGCATGTGGAATGAAGTGAGAAAATTCTCTTATTAGAAGTTTTATAATATGACTATTAACATGTAAGGCCTTTTGGTGGAAATGGTGCTTTGTTGCAAAGGATGGTGTATTAAAATGAACAAAATAGCACATCTTATGTCCCTCTGTTTTTTTTCCCTAGGAAGATATAAGGAAAATGGAATGGAATGAGTGAGATAGAAAATACTCTGGACTTGGCTACTCACAGGGCAATATATTATTATATCGATTTTTCCCTCGGTTCTCTGGAAGAAGTGCAATGTCACATGACTGGTTTCGACCCACATCTTTCAGATCCTGTGACAGGTCATCAGAAAGAAAAGAAGAGGTGAAGACAGTTGAATTATATTAATATATGACCTCTATATCATATTAGCTACCTAGGATGAAGGAATGAGAACTGATGTGACTGATAAGTTTATCACATGAGGAAAGCAAAGTGCGATTACAACAGGACAGCAGTGTCTTTGGCTGGGACTTATCATGATGCTACTCCTCTCTTGCAACTCTCCCGGTGGGAGACAACCAGGAATGTGTTCTTTTAGAAGCACACATTAATGACCAAAAGAAGAGGAAAACTCCATGTGAAGTTTCAGTAAAGATCTGAAACTAAGCAGTTCTTGATTCTGCTAAGGGATTTAGACTTTGACCCTTACTTCTCTTATGACAATTTCTAGTACCAAGTTTATACCCAATAATAATAATAATTTTATTTCTTACCCACCTCTCCTCATGGTGCGAGACGAGTTAAAGAATGATTAAAACACATAAAACTGCAAAAACACTACAAATACACTTATTAAAATGTACTTCTATAAAAGCAACAAAGCTGATAGCCACCATTTGACAAGTCAAATGAAGCTTCTGCTTAAAAACAGGAGGACTGGCTTAACACGCGTGACTAAGAAGGGTTTTGGAAATGTATGAAATGATGGAATTCTTGGTTAGGATAAGACAATGTAATGTTCCACGCTGGCTAACTGCTCCTGCTAAAAACAAAAATAGTACAACACACTATGGGACTTGCAGCCATGGGGCTAAATCGAACTAATAGCCCTGGATAAAGTAGTCCCACCGAATCAATGGGATGTATGTGCTATTTTCCATGGTTCCATTGATTCACGATTCCCTGATTTTTCAGGGTTCCATTGATTCAATGAGTCTGGTCATTAGGACTAGCAATTGGAATTACACCATTTTTAAAACTACAGTATGTCAAAGAAATAATGAATAGTCCATTTCTCTTATGTCTTCTATAAAAGAGGACATATCTGCTTAAAATGGGTTCTGCACAGGTTGCATGCTGCTCTGCCATCCACTAAAGGTCAGTTGAGATGGAATAGCACCAGATACACAGTACTGGTTACACATTATTAGTGAAGGAGCAAGCATAGGAGAGTACAGCTACTGTCTTAATGTTTCCTCAATGCAAAGTAAAAGATACCCGGTTTCCTTCTTCCTCTCCTCCTTTCTTTTTATTTTTAAAACTCTCTGTAAGACTTTAACACTAAAGCGATGGGGTCCAAAAATACTATTGCTTTGCTCAGCCTCAAACACAATCAGTTTCAGTTGGATTTATAATGATTGCTCCCCTGGGAAACAGGAGAATGCAAAATTGGGAAAGGGGGGAGGAGAGGGTGGAGATTTTTGTAAACTTTGTTCCACCTGAGTTTGGAAGAAAGACAAATACAGGTGGCAAAATCCTTTTGAATGAGTCCATCATTAGTTGCTAATTGCTGAAAACTATTAGGTGGCATTAAAAGACCTGTATTTGTGAGTCTGGACCTGTTATACTGTTCTCTTCTTTTGAAACTTGATCATTAGCTCACCATATTGGTTTTCTAAAAATATAACTTCACTTCCTTGCATAAACTACGTAGGCACCACTGGTCTAGACACATTGACGACCTCATCATAAAGGCCCATGGATTTCCCTGCCTTACAGTGCCCCTCATCCCATGGGGGGAAACATTACTGCCCTGCTTCCCCCCCATTTCTGAGAAGGTAAAACGGGAAGGCGCCCATGTTGCTGCCACAGTGGTGTAAACCGCTTCCTTTCCTTTTTTGGTACAGAGCCTGATTGGAAGTTCTTGTGAGTCGTGTGAAGGGCTCCGTGCTGAAAAGGGAGGTCAAGTAGCATATGATGGGCAAATCGTCCCGTGTGATGAGGTGGTGAATTGAACTGGACTTAAGTAAATGTATTGAGAATAGTAAACAGAAGGGATCAACCAGTCATTCAGATGTGTTTGGGAATGCTTTTCACTTTATTTGTCCTTACCTCATATTCCTTTGACAGGAGGTAGTTGGAGTCTGCTTGAAGTTTGGTGAAGTGCATTTCAAACTGATTTACTTTTATTGGGCTAAAACATTCAGAGGAGGGGAAAAAAAGCAACACACCATCTGTTAACCCAGCAAGAAACAAGGAGTCGGCAGAAAAAAGGTGTTGTCTGCAATGACTTAGCTTACGTTTGCTTACCTGGAAGTTTTCCGGCTCCTTTAAGTTGTTGGAAATAAAAAAGAAAAAAACAGGTCAGTTGGCGATGAAGTTCAATGGCTTGTGCTTAAGGTCAAGAAAATATTTTGACCTTACCCTTTCTGTCCCATGTTCAAATGAACAGATAGCGGCCTGTCCCTGCGAATGCTCACTCTTGCTGTTGGTCTTTCCAACCCACTGCTGCAATACAAGAAATTGGTGAGCATTACAGCTTGTGCATTAGCAAAGTGAATTGTTTTGTCAAAATACTCTTCTGCCATCAAAAACAAATTAGACTTATTGCAAGAACAATTCTAGAATGCTGCCACAACATATTCTTTGATTTTGCTGCTGTGTTTAGTGCATGAAGCATCTCAGTAATGAATTTCATCTTACAATCCTTCCTCTATAACGTGACCACACACAAAACAAACCCATCCATTATACAACATTTAAAACAGTTATGGAGCTAAGAATGTATTGTGCCACTCTTTCAGAAGATGCAATCTTTAAAACAGTTCTTACATTTAGTAGATGTTTCTGTTATAAGAAGAAATTGACATCTCATTATATATACATATTCATCTCCCTTTTGATTTGGAAATAGATAAATGAGAATTTCTACTCACTTTACTTTTCGTCTACAGACGAGGAATGCAGTCACAGCCACCAGCATAATTATCAGGAATAAACTAGCGCTCACTCCTTCTATAACTCCAAATGAAGGCTCTGAAATAATATAGTTACATCAGATTTAGATGCAGAGTTTTAAGGTTACTCCTACTTCCTGAAGTTCTCTGATGTAATTAATAGTGAGAGTCTAAATAGGTATAGACATACGCTGGAATCTACACTTCAAATTGATCAAAGATGTTTTGCATGCAGGCCAGTTAACTTGCATAGCCTCCAGAAAAGTAAAAATGCTGCCTTCACTTCTGCAGAGCTTCACTAAAGAGAAAGCTGAAAGTCTAGAAGTGAACCTCTGTATATATTCCAGTCAGTCAATGAGGCTACTAGTTAGAACCAGCAATTAATTAGACAATGTGCAATTTGCTCACTTGTGCATATTCTTACATCTTCATATGAATGGGCAAAATTAATACCATTATGCACGTTCTCTTAGTGGTTCAGTTCTGTCCCCTCATTAAGACCCTCATTGAGCATCTCGAGCTCTGAGGATTACCTGGGAAGGACTTCCTCTGGAGCACTGCAGAACATCCAAATACTTGGGAGTTACCCTGGACTGTGCTCTGATTTACAAGAAGCACTGCTTGACTATCAAGCAAAAAGTGGGTGCTAGAAATAACATCCTACGAAAGTTGACTGGCACAACTTGGGGACCACAACCAGACACATTGAAGGCATCTGCCCTTGTGCTTTGCTTCTTTGCTGCTGAATACGCATGCCCAGTGTGGAATACATCTCACCACATTAAAAAAGTGAATGTGGCTCTTAATGAGACATACTGCATTATCACAGGATGTCTATGCCCCACACCACTGGAGAAATTATACTGTTTAGCCACCTGACATCCCCCGGAAGTAGCAGCCAGCAATGAAAGGACCAAGGCATTGACATCTCTGGCCCATCCCCTGTTTGGGGATCAGCCAGCATGCCAACACCTTTAATAAGAAATAGCTTTCTAAGATCTACAGAGATACTTGTAGGAATACCTCAGCAAGCAAGAGTCCAAAAGTGGCAGGCTAAAACCTGGAATCTCAATCAGTGGCTGATGCCGGATGAGATACTACCTCCTGGGCACCCAGAAGACTAGGTGACTTGGAAGACACTGAACAGACTGTGCTCTGGCACCACGAGATGCAGAGCTAACCTTAAGAAATAGGGCTACAAAATGGAGTCCATGACATGCGAGTGTGGAGAAGAGCAAACCACAGACCACTTACTACAATGCAGTCTGAGCCCTGTCACATGCACAATGTGCAACACCAGAGGCATTCCAAGTGGCTAGCTACTGGTCAAAGGACATTTAGTATAATGTCAAGTTTTTAAACTTTGCTTGTGATTTCAAATACATTACAACTTGTACCCTTGGTTTGCTTCTGACATGATAAATAAATTAAGACCCTCCCTTTTACGCTTCATAAGAGCTACTAAGACTATATTATTTCATTGAATTTGTAGCTTGAGTTAAAATTCTTTCTACATTTTTCTGCTTTTGAATTTAATGTATGGAATTAATTTCATTAATGTGAAATGTTTATTATAACTTGAACTGTTCTGTATATTTTGTAGCATTTTAAAGATATATTTTTATTAGAAGTGTAAATTTATTATAAAAAGTTACAAAATAAATTATGTACATGACATGGAGTGTAGACTGAATTTATGTTAATAACAATAAAATGATGAAACACTGCTATGGAAAAATTAAGAATATGCAATCTAAAAAGACCACTGATTTTGAATCATTCTAAAAAAAAAAAAAAAAAAGTAAAGTAAATCAACATATTGAGAACAAATAACCCATCCATGATTGTACTTTGTCTACAAAATTGTTATTTCAGAAAGTTATGTAAAAATACCATCTTTGAATAAATGTAGTCAGTTGGATCCTAAGAAACACTTCTAAAAATAATTTAATTTCCCATTAAGCAGTGCCCATTCAAATTCTTCTAAACAGCCAAAATTTGTGATCTTTTATAATGGGCTCTAATGAAGGAGGCAGGTTCATACAGCAAGGAGATTAAATAATTCCAAATCAGCTGATTCTATCATTCCTTTTATATACATTAAGAGAAGCATTTATAAAGAAATACCATATCCCACAATTTTTGGATTTTATGTAGGCTGCCATCTACACTCCCATATTGTGTGGTTTCATAATGCTGTTTTATTGCATTACATGGTGATGTAAATGGAGAGAAAGATTCCCCTCCCCCCCCAAAATGCATGCATGTTTGCACAGGACCCCAGCCACACAGGCTAAATCCAAGGGTTAGTAAATTTATTGAAATCAATGGGAAACCCCAAAATACTAATTTTATTAGTCAGGTATAGATTCAATGGTTCTAATCTAGCTGGGATTAGCAAATGGATTTAAACCAAAGCTTGCAAAATAAAGCAATACAGTGGATTCCAAAGCTCTGTTGGCTTATTGCAGCTATGTATGTATGCATGCCTGTGTGCAGTTTTCTACTCACCTCTTTCAACCTTTATAACCTACTATTGATTCAAACTGGAGAGAATTTACTATGCTAGCTAGAGGATTAGTTTAATGCCAGAACCATTTCTGGTAGTTGTGTGGGGCAAGGGAAATCGGAAATATGTATGGAAATGCATGTATGGAAATGCAGAGCCTTTGGAACAAGCAAGCAATGACTTCCCTTGACACTGAACAACGCTCCAAATGAGGAACTTTTGAATTGATATTTAATTTTCATTAAATAAAAAGGATGCAATCTTTTTTCTCAATGAGATTCCCAGATACTGAGTGCTTGCTGGAGTTTCCTGGATATCAGGTCCTTACTGGAAGTGTTCCTCTGGGTGTCAGAAAAATGATGTTGGAGGAAAATATTGATGCGTTCAGTAGTTTTAATTACTATTATCTCCAAGGCTGGTACACTCATTAGCTTAGTAAGAAGTGCGTGTTACACTTGTGCACACACTGATGTACATTTGTGCACTTCACTGATGTGAAGAGAACTTTGGAGAGAATTAGAGTATGCATGTGTTTGGACCTAATCTGCCATCTGGAGTAAGAAGAGGCCACCACCAGAACTTCAAGGCCACCATCAGTACTTGTGAGCTATAGTGCTCCACAAGCTTTCAAAGCAATGGTGTACATCTTGGAAAATACCGCCTATGAGCTGACCTTGAGTTTTCCAAAAGCCCCAGCAGCCATATAGGAGATATCAAACTTCCCCATATATACCTGTGTTATAGGTAAGGTTGTGTGGGATGTGAGCCGTACTCGGAATGGTAGCAACCAGACCAACTTGGAGTAAAGAAGGTTGAGAGGGGACATGATAGCCATGTTTACATATTTGAAGGGATGCCACATTGAGGAGGGCATGAACTTGATTTCTGCTGCTAGGACACTGAGCAATGGATCCAAATTTCAGGAAAAGAGATTCCACCTCAACATTAGGAAGAACTTCCTGATGGTAACAGCTGTTTGACAGTGGAATATGCTGCCTCAGAGGATGGTGGAGTCTTCAGAGAAGATTTTAAAACAGAGTCTGGACAACCATTTGTCAGAAGTGTTTTGACTATGTGTTCCTACAATGGATCACCTTTGTGATCTCTTCCAACTTTATGATTCTATGAGCTGCTATATACATTTAACATCCACTCATTCAGTCAATAAAAATGTTTCCCATCTTCTCTCAGTAATAGGTTGCTATATTATGTGGTTGTGTGGATTTTACCAAATTCTGGGCTCTTTTACTCAGTTTCTCCTTGCATTTATTTTCGTAATACTAGTTTAGAAATTCAAATCCCTTGCTTGTTTTTGTCTCTGTGACACCTAAGGGGCCACCTTTGTGTTTTGGCTCTGAAATTGTAGGGAAAGGGATGGTGCTGACCTGGCAAACTTTACACATTTGAATTTAATGAAAAGGACCTTGTCCCCTGTCCAAGGTACCACAGTTCCTGTACAAAGTCCTATTTTGTACCACTGTAGCCAAAGCTCATGTTTAAGACAATTCCAAATGTCTTATATCTAGAAGGGGGTAAACCAACCTGATTCTGTAGTGATTGGCAAAGAGAAATAGGTATCAGAGAACAGGGGTTCAGGAAGCTCTTTCAGATCTTCTCTGAAGAGTTGTGTGAATGCCCGGATGCTGATCCTGGTAGAAAAATAAAGGTTTTATGTTAGATCTCCCAGGGAGGCATAATTTATCATAATAGCTCTAAATGGATGAAAGTGCCAAAGTTATTATGGAAGCAACTGCTTTGTGGAGTACAAAAGGCTGCAAAGTATAATGAAGTATGTAAATTCAGGGTGCTGGCTTGTCACTACTCTGTTCTTTCTATAACCGTTCACATTGTGATTTGCATCTCCCACTTTCAGAGTCAAAAGTGATTTAAAAGCCAAGGTACTGTATCAATATTTCATGTTTTACTTTGGGCCAAACTACATATGATGTAGATGATCCCTGGGTGGATATTCTCATGCCTTTTTCCTTTACCTAAGAGCAGATGTAGGAAATGCACATTGGATTCACTGGGATTAGAGTTTTTGATCTCCCTTCCTCATCCAGTTGTAACTGCTATCCATTTTAATTAGTTGTACTGTGAGAATAAGGTGGAAAAGGTGGAATAAAGGATCTCTATTGTACCTGCATGGTTGCTCATTCTATATAATTAATATCAGCTTTAGGGCCTGTGTTTAGATGGTTTAAAATGGAGATGGAGATGCATTCAAAAGTTACCACAGGGATAATTGGCTTTATGGTGACCAAACATCATCTTTTTCTGATCTTTTAGTGTTTTCTCTTCCTAACAGTAAGAAGTGAAATTCACCAAGCATTGCTCACCCAGTAATAGGGAATGTGAGCTAGGTGGAGACGGTTGTGACATAGGTTTGCTTTACCTTACTGATGTTATAATAAAAACAATGCAGGCAAAGGTTTGGGTATATTGATTTGGAGTACTGGTTTGTCAGCACAGCAGGGTATTAACAGATCAGTTGCCTCTGGTTAGTACACTCCCATGTTTGATATCTACAGTTAACCAGAAAGTCAAGGAAGGAAAATGTTATACACTTCAGAATATCTGACAATATGGCTAGCACTATATACTTTGGGATGTATTTAGGTTTCTAACCAGAGGTTTTAAGCAAGGGAAAAAGTAATCTGGCAGTTAAAAACAGGAATCTAACTCTTGAAATAAATCTTTACAAAGTAGTGTTCTCACTTGTTTTCCAGTCATTTATAATTGATTTTCAAGTGTCACCAAACTGAGACAGCACTGAGTCATGCAAACTGAGATGCAGCACTTCGGTGCATAGAAAGTGATCGTCTGAATGGGAATAAGATGATTACATAAATATAACATAGCTCCATTCGGTCATTACCTTTTCCCTTTATCAGGGAAAAGATAATGCCCAAATAGAGCTATGTTATATTTAAGTAATCATTAATTACATAATTTGGAGACTGAAAATAATGAAGAGGAATAAAATGGGCAGAAAGTATCGCTTCAGAATTTTTGGATTGTTTGGGTTTGGCATTTGTGTTCACACCAGAATCATAGAATCATAGAATTGGAAGAGACCTCATGGGTCATCCAGTCCAACCCCCTGCCAAGAAGTAGGAAAATTGCATTCAAAGCATCCCCAACAGATGGCCATCCAGCCTTTGCTTAAAGGCCTCCAAAGAAGGAGACTCCATCACACTCCGGGGCAGAGAGTTCCACTGCTGAACAACTCTCACAGTGAGGAATTTCTTCCTAATGTTCAGGTGGAATCCCCTTTCCTGTAGTTTGAAGCCATTGTTTTGCATCCTAGTCTCCAGAGAAGCAGAAAACAAGCTTGCTCCCTCCTCCCTATGACTTCCCCTCACATATTTATACATGGCTATCATGTCTCCTCTCAGCTTTCTCTTCTGCAGACTAAACATGCCCAGTTTTTTAAGATCTACCAGTCAGAATCGAATGCAAAATAGTGACATAAGTAACATTCATATATTTACATTAAATGAAACAGGTGCTTTTCAGCAGGTGGAAGTGAGTGAAAGTATATATTTTCAGGTGCAGAACCAAATCTCCGTCTTTTCCCATACAAATTCAGTTCTACTTCTTCCTACACTTTCTTTCAGAAGATTAATTCTGTGGGTGATGGTGAGGTATTTTAATTGCTGATATTGTTAGTTTAATGTATCTCATCCCTAATATCAGATGTATCTGGTTTTTAACTGTTCAAATCTTCTTATATTGCTAACAAGAATTATGGATCAAATATTTTCCACTCTTGGAGCTGAAAATTCACTTTTCAATGTGAAAGTGACAGAGACCTTCCAACTCCAAGAGTTCTGTACATTAGGAGTTGCAGCATTTAGAGACAGGTGTGAAGGAATAGTTGTTGACAGAGCAAGACAACCTATTATACATAGTACAGTAAAACAGATAACACCATGTAACATTTGATTAATCAAGTGCTTCTAGAAAACATAGATTCAAGTAGCATGCCATTTTTGTGGTCTGATTATTATAATAAATCTCACCTATAATCTGTTCTGGGTTTTAGTGGGCCATCACAATATTTCTGAAGCTTTGGATTGCACTTTCCTCCCAGATTTTCCATTTCTGTTCCAAGCTTAATATCAAAGCCCTTTGAAATGCTGTCAGGGCTTTCAGTGCATTTACTTGCAAAATAATCTGTTTGATAGATGTGGATGGAGTTGTTGTGCTTATATTCCATGTAAGAAGGTAAAGGATGATGTTGTTCTGGCTTCAGTCCTTCATTACCTAAAATGGTGAAGAGAAAGATGGTTTTAAAAAGTGAAAGTCCTATATTATGAGAATAACTGTTTGGAAATAACTTTAAAAAAGTAAATAGTTCTAGTTCCAGTTCTAATGAACAAAACACAGTTGTGATTACAGCTTTCTGTTTCTAACACTAAATATCCACGTTCTTCTACATCTTCAAAATATCTAAATGCTACAAACGGCTGATCTGTGATCTTCAGCAAACCTGAATAGTTTGAAACAACATTGGAAATAGGCTCATACGAAGGATAGCATTTAAACTAAATAAAAGAAAATGGCATAACAATGTGATCCCATTCACTTCCGAAAAACGCTTACAACAAATGCACAGATCTTTAAAAAAAAACTTGAAAATTTTTATTTAACAAGCTGCTTTTAAAACAGTTTTGTTTTACATCAGAACAAGCAGCTGCTCAAAGAGCAAGAATTTTCTTTTTATAAGAAGCATCACAAGGGCTTTTAAACTGTTATATGTTACTTCATTTTTATTTCAATAGTTAGCTTTGATCATTTTGAAAATAAAGTCAACAACAAAAAAGAACAGAACATTTTCTTGCCCTACTGCTCCATTCCTATACAGATTTAAACAGATGTTAGTTCAACTGAAGTCACAGGAGTTATTTGATAAAAGTAACAAAAGGTGTGTGTTAACATTACAAAAGTAGTGAAGCCATCCTTTATTATATTACAATCCTGTGCCTAATAGTGCTAAATGTTCTATATTCATTATTGGATAAAGTAACTTGATTGTAATAAGAAAACCATATTAGGATTAGCTATAGAATATTTGAGCCCCCTGTGGTGCAATGGGTTAATCCAGTGGTTCTCAACCTGTGGGTCCCCAAATGTTTTGGCCTTCAACTCCAGAAATCCTAACAGTTGGTAAACTGACTGGTATTTCTGGGAGTTGTAGGCCAAAACACCTGGGGACCCACAGGTTGAGAACCACATGGCTAAACCCTTGAGCCAGCAGGACTGCTGATCAAAAGGTTGATGGTTCAAATCTGGGGAGCAGGGTGAGCTCCCATCTGGCAGCTCTAGCTTCCCATATGGGGACATGAGAGAAGCCTCCCACAGGATGGTAAAACATCAAACATCTGGGCATCCCCTGGGCAACATCCTTGCAGATGGCCAATTCTCTCACACCCAAAGTGACTTGCAGTTTCTCAAGCCGCTCCTGAGATGAAAAAAAAATTGATGTTGGATTTAATGTACTTTATTCAAGATCATCTTGCAGCTGCCACATAATGGAATTTTATACAGTGGTGAAAGTTCAAGCAGGCCCTCTTGTATAGCCAAGAAAACTTACCATCAACTTCTCTGATAACTACAGTAAAGTACTTCACAGCTCCATTTGTGTCACTAAACCAACTGCAATTGAAAGTGAAGTGGATGGAAGATTTGGTGACAATTGTGTCTTTTTTGTTTACTCGAATGTACGCAGGTGGTGGTGGAGGACCTAAACAAAAGAAACAAAAAATAGGAACCATTAAGTGTATTTTATCAAAACATAACAAATACTTAACTCCATGAATTTATCCCACATACTCCAACATTTTGCAGCTCAAAATAGGAACACACGAGGCTGAACAACAACGGAGTGTGAATGAAGACAAAAGACATTGATGGGAGTGAGCACAAAAACCTGCTGTTTCCAGCAAAAAAACTTCAGAATTTTCATACTAAAACAAAACCAAAATACAGTTTTTATGTGCATACAGCAATATTAACAAAGATAGATCACATATTACATTGCTATAAAATTTTGTGGATGTTTGCTCAGAACTACAGATATTTTTTTTTCAGATGCAGAGCTCTATATTCACACCCACCCTCTCTACCAAATGTTTCAGGCTAAATCCAAGCTTTACCACAACATTTGTGCAAACCAATCATACTTTCTCAGCACAACCTAATTCACCAGGTGGTGGTGGTGGTGGTGGTGGTGGTTGTTGTTGTTGTTGTTGTTGTTGTGTGTGTGTATAAGGATGGATTGCAATTGGCAAATGTAAAATATTTTTAGCTCAAGGAGATAAATGGGATGGAATTCATTAAGAAAAATATAGCTGAAAAAATGATTTTCATAAGGAAATGTATGCATTACAATGGTATTTTTAAACTTCTGATTTAGGTTATAATCCTGTATGCATTCACTTCAGAGCAAGTCTCAATGAACCAGCATGTTGTATCTGTTTCAATGCTGAACTAAAGCTTTGAGGACATGTGTTCAAATCCTCCCTCAACTATGGAAAGTTGGAAATACAATGTGAGAACATGAGCAAGTCATTCTCTCCCAGCCTCAGAGGAAGGCAAGGGCAAACTTCACAAGACAACGCCATGACAGGTTAGGGATGTCATAAATCAACAATGTCTTGAAGGCACATAACAACATCCCACTGATTTCTGAATAGATATGCATTGTAAATGGAACCTGCAGAAGACTCTCAAAAAGTAATTAATTCTTTGTATGCCATTGGGAAGTTGAAAGTGTTTGGCTCTGATGCTAATAAGCCCAATAAAGCCCACTGCAGACTGTCAACTTGGATGGCTTTAAAAGAAATATAGAACAACTAGGTAACTAGTTTTAATGGGTATATGAAGGTGTAAAGCCTATTGGTAACTATCAAATGGGTTGTGCAAGCAGGCTTAGCAATTAAAAATATACTTGGCACTTCAGAATCTAGCATGAACAATTAAAACACACAGTTAGTGCAGAAAAGCAGACAATCATTCCCAATTATCATGCACTGGAGGTTTTCCTGCATTCAACCTGTCTGTATGTTATCCTCTATTGTGTTGTATCAGTACATAGAAAAGAGGCTTACGATCTATCATTGTGATGGTGGTCTCTTTTACCACGTCACTGGTCATGTCTGCAGACTGGATTTTGATGGACACCAAGTATCGTGTGTGGGGCACAAGTGTCATGATGGTAAAGACGGATCTCTCTTTCTCTATTATTTTTGAGAACTCAATCTCCTCAGTGTCCATTTTCTTGCACTCAATGCTGTATCTGTCAAAGTCAGAGTCAGGAGGGACCCAGGAACATGCAATGGCAGTCGAATTTTGGGGCCGGCAGTGCAAGCTCTGTATCTTGTCTGGTCCTTTGAAGAAAAAGAGTAAGGAATGTACATTATATATTTGGCGCTTACTTTACAACAACAACTTTTTATTGATTAGTCAATTTTGACCATATCAAAACATGTGAAACATACAAAACGTACACACTTACCCATACATACAGTAAAACCATGTAAAAACAAAGCATCCCGGCCTACTAGACTACCAACCCACTCCTAGGTAGTTGTGCAAATACAGAATAAAAAGATTAAAATTAAAATTAATTATTCCTTTAAGGTAAGGTATAAGCGGGAGCAAGGGTAAGTAAAACTAGTGGCTTGTCCATAGTAAATTTTAAATTTGGATTTTGTTTTTGGCATTAATATCACAGCTGTCCGCTTCCATCTTCTCGCGGATGGCCAGCGCTTTTTGTGTAAAACGTGTCAGTTTTAAAATAGAGTTTTTATCTGAACCCTGTAGAAGAATGTGCAGTTTCTCCTTATTCTCTAAATGAGTATGGTTCTCCAGCAGAGAACCTTACTTTAAATAGCACAAAGATAGATCTCAGTGTTAAAACCACAATTAAATTAAAAAAGGAAATACAGTGTAGTACAGAAATGCATTAACACTGGGTTTTTTTTTGTATAGTCAGTCATGATGACTGTATCATTTATATTTCTTTTAATTCAATTTATTACTTTGCATGCCCTATATCTGATTTGCTTGTAGTGTTCACAGAACATTTCACATCACAAAATATTGTACATTTTTTGTTATTCACTTTCCAAACAGACACTTAAGGAAAGTAGGACATTAATTTGAAGGATGATGAAGTTAATAGACAGGCAATTGCCCCAGGCTATACATTTGCAATATTTGGATCACATCTTTCAAGGGGATACATGTGTCTCTTCCATTATATCATTAAAATCATTTTACTAAGTTAAGGTATGGTGTGGTTGTTGGATGCAGCAAGCTTGCTGAAACTAAATAGTCATGGATCTTATCAATGCCCGGAGGAGAGAAATCCTGAAAACTTCATAGAAATTCCATAGAAAAATGATGGGCCATAGATGTGATAAATTGCTACATGATTAAAAAAAATCAGTTAACTTTGCAGCACAATTGTGTGCATTTTACTCAGAAATAAGCTTCAGCTAAGTATGTACTTGCCTTAACACTGTTGCCCTAATAACATTGGGAACAAATGGACAAATAAATGAACAAATATAGCTGCCCATGCATGTACTGCACTATCACTCTTCTGATTTTTTCTTGGAATGAAGGCATTACAAAACTACTTATGAACAGATATAAATGAAGCATTTGCTGAAATACAGTGGATTAATATATCTATCAATTGTGTACAGCTATTGTCTTGGTTTGAGGCACTTCTGATTTTATGGGGTCTTACTTGTCCTCACAGTTCCAGAAAGTGGTTTGCTGTAAGTCCTTTGAATGATGCCGCTGACACTTCTTATACTGAAGTGATAGAGCCTGCCTGGGTGGAGTCCATAAACAATACGTCCTTTTGATTTGCTACTACTGTAAGGATTGAAGACAGTGAGGGTATCATGTGGGGTCCACTGCAGTTCAAAGTCATCATAATCTGTCCAGTCAGGAGGACCCAACCATGTGATGGACAACGAGGTATTTGTGATATCAGCAAATGACACAGTATTTGGTGGGATTGGCACTGGAGAAAATAAAAATAAAGAAGCACACCACACATAAATACATTTAATGCAATAATGCTACAGCTATATATGAAGGAATCCCACTAAGAGAATTTTATTTTGTTCAGGACTCATATTTTTGTCTACTCCATCCTCCGACTGGAGACTTCTTTCACATTTTCAAACTGTTAACAGACTCATCCTATTTTCCAGCTACTGGAATGTGAAGAAAAAAGAGGTCTGCATGTATCTGTGCATGTATCTGTGCTACCTATGCCATCCCCACTAACATCATAAAGCAAAAAACAAATATTACATTAAAAATAGCTGGTGTTGGACTAGGGCTCTGAAGCTTCTTTTCACTAGAAACCAGGTATTCCAATAAGCAAAAGTTTATTAAAAGCAGAGTATATAAAAAGCAAGCAAATTCAAAAGTGAGAGTCTAAGTTCAAGAGGTTATTTCCATAAAAGCCAAGAGTCCAAAAATCCATTCAAAGAGAGTCTCCAAAGTCAATCCACAGAGATCTCCAAAGATAAGGTAACATGAATCCAGGGCAGGCAAACTATGCTACACAGGAACAGGAACCAATAACAACTTAGAAACTTTAGCAAATGAATTCCAAGAGCACACGCCCAAAAACTTAGAGTTCTTTATCTGAATGTAGTGTAGCTCTCACAAAGATTGTACCAGTAGGAATCACTTTAAAAAGCCCCAAATCCTTCCATGACATCATTTCTCACACACCTGCTTCTCCACTCCTTATCTCTAATTTTCTGGGAAAAGTAAGTCTGTCTTTGTTGCATGCCCTGTTTCTGAAACTCCAATTACCTTGACTTAGACAAAACATTTCTCTCAGACTGCACTTCTGGCAGGTTCCCATGGGAACGGATCTCGCTTTTTCCAGACTCTTGGGAACTGCCAGGAGGAGATTCCAAAATAACTCTCTCTGGGCTGCTTCCATTATCCTCTGGACCTTTTGAATCTCTCTCAGCTTCCCCTTCCTCATCATCTGAACACTCAGAATCTGACCAGGCTACAACAACTGAATTCTGTGATTTGCATTTGTTGCATCATATGCAGTGGTCTTCCAATTTCTTCAGAGGAGTTACAAGAAACAGAATGGTGTACAAGCTAATGAAACTAAAATCTAATTTTATTTCGGAGATTTTTTAAAGTTTAAACTATCAAATGGCTTTCTGAGGAATCATACTATAGAGTTGGACTGAAAGACCTAGGCATTTCCTAGGTCTTTCAGCTGCTCCAGGCATTGCTAAATCCTCCAACATGATTTTACTGTCAACTTCTGGAGGAGGCATACCAAACAGTCATCTTGGAAGACCTAGGAAATAGCTAGAGATGATGTTAGATACAAGTAAATGAAACTAGTTCTATAGATAAGGGGGTTTTACTGTATCATTTATTCTTATTTTATTAGATGGTTTCTAATCCAATAAAGAGGTTGGAAATATATATGAAGAAAAATAATAATAGAAAGAAATAACAGCAGAGAACAGAAAGAAAGAGATTTATATTTGATTGCTGACTTTCCTAACAATGGTTATGCATCCAACTAACTTTTCCAACTATAAATACTATTCATATACTTTGTCATCTTAACCAAACCTATTAGAGATCAAAATCTATAGTTACAATATTCCAAGTGTTCTGAAAATACGGCCAATGTGATTTCTCTAAGCAATGATGATAATCGGTCTGTTTCAGCTCAGTCAGTCAGTTTTGATGTTTTTACATTTCTGTGCATACACTAATCTTACTGTTACGGCTATGTAATATAGTAATATCCCCCAATTCCACTCGGTCATCTATCAATCTGAGTAAAAAGTTTGCTTTCAATTAATATTAACATTCAAAATCTTCTTTACAAATTATGTATTTGATGCCTACATTTCTTAGCCTTTTTAGTTGAATCATGTCTTTATTTCCAAAACAATAAGACTCAAGCTGCTTTGAATTTCATTTTCAGGGAAACGATGGGATATAAATGAGATGACAAACAATAACAATATTATCACCATCCTCACCAGTACCATTATGATCAGTAATGTAGTCCCACATATAATGAGTTCATATCATATTTAATTTAACACCATGTGAGTTCCTTCTGTGTAACCATGGTTAGATTTATGATTTCAATCACTCATTAGAAAATCTTAATCATGGTTTAACACAGAAACCATCAACATAAGCAAGTAATTTCAATATAAAGAAAGAACAGTATAGATCAAAGAAACAGGGATTCTTTACCTGTTCTCCCTTCAGTATTTGCTGTATTGCTCATGTCACCACTATAGGTTATCACAACAAGAGTGTATTTCCTGCCTGGGACTAAGCCTTTGAAATGCCATTCTGTCAAATGCTGTCCATGTTGTGCTTCTTTCTGTGTACCATTTGGATTATAAAGATTCAGTTCATAATAATCAGCATCTCCTAATGCTGGTGTCCAGGTGAACCACAGACTCTCTGTCATGTTTCTGTTGGATGCCTTGAGATTGCTAACTGGAGCTGGAACTAGAAAGGACATAATGGAGAATTACCCAACCTTGTCTAAAGGATGTAAAGAATAAATAGCAGCTCTATAGAGGGTAGTACTTCAGCTATTAAAATGCCATTGGATGAAATAATCAAATAACAGTGGCCATGGAAGATTGGCCAAAGGCCATACGGTACTTTGTAGCATACATTCGCTCACACAGTGCACTGAAGCATATATTGCAATCTATTCTTCTGATTAGATTTGGTAATGTCATGTGGAATACCCATATTTTTCAATCTCTCTCTAGATTTCTCAGCATGCCAAATTTTGCACTAGATAGTAGATTCAATACTTAGATGTCAAACATGCAGTTCGTACATTTAATTTACATAGTCCTCACAAAGGCAGGGGGAGGGTTGCTATCAGTAATGCCTACATTTTTAAAATAAAAATTAAGAACTTCTTATGACTTGTTTGCTTTTAGACATCATATTAAACTATGGCTTAGGAAGATATGAATAAGCCTAGACTTCATCTGGTCTCAAAGGTTTTCCCTAACCATCTTTACTTGGACATGACCATAACGAATCATAGAATCATAAGAGTTGGAAGAGATTAGAACAGCGGTTCTCAATCTGTGGGTCCCCCAGGTGTTTTGGCCTACAACTCCAAGAAATCCCAGCCAGTTTACCAGCTGTTGGGATTTCTGGGAGTTGAAGGTCAAAACATCTGGGGACCCACAGGTTGAGAGAACCACTGGATTAGAAGAACCATCCAGTCCAACCTTCTGCCATGCAGGAATATACAATCAAAGCACTCCCAAGATATGGTCTCCAGCCTCTGTTAAAAAACCCCAAAAGAAGGAGAACCCACAACAAAGCAACGTATGCTCTTACTGTCAGGGAGTTTTTTCCCCAAATCCTTAGGTGGAATATTTTTTTTTTGTAGTTTCAATACATTGTTACATGCCGTAGTCTCTGGAGCAGCAGAAAATAAGCTTTCTCCATCTTCAATATGCCAGCATTTAAAATATTTAAATATAGGTATCAGGTAAGATCTGAACTTTCTGAAATGTTCATGATGAATTTTCATTAACCACAGCTTAATGTGTCATGAAGAAAACTGACTGATCTTAAACTATGGCTAGTTCCAAACCAACAAACTTCAGAAATGGTTTACGATTGGACTAATTTGAATGAATTATAGCTAAGAATTACTACAGTTTCTGCTTTATATAGGACAGAAAGTTCTTATGAACTTATTCTTCAAGCTCCTCTTCCCAGCCATAGAGGAGAAAGAGAAGGGAGGGAGCTTGTTCATTGACATAGGTTTCTGTGGCTGCATAACGTCGCAGACTATCTGAGAGCTCTCACATCAGTCAGGGAAAATCAGTTTAAGTTGCAATTTAGCAACAATACCATGAGTAATTGCTAACAACATATAAAGTAGCTAATTGGTTTTTTAAAAAGTACATCTCATTACTGATGGATTAGGCTATTAGGTACTCTTACCTGTTCTCCCAAAGATAGATGATTCATTAGTAAGCTTGCCACTCTGGGTAACAATCACCATTTTGTACAACCTCCCTTGCACCAAATTCTGGAAGGAATATTGATGGAGATTCTGGTTCCCTGAAATCCTGTCCTGAAGAGAACTGTCTGGATTATACAGGAAGATATCATACTTGTCCAGCTCTCCTTGAGAAGCAGTCCAGCTAAATGACAGGCGTCCAGTGGTATGTTCTGTGACTTTCAGATTCGTGACAGCTGCTGGAACTGAAATCAAAGAAGTGATTGAATCCTTTGTATTAAGCAAATCAAGTTTCTGGAAAGAAGTAAGATATGAGAACAGACCTGTCCTTTGAACTTATTCAGAAAGTATACCTATTCATAGATAGATAGATAGATAGATAGATAGATAGATAGATAGATAGATAGATAGTACCCACATTTCCTTTCATAGTGATTAGTTGCCATTATTGTTTCATTCAGTTTTTACTATCATTAGACATGAAGACTCATATTTCCATTGTATGGGGCATATCCATATCCATACAAATAGATTTTTGAATTTAATTTCCTCCATCTTTTTTGAATCAAGGTTACAATACATTCTTCAATCACTTCCATATTACACTTTGCTCCTACAATTTCAACATTTGCTTACACAATGAAAGATCAGAAATGTTTATGTACAAACACTAACAATGCTCTGGTTAGTGTAGGAACTTTTTGGTTTTTTTTTAAAGGGCATATATCCTATTTTGCATGTGTAGGAAAAGTAAATGCTGATTGACACATCACCTGTGACAATTAATTAATGTGGAGTATCCTCACAATCACATCCCTCCATCCATCCTCATTAATTTCACTTGAAATTTTTACTGATTAAGGACATATTTTACAAATATCTATGGTACCCTAAGGCAGTTTTCCAAGTTTAACAAATGCTCATAGCAAGAACCTTTAAGAAATACTGGCTGATATGTTATATATATATTCAATAATCTCAGCTTGGAAATCAGTTAAAAACAATGAAAGCAGAATGTAAACATTCAGGGGACACTTTCTAAAGGGGCAAAAACTGAGTAAGTCTTCTGGTATGTTTTATATTTACTGCCACCACTATTTGCTGTCTCCTAATAAACTTGCCAGAATTACCTGTTCGGCCTTCAGTTTCTGCTTGGCTGCTGAAGAGTCCACCACTGACTGTCAACATTTGTACTTTATACTTCTTGCCTGGTGTTAAATCTTCAAACTTGTGCTGTTTAGCAGTAGCTGGCTCTGATTTGTTGCTCAGAAGGTTGCCTTGCTCAGTCCAGAGTAGGATGTCATACCGTTCAGCCACACCAGCAGCACTTTGCCAGGATACAATCAGTGAATGGCTGCTGTATGCATGGTCTACATGCAGTCCCTGGACAGGGGCAGGGACTGGGAGAAATCATTTAACAAGAAATGCTCTTTAAGTACCCCAAGAATTGCTAATTTATTATGAACATGTGCACAGAGGCACATTTGTATAGAAATAATAAATCTTTCCTAAGTCAAATTCAGTCAACTGGATTGCTTGCCCAAATCAGTTCACATTATGTCCTCATCTCTTTCCTTCTTTTCACCTCTTTTTCTACTTTTACTTCTGCTGTTATAATAGCAGGATGGGAAGAATAGGTGACACACCTGTTTTCATCATTCCAGGAACTCATTCATTTTTATTTAACTAGCACTGTACTCCTCTAGATATTGTTGCATTTCAATTCTCTCCAGCCATAGGCAGGAGAACCATAGGTGAAATACTATTGAAGCTGAAGTTAGCAATGGAAATAATATTTAAAACTTTTCCACAAATGAATTAGAAACGTATTTTTTGAAGGTTAAGAAATGGTGTTGCAAAGAACTTAATGACAATCTTCACAGTTTAAGATTTATTCTGTATAAAATTCACATCTGGTTGTTTTGTACAGAAAACAGTATTACAGTAGAGTCTCACTTATCCAAGCCTTGCTTATCCATGCTTCTGGATTATCCAAGCCATTTTTGTAGTCAATGTTTTCAATATATCGTGATATTTTGGTGCTAAATTTGTAAATACAGTAATTAGGTTATGATTTTACAAATTAAGCACCAAAGCATCATGTTATACAACAAATTTGACAGAAAAAGTAGTTCAATATGCAGTAATGTTATGTTGTAATGTTATGTTGTAATTACAGTAGAGTCTCACTTATCCAAGCTAAACGGGCCGGCAGAAGCTTGGATAAGCGAATATCTTGGATATAATTACAACATAACATTACTGCGTATTGAACTACTTTTTCTGTCAAATTTGTTGTATAACATGATGTTTTGGTCCTTAATCCTTCCTTATTATCCAAGATATTCACTTATCCAAGCTTCTGCCGGCCCGTTTAGCTTGGATAAGTGAGACTCTACTGTATTTGCATAGATAACACAGAATATTTCTACACATAGATATTTATGCGTGTGCAGAAAATGCCATTTTGTGTACAGAAAGTGCTGTGTCCTATGCAAAACAACTACATTTGAATAGGCTTCAAAATTCTGTATTTTTTAAAAGATTTTCTCACCGTGGGAAGAAAATGATAAAATCACTCAATATTTTCTTTGACAAGTAAATTACTGAAGAATTACAGGTTTTAGTGTACTAATTGTATTCATTTAAGTAATTCAGTATAAATAAGTTTACATTCTGATAAACAGTGGAGATTCTTTTTTTATTAGTTTGAGAAAACCTTAATTTTGAAAATGTTTCTCATTATCTGAAAAAGCAATGCTGTTCTGACTCATACTGTAAAATCAGATGTTGCGAGATTCTGCACTCAGAGTGCCAATATTTATCTGACTGAATGCCCAATGCTTACTTACTTCTTGGTGCCTATACAGAAGTTGTTGTACCTAAAATCCCTTTGCCTTTTTGAAACTGCTTTAATGAAACTGAAGGTAACTGATAGTTAAATGCACAACCACAATACATAATTAATTTGTTATGTAATTCAAGATAGAGTACCCAAAATAACTAGTCACTATTAACCTTTTTACTTGGATCTATTTCTGAACTATGTGTTGAATAGTGATTGTTGGCATACTCTGCCCACGTTTAAAAGTAAGTGGCTGGAATTCAAATCAGAATTCAAATAACCCAGAGTTACGTATTTGTGACTTTTCATATTCATCATCCCCACTAATGTAGAGATGGTGCACAAGTTTTCTGATCTTCACTTACTAGGCAGCAGCTACAGTGTGCAACAAGGGTTTGTTCTCCTGTTTCTTCAGGTAGCAGCTGACTGATGTTTCCAGACAGCTTCCAGGAGTGATCTTTAGTGTGAGGGGGTATTGTGACTCCTGACTGCTGTACCAGACATACTTGGTAGAAGGCGGTGATAACACAAGTCAGCTGCTTCCTGATCGATAGGAGAACAGACTCTCCACACATAGCAGTTAGTGCCTGCTAAGTGGGAATGGGGGGAGTTTGAGCTTAGAGATACTACCTAGCCAGGGCTGTAGGCAAGGGGGGGGGCGTTAGGGGTTCAATACCCCTCCCAATTTTTTTCAGTTTTTTTAAAACTTGGTTTACTCATGAATTTTAACTGGTTAACCAAATCTCCATGAGTGTCCACTGAAGTTTATCGATGGAGCCTTATTTCTAAATTATTTTGTGTTCTGGAACTATTCTTCATGATTCACTTAAAAAAAGTTTCAACCCCCGCCCCCAATTTTTTCCTGGCTATTGTCTTGTACCTAGCTATATAACTAGGGTACTTACTTAGCTGAGAAGGTGATATAGAATCACCCTCACTCCATGTATGTTCAATTTAAAGAGCTTTCTTTCTTTGTTTTAAATGTTCACAAAAGGTAATAAAAAGGGCACATCCAGCTGTGGCACCACAATGCAAGCTGAGAGACTATTTTTTTTAGAAACAAACCAATATTTATCTAAGTACTTATTGAGCAAACTCACTCTGAGATGACTAAATCAATCTAGGAAGAGGTCATCTACCACTCTACTGAGATCATGAACTCGCAGAAATAAATGACAATGATTCTAAGAAACTGCAATACAGTTAACTTCTCCATTTCTAAATGACTAATTAATAGAAAACTTTCAAGGACCTCTGAATCACCTTTTCCCCTTTGCTCCAAGATGAAACTTACTTGTTCGTCCAACAGCAGTTGAGTTGTTATGCAAGGTGCCACTGTTTGTCTGTACAAGAACTTTGTATTGCTCTCCTGCTTCCAGTTTGTTAAAAGTATGCTCATATACATGTTTGGAAACTGTCTGGGTATCAAGTGGATGACTCTGATGGAATATTGTGACAGTGTATGAATCAACATCTCCTCCTCCAGGGGTCCAATTAACTTTCAAACTACTGGTCATTCCGTTTGGTGAAATATGAATGTTTCTAACGGCACTTGGAACTAAAGAAGACAAAATGCCAAACAAGAATGGCCAAGGAAATCAACAAATATATTTTTAAGTTATAGTTTAAAAAACCCTCTGAAACCAGAAACGATTTGATTTACAAAATAATTTTCCAAAATCTGCAAGGCCTAGAAACATAACCCACATTATATAATCCAACCTCTCTGCTGAACTACGCAGCCCTCTCTGAAACCTGTGAAAAATTATAGTGCGTCTGTTTACCAATTCAACCAAGCCCAAATGTCTGATTTATATACACTTTACTGACCTGTGCGTCCTTCTATGAAAGTAGCACGTTGTGCTTTTCCACTTATTGTCACAACAAGAATTTTGTAAAGGCGTCCTGGGGTGAGAGATGTGAACCGAAAATTTTCAATAGTATTTTCAAGATGGTTTGGTGGAAAAACCTTCATGTCATTGAAGAGAAGCTGAATCTCATACTGATCAACATCCCCATCAGCTTTGGACCAAGTGATATACAGCTCTTCTGTGCCTCTACCAGTAAGGGTCAATTGCTTTACAGATTCTGGGACTAAGGAATGAAGGACAGGACAGTGACAGATAACAATAACAGGCATTATTGAAAGGTTTCTTAAGGAAAACAAATCCAGCTTGCTATAAACTGTTTTTCATGAATACATTTTATACTTCCTCAATGCTTTCTTCACCATTTGAAAGTAAACTGTGATCAACATGGTAATGTAAAATACAGTACATAGTAATATTAACAGTACATAATAACAATACTATTATAAGACTGATCCCAATTTAAGCATTTGAGGCGAACATCCTTAGTAATCAGTGGGAAGACTGTCACACAAATCTCTAAGCAATAGATTGGAGGCTTCCTAAACACAAACGAAAACACTTTTTGCTGCATCATGTCTTCCTAATTTTATCCCAAATGAAGCCTCAAGTAATGTCAAAGCTGTATTTACCGAAAGCAGGATTTTTGCTGTCTTTTGCCTTCTGGGCATGCTTTTAATCAGCTTTAGAAAGAACATTTTGCAATGTGGTAAGAGAAATTTGCTTTAGCCACTCATTTTGGGAGATGTGACTTCCATTGTGGGCTGTCCTTCCCACAAAGAAAACCTTAATTTTTAATCTTAAACTCCCCCTCCCCCTTCTGGATCATCCAATTACTCTGCTTTTTGGCTGCCAACTTAAAACTAAAAGTTTTCTCCCACTGATCAATCCAATTACTTCCTTTTAAAAAATTAAATGCTGCTAGTTCTCTAAAATGTTGAGGTGCACTTGGAGCAATTTTGTCAGAATCTTTTTTTGGGGTACCAGGGGGCCCAAGTGGCACTTTTGGTATGCCACCACTCATAGTCTAGTGCTTTCTAAGAGCCATTAATTATATTGTGCATGTAACCATAGTGTATATCCATGAAGTAGAATGGGAATAATCTTGCTAGTGTCTTAATTATGTATTATTTTGTAACAACATAATGTAGCGGTGAGATAGGTGGGCATAAAACAAGATCAGATTATTCACATCAGCTTATCAGACAGTGGTAATATCTAAGATGACATCATCTGGATTTCAGAGCCTTGCTATTTGATTTACTAATTCTTGGTCCAAGCATCAGCAATAGAATAGCTGTATTTGTTATTGTGTTATTACACATGCCTTCCCCAGCACACACCATAAAACAACCCATCCCTCCACTGCCACCGCACAACCCCTAATGACACATCGGTGCGAAACCACTGTAGAAGTACAGTACTTGAACCACTGTACTTATGTAATGACTAATGACATTTTCTGTATAGCTCTTTATTAAATGGAAAACAGGCTTTCATTAGAGGGTTATTTATTTAGCTTTAGGACATTCAGTCTCTGAAGATATATTGAGTCAATGGGAGCTTGATGAATCCCACTGATTACATGTGCCTACATATCAAGTCCAGACTTTTAAAAACCTTCGGATTTAATTTTTTTAAAAAAACAATTATTTCTTTTAAAAATTGTTATGGACTGTTTACTTACCTGTTCGTCCATCGGTCCTTTCACTAGTTTCATATTTTCCGCTTCTTGTGTTAACGGTGACACTATAAAACCTCCCAGGAACCAGATTAGTGAAAACACATTCATTTTTATCTTTGGAGACTGTTTTTGTTTGGATGAAGTCATTGTTGTGCTTGATGATTACTTCGTAAATATCATAGTCTCCTGCGGCATGGAGCCAGGACACCTTTAAATAGTCACTTCTTGCAGAATTGCTCGCTGTGAGTCCCTGGACATTTGAAGGCACTGAAAAGATAGAACATGCTTCAGTTTGTCCTGATTTCAGGAATAAAAGTATAATACAGGCTGAGTTTAATTTGAGAAATAAATTGAAATTTTAGGAAAGGGCGCAGAAAAAGTGAAATTTAGTATAGGGTGCCTTTAATTCAGCTACAGTTGTTAAATTTGACAACTTGGGCACAGAACTAGCACTACCCTTAGAAAGTGAGGTAGCTGACTCAGGATATCAAAAGGGAGCAGAAAAACACATATTTAAGGTTACTTGAATAATTATTCAATATGGCCTGGAAAAAATGTGTACAATATTCTTTTTGAAATGTTAAATAAATTGGTTAGCATCTTGATTCAAAGTAGGGAACACCATTCGTTTGAAAATATTTCGGATTAGAGCTGGATAGGCCAGAATGTGGATCAACATACGTGTTCAGACACATCCAAATTTATTTTGCATTGTTGATAGCGCAGTGTATAGCATTTGCATTTGAAGGTATGTGTGATTTTATATTAGTAGTTTCTGATAGATAAGTGCTTTACAAGTGGGTTTCTTTTTTTGGATTAGGATGGATGTATTTTACCATCTCTGTTGTAGATTTCACTCTTAGCCTCAGGAATTCTGTCTATATCAAGGAGATATGAATGACCTGTATCATGCATTGTATCAATAATAAATTATATAAGAATTATAAAACCTTTTGTGCCAGGGTTGGCACAAGGATTTTGCAGACTGAGGTAAAGCTGCAAATGCCCCTCCTCCCCCAAAAAGCATCAGTAAAAATGCCTGTAACTAGAGTAAACCAAGTTAATTCTGGGACTGCAGAAATGAAGTCCTGAAGGTGCTTCCACCTCCAGGAAATAGATATACAAAGCAAATAATCAACATTTTGCCACTTTTCCATGTCATCCATATATTTAGCCTCAGTTGGCAGCTATACTCCATTTAAGGAGGCTTCTTCTTTGGAGGCTTTTAAGCAGAGGCTGGATGGCCATCTGTCGGGGTGCTTTGAATGCGATTTCCTGCTTCTTGGCAGGGGGTTGGACTGGATGGCCCATGAGGTCTCTTCCAACTCTACTATTCTATGATTCTATGATAAGGATTGAACTAGTTCTGCTGTGTACAATCCTGACATCTATGGTGAGACAATGGCATTGTATCCCAATACATTTATTCATAAGATATTCCATTGCTGCACTATATCTGAGACTGAATTAACATATTTTGTGCTTTCCCCTCCACTGTATTACCTGTTCTTTCTTGACTGAAAGATTGGTTTTCATACTTTCCACTCTTTGTGGTCACCGTCACTTCGTAGAGTCGACCAGGAATGAGGGTGTTGAAGGAACATTCACTGGCGGATTTTGCAACGGTGAGAGTATGGACCATTTGTCCTTCATGAGAGAGTGTTATGGCATAGCTGTCTACATCTCCAACAGCTGGCAGCCAGGAAACACTCAGGTAATCACTCCGTCCTGAGTTGTTCACTGTTATTCCACGTACGCTAGAAGGAACTGTGCAACAAAGCCAGAAAAAAGTGTTTTGATAAAGAGATTAATCTTATTAGAACATATTTACAATGGGCTCTCTCATAAAAAGTCAAAGGTATTTCCTGTGGGTGGCTGGGGATGTTGGACAATGTCACATGCAAGCCACCATCCTTTAGTTTCATCACCTGGGGGTGGCATACTGGCAACAGATATTACACAATGTCATGCGATAGTGATTGTTGCCTGCTACTGTGCCAGTTTGCATCTTTGTGCTATAAATTCCTTACTTTGCATTGATGTTTGCATTGTTAAAGTAAGAGCAGCATACAGAAAGAGCAAATTAAAGTTAAGACAGAAGATTTATGTGGAACTTTTTCACTGAATACAGCATTAGACAACTCAGTTCCAGAAATCTGATCCAAAATTTGGAAGCTGCTTGTCCTCCTATGAGTAAAGAAGTCTAACAAAAAAGTACTATCTGGAAATAGCAGGTAGCTCACTATCTTCACAAAATGCTGTTGTGTACTACAAATTGGTACATATATCATCACAGCAGATGAATGGGAAGAATTGTGTATAAATACTGAGAGTTTCCCGCCCTCTAGTGGAAATAACTATTACTACTCTCTTTTCAGACAGAACAAAGTTTATCTACAGTTTTACAATTAATGCTTACAACCGACCACTTCAGCTCACAGCATTCTCAGAGTGTGTGTATGTCTGTTTCTACATACTCACAGAGAAGTACACACACACATACTGTGTCACAAACTAATGTGACACATCCTCTGGCACTCCTGCCTCCAAAAGGAGTACCACAGCCCCTCAAAATGTGATAACATTGCGCTCAGTAAAAAGGCTGGGGTGCATTTGGGACAATTTCACCCAAATATTTATTGGATCTTAGGGGGCCGGGTGGATACACCTGGCACTATCTCCACCACTAGCTGGGAAATGTTAGAATTAACTCTAATGTTAGCATTCACTCTAATGCAGCTTTATCTAATTTATCTAATCTAATGAAGATCTAGAGATTCCCAGATAAGTGTTCTCTCAGGTTAAAAAAACGTGCTTTTTCCTGTGCCCCCAATGCCCCACAAATATGGAGGGCCTACTATACTTCAGAGCTCCTAGACTAGAATCTAGAAGGCAGTTACAAGGTCTATTGCAGTGGTTCTCAACCTGTGGGTCCCCAGATGTTTTGGCCTACAACTCCCAGAAATCCCAGCCAGTTTACCAGTTGTAAGGATATCTGGGAGTTGAAGGTCAAAACATCTGGGGACCCACAGGTTGGGAACCACTGGTCTAGAGCATGGGAAGTGACTTTATGGCTCATGGGACTAATTCAGCTTATTCAATTGTTCATCCAACTCTTGCAGGTCTCTGGAATGATCATCCCCCATAAGCAATACTATCTACAATTATGGATTGGAAATACAGTAGAGTCTCACTTATCCAACACTCGCTTATCCAACATTCTGGATTATCCAACGCATTTTTGTAGTCAGTATTTTCAATACATCATGATATTTTGGTACTAAATTCGTAAATACACTAATTACTACGTAGCATTACTGTGCATTGAACTACTTTTTCTGTCAAACTTGTTGTATAACATGATGTTTTGGTGCTTAATTTGTAAAATCATAACCTAATTTGATGTTTAATATGCTTTTCCTTAATCCCTCCTTATTATCCAACATATTCACTTATCCAACTTTCTGCTGGCCCGTTTATGTTGGATAAGTGAGACTCTACTGTAGCAGGAATTCTTTCTTTGTCCTTGTTATTTCTTTTTTTATTTGTTCATCATCATTATTATTACACCCATCACCTTCGGCAGGCCTACCCGGTCCATTTTAAGTTGTGAATTTTAATCTGCATTTTATCAGTGGATTTTAACTTGTATTTTAACTCTGTGCATCTTGTATCTCTTTTACTAGTGTTTTACCTCATTTTAATGATGTTGTATCCTGCCTTGAGCTACAGGGAGGGGTGGGTAATAAATTCATTATCATCATCATCATCATCATTCCCTCCTTTCCTGATTGAGGAAGGAGGAGGAGAACTGAAGCTGACTGCACTCTCATTTGTATGCAGAAATTGCCAATATTTTGCTTCTCATTATCTTTCTTGCATAGGGAAAAGGAATGAGGAGCCAAGACTGCTCCTGAGACAAGCACTAAGTTCCATATGGTACATTGGATGGGGATCCAACAATACCAAGCAACATGGCCACACCCATATGTTATCCAGCATATGCCAATGTGGCAGGAAGGAGAGAATCCCCCTCACTTTATGGTTTCTTTATTGTTCATCACTTTGTAGAACACCTATCAGCAGAGATTTGTCTGTACTATTTTAGACAGTAATTGAACATTTGATTCTTTAACTAGGCACTTATTTTAAAAAATAGCAACAAATAATACTGTTTTGTTTAAAGCCTTTATAGCTGTTCTTATGAATTGTCACTGTGGTTTCATTTTCAGGTAGTTGTAATAAGCAAAAGTTGGAGGTCAGTGATTTTGTTTGTGGCTGTGAGTTCTTTGCTCGTGTGGTTTATCAACTATTAATATAAATGAATAAGTAAATACCTGTTCTTCCTTCAGCAATTGCTTGTCTGGAAGATATCCCTCCGCTAACAGTGGTAACAACCACTGAATAGAGTCCTCCGGGTTTTAGGGAGTAGAAATGATATTGACTGATGTCACTGGAAACAGTCTCGTTTTTTATGACAACATTTTCATGAATGAGCAACACTTGGTAAGTATCCACATTTCCATTTGCTCTGGTCCAGCTGGTGAATAGGCTGTTGGTTGTTTCTTGGTTTGTCACATACAAGTCTGTCACTTGTGCTGGAACTGCAATTCCAGATCAAGATTAGAATTATTGAACAGATACAGATGTTTAATCTGAAGAAAGCTTACAGCTACAACCACAAAATTCATGGGAAAGAAATAAGAAACTGCTACCAAAGAACTAAAACAAAAATGAGTATCAGAGGGCTAAAAATAGCTACTCATATGTCAAAACTGTTAATTTCCTGCCAGGGCTCGCCAAATAGTGGAGGGCACCATTTGCTGCTTCACCTTAGGCAGCAGAATGTCTTGGGCCAGCTTTGCTTCCTGTCTGAAGGGAAACTATTTAATACAGAAAGAAAAAAAAAGACCACAGAAAAAGTAGAGATATATTTATTGATAGTACCAACAGGCTGCTATACTAAAGCTATAGCTCCTAAAATTCAAGGAGTCTTACTATTGGAAAATTGAGTCCATTCCCGATTGCTGAATGAGTCATATCAACTATAGAAGACTCGATGTCCTCTATAAAATTTACCAATATTTTAGGAGGGAGGAGAGACAGCTCTGTCCAATATTCTGCTTTATTCCCATTCCAGTAATTTTATACATTTATAACATTAAGTTTGAAATTGCCAAAAAACACTGATTGTAGCTGTTTTCATTGCATTTTTCTCTCCCCCTTGATATTATCAATACACAAAAGGCCCCATTTACACTGCCATGTAATGCAGTTTCAGAATGCAGATTAACTGCATTGAACTGGATTATATGGCAGTGTTGACTCATATAATCCAGTTCAATGCAGTTGATTCTGCATTATGTGAATCTACACTGACCATTATAATGTAGTTCAAACTGCATGATATGGCAGTGTAGATGGGGCTGGAGTACATTTACAAGATGATTAAAATAACAATCTATAATAATTTTCGATAAGGATGTGGGTGGGGCAATTCAGTGGAGGACACTGTCTACTTTCACTTTCAAAAGGTTTTTGTGAGTCTTCCCTCAGCAGAGACTCTCAAGAGAATTTTACAGTCATGAGGTAAGATGGGAGGTGCTTTTTTAATATGGATAACTGATTAAAGAACAAAAAACACAGAGTAACTGCTAGAAAAAGAGAGCAATCCACACAGGCATCTTGGTTTTTCGGACCTCATGAGCCCCACCCCCTCGCCCCACCCCCAAAAGAAGCCCTTAAATGTAAAGAAAAACTTACCTGGCTGCCATTATCTTCCTCCCCCACACCACCCTGGCGTGGGGTAATGATGCGCCAGGTAACCGGGGGAGGGGGGGGAGACACAAGAAGATCATAATGGCAGCCAGGTAAGTTTTAAAAACCTTTTAGGGGTTCTTTTGGGGTCTTCGGGGTGGCTGCATGCCATCCCAATAGTTTTTTAGATGGCATGTAGGCAGCCCCCGAGAAAGCCTGGGTTTTTTGGGGAGTGTGGGGACTTAAACTTGTGTCAAAGTGGGTTTTTAAAACCAATTTCAGCATGCATTTAGGTAATGTCTGGAAGCACCCCAAGAAGTGACTGAGCAAATCCACAGAGTATAAGACTATCTGGGATTCCTAGTCAGATTCCTGGCATAAGCTGCGGTATGCCAGTTGATAAGAAGCACAGGCTGGGGAGAGCTATAGCTTTAGAGCATCTGTTTGGCAAATTTGGGGACATTGTGGAAACAAAATATTGGTGTAGGTAGGCAGGCCCTTGTTCAGATCCACCAAGTTTCTTCTTGAATTGCTCTGTTCTGAGCAAGTACAATTGGCATTTGTAAAAGATATGGACAAGTTGAAAAGCTCTCTTTAATTCCAATAAAGCAATACATTAGTAGTTGGTATTTGGAAAAATTGGGGATTCATAATATATTGTCAATAAAGTACCTGTGCGCCCTACGACTGAAGTCCAGTTGCTCAAATCTCCACTAATGGTGGTCACAGTAGCTGTATACCTCCGTCCAGGCAAGAGACCAGTGTAAGTGAATTCTTTGGCTTCTTTGGCAAGCGCCTTATTTATGATTGTGAGTGCTCTGTCTCCCAGTGAAACCACATAACCATCCCACTCAGTCAAGGGGGTCATCCACATGATAGTGAGAGACGATTCATTAGCATGCTTTATACGGAGCTGAAGGACAGGCTGAGGAGCTATGTGAAAGAGAGGGTGGGAAAAGCACCTCAACATTATAAAAACTTTATGAAGAATTATATTAAAAGGCTATTTTGCAATAAAAAAATCAATAAGTCTCCTCTGCCAAGTTGGAGGGCTACATCTGATGAAATATTAATTCCAGCTAACACTTAAGTTGCCATTCTAATCTTGATGGCTGAAATTGTTTGTAAACAATGGCCTGAATCACAGGCAGTAAGACTTATTATTTCTTACCCTGACATAATTTATTACACTTGAAGACAGATATAATGGATTAAACTGATAAATGTTCAAACAAAGTGATGCTGGTAGCCTGGCACTCTGTGCAGAAGTAATGAAGATCTGATACTATTTATATTCAGCTTGCTGTGCTCTTTCTGCAGGTTCTCAGGATTTCTAATAACCTCAATGTATGCACTCAATATAACATGTTTGCTGTACATGGACTGTATATTGCTTATGTATATAGGCTTGCCACTTCATATGTGTGCTAGAGCAAATCACCATGGGAAACATTTAGTAAAATTGAAGGAAAGCTGCATCGATGAGTTTCCTCCACGTGACAATTAGTACACACCCAAGGAGTTCATTGTACTTGATAGTAACCTTGAAGAAGGGAATTCAAGCAACCCTTATTCAAGCCTGAGGGACTGAGGGTCCTTTGCAAATTTTCAACTGATCTGTATTTATCTGCATTATTAACTTGTAGCTGCCTAGTTATTCAACTTGTAATGGCAATAGAATTCAGATTTACAGTGTTTATACCAATACTCTACTTATGCATTCTTAAGTATTGCAATCTCAGGATATTTATATGGGGAATGAGCAAACTCTTTGTCAAGTAATCATAGATAGACACATTCCTTCAGGTGAAACATAGTCTAGTTTAGTTCTGAGTGCATTACTTTCATTTTATTACATTACATTATTTCACATAAGGCACCATACATTTACCACATTACATTATAGTGTATTCCAGTGCATGACTAGTAATTTCCTACACTTATATTTAAAAATCTCTATCTCTGCATCTTCCTAGCAAGTATCTTGCTAAGACTTTTGACACAAAGAACTCTACAGAACATAGGTACTAGTGGTGCTTTGCTGAGCGAGAGGAAGTAGGGTCTTTGTGATGCTTTTCTGCTGTGTCACCCAAAGAACACACCATTCTTCATGGAAGGGTGGCCCTGGACTAGCATCAATTCCTCATAATTTCAAACAATTTTTCTTGTATCAGATCTACTGGATTCGCTTCACTGCAATGCCCAGAACCAAACCCTTATAGATGTAAAACATATGCTCTATCTCACCTTCAGGGCTTCCTTCCATAACACTAATTAGCTGTTTGTTAACTGGGCTCATACTTTATATCAACTATAAACTGTTGTGTTTTTTCTCTGTTGATGAACACACATCTCAAAGTAGTTTAGTTGCTATTTGAGGGGGGGTGTTTTAGGTGTCAAAGATGGAAATTGTGCTCCATCTGGCATTAATTGAATAAGGCTACCTAATATTTGGCCATAGGCTCCTAATTAATGTGAGACCCAAATGTAAAGCAGAATAGATGGGGAAGAGCATTTGCTCAGATGCTGGTATTAAATTAATGTAATATTTTTTACACATGAAAAGTCTAGTACAGTGGACCCTTGTTATCTACCGTGGTTTGATTCCAAGACACACCCATATGCTGTTGGAAATCAAATTCTGTGTATACTCAAGTGCAATTATACATCATGGTATGGAGTCCCTTTTTTAAAAAAATGGCAAAATCAGAGTTTTTTTGTAATTTGTTTTTTAAAAAATTTCAAGTTATGAAACGTGGAATCCATGTGGATATAAACTGAACATGTCTGAAAGAAAGTTTCACAGCTGAAAGTCAATATACTTCTCAGAATAGGAATAAAAGTTATTGATCAATAGGTTGAATTTATACCCTGCCTTTCTTTTGAGATGAGATTCAATATTTTTAGGAGATAAAGTTAAATTGTTTACAAAACTTAAAAAAGAGATATGACAAAGCGATCACAGAAATATCCATGGCTATCCACAAAATGTGTGTGAGATTTAGGATTTTGTATGTGAATCAAATCAGATATGTATTCTCAAAAAGTCACTGAACAGTTTTTCAGTGGAGACACGAAACTCAAGAGTCTGACCTCACAGTCTAAACCAGGGGTCCCCAAACTAAGGCCCGGGGGCCGGATGCGGCCCTCCGAGGTCATTTACCTGGCCCCCGCCCTCAGTTTTATAATATAATATATTGTATATACATATAATACATATAATATTGATAATAATATTATAATGTAATTCAATATAACACAAATAATAATACCATATAAAAATATTAATTATATATTCTATATTACATATAATATTACTAATAATATTACAGTATAGTGGTATAGTTCAATATAGTAATATATAAAGCTAATATTGTGCTATGCTAATAATATAATATATTGTATGTACATATAACTTGTAAGCCACTCTGAGTCCCCTTTGGGGTGAGAAGGGTGTGATACAAATGTAATAAATAAATGCAGTAAATAATAAACAAACAAACAAATAAATAAATAAATTTTAGACTTCGGCTCACCCAAAGTCTGAAATGACTTGAAGGCACACAACAACAACAACAACAACAACAACAACAACAACAACAACCCTAATTAACTTGACTATCTCACTGGCCAGAAGCAGGGCCACACTTCCCATTGAAATCCTGATAAATGTATGTTGGTTAAAATTGTTTTTTTAAAAAAATATTGTATTGTTCTTTCGTTGTTGTTGTTGTTGTTTTTGCACTACAAATAAGACATATGCAGTGTGCATCGGAATTTGTTTGTATTTTTTTTTCCAAATGATAATCCGGCCCCTCAACAGTCTGAAGGATTGTGGACCGGCCCTCGGCTTAAAAAGTTTCAGGACCCCTGGTCTAAACATTTTATTTCTCTTTCAGGTGGCAAAGATAAAACAGGCCCAATAGTATTGCCTCTAAACAGGAAAAATATTTTGGCCTGGTAGCAATTTGGTAGGTCACAAAATTACTATGAATAGAATATGTCTGTAACTGCTGCAACCTGACATTTCTGTGTGTTATGAGAAACACCGTGTCAAAGAGTCAAAGTATGTGTAATGTCTGAAGAATCAAAGAGAGGGTGTAGCAGGAAAAATAATCAAAACGAGGTGTAAGATAACATATGGTTTCCCACCCTGATCTTCTAATACACCCTTCAGACCATTGTTTTTCAGGATACTCCCTTCCTTTTTTTTTTTGTAAATCTGAAATACTCAGCTTGCTGCACACTGCAATAGCCTATGGCAGGGGAGGGAGACTTCTATTTATGGACCATATATAGCTGGCCTCCAGAGTTATTTTATACAGTCCACTCTCTCTTGTCAAAAGGGCAAGAAATCCTGTTTTCAGTTAACTATCTTAAAAAGCTTTATTCCTACTTCTTGTGGTATTAATAGTGAGGAGAGATGTAGCAAAGGCAGTCAAAGTATATACTACAAAGTCTAATATTGTATAATATTAAAAAGACCTCAAGGTAAACCCCTCAGTGTAACCATAATCCACGTTTAGGTAGTAATTACAGAGGCTGAAGGGGGGGGGGAAAGGATTTTATGCTAGAAATGGAGTATCCACTAAAAGAAAAGAGGCAACTACATATATGAGCATCACCTGATGGCAATACAAATATCAGAAGCAAAAGATTGAAAAGCTCCACTTTCATTGCAAAAATCTGATGGAAACAATGCACTTAAAAACTACATAAAATAAATGAAAGGATGGCAGATTGATTCAAGGCGAGAACTCTATTCTAGGTGAACCTACAATTTTGGAATGTAAAGTAGAATCTGTACTTAAAGCACTGGGAAAAATAAATCACCAATATGGCTGCTTTAATCTACAGAGAAAGAATTGACTATAGTTCTTGTTAAAATCTGTCAACAAATATGGAAAATAAAACAATAGTTCATTGATTGGAAATGCTCAAAGTACTTTATGGTCTTCAAAGCAGGGGACACCAAGGATTTCATCTCCCATACAGGCAAAATTTGGAGTGGGAAATGGCATATGTCCAAGCTGGGTTCAGGGAGAGAAGAAGCACGAGAGATTACGTATATTGCAGAAGAATGTCTATGCTTTATAGAAAGTCTTTAGATCATGAAAAACTATATATCACTCTGAGAAAAGAAGTGAGCCACAATATTTATTTGTCATGATGCATAACCTGTAGTCAGACACTAGGCTACCATCAGGGCAAATACAGAGAAGAAATTATTTCTATTTTGCAAGGGTGTCATGTGCTGCTGCCTTTTATTACCTTGCTTAATTTGTATGCTAAATGTATCATATGCAAAGCTGGCTTAGACTCTGAGAAAGGAGATGTGAAAACTGGAGGAAGGAATATCCACAATTAAAGATATGCATACCACATGCAGAAAATAGCAATGAGTTAGAATGAATACTGCCAAGGAAAAAAGTGTATTAGTAGGTGTACAGTTGAACATCAAGAAATAGAAAATAATGACACGGATGATATACACAATTTTAAAGCAGATAGTGAAGCAGAATGGAGACCAAAGACAAGAAGTCAGAAGATAATTTGGCCTTGGAAAGACAATTATGAAGGAGCTAGACAGTTGGCCCTTCAAGTCAATGGATTTAATATCTTTAAGTTCAACAATGTTTAAATACCCAAAGTTTTGTCATTTTATTTACCCTTTTACTATGTCATTATATAAATGGGATTTGAGCATTCATGGCTTCTGGTATTCCCAGGAGGTCCTGGAACCAAACCCCAGTGGACACCGCAGGGCTCATTGTACTAAAGCCTGGAATGTCCATGCCACTGTATTTCTAATTTCTATGTATGGCCATGAAAAATCAACTGAAAATCAACTAATTTGAAATGTGTTGGTGACTGCTTCTATGGATATTATGTAGTACTGAAAAGACAAATAAAGGGTTCTACAGCCAGCTGAGACAGACCCTAGAAGTCAAGATAACTAAAAAGTGACTATTATACTTTGTTCTTTGGACCTAGCATGGGAAGACATGATTCTGTAGAAAAGACAATAATGTTTGGTATTGGTTTGGTTTGGAATTTAATAAGGATCAGGGAAGCCATGGTCCTTAGTCTGCAACACCTGAACAAGGCTGTTGATGATAGGGTGACTTGGGACCTCATCACATTGACTTTTGGCTCCGTCCTAGGACACTTCCAGGATGGAGCCTGAGAACATGGGTTCTCATTGCCTACAATGGGGCCAGCACAGGGGAAACCAGGTGGTGACGCTTTCCCCTGTGTAATGGTGAAGGTGGCGATGCGGGTAATGTGGGGCACGGGACGATGGTTTCCTCCCTTTGCCCCATAACTTCACCACACTGCCTGGCAAATTCCCCCACTGTCACCCATGTTAGGGACCTCAGTATGATGAGGTCCTTGGAAATCTCTCAGGTTCACCATGAATTGAAGTCAACTTGACATCAATTAACAACAAGCAATTAATTACTTATTCATTCTGGTAGTCATATAGTAGAACTAACAATGTGCAAAGCAACGTAACCAAGTACCGTCACATTGAGGTCCTCAATCCATGGGACAGCAGGGGCATCTGTGGGGCAGTGAGGCAAATCCAGTGAGCAGCTGAGGAAACCATCATTCCATGCCCCACATTGCCTCCAGTGCCCCCTTTCCCATCCCATGGGGGAAAACATCACTGCCCAGCTTCCCCTGAGCTCTCCCTGGCTTTCCTAATGAGAATGCAGATAGCCACCTGTATTTTCAGGGCTGTGTCCTAGGAGGCTTCCAGATGTCTACCCACTAAGAATTTTTGAAAAATTAGCCACTTTGAGTTTCTTTTAAGAGATGAAAGCAGGATATAAATAAATATACCAACAACAACAATAACAACAACACTTCGTTTAATTTTGAATCTGTTGCTGTACTCTTCCCTCCTAGTGATCTTGTGCTGGATCTACACTACCATATAATTCAACTTTCAGAATGTAGTTTAACTACATTGGACTGGATTATAGGAGTCTACACTAGTATATAATCCAGTTCAATGCAGTAGTTTGTATTCTGAAACTAGATAATATGGCAGTGTAGATACAGCCATAGTAAATCATTTCCCCTTTTTGTTAGTTTCAATTTATGTAGAATTACAAATCATGATTTCCAGTGATTCCATTGTGAAATGTTCAAACAGACTCAGGGTATAAAATAATGAAGTGACCAAAGGTAATCTTGCATCAATCCTCCAACTGTCCATTAACATTACTTATTGTTCTGATAGTGCATTGATACAGGGAAGTATGCAGAAAGGCTGAAATGAATATAATATGCTTTGAAGCAAATCTGGTGTATCCCAGATTCTCCAGTATCAAGCTGGCAGTGGGAGAATTCATATAATGTTTGCAAAGAATTAAAGTGTGATATGCTGGCCCTAACTGTATGTATGCAGCCAGTTCTCTATAACCACAGTTTGAAAATATTCCAAAACCAGTAAATAAATCCAAAAACTAACATCAGTTTTGCCATTTTATATATGGGATACCATTTTATTATGCTATTGTATATGATGGGAATCAAACCCCAGTCGATAACAAGGGTCCACTGTTTAAGGCTTGCATTATGACTTTAATGTCAGAGTAAACCCACAATGGGATTCTGGCCACAATGCATAACTAAATATTTCAAATTAGTGGATCAAACAAGATTGGCAGAAATCATAGCTGTGTGGTAGAGCGTATGCATTACATGCAAAGTTTTTAGGTTCAATAGCAGGCATATTCAATTAAAGGAAGTTGGCACCTTTGATGCTGCAAAGCTACTGTCAATCTCAGTAACTAATAATGGGTGCTATGAACAAATAAATGACTAGTTCTAATGTAAGAGCCCTTTAACATCTAAAGACATTGCTTTAATTGAGTAAGAACCTTACAGACAGTAAAGAATGTAACTTTTTACTCCTGACTGATCTTGTGGATATGCCTAAAGTTTTTTTTATCATGTTCATATGAACAGAGCCACAGTTAGAATGTTCATATCTCACACACAAACATCTGATTAGGTCAAAGGCTTTCATGGCTGGAATCACTGGATTGCTGTGAGTTTTTTGGGCTGTATGGCCACGTTCCAGCTGCATTCCTTCCTGATGTTTCACCTACATCTGTGGCTGGCATCTTCAGAGGTCTGAAGATGCAGGTGAAATGCCATTAGATAATGCAGTTAGAAGATGGCTATACAGCCCCAAAACTTCACAGCAACCCATCTGATTAAGTCTTCCGTATTATCTTTGTAGATTTCCCAAGTTTCTTACTGATTTGGAATAATAAAAAAGTTTGCTTACCTGTTCTGCCTTTGCTGTGTGCTGTGTTCTGCAACCCTCCGCTTTCTACAGTAACCGTAACCTCATATTGCCTTCCTGGAATCAGCCCCAGATCCTCGATAATATATTCCCTTTTGTCTTTCTCCATTGTAGTGTTCAGCAGTACTGTCGAAAGGTCCAGCAGCACAATATAGTATTTGTCCCAGTCTCCAGTAGGGGGCAGCCAGCTTACTTTCAGGGATTTGAATCCTCCCATACTGTCCACTTTCAACTCTGAAACTTTCTGAGGAACTGAAACACAGAATTGCAACATACTATGGTCAAATGAAATACCTTTAAAACATTTATGCAAGAAACAATTGGTTTGCAAATCAGAAGTTTAATTAATACCTAACATTTTGAATACATATCTGTTCAGCAACTTCTATATTTTTGTTCTCAGCATTAGACATGCATGATGTAATTAAAACATTTTAATGCTTCAGGGGGGACTAGTGTGGGGATTTGGATACAACAGAACCCCCATACATAAAGGGCAGGTATCCATGGTTTCAACTACGGATACCTGCCCTTTATGTATGGGGGTTCTGTTGTATCCAAATCCCCACACTAGTCCCCCCTGAAGCATTAAAATGTTTTAATCTGATGAGACATGGTCCTCCAGGAGATACTATGACACGCTTCTGCTAGATATTACCATAGAGTTGTGTTGGAGGATATATAGATATATATAGAGGATATAGTTGTGTTGGGCCCATTAAGATGGTCCGCCCCAGGAGACTTATGGATCCTGAGGGACTCCTGACGTCTCTTGGGGTTCTGTCTGCTATGGAGGCTGACGATCCTGTCGATGCCTTAGTCGCTTGTTACAATACCGAGATGTCCAGGGCTATTGACATGATCGCTCCCGAATGTCCCCTCTCACTGCGTGGAGTTGCCCCGGCTTCCTGGTTCACCGGGGAGCTGGCGGAGATGAAACGTGAGAGAAGGAGACTAGAGTGGCGCTGGCAGAGAACTCGCGACATTTCTGACCGAGCACGGTCTAAAGCCACTATTAGGGCTTATTCCGCGGCGTTGCGGGCAGCCAGGAAGGTTTTCACGACTGCCCGCATCGCGTCTGCAACAAACAGATCTTCTGAGTTGTTCCGAGTTGTTGGGGAGCTCCTCCACCCTTCTCAGGGTGGGGGGGGCATCTGACTCCTCGGCAACTCGGTGTAGCGAGTTCGCTCACCATTTTGCAGACAAAGTCGTTCAGATTCGTTCCGACTTGGACGCCAGTCTTGAAGCATTGCCAGGTGAGGTAACCGAGGCATCTGTCTGTTCGATCTTGTGGGATTCGTTTCAGTTTGTGCAACCTGATGATGTGGACAAGATTCTTGGAGCAGTGAGGGCGACTACCTGTGCCCTAGATCCCTGCCCATCTTGGCTTTTAAAACAGGCCAGTGGTGGGTTAGTTGATTGGTTTGTGGCAATAATTAATGCCTCTTTGGGGCAGGGCAAATTTCCATCCAGCCTAAAACAAGCCGTGGTAAGGCCTATTTTGAAGAAGGCCTCATTAGATCCGACCAATCCTTGTAACTACAGGCCAATCTCTAACCTACCATTCTTGGGCAAGGTCTTGGAGCGGGTGGTTGCCTCTCAGCTCCAGGGATTCTTGGAAGATTTTCTGGACCAATCACAGTCTGGCTTCAGGCCTGGGTTCAGTACCGAGACAGCTTTGGTCGCCTTGGTGGATGACCTCCGCAGGGAGCTGGACAGGGGGAGTGTGACCCTGCTGGTTCTCTTGGACATCTCAGCGGCTTTCGATACCATCGACCATGGTATCCTTCTGGGGCGGCTCTCTGGGATGGGTCTTGGGGGTACTGCACTGTAGTGGCTCCAGTCCTTTCTGGAGGGTCGTTCCCAGTTGGTGAAGCTTGGGGACACCTGCTCGGACCCCTGGCCATTGACCTGTGGGGTCCCGCAAGGTTCTATTTTGTCCCCCATGCTTTTTAACATCTACATGAAACCGCTGGGAGAGGTCATCCGGAGTTTTGGAGTACGGTGCCATCTCTACGCGGATGACACCCAACTCTACTACTCTTTTCCACCTAAATCCAAGGAAGCCCCTCGGATTCTGGACCAGTGTCTGGCCGCTGTGTTGGCCTGGATGAGGGTGAACAAACTGAGACTTAATCCCGACAAGACAGAGGTTCTCCAGGTCAGTCGTACGTCTGATCAGGGTATTGGGTGGCAACCTGTGCTTGACGGGGTCGCACTCCCCCTGAAGGCGCAGGTCCGCAGTCTGGGGGTCCTCCTGGATTCGGGGCTGACGCTTGAGGCTCAGGTGTCGGCCGTGGCCGGGAGGGCCTTTGCACAACTAAAACTTGTGCGCCAGCTGCGACCGTACCTCAAGAAGTCTGATCTGACCAGGGTGGTCCATGCCTTAGTTACCTCTAGACTGGACTATTGCAATGCGCTCTATGTGGGGTTGCCTTTGAAGACGGCTCGGAAATTACAACTAGTACAGCATTCGGCAGCCAGGCTTCTAACTGGAGCGAATTACAGGGCGCGTTCAACGCCTCTGTTTAAGGAGCTCCACTGGCTGCCATTTACTTTCCGGGCCCAATTCAAGGTGCAGGTTATCACCTACAAAGCCCTAAACGGTTTGGGACCCACCTACCTTAGAGACCGCATCTCCCTCTATGAACCCACACGTTCTCTTCGCTCGTCGGGAGAGGCCCTTCTCTCGCTCCCACCACCCTCACAGTCGCGGTTGGTGGGGACGAGAGAGAGGGCCTTCTCCGTCGTGGCCCCTCGGCTTTGGAACTCTCTTCCTAGAGAGATCAGGCAGGCCCCTACCCTCCTCTCCTTCCAGAAGAGCTTAAAAACCTGGCTGTTCCAAAAGGCCTTGGATGTTTAGTTGTTGTTGGATTGATCTATCTGTCCATTCCATAATAGTCCCATTGTTGTTGTCTTGCCATTTTATACCACACTTTATTGTCCATTCAACTTAAGATTTCCTTTCTCATTTCGTAACACTCTGCATTTCGCCTGGGATCTACGAATTAGTCTCCTGTTTTTAACACTGTATCCTGCTTGTTGATTTTAATGATTGTTTTTATTGATGTTGATGTTTTTTACTGGGATAATTGTTTTATTGCTTTGTTACTGTTATTTGTTTGTTTTATCGGGCCTGGCCCCATGTAAGCCGCCCCGAGTCCCTTCGGAGAGATGGGGCGGGGTATAAAAATAAAGTTATTATTATTATTATTATTATTATTATATAGCAACTTCCTAGAAATGATACTTGTCTAAGAATTTTTTAGGTCCTCCAGGTTGACTTTGTGATAACTTCCAATAGGGTTCGCAATTATCTACAGTTTCCTGCTTCCACGACAAATTCAGGAACATATTGCCCACAGATATGGAAGCCATACTGTACTATTTCCTTCCTAATGTAAACGGTGAGGGATACTTCTAAGGGAGAGATACCAGGTAGACTGTATTAGCGAATACTTCCTCTATACCCCCATTATGTGTAAATGCTCTTTGTGAGTTTTTAATATTTTCCCTCTCACTGGAATTAAAACTGCAAGTGATCTTGGCTTGATGAAGAGTGCCCATAGGTAGGAACATTTGTAACAATGGTTGTAGAAAATCTTAAAGCCCCATCCACAAACAATGCTTTCCTCTTAATGTCCCAACCATATTTCAATTATGTAGCAAATAGAGGTCATCTTATATAAAATCATCACAAGTCTACATGGTCACTAAAGGTTACAGCAGGTGACAACTCTTAAATATTGTGCTGAACATCAAAGGCTGTCTTTTCTCATAGCCTTGGACCTATACTCAGTAGATCTGCTAATACCATTAATCTTACTAGGTATGACCAAACATGGAATCTACCTATGGTGTTTTGTGCTTAGAAAGCCAGTAACACAAAAAGTCAAAATAGTTTTGAGTAAGTGCCTATAAAAGCTAGAAACATACAGTACCTGTCCTTCCATATGCTGTCATTTCAGTTGACAAGTCACCACTGACTGTGCTGACATCAACCTGATAAAGGCATCCTGAAATGAGCTTGTCAAAATATATCTCAGTGACTTGTGGCTGAGCAGTTTTTCTTTCCTTAATGGATCCAAGATGAAACAAGGTGATATTGTATAAATCAAGGTTACCCAGAGGTCTCTTCCATGACACTTTCAATGTATCCAAGCTGCCGTCGTTAGCTACCTTCAAATCCAAGACTTTGGCTGGTGCTATTGAAAGAGAGAACCAGAAATATCTCAGTTAAATAGCTATATATCAGAACCATATTTAATATTCTTCAAACTATGGCCAATATTTGCTATCAGCACTTAAAACCATAATAAATGTAGGGCAGAATATAAAAGTATTTGACAGCACTCCCAGTTTGAACACTTAGAGACAATCCTAAAATTCTTGTAGAAAATGTTCATTTTGCAATCCCTGACTAGCTAAGATTGCTAATGTGGCCTGTATAGAAAGCACTGTTTTATACAGATTCAATTTATTCTTTAGCAAATAACTAAATCCGATGGCCAAGCAATACCAGGACATCTTTTGTATGTTCTTCTCAGTGGCTAGGATAATTTGAGGGGGAGGAGATGGAAAACTGCTACTGTAGCAAAACTGAAAAGCAAAAAGGTGGTTACGACCTATCAAACTGCCAAGGACAAGGTGCATAGAGCATACTTAGCTTACTTCATTAGATCACTAGAGTGAAGTAATAAAACAAATATTCATTGTAACAGCAAAGACTAGTTATCTCATATTGCTATGTCAGGATGCAGTTACTCACAAATTTTATTCATGAAAAAAGCAACAAATAATTTTAGAAATTGTCTTCCCACTGTGAGAAAGTTATCAAAAAGTACTCAACGTTTGTTGTGTGCAAAATTTCAATGTGTGTGTGTTTTTTTTTTTAAAAAAAACAAACCCAGAAAACAGCATTTTCTACATAGAAATTTTCTATCCTGCACAAAGAAGGCTATAGTTGGAGACTTATGCTGCACAAAATTAACCTATGGGTGTTGTGTAGAAATACTATTTTCCATACAAAAAGTGCTGCTTCCTGCATACAGTGTTGATTTCAGCATGAAAATACCATGTGAAACTTTTATGTACGGTAAGTCCTAACTGTGAAGATTCTCATCAGTCCAGCATTTGGCTTACCAGGGTTTCCCAAAACAAAACAAAAAAGGTTTTTGACCATATTTCGAATATTCTTGCCATCCCTATTACTATGCCAGAAGTTTTTTTTCATGTACTACTGGATCTCTTCCACAAAGGAAATTCCATAAAATTATCTCCAAGTTATATAAACTTACCTATGGTTTAAGCTTGGAATAGCTGTGGCTGTGATGTGGCTAAATCTAAAGCTGAAGCTGAAATGTTGATTCTGCCTCCCATAGGTGGGCCATTCACAAATTGATACAACCACAATGACATTAGGTAAACCATTTTAACTGCTCAATAGCATCATGGCCTTTGTGTTATCAGCAATATATTTGTCAATGCAGTATTAATGATGGCATTTAATTTCACTCTGACCTCACATTCCTTACCTGGATAATACTTTATGAATGTGATGAAATCAGCTGTAGCTCATGAAAACACTTCTTTAAAATGCCACAAGACTTTTCCTTATTACAACTTTTTTATATTTAAAGAAAAATCAGTAAATCTTACCAGTCCTAATTAGTCTAAACTTGTAGTTTTCCAGTCCTTTGGCCTTGGCAATGATAGTGAGATTATAGAGACAACCCGGTGTTAGTCCTGAAAAACTGTATGATAAAAAGTGCTTTGCTAGATCTGTTTCCTGAACTGAGACACCTTTATCCAGTAAAACCAGTCTGTATTGGTCTACATTCCCAGGACCAGATGTCCAAGAAACATTGATTGAGTCCATCTTGGCTAAGACCTCAATATTGTCCACTGGAGAAGGTGCTGTTAAAGAAAACAGGGGAGAATAAGGCTCATGTATGACCTTTGCAATGTTGTTAAAAGGAAATAAAAAATTACAATAACACAGAGCAAAAACCCATAACTGCTTCACTCACAATTGCATAAAATGATTTTTGCTCATTTTTTTTACCTCTTTCTAATCCCATCAGACAACACACAATGTCCGGCTGGTTCCTAAGAACCTTCTTTCCCTTCCTCCATTACAAGGCTTGAGCTCTCCTTCGTGCATTTTCATACTTGGGAAATCAAAACTATACAGACAATATGCAGACCATTCTGGACAACCTGGCAGGATCTACTTGGGTCACTCTCATTTTGTGTTATTATTGTCTTTTCCATCAATATGCATTTGGACAAGTTTGTGACTGTACAAAAAGACCAAGCAACAGGATTCCTCTAACTTTTTTTAATGCTATTTTCATTCTACTTTTCTCCTATAAATGGGATCAAAAGCCATTAACTCATATCATTGACACATAAAATGAGGAGAATGTTTTTTTTTAAATGTACACCACAATTTAAAAAAATAAGAAAAACAAAGAACGCATTTGATTAAAAGCCCCCATTTCAGCAAGTGAGGCTTGTCTGAATAAAAAGATGTTGCAAAGATAAAGAGGTAGTCAACTTAGGGTTCATATACACTATATAATTAATACAATTTGACATCATTTTAACTGCCATGGCTCAGAGCTGTGGAAACATCGGAATAGCAGCCTCACCAAACTACAACTCCAAGATTCCATAGCATTGAGCCATGGCAGTTAAAATGATGTCTATCTGCATTAATTTTACAGTGTAAATCATGCATGGGAAAACTTTGCCCCTCACCCAGGTGTTTTGGATTTCAACTCCCACAATTCCCAACAGCCTACTGGCTGATAGGAATTGTGGGAGTTGAAGTCCAAAACACCTGGATGGCCAAAGTTTGCCCATGCCTGATGTAGATGCATGCCTAGACTCTCTCAGGTGAGAGTTCCAGAGCATGGAACAGACTGCTGAGGCTGGAGCTACACTGCCATATAATTCAGTTTCAGAATGCAGATTAAGTGCATTTAGAATGGATTATATGGCAGTGTAGACTCATATAATCCAAATTAATGCTATTAATCCGCATTCTGAAATTGGATTATATGATTGTGTAGATCTATCTTGAGAAAGCCCTCTCTAGCTCATTCCTTATCCTTTCCATGACATACTTCTTGCATGTCCCACACTGATAAACTCTGCTATATAAGTAGTCCTCTTACAATACCAACTCTTAAGCAAGACCGATGACATTTCTTTTATGATTAGACAATTCTAGTTTTGTTTCATCATTCCTTTTTTAAGGGAAACTTAGAAACACAAGTGAAATATACTTTGTAGAATTAGTCCAACCAAGAAAACTTACCAGTAGAAACACTGATATTAACTGCAGGGCTTTTTTTATTGCCAGCAACTGCCCTGATTAACACAATATATTTGCTGCCAGGGATGAGGTTAGTAAATATCTGGTCATGTCTTGAGCTGGCTCCAGGAGCATGGATCTCCTCTTCTGTCTTATCATTTTCAAGCAACTGTAGCTCATATCGGTCTACTTTCCCTAAGGATGGGCTCCACCAGACTTGCAAGGTTGTGGGTGTAATTTGTTCCCTCCTAATTTCAAATCTTTCAGGTGGCAAGGGATCTGTGTTCCATAGAGTTTGATGGAAGACGGAGAGAAATGGAAAAAATAATCATTTGTGTCAATAGACAATATTTTTCTAAAAGGCAATAAAGGGCTTAGACTTTCTCAACAGCAGCCACTGGGAAGATGTCAACCGTATATCATGAAAAGCCGACATCAACCACATATCATGTAAAGAACATAAGTGAGCTGGATTACTATGGAAAAAGTGTTGCTATGTTTTAAATAGTTTCTTACCTGCCCTGAACCTTTTAGATAGAGAAGGCTGTAAACCAGTCAATTAAAAATACTTCTCCTCTTTGATATTAAGTTTAGCAGAAGCAACAGCAGGTGTTAGGTGTCAGGTTGTCAATGGAATGGTGAATCAATTTCAGGATTTAATTTGAATTTTAATGGATCAGTACAAAGCTATTTGGATGATAGGGTTCAGCACCTTGCACGACTCTTTTTAAATTCTGGTAAAAAGTTGGAATTGGTTCACAGTGACACTGAAAATGAAGCCACCAGACAACAGAAAATAGAATTAACCCTCTACTCATCAATACATTTAACTGTTTTCTGCTTAAGAGTATCTCAGACACTCTCTAAAATAAGCAAATGGACCAAGGATGGGAAATGTGTGTCTGTCTAGATGTTATTGGATTGTATTTTCACCATTGGTTCTCAGCTCTCTACATTGGCCATGTTCACTAGACCCGATGGGAGCTGCAGTCCAACAATGTTGGGCGGGTGGGGGAAAGCAAAGAGTCCTAGAACAAATGAAGAAAGACCTAGAGAGGGAGGCACTGCTCCTAGAGAAAATTAAAAGGTTGCGTGCCTAGAAGGTGAAGTTCAGAAATTCAGACTTTATCTAATCTATCTAGCCCAGAATACAAAACACCCAGTCCTCTGTACATCCGTTAGAACAAAGGAACAATGCGTTTGGGAAGTGCCTGGCCTGAAAAGCCCAGGCTGGAAACAAACACTTAAAAAACCATTTACATTGTTACCAAGTTCTTACTGGCGACTGTCCAACTACTGACATATCGTAAAAATACAATATTTCTATGAAGATATTTTTATAAGTACTTTTATTGTAGACACTGGGTGAACACTGGTCAGAAATGTGTGCCTTTTGCAAAGATTTCAAATAAAAAGGCAAACTTTCATGATCGGTTATTGTTTAATCTCTTTGCTGCCTCCTGGCAACATATTTGAAGGAGATTCTGTATAAGAAGTCATTCTTTCATCTTCAATTTTCCAAATAATTAACTGACTGCAGCCAAAAGCTATTGCTTTTATTAGGGTTGGGATGTCTGTTAGCACGTCTCTCTATAGTTAGCTATACTGCTAGAGTTACATATATTCAAAGAAACAGACTTGGATTACAATTAATTCAGAGATGGTCCCATTTAATTCAATGAGCCACAGAATATAACCTATGCAGATTTACTAAAAAAATGTCTTATTCTCTCTTCAGATTTACTTCAACGTGATTATTTGAAACTGAAGCTTCATTCCCAGGAAACATTCTGAAATAGAGCTTCATAAACTATGGCTCCCATCTACACTGTCCCATAATGCAGTCTGAAACTGCATTATATGGTTAGTGTAAATTCATATAATCAAGTTCAATGCAGTTAAATTGCATTATATGAGTCTACACTGACCATATAATGCACTTTCAAATTATCTGACATAGAGGACTGGCAAATCCCGCACCATAAGCATTAGAGATTCGTATTGTCATTTTGAGTCCCCAAATAAAGAGAAAGGTAGGATAAAAATCAAGTAAATAAATAAATATTATATTTGTGTCCATTGGTTAGAAACTCCTTAAGAGCCAGCAGTGAATAGTTTGTAGGCTGGTACTGGTCCATGGAGCACAGATTTGAATAGAGTTGATGTACAGGACTAAATCTGTATTTGATACACAACATTCCTACAATAAATAAGAGTATAAACAATTCTGTAGAATTTTACTGATTATTTGCTTCACCTTCTTAAAAAAGCAAACTAAAATGTCATTATTGTAGAATATGTTATTGTATACAGAAATAATAATAATAATAATAATAATAATAATAATAATAATAATAATAATAATAATAATGTATTATTATTATTGAGCCCCTGGTGGTACAATGGGTTAAACCCTTGTGCCGGCAGGACTGTTGAATGTAAGGCTGGTGGTTCGAATTTGGGGAGTAGGGTGAGCTCCCATTTGTCAGCTCTAGCTCCCTGCACAGGGACATAAGAGAAGCCTCCCACAGGATGGTAAAACATCAAATAGCTGGGCATCCCCTGAGCAATGTCCTTGCAGACAGCCAATTATCTCATGCCAGAAGCAACTTGCAGTTTCTCAAAGACATTATTCATATATATATATATATATATATATATATATATATATATATCCTGCTTTTCTCCCAGATTGGGACTCAAAGCAAAAACATAACATACCATAAAAAACATAATATACCACAAAAACATAACATACCATAAAATAAACATCATCCTCAAAGCCATAATCATATCTAACCAAAACTACAAAGCCCACAACAGACAAGATTTGAAAGCTTTCATGATGTAGTTTGTGTATTTCAGTTGGCCAATTAAAATACAATTCTTTTGAATATTTTGAGTTGTGTTGCATTCAACAAAACTACTTCTGAAATAACATTCCATTTCTTTTGGAAAGCAATACTAGCCTAAATCCAGCTGCTGCTCCCTGTTAGATCAGACCTATTGGTTCAATGATTGAAAGGTAAGTTAACATTTTTCGAAATCATTTTTAATAGGTCTACTCTAAGACTAGGAATTGAATTCAGGCCACTGTGTGTTATTAATTTCTACTTTAACAAGGTATTGAAAATAAAAATGGCAACTTATCACTATTTTAAATGTTTATTTTAAACAATTAGTCTCTATTACAAACCAGTGCAATCATGGTTTCCGTTGAATATGTGTTTGTGAGCCTCTGTTTTATGTATAGATAAGAAAATCTCTTTTTGACATAATAGTCCAGAAGGATTATGGAGCAATCAAATTTTGGGTTGCTGTGAGTTTTCCGGGCTGTATGGCCATGTTCCAGAAGTATTCTCTCCTGACGTTTTGCCCACATCTATGACAGGCATCCTCAGAGGTTGTGAGGCGTGTTGGAAACTAGGCAAGTGAGATTCATATTATCTGTGGAATGTCTAGGGTGCAGAAAGACCTCTTGTCTGCTTGAGGCAAGTGTAAATGTTGCAAATTGGTCACCTTGAGTAGTATTGAATGGCCTTTCAGCTTCAGGAAGCAGCCAGACTTTGAAGCTGAAAGGCCATTCTATGCTAATCAAGGTGGCCAAATTGCAACATTCACACTTGCCTCAGGCAGATAAGAGGTCTTTCTCCTACTCTAAACATTCCGCAGATATATAAATCTCACTTGCCTAGTTTCCAACACACCTCACAACCTCTGAGGATGTCTGCCATAGATGTGGACGAAACGACAGGAGAGAATGCTTCTGGAACATGGCCATACAGCCCGGAAAACTCACAGAAACCCAGTGATTACAGCCATGGAAGCCTTTGACAACACATTAATCAAATGTTGTGAGAAACTAAAGTTCCTATTTCAATATTTCAATCTTACAAAATAATTGCTTTGAGAACTCTAAATAGGTACAAAAAAGAATGACTAACTGTGCAATCCTATGAATATTTATTCAGGAGTAAGTCCCACTGTGTCCAATGGAATTTACTCTGGAGACCAGGGTTTAAATTCCTTCTTAGCCATAGAAACCCAGTCAAGTCTCATTCTCTAAACCTCAAAGGAAGAGAAAAGCACCCCCCCCCCCAAATGAATAAATCTTGTCAAAGAAATCCCATGAGAGAATTGCCTTCAGGTCACCATACATCAGAAATGACTGTTGCAAGGCCTTTTCAACCTGAATTTATTTTCATTCTATATCATCAAAAATGCAGGGTGACCATCACAGGGACAACATGATGACATGGTGGACATCACACCTGTACCTGTCCGCTGTACCTGTTTGCAAGGTGATGTTGCTGGTTTCTCCATCAGACAGAGAGACAATCCTGAGATGGTACAAAGTCCCAGCTTCCAAGCCTTTGTAGTCACACTCATAAGAACTATTGGCCCTTTGGATGGGCTGGCAAATCCTGTATAAGGCATTTTTGGAGCTGCAGGTGACACTGAAGTTACAGTGACTTCCAAGACTGTTCCATCTGAGATTGACAGACCGGCTGGAGACTTTCCACTCTGTCTGGTTGATGGTGCATTTCAAGGGAACTGCTAGACCACCCTGGGGAAGGACCAGAAAGAGCAGATGAAGTTGGAGGATTTCACTCTTCACAGAAACTAAGATCACATTATGACACACTTTGTATTTATATCATAAACCACAATGATATGGAGCAGTTCCATGAGACTAGGTGCAAATCACCTTCTTATAGCCATGCCATATACCTGTATACTAAAACCCACCTGTATTGTACTCTGCATTAAATAAACTGCAACAATTGTAGACACAATAGCTCCCACTTAGTAGTAGTGGTGAGGAGATATGAACCATGATTTTAATATCATAGACCAAGCGATGAAGTGATCTGAACTGCATTTACATTGTAGAACTAATTCAGCTTGGCAACACTTAACTGCCACGGCTTGGTGCTATGAAATCCTTTGATCTGTAGCTTGGTGAGACACCAGTACTCTTTGGTAGAGAAGTAAAAAGACCTGGTCAAATGATAAATCTCAGGATCTTACAGTATTGAACCATGATAGTAAAAGTGATAGCAAGCTAAGTTAATCATGTACCCTGAATGTGGAGGACAAATTCACCTTCCATCCTTGGACCAGACTAGTTCATCTCCATTACAGAATGAATCCACTTTGACACCACTTTAACTGTGATAGCTCAACACTGTGGAATCATGGGAGCTGTGGTTCTTCAAGGTCTTGCCGAGCCTCCTCTGCTACAACTCCTAAGTTTCCGAGGATGGAAGAGGAAATATTCCTCCCCATTCAGGATGCATTCACACTGTAGACATAATGTGTTTTGACTTGTTTTGTACCCCACCTTGAGCTATTAGGAAAGGCAGGTAACAAATAAATGTTATTATCATTGTTCCACAAAGAGTGCTGGTTCCTCACTAAAGAACTCCACAGATTCTATAGCACTGAACCATGGCAGTGAATGTGATGTCAAGCTGCATTTATTCTACAGTGTAGTTGTGCCCTGAATGGAAGTAATAAAATGAGAAGGAATAACACTATGTAACAAAATGTGAAACAAAATTCTGTTCCTGATTTGAAAGTGTGATTTCCTGTTTAATTATGCGGTCCCTATTTTGAAAGTAGTTGTTATACTCCATAAACTTCATTTTTGGAGTATGTTGAATTGGTTGAGAATTAATGAGATGCTCAATGGTATATGGTAGACTCCTGCAGAGGTGAGATGATCCTTCTTGTCCTTTGCTGAATGTAGCATTTGTTGTATTTTCTTAGTGGGTCTGTAAATAGGGTTGTTGTATGTCTTTCGGGCTGTGTGGCCATGTTCCAGAAGCATTCTCTCCTGACGTTTCGCCCACATCTATGGCAGGCATCCTCAGAGGTTGTGAGGTATGGATAAACTAAGTCAGGAAAGGAAAGAATATATATCTGTGTAGAGTCCAAGGTGTGGCAAGAGTTCTTTGTCACTGGGAGCCAGCATTAATGTTTCAGTTAATCACCCTAATTGGCACTGGAAATGTTTTGTCCCTTGCCTGGGGGCATCCTTTGTTCAGTCAAGTCCTCATTGTGTTGGTTCCCATCTACTGTTTTGATTTTGGAATTTTGTAATACTGGTAGCCAGATTTTGTTCATTTTCATGGTTTCTTCCTTTCTGTTGAAGTTGTCCACATGCTTGTGGATTTCAATGGCTTCTCTGTGTAGTCTGACATGATAGTTGTTAGAATGGTCCAGCATTTTTGTGTTCTCAAATAGTATTCTGTGTCCAGGCTGGTTCATCAAATGCTCTGCTATGGCTGATTTCTCTGGTTGAATTAGTCTGCAGTGCCTTTCATGTTCTTTGACTCTTGTTTGGGCGCTGCGTTTGGTGGTCTACATAGGGACCACCAAACGCAGTGCCCAAACAAGAGTCAAAGAACATGAAAGGCACTGCAGACTAATTCAACCAGAGAAATCAGCCATAGCAGAGCATTTGATGAACCAGCCTGGACACAGAATACTATTTGAGAACACAAAAATGCTGGACCATTCTAACAACTATCATGTCAGACTACACAGAGAAGCCATTGAAATCCACAAGCATGTGGACAACTTCAACAGAAAGGAAGAAACCATGAAAATGAACAAAATCTGGCTACCAGTATTACAAAACTCCAAAATCAAAACAGTAGATGGGAACCAACACAATGAGGACTTGACTGAACAAAGGATGCCCCCAGGCAAGGGACAAAACATTTCCAGTGCCAATTAGGGTGATTAACTGAAACATTAATGCTGGCTCCCAGTGACAAAGAACTCTTGCCACACCTTGGACTCTACACAGATATATATTCTTTCCTTTCCTGACTTAGTTTATCCATACCTCACAACCTCTGAGGATGCCTGCCATAGATGTGGGCGAAATGTCAGGAGAGAATGCTTTTGGAACATGGCCACACAGCCCGAAAGACATACAACAACCCTGTGATTCTGGCCATGAAAGCCTTCGACAACACGGTCTGTAAATAGTTTGTAGGTTGTGTTTCTTCATCAGTTTCCCTATGCAGTAAGTGATTCCCTTGATGTATGGTAAGAATGCTTTTCCCTGGGTGGATCTTTGTCTTTACTCGTGGCTTTACTCTCTACCATATACCATGCAGCTGTGGACAAGTCTACATAGGGACTACCAAATGCAGCACTGCCCAAACATGATTCAAGGAACATGAAAGGCACTAACTCAACCAGAGAAGTCAGCCATAGCAGAGCATTTGATGAACCAACCTGGGCACAGCATATTATTTGAGAACACAGAAATGCTGGACCAGTCTAATAACCACTGTGTCAGACAACACAGAGAAGCCATTGAAATCCACAAGCGTATGGACAATTTCAACAGAAAGGAGGAAACCATGAAAATGAACAAAATCTGGTTGCCAGTGTTAAAGAACTCTAAAATCAGGAAAAGAAATAAAGAACAACACTCTAAAAATGGGAATTCCAGACATGAAACAATCAGAGCCAGCTAACACCACCCAACAAAAGATTCCCTCAGGCAGGCCTTGAAGCTGCAAGGCCATTAAATGCCAATCAAGGTGATTCATTGCAGCATTCACACTTTTCTCCAGCAGAGGAGGGTTCTCTCTCCCACCCTGGACCTTTCACACACACACACACACACACACATATATACCCCACTTGACTAGTTTCCTATATGCCTCATAACTTCTGAGGATGCCTGCCATAGACATGGGCGAAACTTCAGGAGAGAATGCTTCTGGAACATGGCCATACAGCCTGGAAAACTCACTGTGACCCAGGGAAGATGGAATTGTTCTTAGATTAAGTGGAAAGGAAATGGCACAAGTGAGGGTCTTAAAGGTTAGGTAAAGGTTTTCCCCTGACGTTAAGTCCAGTCATGTCTGACTCTGGGGGTTGGTGCTCATCTCCATTTCTAAGCTGAAGAGCCGGCGTTGTCCATAGACACCTCCAAGGTCATGTGGCCGGCATGACTGCATGGAGCGCCGTTACCTTCCCGCCGGAGCGGTACCTATTGATCTACTCACATTGGCATGTTTTTGAACTGCTAGGTTGACAGGAGCTGGAGCTAACAGCGGCCGCTCACGCCGCTCCCGGGGATTGAACCTGGGACCTTTCGGTCTCCAGCTCAGTGCTTTAACGCACTTCTCCACCGGGGATCCTGAGGGTCTTAAGGACAATAGTTAACTAAATGGAAGAGGAAACAAAAGGTTTTCAATTCGGTAAAAGGACTAAGTAGTTTGTCAGAAGGAAAAGTTTCCAGAGGCTATTAGGAATGGTGGGAGTTGAAGTCCAAAACAGCCGGAGGGCCGAGGTTTGCCCGCGCCTAGTCTCTAGTGTCCCCTTCCCTGCTTGGACCAGATTCCGCGATGCTGAGAGCAAAGCTCTGGCAGGCGAGAAAGGGGAAAAGTGAGAGGCGGGGGCGAGGAGAAGGCGAGAGCAAAGCGCGGAGCAGAAGGCAGTGCCTGAGAGACGCCCTTGGCCCGCTCCTGCCTCCTGCTTCTCACCCACCTTGAGCAGGGCCAGCGCCAGGATCCACCAGGAGGAGAGCCCTGCGCCGCCTCTCCGCCTCGCCATCCGCGGGCTTCCTTCGCAGGGCGAGGAGGACGCGCCTTGGGCTGCCGCCCGCTGGCTACTTAAGAGCCCCCTTGGAGAGGTTTCCTCCGCGCAGGGCGACTCCCGGCTCGGGCTGGGCGCAGCGGTGAGGGGCGGCGAGAGGCGCAAGTTGCCCGCCGCCCTCCCCAAGTGGCCATGCTGGCCAAGCGCCCCGAGGTTGCCAACCCTGGAGAGCCCCTCGGGAAGGTTGCTGTATGCGAAGCTCTCCCAAGACAGCGCCTGCCCTTTCTGGTCCTTCCCTCGGGCGCCCTGGAATGGACAACTCTCCAGGAGTTCTCTGGACGCCTGAGGAGGAGGAGGAGGAGGAGGAGGAGGAGGAGGAGAAGCTCTCCCAGCCCAGGGCTTTCCCTTTCTCGCACAATGGCCTTGGGGCTTTCCCTCCGTCCCCGCAACCCAGCCCGCTTCCTTCCTTCCTCCTTTCTTCCTTCCTTCCTTCCCTCCCTCCCTCCCTCCCTCTTCGTCTGGGATTTCTTTCCCAGGGCTATTTTTCGACAGGAGAAGGACCAGGAGACGACCCTCTCCTTCAGGCCTTTCTCCTCCCTCCACTCTTTCCATCCACGCCTGTCGAATTACCCAATGAACCTTCAACAAAGCTATGGGGTCTTAGAGGTTGTTGTTTGGTTATAAATAATAATAACAACTTTATTCTTATATCCTTCCTCATCTCCCCAGAGGGACTTGGGCCGTCTCACATGGGGACCAAGCTCAAAAATGCAACATAGAATACAACAGCAAAATGTATTTAAAACATATAAACATATAAAAACATGGCATATAAAGTACACGAGAGTATTCAAATTTTGGTGTATCAGATATTTGTGCCAAATTTGGTCCAGATCAAATGTGGTCCAGATATATATAAACCTTCCTTGCTGAGTTTCTCCATATCTCGCAACCTCTGAGGATGCCTGCCATAGATGTGGACAAAACGTCAGGAGAGAATACTTCTAGAACATGACCATACAGCCCGGAAAACATACAACAACCCTGTGATCCCGGCCATGAAAGCCTTCGACAATACATTGGTCCAGATCCATTGTTGTTTGGGTTCACAGTGCTCTCCGGATGTATGTAAACTACATCTCCCCTAAATCACTGTCAATTCCTCCCGAATCTCTACAGTATTTTCTGTTGGTCATGGGGGTTCTGTGAAGGAAGTGTGGCTCAATTATATCAGTGGGGTTTAAGGGCTCTTTGATTCTAGGTGAACTATAAATCCCAGCAGCTTCAACTCCGATATGTCAAGGTCTGTTTTCTCCAAACTCCACCAGTGTTCAAATTTGGGCATATTGAGTAATCATGCCAAGTTTGGTCCAGATCCATCATTGTTTGAGTCCACAGTGCTCTCTGGATGTAGGTGAACTACAACTCCAAAACTCAAAGTCAGTGCCCACCAAATCCTTCCAGTATTTCTGTTGCTCATGGGAGTTTTGTTTGTCAAGTTTAGTTCAGTTCCAATGTTGGTGGAGTTCAGAATGCTCTTTGATTGTAAGTGAACTATAAATCCCTGCAACTACAACTCCCAAATGACAAAATCATTCCCCCTCAACCCCACCAGAATTCAAATTTGGGTGTATCGGATATTTGTGCCAAATTTGGCCCAGTAAATGAAATTGCATCCTACATATCAGATATTTACATTACAATTCATAACAGTAGCAAAATTACAGTTATGAAGTAACAATGAAAATAATTTTATGGTTGGAGGTCACCACAACATGAGGAACTGTATTAAGGAGTCGTAGCGTTAAGAAGAGTGAGAACCACTAGATGCACCATTCGGGAATTACGGTAACTTTATGACATTGCAAGTGTCAGTTCAGTAACCAGCACCAGCACTTTTGGCCAAGCCATCACAAAGCAAAGAAGTCAGCCACCATTTGACAATTTTGGAATATTTCAGATTTTGGAATTCTGGATAAGAGATGCTCAACCTATATTGTTTCCTAGTTACTGTTGCCTTTCACCAGATGAAATCACAATACTTGAAGTGAGGTTAGGAGTGTCATTGGGGGAGGATGCTGAAAGCATGATCCCACCAAAATAAAATTCTGACTTTCCCCCAATGGAATTTTTCTTCAGTTTCCAAAAGTTTAGCAGTGAAATAACTTAAAATTTCAGAATAGTATTTAGAAATACAGTCATCCCTCCATATCCACAGACTCTGCCATCCACAGAATCTACCATCCACAACTTGAAAATGTCCTTCCCTCCAAAAATCCTGAAAGCAAACATTGAAATTGCCATTTTATCTAAGGGGTACCCCTTTACATCACCATTGTAGATCATGGGACTTGATTCTCCACAGATTTTGATCTCCATTGAGGAAAGGTCCTAAGACCAAACCCCAGCAGATGATGAGCCCACTGTACAGTTTAGTTATCCAAAGAAAAAGAATACAGCAAAGGTACAAAGCACATGCAAACACTGAATGCACGAGTTCCAAGTGTGAACTATTTTCAACATCTCACTCCCTAAAATACTAGAAATTTGGTGACTTGTGCTCCACAAAACCACAGTTCTGGCTCAAGGAATAGTTAGATACATCAGGGGAAGGCGAGGGCACTGTTACCCCATGAAATAGGTCCCCAAATTTCTAGTGTTTTAGTTAGTAGCTGCTAACAGAGAAGCCACATGTTTCTTCTGTTTGCTTCAGGAAAGTTGGATAACGACAAAACAGCAACTTCAGCAACTGTCCCAAACTCTTGACTGAGCAAACAAGACCTCAAGTGCCCCTCCAGAGCAGAGATATAATCTTTTTTTTCCTTAGGCAAACCTTTAAGTCACTTACAGGAACTGCAAATTTCCTCTTTGCTATCTTAGCAAGAGTAAATCAGCAATCAGCAGGCTTGAGAGCTATTATTTTAATCTCACACATTTCAGCCAACATAACCTCTCTACTCTGAAAATACAGAGCATTATGCCAAGAAGAACTTAATGTTTGATGAGATTTCAAATTAATAGATGGAGAAGGAACAGTAACATGAAAAATAGGCATTCTGACGCCTTTCCCCCACTATTCCTACATCAGCATCTACTTCTCAAACCATCTCCACTCACTCACTAAAAAAAAATTACAATTAAGAAATATAAGTAATTCAAGAGAAAAAGCAAAATGAATTCAGGGAGAAGAAAACCCAAACAAATTAAAACCAAACAAAGATAAATGACATGCTTGTACCTAGAATTATTTATCAATATTGAAACAAGGTGGAAACAGATTGGAAAATTAGCAGAAGAATTATGACAGTGTTGAGGAAGGATGAAACCTGTTGGGTTAAGCAACAACATGCTGGTTGAGGATGATGAATATGTTGAAGTCTAATGTTTTTGGTATCAGCCTAAGACAATACATGTTTATGCTTGCCCATGTAGTCGGAAACACTAGAATTGACCACATTGGAATAGACTTTCACATCAGTAGTTAGACCATTCTTTTTTTTTTTTTAATAATTGCAATATCTTTCCCTCCTTCCATCCCTTTCTATAACTATGTTCTTTAAGCCCATTTTTCATGATTGGTTGTGACATTTTATACTACTAATGCAGCTAACCTCTAGTTGCATCTAACATATGATGAGCATGCCATCCTGATGGCATACACAGAATACTGTGATTATTATAAAGATTTTGAGAAAATAACCATGGATTTTTAAAGCACTATTTAACGGAGCATTTTGATTCCTTCAGTTGCCAGCCAGCTTGTCTATGGGAGCCCCCAAACAGGACCTATGGCAAATTGTTCTCTATTGCTGCTGCTCCTGAGCAGCCAGTATTTGGATTTCATATAACCAACATAACACACTTCTGACAGAGCATGACTTTTCTTAATGCCTGGTTCTTTGGAAATGGAATGGAAGCTGCTTTTGGTACAGATTTGGAGCTGCTCAGCTATTCACAACTGAACTTCTTTTCAATACTGTTTAATACCTTTGCTGGAAAAACAGCATTGGTTGCCAACACAAAGTTTAGGGTTTTGTAATTTCTCTATAAAGAGCTAAAACTACTTGTGGCAGGGCCTAAATCCAACTGCAGGTGTCAACTGGGGTACACTTAGTGAATCAATTGCTAAATGTTAAGTTAAAATGTATGCAAATCCCATTTATTTAATGGGGTTTGCTGAAATTGTGATTAAAAATTAGATTTAATCCCAGTTACCTAAAAGACTATCTGACCACCTCCTCTCATGTTCAGTTAAATCACTCTTAACACTGCCTCATGGCTGCTAAGAACAGTATTTCAGTGCTGCAATCCTTGCGTATGAAACTCTCCGTGTACTATTCGACAGATATCAATAGCTGTGTAACAGTTTGAGCCTTGAAATATGACTCTGGAGACCACAGTTCAAATCTGTGCTCAGCCATGGAAACCCATTGCTGACCTTGGGCAAGTCATACTCTCTCAGCCTTAGAAGAAGGAAAAGAACAAATCTTGCAAATCAATCTCTAGGATAGGTTTGCCTTAGGGTTGCCATGAGTAAAAAACAACTTGAAGACCCATAATACACGTCAATTATTTTTTATTTTTAGGTGCCTTTAAGAGATATCCTGTTATTCAGACTGAATTGAGACACACCTGTATATTTTGTTGAGAATCTGATTTTAAAAACTTTTTTTTCGTTTAATGTAATTTGTTATTGTGAAAGTGATGCTACAGTTGTGTTGCTGTTTTCTGCTACAAGTTTCTTAAATTTTAGTGGCATGTTAAATTGAAATATCAAATAAATAAATAAATACGTTCAAAAACTTGTGTAACATATGCAACTTTTATAGCCCTGGGCTGGTGACATTGTTTCAGGCCTTTGGAGGAGCTATTCAGAGTGCTGACACCTTTATTCCAAATAGCTTCATTTATTACTTTAAAAGTTCAGACTGGAACCCAGAAAACATTCAGCACTCCACTGACATAGTAAGTACCAGTCATGGATTTCTGCTTGTGTTGGTAAGAGCATAACATTTTTACATTTGAGTGCTGTAACCTTGTGGGCTCCAGTGAAATGCTATACTAGTATCCACATTTTCATAATGGATCTGAAATGAATGGATTATACTCCACAAAATATAGCTTCCAATATTATTTATCCATCAAAATTATTAAACACAATACCTTTGTGTGTCTATGAAGATGGGCAAATGACTAACTTTGATGGATGGTCAAAAGCATGGATAGAAAAAGTGCAGTTATCATCACGATCCACTATAAATCCACATAGAAATTGCATTTCAGTAAGAAAAATGCTCAAGGTAGGTTGTGACATTAGTTCATATGTATCACATTTATGAACCAAGCCAGACATTTGTCTCATATATCCTGTTTTATTCCAATCACACAATATGGCGCATAAAGAGAAAACTTATACCTTCCTCAGTAGAAGATGAAAAGTAGAAATGTGCTATACAATACTATTTCCAAACAGCTGATCTCAATTTCCTAGTCTTACATGGCCCAGCTTTCTAATAGAAGTTCCTTTTCAAAGAAATATTTATAATTGGTTGGACGAGATGATAATTTTTATTGTTGGTTGGACAAAAGGATGCTCTGGCATCTTTTGAGTGCACATATTTTCTTGGTTGGGAGATGGAATGGCAATCCACATTGTGTTTGTACTGCAATTCAGCAAATATTCCTTCCAGCAAGAATAATGAAATATTTGACATGAACAAAACCAAGGGATTAAAAAACGTAAAGGAAATATTAAAATCAGTTCATTTCTCGTATCTCAATACTTAGGAAGTTGCAAAGTTCTTTGAGGTTACTTTTTAAAATTAATTTGTTCCTTTTACTTTCTGCTACTGTAGTTACAAAGCAACCACCTGACATTACTTGTCACAAGGCTGAAAAGTAACATGGTACTTATTATGACAATGCCACAAGCGGAGATGACAGCTCTAACCACATATCTACTTAGAAAATATTATCACAGGACCTAATCACATCGACCACAATATTGGAGGTACTTCACTTGCTCATTCACTATTGTAAAAATAGCCACCCTCTGTCAACAAGCCCTTTCAGCATTCTACATTAGGCCATGCTTCAAAACATTGCCATCTCCCTGAACAAAAGAAAACCAAAAAAGGCTACAAGGGAGCATTAGAAAGAGAATCAGAAGAATTAGAATATATCTATAAACTTCTTATATTGGCAGATAAATTTCTGTCATAAAAATACCCAATGGATGCTGCAATGGATTGCAATATCTATCAATAATGTATATGACATATAGAGGGTAATTTCTTACAACTGTTAGACTATTTGGCTGCCACATAGTGATGTTGTTTGCTGAGATGATAGCACAATTCAAAATGTGTGATGTGAAGTCAAGTCCGATTGGCGGGGACAAGAGACAGGGCCTTCTCAGCGATTGCCCCTTGGCTATGGAACTCCTTCTCTGGCGAGATTAGATCAGCCCCCTTCCTCCTGTCCTTCAGAAAGATGGTAGAAACTTGTCTGTGGAACAAGCCTTTGGGACAGTGCAATAAGGCAACAATAGGAAACGTAACCCTGCTGACCGTATTCGGTATGGCTGATCTGAGGTGGTTTTTAAACAACTGATTTTAAAGTGGAGATAATAGTTTTTAGTATTTATGTATATTTATAGTTTATTTTATGTTCCGGCATTGAATGTTTGCCATATGTATATTATGCTCTGCCCTGAGTCCCCTTTGGGGTGAGAAGGTGAAATAATAATAATAATAATAATAATAACAACAACAACAACAACAACAACAACAACAACAACAACAACTTCATGTTTATATCCTGCCTCCATCTCCCTAAAGGGACTCTGGGCGACTTATATGGGGATGAGCCCAACATCATCATAGGTTAAAACACAATATAAATATCATATAAATGTTGTAAGTAAATAAACAAACTAATAAACTGTTTATCCTGATAATGAGAAATCTATATTCTTCCCCAAGGGGCATAGTGTATGAGTATGTGTTTCCATTTCCATAAAATAGCCTTAAAGATGGCTAAGCTGTATGGACACTCTACCATATTAATTCATGAAAGTCCAGTACTTAAGAGTGCTTGTGTAGAGTATTTTGACTAAATGTGCTTCTTATTAGAAGATGACAAGGCATACCACCAAACAAATACTAGTTAGCTGACAAATAATAAGGAACTATGAACGGTCTGGGCAACCATGCCTATTTCATTACCAAATGTACCTGTGAAAGTCTTGGGACAGATATAGGAATCTTTATAGTAGCCCTCTCTTGTTATTCCTGCCATTTCCTCTGCCTTTCTTATTGTGGAAAATACATTATGGAGAAAAAGGAAAATCTAACACTGCCTTGTAATAACTGGAATGAAGAGCATTTCAGAAGCGTTCTTCAATTTGTTATGCTGCAATTTGGTATAATTTTGATATTAAAAGATGCCATCATTTCTATAGCTGCAAATGAGCAGCAATAGGATCCAATGAATTAAGTTCTTACCTGTTCTGTGGTGCTGAAGAAATTATGAGTAGTTGTGGGAATCCAGGGTTTTTCTGTCACTTCCAATATATCCATGATTTTACTGTTGCTTTTGGTAACATTACTGATGAAAGCCACTGTACTGCTACTACCATGGAAATGATGTGGATTATGTGTTACTGGCTTTAAGGGAGGGGATGTATTTCTAGTGCTCCGAAGCAATGTTTCAGCATCTTGGAAATCTAAAATAAATAAATGACAATAAATAAAATCAGTGCTAAATGTACTTAGAAGCAATCATACAAATATTTGTATGAACTTTACATTGTGAGTAATTTTAGGTTAATTATTTCTGATTAGCGCTTTCCCCCTTGATTGATTTCTAAAAGAAGCTAAATGGAAAACATCATTTTATGTGCATGAAATCCATGTTTTCTTTTTGTGCAAACAACTAGAAACAAACATAATTTGTGACATATTAAGCCTCTCACATATGAATGTACAGTGAAATACACACACATAGCCACATTATAGATTTGAATCCAACTGATCAATTCCAGTTAGAGCAGGCTCATTGAATCAATTGTTGAATGATGATTCAGTATATAGGTAGATTCCATTGATTCAAGGGTCTGTTGAAATTGGGAATGACTAATCTGATCATTAGCGTCCCTGGTGGCACAGTACGTTAAAGCACTGAGCTGCTGAGCTTGCGGACCAAAAGGTCCCAGGTTCAAATCCCGGGAGCGCAATGAGCGCCCGCTGTTAGCCCCAGCTCCTGCCAACCTAGCAGTTCGAAAACATGCAAATGTGAGTAGATCAATAGGTACCGCTCCGGCGGGAAGGTAACGGCGCTCCATGCAGTCATGCCGGCCACGTGGCCTTGGAGAACGCCGGCTCTTCCGCTTAGAAATGGAGATGAGCACCAACCCCCAGAGTCGGTCACGACTGGACTTAATGTCAGGGGAAAACCTTTACCTACCTTTTAATCTGATCATGCCATTATTACAGAGAAGTGGCTAAATATAGACTTTCAGGATATTCTGCAAGATGCTCCCATCAGACATTAATACAGGAAAGACAATTCAAGGCAAGTTTTACATCCAGATGTTGATATGCTACTGTCTGTGTTAACTCTGTTTGTGGAGCTTCTTTTCAGCATCAAACTCTTTGGTGATTCAGATCTACCAACAAAAACTCTATTACTAGTGCCAAATAACATTGAAGGGAATTAGTAGATACAAGGAAGAATCATGCTAGGATAACTCTAAAAGAGGGACCTCCCTGGAGAGAACACAAGAGCAACAGCCTGTCCTGCTCTGAGACAAATGATCACACTACAGTTTAAAGCAGAGGTTTTCAACCTATGGGTTCCCAGATTGGCCTTTAACTCCCAGAAATCCTAACAGTTGGTAAACCGGTTGGGATTTCTGGGAGTTGTAAGCCAAAACACCTGGGGACCCACAGGTTGAGAACCACTGTTTTAAATTGTTGACACCCCACTTTAAATCCTGTGGTTGCCTCCTGCAGAATTCAGCATGAGGCCCAGAACCTCTGTCTATAATTTTAATTTTAAATGCCCTCCCTAAACTGCAAACCCTGGGACTCAACAGGAGGCAGCCATAGAATTTAAAGTGGATACTAACTCTCCAAAAGTAGTGTGATAATCTACCAACAACAGAAGGGGGAAGAGTTGAGTTTTCTCAGTATTCAGTATGTGAGATAATACAGCCACCCTAAAACATTTTTCCAAAAGAGGATGAATAATATTAAATCTCAGAGAACAACCTTCATTACTGTACAAGGCAGAAAGAAATTCATAAGAAGGAGAGGGAACAGCAACTGTGTGCTACCTGCCTCCACACTATCCATCTTTCACACTTCATAACTATAACACCATTATTCTACTTTAACTGTCACAGTTACTATGTAATCTTGGAGTTTACTTGGGTGGGCTATTTAGGATTCTCATCCTGAGATCTCACCCTAGCATACTATAGGATGCAGCCATGACAGACAAAAATGAAATCATAGTGCTAATATCCTTTCCTCCAGTGAGCAGTCAGGTTTTATTTCCTGGAGTATGGACTGGTTTGATTTTCTATGAATGATTACATGACTGCAAAACACAGAATGCTAACCTTTCATTGGTCCTTTTAATTCACATTGGTCCTCACAAGCAACATCAATCTAGGATTTTAGAAAGGTCTTTTCTAGTCCTGAATTTAGATGCCAGGGACTGAAGCTGGTGCGTTCTGCATGCAAATATTCACTTTGACAATATTTTGTGGAAGCTTGTAGACAAGACAGCAGCCCTGTTACATTTCCCTTCCCAACATTTCACAGCTGAAGACAGCGACCAATGTGGCAAAGCAAAATCAGAGTGTGGTCAAGATGGTAAAAGTTGTTTATGAGGAAGAACAGACTTGTTGCAAAAGCCTGCAGCAGTTTGCTTTTGCCTGATTCTGGCCCTCTATTCTCCTTGCTGCTGAATTAATGGAGTGCAAACTACTTTTGCACTTTGAACACAGTTTTTAGCAACTGAAGATGGCTGAGAACAAAGAAACAAGTGGGAACTTAGAATATTTTAAAAGAAGTTGAAAAGTAGATTGACAAATTAATCAGTTAGAGAGTATGCTGTTATGTCTTAAACACAGTGATATTTTTTCTACTGTGATTTTAGTATTGTAAGAGAGGAGGTAGTGGAACTTTGCACTTCCCAGTAGACTCAAACAAAAGTAATCAGATACAGCTTCTCCTAGTTTATGTAGTCTCCCACATAACTTTCCATTTTAACACCACTCTTATGCTGTTTTATTATAAGCTTCCTGGTTTTCATCTGTAAAATAATGGCGGCTATGCAGCCTTCCATGATTACAATATAGAATACTACAGATCTGTACAAATTGTCACCAACTACGTCACAACGACAGGAGCTACATGCCCTTGTGTTTATTTTTTAGTCTATATTGGGCAGGAAAAACAAAAAGCATGCCTGGCTTCTTGTGGGCTGCTGTGTGCAGCTTTTGGCTACATTTGGCCTGGTTGTCCAAGGCTGCTTTATAATAATAGATTGTTCAGAAGTTCTCTTATAAACTTTCATACTGGTTCTGTTCAGGAAATAAACCTTATGGTGGACAAAAGCCCATAAGCTCCTGATAATGGACTATGATTACATGAGCTTTTTTCATCACTGTGTTTTGGGGGAGGCCAATGTAGCAATTAAGAGTCCAGGAAGTCACATTCCCCCCACATTTTCTTCCCGGGTTAAGAGAATTTCATCTTATTTATATGTGGTGAGGAAGGCAAGGTTTGCCTTGTGGCATTCTGTAGTCATTGGTGTCATGTTTATAGTCTGGATATTTTGGGTCTAGCTTTGCATCTTAGCTGACTTTTCCCCATAAAATATGTTGCCACTATGTACCACTCAGAAGGTGTTTTGTTGAGGCACTTCAAGAAGTAGTGTTTCAACCATGGCAGAATCTTGTTTTGCTGCCACAACACTGGGCTGGTTGCCACGTATAACCATTTTAACTCACAAACGCTCTAAAAAGTTGTAATTACTAGGTTAGAAGTAGCAGATGTTTCCAAATATGATCACCCAGTGTGTAATTATGAAGGCTCAGAATGTCAACCTATGATTTTTTCCTGTTCCAAAAAGAGTAGTTTGGGAACTGCTATCCTGAAATGAATGTCTTTTAAAAACATTAACATGCATGTGCAAAGCTACCAGTAAAATAAAATTTCTATTGTCTATTTACTTCCAAAAGACACATGGCTCTGCAAGGTTCTATTCAGTAAAAACTTTCCTTGTTCTAAACTTCCTGTCTGTTATGATACCCTAAAGTATACTTTCTTTCAGCGATTCTAAGGCACACTTTTTATCCATATAAACATCTCAAAAATGAGGCCTATCTTAGAACTGTGGGTACTATATATAATGATTACGTCCTACATATATATATGGTATACACACACACACATATATATATTACACATTACCCATGTGGTAATGAAATTAGTAGGCTTGTGCATTATGGGTGAATCGCTATCCGTTTCTGCTTGCCAGATACCAGAAGCCCCCCATATCTATTTTCCAGTGCCTCCTGAAACCGGGCATGCTGCCGTATGGGCATTTTTGTTCTGTATACAAAAAAGCTGTTCTTTTAGGCCCATTGGCAGCAATGGGAAACTTATGAGGCTCCCCTTTCTCCTAGAGCCTTTCCTTTCTTCCCTTCAAGGGAGTCTGCGTGTCAGCAACAGGGTTAAGGAAGCACACTATCTAGCCCATTTGGGGGGGGGGGACTTCCCACATGTCCCGCTTCCATGTTGTTTATTCACACCTGGATATTAAAAAGCATCAGAGTTACCACCTTAAGTATTTGGATCCTTTCCCTTCTGTTTGTAGAGGAGGAGACCAGGGTTTAATGTTTCTTAAAGCTGTTCTACTCTAGAGGAGAGGCAGGTGCACATGTTCCCAGCACCAGCAGCATGCCACGCACAGCTTTCCTGGGCATTTTAAGGAGGACCAGGGAAGAAAGAACAATGACCTGGAGCTCAGTGGAGCTATCCTCCCTGGAATACCTTAAAAATCCCCTCTCTTGTCCGCAAGGCTGCAATCTCCTTTCTGCTTGGGGTTTTGCTTCCTTAAAGCTGTTTCTCTACTCTAGAGGAGAGGTAGGCTTCTCTTTTTGTTTATTAAGATTACTATTATTACCAATAATTATTATCTTTTAGAACTATTTTCTGAAGGAGAGGTAGGGATTCAGAAAAAGAAGCTAAAGGGGCAAAAGCCCCCAAACCGCGCGTGCACCACATCCACCATCCCTCAGGTCCCCAACTCCCAGTCAATCCTACTAAATAAAAAGAATCAGGAAAATAAAGGAAAATCAAAATGATTCAACTGTGATGCTGAATAGGGAGGAGGGGCCGAGATCAGCTCCCGCTTGCTTTCGTTGCAGGTGGGTTTTCATACTGGGGCCCTTACTATTACGGGCTCCAGGAGGTACAGAAGTTATTGATAGTAGCAAAGGAAACACAATCCATGCCCAAGTCTAGAAATTAGTGTTCGTCTTTGAATCAATTGTGTATTAGAATCAATGAAATATGTATTTTACCCCATCAAGATAGATTGCCTCCCCGCAAACATAAATTATTTCATGTTTTGTTTAAAAATGTAACCTTTGCTTTTCTTTGACTAGAAAACTATAGAAGTCTGTTGACATGAACACATATTGGATGTTATGAATCTCTTGATGTGAATGTAAGTTACATGATGTGAGGTCCAGCATTCAGCTGTATGACAGTAGTGACACTTCATTTGGCAGTTAAATAATTCATTTGCAGAACTTGAAGAACTTATTTTTATTACAGCTCCCAGAATTCTAGCAACTTTTTCCAAGTTGTGTACATTTGTAGATTTCACTCATTCAAAAAGAATTACTATTGGTTTTTTTAAAAAAATATATAAAGTGGTGTAGTTTATGTGATACAATTCTTTCAAAAACTGTCTTCAGGTAATTTCTGAAACTAAAATATATCAATGATGTGATAAAAATAACTAGTGCCCAGTTAGATTGAATTCTGCGTGACAAACATCTAAGTTCTGTATTTCTCATAAAACGTGAATGTTGTAAAAAGCCAACAGCCATATACACTTAAAGGTAAAGGTAAAGGTTTCCCTTGACATTAAGTCCAGTTGTGTCCGACTCTGGGGGTTGGTGCTCATCTCCATTTCTAAGCCGAAGAGCCGGCATTGTCCGTAGAGACCTCCAAGGTCATTTGGCTGGCATGACTGCATGGAGCGCTATTACCTTCCCTCCGGATCAGTATCTATTAATCTACTCACATTTGCATGTTTTCGAACTGCTAGGTTGGCGGAAGCTGGAGCTAACATCGGCTGCTCACTCTGCTCCCCAGATTCGAACCTGCGACCTTTCAGTCTGCAAGTTCAGTAGCTTAGCGCTTTAACACACTGCGCCACCGGGGGCTCCTTTATATACACTTACTATCCCTGTATTCATGGGGGATATGTTATTGGATCTACCATGGAAATGTGACACTGCAGATGCTAGTGAATCCTACTGAAATGAGTATCTTCTAATGGAAGTTGACCATAGAGTCATGCTGGAGGATCTAGAAAATGCCTAGAGAGAATACTGCTCTAAATTTTTATGTTTTTTAGTGCAACTCTATGGCTAACTTTCAGTGGAAGCATACAATAGTATCAAGCTGGAGGACCTAGAAAATGCAGAGAGAATATATTTTTTGCACATGGGAAAGTGAAATCAGGTACGAGTTCTCCAGATACAGAGGACATACTGTATGTAGTTTCTAATCAAGTATTAGTATTCTGCCTCTCCTAGATGTGATCCAGACATTTGGGTAACATGGAAATATACTGTATAAATGGGAAAAGAAGTACATGCCATGGCACAGGCAATGTTAGTATGCTAGTTCCTATTTTTCAGTCTTTATCTCCTATTATTGGTTGTTTGTGTTATTTCAATTCCATATTTCTTACCTGACTAAGGACCTTATCACATTAGGAAATACTGTTTCTTAAACTGTTTGAGAATGATTTCAAACAGGTCCCATTACATAATGTTTGCCTAATCCCGTCAATATTATGTCGAAATCCGTCTGCAAAGTGTCCCAGAAACTGATTATTTGCAGACGGAATTATAATCTTTTTTTTAAAATACTACTGATTCTTCCATTGCTGAAATACTGTTTTTTGTGTGATAGGAAAATCTGTATGCATTCCATCAGCAACAATACTTTTCAAAAGATCACAGAGTGATGTTGGGGGTGTTTTGAATGGACTGGGAGGAGCCAGCCTTCCATAGTGTGATGTGTCAAAAGTGCAATACAGTGTTCCCTCCCTACTTTGCGGTTCGCTTTTCACTCCCTCACTGCTTCACAGTTTTTTTCTGAAAGGTGCGCATGTGCAAAAGGTGCCAGTTTCCCTTTTGCGCATGTGCCTTCCCTCTCATCGGCATCCAGCCGGGCCACTCTGGATGCCAATGAGAGAGAGGCGAATTCACAAAAGGAAAACTGGCAGGTGCCGGAGAGTAAGAAGCACAGGAAGAAGGCTTGCAAAGGAAAGAAAGGCCACCTAACTACTAATATAATGTGTAAATATTGAAATAAATATGGTGCCCCTACTTCGCGGAATTTCACTTATTGCGGGTGGTCCTGGAACGTAACCCCCGCAATAACTAAGGGAACACTATTTTCAAATCATATGAATTGTAATAATCAGGTGTGATAAGGATAGTATGCATCCCATCTCAATACTGATATAAATAGATTATAGCCTAATGTGATAAGGTACAAAGTGATTCTTGCTATTTAACTCACCGATATATTTTCTCCCTTGCTGCTCCATCGTGTTAAAATTCTACTCCTCAATATTTACTCCTCAATATTTGCACACTGCTTCTTCAATTACTATTTTAAAATATCACTTAAAATGTCTTCTCATCTTGAAAGCTTTTGGAAATTTAGTTAGGTTTTATTTTTATCATGTGGCATATAGCATATATCCCTGTTTTATACTTTCCTCACTCCATACACTCATTCTAAAACAAGTTTTTAATGGCATTGAAAAGGCTGTAATTTTACTGTTTTGTTCTATATGGCACTATGTACACTAGTGGGGAGTGGTTAATTTAAAAGAAGGATATTAGATAAATATTTTGTATATACAGTACTTTGTATTTTATAGACTATTTAGAGCAAGCTACTTGAATGGCCAATATTTGATGGAAAACAGCAAATACTAACATCAATAAATATTATAAAAGATATCAGAATCCCTGTTATGCATGTATGCAATGATGCTCATTGTGTTGAATTGGATAATATGTTTTAGCTCATTGGCCTGAATATATTTCAGTAGATTTAGTATGCCCTCTTATCAACATGCCTTCCCAACTCACATCACTCATCTAGCTCATAGCTTATCCTCTGCTTTGTCTACTTAAGACTGCAGACAAAACAAAAAGAGGATATAACCTATGAGTAATATGACTCGTATCAAACTTTGTGTCTAACAATTTATTCAGAAGGAAACTGAATGGAGATTTTTATAGACTGATTTTAATTTTGATGAATTATATTAATAGTGTACTTTTTCTCACTTAATAATGCAGAGAATTACTTTACAGAGAGTGCTACATATAATCTAGTGAAGTCACAAATGTGTGGATCTGGAGAATGTTACGTTTGCTATGATAAAGAAATACTTATCTAATATCTATTACTACCTATAGTTGCTGATCTCTGTTTAAAAGATTTGCTGATTTTAGTCTATTCATTTGTGAGATGAAACCTATGAAGAAAAGATTCTTACCATATATACTCAGGTATAAGTTGACCTCATCTATAAATCAAGGACAGGTTCTGAATCCAACATCATGGATGTTGATATGACCTATAGATAAGTCAAGGCTCATTCCAGTAACACCTAAGAGGGCCAGCAGCCCCTGGTCAAAAAAGAAACCATCCCCTACTTTGAATAGATTAGCAAGAGCTTAATTTAGTCCAGAAGAACCTTAAAAAAACACTAAGCACTTCTTTGAGGGGAAGTGCCAAAGAGCCACCACCACCATTTCCCCATTCAGGCATTTAAAAAGGCCAGAAGTGTCACCTTGGTGGAGAGAATAAAGGAGATTGGTACAGCGTTCAGGATTTCCTGTGATGGAAGAAGTTCTTGCCTTTCTCTTGCTCTGCTCAGAGATTGGGATGGATATATATATATATATATATACACACACACACAGAGTCTCACTTATCCAACATTCTGGATTATCCAACACATTTTTGTAGTCAATGTTTTCAATACATCGTGATATTTTGGTGCTAAATTTGTAAATACAGTAATTACTATGTAGCATTACTGCGTATTGAACTACTTTTTCTGTCAAATTTGTTGTATAACATGATGTTTTTCTGCTTAATTTGTAAAATCATAACCTAATTTGATGTTTAACAGGCTTTTCCTTAATCGTTCCTTATTATCCAACATATTCACTTATCCAACGTTCTGCTGGCCCATTTATGTTGGATAAGTGAGACTCTACTGTATATATATATATATGAATTTGTTTATCCTGTTTCCTTCGTTTCTTTCATGTCTTTCATTTCTTCAGGAGAACAGAAGAGGAAAGTCCCTCCTGCTACGGAAATCAGTTCAGCATGAAAGCAAGTAGGAGCAGGGCCCGGCTCCTGGCCTGCTTTTCCGCATCACAGAGCAAGAGGCAGTCAGCTGCAGGCCCTGGCTAGTACAGGTGCTCCTGCATGCGACACATGCACTCTCCTTGGAAAGAGAGTGCATTTGTGGCATGCAGAAGCACCTGTGCCTGCCAGGGACTGCACTGCAGCTGAGTGCCTCTTACTATAGAGTAAGAGGTGCTCGGCTGCAGGCCCCGACAGGTGTGGGCGCTCTGGGCCTGTACACCACATATGCACTCTCTTTTCAAGGAGAGTGCATGTGTGATATGCAGGAGCACTTGCACCTGCCAGGGTCCGCAGCTGGGCGCTGAGTAAGAGGTGCTTGGCTGCAGGCCTTGGCAGGCACAAGCACTTTTGAGCCTGCACATCACACATATACTCTCCATGGAAAGAGTGCATGTGTGGCATACAGGAGCACCCACGCCTTGGCCTGCAGTCAAGCACCTCCTCTAGAGTAGAACCAGCAAGTAAGAAGAAGCCTCTTTAAAGCACACATGGGAAGAGGAGCCTGGGTGGGAAGTCCCCCTCCCCCATAAAGGGCCAATAGAAAATCGATTTTTCATCCCCAGAGAGCAAAAATAGATACCTGTCCTCCTGATTTTGGAAGGCTCCCAAAATGCCGAGACTCAAAATGGGTCAGGGTTTACCCTCAATGCAGAACCCTAACACGCATATGACTCATATGATATGAGTTAAGGTACAGTATTTACAAAGATCCATGGACAAGTCAACCCAGGTATTTGGGGTTAATCTTTTGACTGAAATTTCTGGACTTACACAAAAATATGTATATAGTCATTTATATGCTCATTTTGTCATATTGCCTCAAATTCACATGCTATCTCATTTTTCAATGTATCAAGAAAGGCCAAAGAGAGTGGGGGAGAGAGATATTTGAGGCATTATGGGAAAATAACTCTGGAAGCATATGATAGGCTGAAATATATAATTTAAAAGATATTGCTCATTACTGTCCTTAAAATGTTAAGTTGACATCTTGTTGGTTGACCCCTACTAGAGCAAGTCTATTCACTCAATTGTTGAAGCTGAGTGTCACCATGTAGGTTAATATCATCGATTCCATTGGTCTACTGTAGTCAAGACTAACAACATGATTTAGGCCCTTTTCAAAAACAAACCTAACCAGAATATCTTTTACTTTTTGCAAATGACATTATTTTCCAGTGAATCCCATAATATTACCCTGTGGTATAAGACATACTTGATAGCTCACGTTTTTTAGGGGCATCTTACCATTGTTTGTACACAGGTTTTCATGAACTGGTTGTCCCTTCTCATTGACTTCCATTTTTTTCCAACTGTGGGGGTATTTCCTACCCATCTTTACAACAACCTTTGAACCTTGTTTCTTGAGGAAGAGAGAGCTGTTCTTCACCTCAAGGAGCCCTTCCTTACTGTGACAAGTCCAGTTTGGTGCTTCGGAGCAGTTGGCAAGGATTGCTTTGCGGGAATGAGCAGCATAGGACCTGGTGATGGACAGACATTGGCCAGATATGACATGGAGGAGTTTTTCCTCATTCAACCATCTCCATTGCTGGTTCATATTAGTAAAACTGCATGTCCCCACGTATGCTGTTTTCTTGCTCTCATAAATGCATTGCTGTCTTTGCTCATGGATGATCAGAAAACCATCTAGAAAAAAGAACCCATACAAATGGAAGAGAACACAAATTACATTTCATAGATCAGCAAGAGTCAAAGTTCACAAATCAAATAATAACTCCTGAATTATTCATTTTATTGTCCTCCCAAGTAAAACTTGACTAAAAACGAAGTTTTGGAGAACATGGTATTAACATTCTGCATGATTCAATTATTCTTTTTAAAGTATTCTTTCTGACTTTCCCTATACAAAAAAGTTGTTGCTAGAGCAATGCAAAACAAGCATAAAACAGTACACAGAAACTACTACAGACTCACAGTTGAATCCCAATAAAACAATTTTTAGAGTAGACTCACTGTAATCAATATAACAGGCATTCATTGTTGAAGTGACTTAACGTGGGCCTACTCTGAAGATGGCTTAAGACATCAGTTACCTTTACTTTCATTTCACAACTTAGCAGTAAGGCAGATTTTTAATACATACTTTGACAATGTTTTATGAGATATATTTCCTGAGGCATCTCTCTCTATGTATGTTGGGATCCTCAATATAAACATGGGACATCTTTTACAAATACAGATTTAACATCCTTTATTTGGAATTTCAAAATCCCAGATACTCCAAAATTGTCCACATGGGTGGCTAGGATAGTGATACCTTTGCTTTCTGATGGTTCAGTGTACACTATCTTTCTTTCTTACATGAAATTATTAATAATATTGTGCTTAAAATTACTTTCAACCATGTGGATAATATGGTGTATGTGAAACAAACAAATTTCATGTTTATACTTGGGTCCTTTCTTCATTGTGTACATACATATAAATACATTTTTCCAAAGTTTGAAAAAATCTGAGATCCAAAATGCTTTAGATTTCAAGCATTTCAGATAAGGGTTATTTAATCTATACAAATTTAATACCTAACATTCTTAATTAAATTTCTAATAAATATTTTAAACAATCCATGTTCACAATGGTTAAATCTTCTTCCCAAGAAAATGTATCCAATCCCAAATATATTCCACTATGGTTCTAACAGTATTAATTTATGTAATAAAAAAAAAAGGTCACCTCTTCAGAAGAATACCTAAATAGTATTAAAATACAACCTGGTATACCTTCCCTTGCTACACTTTCATTTTGAATGGGTTGTGGAACAAGTTATTACAGGAGTTAATATTGTACATCTGTTTTCACAATCTTCGCAAGACAAGAATAAATGTGAAGCCCTCTCAAATGCATTTGATCCAAATGGAATATCTAATGAAAGAACCATTAAAATCAAAGTTTATTTTCTTTTTGAAGGAAACCCAAACAATCTTGGATTTGCTTGACCCATCCCTCTATTCCTTTTGTATAAACCAAAGCTCGGAAATAATTCTCTTTCAACAAAATCGTGGAAACTCCCAGAACTCATGGGATTCTCAGCCAGAAAGAGGAAGAGGCATGAAAACGCTGTAGAGTTGTACTTACCAGACATCCCAAAGGCCAGGCAGATAAAAATTAGAATGTGAAGTAAATTCTCCATTTTCCTGCTAACAATTCCCATTGCTTCTTTCTCTCTTTTTCTCTCTCTCTCCCTTTTTTTGTAAAAAAAAAGCATACCCCAGATAAGTGAAGCGAAGGCTAGGAAGGAAATGTGCCTTCACAGGAGGAAAAAGTTAGTGACGAACACTTCCTCCTATTCAATTGCTTTTTGGGGAATTTTATACCACTCTGCTCTTGCATATGATTCCTCAGCTAGTGCTAGCTATCTGGTCTGTTTAGGAAAACCTAAGTAAAAGAAGACTTTTTATCAAAGGAATACAGTGTTTGCACTTCTTTGAAAACTCAGCTAAGAATAAGGAGCTGTAATTTTGTTTAATTGTCTGTTTGTGAGCCATTACATGTGTGCAGGTACCCCTGATTGGCCAGTGAAAATACAGATAACACTGTTCTGTAAATACCACCAGCATTTTGTAATACTATGTTATGTGTCAATCTAGGAGCCTCACATGATAGAAGCTGTTCATTACTGGATGCTCCGATATCAGAAAAGTGAAGGGCCTTGTCTCCAAGGCTTTCTTTTACTTTCTTCCGCTGTGAGTTCAATTGATGTTTAGATGTTGGGTACTTCAGGTAGAGCTTTTATCATCCAGTCAATCTGCCTCATTCATGATTAGCTTTTATTTTTTTGGAAAGAGTTGATCCAGATGCCATAATGTTCCATTTGTCTACTTTTTCCAACTGTTTCTTTGTGTATTTATATTTTTTCTTATCATTAAAAATCTCTTGAGGGAAATATGGAATACCTTTTGACTGATAATTCTAAGATTCCACCACCTGAAAGCGCTCATATCAGGAACTGGGGTTCATCAGCATCTGGAAGGTAATATGTTTCCTTACCTGTTGCATGAAAAAACCAACACTGAGGGTAGGCAGGACAACGGACAATGATTCTCTCATATGTGCCTTATTGTGATGAGCAACATCATTCAGTTGCATGATAAATGTCCAGGTAGCATCTACCTTCTCTGAAGTCATAGTTTTAAAACTTATATTTAGACTTAGCCTTTGCATACAGATTTTCCCAGGAGGATAGACATTTTTCTGAAAGCCAGAAGCCCACAAATTGTCTTGAACAGTGGTTCCCAACTTTTGGGCCTCCAGTTGTTTTGGACTTTAACTCCCAGAAATCTCAGCCAGTTTGCCAGCTGTTAGGAATTGTGGGAACTGAAGTCCAAAATACCTGGAGGCCCAAAGTTTGGGAACTCCTGATCTTGAGGGACTGCATTTTGGGTTTGGAAAATTCCTGCAAATTGCTTCAGGTGTGTAGTTAATGTACATTTTCACTCACCTTTAGTCGTGACTGTAAAAGTGCACTTAGTTTAAAGCGATTGATTCCTATATGGGGGCAAGCATGAGACATTTTGTTGCTTTGAAGCAAGTGACAAAATGATGCTCTCCCATTCCATTTACACCAGAGTGTAAGTACTAGATAGAAATGATCTCCCTCTATGAACTACCGCTGAGGTTAAGATCTTCTGGGGAGGCCCTGCTCTCGGTCCAGCCTCCTTCACAGGTGTGAATGGCAGGAACGAGAGGTGGAATCAGGTGTCAAACAGGGATGTGTTATTTTCCCAAGCTTATTTTCCATCTTCATAGCTATGATTCTGCACCTTGTTGATGGGAAGCTTCCCACTGGTGTGGAAATCACCCATTGGACAGATGGCAAACTATTTAACTTCAGCAAACTGAAAGCCAAAACCAGGGTCACAACAATGTTTGTTATAGAACTCCAATATGCTAATGATAATGTAGTCTGTGCTCATTCAGAAGAAGACCTATAATCCATTTTAAATACTTTTGCAGAACCATACAAAAAGCCTGGTCTCACACAGAACATTAAGAAAATGCCAACAGGCACTAACCAATCCCTCTGCAATGCCAGCAATTCAGCTTAATGGTGTAACATTAGAAAATGTTGGCCATTTCTGCTACTTTGGCAGCCACAAAAATCAACATCGACACTGAAATACAATACTGTCTGAGCTCTGTGGGTGCAGCATTTTTTGGAATGAAACAAGGAAATTTTGAGGATCGGGATACTTGTAGGGATACTAAAATTCTTGTTTATAAAGCTATTGTCCTGCCAATGCTGTTGTATGTCTGCGAAACGTGGACCATCTACAGATGTCACTCAATTTCTGGAATGATTCCATCAGCATTGCCTCCAAAAAATCCTGTAAATTTCTTGGGAAGACAGGTGGACAAATGTCAGTGTCCTGGAAGAAGAAGCAAAGACTACCAGCATTAAAGTGATGATCTTTCACCATCAACTTCATTAGATTGACCATGTTGTCCAAATGCCTAATTGCCATTTTCTAAAACAGTTACTATACTCTCAACTCAAGAATGGAAAACAGAAGCTTGGTGGACAGGAAAAGAGATTTAAAGATGACTTAAAGTTAACCTTAAAAACTGTTTCATAGACAGGGAAGCCTTGACCCTAGAGCATTCAAACTGGACATTAGCTGTTACCAACAGTGCTGTAGAATTCAAAGAGGTACGAATGGAGCACGAAAGGGAGAAATGTGTCAAGGGGGAAGTGCATCAAACCAACCCTTGTCAGGACTGCCTTCCATCTGGAAATCAATGTCCTCATGGCGTAAGAACATGAGGACAGAATAGGTCTTTACAGTCAGCGATGGATCCACTGCCAAGACCCTACACTTGAACGGCAATCATACTTGGTCATGAGGGATCACCTATGAAATTGATGCCACTCTCTACCACATCTGACGTCAGCAGTCTACTTTCGGGGTGTAGTATGAGCAACATGACACCCATATTCATCAAGAGCGGGCAATGTCAGGGGGTTCAGGAGGATTTGGCAATGGTGTTGCTGTTGTCTCTAAGCAGTTCATCTCAATTTGGCTATGGGGCTTGCCTGAATTCCACAGTGGATACTGAAGCATAGAGTTGGAAGTATAGAAAGTATTCCAGGGAAAGATTCAAAGGCAAGTAAATCTCAATGTGGAAAGTTCTCAAAGCCCGTTTTGATCTCACATTGCTTTTTTATTAACTGGATATTGCAATGGAGGCACATGCTATACAATGAGCTCTTGGTAGCTGCTGGGGTTTGGCTTCAGAACCCATTGTGGAGACAAACATTTGTGGACATGAAAATCTGTGGATGCTCAAATGCCTTTATATAGAACATTGCAGCAAAATGTCCTCCATATAATATGACAAAATAAAGGTTTGCTTTTTAGATTTGTAGGGATCATGGATGGTTGAATCAAGTAATGGATAGTTGAATCTGTGTCATGGATGGTTGAATATATAGATACAGAAACTGTGGATATCTAGGGCTGACTGAATTTGCACTGAGGAAATGTCCAGGTTAGGTGAATATGCCTTGTAAGCACTGCAGCAGAAAATTAACAGAGTGCCGTAATCCATGTCTTTAGTAGAAGTTCTATTAAACTTCTATTAAAGTAGAAGAGTTGAAAATACAACAATAATCAAGGAAATAAAGAGAAATACAAGCGTATTCAGATATTTTATACCAAGTTTATTGGCTATATGAAGCAGAACATCACTGTTTAAGAAACTCATTATTTGATACAATGCTGAAACCCCATATCTCTTTCCAAAACAGAGAGGCATACCTGCTGAATAAATAGATCATTGCCAAGATATAAACAAAAGAAAGAAAATAAGATCTTCATTTTTCATATAGTATTCTACATCTCCACCTCCAAAATGTCCATCTCTCATTGAAAGGAATGAAAGGTTTGACATTTTATTAGAAAAAAACCTTAAATTTTTAGTAAAAGACAGGCAGATATTTAAAATCTTTATTTTTTTAATATATGTAACAAAATCCCCCTGCCCCGAAAGTAAAATGACTCACAAGATTTACAAATACACTGGATTCTGTCCTGGAGCATAAAGTGGCTTCTAAGACAATAAACAGTATTGAATAAATACATAATATTGAAGAAGACACTGGACTCAACCCACTGAGAACCACTTTTGAACAAGCCCCTTGAAATGAGCTCAAATTCCACAAAAGTACAGGAGCCTGCATGACAACGTGTGCTTCTTTTTCAACTTTCTTTTAATTGGGCTTGCTCATGAAATATTCTCTTTGTGTTGTAGCCATTGTGTTCTGCAATGCTTTACAGAATTTACTATAGACATCAAATACCTAAGAGTAACTTACTAGGGCTGTTATATAAAATACAAACTGATTTTGTATAGTTTCAAAATCAATCAATTTTTACTGACTTTTAAAAACTTTTTTTCTCAATTTCATAATCAATCCCTTGTGGTTTTTAGCAGCAAGAATCCCACATGGCTCCAAATTACATTTACCACAAAATAGGTCAGAGCACTTAACAGGTACAGTTGAACACCTGACAGCCTATTTCACAAGACAAACTTTGCAAACGTTAAAGTGTTTATACACATTTCTTCAGTTGAATTTCCCATGTCCAGCTGTTATAGAACATACATACATACAAACGTTACATACATTCTGTGTGGCAGATTCCATTAATACAGAAGTAAATCTCCCATAAGATATATATGCAAAATCCAAATGTAACATCGGTACATTAACCTTCATTAAAACTGTTTCAGGGAACTCACATTACATTCAAGACAAGGATCCACCAATCGTTTATGCATTTTTAATTTTTTAAAAATCCGCATTCCTTTTACAAGCTGACTGCAATGCCTTTCCTTCCATAGCCGTAAACTCCTTGAAGAAGTTGCTGGTAGGTAATAAATCAATTACCTCAAGATAGATTGACACATTTGATTCTCCCTTCTTGAATTCATGGGACCACTTCAGCAGAGAGTCTGCTTTCATAGAGGCTCAAGGCATGATGCACAAATTCATACTGTTCACTGGTTTGGACCATTCCACCTCTGGAGGAAAAAGGAAAGAAGAAATAAAGGTGATGGTAGAGATTGTGAGAGACAAAAGTATGACCAAGAAACACCAGAGTGTGTCAAAATCCTACCCTAAGGTCCTACCATGGCTCCCTATCACCTTGTCATGTATCATTGTATGTAAACAATGTATACAGTGTATGTATGCACCTGGGGATCACAACCAGAAACAGTGAGGACATCTGCCCTTTCACTTTGCTACTCTGCTGCTGAATACGCATGCCCAGTGTGGAATACATCTCCAACAGTGGATGTGGCTCTTAATGAAACATTCCTCATTATCAGAGGATGTCTATGCCCCACACCACTGGATAAATTATACTGTTTAGCTGGTATTGCACCACTGAACATCTGTCAGGAAGTAGCAGCCTGTAATGAAAGGACCAAAGCATTGATATCTCTGACCCATCCTCTGTTCTGATATTAGCCAGCAAGCCAATGCCTTAAATCAAGAAATAGCTTCCTAAGATCTACAGAGACACTCACAGGAGCACCTCAGCAAGCGAGAGTCCAAAAGTGGCAGGCTAAAACCTGGAATCTCAATCAGTGGCTGACACCGGATAAGAGACTCCCTCCTGGGCACATAGAAGACTGGGCGACTTGGAAGGCACTGAACAGACTGCGCTCTGTTACCATGAGATGCAGAGCTAACCTTAAGAAATGGGGCTACAAAGTGGAGTCCATGACATGCGAGTGTGGAGAAGAGCAAACCACAGGCCACTTACTACTATGCGGTCTGAGCCCTGCCACATGCACAATGGAGGACCTTCTTACAGCGACACCAGAGGCACTCCAAGTGGCCAGCTTCTGGTCAAAGGACATTTAGTACAATGCCAAGTTTTTAACTCTGTGGTTTTTCTATACATTATAACTGTATTCTCAATTCACTTCTGACATGATAAATAAAAATGTATGTCTATTCAGACTTGCTTTCTGTATTTTAGAGTCCTATGTATATATTGTATGTGTATAATAGGAGTGATGGGTGAGAAACTGCTTGTTAGAAAATTATTAGCTTGATAGCAGGCCGGGACAGCGAGATCTCATTAGCTGGGAATGCAGGCCTATCTTGTTTAGGTTGACTTTTGGATCCTGGTTTGTGAAATGAAGTAACTCAAGATTTTTTTCACATGCAAGCAGAGAGAGTGGGAATGAGAAGGTGTTTTGATTATCTGACCAATTAAGAAAAAGATAGCAGAAATTGAAACAAATTTGTGATTTGAATAATGGGAGAATAGTGCTCAGAATATTTGAACAGTATCACCTATAAATATTTGATACTTATTAGGTCCACCAGTTCAGACAATAACCAAGACATAGTAACTTGTTCCTGTTTTCCTTAAAAATAAACCTTTACCACCTCAGAGTGAGATTATTTTCTGAAATGGAGTGTGGTCAAGACAGCAAAAGTTATTCATGAAGAAGATGCAAGATAGGAAAGGATGGAGCATTTCCCCTTTGTCCTAGCCTACTGGTAAGTGCAAGTTCCATCTGCTCCTTTGCTCCCCTATTGTTAAGTTTTGCCGTTCTGAACTTACTTTGTAGCACTGAAGAAAGCTGAAGACAAAAGGGACTTTAGGAAAAGGACAGAGAAACTGTTCAATTTTAAAAGCAGTTGAAAAAGTAGGATGACAGCGGATTAACATGGCTGTCTCTGCCAAATCTGTATCGTGGGAGGGTATGCATAACACAGCTAGCTGCAGAAAATCCTGCTGATCGAAAGGTTGGCAGTTCGAACCTGGGTCGGGTTGAGCACTCGCCGTCAGCCCCAGCTAACCTGCCCACCTAGCAGACTGAAAGCAGAAATGCGAGTAGATAAATAGGCACAGCTTTTAGTGCCTATTCGATGGGGAGGTAATTAAAAGGTGCCCTTAAGGACATTGATCGGGAAGATGTCTAAGGACAACAAAGCTCCTTGGCATGGAAGATAGAGCGACAGCACCCCCTCCCCACGTGGCCAAAGTAGAGCACAGCATCGGAAATAAGATAGGAAATGCCTTCACCTTTGTTTGTGTACTTTCTCTCCTTGTTAATTGTATAATGGCATTGAATGCTTGCCATATGTGTGTTCTGTAATCTGCCCTAAGTACCCTCAAGGAGACAGAGCAGAATAGAAATAATATATTATTATTATATATTATACTAGCCATCAAGGCTATGGAGTCCTGTGAGTTCTGCAAAGTGCCATTCAATAGATGACTTTTTAAATCTTTGCATTTACAGTCATTTTTGCTGCACAAGTGTAGAAGTCCATTTCATGTCTCTATTGAAGACATGCCAAAACTAAAACTCAAGTCTTTTAGGATTTTTATATATATATATTTATTTATTAATGAAATCTTTGGCACAGTTTTACTTATATTTAACAATCATTAATTTATATATGTAACTTTCACCGTAAGCATCATAATACTCTGAATGTGGAATATCGAGAACCTCTGTTTTGCAGAGTCTGCTATATTGCAAGCATGACCATCAATGCTGTACACTGAAAATTTCAAATCACACATTCAGATTTGGCTTGTCCTTCTTTAGCGTGCACACTGCTCTTCAACTACGGTATTCACTGATTTCACTTGGACAGAGCAACGTGCATCTTAAAACGTATAAGAAAATGATAATTGGATTCCCAATGTCAATGCATTTTCATTCTTACACTAAATATGTGACCCTCCGCGCCCTGAGAGCACATGTACAATGTGCAGCTTTTCCTGTCCTTTTTCTAACGCCTACCAGGCTTCCTGTCTCACCAGCTGACACTGAAGAAATTTTTGCAGTGGTGATTCATTTCAGTGCCTTTCTGTTTAATCTGACCATAAATGTATAGTGTATGGGTCAGCTACATGTGCTAAAAGGCATGACAAACATGAATTGTGGACTAAAATAGTTGAAAGATAAATGGAAGGGAAAGGGCAAAGTGTCACTTCTCCTACCATTTCTTTACTGAAAATGATAGGCTCTTATTGCAAAATAAATAAATACACTGAGAAACAGAAGAAATAGAAAATAAAATAATTAGATCTCTGCAAAATAAATTGGCCTCATGTATAAGTCAAGGGCAGATTTCAGGGCCAAAATTATAGATTTTGATATGATCTATGGCAGTGGTTCTCAACCTGTGGGTCCCAGATGCTTTGGCCTTGAACTCCCAGAAACCCTAATAACTAGTAAACTGGCTGGGATTTCTAGAAGTTGTAAGCCAAAACACCTGGGGACCCACAGGTTGAGAACCACTGATCTATGGATGTCGAGTGTTATTCAGCAGAGAGGGGAAAGCACCAATGCTGCCCCATGGCTGCCACCACCACCATTTCTCCACCCAGGATTGAAAAGACCGGAATTGGTGACATGGTAGAGAAAATAGAGAAGGTCAGTCCTTCTTTTAGATTTTCCCTGAATGGATTTAGCCAGTGGTTTCCAACTTGGCTGGGATTCCTAGAAGTTGAAGTCCAAAACAACTGGAGGACCAAAGGTTAGGAACCACTAGACCAGTGGTTCCCAGTCTTTTTTTGACCAGGGCCCACTTGACCAGGGCCCACTTTGTCCAGGGCCCACTTTGACCAGGGACCGCTCTCCAACATTAGTACCAAAAGGGTTACAAATCAGTTTTTGGTCAACTTTAGATTCAGTTTAGTTATCTGGGGTGCTGATTCAGAAAATTGCATTGGATAGACCACACCAGCTCTAGTTTCTGAAACAGTACATATGCCATCCAGTAGTCGCCATCTGCTTGCCCACAGAAAACCATATTTAATAATCTAGAGTTGAAGTGGTCCATCCAATGCAATGGTCAGCTCTGCAGAAAGAAGCAGAAAGAAAATTAATAAAATAAAACAAATAAAGAGGAAGGAGGTTAGCAGACCAGATTTTCATTCTCGCAGTCCACTGCTGGGCCGTAGCCTACAGGTTGAGGACCACTGAACTAGACTAAGTTTTGCAACATTCCTTTTTTGACAATTGTCAAGGTACAGCATTTACAGTGACCCATGGATAAGTTGACCCAGGTTTGGGGGGTTGATTTTTGACTAAAGTTTCTAAGCTTATATATGAGTATATAGGGTACTTTATGTATTTATATTCAAGGTCCAACAAAACTCTGTTGAAAGAAATGTCTTTTTTGTAAACTGTAATTTGCCACAGTAGAGTTTTTCATTTAGTCTGAGACTACAGTCTGTCAGAGGTGTGGGAACAACTACAGCTTGGATGACAATTCTCACAAATCCACAGCCAGAATGGCATTCACTCCACCTTCCTTGCCCATCAATAAAACTCTTGTTCTCTTTGGCAGGAAAAACATACAAAAGACCTGAAAATTGTTTATAGACATAGTGATGCTTTTATGCATATCTACTTGTCCTCATACCCAGCTGGATCCTGACTTCATTAATTTGCTAATTGTGCTTGTTCTGTTTATTATGTATACAAAGTCAAAATTGGTGAGATTAGAATAGGGGCAAATGGGATGGAAGAAATATCAGGTGGGGTTTTTAATTTTATGTTACCTTACCTGTCCAAACGCAGTTGGCAGACAATGCTTAATGCATCAACAACTCCTTCTTCCTTGAGTTGATGACACCCAATAGTAGTAGCAATAAAGCATCCAGTTCTTCCTATTCCAGCACTAAAGAAATATATTTTAAATGAGATCAAAAATAAATGGAGTCAGAATGATACCCATCAATTAGCATGAACTTATAGGGAGTCTACAAATCTTTTTCAAAGCCATTTTGAATTCCAGGTTTTTTGGGGGGGGCAGGGGGATGCAGGGAATAAATGATGATGATAGCTGGAATGCTTTATGGTCCTTTATGTATGTATATGCTTCACTGTTACTGTGGGACACAGCGAATTTTGGCTTCACTCCCTGCAATCTCTATCTACGGGCAGCAGCTGCTGTGATCCATAGGGGTCTATTCCATTATGACTCATGAAACAACTGACTACTATCAGCCCCCTGCCATAGGAACTATCCCTATTGCAAGAAGCTGAAACAGTGACCCTGATACAATTCCCATTTATGCCAGAGATTGCAGCAGCTGCTGCCTAGTAAGTGTGGATTGGGGGACTTTTATGGTCCCCATCTAGCCACTCAATTATAGACTATGTATGTAGAGGTCCTGAAAACGTAAAAGTTACAACTTATGATATGCAAAATTCCAACCACAGATGACGACGACAATATAATGTTATCAATTGAAAAAGAGGAATGTGATGAACTGGTAATTTACTGCAGAACAGATGTTGCCCAAAGAGTTGCATTGGAGGACTTAGAGATTCTTAGAGAGAACATTTCTCCAGACATTATGGATCCTTCAGTGCAATTCTATTGGCAATTCCATAGAATTGTGCTGGAGGACCTAGAGATTTCTAGAGAGCTGTTCTCTTAAATAAACAACAACACCCTTTTAAAAATTCACATTTTTGCAGGGGAGCTGTACCCCTGATCCCAGCTAATGTGTAGGGCTGACTGTATGTGATAATACCACCAGATAGGCAGAACAATGGAGCTACTTCAGGCAGCAGGATATAATGAAAGAACAGCAAATTTGCTTTCATTGCTTTCATTAAATTTACTTTCATTATATTTTTATTGCTGAGAACAGAGAAGGAAATACACTTGTGGGACATAGTGCCAAAACATTTTGCTGGCTTTGGGTATTATTATATAACTTGACTTGAGTGGATTTGTTTTTCCATCTCAGGTAGCAAAGTGCTTGGGTTAGATCTGTGTTCACATTTATTTTGTACACAAATACATGTGTTTTTTTCTTGATTTTGTGGATGCCAATGAAGAAATGAAACTAAAAATGGCCCAAGTTGACTGGTCATAATCATTTCCACAAGAATGCAATTCAAAATCATTTTCAAATCCTACCAGGGATGACTAGGTTTCCTTGTCAGCAAACCTATGGAATGTGTGAAATTATAAACCATGACAAAACTGGGAGATTATATACAAATGGTGAATTATGGTCAATAGCAACTCTACTACTCTTTACACATTGAAAAAACTGCACAAACCAAAGTCAGTATTGGTTCCTAGGCATCATTTGATTTTACTTCCTTCCTTAAACAACTGGACAAAGTCACAGGACAAAAGTGTAGCTGTGTTCTGCCACATTATGGTGGGAATGCAAAATTACACTTTTTCTTGAGATTGAAAAAAAAGATTATTGTACGGGGGGAACTGAGAAGTAGACACAATCAATGAATTACCAGATCTATTGATATAGCATGAGGAACAAATACTTAAAGTATTTAAATAATGGGCCAGTGGTTGCCTCATTTTTTTGAATAATTTAAACTGCTTTTAGTGTTTTTATTGGATTTTAACTTAATTATTTTAATAATTGAATTGAGTTGGACTTTTCTGTGTTTTTTTTTCATTGCATTGCTTTTTAAATTGTCAGCTACTTTGGGTCCCAGTCCTGGGAAAATTGCGTGGTGAAAATAATAATAATAATAATAATTCTCAAAAATGCCTGTCATTGGTTGTATCTGATCCATGGTCTGCACTTTGCCCACTCCTGCAATATAATAAATTCTACTTTTTGATATTTTGAAAAAAATTACCTGCAATGCACAATGACAGGTCCTCTTCCAACTGATGGCTCCCTGTCTTCTTCAACATCCAGCATGAGCTGTAAAAGTGGTTGAGCACTATCTGGGGTTTTATGGTCTGGCCAGGATGTGTACCAGTAGTGTTTGACTTGTCTTGACTGGCTTCCTTGCTGAAAATAAAGATGCACATTTTGATAAACCATAGACCATAAGTAGCATTACTCTCTAAAAAGAAGGACATAAAAGCAGGTCTCCCAGCTCAAGGAACGAACTCCAATAAAGAAACTCCTACTGTGTAAAACAAAGACATTTCCTAACCCCAATGAACTTCAGTGCATACTGGTGTCCAAATATGGCCTATGTCCCAAAATGTGTTTGAGTGTGAAAAATCAAAGTGCCCCTCATAAACATCCAGAGCTAAAAAAAACAACAAGGTGCAATGAAAGGAAAATTAAAAAAATTAAAACAAAATGTATAGCTCTAAAATGCTCCTATTACACATGAGGACAAAGTCTAGAAAGGCTAAAATTCACTTCTGTCATGTTGCGATCTCTCCTTCAGTAGATGTGTATATGCCAATATAAGTGATGGGTGGATAACTTATGGGCTCCCAGATGCTTGTAAACTGCACCTCCCATCAACCTTAGCCAATGCTGGGAAATCCAGCAACATCTGGGAGATGACAATTCATCTTTGAAACCTGAATATTTTAATATTTGACATAATTTTTGTACAAAAGTGACTAATACATATATCTAGACATATATAATGTTATATTGGTCACATTTATTTCTTGCACTTCAACTCCCAGAATCCACTAGCCTGGGAGACTATGAGATCAATAGTACAAGATTTACCTATGCAAAGATCTAGTGCTGACATATTCAGCATATAGAGGGATGCAAAAGGCTATTGAATATGTATAATCCTGTCTGCTTTTTCTTACATTCTGTATTCATTATTTCTATTTTCTCCTAAAACCTACTGAATGTGTAAATGAATTCCATAATCTAACCATTAAATTAAAAAAATTAAATTACCTTTAGTGTAAGATTACGGACAGTATAATTTTCACATTCTTGCACACTGTTGACAAGTACTTCTACTTTCCCATAGATTCCTCTCTTCTCTGGCCAATAGAGCACACATTTCTGGGGAAAAAGTAAAAATGAAATATTACTTCAGATTTGTTTTTGAATGAAAATGTTAATTATTCCTAACTAAGTAAAACAATATGGTGTAGTAGTTCGTGTGCTGGACTGAGCTGAGAGGCTCTACACTTGATTGTCAAGATCACTGGACTAGTCAATATTTCACCCTCTAATGCCCAAGGATTAAAAATGAGTAAAGGCACAAACTATGCACTCTGCGTTCATTAGACAAATGATGGGGGTATAATTGCAACAAATAGCTACGAAAAGAAAATAATAGCCCAAATTATGATTCCATTTCTTAGATAGATATTTAGGGATTGTACTCAATAAGGACCAAGACATAACAGAATGAAACACACTTCTATTTCTTGTAAACTGACTAGAGAACATAATAATAGGGTGGTATATACATATTGGCCAGAATACTCTATAATAATCTTGAATGTATGGAAGTTCCCCAAACTCCATATACTGGGCAGCAGTTGCTGCAAACAATGGGGATCTGTTTCTGTGTCAATCAGAAAGCAGCTGACTGATGCGAGAGATTAAAGTGGTTGCTTCCTGGAAATTTGGGATTGGGAGAATTGATTGGGGCTGGGATTCACCGCATAACTATGGTGCTACTTAAACATCATAGCTTCAATACAGGATTCTAGCCATTTTAAATAAAGGAACTAGCAACATGATTTTGGAAGTTGGAATGTTTTTTTCCATGTTCTAGCCAGTCACTCATGCCCTTTTCTAGGAAACTCCATTCTATAACCCTTCCCTGGATTTCTTTCACCACTTCCTGAAAGCAATTGATCATTATTATGTATTGACTGAGAATGCTCAGTTCACATTGAGATGTCTGATTCTTTTCTCCTAAGGATTTATTGTACTTTTGCAAAACTTTTGATTCCACTTTGATTGCCAGTACCTATGTCTTGTTCATGGATAGTGTCATTTTGATTATATAATAATAATAATAATAATAATAATAATAATAATAATAATAATAACTGAAGGAATTTGAAAATCTGATCACTTGTTTTGATTCAGTTTCCTATCTCTAAATTATGATGATGTCAAAAAAAAAACATTCAAGTTCCATAGTTTTTAGCAAACTATAGTTTTGAAAAAAGAGAATGGTGGATTTAAAATAATGTAAATTAGTGTCGACTAACATGCCCATTAATGTCAGTGGGTCTAGGCCAGGGGTCCCCAAACTAAGGCCCGGGGGCCGGATGCGGCCCTCCAAGGTCATTTACCTGGCCCCTGCCCTCAGTTTTATAATATATTATTTTTATATCAGATTTAATAATACAATACATATAGTATTGATAGTAATATTATGATGTAATACAATGTAATGCTAATAATAATTTCATATAATAATATTAATTATATATTATATATTATATATTACATGTAATATTACTAATAATACTACAGTACAGTGGTATAATTCAATATAGAAATATATAATGCTAATATTGTTCTATGCTAATAATATAATATATTGTATATACATATAAATTGTAAGCCGCTCTGAGTCCCCTTCGGGGTGAGAAGGACAGGATATAAATGTAGTAAATAAATAAATAATGAATAAATAAATTTTTTACTTAGGCTCGTCCAAAATCTGAAATGACTTGAAGGCACACAACAATAATAATCCTAATTAACTTGACTATCTTGTTGGCCAGAAGCAGCTCCGCACTTCCCATTGAAATCCTGTTCGGTTCGAGTTGGTTAAAATTGTTTTTATTTTTAAATATTGTATTTTTCTTTCGTTGTTTTGTTGTTGTTTTTGCACTACAAATAAAGCATATGCAGTGTGCATAGGAATTTGTTCGGTTTTTTTTAATGATAATTTGGCCCCTCAACAGTCTGAAGGATTGTGGACTGGCCCTCTGCTTTAAAAGTTTGAGGACCCCTAGTCTAGGCTAAGAGGCAAAAGCATTCACAAGTAATAAGGATTATAGAATAGATTTCCAATAATGTAAATGTCATTAAGCTGTGCAAATCAGGTAATTGTAATTGTATGAGATATATCTTTATTATATTTCTGCTTCCATTTTCCATGTAAGGTGACATCAGCATTAAGAAGAGCTAGGAAAATAATGTTTATTCAGACCTTCATTCTGTATGAGGTAAATATCTCTATACTAATGATTTACAAAAAAGCAAGAAAAAGATATCTCTCCTCAGGCAAAATCATGGAAAACACGGGAAATAAATTCTCTAGTGCAATTCCATTTGATATCTCCAGAGCAATGAAACAATGCAATACATCAAATCCATTAAACAGATATTCTCCAAAGCTTATTTTAAACACATTCATTCATTATCAGTTAGTTCATTTATGTAAGCAAAAGTAAAACTCCTTTACCTCTCACATTTTCGACACCACATATTCTGTTAAATGAAATCATACTGGCTAATTTAAGAGATTGCTTTCCAGGAGAAGCACAAAATTGCATTCAAGCAAGCAGGGAACTTCCAGAAATTGAAGCCCTTTCTATGTAGTCGTTCCCCAACTTTGGTCCTCCATATATTTAAAATTTCTGACTGTTGGCCAGATCAGCTCGGGCCTCTGGGCGTTGAACTCCAAAATACCTGGAGAACCAAGGTTTGATAAGCACTGGATAGACACTAGCAATACAACGTCCAGCCTTCAAAACTTGCTGTCAAATTTTAGAAAAACTAATCCATGTGACTCTAGGTCTTTACTAAAATTGCAAATCATAATTTGGAATTTTTTCAACTACAAACCCCAGCATTCCCAGAATGACAAATATTAATATTTTTCCAAGACATGATAACAACAATCACTACTATCCTGAAATAATAATAATAATAATAATAATAATAATAATAATAATAACAACAACTACTGCCAGAACCACAACCTCTTACTTATTATCACTAACTCTATCCCTACCAGTAGCACCATTCACCTCTTTTGAAGATGTTTCTCTTTCCAACAGAAGGAAAAACAATATCAAATACTACAGCTGCACCATGCATAGTCACAATCTGGTTGTCCGCTTCTGAGATGTCTTGATAAATGTGTCTACTGTATGCAGCTCCCTAAAGACTTTGGACGTTAATTCAGGAAAGGTTTCTTATCTTGTTCCCAATCCTTTTAATTGGCAGCTTTCTCTAAGTGGACAATGCACAGCGTCCCTCCATCACAATAGTTTCTAAGGTTCAATGTAGTTCAAGGAGCTTTATTTTTATCACTCCGCTACTATGACTTTAGAAATCTCACCCACTTCCAATCTATTGTACTGATAAAAGAATTTTGAAACAAATAAAAATTATTTAAAGTATGTAAAACACAACATATAGTTTACATGTCTGATTATTTGCAACTTTTGGGTTTTATTTGAAGTTTATTTGAACCCTAATGACATTTAGTAATCCATTCAAAGTATTTATTCTGATGATTCCAAGCAAAACCAAAACAATCCCCTGCAACTAATTTGGGCACTGCTGTGTGAAGTTTCATGTATAAGTGTTCAAAACAAATTTCAATTCTTTGGAATATGGGTATCAATTGTCTATACACACATTGTTTTGAGTGCTTCTTTTCCAGCATGTAGTTACTGCAAAACGTTAAGCTACACATGTTCAAACATCCTTTAACTGACAGGAGAATACTATTTTTTGATCCATTTCATCTTGTCTCCTTTTTTATTTCTTTCCTTTTTGGGGTTTATCCTAACATTGCTTCAGACATTTCTGATGTGAACATTTCATATGCAATTTGTCTCTTGATCATGAAAACCATGCTTCAGAAGACTGAAAAATATTTTGACAGATTGTTTGCATTTGTAACATTGTCTAGATATATTAAATCCCGTCTAGATACTGGAACTGATCTCAGCCTGCTAGTTGTTGGTAACCATTTTACCTTTTAATAAGGTTTTAGTTGCTTTAAATTCCTATTCTGTTTAAATTAATATTATGTGATTATGTTTGCTAGGATTGTTTGGTTTGATTTTTGGTTAATTTTCATTTGATATTAAGTTTATAGTAATGTCTGTTCTTGTTCTTTAATATGTCTTGTTTTGATGTAATTTGTTATATGTCTTTTTGTTGGCATTAAATGTTTGCCATATGTATTGGAAACCACCCTGGAGTCCCTTTGAGGAGATAGGTAGGACTAAAAATAAAGTACTGTATTATTATTATTATTATTATTATTATTATTATTATTATTATTATTATTCACATCAGTTTCAAACAAAAGTAAGACATTGTTCACACTTTCCCCTAAAGCAGTGGTTCTCAGTCTTCCTAATGCCACAACCCCCTAATACAATTCCTTATGTTGGGGTGACCCCTAACCATAAAATTATTTTCATTGCTCCTCCATAACTATAACATTTCGATGCTGTTATGAATTGTAATGTAAATATCTGATATGCAGGATGTATTTTCATTTACTGGACCAAATTTGGCACAAATATCTGATACACCCAAATTTGAATACCGGTGGGGTTGGGAGAGGGATTGATTTTGTCATTTGAGAGTTGTAGTTCCTGGGATGTATAGTTCACCTAAAATCAAAGAGTATTCTGAACTCCACTAACAATGGAATTGAACCAAACTTGGTACACAGAACTCCCATGACCAACAGAAAATACTGGAAGAGTTCGGTGGGCATTGACCTTGAGTTTGGGAGTTGTAGTTCACCTATATCCAGCCAGCACTGTGGACTCAAACAATGATGGATCTGGAACAAACTTGGCACGAATACACAATATGTGAACACTGGTGGAGTTTGGGGTAAATAGACCTTGACATTTGGGAGTTGTAGTTGCTGGGATTTATAGTTCACCTATAATCAAAGAGCCCCTTGAACTCCACCAATGATCACATTGGGCCAAACTTCCCACACAGAACCCTCATTACCAACAGAAAATACTGGTCTTTGGTGACCCCTCTGAACACCCCATGTGACCCCCTCCAGGGGTCCCAACCCCCAGGTTGAGAAATGCTGCCTTAAAGAGAATAAAGTCAAAAGTAATTCAGTGTTAAATTGGTACATGGTTATTCTGTGCAGAAAAAAAGCATTTTCTTTGCATATATTTCCCTGGAGAAGCATTATTTTCTGTGGGAGAAATACAGTTTTCAGTGCAGAAAATGTAGTTTTCTGTGCAAAACATACCATGTGAATTTCACATGAAATGTCACTAATTGGGAGTATGCATCAAAACAATGAGTTTTCAAAAGCAGGAAGAAATTTTTTAAAGTACTCATTGCTTTTTTAAAGAAGAAAATTAGTGAGAAATTGCATTTCTGTGCTTCAGATGAAATTTGGCTTATTTTCCTGTGTGGGAGATAGAGATAAGTGGGTGTATTCATTGTGTTTTCAATTTCTAATACAAAAAGGCATCTACTCCAAATGAGTGTCTTTTCCCCTTTTCCAAGGCCATTGCTTTTTATTATCATGGATGGGATACTGATTATTTACTGTGTTTGGTTTAGTGGTTTGAGTTTTAAACTATGACTCTGGTTTGAATCTTCACTTGGCCATGACCACTCGATGGCCCTAGGAAGTCACCCACTCTCAGCCTCAGAAGACCTTGTGATAGGTTCACCTCAGGTTCTCCATGAGTGAGAAAAAAACTTGAAGGCACACTACAACACAACTCAGAATTAAGCCAAATAAAAATTGACACATCTGTTCAGGAAAAAAAAATGACTTGGTAGAGGCTTTCAGCAAAATTGACTTACATATAAGATATTTCTAATGTTTCCATATCAGAGCACCATTTTGATGTCTCGCTTAGTTATTTGTGTTTTAGTGTTGCTATCTGCTTTTTTTTTTGAGTGCAACCATACACACACACACACATACAACTCTCTCTCTTGTATAGTTAAAGTAGGGTTGTACCTATTCACAAAATCTAAACTGCCATGCTTCCATGCCATGCAAAATAGGTGGTATAATAATTAGTCTATAACCCAAACAGTACTTAAGATGTTTGCCAGGATTTCTCAGTGGAATGTCAAAAGCTCATGTAAACACAGACTCTCTCCCTGTAGCCTGGGAACGAATTAAGAAGTCTCCCCCTCTTTTATTAGAAGGAAATTGCCACTGTCAGTTCACAACAATGCAGATAAACAATATTGAAATGAGCTTGAGCCATTCAGGTAAACACAGGGCTTCCTGTGATGTTGGAAACTTGAGGGTGTTGCTTTCAAGTCATTCTTTTCAAACATCGTCAGGGGTATTTAAAAGTTTGGCATTTCCTCTGGGAAAATATTTCTTCTACAGACTGTATTATCGGAGGGAGGTTTTTAAACTATATCTTGACCAGATCACACAAGGAACTGTTTATAGTAGCTATGGCCAGCCTAGATATTTTGCAGCTTTAAACAGAGCAGCCAATGGCTTAATCTCCCAAAGAAACCCTCCACTTTTTAGGCCAGCCAAGCTAATTCAGCACTTAAGGTAGAAAAGTGTGTTTCTTTCTCTCAAAAGCAGTGACAATGAACAATAGAGAGAACTAACAACTGGCTTTCCTTTCATGGCATTGCACATCACGTGCCTCCCCGAACAATCCAATCTCATTTGGTTTTCATAAGTTCAGGTTCAGTTTGTACTTAGATGGAAGATAACCAAGGGATATCATAGTTATCCAGGTAGGGCTCCTGTTACATCATTATTTTCCATTAAGTGAGCTTGTATTGATTCAATCAAAGAAGGCACACCCATCAGTTTGCAAGATCTGCACAGAATAATAGATGCACGGTGCATCTGGAAGTCTTTTTTTGACTTCTAGGGAGAGTGCAAGTTTGATCTGTTCTAAGATCTACAGTTACAAATTCATTTTCTTTCTGTGGTTCACACTGACAGTACCAGATCTGAAAGGCTGCAAGTATTCCCCATTTCGTAGTTTAAGTGATGTTATTGACTGGAATTTTGGATCATTGTTGGTTCAGAATCTAGGAATTAGTTGTTGTTACTGCTACTATTGTTGTTTTGATTGTTATGTTCCTTGAAGTTAACTCCAGTCTATCGTAACCTTATCCTGGAGTGTTTTTTTGTTGATGCAAGGTATATTCTGAGGAAGCTCACCATTGCCCTCTTTTGGGTTAGAGAGAGTCTGGTTTGATAAAAGTCATTGATGCATTTCTATGGTTGAGCTGCAATCTTTGATGATGATATATCACACACTTACATATCATCATCACTATCACTACCTATTAGGTATTGAGAATCTTATCCAAAATCAATATACATATCAGTCCTATATTTATTTATTCTAAGTTCCATCAAAGTCAATTTGACTTACTCCCTAGACTGTAAAGAAATGAAGTCTAAGGCACTTTCCACACAATGTATAAAATCCACATTGAACTGGATTATACATGGACTCAGATAATTCAGTTCAAAGCAGGTATTGTGGATTATCTGCCTTGATATTCTGGGTTATATGACTGTGTGGAAGGGCTCGAGGGCATGTCTATCAGATTCCATCAAAACTGGTTTGTAAATGTGCATTCTAGAGCAAAAATTGACAATTATGCATATCATATATTGAACATAGAGACTAATTTTTAAGCCTGTCTACAACAAGATCCAACCTTTTTCTGTTTTTGCTGATTATAAATAATAACTTGGATATAGTTTTAGACAAAACAGACATTTAAATAAGTGAGATGCAACATAGTCACTATTAACTAGTTATTTCGGTGGATCTGTAGTTCTACTTTAAGAACTGCTTTGAGTCGTGTACATCTGAGGCTGCTTCCACATCCACAATGATAATATTAATGATTCAGAAGAATCTTACCTCATTTTTCTCTTTAAGTTTTGTGATCATAACAATAACAGGACTATCCTCTTGCCATACCATCTGCCAGAAATCATTGACTGTATTAATCATGGGTCCCTGAGTTGCAATGAAAGCTTTCTCCCGGCCACTGTAACCCTGATTTCGAAACATACATAAAAACAATCACATTAGATTAGGATTTTAATGGGTGTTAAAAGAAATAGGCACTTGAATAAGAAGAAAATCAACATAGAAATCTTGTATAAACTTGTCAATGATGAGTCATTTATTAAGAGAGTATATTGCCCACCGAATGCACACAAAATAGAGAATGTAGTTGTATATGTCAGGGAAAAAATCCAGCCGCATATGCTTACACTCGCAATACTGGGCAGGCTTTGGGGTTCTTCAAAACTCTTCATTAGGCTAGATAGTAAGTAACCTTAGATGTAAATAAGTTAGATGGGGAGGAAAAGTGATAGAAGATGACTCTTATTCTTTATTTGTTTGTTCGTCTTTCTCAGAAACCTTCTTGGGAGGGTCCAAGAAGTAATTTGAAAGCCCCTCGGGACCTGGTGGAGCTTCTCAAATATCAATACTCATCTCCCACTTTTCATTTTGAGGTTGCAAACAGGTGCAGAGGCCATGGCTTAAACATTAGCCACTTCTACCCATCCTCCTTTGTTTACTATCTGGAGCCCTCGGTGGTGCAGTGGGTTAAACCCCCTGTGTTGGCAGGACTGCTGACCAATAGGTAGGCGTTTTGAATCTGGGGAGAGCAGGTGAGCTCCCTCTATCAGTTCCAGCTCCATGCGGGAACATGAGAGAAGCTTCCCATAAGGATGGTAAAACATCAAACATCCGGGCATCCCCTGGGCAATGTCCTTGCAGACAGCCAGTTGTCTCACATCAGAAATGACTTGCAGTTTCTCAAGTTGTTCCTGATGCAAAAAAACAAACAAACAAAAAACCATCCTGTTTGATGAAGAATTTTGAAGAATTTGAAAATCTGCATAATCTTTTGTGATCATTACACATTTGTAATCATGAATTTTAAACTCGCATCTGGTGTCTGTTATATTTTAATCACTGTTCTGTGTATTTTAATATACACAGATTGTAGAAATAAATTTAATATCATTATTATGTGTTTTAGCTATGTTGCAACCCACCTCGAGTCATGAGGAGAGGGAGGTAAGAAATAACTTTTATTGATAGAGGGAGAAGTCAACAAGGAGCCTGATCATTGCTATGGGAACAGCACCTTGCAACATATTGTGGAAGACAGCTAGAAGAATGACTCAGTAGAACCAATTATTTCCCTTAATAGTTCAATAGAAAAATAAGAAAGAAAATGGCAAATTCTCACAATGTACACCACTTGACTTACCTTGATGTAGTTTGCATTTATATAGGTGCTCAAGGTATCCCCTGGGTACTTTGGTTTCAAACTGACTCTGCTTACAGGATCTGAAAAAATGATGAAAATTCTTTTACCTCTGAAAACTACGTAAGTATATAAAACATGTTGATGGGAAAACCCTAACATTAGATTTGAAAGAGCAGGTACTTTGAACACCAGGGACTTCATCATATTTACTTTTTGCACATCCTAGGATACTGCTAGGACAGAGCAGAGCACATCACATAATGCAGGGCTAGTTCTGGCAGGGCTCCGTCCTGACTCCGTCTGGGAAGCATCCTAGGACGGAGTCCCGAGAATATGGGAGGCTTCCAGTGTTCTCATTAGTTAATGGGGCCAGTGCAGGGGGAATCTGGGCAGCGATGCTTTCCTCCATGTGATGGGGAAAGTGGCAATGAAGGCAATGTGGGGTGTGGGGTGATGGTTTCCCATACTGTTCCACTGGTGAATCTCTCTGCTATTGCCCACATTTGGGACCTCCATGTGATGAGGCCCTAAGTTACTAAGATGATATGATTCTAGTATCTTAAGACAATTGTTTATACTGCTGTAGTCTGCGAACATGCTGCATCCAAAGTTTCAAAAGGATGAAGCAAGACAGAACTCCCAGTTGGATTGCTATTACAGAGAAAAGCCTTGTCATATGTACTCCCCCATTTCCCCTTCTCACACAAAAGTATGGTCCTCGTGGGGAGAGTTAATGATGTACCGGTATGCTACTACCTCAAAACTGCAATATGTTGAAATGTTATTTTGTTTTTTAAATTTTACGATGGCAGGTCTTCATACCCTGTAAGCAGAGAAGCCAAGCGTCCACTTGCCTTTTGAGGTGACCCATGAAATTTTGGATACTAAATTTGTTTTGGGAAAAATGTAGGAGACGAGAAGGATTGTAAGACACGTGGCAGATCATAATGTTCTTGTTTTGGTGACTGCATATTATTCATATGGATTCTAGTATGGAGCTGTTTGTGGATTATTCATAACATTTTAGCAATAATTAAAATCTGAAGTATTTAGAACAAATTAAATCTGAAATATTTAGAGCAATGGGAACTTTGTTTCATTGATCCCAGTATGTACATTTGGATCCAAGAATTTGAGAGAAAATGAAAGTCTTCAGCATGTGGCAAAAGTGATTGTGGCCATTAAAATGCATGATGGTAGTAGATACATGAAGTACAATAGAGTCTCACTTATCCAAGCCTCACTGATCCAAGTTTCTGGATTATCCAAGCCATTTTTGTAGTCAATGTTTTCAATATATTGTGATATTTTGGTGCTCAATTTGTAAATACAGTAATTACAACATAACATTACTGTGTATTGAACTGCTTTTTCTGTCAAATTTGTTGTAAAACATGATGTTTTGGTGCTTAATTTGTAAAATCATAACCTAATTTGATGTTTAATAGGCTTTTCCTTAATCCCTCCTTATTATCCAAGATATTGGCTTATCCAAGCTTCTGCGGGCCCTTTTAGCTTGGATAAGTGAGACTCTACTGTACCAATAATTTGCAAGAAAACAAGCTTGGTTCACAATGATGATGTGCTTCAGCATAAAGTCATAATGTCATAATGTGCTTCAACTTAAAGATAGAAAACAAATAATCAAAAGAAGAGAATTCTGTCACTTAAAAAAAATCTCACGTTATCTAAAAGAAAAGAAATGGCAATACATAATTACTGATACCTGTCAATTATTTCAATACAAGGCCATAGGAGGTTTGTCAGAGGTCGATGGAGGGAAGTTAAAAGCCTATGGCAAATACACACATACTTATTTGTCAAAAAGACAAATACACACATACTAAAAGACAAATACTAATTAAGGTTGAAATTGACTTACTTGGAAGGATGGTTTTATAATGATTTTTTGTTCCATGGCTGGGAATGTCAAGTTCTTTAGGATCCACAAAATTCATGGGAATTTCCTAAAGAGGAAGGAAAAAGAAAAGAGGACCAAGAAACATTAAGTATTTATAAGGAGCCATGTGTAACTTGGAGGTAATAAAGATTGGCTGTGGAAAAGAGTGTTTTATAATGTAGATGATGGACCGGAAGGTAGGGCAGTAGGTGGAACCATGGTAACCTAGACTACTTTCCAAAAGAACCACATTTCCTAGACTGCAGAAAGAAGGGGAGGAAGAGAGAAAAGGAGAAAACTGAAACCACACTCTAAGGGCCCTTCTACACAGCCATATAACTCAGAATATCAAGGCAGAAAATCCCACAATATCTGCTTTGAACTGTGTTATCACATTGGCTTATCCCTGAACACACCAACTGTGCACTTGATCAAATCCCTTTTTGATTATAGTGCTATGATTCCATTTTAACTGCCATGACAATTTCCAATGAAATCCTGGAATTTGCAGTTTGGAGAAGAGAAGTCAGAATTCTCAGCCACAGAGCTCAAGTGTCTCACAAAACTACAGCTCCCAGGATTTCATAGGATGGAATCATGGTGTTAAAGTTGAATCATAGCACTATCATTGTGGAATGTGAAATGGCCTAGCCACTTCGTTAGGGTCGCGGTGTCATCCATGGTGTCATCCATGCCAGTGAGTTGTGACGTTCTAAAATGGGTTTCAGTTTGACCTTCAAAAAAGCTTTCCAAGGTGCTGACCATTCCTCAGCCTAATAGGTTTAGCAGCTTATATACCTAACCCAGGAGCTACCAGCATATCCAGGTTAAATATCACTGGGCTTGGTTAAAAGGGGGGAAAGCAGCTATGTGGACATGTGAGTGTTCTTGAGGGATAGAGAATGAATATCTCCTTCTCACCCTCCCTCACTCCCCCCCTCTCTCTTTTCTGCATGTTGAATCTATTGACCACTGCCAGCCTGACTGTTCATGTAGTTCCTCTATACTCTCAAAGGGTTCCTATCCTCAATAAGGAGTTGGTTGATGACAAGTCATAATCTATAGTTGGGGACTTGCTTGTTCTAGTTTTATGATATTGCATGAAATTGTCAATGTAACTTTCTTTCAAGCAGTTCAGATGGTTAAAGAAAACACATGTGTGTCAATGCTGCATCAGGTCAGAATGCTGGTTGGCCATCACATGTTCAAAGATTTGTGAACACTAAAAACTGTATGTGAAAACCGAGTAGTTTAGGGAGACAACTTTTAAATATTTTCATGTAAGTTTGCATCACAAGGAAAATTTGGAACTTAACATGTATACATATCCATTTTTAAAAAACAAACCAATTATCAATAGGCTTACCATGAATTCTGTCTGAAGCAAATGAGAACTTGCAACAGTGTCTTTTAACTGCTGCCTTGTCAAGATCCGGCTTGCAGACTGGAGGTACTCCATTGCTACTTTTTCTCTTGGTGTGGGCACAGCTACAAAAGGTTCAACACTTCCTAAGCTGCTCATGTCTAAGGTGAGTGAAACATTGGATCCGCGCCTGGAGCATAAGACAAATAGTGCACAATCATGAGAAGTGTTGTTTAGGAAATTGGGGTTTGTTTTAAGCACTGAGTTACTACATTGCTCACATCAGGTTGTATCACAAAATACTACAAGTACATGTAGGTGTAGTTTTCATTGAGAAATTAATCTACTTCTACACAACTTTAGACAACTTTGTAAAGAATTTACATATTTTTATCATTAATTTGTAATTTTCTCTTGTCTTCTTGCTATCTCCTATCTTTTATTTCTCCAGGGAAAATCCAGTAAGGAAGAAAATATGTCATAATTGCCCAATATCCATTAATTGAGCACTTCTGCCACCAAAACCACCTGTTAATCAGGATTTGAACAATATTATCCATTGCATCTGAGGTTGATTTGTGGTTACTTCATCACTTTCCAAGTCAATCCATGCATTAAACCATAGTCAGCTTATGGTCCTCCAGACGTTGTCAGCCCTCACTAACAGATGACTCATACAGGTGAGGATTAAGACTGAAATTAATGGCAGCAGATATCCAGCAATAGAAACTGTTTACCCCGGATTTAAACAAGCCTATCCAAACAAATTGTAAAAAGCTGTGCTAGGAAGTACTTAAGCTTTTTTAAAAATTCCTGCTCCATCACATGAATACAGTGTAGCAAGGCCCATGCAAGTTACTCAGGCCTGGAGGTCTGACAGGCAGCCCAGGGCCTAGATATCTTGGATATGTTCTTGTTGGGTCACTCCTACAGTCTTCACTAGCTTGAATGCGAGAGCAAAAGAGAATATGGTTGCTTGATCCCAGGGTCTGGCCCTGATTTTCCAGTTCTCATGGATCGTCTCCAGGTAAGAGACACAGATAAAAATTGTCCAGTTTTGCAGGCTAAGTTCCACAAAAGAGGAAAAGGCTCCATTTTAGCTAGGAGAGCAGCAGCTTGTTACATTTGTAAGGATGAATTGATTAGTTGCTGCAATGTGGAAAGATGCTAAGGCAGGCAGGGGCAAACTTTTTTGTCTTGGGGCCTCCATCCTTATGCCGGGAGGAGGCGAGACATGTGGTGTCTGAGAGCACTCCAGAGGGCTCTCAGCTGCTGCGTGCCTTCCTCCCCCATCCTTTCTGCATAAGGAAGCAGACAGGGAAAATGAGGAGAGCCTTAGGTAAGCACCCAGGGGGTTACATCCTTAGTTTGCCCATATCTGCTCTAAGAAGTCTAGCAAGCTTATGATCACCCACTATTGTCAATCATATATATTTGCTGGTGGCAGATGGCTGTCTCCTTTTTTCATCAGAATCTGAATTTGGTCTTGGCCGCACTGAACAAATAGTAAAATGACTTAGGCTGGTCCTAGAAGGAGAGCATGAAAGAACTGGGTAAAACTGTATGTCCTACTTGTCCTACTTGTGGATGTCTTGTAGGCACCTGGTTGGCCTCTAGAAGACAAAATTCAGGACTGGATAAAACAACCAACATATTGATAACATATACATGATGCCATCCTTCTTAATTGATCTCTGATAAGGCATGAGTGGATGTTTAGCCAAAAGAAGGAGCAAATGTGGGGAGTATTCTATTTCTCATACACACACTGCCCCATTTCTGGATTCCTTCCCATATCTCTTTGCAAAAAGGTGTAGAACTGCATATTCACAAAGTGGCAGGGAGAAGATGGGAAAGGCAACTAGGTCTCATACTTTGCACAGTCTTCTCTCTTTTTACAAGTGTCTGTGAATCCCCCTCTCTCTACCCAAACAAGCAAATACATTCATATTGTAACAAAGCATAATTGAAATGTTAATATTTTCTTTGGCCTTTACATTGTTTTATCCACCAGTCGTAGCAAAAGTGCTACTTCCTTTCTAACAAAATGGAACCAGATCTAATTATAACTTTGAATTCATGGCTTTTTTCTAGTTCAAAAGATTTATTTTTTTAAACAAAGAATACATTAATTCACCCAAACAGATGCAAAGGTATATTAATCAGAAGACAATTCACTGGAAATGGTTTAAGGAGGCATTTAGAAAGAATTAAAAGACGTTTAGCTATTAATATTGGATAACAATAAATACTCTGAAAGATATATAATGCAAGAAATAATGAATATACTAAAATTCTTAAACCTTCAACATACCATCATTCGTATTTTGAAAAAGACATTTTCAGAGCTTGAAAAAAAATCTCATTTTGGATGACAGCTCCCTGAATTCCTCAGTCAGCAAGGCAACAAGCTTGCTGGGACATTCTGGGAGCTGTATTCCAAAATACATGCTTGGATATTCCTAAGGATGCAAGATCCTCTCTTTTGAATTCCTCCTGGATTGAATGGAAAAGATCTAAGCAAAATAAATTATTTTCAGTAATGCTCTGTGAGTACTTAAAATTATGAAATTAGGCGAGTTACTTCCATACTGATCCAGATCTTGCTGGGCTCTCAGGGAAATCACTAGGAAAAACAGCCACAGGGATTTCTGTGCAACCATTAGGGACCTCTTTGTAGCATCCTCATCCCATGCCTCTCCTCAGACTTACTAGAGAGACTCAATGTACTGAGGAGTGCTAATGGTGTTGCAACAGTAGAGGCCTGGGCTTTACTGGATTTTATCACCAGCATATGTTGTTGATATCAAAAATTAGATGTATTGTTCCCAGTCCTGATATCAATTGACACATCTTCCTGAAGTTGGCAATACTGAATGATTGCCCTCTCAAGCAAAATCTATTTCCCATCCTCATTGGGAGTCCCACTGCCTAAAATATTATGTAATTTATTGTAATTTTTTCATTGTAAGTTTGTGATGTCATGTTTTTGTTTGCACACTATGCCAAGGGCAATGCCACTAGGCTGCTATATACAGTTTTTAAAGAAACAACTAAGAACCTTCTCCTTGTGGCACATTTTGGAAAAGATGGCTGTGCTAAACAACTCACCAGGCATCCAGGTGTTAGTTCAGGTTGACTAGCTTGCTGTGTTGCAACTGCTGAAACATCTTTATTCCACAAAGCCCTGTTATGCTTGAGTGGAGGCTTATTGGTTGTTTAGGACTTTTGGCAAGTTAATGGGTTTGTAGCTCATAATTTATGTCTATTAGCTGGTAGGCCACCTACTCACCTGGTCTGGATGTGGTTTCTACTCTAGTTGGGTGACATAGCATATAAGGAGGCAATTGAATGAGTTCTCCTAGGTTTGTTCCACACCTAATCCCACCACCCTCTTGTGGGGCCATTTGTATAAGTGCTAATTTGTCACAACTTTGTCCGGCAGTTGCATTGGCCATGGAACCAGAATTGACTTTTAGTCTGCTCCAGGCATTGGTTGTGTAGAGGTATCATTAGGGAACTAACCGATGAGTAGATGGTTCAGAGTCAGTCTTGAACAGTGAGAGGAACACAGGGGTGGCTCAGCAGGTTCCTTTCATGTTATCCCTCGGGGACCAGTTCTACTACCCCATTCATCAACAGGTGGGTTAGTCAATGCCTGGCTCCAGACCCAAGTGTGGGTCAACTCTTGTCTACATGTGTAACCAAATAAAATTGCGACTTTTTTTCCTCCAAGTTATGATAACTTGAGGGTGCTTTGAATGTGATTTTCCTGCTTCTTGGCAGGGGGTTGGACTGGATGGCCCGTGAGGTCTCTTCCAACTCTGTTTCTATGATTCTATAACTGCTTAGTCTTTTGGGTCTTGTATGTGAAGCATATCTCACATCTGAACTTGCAAACTTCAGTGCATTCTAAAGTGGGCCCAGTCTTTGAAGAAATCTAGGACTGATTTAATGTAGTTTCAGGAAATACAGTTAAAATATATAAAATTGAGTTTGAATACGATGGTTGCTAAATGATTTAATTTCACAAGGGAGAACAAATAATTGCATAGTTTTCTCCCCTGCCAGACATCTTCAAAAACTATGCTGGTAGGAAGAGATCACAACCTAGAGTTTAACATGCAAACCCAACTCCACCTTATTAAGCAAACTTATTAAGCAAAGCTAAATGATCATCCATGGAATGTATGCTCCCTGACATGTTCATTTACAGGAGATGAAGAGCAGCTAGATAATTCAGCAGCCTTTACCCTCTTCTTTTTATGGAAAGTCCCAGTGTGAATTAGAATACAGAAATAAGATATGAGTAGTAAGACATTTCTTAATAAGTGATCTCTTGAGTATCTATGAATAACTTTTTTCAGCAGTATTCATCTATATGTAATAATTCATAATTTGGGCATAGTCTTTTCACACTTTTGCTGAATTCAGAATGATCACTTAACACCAAGTCTGGATATTTTTAGCAACTGAGCATAAATGATTCAAATCGCAATAGCTAAAGGCTTAGGAGGGAAGCTACATCAAACTGGAAAACTTTTGACAGGAAACTCCACCTCAGTGGCAACCAGTCTGGTAAAACCCATAAATCGTGAGAAGGGCCATTTCCTGCTTCTACTTCACCTCACACTCAGTTACCTTCTCATACATGACAAGTGCATTTCCAGTACACTTTTGGAGTTATTTCTGTAAAGGCAGACCTCAGTCATGGTTCAGTGCTCATTAAGAACATAGCGTCAATCCCCATTTTGTTCATTTTTTTTTCATTGCCAGGGAACGAAATGAAGCTCAGTGATACCCTAAACATCAAAATACTATCTGGCTGATACTTGAAATGTCATAAAATTACCAGGACCACATAACCAGCAGTAGATTCAAAGGATGCATCTAGTACACTATAGAATTTGACACTGTGGCTCAGTGCTATGAAATCCTGGGAGCTGGTTAGTGCAATTCTTCCATGATGTGAGGAGTAAGAAGTCACTGTTGTACAACTATTGGTCATCTTTTATATATTAGTTCCCAGTTATCTCAAGGTTTTATAATTTCACACATTTCAAAGATTTGTATGACAAGGAAACCTAGGGTGAACATATACTGTAGAATTAATACTTACACTACTTTAGCAACCATGGCTCAATGCTATGGAATTAGAGCTTTACAAAGTCTTTAGCTTCCTCTGCAAAATGTTCCAGTACCTCACCAAACTGAAAATCTCAGGATTTTTTTTTAGCATTGATCCATAGCAGTTAAAGTAGCATCACAGTCCTCTGTGGCTGATGTTCCTTGTTGCTAGAAGGATGTTATCAATCATCAGAGACAAAGTCCTCCATTTGTGTTTTCAGCTGGCCCTGCAGCCCTACCATTCCCACTCAGATATCTTCTGAAGAACGCATAAAAAGGCAAATAGAAATAAAATGGAAAGCATCACCCTGTTTTAAATGTTTTAGCTGTCCCTAAAAATCTGGTTGTGTGGGATAGCACAGTACAACCACAGGAGGAGGCACGTGGGGGCGACTGGGAGGAACACTACTACCACTGCCTCCAACTTAGGATGGCAAACTCCACAATGCCCCACAAACCAACCACCATCCTCCAGTTCAGACTCTCAGCTGCTTCTCATAGTTACCCAGACCTTGCCTTGTCAAAAGTAAATGAAGGAAATGATTTTTTAAAAGGACTTCTAGACAAAGTTTCAAGCAATCAATATCTGGCGGGGACAGGAATCATTCTACATCCTGCGCAGGAAGACAGCTGACAGGAGAGCCGTTTCAGCTTTCCCTCATTTAATCAGGCTTTCTAATGTAGTGCCAGTTCTCTCCTGGACTTCCCTCGATAAGACTGAGCTGCTGAGCAACGGGAACTGGCTATTCAAAAGTGTAAGCCTGGAGAGCCAAACATCTTTTCCTGTCCATTAATTCTACCAGCAAATTGGACTTTATCAGGAAAACCATGCCTTTGCATGAAACACCCAAAGTACCTAACATGCATGTGTCCATGCACAGATCCCCTTTTATAGCCCACTACTTAAATTATGAATCCCAACCCCAAATGGGTCTCCTTAACTCAAAAAATTGGCAACAGTAAAAAGTTTCTGAGTGCCACCCATTTACACAACATACAGGGTTTATAGTAGATTCTGCGGAAAATGCTTCAGCTGTACTCAATTAAAAAAAGAAAATCAACCTGCTTAGTAAGCCTTGAAAATGCTGATTTATTATCAGTAATGTTTTGGGTTTTTAACCTATTTTATATACTACTACCTATTTATCTGGGGTTATGTAAAAATTTCTCAGGCAGAAAGGGGTTGTTAGTGGGAAAAAAATGTAATATGCTCTGTTATAGCCATATAGCCAGATAATTTTCAAGTTAGTTAGCTTTATGGTTCCAAACTCTCAATAGTTAAGTTACTGTTAATGAAGTAATGGAAATATTATTTCATTAATTAGCACACTTTTCAACATTTTACAGGATGAAAACTTGACCAATGGTCAAGGAATATCAGAGTGTGGTCAAGATGATAAATGTGTTGTCGAAGGCTTTCATGGCTGGGATCACAGGGTTGTTGTATGTCTTTCGGGCAGTGTGGCCATGTTCCAGAAGCTTCTGGAACATGGCCACACAGCCCGAAAGACATACAACAACCCCAAGATGATAAAATTATTAATGAGGAAGAACACACACTCTAGGAGACGATGTAGCAGTTAGTTTTTTCCCTAAGGCCCTTCCACACAGCTGAATAAAACCCCACATTATCTGTTTGAACTGGAATATTGGGCAGTGTGCACTCAGATAACCCAGTTCAAAGCAGATATTATGAGATTTTCAGACTTGATATTCTGGGTTATATGGCTGTGTGGAAGGGTCCTGAGTTTAAGGAAGGATAAGATCTCCCCATCTCAAGTTGAATGCAAACTATTTTTATATTTTGAACTTAGGTCCTTTCTACACTGCCCTATATCCCAGGATCTGATCCCAAATTATCTTCTTATCCCAGATTATCTGGCAGTGGAGACTCATACAATCCAGGTCAAAGCAGATAACCTGGGATCAGATCCTGGGATATAAGAACAGTGTAGATCCAGCCTTATTTTTCAGCAATTAGGATAAAGATGAACAGTGAAAATACTTTTCAAATGCCTTTCTTTTTAGCTAAGCATAAGATAATAAACAATATAATAGGCACTGGAGATAAATCACAGATAAGCTACCAAAACTGTCTGCCAGATGTTGGCTACTGATTAATTCATCCCAAGTTCAGCCAAAGTGAAGAAAATTCAATGGGTGGAGCAGCAAAGCCAAGCACAATCAACAATGGATTGAAGGTGGTTTCCTGTCACTTTGGAATGAAACCGAATGGCACTGGCATTTCTTGTGTAAGAACAGTAGTTACAAGAATGTGTCCACATAGATTTTTTTTAGCAATGCAGTATGTTTCCATTCAAATCTATTTAATTTACATAAGAGGCAAAATGTGTTTTTTGTAACATGGCCAGAATTATGTAACTAGTCGATTTTCAAAATCTTGATGTTGTAAATAAAACCATCATTAGAAAAAATAAGGTAGTTTGGTTATAAAAGATTATTAAAGCAGGGTTATGTACAAGGTGTCATTGCACCAGATACACATTGTGTATTCCACATTGTGCATTATTTGCATGATTGTACATTGCATATCACTGGACAATGCACATCTGGTTGTGGAAGGTTCCAGTCTAGTTCTGTAATGAGGTTTCACAGTGCAACTGAGACATAATTTCATGAGTGTAAAGTTATACTATGACTCTTTGATGCAAGATCTCAGCCTGTATATACACTGTCCATCCCTATTACTGTGGCTCTATGCAATGATCCTCTACATGCATTAGGGGTGTTCATTTCAGGTAAACCTGTTCTGTTTTGGGTGTATGGTTTTCATCTGGCTCTGATCCATTTTTTCAGGAGCTGCCTGAATTTGAGAGGGCGATATTCTGTTTTTTTGTTCCGGCAACTGGAAAATCCATTTTCGCTTCAGGAAGATCCAGCCCATTGGCAGCAATGGAGGAACTTCTGAGGCTATCCTTTCTTTCAATTTTTAGGGCGATCATGGCAAAAATGGCCACACTTGGGGGACACATTTACCATTGCATGCCTATCAAGTTTCAGAACATTTGGGTCATCCACTGATTTTTAGGAAATTCTTAAAGTTTTTTGAAAAAAATCTCATTAAAAAAATCCAAAAATCCATGGGAAGATCTAATTGAAATGGGTCGTGGGCAGCATATATGATCATGAACAACCGAGGTACGAGGCATGACCTCCCCATGAAAGTTTTCTTTGAAATAACTCTTCTCAACAAAGCTTTGTTGGGATATTGCTGCAAGCGTCTGTTTTTAAACAATTGTTGACACTCCACTGAAAGCAATGGCAAAAAGTTATATTAAGCAATGGAGAAAGCACATTCATCTCAATACAATAGAGCAATTTTATCCTCCACATCTATGCAAAACTGTATGTTTCAGCCAGGAAATTCCAGATCCCTTCCTGTAAATATACTAGGTTCTCATGCTTGTGTAACTTACTATCCGCAAACACTGGCATGGTTTCATTATTAAGTTCGCAGAGAGCAACACAATACTTAATGGCAAGCAATTGCTCTTAACACTGTATTGAACCAAAAAGGCAGGAAATGTTTAATAGTACTTATATTATATATAGCACAAGGGGTGATACTTAGGCCAGCAATTCTGCTCAATTATTTCTTAGTTTGTTGTCTCTCAGCCTAACAGAGCCATTTAACTTATACACAACAGAGAAAAACTTTCTTTAAGAACATACCAGAGCAATTTACAAACAGTGTTAAAACAAAACACACACAGAGAGAGTCCCCAAATTCAACCCTAAGTTTAAGAACCAAAGTCCATATAAACAGTGAGATTTTGGCTGCCTATCAGAAGCTGAATAGAGATGGAACCAGCTTTTAAATTAATTAAATGTCAGTGAGGAATGCATTCGGGAAAGACCTAAAAGACATCAATAGCCACTTTACACCTTGTTTTTCCTCATAGACATGTTCCAAGAAATTATTAGCTTGGATGAATGGTGGATTTTTCCATCTTGGCAACAGACTCAAAATATTAGTTGTTCGAATTACAGCTCAAACAATCACATTGGTCATACTAGGTGGACAATTCTGGAAACTGAAGTTCAAAATAGATCCTGGTACATGTAAAATAAGGAAAATATACATAGGCCATCCTCAAGAGCTGTGTATCCCAAACTGTAGGCCCTTTCAAACTATACAATTAGACCCCAATATTACATTTTAATTGTCATAGCAATATTCTATGGAATTCTGGATGGCAGTTCAGGAGGAATATTCATTATTGTGAGCCAGGGACTTCTTCAGCATCACCAAACTACAATGCCCAGCACTCTATAGGATGTAGCCATGATGATTAAAGTGGATTGCAGCCTTATAATTTTGCTATGTGAAAGGACCCAGGTGAAGTGCGAAGAAATTAACTTCTTTCTTTATTAACTTTCTATAGCTGGAAGTGAATAGTTTGAAGCAGAGAGGCTCCTCTGAGAGTAGAGGCTCTATATATGGGTTGCTGTGAGTCTTTCGGACTGTATGGCCATGTTCTAGAAGCTCAATCATAGCTCATAAATATTTGAAAGAAATAAAAAACCCCGAATTTTGCTTTGCACTGAACACTATATTGACATGTAGACAAATCCTGCTATAGCTTCCCACCATTTCATGGATCTTCAATCTCTTTAGCACAGTTGCTCATCATTTTGTATAAGGAACACAATTTGTATATATAATGAGACTTGATCATCCATGTATTTTGTTATTCATATCTGGTCCTGGACCTGAACCACAGCAAATGCCAAGGGCTCGCTGTATGCAAATGCTTGGACAAGGTTCTTCCCAACTTCCCCCATAACAAGTCCATGGAGATATGAAGATGCAACTTGTGAAGATGTAACAGTTCTTGAGATGTAGGAAAACAGAAAAGTATTGGGCTTAACAACAACAATAACAACCCATTTATAACACAATTCGAATTTCTGAAAAACTAAGTTAAACATGCTTCGTCTATTTATTTATTTTTTTTGCAAATGAGAGATTTATCTGTGAAAGGGGTTCTTCCTTTCCATAGCGCTCAGCTCAACCGGTCAAGAGGAATTCCTCCCCAATGAATGGATCTGCAAGGAGATTCACATAATACAATAGGCTGTTATCTCTAGGCCCTTCTACACTGCCATATAAAATCCAGATTATCTGGTTTGAACTGAATTATATGGCAGTCTAGACAAGCTATATAGTACGAATCCCATACCTGACTAGTACCTGTGATTTCATCTACCTGCATATGTCCTTTCTAGAAATGTTCTCGATCCTATGGTATGTTTTTGCTTGAAGTTTTCTAATTATTGTTGCATTGCAACTGTAATTCTCTTTCGGTTCCCAAATTTCTACCATTGCAGAGAATGAGACATTGAAAACTATTCTAAGCTGTTTGCACTCCTTTGGTTATGCTTCTATTCTTTGGATACATAAACTGTATTTCTAAAATGTTTGACTGAACTTGTATATTACTGCAATTCATTTTTTTGGGGGGTGGAGGGGGGCAATGTTGTTATTTTGCCTCCCTGATATATCCCTGACTACGGCTATATATAAGATGCTTGGCCAATATTTTCTTTCTCCTCTAGATGTCACTGCCCATCACTAGTAACATCATTTCCACACCAAGGCAATTTAGCATGGTAAGTTCTCAGCACCCACCATACTGACTTATAGAGTGAGCTTGGAGGATTAGAAAATATTTCTAATAATGAGAAATCTAAATAAATAAATATGTCAAATAGATAAAGGAACTGCTCTTATTGAATGACACTTCAGGCCAGTGGTTCTCAACCTGTGGGTCCCCAGGTGTTTTGGCCTACAACTCCCAAAAATCCCAACCAGTTTACCAGCTGTTAGGATTTCTGGCAGTTGAAGGCCAAAACATCCGGGGACCCACAGGTTGAGAACCACTGTTTCAGGCCAATCTGTAATTAGGAGTAATATAGGGAGATCATAGTCAAACATCATATGACATGTAGGGGTAGGGATGAAATAGGTTTTTTTTTAATGCAGCATAATCTGATTTGCATTTCCTATACTAATGTGCAAACAGGAAAACTTTCACTTATGTGTCTCTGAATTTTGAGGCTTTCTACAATGTACAGTGGATCCTTGGTCCCTTGGGATTTGGTTGTAGGACCTAATGCAAATATCAAAACCTGTGGATGCTGAAGTCCCATTATTTCATTATTTGCTAGTTTATAGGTGTTTTATGCCCATTGTTTTTGCTGCAGAAATACAAACTTAGCATATCAGTTTAACTTTAAAACATGACTTGAAGGGTTACATTTTGGAACACTGCAAAGCAGGACTAGAGAATCTATATTGTTGAACCTTAATTCCCATCATCCCTAGGTAGTTTAACTAATGGTGATGAATAATGGAAATAATGGAATAATGCCTTAACATTGATAAGTACTATCAACAATGGCATCACCATACCTTTCTTGCAATCCCACTGGTTTCATTTTGAAAGGTGATGGGCTAGCCGAAAGGCTGGACTTGAACTCAGGAGGACATTGTCCTTGAGGATCTACTACAACATTTACAACTTTAGGAGCTTGTTCCGGTTGAACCATTCTGCTTGCTGCTTTGTACTCAGATGGAGCTTTCTGAAGTGGGACGGAAGAAAGGTGTATTTCCTGTTTTTTGTGCTTATCTTGCCTCACTGAAAATTGTATTTTCTCTTTCAGTCGATACAGAACCTGTTGAAAATAGATAAAAGAATTTGTTATCTTACAGTCTGAAAAGACACAAACTAATGAAATGAACTGGATAATGAAGTGGATATTAATAACCATCACAGGAAATAGATAACACTGGTATTAAATCTGAAAAAATCAGATTTCATTCAACATATTTTTGTATTCAACATTCAAGATTTTTATTAGATCAGGGATTGGTAATTTATGACTTCAGATTTTTTTTGGGTCGTAGTTCCTAGAATCCTTCACCACAAGCTTTGGTAACTAGAGCTGATGAGAAATACAGTCTATTGGAGATTCAAAACTTTGAATCTTATGGCCTTTTTGCTATCAACAGATGCTAAGGCAAAATGTCAGACTGACATGCTGGAGCAAAACACAAAAACACATTGGATTATATGGCAGTGTAGATTCAGATAACCCAGTTCAAAACAGATATTGTGGATTATCTACCTTGGTATTCTGGGTTATGTGACTGTGTGGAAGGGCCCTAAGACAATTTTTTAAAATCTGGCTCCAAATCATAGGAATCTGGCATTGCCTTCAACTTAATGTTATGTTTTAGGTTCAGGAATAACTTCTTACTCACCAAGCTGTGAAAATTACTTCTAAAAATGTGGGTTACCAATGCACTGCTTGCCTCAGTAATACATTTAAAATAACACTACAAATAATTGGTGGCAGCTTGTGGGTGTGTTTGTTTGTCAGAGGGCCAATTCAAACTCAGAACAGGCAGTGTGCCCTCCTTTATTGGTCCACAATGGACATAATTCTATAATCTGAATGGCATCTAATATATTGCCATTCTCCCCAAATATGACAGCAATGCCACCCATTCCCATGGGGAATGTCATACTATATATTCTCCAAAGTATCTCCTATAATAGTGAACTCCTTTGTATGCTAGCAATTGCCCATTAATTGTTTCCTCCTTATTCTTTAAGATGGTCACCCTTATTGAGGGAGTTTTCATTATTAGTTCTCCCTTTGAAGCCAAAGCAATGTTCTTTTAATTTTTACAAACCCAGTTTCACAACCGAGATAATCAAAATGAAAGTAACAATGCAATAAAAAGGCTGTTGCTCTGGTTGTAAAGAGGAAACGAGGGATTATCACACTCCCAACACTGCAGATAATAGAAGCTGACTAATAAAGGGCAATTCAGAAATGCTATCACCGGGGGAGAGACAACAGGAGGCAATGGCATAATCATACCCAAAGAAGGTCTTGAAATCTCCCAATAGCATTTTGCCAGTCTGGAGAGCCAATACATTTTGAGCTTTAAAACCAAAGATAACAATTCCATAAACGAGAACAGCACCAAGAGTGGAATAGACTGTCAATAATATCCTGTTTATGGTCTCATAGGCCCCTTCCACACAGCTGAATAAAATCTCATATTATCTGCTTTGAACTGGAATATATGGCAGTGTGGACTCAGATAACCCAGCTCAAAGCAGATATTGTGGGATTTTCTGCCTTGATATTCTGAGTTATAGGGCTGTGTGGAAGGGCCCTTAGAAGAAAGTGTGTGAATGTAAATTAAGTTAGCCAAAAAGCAAAACTATCTCAGGATTCTGGACTTTGTAACTCTAACCACAGTTTGTAGAAAGGAACAATTTTTTTCCTCAGAGCGCAATCAGCGGGGAGTGACAGCCAATTGTACTGTGTCTTAATACAGATGTTTGTCAAGACATTTGACTCAATGGGCTATTCTAGTTGGAACTTGTGCTGCCATTGATCATTTGACTCAATTGGCTATTCTAGTTAGATCTAGAAATTGTATTTAGGACAGCATGTGCAAAAAATGGGTGCTAAATGTGCAATTTGTTCCCACCCATTTGGCTTTCAGGTTGTCACATGAGGAGTTCTCTTCAAAAAGATGTAATCACCCTAGCCCCTGTTCCACTCACTTTTCCTGTTCAAAGAACAACATAATTATGGATTTGTGACAATATACTCAACCATATACTTGGCTATGATGGCTGCAAGCAATGTGGTTGAATGGAGGACATTTGTAAAAAAATACAATAAACATCAAAAACATCTTTTTAAAATCAGTTAAACATAAATGTCACTTGTCAGAGATAAATAATTAAAATTTATGCCAAACCTGACCTTGCAGAGTTACCTTTGTTACAGATTAAAGACAGATTGCATTACACAAATATCTTTTGGAACAACTAGGCAGGTTTTACTTTTCAGATAGGTGCCAGCGAAGAAAAGAAAATTAAAGCAACCAACTTACCATCAGACATGTCACAATAATAACAAAGATGCTGAGAAAGATGATGACAGCATAAAACCCTTCTTTGCTCCAGAGTTTGCCTGATTCGTGCTTGCCTTGCAGAACATTTTTCTTTGATTTTCAAAAACACAAAAGGAAAACAACATGTAATTACATGGTTCTGGGTGCGCACTTGAGAGCCCTTGTCAGCTAGGTATGAAGTTTTTATCTTTGTACTATTTTTCAAGAATATAAAGCACTTGAGTAAATCAATACCAATCACGTTTCTAACCATTTTGATACCATTAGTCTTACATGAGTAAAAGATGACTTTTATATCTCTTTAGTGGCTGCTGGAAAAATATTTTCATAAATATATCAAACTGTATCAGGTTACATAACCAGGCCTAATTTCTTCTTGGAAACCACCTGGTTGGACCGTTGAGAAGTCAGCAAGAACTGCTGACATTTTCAATTAGTCTCTTGCATCATCTTGTCCCACAACTCTTTCAACGGGTTATCACAGGTGTGAACCTTACCAGGAACCAAAAGCAGGTGCAAATAAAATTAGCTGATAAGCAAAGAGGGCCAATGTATACAACAGGGGTCCCCAAACTAAGGCCCGGGGGCCGGATGCGGCCCATCGAAGCTATTTATCCGGCCCCCACGGCACAAAGGCAGAAAGGGGTTGGGCTAAATGACCCAAGGGGTCTCTTCTTCTCTTCCAACCATCATCATCATCATCATCATCATCATCATCATCATCATTATTAACATTGAGGCTGGGTGGCCATGTGTCAGGGATGCTTTGCTTGTGCTTTCAGTGCACAAAAGCAGAAGGAGTTGGACTAAATGGCCCAAGGGGTCTCTTCCAACCCTCTTTATTATTATGATTATGATGATGATGATGATGATGATGATGATTATTATTAATAACATTGAGGCTGGGTGGCCATCTGCCAGGGGTGCTTTGCTTGTGCTTTTGGTGCACAAAGGCAGAAGGGGGTTGGACTCAATGGCCCAAAGGGTCTCTTTCAACCCACTTTTTATTGTTGATGTTGTTGTTGTTGTTAATTATTATTGCTCGGTGGCCAACTATAGTCCGGCCCTCCAATGGTCCGAAGGATCGTGAACTGGCCCCCTGTTTAAAAAGTTTGGGGACCCCTGGTATACAAGATAAATGAACCATGTTAGTATGATGAAATTTCATAAGGCTATCAACAGCTACCCCCACAAAAGTGGGAAACCAAGCCCACAATTGAAATAAAAAAACAAGCACTTATGAAACACATTTTTTTTTGGTGAGATGGAGAACATTACACTGTTAGTAACTTACCTCTGGTGAGACATCTGTAATCCCAAACTGGGATAAACTCTGGTGGAGTACATTGATGTTAAGAGACCTCAGGACTTCTTCTGATGGGAGTGTATCATAGACTCCTTTCCTATTTACCGGTGATACAAAGAGCTCAACACAGTTTTTCTTGACCTAGTAAAAAAAAATTATATATACAGTATATATATAAAAGGGTAGAAGAAAGCCTGGTCTTAAGAAACCGAACTAGTAACAGCCTTCAATGGTTTGGTTCCTCTCTTCCCAAGCTGGTATTATAAATGCCAGAAACACAGACATTTGAAAAGAGCTACATTTACACTAGTCCAAAAAGGTAAATTTCAAAAGCTCTGCTAGACATTTTGAATGTGCCTTCACATTTTTCTATAGCTTGAAGAATTAGTTGTTTGGTGGTGATCTCATTCATTTCCACCAGGACATAAGATTCTGACCCTCCTTCTACACTATCCTATATTCCAGGATCTGATTCCAGGTTATCTGCTTTGAACTGGATTATATGAGTCTCCACCACCAGGTAATCTGGGAGAAGCAGATTTATCTGGGATCAGATGCTGGGATTTGGGGACAGTGTAGGGCTGGACTTTAGCACAAGTGGTAAATCACCAGCAGTAATAAGATATGCCAAGGGAAAGGTGGCCAGTTCGAAGCACAATCAGGATGAGTACCTGACTGTCAAGCTCTGCTCATTGTTTACCTAAGCAGTTCAAAAACAGTGACCGAAAGGGAGGAAGAAGTCCTGATGGCTCTTCATCATAGAAAATGGAGTAACAGCACCCCCCTGCTGCTGAATCCGAGCACGACCTTAAAGGCACAACCTCTGAGCACAACCTCCAAGGCACTGAAGCTGGACTTCAAACACAACATACCTCCTTTCTGTCTGTTCTGTTCTGTCCAAACAGCACTGAATGTTTGCTGTGTATGTGTACTGTGATCTACCCTGAGTCCCATTGGGTAGATAGGGAGGAATATAAATAAAGTGTTGTTATTATTATTATTATTATTATTATTATTATTATTATTATTATTATTATTATTATTATAGATCTAGCCTGAGAGAAGGGCTATGGCTGGGGTGGCATGTTACATATTCAGAAATATTCAGTTTGATTGTGTAGGCTCAAAATAAATCAATAAGTACAAAGTGTAACCTGGTATAATTGACAATGCCTGGAATATAAACTACAATACAGGAAGCAGAATATATTGGAGTGTGTATGTATCATTGAGAAACTGGCAGTGGCTTAAGTCTAGGAAAAAGTTAAAGATTCAGATGGAGCCCACAGATTAGACTGCCTTTGATAGCCTGCAACATAAGAAGAATGCTGTACATGATAGCTGTACTATACCTGATAACTGATAAAAATAGACCATACTGGTAAAAGAATGATAGTTTTGCTAAGATTTTATCGGGGTATGCTGAAATAAATATATATCCCATTATGAATCTGATACATGCCTGCTAGGATAGCTTATAGATGTAAAAGGTGTTGTTACAGTTTAACAGTGTTCAAAGAGATGAGCCCTTAAATGCCTGTGTGTTTGCAGGTGCCTGTTTAGAGATCTATAGTGCCCCAATAGATGAGATTGTATTCCTTGATGAATAGATGGTAATTGATATGATACAAGTGTCAGAACTTTATTAAAACCTTTATCAAATGAGCCCGGACAATGCACAACAACCTAGTTTTTCACCTGTATTTGCAATCCAACAACATCTCAAGAACCACAAGCCAAAACTGATCTAAATGAATGTGTTCTTGGACTTGTTACATGAATATGTCACACTAGTGAGCTTGGGTGGCTATAAGGTGTTAGTCCCGCAGTCAGCAGTTGTAGGAAATCTTCTCAGTGTTCAAGTAAGGCTGGATTTCAAAACATGAAAAGAAAGTAGTACAAATAGTTACATTAAAGGCTTGCCACTTACAAGGAGCCTGTTGATGTGCACTTGCTGTGGCAGCAGTCCTAAAGCAGCAGCTACTCCTTGACGGAAGATCCGAAGCAATGTGATATTCAGCTTGTTTACATCCATTTGAAGAGTCTGTAAAACAAACCCAAAACATGCAAATGTTAATGCTCAGTTCAGCAGGCACAGTTCCCTGCTAATGAATTACCTCAGTGAATTGTGCAAATGTTTTGTTTTCCTCTAAGATGATAATGTGCGAAGTCAATTTTCTTTTATAATGCAGAACAAGATTTATTTTAGGTGTGGGAAAAATGAGCTTCCATCCCATCAAAGGCTATTAAAGAATATTAACCACCCTACTTCCTTTAACCGTAAGTCTCTAGCAAAGTCAAGAAACTTCTGACTAGTATATTTCCCTGTAATCTCAACACCTTGGTATATGAGGCCTCTTCTACACTGCCGTCTGGTTATCTGATTTGAACTGGATTATATGAGTCTTTACTACCATATAATCTGGGATAAGCAGATAATCTGGGATCAGATCCTGGGATAAAGGGCTAATGTAGAGGGGGCCTAAGTTTATCTTCCCAGGGCATTAACTGGAATACAAGTTTCACAGCAGTTGCTATAATGATTGCATCCAGTGAAATATTACATAAAGTAAGAAAAAGAACCATATTAATTATCTTTCTTTTCTCCTCGTGGTTACCTTTTCAGTCAATAGAAAAAAAGAACTAAATGGAGCACATGGTTTCCCAAGTCCCTTTTCCAAAATACCCTGTTTCCTGCAAAATAAGACAGGGTCTTATATTAATTTTTGCTCCAAAAGATCTGTTAGGGCTTGTTTTTAGGAGCAGTCTTATTTTTCGCAATTGACTATATCTAGGGCTTATTTTTTGAAATAGGGCTTATATTTTGAGCATCCTCAGAAATGCTGAAAAATCATGATAGATTTTATTTTTGGGGTAGGTCTTATTTTGGGGGAAACAGGGTATCAAAATTACTCCTAACTACCCTGTTTCCCCTAAAATAAGACATCTACAGAAAATAAGACCTAGTAGAGGTTTTGCTGAATTGCTAAATATAAGTTCTCCCCCAAAAGTAAGACCTAGCAAAGTTTTTGTTTGGAAGCATGCCCGCCAAACAGAACACCGGAGCATGCAGGATTGGTAAATGTACGTACCATAAAGTCTTGTACATGGAAATACAAGGGGCCGGGCTGTGGCGCAGCTGGCTAGTAACCAGCTGCTATAAATCACTACTGACCGAGAGGTCATGAGTTCGAAGCCCGGGTCGGGTTAAGCCTCCAACCATTAAAAAAAATTAAAAAATAGCCCCGGCTTGTTGTTGACCTAGCAGCCCCGAAAGACAGTTGCATCTGTCAAGTAGGGAAAATTTAGGTATGCTTTATGCGGGAGGCTAATTTAACTAATCTACAACACCATAAAACTGCTCACGAGGAAAGGAAGAGGAAGAACAGCCACCAGTGGACGGTGAAGCAACAGCTCCCCCTGTGGCCGGAATCGTGAAAGCTGGAAAGATGTTAAAATGCCTCTGTGTCTGTCTAAAACTGAATGTTGTTTGTCTGTTGGCATTGAATGTTTGTCATATATGTGTTCATTGTAATCCGCCCTGAGTCCCCTTCGGGGTGAGAAGGGCGGAATATAAATACTGTAAATAAATAAATAAATATTGGTAGTAACAAGAAATTCTTGATAGGATTCACAGTTTGTCTGGTTATGCTGGTTTATGATGACAACTACTGTACAGTATATAATACATGTTCATTTTTTTGTTCAGCAATAAATGTATATTCTTCTTCATGGAAAAATAAGTCATCCCCTGAAAATAAGACCTAGAGCATCTTTGGGAGCAAAAATTAATATGAAGCACTGTCTTATTTTCGGGGAAACACGGTATCTTAACTTGCATATCGTACTTACCACTTCAACTAAGCCCCTGTTGAAACTAGTTTTGCATGAAACTTGCTGCTGTTTATTGCTTCCTCATATGGAAAATAAAGTTGCAGAAACTGAATTTTATTTTGACAGGGTAGCATGACAAATAAAATTTTTATTTCATGTCAAGGATAAGAAGATTTCTTTATATTCTTTATATCCCTAACAAGAATTCAAAGCCAGATTTTAAAAATATTAGCATCTAATTCCTCTGTCTCAATAGGTGAATCTATGGGTTTTATGTTCTCTCCCACATTTCAACTTTTTCCACCAGATTTATGAAGTTAATAAAAGAAACCAAAACCTAAAGTCTAACTCATCATTAAACTTTTGTGACTTCATAAAATGAGCAATGGGTTAATCTAGCTATGGATTGCCATGGTTGATGTTGCAATTCTCATACAGACCACATCCTATTTCTTTTTAGCCATGCACCCTTGTTGCATGGGTCAGAAAAATCAGGAAGGGGGAAGTCTGGAAGGGCTGCAAGCCTTACAATGTCTTTCCTCTAATATGGGGTGATGCTATGGAGTGCTGTGGCACAGCTGGTTAGTAGCCAGCTGCAATAAATCACTATGACCAAAAGATCATGAGTTCGAAGCCAGCCCGTGTCAGAGTGAGTACCCGACCATTAAAAATGGCTATTAGTTGTTGCTTGTTGTTGACCTAAGCAACCCGAAAGATAGTTGCATCTATCAAGTAGGAAATTTAGGTACCGCTTATGCGGAGAGGCTAATTTAACTAATTTACGACAATATAAAGATCGTCCAACAGTGTTTGGAATGAGGAAGTATCCATCAAGGACTCGGTGTCACAGTGGATGATGAATCAGCTGCTCCCCCTGTGTCTGGAATCGAGCATAGGACCGGGCTGTGGCGCAGGCTAGAAAGCAAGCCAGCTGCAACAAATCAACAAATTACTCTGACCAAGAGATCATGAGTTCGAGGCCAGCCCGGTGCCTGCGTCTTGTCTCGGTCTCTATTCTGTGTCATGGCATTGAATGTTTGCCTTTATGTGTGCAATGTGATCTGCCCTGAGTCCCCTTCGGGGTGAGAAGGGCGGAATATAAATGCGGTAAATAAATAAATAAATAAATAAATAAATAAATAAATACCCTCAGAAAGCTGGAAGCTGGAGAATGTTAAATTGCCTCTGTGTCTATCTCTATGTTCATATGGCATTGAATGTGTGCCATCTATGTGTACATTGTAATCTGCCCTGAGTCTCCTTCAGGGTGAGAAGGGTGGAATATAAATACTGTAAATAAAATAATAATAAATAAATACCAATGGTATATCTACACTGTAGAGTTACTACAGCTTGACACCAGTTTAACTGCCATGGCAAAAAACTATTGGATCATGGGAGTTGTAATTTTACAACATTTTTAGCCTTCTCTGCTGAGGAGTGTTGGTGCTTCATCAGACAATAATTTCAGGAACTCCAAAATATTAAGCCATGGCAGTCAAAATGGTGTCAAACTGTATTGATTCTACAGTGTAGATGCACCTTAAGTTAGAGCTTGGCTCTCAACCTTCCAAAAAATAACAGAGCATAACTTTCATAAATCTTCTCCAGATATTACTGGCACAAAGGAAGCAATTTGATAAAGGAAGTATTGCACCAGCCAAAGTTAGACAACACAAACTAATCATACTCTTGGCTGCTCTGTACTGTTTATCATTTATGGCACTTGCTCCCCAAAGAGAATAGAGTCTTGAATGTGCTAAATGTGTTGGCAGCTGTGACTTGTGAGTCTAAAGGGGAAGAAGATAGTCACTCTGGGGGGAAATCAATTTCCCAGTGCAATTGATTTATCTAGCGACTGCAACTATTAGCTACAGTTTCCAAGTTTCTGTGTTCTAGGCAATCAATGCCATGGGCTAACATTGTCACAAAGTACCTGGGAAGATAAGAGTTCTAACTAACTAAATAAATCTGCTGGGGGGGGGGGGGAGGATAATACAGACTCAGTAAGATCTGATTATCAGTAGGCCTAGTCAGTAGGGAAGGATAATGATATCAGTAGCTCAACAAAGGAAGCAAAAATTGGGGAGCAATCAATAAAATCCACTGAAGAAACTGGATATGTATCTCAAGGTGTATAAAAGATGTATGATTTATAGATAAAAGCCCATCATGTTTTGACTTATATATTAAATCTGTGTCCAGTTCCGGGTACCATAATTCAAGAGGGATGTTGACAACCTGGAACGTGCCCAGAAAAGGACAAGTAAAATAAATAAAGGTCTGGAGTATGTTTAGCCTGGAGAAGAGAAGGTTGAGAGGAGTCATGATGGCCATGTTTAAATATTGGGCCCGGGCTGTGGCACAGGCGGGAGAGCAAGCCAGTTGCAACCAGCTGCAATGAATCACTCTGACCAGGAGGTCATGAGTTCGAGGCCCACTCGGAGCCTATGTTTGTCTTGTCTTTGTTCTATGTTAAAAGGCATTGAATGTTTGCCTATATGTGTAATGTGATCCGCCCTGAGTCCCCTTCGGGGTGAAAAGGGTGGAATATAAATGCTGTAAATAAATAAATAAATAAAATATTTAAATATTTAACCTTACAACCTCTAAGGATGCCTGCCATAGGTGTGGGCGAAACGTCAGGAGAGAATACTTCTAGAACATGGCCATACAGCCCGGAAAACATACAACCCCATTTAAAAGGATGTCGTAAGGGAGAGGGAGCAGGTTTGTCTTTTGCTGCCCTACAGACTAGGACTCAAAGCAATGGGTTCAAATTACAGAAAAGGAGTTTCCACCTTGAATATTAGACACAACTTTTTGACCATAATTGCTGTTCAGCAGTAGAACTCATTGCTTCAAAGTGTGGTGGGAGCGTCTTCTTTGGAGGCTTTTAAACATAGGCTTGATTGCCATCTGTCAGGGGTGCTTTGATTGTGCTTTTCCTGCATGGCAGAGGGTTGGACTGAATGGCCCCTGTGGTCTCTTCCAATTCTATGAAATTGTTAATCTACTGAGCATCTTGAGACATATCTCCAGATTCTTCATTAGGAGTTGGACAATGTCTGGAAGGCCACAGGTTTCCCAACCCGGGTACAAAGACACAGACCATGTGTTTACTCAGTCAAATAAAGAAATTGTAATTTAAATCATGGTATTATCTCTTGTATGCAAAGTTCTCTTTGCAAGTAAATAGGAAAAATTTGTTATGCTGCATTTAAGCTTTTAGCTTGCATAAATACCTGATAGCAGAACACATACTAATAAATAATTTTCTCTCTTGTTCATGCTTAGTGATGACCAAGATTCTACCTGCAGGCTGCATGACTCCCTGAATGTCTTAATTACTATTATTTTTCAAAGCCCCATATGATTTTGGGAGGAAAACGTGGCATTTACCTTCAGGGGACAATATAAAGTATTATCCTTTATTCAGAACTCATAGATGCAGGGTGAGTAGCAGAACTAAATTATGCAGAATGAGAGAAAAGGTTAAATAAACACTTTTCAGTGTTTTATGCGTTTAAAGACTGAGCTTGAAATGACTAAATGTATACAGTCAGGATGGATGAGAGTAATGCTGGCAGCTGAGGGATAGGATGCTGCTACAATACGTTGTGGCCAGTGGAATGAGAAAAACTGTTAGCAGATAGGCAGCTATGATCTACTTTATCACACTGTGGGTCAGTGATAGAAAAGCATGTGAGGCAGGATCTCGACCCAGTCAATTAGAACCCTATTAAAACAAGTAGTGCCAACCATATCAGATGTGCAACTTAGATAAAACCTGTTAGGCATCAGTGGGTTCAATAAAAAGCCATGTTTAGACTTAACACAAAATGAAAGCAACATTGGTGCCAATTAGTCCTGTTGAGTGCAGACTACATTTTCAGAGAATTTGCTGATCTCTGAACACGGAGATATAAAACTTAATGCTACTGTGGTTTTAGGTGATACTTTGGATGAAGTGGGAGAGAAATTGGGGCTTGTCTACACTAGCAAAAATCTTCAGATTCACACTAAATGGAAGACTGTCTGTCTTCCTGATGCACAACTACTTCCAGTGCATACCCCAGGTTGTTGTTGTTGTTGTTGTAACACTAAAATAATAGTATAAATCATTAAAAAAATTATGATTTACAGTGGCAGTGGTCTCAGTCAGGTGCGGGTGGCGGGGTGGAGAAGGAGCCCAAACGGAGGCCTTGTTCCCCTACCTCTTTCTTCCTTTCCTCCCTCCCTCTTTCTACTTACTTCTTAAAGAGAAGCCTAGCGTCCCTACTTCGCGTATTTTCACTTATCGCGGGTGGTCCTGGAACATAACCCCTGCAATAAGTGAGGGAACACTGTAATCCTCATTTTGTCACAGGCCCCCTATTCTGACATTGGCAGAGGAACCCTCATGTCCAGGCAATCCTCTTTCAACCTGGTCATGTGTCTCTGCTGTTGTAAGAATGGTACACTCATACAATCTGGATAAAAGAGGAGAGATCCTACTCCTTTGTTCTGGCCATATGGGCACCCATTCTGATTTCAGCGGAGGCACCCATGATGGCCAGAAGCTGACATGGACCTCTGTGGCTGACTAGGAGAGGTGGAGGTGACCTGGAACAGATGAGGGTGGATTCCCTCCTGACCATGTGTGATCATGCCTGAATTTGGCATTATCATCCAGGCTGCTCTGGGGCATATTTACACTGGGCTAAACAGCCCAATATAGATGAGCCCTTTGTGTACCAACCTGTAGCATTTCAATTTCCAATTTTTCCAAGTTAAATAAATATTCTGCTTGAATATGCATTGTTGAAAGCATTCATTTCAGACTTTCTTTATTGAGAAAAATAGCCCATTTATCCTTTCCTGGCTTTGACACTCTGGATGAAATTACAGTGGGGAAACATACCCAAAGGGCCATTTTCAATTGTCATTTGTCTTCAATTTTACCTTTGAAAATTTGTTCAGCTCCCTACTTTTTATAGTTCTCTCCATATTTTCTTCAGGGAGTGCAATATATCCAGATGCCTCTTAAAATAAACAGCTAAGATCTGACTCAACCAGACATGAAACATGGGAAAGGATAGTTAACGCTGCTGTTTCCTTTGGATGGAAAAGCAGCCTACTCACTTGGTTAAAACAGGTGGTCACAATATCTTCTTACTTGCTCTCTTAATCTCTTGTCTAGAGAGCCCTGAAACCTTAATGAGTAGCCTAGTGCTGGGTTGGAAGGAGGCTAGCTAGTGTAATCCACATCACTTGGTGAGTGTATGAATGAGCAGGTCCCTTCTAGAATTCCAGATGTTATGTTCCAGCCCTGAGTCTCAAAGCATAGCTCTTGTTGTGGGCACTCCATAAGGTTCACCCAGCTATCTCTGCCCATTATTCTGTTACTTCTCAAAGCCATTGAAGCAAGGAAGAGCAAAAAGGCTCATGTTTTGTGGGCTTCCTCTCTCCCCTCCTTCTCCATTCCATTCTTCTCATTTTCATTCTCTTTCTACTATCTGTCTAGATACACTGATAATTTTTCTTCCCCCACCTGTTTTGGATGGTTTTTTTTTTTCCTCATTGTCAATTCTTCATCACCTTGACTAGAATGTGTTACCATAGTTTTACTGATTTTAAAGTTCTGAACCCCATTAATCAGTAAAACCTCTTTTTGAGTAAACACATATGTAGTAGATAGCCACAATGGTTTACGATAAAGATTATTATCACTGCCAACAGTAAAGTTGTGTAATCTCACCCAAACCTGTTACCAAGGAGATGATGGACCACAGTATCTGATTTCAAGAGTAGATTTGGCCAAAGGTGACAGCCCAACTGTGCTGGAGAAAAAAACGGCCACACCTAAAATTAGGTGGGCTTGCTTTTTATAGCATTCTTCTGTCATAAGCACACTAATATCTACACTTGTTTCTATTTCTTCAGAATCACATGTTTTATAAGAAATCACATGTATTTAGCTTCTTTGTTCATGCACAATCTTATTTTCGTTGCATAAGTCAAGGTAAAGATTTCCCACTGACATCAAGTCCAGTCGTGTCTGACTCTGGGGTGTGGTGCTCATTTTCATTTCTAAGCCAAAGAGCTGGTGTTGTCCATAGACATCTTCAAGGTCATGTGGCCAGCATGACTGCATGGAGCGCTGTTACTTTCTCGCCAGAGATCTACCTACTCACATTTGCATGGTTTCAAACTGCTAGGTTGTCAGAAGCTGGGGCTAACAGCGGGAGCTCACCCCATTCCCTGGATGTGAACCTCTGACCTTTTGGTCAGCAAGTTCAGCAGTCCATGGTTTAATCCGCTATGCCACCTGGGGCTCCATATACATCTAGTGTGCATTCGTTGCATACACACTAGGAAACTACCATATAAAGAAAAAAAAAAAACAAATGGAGTTACTAGGCACTATCTTTTAACATTCTTTCTAAGCTACAGTAAAACAGTTTCAAGTTCCCCATAAGGAGACAAGGAGGAGGAGGAGGAGGAGGAGGGGGCTCCTTCACTTTATCAGTAAGAGAGAAGCCAGTTAAACAGTTTCAAGTCCCCCACGAGTAACATTTTCCCATCTTCCAAATATTTGGTGATAATTATAATTATCAGTTTGTGTGTGTGTGTGTGTGTGTGTGTAATCCACATTAATTGAAGGAGAAGGAGAAGGGGTGGGGAGGAGAAAACATGCCTAAGCTCCATGGATGAGTTAATGGCATCAACTCAACAATGGAGCTTAGCAAACTTTCCCTTAACTTTCTTTGCACTATAACTCTGATGTTTTTTTTCCAATTGTGAAACATTGTGTTCCTGAATTTTGAAACATGTGACTTTTAAAAATCTCTTCAAAGCAGAGCTTTGAAATCTTTATTTGATTGAACTACAGCTCCAATGTTTTTTTTATTTTAAAGCAGTGCTTGCAAATGTATTATTTAACAGTGTTTGAGCAAACTTTCTTTTTCTTCAGTTCAGTGGAGAATTTGTACCACAAATGTATTTTTTATGCAGTGTATTCTGTGTTTATATCTTAACGATAGGCTCTGCACAACTGTGATTGGCACATCTTGCTCAATAGCATGATACAATTATATAACTGTTGGATTTTAAAGTTGGAGGGTTAAACATGGGCCATCTATTCCAGCCCCTTTTCATACAGACAACTAGAGCACTCCTGAAAGATGACAATTAATTTAGAATACCTAGATATTCTAGTACTACTTGTTTACCTATTCCAGACTGCAGTTCCCTTCTTACAGCACCATTTGTTCTGTTTTCACTAGTTGGGGCACTGCCTTCTTTTAAAGAAAGGTCTGAGATAAAACAGGCACTGAACAGTTTAGATTTCTCCCTGCTTTTTATTATCATGTCACTATCTCCTTGCAGGGCTCTTGCCATGTCCTTGTTCTTTCTCTTGTTCTGAACATAGCAACCCCCCCCCCCTTATTATTTTTAACCTCTCTAACAAGGCTGCGCTCATTCAAATGCATCCCTCCCTGAAGGCATCCTCTATATTGTGTTCTTCTCTCCTGACAAGCTGAAATGTTGAAATGTAGATATATGGATATCAAGCCTCACCTTTTTCAATAGGCAATTGGTTTGCAAGTAAAGTGCTGTATATTCTATGGCAAGAAAACAAAAGAGTCACAGATGTTGCAATCACTGCAACAACACTGACACCATTGGTGCTCATCATCCTATATTTACAATGCACAGTTCTCCTGATTTTTCCTTCAAGGTCCCCTGCAAAATACCCATAAAATGCCCCTTTCTCTTCCTGTTTGCCAAGCTCCAGAGACAAAGGCAGAAGCTATTTATTTATTAGCGACATTTATATCCTGCCCTTCTCACCCCGAAAGGGGACTCAGAGCAGCTTAGAAGTTATAGGTACATACAATATATTATATTATTGGTATAGCACAATATAAGCATTATACATTACTATATTGTACTACACCACTATGCTGCAATATTAATAGCAATATTACATGTAAGATTTAATATACAATTATAATAGTGTATTATTATTATATTGTATTACTTTATAATATTATTATCCATATATGTATATACAATATATTATATTATTAGTATAGCATAATATTAGTATTATATATTATTATATTGTTATATTGGCATAGGAGACATGGTGGAATTATGTCTTCCTGCCCCCCCCCCCACTTCTTCACTCTGGCCCCAATTATCGTATATACTCGAGTATAAGCCGACCCGAATATAAGCTGAGGCATCTAATTTTACCACAAAAAAACTGGAAAAACATTGACTCCAGTATAAGCCCAGTGGTAAATTTCAGAAATAAAAACAGATACCAATAAAATTACATTAATTGAGGCATCAGTAGGTTAAATGTTTTTGAATATTTACAGAAAGCTCTAATTTAAGATAAGATTGTCCAACTCTGATTAAATCATTATTCTCCTCTTCTTCAATATAAATGTGCTTATGTATCCTTTTAATAATAATAAGAGTAAAATAATACATGTATAGTAGAGTCTCACTTATCCAACATTCGCTTATCCAACGTTCTGGATTATCCAACGCATTTTTGTAGTCAATGTTCTCAATACATCGTGATATTTTAGTGCTAAATTTGTAAATACAGTAATTACTACGTAGCATTACTGCATATTGAACTACTTTTTCTGTCAAATTTGTTGTCTAACATGATGTTTTGGTGCTTAATTTGTAAAATCATAACCTAATTTGATGTTTAATAGGCTTCTCCTTAATCTCTCCTTATTATCCAACGTATTCGCTTATCCAACATTCCGCCGCCCGTTTATGTTGGATAAGTGAGACTCTACTGTAATAATAATAATAATAATAATAATAATAATAACAATAAATACAGGAAAATAAAACATGTAGTAATAAATAGAGTAAAATAATAAATATAATATAATAATATCAGAATGAAATAATAAATGTAATAATAATAATAATAATAATAATAATAATAATAATAATAGAGTAAAATAAATGTAATAGCAGCAACAATAATAGAGAAAAATAATAAATATATTCTCAAGTACAAGCTGACCCAAATATAAGCCAACCAGGACCCTCACCCGAGTATAAGCCAAGGGGGGCTTTTTCAGTCTTAAAAAAAGGGCTGAAAAACTAGGCTTATACTCGAGTATATACAGTATATAGAACTGATGGTTGCTAGCTCCTCACAAATCAAAAGAGTTAGCATAAAGCCCACACCCTTTGGACTTCATCACATGGGTAAATTTACTCATTTCATGATGCTTTCAGCTCAGTTCGGGGATATAGCCTGCTGGATCCCATCAAATGATGTACAGCTACTTCCAGCAGGGCTCCATCCCCGAATTGTGCTGAACAGTCATGGAGAGTGTTGTAGTAAAAGAGCTGGGAAGAATATTTACAATGAACTAATTATTTGTTGTTATCCATTTAACCCCATATAACTGAGGTATATAATTACACTGAATTACAACTGTAGCTTTTTGAGGAATAACATAACCCTTTTTACTGGTAGATTATATTTGCTACTTTAATGGTTCTAGAAATGTAGTCTCATTAAAAAATATCCTATGGTTCAGCAACTGCCTTGTGCTGCTGCCCCATACTAAGTTGTCATTGTTGAGATGATGATGTGGTTGACAGAAGGTAAATGCGTTTTATATTTCACACCAGTAACTTGAGCAGCCAAATCATTATTTCTTAAATTAAAAATAACTTGGGAAACTAGAAGATAAAACATTACTTTAAAATGTAACAAAAATAATTAACTACTTATGATGTATAAGATGTCTGAGAAATTCTTTTTAAAAACGAATGTGAAGAGAAAAAGGGGAAATTCCATATTTTCCCCAGTTTGGCTAATAGCTGTCCTGGGAGGTTCTGGAAGTTTAGTCTAAAAGAGTGACTTTATAGTCTCTTTCTTTGACATCTATAGCAATACACCAATAACATTAAAATTACTCTGTAATAATGGCTAATCCCCTGAAAATTAGATTTCATGTCATACTTGGAATGCTTGACAGATAGATGCGTTAGTTATAAGGAAAGCTTTCTTGAAGCATCTGAAAGATTAATACACAATCCAGCCTTCCTGAATCCATTTACACAGCAGCCCTGATACAAACTTCATGGCTATTGGCCATGATAACTGAGGATAATGGGATGTATAGTCCAACACAATTAGCAGGAATGAAATTGAGAAGGACTAACATTCTGAACCACAACCATTTGATGAGACTCATTCCCCAAATGCAGGTATAGATAGACTTCATTGTGGATGGGTAAGTATTAACTGTGAGCATGCTTGTCAAAGGGAAATAAAATACGAAACATATTGATAAACCTTGAACCCCTATGTTTCTGCTGGAGTTTGGAAATATTCAAAATAAGCATGGAATGTGACCATTCACAACAGCAGTGATACTTTTTAAAAAAGCTTCATGTCCTCCTGCAAAGATTGCTATTCTACCATCATTTACTTTCCCAAACTTGTTTGCTTGAGAACAAGAAATTATAGATCTGGATGGATATCATGTAGGGATAGAAGCTAGAAATCATGTGCAAATGTCAACCAATTAACTATGTTTTAGTTGTAGTTGTAGCTGTTTACTTTGTTCATTGCCTTTTTGTTCCTTATGTTGTACAAACAATGCAGATAAAAAGATGAATGAAAAAGCAAGATACAGAGGATTTGTTTTTGGATATGAGCTATCTCATTTTTCTCTCTCCCAAGGTACATTTGAAATGCGCCTCTCACCTTTGGGTTATACTCTAATACAGGGGTCCTCAAACTTTTTAAGCTGAGGGCCGGTCCACAATCCTTCAGACTGTTGAGGGGCCGGATTATCATTTGAAAAAGAAATACAAACAAATTCCGATGCATACTGCACATGTCTTATTTGTAGTGCAAAAACAACAACGACAACAACAAGAACAAGAACAATGAAAGAACAATACAATATTTAAAAATAAAAACAATTTTAACCAACATACATTGATCAGGATTTCAATGGGAAGTGTGCTCCTGCTTCTGGCCAATGAGATAGTCAAGTTAATTAGGGTTGTTGTTGTTGTTGTTGTTGTTGTTGTTGTTGTGTGCCTTCAAGTCATTTCAGACTTTGGGTGAGCCTAAGTCTAAAATTTATTTATTTATTTACTGCATTTATTTACTACATTTGTATCACGCCCTTCTCACCCCAAAGGGGACTCAGAGTGGCTTACAAATTATATGTACATACAATATATTATATTATTAGCATAGCACAATATTAGCATTATATATTACTATATTGAACTATACCACAATACTGTAATATTATTAGTAATATTATATGTAATATAGAATATATAATTAATATTATTATATGGTATTATTATTAGTGTTATTTTGTATTACATTATAATATTATTATCAATATTATATGTATATACAATATATTATATTATAAAACTGAGGGCAGGGGCCAGGTAAATGACCTCGGAGGGCCGCATCCGGCCCCCGGGCCTTAGTTTGGGGACCCCTGCTCTAATAAGTCATTGCAAACACCCAGTTTACTTTAGAGGTGCATGTTCTTAATTTGTTGACAAGTTTGTGCAATATCTGCAAGAAGAAGAGCTGCTGCTATATCTATATGGCAGCAATAAGAGAGGACTTGACTAACGGTTTACGGTACAGGCTTTTACATTTACCAGCTTCTTCAACGTGTACTCACTCTGATATATATATATATATATATATATATATATATATATATATATATATCCCCCCAGTGGTGCAATGGATAAAACCGCTGAGCTGCTGAACTTGCTGACCTAAAGGTTGGTGGTTCGAATTTGGGGTGCAGAGTGAGCTCCCGCTGTTAGCCCCAGCTTCTGCCAACCTTGCAGTTTGAAAACATGCAAATGTGAGTAGATCAATAGGTACCGCTTCAGCGAGAAGTTAACAATGCTTCATGCAGTCATGCCAGCCACATGACCTTAGAGATGTCTATGGACAATGCCGGCTCTTCGGCTTAGAAATAAAGATGAGCACCAACCCCCAGAGTAGGACACATCTTGACTCAATGTCGGGGGGAAACCTTTACCTTTACCTTTTATATATATTTGTGTGTGTGTGTGTGTGTGTGTGTGTGCACTCACTCATAGACATAGATAGATATAAGATAGATAGACAGAGAGATAGATAGAATCATAGAGGTAGAAGGAACTACGTGTCATTTAGTGCATTCCAGAATACATAGCAAAAGCATTCCAGAGAGATGATCATCTAACCTCTGTTTAAACACTGCCAAAGGAGAGCCTTCTGACAAAGTCTGTTCCATCTTAAATAGATCTTACCATCATGTGATTATGCCTAATATTTAGATGAATATTTTTCTTGCAATTTGAATCCACTGGGTCACATCTTATTCTCAAGAGCATCAAGGAGCAAGTTTGCTCCATCATCTAAATGACATTCTTTTAGATATTTATGGATGGCTATCCTCTCTCAGTCTTCTCTTCTCCAAGGTAAACATACCCAGCTTCATTTTCATACCTTTTAACATTTTGGTCATCAATCTCTGGACGGGTTCCACTCTGACACCTTTATATAACGTTGTCTTTATTACCTTGAACTTCATTGCATTATTAATGCAATCATTTGATTTACCACATTTTTTAAATGCCACCTTTCAAGGCATCTTACAACACATTAATTTTCACATGCCACTAAGAGAGCAGCAAGAACTCTTAATGCCACTTCCAGGCTGGTCCACTCAACATTCACTTTCCAATAGCATACAACCCTGCATGAATATGCTTGTGGGGCTATTATCTACATAAGATCTTGACCCCACATCTTTCTGGTTCAACACATTCAACCTATTAGAATCTGCTGCAGTTGTGGAGGACATGTGCTCACATACAGCTAGAAAATTTCATCAAAACTCCCCAAACAAAATGTATTACTCATCAATAAAACATACGTTTCTTATATCTTTCCTCTTATGAATGAAAATGCAAATGAACATACCTTGATTTAGGAACCCAGTGAAAAAGCTCCAGAGCTAGTTTTGGCCCAGGGCTACTAGTTTGCTTGCTATAATTGGACTAGATGATGTGAACATTATATTTCTGTAGCAGAAAAGAGTTCTTTCTCCCACCCTGGACCTTCCACATTATGCGCACACACACACACACACACACACACACCAATAGTGTAATGTTCTTTCCTATTAGAAACTTTTCAACAGAATTTACATCACTGATCCAAAGAAAACACTGATTTATTCAAAGTGCTGAAATACTGATTTTGTTTTTATTAAATTACACATCTAAAAATTGAAAAGTAGTATACTGCAAAGATTTGCAACCTCTTCAAAATTGATAATTATCTGACATTGAATCAGTAATATCTAATTGCTGTAGTCCTACTAAATGAGCCTTCTTGGAAAGAAGAAACTAAAAGGTTGTTTTGGTTCACTGAAATGTCAAAATAATGAAATTTTCAAGAACAGGGGGCTATGGACATTCAATTGATTGAAATCATTAGACAGTCTCTTTTAATGATAGTCTCCTGCTTGAAAATTATATATAATTGTAATGAAATAACATCGTCCTTTTGAGATTCTGGTTTAAAATTTTATGCATGTAAAGATTGTAAAATATGTATAATTGCTACTTGTAAAAGACTGCATTCAAGTTACTCAGTAATAAAACAAAAAAGTGGCTTGTCATTTAAATATAAAATTGAAGCATTTACATTCACTAAGCACCAGGTCTCCTACCCTGCAAGTTTGTACACACCGTCAATCTCAACCATGCTAATGCCTTCCATTTTGTTCATAAGAAAAAAAGAAAGTTGACATTCTACCTTCAGTAATTTCCTAGGTTCTCTACTTTTTCAGACGTGGCTGATCTTTCCAGGTCCAAGCGCAAGACGCTGATGGTCTCATTTTTCTCACCAGGGTGTGAATCATCCTAATCATACACTGGTTTCTAAGCCAACAGGGAAAGAGAGCAATTCCCATTCAGTCCCTGTAAAGTTGCTGCTGGCTTAACTGGTCCCAGAACTGCTGAGAGTGGTTCCTTTGGGATTCAGCTCAGGTGCCTGATGCTTCTGTAGTTTATCAGAAGTAGTGTTCAGAGAAACTGTAGCGAAGCTTTCCATAAGAGGAAAAGGGGCAGGCACATTATAATGAAGAATATTATTGGTCAGAGTTTGGCAAGAAAAACCTACATGACAGAAAAATTTTCCTTCACACACTATATTACAAATTGGAATGTGCTGCTTTATGGAAAGGTGAAGACCACTAGGTTATGTGGTATTAAAGAGGGATTAGGCATTTCTGTTGAAGAAAACACTGTTAGGATGTAGTGTTTGAAGGTTTTCATGGCCGGAATGACTGATGAGGTACCTCACAACCTCTGAGGATGCCTGCCACAGATGTTAGCAAAACGTCAGGAGAGAAAGCTTCTGGAACATGGCCATACAGCCCGAAAGACTCACAGCAACCCATGTATAGAGCCTCTACTCTCAGAGGAGCCTTTCTGTTTAAACTATTCACTTCAAACTATAGAAAGTTAATAGGGAAAGAAGTTAATTTCTTCGCACTTCACCTGGGTCCTTTCACATAGTAAAATTATAAGGCTGCAGTCACTTTAATCATCATAGCTACATCCTATAGAATGCCGGGCTTTGTAGTTTGGTGATGCTGAAGAAGTCCCTGGCTCACAATAATGAATATTCCTCCTGAACTGCCATCCAGAATTGCTATGGCAATTAAAATGTAATATTGGGGTCTAATTGTATAGTATGAAAGGGCCTACAGTTTAGGATACACAGCTCTTGAGGATGGCCTATGTACACTATTAGGACACTATCATACAGGCAAGGGGAAAGTGAAAGGAACTGTCTTATTTCCTTCTCTACCTGTCTTCTGGGATGGTCAGCCATCCCACGTCATTTCCCATCATTTCTCATGGTTTCCCTTTTTCTTCCCCATTTTCTGCAGTTAGGAGTCAAGTACTACTCAACTCCTGAAAACTGAGTCCTCTGTCTGCTTTAATACACTGGCAACACGAATTCCCATTGGCACCCTCCTAAGTGGCCATGTGTTGCAGGAAGGCCTTTGTGAGGCTCCTTTTTGCCAGTGCCTAAAAACTGTCAGAAGACGCAGAGAAGACTGCATCTGATGAGGTCCTAGGTTAAACTCTTGTGAAGCAGAACAAGCTTAAATTATCCTGTTGATATGCTCATCAGCCAACACACCAATCATATTATTAATATCTCCTACTTAAAATGTCATAATTTGTAGCCTAGACATATGGGAATACAGGCTTAAGGCTCTTATATAGAGAGAAAGAGAAATCTCTTTTCATGTTCAAAGCATACATAAGGCCAACATTTTGAATAGGCAAACAAATTAAACCAACACCAGCTTGTAATTCAAATTATTCAAGAACCAAGCGGAGAGAAATTCAGGAATACCTGCTTTCAGAATAAAATGAAGCTGACAAATGGCTAACAAAGACTTCACAACAGCTTGAAAGCCTTATCAAGATCCCAAGCATTACTCAAGAATACATCTTGGATACAAAAGTGAGAGATAATAATTTTGTAACATGTCTTTGTCTCATCTTGTTCTTTGCAACCTACCTAGACAGAAAGATAGTTCCTGTCATGAATAATGGTGTTTTGCATGAGGGTAGAAATCCTTAAAGCGAAAAAAAAAATCACATTGCCAATGCTAGGGCTGATCTGATCATTTATCTTCTAGATTATTCCCTGCAGACACCTTTGAACACGCATGGTGTATGGTGGTAAAGCAGGGGTGGAATCATCTTGGAAAGTGCAAACTTGAAGATGTTGATTTCTATAGTAGTCTTTACATACCTATACATGGTCATAGCCTAGAGATGTGTCCTAACCACTGGCTATGTTGCTCAGTAATATTCTCAAAATTTCTGAGAACGGGACAAAATGAAATAAGCATGAAGAGGAATTTGTGACACATACAGAGATAAAAATAGCTTCTTTGAATGTTCATCATGACATGTATAATCATCTCATTTTGGATATCCGACAGTCATAATGTCATGAGATTTGTTCATTGAGAAGGCAAAAGACGAAGACTGTTATAAATGTTATAAGAGAAGATTATTCAGTTTCTGAAAAGCCAACATGCTTCGTCAGAGGAAAAAGAATAAATCTGTAAAAATGGCTAAACAAATGTTAAATACAATTTGCATGCAGTAAGAAAACTTACAACCTGATGCAAATAAAAGGAAGGTAGATGGGATGTATAGAAATATGAAGAATTAACATCAACCCTCATATATGTGTGTACTGACTGTATAAGCGGCATCAAAGAGCAACTGTACGAAAAACTCTTCGAGTTGCTTCTAGGTTTGTAAACACATATTGACTTTATTACAGCTAATGAGCTGAATGTTACTAATTGAGCAGGACACCTAAGGAGTAGCTTGCAAAGAATGCCATTTACTCCTGGTTCCTGCAGGTGTTATTTAATTTGTACAACATCAATTTGAAACAAGGAATATGGTCAGGAAAGGAAGTGTACCAATTATTAACAAATAGATCAAACTCATTACAACTCTGCATGCTTAGCATAAAACTATGCTAAATGGTTAGGGCACTTGGATAACCATACATAGAACTGGAGCTTATGCTAAATGCAACAACCTGCCCATATTTACTACAAGTAATTCTGCTAATATACCGTGTTTCCCTAAAAATAAGACAGTGTCTTATATTAATTTTTGCTCCCAAAGATGCTCTAGGTCTTATTTTCAGGGGATGTCTTATTTTTCCATGAAGAATTCACATGTATTGTTGAACAAAAAAAAATGAACATTTATTATATACTGTACAGTAGTTGTCATCACAAACCAGCATAACCAGACAAACTGTGAATCCCATCAAGAATTTCTTGTTACTACCATTATTTCCATGTACAACAATCTATGGTACGTTCATTTACTGATCCTGCATGCTCTGGTGTTCTGTTTGGTAGGCATGTTTCCAAACAATCTTTCCCAGGTATTACTTTCAGGGGAGGTCTTATATTTAGCAATTCAGCAAAACCTCTACTAGGTCTTTTTTTCTGGGGATGTCTTATTTTATGGGAAACAGGGTAGTGGGATTTCCTAATGAATAATCAGATACTGGGTCACGAAGTTAGAGCACCAAAATAGGTATTGTAAACTCATTTTTATCCCAAAGATATTTCAAAATAAAACTTGTAGGAGAAAAGGAATTCCATTTCCTCACAGAACAAACAGAAGCAAGGAAAAAGGATTCATTTTTTACTTACAACCTCATCAAATGGAGTAAATTCAGTGTTCTAGGATGCTTTCACCACATTTGGAGGACAGAGCCCCATGTGTGAGTTCTGGTGGAGGCCCCACCACCAACTGGGGTGAAAACATTGCTGGACACTTTCTCCCCCAACACAGAGGATTTCCCATGTTGTGGTGGCTCCAATGGAGCCAAGATGGGGCCTCTCTGCGAGGGCGATGCTTTCCCCATATAATGGGAAAACATTGCAGAGAGGGAGCTGCGTGCGAGGCAACAGATTTGCTCTGCTGCTCCCTCTTTCCTCACAGATGCCAGGTGAAGCGGGAAGCTTCACCTCCCCTTTATGATGAGGCTGTCAGATAAACTTTGGGCCTTGCAAATCCTAAAGGAGAAACACACCAGAATGTGGAGGACTAGGAGGTTTGCCATATTGTTTAATATATTTTTTAGAATATACCATGCCATCATCATTTGTATACCAGCTTTTTCCAGTATTGGGACACATACATTTATGTAGTGACCTTTTTAAAAAGCATTATACATCCAGTAAATTTGTAAAATAAAATTTTACAACTTTATTTTTGTATAACGTTCACATAGGAATTTGTACACATTTTTGTATGAATCACATTGTGAGTTAAGCTAGACTCAGTTGAAGAAACCACAAATCTGAGTTTGCAAAATCTGACAACATCTAAATTGTCAAGGGAAGAAGTGGTTGGCTGTGCTGTAGAGATGTACTTTATATATATATATATATATATATATACACACACACACACACACACACACACACACACACACACACACATACACACACACACAGTAGAGTCTCACTTATCCAACACTCGCTTATCCAACATTCTGGATTATCCAACGCATTTTTGTAGTCAATGTTTTCAATACATCGTGATATTTTGGTGCTAAATTTGTAAATACAGTAATTACTACATAGCATTACTGCGTATTGAACTACTTTTTCTGCCTAATTTGTTGTTAAACATGATGTTTTGGTGCTTAATTTGTAAAATCATAACCTCATTTGATGTGTAATAGACTTTTCCTTAATCCCTCCTTATTATCCAACATATTCACTTATCCAATGTTCTGCCATTCCGTTTATGTTGGATAAGTGAGACTCTACTGTATATATATTGCAACCATTATTTGTGTTGCTTTTCCTGATGGTAATTCCCATTTGCTTCATTGTATATGTATTTATGATTCACTTGCTATGTGATATATTTATTCAAATATTTATATACCAACCTATATCCAAGGGGTCTCAGGATGGGATATAACTCAAACCATCAAATTAGTGGAAATAGCATTTAAAAGTATTAAAACGAATTTCAAACTTAAAAACCAGCCTAATGGTTTTAGGCTGTTATTTGTTTAGTCATGGCACATAGGAGATCCCTCGCTGGTTTCACTATATGGAACAATTTCTTTACTGAGATCAAGCACGTTCAAGCACGTCACCCATTGAAGAACTATTGGTTCACCTAGCCATTTTGCTGATTGCTAATCTGGTCTGCTAACCTCATCATTCAGAAATACAGTTTAGGCATACAATGAAAAGGGCCAGGAAAATATATTAAGGCAACATGAATGCACAAAATACAAAAGTTCTACTTGTGAATGATTTTCGATGTTTCTTTCCTATACATTTGTGGAAGGAAAACTTTTGGGGGGCAGCATCCTTATTTTGGGGTACCTTCAGCTACGCTCCTGAACTTATGCATATTTCTGATTAAGGTTGTCCATCACCATGAATGATGTCTAAATATGTAATTTACTTCCTTTTTTGCTTTGGCAAAAATCTTTCCTTCCCACTCTTCCCTGCTACCCCAGAAACCTAGATTGTTGCCGTCCTGTACTTTACCAGAGGTACTCCTTGTGAATCAAGGTAGATTTGGATGCTAGTCTGGCTCTGTTGCTATAGGATAGATACTATATACTTGGTAGCTATGGATTACCCTTACTCACCCCCTCACCATCTGTCACAATCCTTCTGCTCATGAAACTCATCCAAACCATTTAACGAGCACAAAAGTAAAGTTAAAAATAGAACAATTAAGCCATACACTGAAGAGGAATATGCAGAAAAGCTGCCAGAGAAGGAATATTGGTCATTTAGACAATCAGGGTTAACCCAGATATTTCAGGATTAATTCTGCCACTCTTTTAGAATGTATGGATCGGATCCACAAACTGCATGCTATGTAGCAGCTTAAATTAAATCGAATAATATTTTTGTAAAAAGGCTTCCTGATAACATGCTCAAGGAGGCCTTGGAACTAAGCAATTACTTAGAGTTGCAACTTCAAGGTTGCCAAAGTGATCAGCCAAGATTATAGATACATTAAGAAAAGTATCTCCTTATATATCTTAAAAGAGACTACAGTGGTTACTGAGTCATTTTGAAAACCATCTGGATAGTACAAGATAAGTTTCTCCCATCCATCCTGTCACTTCAAAATCTGTAATGGAGCATAAACAGAGTGTAAGCCAGTGATATTCTGCCTCCACCATCCAGTGAGGCTATACTTCCACAACTTCAAAAGTAACTAAAAACTGCAAAAATCATGATATTATTCCTTAGAAGAAACAAAGTGGAAATGAATGAGGTGCACACTGTATGCAGCTATATCCTTGGTAAGCCAAGATTCTCCAAAATCCTGGTTTATCAGTCTATGAAGATATGGTCATTGGCATATAATGATTATCATTCACATTAACTTCCAAATCAAATTGTTAATATGTTTACTCTCTTGACTGTCAGGATATGTACTAAAGTTTTAAGCAGGATAACAAGGCATTTAAAGCAAATTATGTGCTCATATAACTGAAAATAGATTTTGAAATGAAAATGAGAAAAGAAATAGCTCAATGTAATTTCAATCCATTAATGCCCATAATTAGAAGATCTTGCATTATTCCTGTTTTATAGTATCATATTTTGTTAAGTGAATTTATACTTCCAGCTCCTGGAAACATACTTAGAATTACATTTTCTAAGCCAAAGTAGGTGAAATGACTGAAAAACTGAAATCACATCCATTGCAGTATGAGAACACTTGTGAAGACTTTTGAAACCAAACCACAATATTTTGGTTTTGCCCCCAGCCAAACAAATTAAGAAAATATGAAAATTCTCATTATACTTGCTTACTGAATAATATTTCTGTATTTCCTTAGAAGATGTGTCCTACTTGAAAAATGCTGATACTTAACAGTTCTGCTGTTCAAGCAAAGCAAGGCAATGACTAACTAGGGCATCTCCTGGACATAATTGTTTTTTTCCATTTACTGTTGACACAGTAGGGATTGATAAAGGCTTCCTGGAGTCACGTGTGATCCAAGAACAATCCATAGCTTGAGTATGACTAAACTCACAATGTGGGTTTAGCTCTGGGGCAAAGGAAGGTGGAGGGCCAGCAGCGTCAGCCTGGTTCTGGTGCCACTGGGCAGTCCAGATGCAATCTAGCCACTGGGTTGACTTAGGGGCATGCAATGTAGACACTTGCCAGCTTGGTAGCTGACCATGCAGACCATGGTGACGCTGATCTGAGTATCCCATACAGAGCAATCCATACTAGCAGCCTTAATATTAAATTTGCTATTTTTGCTTGCCAACTATAGCCTTTAAAAAACCCACCACATTATTCAGAGCAAAAGCCACATTGCTGTTCAGGACCCATAGGTGGAAAGCCTGGTAAGAAAATAAGTTCAAGGGATCTGCTGCATTCATTTTCTTCCATAGACAGCTTGTTGGTCATTTTGTGGCGAGAATAATGGAAAGACAAGGGTTTACTCTGATCTAAACAGGTCCTTTAGGAGCCCCGGTGGCGAAGTGTGTTAAAGCACTGAACTGCTGAACTTGCAGACCGAAAGGCCCGCTATTAGCTCCAGCTTCTGCCAACCTAGCAGTTCGAAAACATGCCAATGTGAGTAGATCAATAGGTACCGCTCCGGCGGGAAGGTAACGGCGTGCCATGCAGTCATGCCAGCCACATGACCTTGGAGGTGTCTATGGACAATGCTGGCTCTTCGGCTTAGAAATGGAAATGAGCACCAACCCCCAGAGTCAGACATGACTGGACTTAACGTCAGGGGAAAACTTTACCTTTAAACAGGTCCTTATTAGATATTGTAAGCAACAGTCAGTGGACACTGTTGAAGGAGTCTGGGTGGGAAAAGGTAACTTTTCTAAACCCAAGCTTATTATTGAATATCCCAGCAGGGCATTGGTCACAAAGCCCATGTGTTTCCACTCCACTGCAGAAGTAGGGACAGGCAGAGGCACCCTTCTGTTCCCAGAATTGTATTCTTATTTCCTTCCACCATGTCTAAGCAGAAGGTAATATGAACCCCACCCTTTTAAAAATGTGCTTTGTATTTAGCAGCAATAATGTGGCAGAAACCATGTACATTCTCCCTCCCAGACCTACTAAATAACCATGCCGTTCTCTGGAAAAAGACAAAGGCACTCTGTGACAATTAGCTTTTAAGACCTTTTAGGTAAGGAAATCAAACCTAATTGAAATGAACTGTGACAGTTCACAGTAGCTGTGCATCATGTCAACATTAAAGAGGATCAGATTTAACTGATTCATTTTTTGAAGGGGAAAAGCACATTATTAAGCACGCATAGAACTTTGAAGTAGAATCGTGGTTCTGATACAGTAAGTGGATCCCTGATGCAAATATCAAAGCAAGTTCCTATAAAATTGGCAACGGCAATATTCTTTGTAAGCACAGGCACAACATGCTTCCATTCAAATAAAATGGTGATTAAATGTACAATGGATCAAGAGAGAAAAGACAATCATCATCGTCATTATATCAGGTGCCTTAGGAACCCCACCGCCTTTTGTCTCATGGAGGTTGATCTCTATAGTAGTCTTTACTTACCTGGCTCACCACATTTTGAAATAAATGAGGTAATATATATTATCAGCTAAAGGGGAATCTTTTAAAGACTATTACCTTCAGAATTTAATATTACTTAACAGTTGGTGATAACCAATATTAAAGAGATATGATATATCAATCCCTCTCTACTCCATTAAAGTACGCTTTATTGTGCTACAATACTCTTTGCTTTATTGATAGAAAAGAAGCAAGAGAAATCAGATTTCCACCTACTCAAATCATTTCAACTCAAAGAACAATGGCAATTAAAAAGAGTAATGTGAAATATTAGATATATTTTACACACACATTTTTGTCTTCTACCCATTTCAGTTCTTTCCTGTACAAGAGCCACCCCATCTTTCAATTTCACAGGAATAGTGACACTGGAAGACAATGACCTACATTTCTCAATGAATTCAAATTCCTGCCAGCCATTCAAGCTTGCGGGGCTCAGAAACTGAACTGATTCACCAACACAGAAAGGCATTAGCATGTGTTGCTATAGCATTTGGCACAAGGCAGAAAGAGCATCACTGGACAAGCCTTCGCATAGGGGTGTGCTCTTTCTCTTGTACTGAGTTGCTACCATTATTAACAAATCAATGGTTAACACTGCAAAAGAGAATTTTGTTTTGCTCTGACTCGAAATATGCATATTCTCTGCTGTAGTGTTTTTTATAGCTATTTGTTATGGGTGAATTATTGGCTACAAGAGGAGAACAAAGCAAGATTAGAGTAATATGAATCTCTAGTATAGGAAAAGTATTTTGATGATTAATGGAGATAAGGAGGAAGGGTTTGGTTTTTTCACATCTTATTAGCAATTCAAATACTGCATTTTTTAAAAGGCAAGAGAAATCAATTAATTTGATTTATACTTACAAACTGCTATAATATTATAAAAGTTTATAATAATAATGATGATGGTGATGATGATAATCATAATCATAATACTTCATTTCTGTTCTGACCTATCTCCCTGAAGAGACTCAGGGTGGATTCCAACAAACAATGGCGTACATTCAATGCCTTCATACCATGTAGCCTATGGTGGTAAATTGGGTTGACCAGATTAGGTATAGCCAGCATATTATAGTGGATTGAGCATTGGACTACAATTCTGAATACCAGGGTTCAACTCTGAATACCAGGTACTCACTCATAGATGGCTTTGGTTGACCCACATACTCTCGGCCTCAGAAAACCCCATGATAGGTTTGCCTTAGGATTGGCATAAGTTGGAAATGACTTGAAGGCACACAACAACAAATGCAAAACTTGAGCAAGAAGTGTGTGAAGAATGATCTACTGTATACTCAATTGCTTGCAATCAGGACAGAGCAATGAATTAACTGCTGAAGGTAATGCCAATATTTAAGTAAATTGCATTGATTCAATAGGTCTCCTATTTGGACCTAAATGGATATAAGCAAAAGGTAGGATTGTGTAAGTTTCCAGATGTTGCAGGATGACAAATGCCAGCAGCTCTAACCAACATAATCAATAGTGAGGAATGTTTGAAGCTTCAGTCCAACGACATTTGGTTGGTTGCATTATTTCCAGTCTTGAAATAAGTCATTATATCTTTTTATTTAGAAGAAGCATAAGATGAAATGATACTCTAGTTATGCAAAATAAAAATTCCATCCCTGATAATAGTCAACCTGGACAGCATTTTCAAATAATAGATTTTTATTCTGATAAACCACTGAGTTTTCTGTTCAGTCTTTCTTCCCTCGCACATAATAACTTGCGAACGTTTCGGCTGCTGAAGAGAATTAAGCACATTTTGAGAATCATTATGTATAACTCTGGGAAACTGAGTAGGTGGTGGAGGAGGAAGAGAAATATGTTGTGTTTCTGCTAGCTAATATGTCTGGCAGTGCAAGTGTGATATCTGGGTTATCTATGATTTATCTGCTGTGGATAATGTCTTGCAAAAAGAGAAAGAAGCCAGAAGTATTATAGATTTGGAGCCGACTTTTGGCTATGGCCAAATTATCTCTAAAATGGCAGGAGACATCCAGCTTGAACTAGTCAGATGAGGACAAGTTTGTAGCCTTTATAAAACCACTAGCTTTCCAAGATATGTTTGGGAAATTATTTTTCTCTGGTTTTCAGGATGACTAGGAGAAATCTCAGGGTGAGAGCATTTCTTGAAGTGCATGCATATATATATCTATTTTATTCATTTGTTTTGCATTCTGGCCCTGAATGTGAGGGAAAGTCTAGATGTGGCAAAATTACAAACCAGACAAGCAAAATAGCAACATTTATGTGCTCTTCTGTTTTAAACGTGCTGCCACTTTTCACTGAGTTTAACCTACAAGTGAAGGCACAGCCATGACCAAGCTATAGAGAGTACTACAGCTATCTGGAAATAAAAGACTTCAGAGTTGATTCTGAACCCAGTCTTTGGACAAGACTCGTGGAGTAAAATCTCTAAAAATCTAGACAAATGAAGTGATTTTTAAGAGGCTTGGAGAGACTCAGTGAAAAAGTGTTACAAGATCAGTTTATAGAGCTCCCCACATCTTGAATTTCAATTGTGTCTTATTACCATTTTGAAAAAACATTAGTTTTAGTAATTTTCCTCCCGCTGAGTAAAGAAATGTTTGTAAAAGTACCCTGACATTACAATCCAACATCTATCATTAGATATTCAGGAGGTACTTTGGTTAAGGGGGACACAGTGACTTAATGTATTAGACCTTTAAAATAGTATTGTGATGCTCACAGTGAAGCTCAGATTATCAGATTCAGTCTCTAGTTCAGGGACACAACTGTAATCTCTGCAATATAAAACGAAGATGTGGGTGGTTCTTGGTAATTGCCAGCATCCTCGGGCTAGGAAGAGTCTAAATTCAGCTTTGGTTCAGTTACTCTAATATTAGATTTCCTGGCCCTTGGTCATCTTCCCCAGCTACGATTGTCAATATTCAAAATGAAAAAGCCAAAGAGAAACAAGTTGCAGCAACCAAGTTGAAAAGTAACCAAATATTGACCTGATTATAAGGCTCAAAATGAGAGGGGAATGCAAATCTCAAGGTGAAGAGCAGCATGAATGACGGTAAGCATCTACTGCAGTGGTTCTCAACCTGTGAGTCCCCAGGTGTTTTGGCCTACAACTTGCAGAAATCCCAGCCGATTTACCAGCTGTTAGGATTTCTGGGATTTGAAGGCCAAAACATCTGGGGACCCACAGATTGAGAACCACTGATCATACTAGGTCAAGCTATGCAAGTCATGCTTATAATGTATTGTGGCAATTTCACTCAATAACTGGAATCAGAGAGGAAAGAGAAATGTTTCTTGTAGTGAAGAATTATCAGATAACTGACAATGGAGTCATATGGATTGGAAAAGGAAACCAACAGGTCTTTTTGAATAGCTGGCATACAAACAATGCCAAAGCTGTCATTGCAAGGAATGACGTTTTTAAAAAGCAACATAAGATAACACAGTTATCTCTGAATGAACTTGTAGATTTGCTTAATGGGAACATGAACATGGAGGAAGTGGAAATGAAGCAATGCCCCACCTGCTTTTAGATGACCGCATCTTAGCATCTGGAACACGTTTCAGCGAAGCAAGGCTGTAATTGAGGGAGAGAATGGAAGTGTTGGCAAATAGAAAAGGAAATTGAAGGACCAACAGGAAGATAAATGGAAAGGAAATTATTGTGGACAAAAAAGAAACAACATTTAAAGAAGAGAGAAGATGTAAATATAGAAGAAAGAAATAATATAAAGTGAGCCTGCATCTATAATAGACTGTTCAGGCTAATTAAAGGACCAAAATAATCTGCACTTATCTAAAACATTGTGGAAGATATTGCGAATTATCAGGTCCATGAGAGCTGTGGTCATTAACTCCACTTGGGGAACCCCACAGAAATCTGCACCCATTCGACGGAGACAAGGTGAGTGAGAGTCCGGAGTTGTGATTCGCTATTTGAATATAGCGTAACTGCTGTATACTTCATCACCTGAAGGACAAAGACCATGGTTCGCATTGGGATTTTAGAACACAAAGACAATATAGGAAAACGTATAGATTCATACACCTCCACAATATTTCTAGGAGTCTCTTGTTTCATGTTATTGTGCTTTTCTACCCTAATTTGTAGCATTTACTACAAAGATATGGAGCCCACAGTGGCGCAGTGGGTTAAACCCTTGTGCTGGCAGGACTGATGACTTGAATGTTGCATTGCTGACCTGATGGTTGCCAGTTCTAATCCAACCCAGTGAGAGCATGGATGAGCTCCCTCTATCAGCTCCAGCTCCATGTGGGGACATGAGAGAAGCCTCCCACAAGGATGGTAAAAACATCCAGGCATCCCCTGGGCAACATCTTGCAGACAGCCAATTCTCTCACACCAGAGCAAATTTCTCAAGTTGCTCATGATATGGAAAAAATCCCACAAAGATGCTGAGGGGCAGGGTGGACCTTAAGAGGAAGAAGTTGGTTCCACTTTCTGTTCTCTTTTCACTAGCAGGCAAAGACCTTTTTATTAGACCAGCCTTTTATTCTTTAATCATGTGGCAGAAGGATGTATTGAAAGTGTTGTGCTTTTACCTATTATTTTATGTTATAAGTATTTTAAAAATGTTTTAAGTCATGTATTTTTAAAATAGATTTTTAAATTCTTCTTAACTTTTGTAAAATAAGATTTTAACTTTAAATTTTTGGAAACTGCTTTAGATCTTATCCTGGGAATAAGGTAGGGTATAAATTAGTTCAATAAATGTATAATAAATATAAGATGTAGTTTACTCAGTGTTTGGTGGAGGAAATTGGTCACCTGGTGCTGCAACCATAGTGTTGCCTGGCTAAGGGTGCAGCTACATATACCGTGTTTCCCCGAAAGTAAGACAGTGTCTTATATTATTTTTTGCTCCCAAAGATGTGCTAGGTCTTATTTTTAGGGGATGTCTTATTTTTCCATGAAGAAGAATTCACATTTATTGTTGAACAAAAAAATGAACATTTATTATATACTGTACAGTAGTTGTCATCACAAACCAACATAACCAAACCAGACAAACTATGACTTCTGTCAAGAATGTCTTGTTACTACTGTATAAATATAAATAACAAGCTGTGCCCGGCCATGCGTTACTGTGGCAAAGTGGTGGTGGTATTGGTTAAAAATTGTGTAATTTTTATTTGACATTATTTGTATATATTTTTTAATAAATTTTATTGTAAGTTATCTTTTTATTATATTTTATTATTTTCTTGTATTATTTTTAGTTATTTTCTGTTATAGTATTTTATTGTATTAATTTTTTAGTGTTTTTAATTATTTTTTTTAGTGTTTTTAATTATTTTTTATTGGGTTGCTAGGAGACCAAGTTGGAGGAGCTTAGCCTTCTAACTGGAAGCAATTGGATAAAAGCAATTATTCCTCTCTCTCTAATTAGGACTTTAATTTTATTTTATTTTTGTTGTATCAACCTAGAGCCGTGGATGATGGGTTGTGTTGTCAAATTTAGAGGTTGGTGGGCCTGTAGTTTTGTTGTTTTGTGGGTCACCGTGATGCCATCACTCTTTTATATATATATAGATATAACATTTTAATACATTATTACCATTATTTCCATGTACAACTGGTATATACATTTACCGATCCTGCAAGTTCTGGTGTTTTGTTTGGCGGGCGCCGGGCATGCTTCCAAACAAAAACTTTGCTAGGTCTTACTTTTGGGGGAGGCCTTATATTTAGCAATTCAGCAAAACCTCTGCTAGGTCTTATTTTCTGGGGATGTCTTATTTTTGGGGAAACAGGGTAGAATTAATGCAGTTGGACATCACTTTAACTGCCATGGCTCAATGCTATGGAATCATAGGAGTTGTCATTTTGCAAGATTGTCATTTTCCAAATCCCAGGATTCCATAGCATTGGGCCATGGAAATTAAAATGGTGTCAAACTGCATTCATTCCACAATGTAGATCAGGCATGGGCAAACTTTGGCACTCCAGGTGTTTTGGACTTCAACTCCCACAATTCCTAACAGCCGCTAAGTTTTTAGGAATTGTGGGAAGGGAAGTCTAAAACACCTGGAGGGCTAATGTTTGCCCATGCCTGATGTAGATGCATCCTAAGTCTACAACAGAGGGAGCATGGGCTCTTTCAATCCCAGCTCTGCTCACGTGGCCATTTTCCTCCTTAGTTCACTGCATTGTTTCCAGTTAAATGCTGGATATGCTTCACAAGGAATTAGTTTTGCTGATAACAAGTTTTCAGATTAAAGTCAGATAGGTATAATAGGGAATGAGGCACATTTGAGGACAGCCTGATAGAAATTGAATTTTAGTAGGCCCTTGTACTGCCTGTCATTTTGCATTACTTTGATCATTCAAATGTTACTAACGTAGTTAAATTGACTCTTCCAAGCTGTATCAGTATAATGTCCTTAACTGTTTCTAAAAAGGTCTAGGTGGGTGCCTCTGTTCTTTGCAGAATTGGATATTATGCCAATTAGCCATTAGATTCATTGCTTCATTAACAAAGAAGCAGGTGTTGCCTCTGGCTGTTTATGTATGCTATTTTTTTTTTAAAAAAATCTGATTTAGCTGTGTAACCATCCATTAATAAAGGTAACCATTAGCTAAGAGAGCCACACGTATTTGCAAACTATAATTGCTACACATGCTGTTAGACCTTGTAGCAAGTGGTGGCAAAAGACTATACCATATACTCCTTAGGTCATTTTTTGTGGCAGGGAACTAAAATTGAAAAAAGGTTTTTAATATAAAAAGTGGAAGTGAACAGAAAGTGATGTCTGTTTACTTCTTGTTTTAAGAAAAGCATTTCCTGGTCTCAAAAAAATAGCAACAAATTCCCAATGTGCCCCAAAGGCCACTTGCGGGCAAGCATATATTTTTTAAGAGAGAATAGTTTGATGGGGTTCAGGACTTCAAGAACCTTCTAGAGATATAGAGATTCCTCTAGCTTCCCTCAGTTGCTCCTTTCTGGATTACACATTATTATTTCAGTATTGATATTAAGGATGCACCAAAGGTAATCCAGGAGGAGCTGTTAAGGGGGCCTGTACTCCATCTGATTCCTGTTCTCTAGCCTCCTCCCCGGTCAGGCTGTCAGCCATGCTGCCTTGGCACCAGGCTTACCCTGACAAGACAGTGGCCATTCTCAAAGGTTTTGCATTTAGGCTCAGGGCTTGCATGCCCTTATGGCAAAATACAATGTTCAATCAGAAGTTTGAATGCTCCTGGGGCACCTGGCAGATTTCAACGTCCTTGGTGTCTAGTTTGAGGACAAAGGGGTATTTTGATAATGTCATGCTATTGGGTTCCACCATTAGCTGTGCGGCTTTTGAGTCCTCCATCACCTTCTTGGATTGGGTAGCCAAGCCCCTATCCAGATCCAAGTTCATCACCCACTATCTAGATGACCTCCTATTTGTAGGTAAGCATGATAGCAAGGACCGCAAGAAGATCCAACCAGTCCATACTCCATGAAATAATGCCCGACTGCTCACTGGAGGGAAGGATATTAGAGGCAAAGATGAAATACTTTGGCCACTTAATCAGAAGACAGGAAAGCTTGGAGAAGATAATGCTGCTGGGTAAAATGGAAGGAAAAAGGAAGAGGGGCCGACCAAAGGCAAGATGGATGGGTGGTATCCTTGAAGGGATTGGCTTGACCTTGAAGGAACTGGGGGTGGCGACGGCTGACAAGGAGCTCTGGCATGGGGTGGTCCATGAGGTCACGAAGAGTTGGAAGCGACTGAACAAATAAACAATTAAAATGGTAGCAAGGATTGCTCTCACCTGCCAAATATACTTATGGTCATGGCCAAGGCATTTGGCATATCACTAGTGCAACAACCAAAACAAAACAAAATGTACAAAAACTGAAGGCCCATCCAACTCTATAGTTTACTTGGGAGTACTGCTCGACTCTTTCTGTAAGGTCTTCCTGCTGACATATTGACTTCTCTCATGGCACAGATTAAACAAGTGGCAGGCAAGTGTAAGGTCTCAGGAAAAGAGTTCCAGTCACTCCAGAGCTACCTTATTTTCCCATGTAAAATAGTATCCCCAGTAGGCCCTTCTGGGCATGTTTGGCATGGTCTACTGTGGGAGAGCGTGCCCCACATCACTGAAGCAGTGTAACCCACAGCATGCAAGAGGATCAATATTTCCTTGGAGATAGACCTTTTGACATTTTTGGACTGCCACTTATATCAGCTGTAGCCAGAGTAACCAATAGTGTAGGATCATGGGAATTGCAGTATGGTAATACTAAAAGGACCACATGGCTCTCATTCCCAAGGTGTACAATTAATACTTGTGTGATGGGTATGGAAATACTGGTATTTTCAAAAGGATTGGTTACAGTAGCCTAGATATTAATCATACCAGTGGTTTCAGAGTGAGCGTTAAAGGGACTGTCCAAGGTACTGAACCTATTTTGAAAAGGGGATGTAAGAGCTTCTTTAAAAGTTGAATTAAAAACCTTCTCTACAGACACAGAAACCAACTATTCAGAAAGAAGCTAGAAAGAGGTGGGAGAATGCTGACTACTAAGTACCCAAGAAATATTTCTGCTCCTTGGACAACACAATCATTTCCAGCCCCTGTAGAAGCCCTGTAGAAGAGTAAAATGAACCTTTTTGCTCAAAAGGTCAAGTTGCCCCTTATAAGTGATCTACACTTGGGTGTGTTTCTCTCGTAGTCTGGCTCTATGCCCGGGGCCTATCTCCTTCCATTCTTATTTACTCAGTGTAATGGGTGTGGAGGGGGGTGAATGTCATTTAATATCTGCCCTTGAAAAGCCCTTCTATTTCTATTTCCCAACCAAGTGTTTGAAAGCATGGAACAGAACCTAATGGCCTTCAGGGACTATTCTATCTCCTTGATGCTTGTGGGTTTATTCCATTAAAGTGAATGTGAATTTTTGCAGCCAGGAAAGAATACACTTTACACGAGAAAGCAATACAGAAAAGGAAGCGAAATGTGTCAAAAGCAGGGTTAATACATGGGGTTGTCCATCACAATAAGCTAGAAATACATTTTTATAAACCAGGCACTGAGATTTTAATCATAACAAAATGACACTCTTTGCTTAAAATAATTGCAACACTTCTGTGCCTAGAAAGCTAGGAAGACAAAAATATATTCTCTTACATACCAGCTAAAATCCATGTGAAAAATAAAAGAAGCTTACCAGTGAATTAATTTCTGAATGTCATTATCTCTTTTCCTACATTTCTGTATCTGAGAAAGTCAAACATTATGAACCCGAGAGACCAAACTCATTAGTAATTTATTATTTATCATTTTAATATTCTGGGATCATGGAGAGCACTCAGCAGCAGAAGAGTACACCAGTTAAGGAAACCAGAGACTCCTTATAGTCACCAAACCATAAAGGAAAATGAGATCATTTTTAAATATGTCATTGAGACCTTTTCATTTCCTCGGACCAGAAAAAAAAGTCAACTGGATGCAGTACCATTCTTGGTTGCTTTGAGTTTTTCAGGCTGTATGGTCATGTTCCAGAAGCATTCTCTCCTGACATTTTGCCCACATCTATGGAAGGCATCCTCAGAGGTTCTGAGGATGCCTGCCATAGATGTGGGCGAAACGTCAGGAGAAAATGCTTCTGGAACATGTCCATACAGCCCGAAAAACTCAAAGCAACCCAGTGAATCTGGCCATGAAAGCCTTCGACAATACATAGTACCATTCTTGTATTTATGGGACCAGTATTCACAGTTTTATTTATCCACATCTGACAAAAATATCTTCTCTCTTGCTATCTTCTAAGTACACCAATATTTTTCTGACAGAAATTATTCATTTCAATAGGTTTCAAAATTATCCATGGTTCTGCATTTCCATTGTAAGCACAGGAGCATCTCCTCCAGGGATACGGGATTGTATTGTAATTCCCATGGCTCTTCACTTTTCACCACAACACGGTCCTCAAGAGTAGATGATGACAATGCCACATGCTTTCTGAAAGGGCTGTTTTATTCATAGGATAGGATTTTTTCAATAGAAAGTGACCCAGAAATCAACTTCCTGCTGGGAAAATGGAAAATATTTTGCCTAAAATGACCCAGAAAAGAACAGAAACATGGTGAAGCCACTCTCCATATCTCTTAGGGCACATGGAGTCTATTTGGGGATAAACATTGATAGTGATATTGCAGTGTCATACAACCCTTCAAAAGGGAAATATGGGCCACTAAAAACCAACAGTAGCTTAGAACAGATCAAACAATAATGCAAACATTTTGGAATGTATAATGGGGTGTTAAAATGGGAGAAAATGCATCTTTTACAATTTTTAGTTGCATTTGCAAACTAAAAACTAAACTAAATTGCACTTCCACAATTCTTAACAGCCAGTAGGCTGTTAGGAATTTTGGCAGTTGAAGTCCAAAAAACACCCGGAGGGCCGAAGTTTGCCCATGCCTGTTCTAGAGGCAGTTTTACTTCCAAGCCTGAAAATATGAATTTTACTACCATTAATGAGTACATTATTCTGAATAAGGAGTGTATTTTGAATATGGATAAATCTTCAACCCAAGTGTGGCAGATTTGGACAGAATCAGGAAATGTTGTAAACTGAAGCATCATCTGTCTTCTACAAAGAATAATTTATTTCCCATATTTTGGGACATTCAAATACTGAAAGAAAAATATAGTGAACAAACATATTTTTCCCATGCTGTGAGAAACCTAGCATCATTATTCAACTTGGCAATCTTTGAATCTATCATTGTGCTTTTCTTTCTTGTTCCTTTTACCACACACACAGTTTATTCTACCTAAAAAGCAGTTAAATTTTAAACAAAGTATTTAAGTGTTTGAGTTGTACCCCAGAAAATAGTCCTGTAGAAAATGGTCAACTTTCTATTTCATTTAATAACACAAAATGAGACCATTTTAAAGATAACACATTAATACTAAAAACAACCATTGCAAAGACGCCCAAAGGACCAGAAACTTTATTTGCACCAATTATAAATGAAACACATATGAAACACAGACTTTTGCATATGATTCCTTCAGTAGATATAGTTTGAAATGAAACTGATTCACAGTCAAATGCTCTCTTTATTGGCTTTCCAAGCCTACGTTTTCAAATCAGCTCTCAATTCTAAATCAGAAAACCTGAAAACTACAAAATATTTTTCTACTCCTCAAAGGCTGGAAAGGTTTAAAAAGAAGGGCATTCTAAACAATTCCAAAATAGGAAGATAAAGGACTTTTACTTTCTGTCTTAATTCTAATCCATATTTAATTACTAAGCCTATACAAGTAATGCCAATGTTTAGAGACTATTCAATTATTCATAGTAAATCTTTATTCAGAGTAAATTAACACATAAATATAATAAGGCCAATCAATATATGATGTGGGATAAGTACAGTTATGATACTGTATCATTAAATCAGACCTAATGTCCAATGCAAAGTAAACAGAAGCAGAAATATCTGTATTAGATTGTATAATTAAACTATATGCCTTGATATTTAGCTATACCGTACTTACCAATATCTATGTATGCATACATTTCTTACTATTTTTGATCATAAATCTTAACAGCAAATTACATCCATTTATTTTGGCACAGCAAGCTTATTTAATTACTAGTATTGACTTATATAATCTTTATTTATTAATGTACCTGTATCTGACTTTCCAAGTGGATTCAAAGTGAGAAGTATATATATTCATTTGAGAATTCTTCCTCAAGTTTTCTTATAAGTTCCTCCATTCATTCATGCACCAAGAGAAACAAGATACAATTTAAGATTACACGACCACTGATAATCCCGGAAACCTCAAATAGGATGACAGGATTACAATATATACTTAGCTCACTGGTTTAAAGTCAGCTTCATTCACATCCTGATGTACTACTACTCATTCTCTGAGTACTGAAACATCCTGAGCCCAAACTATCATTTGTGAAGAAGGAGTATGTACTATATTAGCAGGCTTGGGGAAAACCAAAGTTTTGGCATACTAAAAATCAAGTTGGGGAAAAGAACATATTGAATTATTTTTAGTGTTAGTCGTTTTGAGTCTCCTTTGGGAGAGAGGAAGCAGGATATACATATTACTACTGTGCCTACTATTAATATAATATCCAAAACAGTATAGTGGGGAAGACAACAGAATGCCCAAGTAACTTTTGGTGATCTCATGTCTGAACTTTGCACAGTTTTAACAAAACTTTGTCAATCTGTTATTGAGAACTGCTGAAGATGCTAAATTAAAACTGACTAGAGTGAATTCTAGTGGTGGCTGGTGGTTGCTAGGAAATGGGACAGTACATTTATTCTTGGTAAGGGTTAAGCATCCCATATCTGGAATTTGAAAATCCAAAATACTCCAAAATCCAACAATGTCCACCTGGATGATTGAGATAGTGACACCTCTGCTTTCTGATGATTCAGTGTACACAAACTTCATGACAAAATTATTCTAAAAATATTGTACCTTCATGCTACGTGTAAAAGGTATGTAAGAAACACAAACGAATTTCATGTTTAGACTTGGTTCCAATCTCCAAGGTATCGCATTATGTATATATATAGAAGTACATATATCCCAAAATCAACACATCTTCTATTCCCAAGCATTTTGGATATGAAATATGCAACCTGTGCTTCATTCATTCAAAGGAGCTATCCAGGGTTCTGAACTCTGTCTTCCAAACAGGTTCGGCTTTTCGGATTTCATACTAAAATGTGAACCACTATCCATTGTTGTCTTACCTACAACATCCTTAACACCTTACCCGAATAAAATTTACCTAAATAAAATAGATAGTTCCCTGACATTTATTGTACCATACCATTGTGAATCCATCCGGCCTTGTTTGAACTAAATAAAAGGTAAAGGTAAAGGTTTCCCCTGATGTTAAGTCCAGTCATGTCTGACTCTGGGGGTTGGTGCTCATCTTCATTTCTAAGCTGAAGAGCCGACGTTGTCCGTAGACACCTCCAAGGTCATGTGGCTGGCATGACTGCATGGAGCACTCTAAATGGGTTCCTGAGTCAACTCAAACACAAATGACCTCCTATATATACAATTGAAAATGAATCAGTTCAGTAAATAATATATCTGGCAAATTAGTATACTGTTTAAATTCACAGTAATATCAAACACCATCAAATGGATTGTCCCATATACATTGAAATGCAGTCGGCGTTAAATTCACAGTAATAACAAGCAGCCTCAAATGGATTGTCCAATATACATTGAAGTGCAATCGGCGTTGTATATTCTAATGCCGAGAAGAGTAAGTTCGCCACGACCGGTTTCGGCCCTGCATCAGGCCTTCCTCTGGTGGTCTGAAAATAGTTACGTACACTAACATAAGTAACAAAATATATCCATAAAACATCATCCATTGCCTAATACTAACATGGTTCCAAACTTAACACTTGTTCTCTTTAGAGATACATGTCATTTACATTATGAAATGTATATCAAAGACACCAATAGTTACATACACAAAATATAAGTAACTACCTATCCATTGAATAACAACTATAAACAACATTGCATTATACTTACATAGTTCCAAATTTAACACTTGTTCTCCTTAGAGATACCTGTTTTTTACAGTGGAATCTAGGTCAAAGGAACAAGGAGTGGCCATAAGCATTAAAGAGTTACAAACATCCAAAAATTTGTTTTTAAACAAATTGTATATTTCTAAAACAGTATATACTCACGGGATACTCTGCTGTGTGTTAGGTTCTAATTGCGAGTATGAAAAGCATCAAGGGGTTGCCTCAATTTAAAGGGGAAGATGTTAAAGAAACAGAAAGGTTTATATGAAGATATAGAAGAAATACCACCAGATGGTGCTATGAGTACCCTTATTGTATTGGGTGTATTCAATTAGGGATTTATAGTATGCTAAGGTTCTATATATAACAACTGTATGAATTTTGTTCATTTAAGCCCTGTGGATGTTCTGTCCGTAATCTGAAAATCCAATATGTTTCCCTTTGCAAAAGTTTATTATTGAAGTCCATATGTTTGGATTGTGATACTACTTCTAGTATGTGGTATTTGAATGATTCAGGACTATGCTGTAGATCACAGAAATGTTTGTACAGTATGGATTCTCTGACATGATTTCGTATTTTGCTCCTGTGCTCTATAATTCTGCTCTTAACTTCTCGACGAGTCTGCCCCACATATGATAAATTACAATCACAAATTATCATGTAAATAACCCCTTTGGTTGTACAGGTGGCAAAATGGGGAAATTTAAATTCGAATGATAGATGTTGGTGTGTCAAGATTTTGGTCTCTATCAATTGGCTGCATACTGAACAATGATGGCAGCGATAGTTGCCCACCAGATTAGATTTTACAGTCCGGGGCCTATTGGTTATGTTTGAATGTACCAATATATCCCCAATATTCCTTGTTCTTTTATATGCTACCAAAGGGGGTCTATCACATCCAGGGATGTCTCTTATTAAGTTCCAGTACTTTTTAACAGTTTTGATGGCTAGATTGGACAAACTTGTAAGTGTGAGTGGCCATATCAATCTGTCTACTCCTGGTCTAATTTTGTCCTCTAGGAGTTTAGATCTAGGAATACTGGCAACCTTCGAGTAGGCTGATTGTATTATGGACTCTGGGTAACCTCGATTTCTGAACCTGCTTTTTGTCTCTTCCATTTCCTGATTGAAGTCCTGTAGGGTAGAGGAGTTGCGTTTAATCCTGAGCATCTGTGTAAAGGGTAAATTATTTTTTAATGCCCAATGATGGTAACTGTTGTAATGTAACAAAGAGTTTCTATCAGTGGTTTTTCGGTGGTTACTCACTTTCAATCGATCATTTTCCTTTGTAACCACGACATCTAGAAAAATCAAGGATGTAGAACTGATGTTTCCTGTAAATTTAATTTTGAGGTGAATTGTATTGATCCAGGATAATAACGTTACTGCCTCCTGATGTGAATTAACAATGATAAAGATATCATCAATAAATCTACAATATTTGATAATGCCGTCCGCTACAGGGTTCTTTGTGTGATTCAAGATAGTTTCATATCACTGTAATATCACTGTATACCAATATTCCGTTAGAGGAGGCACGATATATATGTGAATCAACCTTGAACAGGAGGCCTAATCACCACCCTCCCACCTTTTTTTTGTTGGATCTTCTTGATATTATTCTTGAAAAAAATTACTTCAAATTTGATGAAAAATACTATTTCCAAATACAAGGTGTAGCCATGGGCAGTCCTGTCGCGCCAGCGATAGCCAATTTATTCATGGATAATTTGGAGAATGAAACTATCTTGAATCACACAAAGAACCCTGTAGCGGACGGCATTATCAAATATTGTAGATTTATTGATGATATCTTTATCATTGTTAATTCACATCAGGAGGCAGTAACGTTATTATCCTGGATCAATACAATTCACCTCAAAATTAAATTTACAGGAAACATCAGTTCTACATCCTTGATTTTTCTAGATGTCGTGGTTACAAAGGAAAATGATCGATTGAAAGTGAGTAACCACCGAAAAACCACTGATAGAAACTCTTTGTTACATTACAACAGTTACCATCATTGGGCATTAAAAAATAATTTACCCTTTACACAGATGCTCAGGATTAAACGCAACTCCTCTACCCTACAGGACTTCAATCAGGAAATGGAAGAGACAAAAAGCAGGTTCAGAAATCGAGGTTACCCAGAGTCCATAATACAATCAGCCTACTCGAAGGTTGCCAGTATTCCTAGATCTAAACTCCTAGAGGACAAAATTAGACCAGGAGTAGACAGATTGATATGGCCACTCACACTTACAAGTTTGTCCAATCTAGCCATCAAAACTGTTAAAAAGTACTGGAACTTAATAAGAGACATCCCTGGATGTGATAGACCCCCTTTGGTAGCATATAAAAGAACAAGGAATATTGGGGATATATTGGTACATTCAAACATAACCAATAGGCCCCGGACTGTAAAATCTAATCTGGTGGGCAACTATCGCTGCCATCATTGTTCAGTATGCAGCCAATTGATAGAGACCAAAATCTTGACACACCAACATCTATCATTCGAATTTAAATTTCCCCATTTTGCCACCTGTACAACCAAAGGGGTTATTTACATGATAATTTGTGATTGTAATTTATCATATGTGGGGCAGACTCGTCGAGAAGTTAAGAGCAGAATTATAGAGCACAGGAGCAAAATACGAAATCATGTCAGAGAATCCATACTGTACAAACATTTCTGTGATCTACAGCATAGTCCTGAATCATTCAAATACCACATACTAGAAGTAGTATCACAATCCAAACATATGGACTTCAATAATAAACTTTTGCAAAGGGAAACATATTGGATTTTCAGATTACGGACAGAACATCCACAGGGCTTAAATGAACAAAATTCATACAGTTGTTATATATAGAACCTTAGCATACTATAAATCCCTAATTGAATACACCCAATACAATAAGGGTACTCATAGCACCATCTGGTGGTATTTCTTCTATATCTTCATATAAACCTTTCTGTTTCTTTAACATCTTCCCCTTTAAATTGAGGCAACCCCTTGATGCTTTTCATACTCGCAATTAGAACCTAACACACAGCAGAGTATCCCGTGAGTATATACTGTTTTAGAAATATACAATTTGTTTAAAAACAAATTTTTGGATGTTTGTAACTCTTTAATGCTTATGGCCACTCCTTGTTCCTTTGACCTAGATTCCACTGTAAAAAACAGGTATCTCTAAGGAGAACAAGTGTTAAATTTGGAACTATGTAAGTATAATGCAATGTTGTTTATAGTTGTTATTCAATGGATAGGTAGTTACTTATATTTTGTGTATGTAACTATTGGTGTCTTTGATATACATTTCATAATGTAAATGACATGTATCTCTAAAGAGAACAAGTGTTAAGTTTGGAACCATGTTAGTATTAGGCAATGGATGATGTTTTATGGATATATTTTGTTACTTATGTTAGTGTACGTAACTATTTTCAGACCACCAGAGGAAGGCCTGATGCAGGGCCGAAACCGGTCGTGGCGAACTTACTCTTCTCGGCATTAGAATATACAACGCCGATTGCACTTCAATGTATATTGGACAATCCATTTGAGGCTGCTTGTTATTACTGTGAATTTAACGCCGACTGCATTTCAATGTATATGGGACAATCCATTTGATGGTGTTTGATATTACTGTGAATTTAAACAGTATACTAATTTGCCAGATATATTATTTACTGAACTGATTCATTTTCAATTGTATATATAGGAGGTCATTTGTGTTTGAGATGACTGCATGGAGCGCCATTACCTTCCCGTCGGAGCGGTACCTATTGATCTACTCACATTTGCATGTTTTTGAAGTTAGGTTGGCCTGACCCTGACATTTATTGTACCATCATGCCATTGTGAATCCATCTGGCCTTGTTTGAACTAAATAGGTATGGTAAAAATTTAGATGGAAGAACATAAGACAGTAAAAAGGAGCTCCGGATGGAATTATAAACTATCTTGCTTGAAACTCTAGAGAATGGCTACCAATAAGAGTTGCCAATTCTGGGCTAGATGAACTAATGGTAATGTATGTGACACTCAAGAGTACATTTAATGTGGTTAACTGTATTAAAAATCTATAATGAATCAAAATGAAAACAATATATTCCAAGCCCATACAATTTTGATCAGCAGGGCATGGGCAAAGCTTTAGGTTGAAGTACAAAAAGGGTAAGGAATGCTGGAGGTGTCTAATGGAAACAAAGATGATTCAATGGGCATTTATGGCTGCTGAGTGCAATGGAATGGAATATCCTGGAAAAGGGCAGGCTGAGTCCCCAGGCTGGAATACATACTGCAATGTTTTCTTTCAGGTCTCACTTGCTAGTATTGTATAAACAAATTTAATGGAATGTCCTGGTCTGGAGTAACTGTTACAGATAATTTACCTTTTCAACACCCACCATTGTGGATCATGCCACTTTCTACTAAATAATATTAAAACTGATTAAACAATACAATTAAAATATATTGCAATAATGTACGTTAATCACACGTGGATCTAATAAATTAAAAAAACTCCAGCAGCTTTCATAAAAAGGATTTATTATAACACATTTTTTAAAAAACATGCTGCATGACTCATAATTTATGGGTGATCTTCTGTCACACATATTTTCTCAAGAAAAAAAACAACACATTCACTATTTCCTTTCCTTTACTTCTGAAGCTAACATTTCCTTTTATCTCTGTTTTATTGTATTCTCCTTTGTGTCTTCGTAGAAAAAGTATGGACTGTCAATGATTTCATACAAAGTGGTACTATAAAGATAGACCATTATTGAAGAGAAAGTGGATACCAACAGCTTAACTAAACAATATTCTTACACTTTTCATCATTATATTTTTCAGCAATGGGTCATGCCACGTAAAGATTGCCTGGAATCCTAGAGAAATATGGCATTTTGCAAAGTATCAAGTGCTCATACTTACTCCAAGAGACCAAACTGACATCTAACGTTTCCTTTCAAGATATCCGCAACTGGTGGTACAAAGCATCAGAATGCACTGAATGTCTGAATACAAACACTTGTCATTTCCACTCTTCAAGTGGATTAGTCATAGATTGTAAATCCAGGGCAATACAGTAATCTCTTTGAGATCTAACATTCTTCTCTTTACTAGACAGACAAAGTTATGGCCACGTCTCTGTTTGAGGATCGCAGTTACTACAAGGGCTATCCAGAAAGTACATTACATTTTGGAATTAAAAATGAACAAAGCATAGGAGAAAACATTTACCATATGCAGTTGAAAGCCACACCCAAATACCACATTTCACGTAGTTGCCATTCAAATCTAGGCACTTACCATAGCGATGAAGGACCTTTGCAACTCCTTCCCCACTAAATTCTGCCACTTGTCCTCAACCAGCCGGTCACCCCTTCCCGCAGCTGCGCAGCGTCACCAGCCACGCCCCCATTGTTGGAAACAAGTGGTTGAGGAAGCAAGTGGCAGAATTTAGTGGGAAAGGATTTGCAAACGTCAGGAGAGAATACTTCTAGAACATGGCCATAAAGCCCAGAAAACATACAACAACCCTGCAAAACTCTTTATTTGAAGGTATGGAAAGCCTGTTCACCCTATGCAGTTATATCACTATTCCACTTTAACTGCTATGGCAACATCCTATGGTATCTTGGGGTGCTGTTTAGGAAAGCATATTGAGAATTCACAGCCAGAGAGTTCTAGTGTCTCAACAGACTTCAAATCCCAGGATTCCACAGGATGTTCACATGGATGTAAAAATGGAATCCTAGTACTGTAATTATGTAGTAGGAAAAGGATAAGAGTCTCCAGCACTAGAAAATATTGCTCATGTGATTTCTAGTAATATCAGAACAGTATCATGTTAACATTGATTAATTAATTGTTACTTTTAAACCCAGCCATTCTGCCTCAACAAAGGGCACACACAAATAAAGTATACAAATAAAACCCACTATAATTAACACAACAACAGGTTAAAGGTGCAATTAAAACAGATCAATGGGAAGAAACAACAGCCAGATTCAATTAAAATTAATTAAATTAAACATAATTCAATTAAACTCCAGTTACATACTTAAATTATGGGAACACAATGCCTGATTGACTGAAATGGTCTTGGTCTGCTAGGGGAAGGAGAACAGAAGGTGGGTCAATGTAACCTTCCTTGGCTGGGAGCTGCAGAAGAAGATATGTGTTCCTAATAATTAAGTTTGATCAGCTGATATTTCCTAATATTTTTCAAAAGCAATCCTATTGTAAAGGAGTGTTAACAATAGTCCAAAATGAGATGTCACTGAGATTTATGTTGCCATGGTTCTCCTAATATCTCTATCTAGGAACATTGCTTTATGAGTAAGCAAATCATGGAAATACATGCTCTCCTACATTTCACAGAAAGAACCCAGGACACATCTGCCCAAACAGCATTACACTGTGGCCAAGTTGGCAAAGCCTATTGATGAGGAAGAAGATACAAAACAGGAATGGCCACAGCAGTTTGGTTTTGCCTGAGCCTACTAGAAAAAGTAAGATTTTGTCTCCTCCTCCTCCTCCTCTCCATTCTCACCTCCTGAGTTAATGGAGTGTAAAATATTTCTTTGAATTTAGTTTGCAGCAACTGAAGGATGAAAAGGAAATGTGAGAAGGATTAGGAAGAAACTGGGATGTTTAAAAACATCATGTAGCTTTGTTAATCTTGCAAAAATCAAGAATTGCAATGCAGAGGCGATTTATTCAGAATTAAGTGCGAAAGGCTCATATGCTAGATTCAAAATGATTGCATGGTAGCTTTTAAGACAGTGGTTCTCAATCTGTGGGTCCCCAGGTGTTTTGGCTTACAATTCCCAGAAATCCCAGCCAGTTTACTAACTGTTAGGATTTCTGGGAGTCGAAGGCCAAAACCATCTGGAGACCCCAGGTTGAGAACTACTGCTTTAAGAGATATGTTTACAATAAAGGACCAGTCAATATGAAGAACGCAGCAACACCCTCTTCTGACTTGGTCTGCTAATCTACATTGGAATTTTGCTTGCAAGAAGAAACTACAAATATGGGGTGGACGTTTGTTGTGAAAGATACAAAATTATGAAACAAAATAAACAAACACAGAGCAAAGGAAGAACATAAGTGAAATGAAATCTTACTTCAGTATCTCTAAGAATGGTATTAACCTCTCTCTCGATTTCTAAGATATTGGACCATATGGTAAATGTCTCCATATAAACTAAGGCTAGGACCCAATAATATACCTTCCAACATTTGAAATATGTGGCCAAGTCACATCAGAGTGTCAATACAGAGAATCAAGATGGCAGACATCATCAGTGAAGAACTAACTAGAACTAAGATTACAGAATTAAAGCAGTTTGATGCCACATTAACTGCCATGGCTCAATGCTATGGAACTCTAGGATTTGTCATTCTGTGATAGATTAGCCCTTATCTGTCAGAGAGCTCTACTGCCACAACAAATAATAATGAAGTGTAGATACAGCATAGGAAAGGTTGCTGCAGCTTGCTTTTGCCTGATCCTACAAAGAGGTTGGAACAGGCTGTTCTACTTTTTAGAGTTCTGTTTGCCCCATTAAAGCTTTAAATGCTGTAATGAGTTTCTAGTAGATAGCATCATATTACAGACCTAGCTGGCTGCTCTTTAGAATTAAAGTCACTGGATTATGATCAGGAAATATCTTTGGCAAAATCTCTATATATAGATGGATAAATGTTAGCTCCAGGCATGGAACCAACCTGACTGTAAATAAAGATAAAAGTTGGAAATATGAGGCAAAATAAAAACAAAGGGCTAGCATGATGCCAGTAAAAACACTAATGCACTCAAGAAGAGAAGACATCAATGAGTTTAAACTTTACTGTCCTTTGTCTCAGATCCCAGAGGGAAGCAATTTCAATCTGCATCAAGATCCCTCCAAACTAAGTGAAGTACAGCAGAGACATCTAATACAAAATATAGACCTGTAACTACAGTACCAGCACTTTTCTTATCCTGTGTGGGTTTTTTTTTACATTCTTTCTTAAAAAGCCAGCGGAGCTTTAAAATACTGCATGATGTGTTTTGTGCATTTTTGGTTGGCCAATAAAGTTATCACTCTTTTGTGGGGGAGTGTAATACTTTGCTGTTGAATGCTATTAGAGGTGTACATCTATACACATAATAAAAGTGAAAAACTGTATGTGTGTATCTGTATGCGAGGGTCCGTTCACACAGACAGCCTCTGCCCTCCACAAACAGGCTAGAGTTCCCAGTTCTGTGGCGCCACCAAGTCACTCCCTCCAAGGACATTGAAGGTTACAGCAAGCACATCCCAGTATTCCTTTCTCTTTCCATTGGCATGACCCCGCCCACTGCCTTTCCCTTAACCCTTTCCTGTGGCACACAGCAAACAGAGGAATTGATCAGCAACTGAACACACTGCAGAGGTTTGGGGAGAATGCACCATGATTTATAGGACTTGTAGGGACTGGGATATATAGTTCACCTACAATCTAAGAGCACTCTGGACCCCCACCAATGATGTACCTGGAACAAACTTGATACACAGATCCAACATGGTAAAATTTGCATACTGGTGGGATTTGGGTGTGATTGCCCTGGAAATTTGGGAGTTGTAGTTCACCCATATCCAGAGAACACTGAACCCAGCAGATTGACGGATCTGGATCAAATTTGGCACACAGACCCAACATGATCAACTTTGTATACTGGCAAGGTTTGGGGGTGATTGAATTTAGCATCTGGTAGTTACAGTTCACCTGTATTCAGAAAACACTGCACCCAGTCAATGACAGACCTGGACCAAACTTAACACACAGACCCAACATGGCCAGCTCTGAATACTGGCACATTTTCAGGGTGATTGCCCTGGAAATCTGGGAGTTGAAGTTCATCTGTATTCAGAGAACACTCAATCCAGCAGATGATGGATCTGGACAAAATTTGGCACACAGACACGACATGGCCAACTGTGACTGCTGGGGGAGTTTTGGGAGGACTGACCCAAACTTTTTGGGCACTGTAGTTCACCCACATCCTTATGCATTTTCTAATGGGAGCATTCATAAAAAACAAAAGCAAAGACTGAGGTTTTTTTTTTTTTAAGACAATGTAACCTGTGATCAAACTGCTATTACCTAACACCCAAAACCCAACAAGGCCCTTTTCAAGTAACCCGGGCATCACCGAGTACCCAAGCTAGTATGTTATAAAAATGAACTAACTTAGACTGATTCAAGATCTATGAAAGCTGTGGTACTAAGGACAGCAAATTTATCTGTGTTACGAGAATACATATTAACCTATACAAGTTGTTCTTTTGTTAATTTCCTCTCTAGGTATTTTCTAGGTTCCCCAGTGCAACTCTGTTTAGTCAGAAGTCCATTTCAATAGGATTCACTATTTTCCATCCATACCATATAAAATATGTGATAGTGCTGTTAATTTTTAGAAGCAGACCTTAGCAATTGACACTAAAGGAGAGAATCCACCTGGAAAGTTCTCCCTGCACTTCAGATTTCAAGCTACTGTGTTAAGAAGCACCAGGAAAGCTATCTAAAAATACCTTGATACCCAACCCCTAAGGCAGGGCTTAGTGACCCAGACATTGAAGAAGGGATTAAAGCCCTTTTTCATAGCAATAGACCTAGACCTTTTAGTAATGCCAGTGTAAATGCTTGAATACAACAGCGATGGAAAAGAATTATATAGGAATCAATACAAGATTCTGACCAATATATATACATATATCACTCATTCACACACATACACACCATCACCTAGACTTGCTGTGAGACAAAACACACGTTTCATCAGAAATTCATGTATTTGTGACAAACTGTACTTTGGAGGAGAGAAGATGAATCTATGCTACTAATTCATCTCATGGATTAAAGAAAGTAATTAAAATGAAGGACCTGTAAAAAGTATGCTGACTATAATTAGACTTTAGACTACTAAAATTAATTAATGCATTAATGGAGGTTGCCTGGCATGATTTTAATGCATTCACTTTTCCCCTTCTACAGCAATCTTCACGTTCATCAAAGTCTCCTAAAAATCCATGAACTCCTGTACTGGATCTTCACATATTATCTATGACCTCCCTGAAATAAATGTTGAGAGTTAACTTACCAGACAATCAACAGGAGTGTTTTTAAACAGAAACGACATGTTGGTCACTTTGGGGCTGGATAAATGAGTCCATTAAAAGCAGAGTTTTCCCCCTCTCTGCAGGAAGTATAAAAACTGCTAGCAAAGCAAGGTTAGTGTCCATTAACAGCAAGGGCTGCTTTGTTAATTAGCTCAAATCATATTATATACACAGAAAAAAGTAAATCACAGTATCTGCTAGGTGTCCAAATGACTCATAACTACAGAAGGCACCAGATGCCCTTCAACAAAAAAACAACATTATCAGTAATGGAGATTAATAGTGGTGGAACTGATGAAACCTGTTAATCAGAATAAGAGTTTAGCCCAGGGTTATCAAATTCATTTTCAGTGAAGGCCATGGCAACCTTATGGTTGCCTTGAATGGGCTGTTGAATCAATGGATGGAGAATCTGTAGATACAGAGGGCCAACTATAATTTTGACATAATGGTTGTCACTTTTTAGTTTTTACCCAATTTGGGTCCCCAACTTCCATCCCTTTTTATTATCTGCCATGCGGACTGGGGATAATGGGAATTTTAGCCCAATAGCACTTGTAGTTCTGAGGTTGGGGAAAGGTTAAAGGACATTTTAAAGTTAGTCATATCCACAAGCTTTGTATGTAAATTCAGACCCCATTATTTTGACTGAACAGAATAAACTGCAGCCTTCACATTGCTACTCTGTCACAACTCCCATCAACTCTAATCATGATGTCTAATGTTGAGGAATACATTATTAGACATGTAGTGCAGCATCACATTAAATGACATGGTGGGCTGGAATCAGCCCCTTGGCCTTGAGTTTCTCACATGTGGTTTAGCTCATCCTGAATTCATAACATCAGCACTCAGCTATGTAAGCAAACCTAGGGCCGCCCCGCCCCCCCCGAAATTACGCCCCCCCAACATACCGGAGGCGGCAGCGTGCTCTGCAACCGTGGAACTACAAAGGCCTCCAGGAACGCCTCACTTTCTGGCGAGATTTCGCGAAATCTCGCAGAAATCTCATGATATTTCGCGAAATCTTGCGAGAAGAGCGAGGACTTCCTCGTTCTGTGGCGAGCGACCTGATGGTTGCCGCCACCGCTGCCTAGAGAGCGCCCCCAAGGGCTGTGCCCCAAGTGGCGGCTTCAACGGCTTCAATGATGAAGTGGCCCTGTCAGCACTCAAGGATATCATACCAACTGACAGTATATAAAATATACATTCTCTCACTACTTTCCAGAAATTGAAAAATGACAGAAAATTGTATTTCAAGACAACTTTGAAACAAATGCCTTACCTTATAATGTAGTGCTAATTGTAGTACTATAATGTTATGCATGTACAGAATACACAACAAATCTATCTATCTATCTATCTATCTATCTATCTATCTATCTATCTATCTATATAAATGTAATGTGTGTTTTTCCGATGGAGTAAACAACAAAACCACTGAACCAAATCACACCAAATTTGGCCACAAAAGTCAGTCATCCAATCTATGTCTTTCAATAAAAAAATCTAGAAAAAATAAAGCCCAAATTACAGAGGAAAAGCCATTCTCCCCCTGGCTGCCAGTTAGAAGGGTAGGCCCCACCCCCTTTAGACCTCGCCCACTTCATGTCCTAGCAAACCCCTCAGCCACAATGGCTGACGGTTCACTTAGGCCTCTTCCACACTGCTTATAAAATACAGATTATCTGATTTGAACTGGATTATATGGCAGTGTAGATTCAAGGGTCTTCCACACAGCTATATAACCCAGAATGCCAAGGCAGATAATCAACAGTATCTGCTTTGAACTGGATTATCTTGAGTCCACACTGCCATATAATCCATTTCAATGTGGATTTTATACAGTTGTGTAGAAGGGGCCTCATATAATCCAGTTCAAAGCAAGTAATATAAGATTATAAATATAATATATAAAATTACTGTGGTATAATAAAACAGAACAATATAATCTCTAAAATAAATAAAGAACAACACTCTGAAAACAGGGGAATTTCAGACAGGAAACAATCAGAGCCAGCTAATACCACCCCCCCAGGGAGGAAGCTGATGAGGGAGAAAAGTAGTGTGTATTATCAGAGTGATTGTTGTTGTTGTTGTTATTATTATTATTATTATTATTGTGTTGCTGTGAACCATGAAAATGAACACAATCTGGCTCCAAGTATTAAAAACCTCTAAAATCAGAACACTAAATAAAGAACAACACTCTGAAAACAGGGAAATTCCAGACATGAAACAATCAGGGCCAGCTAACACCTCCCAACAAAAAATTTCCCCAGGGAGGAAGCAGCCAGCATTTGAAGCTGAAAGGCCATTACATGCTAATCATTCTGGCTAATTACAGAATTCATACCTGCCTCCAACAGACCAAAAAAAAAAAAAAGGAACAACCAGAAATATTGTATATTCACAAGCTTTAGGAAATAACATATATGAACTACCACCAATTCCTCAATACTTTATTTCCCATACCACCACACTTCACCACAGCAAAGTGTGGCTGGGCACAGCTAGTTATTGTACATAATGAATATGTCTAATACTAACATCAAATTAGGTACTATAATGGCCTAAAGCCCACTGTGTTTTCCAATTAAAGTCAGACATTGAATCAAGGGGATTTAAAGAAATGTTGATTCTTTCAATCTATTCTGTCGGAGACCAGCAGTTTGGATTTAAGCCAGTGTTTTGTTGGATGAATCTTCTTGGCTGAGCTTTGCTTTCTCATAATGCTTCTATCAAAATCGGCATGTATTAATTCAACCTCTGACACAGAAAACTTTTTACCTATTGCTTTTTGGAGCACAGCCAAATCAGAATTAAGCTCCATTATCAACTGCTCATCAGAAATGACCTTGCAGTAAAGAACAGCAGAAGGATAACATGATATTTATTGTTATAAAATCATCTCATAGTAATCATAGTAAAGACTTCAGCTTGGCCACTTTTGTAAACATTGTAACAGCCATTCACTGGTTACATCTTTTTTAAAAAATATATATGAACAAGTTGGTATAAAGTTACTAATGTCTTCATAGCCTCCCTACTGTGATCAATTTACCATTCGCAAATTACAGTATCAGCAAGGTGGACTCCATTCCAATCACTGCTGTGATGGAACAGCGGAGTATTTAGTATCCTGCCAAAAATGCTTTTATAAGTATTGGGAGTATGGTACACCTTCAGAACATTGCGATCACACACAATCCCATGTTATTTCTGAAGCCAAACATGCTCAGGTCCACTACTTGGGTATGAAACAACCAGAAAATACCAAGGATCTCTAAGAAGAGTGGTTCTGCCTAAAAATTTGCAGAATTTATGCCGGCCAGCATTGACAGTATTGGCTCAGGTGAACCAATGGGATGGTTCAGTATGAGGCAGGCACCTATGTTTCCATGAGTAATATACTTCTTTTGGAGGGTTTGCTTTTGCCTGAGAAGGCAAAATTACATAGGAGCTTGTCCTTTCTGCCCTGCTTAGTTAACTGAGTGCAAATCACATTGCATCTTGAACTCACGTTACTACAACTGATGTAAGCTAAGGCCAAAGGGGGAAAGTAGAAAGAGGACAGTGAAATTGGGAAAGCAGCTGAAAAGGAGGGGGGGGGGGCAGAAAATTAATCAGGACTGCCTCTGCCAAATTGGGACAGCTGGGGGGTATGCATCTTCTACCACATCTGAGGTCAGGAGGAGATGAGTGCATGCCACACAGCTCTGTCCTTCCAGCCCTCAGCATCTTTTGTTTGAGGCAGCTGCCTATCTCTGCCAGATGCTAAGGCTGGCTGTGCTCATCGGTTCCTACCATTAAGACTCCAGAATCCTGTGACAAATACAGACCTGTGATGTCGAGCACGCCAGCCCCCGCACTCACATTACTTTGACACTCAGCTTATCACTGCCAGGAGTTCCACAGACTCATAGAAACCCTGTATTTCCACTCCAAAATCAGTTTCAGTCACTCAGAAACATTTTATCCCCTCTTCAAAGCAGCTACAGTAGCTGAAAACAGCCACTCTCAATCAAGGCTCCATTGTCCTTTGCTATATTTTAACCAAGAGTAATAATGTGTGTCTGCTTTCTGCTTTCACTTCTAGCCTGCAAAAGAGCTCCTTTTTCAGGCTCCTTTTGCAAACCAAAACTGACAATAAACCCCTTTCCGAGCTGTGGATCTCTGCCAGCTTGGCCGAGGCTGTTCAGGACCGCCTCAGGAACAAGGGAATGTGGCCCCGCAAACCACGGTTACAGAAACCCATAGGGCCCCTCTATCCGTGTCTCACGGATTTGCTCCAAACCAACTCCATTTCACTCTGGAACACTTTTTAAAACAAACTGCTATCTTGCTTCTTGCCACAATGGCCCCGGTTTCCCTCCTGACAGATGAATTTGCCCCCCTTTTATGAATGAGCGTGGGCAATGCGATCTGAAATGTCCCTTTGTGCCTTTCTATGAACTCTCAGGGTATCTGGGACCCCCTTTCCCCCTCCTGCATGAACTCCTTGTATCCCTTGTGCTGTCTCCTAGTTTTAAGGGAACCCCAAACCTGCCCGGCTGCGGGGAACCTCTGGGATCCCTTGCTTTGTCCCCTATTTTATTTATTTATTTATTTACAGCATTTATATTCCGCCCTTCTCACCCTGAAGGGGATTCAGGGCAGATCACATTGCACACATAAAGGCAAACATTCAATGCCATGACATAGAACAGAGACTGAGACAAGACGTAGGCACCGGGCTGGCCTCGAACTCATGACCTCTTGGTCAGAGTGATTTGTTGATTTGTTGCAGCTGTCTTGCTTTCCAGCCTGCGCCACAGCCCGGTCCCCTATGGGAAACACAAGGGAGATCAAAGCCCCCTGAAAGCCCCATGGATGAAACTTGTGTGTATGTCTCCCAACACAATGGTGATGCTGGATCTCCTTTCTCCCCCATTGTGAGTCCCACATGTGTCTCCTATCACTTTTATATATTTTTATTATTGTATTTCATGATATCTTGTCCCATAAAAAATAAAGCCCAGTGACCCCGTTGTGAACTTTTTCCAGCATTCCTTCTTGACCTGAGTGCCACCAGCCTGCCCCAGGTCCATATCCTGACTCAATGGACTTCTCATGATCACCATCTGAAAATAACACAATGGACTCTTTCTTAAGCCTCGGAGGGCAAAGCCAGACCACTTAAGAATGGAGCAACCTTTGGACATTCAAATCATTTCACATGAATGGCATATCTCCTCTGCGGAGAGGCAAGGTATGCCGCAGCAGTTCAGGACAATGCTATTTCCCCTTCCCAGATTATGAATCACCTAATCTCATCAGGACCACCGATACTGCCGACTCTGGGACAATGGACCTGACATCCAGGTGTCAGATCCCATTCAAGAGACTTGTTATCCAATCTTCTTCTCAATAGGACAGGTCTGGCTTGCAGGGCCCGGAGGCTCTTGCCAGACCACTGGACAATAGACCCAGTATAGGGTCACTCATTAATCCTTTCATCAACATATGATTGCTTTTGTTTTTCCTGCTGCCGCACCTCCATCTCCCTCATTGCCCAGACTGAGAGAGACATAACAGGCAGTGTTATGGTTGAGCCTTCGGGCTCCGGTAATGAAAGCACACTGAAGTCAAGTGTTTGCCCTGTTCTTTGTTCCTTACGGGCGTTTTTAGTTCTGTAACCTCAATAAACTGAGTTTTGTTTTACTTGCTGGCGTTCTGTCTATGACAGGCAGGGCTCACGTTCTCATTGGCTGAGGCGCGTGAGCCCCCAGACCACTCCTCCTGGCCTCTGACATCAGGGATTCCCCTGACCAATAATCATGGAGCCAGCCGGGTGAGTGGGAGCGTGAAATTTAAACTATAAAGTGTATAAAATGTGGTTTCTTCTGTATAATGGCATGCCGGTTCTTCTTGCATCTTATTGCTCCGAGCTGGACCAGAATAAATTCAGTGGCCTTGCTCTCTCGCGCGCCGCCCGGCTTGGCTTTTCTGAAAGACACGGCTTACAGCCCTGAGGCCTGTCTCCAATTCAAAGAAGGCTTCCGTGAACAGGTGAGACTCACCTGCCAGAGGAAAAACACCAATACATCTGGGCTTACAGCCCTGAGGCCTGTCTCCAATTCAAAGAAGGCTTCCGTGAACAGGTGAGACTCACCTGCCAGAGGAAAAACACCAATACATCTGGGACTGAAATGAAAGTACATAGCACTGACAAGAACTGCCCTCCTAAAACCGCTGGCTTGTGGGGGTTTTGAGCTGCGGGACTGCAGAAGGGAGACGCCGAAGAGGCTATAGTAGACCAGAAAGAACAGCGCGGCCGCCATTCTGCCCAGTCCCCCGGAGGTGGGAGCGGTGTGCTGGCCCCCTTGCGGACTCAGAGATCCGGGGGCAGGAGGGCGATTTACCTTCTCTTCTTACCTTCTCCCCGATGAGGCTGGGAGGGAGCTGCTGATCGCTGCTTCATCGGCTGGTCGAGCGACGGCCCCAGGACTCGGAGTTTGGGAGGCTCTTCGCTGGCGCGAGCAGGGACGGAGTGCTGGTGGCAGCGGTGAGCAGAGGGAAATTGCCACGCCGAGCCGGGTGGCCCTCCCAGCCTTCCCACTCTATCCTTGGAGGCTTTGTGGGCCGCGCCGAACCGGGCGGCCATATCCATCTCTTCCAGCCCCTTCCAGCTCCTTTCTGGGCCTTGGAGGCCGCGCCGAACCGGGCGGCCTCATCCACCTTTCCCAGCCCTGCCAGCTCATTCTGGGCCCTGGAGGCTGCGCCGAACCGGGCAGCCTCTTCCTCCTCTCCCAGCCCTACCAGCTTTCTTGTGGGTCTTGGAGGCCGCGCCGTACCGGGCGGCCTTGCCCATTTTTTTTCCTAGCCCTACCAGCTCTTCTTTGGACTTGGGAGGCCGCGCCGAACCGGGCGGCCTTATCCACCTTTACCAACTGTTTTGGATCCGGAGGCCGCGCCGAACCGGGCGGCCTTATCCGCCTTCCTTAGCCGAATTGGTCGGTTTTCTCCTGTTTCCTTGTCGGCTTTTTTGGAGATCACGCCAGACCGGGTAGCCTCCTCTGGCCTTCTTTCCGGTAGTGGAGGCCGCGCCGGAACGGGCGTCCCCCTCCTCCCTGCACCTTCGGTCTTCCCCTGACTAGAGAGGCCGCGCCGGACCGGGTGGCCTCTTTCAGTCTTCCAGTCTTTATTAGCCTTTCCAGCAGCCTTGGAGGTCGCGCCGGACTGGGTGACCTCTTTCAAGTGTCTTTTGACTCAGAATGCCGTGCTAGAGCTGGGCCCATCTTCCAACTACTGGGTCGGCTGGAGGGGGCGGCACTAACGGCTGGGTCTGATATAAGTCGCGGCTCTAATTGACTGTCTGAGCCGTCACTGCCTGCAAGATCAAATTGACAGTTGTCCTCAGTAAGGAGGGATAATTTGACTAGTAGGAATGTTCCAAGAAGATATCCTTGGGAACTATGAATTATCACAACTGTGTCATCTTATGGGCAGATCTTTCAGCCTCGTTTTGGCCCAACTAGTAATCTTACACGACAAAATCGACGCTCCGGGAGTGGAGAACTTTACAGATTTTAATCAATCGGAGGTCAGTTGGCTTTCAGGGGTGGGTAAGGAGGGAGGGCCCGAGCAGCAAAAGTATGTTAAGGCGACAAAACTGGACAATGGACTAATTGAGGGAAGGGAAGACTTCCTCGCTGATCAAGATGGACAGGGTGGGTTTGGGGACAGGGACATAGATTTGAGTGTGTCAAAGCTTATTGTGAACACTACACCAAAGATGGACCCTTTGCCTTCTGACGCAGAGTGCCTGGTCGATCTTTTTTATCTAACGGAACAACTTGCACTCGAAATTAAAGATAACAAATGGAATAAGGGTGGATGGAATACAAAGAGATCAATTCGGAGATCTATGGCTTGTATTCTGTCAAGGAGCCTTTCAGATATTAAGATCAAGACCATCACCTGGCTCCACAAGGGGTTCCAGTCTCCCGACCACTCAGTAGGCCTCATTATCACTCTTGAGGACAGACAAATTAGAAACGAGTTGTGGGCCCTTAGATACTGGTTGAGTTCACGGGGTATCACACTCAGGAAGGTTGTTGTGGACCCCGTAATTCGACCTTTAATAACCAACCTGCCCTTACATACACGAGCCTCTATTGGGGCTAGAGGCAACAGTTTGCTGACCTCTCCTTGTGGGTCCCTTCCCAAAGTGATTAGTTGTACGGATTCGCCTACCCATTCTATGTCCACTCCCTACCCATATTCCCTGCCTTCTATGTCCCTACCATGCCAGCTTGAGAGATCTTCCCCCTCTGATAAGCTTTTCTCGCCGTTTCCTCTAGACACTTATCCGGATGGAAGTCATTGCAACAGCTCGGATTTCAGGAGTTGACTAGGCCTGACGAATAATGCTCCCACTGAACTAGGATCCCTGGGGGGTGGGGACCGGGAGGGGGAAGGTTCCATCGAGGTTGTGTGGGGGAGGAGGTTGTGCGGTCAACGGTTTCCCAGAGAGAAGCGCAACAGATGTCTTGCGACCCTGGAGAAGGTTAGGTGTGGTAGTCCCCATGACAGCCCCTCCAGACTGAAGGTACTGTTGCTTAATGCCAGATCCGTTAATGGGAAATCTTTAATTATCCAGGACCTAATCCTGGATGAGCGGGCGGATCTGGCGTGCATCACCGAGACCTGGTTGGACGAGCTGGGTGGGGTAAATCTTACCCAGCTTTGTCCTCCGGGTTTCAGGATGCACCAGCAGGCCAGGCCTGGAGGGCGGGGAGGTGGGGTTGCGGTGGTCTTTCGGCAGTCCATCGCCCTGGTCAGATGCGCCGTACCGCAATCCGCTGGGTTCGAATGTCTCCACTTGAAGGTGGGTACCCGGGACAGTTTGGGGATTCTGCTAGTGTACCGTCCACCCCGCGACACAGCAGTCTCCCTGCCTGAGCTTGCAGAGGTGGTCTCTAGCGTGGTGCTGGGTTCCCAGCGCCTCATGGTCCTGGGTGACTTCAACATCCATGCAGAGGCCACCTTGACTGGTGCAGCTCAGGACTTCATGGCCGCCATGACGACCATGGGACTGTCCCAAGTAATATCGGGTCCCACTCTTCAAGCTGGACATACACTCGACCTGGTTTTTGTTGCGGGCGACGAGTTGGTCAGAGTGGAAGAGCAAATTATTCTTCCATTGTCATGGTCTGACCACCATCTGATCAGTCTAAGGCTCACTGTGCCCTTAAACCCCCACATGGGTGGTGGACCGATTAAGATGGTCCGCCCCAGGAGGCTAATGGATCCCGAGGGATTCCTGAAGTCTCTTGGGGTTCTATCTGCCACGGAGGCTGACGATTCTGTCGATGCCTTGGTCGCTCGCTACAACAGCGAGATGACTAGGGCAATAGACACGATCGCCCTCGAACGTCCCCTTTCGCAGTGTGGAGTTGCCCCGGCCCCCTGGTTTACTGGGGAGCTGGCGGAGATGAAACGTGCGAGAAGGAGACTAGAGTGTCGCTGGCGGAAAACTCAGGACGGCTCTGACCGAACACGGTCGAAGGCCGCTATTAGGTCCTATTGCGTGGCGTTGCGAGCAGCCAGGAAGGCTTTCTCGACTGCCCGCATCACGTCTGCAAATAACAGACGTTCGGAGTTGTTTCGGGTTGTTGGGGAGCTCCTCCACCCTCCTGGGGGCGGGGAGCCACCCGACTTCTCGGCAACTCGGTGCAGCGAGTTCGCTCACCATTTTGCAGACAAAGTCTCTCAGATCCGCTCTGACTTGGACGCCGGCCTTGAAGCATTGCCAGGTGAGGTAACCGAGGCATCTGTCTGTTCGATCTTGTGGGATTCGTTTCAGCTTGTGCGCCCTGATGATGTGGACAAGATCCTCGGGGCTGTGAGGGCGACCACCTGCGCCCTGGATCCTTGCCCATCTTGGCTTTTAAAACAGGCCAGTGGCGGGTTGGTTGATTGGTTTATGCCTATAATTAATGCTTCGTTATCACAGGGCAAATTTCCATCTAGCCTAAAGCAAGCTGTGGTTAGGTCTATCCTGAAGAAGGCCTCTCTGGATTCGACCAACTTAGGCAATTATAGACCAATCTCTAACCTTCCATTTTTGGGCAAGGTCTTGGAGCGGGTGGTTGCCTCGCAGCTACAGGGATTCTTGGAGGATGCGGATTTTCTGGACCAATCACAGTCTGGCTTCAGGCCTGGGTTCAGTACTGAGACGGCTTTGGTCGCCTTGGTGGATGACCTCCGCAGGGAACTGGACAGGGGGAGTGTGACCCTGCTGGTTCTCTTGGATATCTCAGCGGCTTTCGATACCATCAACCATGGTATCCTTCTGGGACGGCTCTCTGGGATGGGCCTTGGGGGTACTGCACTCCAGTGGCTCCAGTCCTTGCTGGAGGGCAGTTCCCAGCTGGTGAAGCTGGGGGACACCTGCTCGGACCCCTGGCCTTTGACCTGTGGGGTCCCGCAAGGTTCTATTTTGTCCCCCATGCTTTTTAACATCTACATGAAACTGCTGGGAGAGGTCATCCGGAGTTTTGGAGTGAGATGCCATCTCTACGCGGATGACACCCAACTTTACTACTCTTTTCCACCTAAAGCCAAGGAAGCCCCTCGGATTCGGGACCAGTGCCTGGCCGCTGTGTTGGCCTGGATGAGGGCGAACAAGCTGAGATTTAATCCTGACAAGACAGAGGTCCTCCAAGTCAGCCGTATGTCTGACCGGGGTATTGGGTGGCAACCTGTGCTTGACGGGGTCGCACTCCCCCTGAAGGCGCAGGTCCGCAGCTTGGGGGTCCTCCTGGATTCGGGGCCGACGCTTGAGGCTCAGGTGTCGGCCGTGGCCGGGAGGGCCTTTGCACAATTAAAACTTGTGCGCCAGCTGCGACCATACCTCGAGAAGTCTGATCTGACTACGGTGGTCCACGCCTTAGTTACCTCTAGACTGGATTATTGCAATGCGCTCTATGTGGGGCTGCCTTTGAAGACAGCCCGGAAACTGCAATTAGTACAGCGCTCAGCAGCCAGGCTTCTAACAGGAGCAAACTACAGGGCGCGTTCTACGCCTCTGTTTAAGGAGCTCCATTGGCTGCCGTTTGTTTTCCGGGCCCAATTCAAGGTGCAGGTGTTGACCTACAAAGCCCTGAACGGTTTGGGACCCACCTACCTTAGAGACTGCATCTCCCCCTATGAACCTGCACGATCTCTTCGCTCTTCGGGGGAGGCCCTTCTCTCGCTTCCACCACCTTCGCAGTTGCGGCTGGTGGGGACGAGAGAGAGGGCCTTCTCCGCTGTGGCCCCCCACCTCTGGAACTCACTCCCTAGGGAGATTAGACAGGCCCCCACCCTCCTTGCCTTCCGGAAAGGCCTTAAAACCTGGCTTTTCTGGAGGGCCTTTGACGATTAATTTTTGGGGTTGATTTGTCTGCCCATTTAATTAGAGAAGGTTTTCCCATGATTATTGATACCTTGCTGAGGACTACTGCCACGAAGCTACCTTCTCCATGTAGCCCTCTATTTCGGCCTAGAATTGTTTAGCTCCTTGTTTTTAACATGTGATGTATGTATTGATTGTATGACTGCTTTTCATGTTGATTTTACAATGTGTAATTTGTCACTGTTTTTATTATTGCTGTGAGCCGCCCCGAGTCCCTTCGGGGAGATGGGGCGGGATATAAGAATAAATTTATTATTATTATTATTATTGCTTCGAAACTTGGTGAGATTTTTATTGGGGAATAGGAAAATCTTTATTTGCTTCTTGCAGGCTTGCCAGGTGTTGTGCAACCCTCCTTCTGGAGTCTTGTGCTGGCCTCCATTTTTAACGAGACCCCCAAATCTTTGAGTTCACATTATGTGTTTCCCCTGAAACCTGATTACTCTCGTTTATCCATGCATGTCTCCCTTGCCGTCAGTGGTATTTTCTTCAAGTGACACAATACAGGGGGCAATGTTGAGCCATTTGACAGACAGTAAGAGCATTCAGTTTACATTTCCTCTAGGCCACTGTAGAAAATAAACCTGCATTATAGATTCACCTTCCATGGTTTTTTATAAGTTCATCCCAGTGATATGTTCTGCTTCCTCCAACTGATATATTAATGTTTTTTTCTCCTCCCCCCTTATGTTTTAGAAGGAAGATGACAAAAATAAAGCAAATAGGCCTTAGGGATGTTTTAGTGTACATTCAACTGTAACACAATCTTTTCTGCCATCTTCACAAAGACTGATAGCAAACACAATGCCAGCATAATAGTTCATCCCACAATTATGCTTGCTGAAATGCACTGAAGGAAGTGAAAATGAAACGAGGCCAAGCCATGCAGTCTCTCTTCTAACTTCTTTGTGCAAACAAAATAGAGAATGACAGAGCTGGAGAGAGAAGCTGGGGGCTACCAAAGGCTCCTTGAAATGCATGCAAACACACGCTCTGCCCATCAGAATGATTCACAAAAAAAGAGGCAGCAGAGGCAACTTTCCCCTCAGAAAGGATCCTGGGATTCATGCATTGTATGTTTTGAACAACTAACAATGCCGTGGAACTATGCCAAGAAGTCATAAAAAAGAAAGCAGACAAATTGGAGGAAGAGAGGAATTACAATAACATGAAGTTAACTGGCAAGAGGCATGCATATATATAATGACCTACTTCTACATGTAGGTCATGTCTTGATAGATGTACACATTTTACTTTCAGGGGCAGGAAATTATATCTGAAAGTTTTTTTCTCTAGTATTTGTGAGATAAACCATTATTTGCCTCATTAGCCTGAAAATGACTAGACTTTTACTGTTTTCTAAGAATGTTCTTTCTCAGGGAGGAGAAAATCTCTTGTAGAATAGAAACTTAGAAGGAAGCGTGGGAGATTTTTCAAGCAGATAAAGGGTATATAGAAGATGGAGCAGACATGTCCTCTCATGTGTCAGAGGGCAGGAACAGAAACTATTGAAAGTTTTAGCTAAGCTTTGGGAGTACTTATAGGAACTCAGAGGGTGGCATATTTCTATGCTCTCCAACATTTCACATATGAAAGCTGGACACATGTGGCCAAGTTTGGCAAAAGTTATAAATAAAGAAAATACAAACTAGGAGAGGCTGCAGCAGTTTATTTTTTGCCCGAGCATATTGGGAAGGGCAAGAATCCACCCTTTCCTCTCCTCCCAATGATTTAATTGCGTGCAATTACTTTAAACTCAATATGCAGCAATTGAACTAAATTGATCATAAAGGGGGGAAATATGAGAAGGAAGAATAAATATGGGAAATATGGAATGACAAAGTATTAATTGAGACTATTCCTGCCAACTAAGGGCAGTAGGCAGGTACTTCCTTTTTCCCTGTATAAATTCAACTGATTTCACCAAATCCAGAATCTAACTGGACCAATTCAAATTGATTAAAACTTAGTATGTAAAAGGATCCTGTAGTACCTTTGAGGCTAGAGTGTTGAAGGACATTGTTGACAGAGTATGGCATATATCCCATTGGAGGATGAACAAATGAATGTACCTCTAATTTTTTTGGTGATATGATTGGATCCCTTGATGTCATTTCCTAAGTAGATGTGTGTACAGTGTTGGCATTTGGGCTTACACCCATCTCCCCATCCAACTTATATGTCCTTCTGTAGTTAAGCAATTGATTGAGAGGCTGCCTGTAAAGTAAAATAAAGACCTGCCATCAAGAGCCTTTGAGAGATCTGCATTATTGTCCAGAATAGTTCAGTGCAGTTCTCTCATTTGGAAACACTACACCAGAGGATCAATGAACAAAAATTACATATTAGGAATGGAAAAACACCAGTTGCAGAACACATCTCTCTGGACATTCCATCTCTGACCTCAGAGCATCTGTCCTTGAACAACAATGACAAAAGCTACAAAGGAAGATTGTAAATAGAAAAAATGGAATTAGAATATATCCATAAATTCTAGTCCATCAACAGTTAGTTAAACATGGACAATGATACTACACTTATTATAACGCTAGTTAAGAAAACAGACTCATAGAGGCTCTCTTGGGACCTCTTCAAATGGGGCATTTTTGCCCTGTTTTGCCACTTTGGGTCACAGCAAGGATGGGGCCTGCTGTGAGCCATCACACGACACACCACAGGCCCCACCCACTTTCCTCCTAAAGTAGAGGAGAAGCACCAAAAAGCACTTCCCTTTTGCCGGTGATTGCCAGGGCAGCAACACAGCCTGAAAGGGATGGGTGAACAGGTCCTTGGACAGCTTATCACATCTCTTTTTTGGTTTTCAGCCACTATCACACTCGATTTCAAGGACTGTGTCAACCATACATTGGTTATATAAATAAACATAAACATAATAATTATCATTATCCTCTTTTTTCCTTTTGCCTTTGTCCTACAATGATCATTGTTAAAACTGAACTGGTCACTGCAGCATCATATCCACAGGTGAATAAGAGCGGGAATAATCTAAGCACAATCATTTCCCCTGTTATCTGAAGATCGTTCAATTGAGAAAGTTCTCAGTTTTTATTCAGTCACTTCTGTAAATTCTGAATCACACAGGGGAAACAGCAGAGTACAACTTTAAGTTGCAATTTGGTTTGATCCAATGTTCATTTTACAAAATAAAAAGCTTAAAGCAACCCACTGTGACATTTTGAGAAGGCATAGTTTAAACCCAGATGTAAAGAGTACAGAAGCTCTGAATATTTGAAGCCTACTTAGAGTGTAATCATATTCTTCTTAAAGCCCTCAGAAATTATATTCCTGTTGCTCTTGACAGAGAAAGTGAGAAGCCGCAGACAAGACCAATATTTTCTTGCATCAGAAAATCTCTCAAGGTTCCATCAAATTTCTCTGATAAAAAAATATCCCTCAGTCTCACAGCGCATACAAATAAAATGTTTAGCAGTCCTCCAGGCTGAATCTTGAGATTATCCATTCCTATTGGTTCTTGACTGACAGTTTCACAAAACAATGCGTTTTGGCTCAGTTACGCCCACAGAATTCTGAGCATTTGCCATGTGTTTCAAGGAAACTGTTATATGGCAAAAAGAGAGGCTGTTTTTCTCAGCATTCCTATTATAATGCAAATTTATCTCTCAGAAAAACAACAATTGCTCACCACCTCTGCTTGCACTTTTCAAGTACATAAAACTAAATTGGATGCAGAACTTTTTCTGCTGAAAGATCTTGACAATGTTCGAAAGAAGTGGAAGGTCATGGGGGATTGGTGAGGGCGGGGTGAGCTAATTTCCCAGACTTCCTTTCTGAATGTCAAATTAACTTCAACTTATGGTGATCTTATAAATAAGGGACCTTCAAGAGACACTGCTTTTAACAATTCTGCTCAGTTCTTGCCGATCTGATACCAAGACTTTCTTGATTGAGTAAATCGATGTGATGCAGTCTTCCTCTTTTCCCATTACTTTCAACTTTTCCAATGATTGTTGTTTCCAATGGAAAGACTTCCCTATTCAGTTATCAAGTATTCAAGGAATATAATTAACAGTAGAAACCATTAGTACAAGCAATTACTCTCTTGTAAAGCTGGGAGTAACACAAAAGGAAGAAATTAGAGATGTGTGTTTCAAAGGGGGATTCCATTTGCTCCATATTGCAGACACATGGTCTCTATCTGGATTACAGCCACAGTGGGGAGAAGGGTTAATCTCCTGACTCAACAATTCACAGACCTTTACCTTCATCCTGGCTTCCAAAAAAGAATGAATGTCACTCCATGTAAAAGATGTTGGTCAAAATCCAACTTAAATGAAAATGTGAAGTATGTGCTTTCAAGCTGTTTGTCAAATGATGGCAACCCTATGGATTTCTAGAGGTTTCATAGGCATCGAATGTTCAGAGGAAGTTTCCTCTTGCTTTCCTCTGAATATAGGCAGTCCCTGAGTTACAAACATCCAACTTACAAACAACTCATAGTTAAGAATGGGGGTGAGACAACAGGAGAAAGAAATCTACCCCTAAAAAGGGAAGTTAACTCATGAAAGAGTTACCAAGGGGAAAGGTGTATCCACTGAAGCTTTATCACCAAGCATTGGTTCCACAACAAATAATTTTTTTCAAAATCCAATTATCACAGTCCAGCAGTTGATAGTGGAATGCCTAACAGTTGGTGGTGGTTAGTATACAGAAGGCTTGGCAGGATCATGACCAGTATGTGGGGATGTTGAAAGAGTTGGGCATGTTTAGCCTACAGAAGAGAAGGCTGAGAGGGAACATGATAGCCATCTAAATCTAATCTAAATCTAATCTAAATCCATAATAAAAGCAAAAACCCATATGTGTGTATGTGGCATGGATGTCTGTTCACACAGATAGCCTCCGGCCTCCACAAACAGGCTATACTTCCCAGGGTTAAAAATCTAGCAAGTCACTCTTTCCCACTGACATTGTGGTTACAGCGAGCGCCATGAAAATGCAGCCCAAACCCTGCCAATGTCCTTCCCAAACACTACAGCCCACCACCCAAGGAATGCTTTCATTTGGGGACAATTTCCTCCTACATTTTGCTTTTTCTTCCACCACAGGCAGGCATCTCAGGGTTCTCCATTGCTGTGAAATTTGCATGGCCCCGCCCACTGCCCTTTCCTTTCCAATCTCTCTGCATAACAAACAGAGCAGAACTGAGCAGGAACTAAACTTACTGGAGGAGTTTAGGGATTGACTCCACATGGTGGAAATTGTAGTTCACCCTGCATCAAGTCAGAGCACTGTCATTCCTACTGGGGAATATACAAGAGTTGTAGTTCACCTACAGATTTGACTACTGGTGGGTTTGGAGGGGAACTGGACTGGAAGTTCAGGAGTAGTAGGTACTAGGATTTATAGTTCACCTGCAATGAATGAGCATCACACTTGGCACACAGAGCCCCCATAACCAATACAACATATTGGACAAGTTTGGGGGAAAGGGCGTTATAGTTCACCTGCAGCCAGATAAACACTGACCCCCACTGACAATGCACTAGGACCACACTTCACACAGAGAAGCCTCATGACCTACTGAACATACTGCAGGTATTTGTGGGAAGGGGCCTTGATTTTGGGAGTTGTAGTTCACCTCCATCCAAAGACCACTGAACCCAGCCAATGACAGACTGAACTTGGCACACAGACTGAATATTGCCTGGTGTGAATACTAATAGATATTTTGGGACAATTACCCCAGGAATCTGGAAATTGCAGTAGTTCACCCCCATCCACAGAGTACTGTACCACACAATTCTGGGAATTGTAGTTCACCCACTCCAAACAGAATACATAACATTAAAAGACAAATAATACCATTCTCAAATGACCCAGGCCCCAAGCTAGTGTATAATAAATATGTGAGCGGAAGTCATAGGGAGGAGGGAGCAAGCTTGGTTTCTGCTGTCCTGGAGACTAGGATGTGGAACAATGGCTTCAAACTACAGGAAAGGAAATTCCACCTAAACATTAGGAAGAGGGATCCTCTCTCCTCTGCAGGAGTCTACTGTATCCCATGCAGCTGTGGACAAGTCTACATAGGGACCACCAAACGTAGCGCCCAAACACGAGTCAAAGAACATGAAAGGCACTGTAGACTCACTCAACCAGAGAAATCAGCCATAGCAGAGCACTTGATGAACCAACCTGGACACAGTATATTATTTGAGAACACAGAAATGCTTGACCACTCCAACAACTATCATGTCAGACTACACAGAGAAGCCATTGAAATCCACAAGCATGTGGACAACTTCAACAGAAAGGAGGAAACCATGAAAATGAACAAAATCTGGCTACCAGTATTAAAAACACTCAAAAATCAGATGGGAAGCAACACTCTGAGGGCAGAGGAGCCCCAGGGATGGCTAATGACTCTGAACAAAGGATGCCCCTAGGCAAGAGATGAACCTTTCCAATGCTAATTAGGGCGATTAACTGAAACATTAGCGCTGGCTTCCAACTGACAAAGGACTCTTGTCACACCCTGGACTTTCCACAGATATATGTGCCTAGTTTATCCATGCCTCACAACCTCTGAGGATGCCTGCCATAGATGTGGGTGAAACGTCAGGAGAGAATTCTTCTGGAACATGGCCACACAGCCCAAAAGACATATAACAACCCTGTGATCCCGGCCATGAAAGCCTTTGACAACACATTAGGAAGAACATCCTCACTATAAGAGCTGTTCGGCACTGGAACTCTCTGCCCCGGAGTGTGGCGGAGGCTCCTTCTTTGGAGGCTTTTAAGCAGAAGCTGGATGGCCATCTGTCGGGGGTGCTTTGAATGCGATTTCCTGTTTCTCGGCAGGGGTTTGGACTGGATGGTCCATGAGGTCTCTTCCAACGTTATGATTCTAAGATATGGAAAGGGTTAATCTTCCTCCTGGTTCTAAAGGGCAGAGTAATCTGCATGTAAGAACTTACAGGTGGCAGCACTTAAGGGTAGAGGCCTTCAAGAGATAGGATGCAGCTGTGATCAGCTGCACAAAAAGAACCTAGCAGAAACTTAGCAACCATAGTGAATACTATTGATATAAGCCAGTGCATAATAGGGTTGTTCAGGGGTGTCTTTCAGAAAGAAATAGAAACTCCCCTGTGAAGGCTTTCGCATCCCCCCTTTCACACTTTCTCTAAATTGTTCAAAGAAGCACCCGTGAGTCTCTCTGCTCTTCCATTTTTATTAATCTTCTGAGCTGAATGAATATCTGTATTATTTAAATTATTATAGTAATGTCATCAACCATTGAAAAGGGCACCTTTCAGAACAGAAAGTTGGTACAGTATATACTGTTTTCAATAAATGAATAACAGTCTCTTGTGGGAACACAGGAAAAAACTGACTGGAGAGGTTACTTCCAAGATTTCCCTAAAGGCAAACTCCTCATAAAACTGTTCCATTTCCTCCAAAAGGGCATGCCTAGAGGGGAACTCCTCTGTGGATCTTCCTTGGAAAAAGGTCAGCAGGAAGCAAAGCAGAGATTATTGTTGTCCTGTCACTCCAAATTGAGAACAAGCAAGAAATAAACGAGCAAACAAATAGAGAAAGTGCACGTGAACAAAACAATGTATTATTCTTCAATAGTTTTGAAAAGGATTATTTTTGATAAAGAAAGAACATTCAGATTCTAAACCCCAGATCTTTCCCTAACTACAGCAGAGTCTCACTTATCCAACGTTCTGGATTATCCAACACATTTTTGTAGTCAATGTTTTCAATACATCGTGATATTTTGGTGCTAAATTCGTAAATACAGTAATTACTATATAGCATTACTGCGTATTGAACTACTTTTTCTGTCAAATTTGTTGTCTAACATGATGTTTTGGTGCTTCATTTGTAAAATCCTAATCTAACTTGATGTTTAATAGGCTTTTCCTTAAGCTCTCCTTATTATTCGCTTAACCAACATTCTGCTGGCCCGTTTATGTTGGATAAGTGAGACTCTACTGTACTTGTAGACCGTTTCCCTGGAGCATATGAGAAAGAGTATTGTCCAGGCCTCTCTTAAGAGTTCCCTCAAGAAAAAATCTTTTCATAAGATTATTCCATTTGGCAGTTGACCTTCTCTCCATAATGAGCTGCTGAGATACCTTTTATCTCCTTCTCAAAAAGGCAATACTAAACAAGATGGGTCTATGGATAGAGTGACAGAAGGTTTCAGATTTTAAATAGAGGCCAGCCGGGTGCTTAGTTAATTCACACTGCTGGGCCCAGCCATTGCAGCCCATATGGCATTTGCTCAGCCTGGCTTTCATCATGATCGCAGCAACTGCAGCCTTTGCATTGTGCAAATACATTAAGAAGAGAAACTCAGGTCTCCTGCAAGGCAGATAATGGCAATTTAATAGGGCAGTTATGTAAGAATGGCCAAGTGCAAATGTGCTTCATTCAGGCATCAGGTATTTAAAAGCATGTAATATGCATTGGAATCACACTGAACAAATGGAAAGAGCTCTGGTATTTCCTCTTTGAAACTCCAGGTTGCTATATAGTACTTTGCCCTGTTATAAAACAGCCAGTGCTGTGTGGGTAGACACTCCCATCTTCTGCCTGTGAGGCACAGCCTTACCTAATGCTCATCTGTGTGGAAAAGAGCTCTCTTAATAGGACCGTCAAAGTCCTTTAAGGATTCTGAGAATAAGAAGCTAACCTAGGTAAAGGTAAAGGTTTTCCCCTGTCCAGTCATGACCAACACTGGGGGTTGGTGCTCATCTCCATTTCTAAGCCTAAGAGCCAGCGTTGTCCATAGACACCTCCAAGGTCATGTGGCCGGCATGACTGCATGGAGTGCCATTATCTTCCTGCCGGAGCAGTACCTATTGATCTACTCACATTTGCATGTTTTTGAACTGCTAGGTTGGCAGGAGCTGGGGCTAATAGCGGGCGCTCATTCTGCTCCCAGGATTTGAACCTGGGACCTTTTGGTCCGCAAGTTCAGCAGCTCAGCGCTTTAACACACTGTGCCGCCAGGGGAGAGACATCCGGATGTTTTAGTCCATAACTCCCATCAGCCCCAGCATGGCCAAGCATAAGGATATTACAAGAGCTGCATTCTAAAAAACTTGTCTAACCATTTGTAATTGGCAGAGATGACGTCTCTTAAACAGGACTGGCATGCCTGTTATCTCCACTGCTTCTCCTAAAGTAGCCTTCTCTACCACAATGTGTCCGAGGATTGTAAATGTTTGTTAAGATATTTTGACATGGACAAATTTAAAATTTAAATCAGTTTTCTACTTGTTGGGAAAGATTACAAGTTTTGAAAGCTTCAATGATTTTTCTCATTTTGAAAAGGTGTGTGTGTGTGTGTGTGTGTGTGTGTGTGTGTGAATGTCGCTAGATTTGGTAACACCCAGTGCAGTAACTCATGGTGTTAATCCCATGGACTTCCTCCAAGACCAGACCAGAACACAATGTTGTAGCATTGCAAACAATGAAACTACATGATTCAAAACGAGTATAATTGGGTACTAATCACAGCTCTGATTGGAGGGCATGCACATTAGAAAGTTCATTAGCATAAGAGTTTTAGCCTTGTAGGTACAGCAGAGTCTCGCTTATCCAATCTTCACTTATCCAACATTCTGTATTATCCAACGCAATCTGCCTTTAGTAGTCAGTGTTTTGTAGTCAATGTTTTCAATACATTGCAATGTTTTGGTGCTAAATTCATAAATAGAGTAATTACGACATAATGTTACTGTGCATTGAACTGTTTTTTCTGTTAATTTGTTGTAAAACATAATGTTTTGGTGCTTAATTTGTAAAATCATAACGTAATTTGATGTTTAATAGGCATTTCCTTAATCTCTCCTTATTATCCAACATTTCGCTTATCCAACATTCTGCCCGTTTATGTTGGATAAGTGAGACTCTACTGTATATTGGTATAGTACATGTATACTGGGGTAAACTGAAGTTATACAGGTATTTTTTTTTAAAAAAATAACAATTTTCCACCAAAACACTTTTTCCCATAGACCAACTTTTTAGTTTCACATTTTCTTTTTCTGTTACTAGGTGTAGAATTGATTTAGAACCTTTAGAATACAGACGTTCCATACATTTTGACAGACTGAAGACATTGGCCAAGTTTTTCTTGTGTACCCAGGACTATATGGGAAATTAAAAGCAACTATCAAGTTTTTTCAACTAATTTCTGTGTTTCAATAGATTCAACTGACAAGGATCAGATAATATCTATGTTAGAGAAGATGTTTTGGAAATATATTTTTTAAACTAACTGAATGGATTAATCTTTCAGCTTTTGTCTTCCCACCTAACTGTTCGGCAGTGGTGCAATGGGTTAAACCCTTGTGCTGGCTGGACTGCTGACCTGAAGGTTTGGTTGCTAACCTGAAGGTTGCCAGTTGGAATCCGCGAGATGGGGTGAGCTCCCATCTATCAGCTCTAGCTTGTGGGGACATGAGAGAACCCTCCCAGCAGGATGGTAACACATTTGGGCACCCCCTGGGCAATATCTCTGTAGTTGACCAATTCTCTCCCACCAGAAGCGACTTGCAGTATGTTCTCAAGTCACTTCTGACATGATAAAAAAAGTTCTATCTTTTGCCTCATAGTCTGCATAGGAGTAACTGAAATGTAGAAATGTAATATTTCTGGAAGTATAAGAAAGTTGTAGCTTTCAAAATATCTAGTAGCATCACTGAGTTTGTTAAGGACTAATTTGTTAGATCCATTTCTTAACTACTAACAATTCTATATATATCTGGGCAGAAGGAAGACCGATTAAATTCAATGGGACTGCCTGCCTGGTAAGTTTGTCCAATACTCTAGTCCTTTTTTAATCATCTACCTGAGAATTCTGTCCAAAAGTGGCTTTTTCAAGTTCTTTAACCTCTTAAAACAAATTATCACCAATAGCATTGAAGTCAACGGTGGATGACCTATGCCATAAGAACATGACATTTGTAGAAAAAGCGAGGAAACTTACCACGGTGATCACATTAGCAGGTGGGATGGACAGATTTTCCACTTCCTGATCCTCTCCATCAGTCATAGCTAAGAGACTGAGGGACGGGTCGTGTGCAGGTTGAGAGAATGCTGATTTCACCATAATGGCAGAGTGCAGTTTGCTTATTTTTGCCTTGGAAGGCAAGTAGAAATTGGGCCCATAATCCTTCTGATCATTGGTATCCAAACTTTTTTCTACACTTTGCACATGGTGGTAAATGAATATGGGCTTCCTGCTCTTTTTTTGATGAATTGCCAAAATATGGTCATTGTCTCCTGAAAAGCAGCCTGCAAAAGAAGACACACACATACACAAGAAAAAGAAAACAATGTTGAAGTTAAAAGGGAGGATCCTGATTAAAATGACTCTATATTATAATTTCTCTGTTCTGTTTAATGACAGAAAAAACCCATTTGATTTTTTTAGCTTCACTTGGCATTTTATGAGAGTGCATGACATTGTGAAACAGAACAAAACCATTAAATTACAGTGCTTTAGGTTTCTTCAATTCTTCACCATGTATTTGAATTGTTGAAGTATGCTTCATGAAGTGATAATTCTGTTAACATTTTCATTTAACTCGGGTTATATTTTAAGTCTCATAAAAGCAGCACACACACATACCCATTAAAGAGTAGCATTTTTGTGAATTCATGGCCATATTATAACTAGAACTTCAGATTTTAATTGGCAATTTTTTCTCTAATGTTACTACTCTACTTTACATCTGGGATTCTTGCTTTCAAATACATTCCCCATAAATGCTGCTAAAGAGAATGTTTTTTCTTGTTAATGTAATGTGTACTTTGCCTGTTAATTTAGGGAAAGTACAGCACAATTGTTTGAAATCAAAATTATTCCACAATTGCCTCCCAGTTGTCTGGTTTCTATCTTATATAGAAAATAGAGGGTGACATAGAATTTAAAAGCAACCTTCCCCATGACAAGATAAAGTACTGGAAAGAGAGGACACATATTTGGAGCTAGTGAAAGATCTATTGCAAATCTCTAAATTTCCTTGAAAGCAGACAAGTGACAAAGACCCTTCGATGCTTGGTCTTGATTTGCATGAAAATCAGATCATCCTCTAGCTATCCCTGATTTTCAGTACTTAGTGAACACAAATCATGTGGAGGTTATAGCAAATGGAGATCAGTAAATCCACAGTTCTCCAAAATCACAAAAGCATTAACCCATAAGAGCCTAAAAAGGTCTACTGTAAAAAAAAAAAATCGTGTCAGGAGCAACTTGAGTTGCTTCTGGAGTGAGAGAATTGGCCATCTGCAAGGACGTTGCCCAGGGGAGGTTTCTCTCATGGAAGGCTTCTCTCATGTCCCCGCATGGAGCTAGAGCTGATAGAGGGAGCTCATCCGCGCTCTCCCCAGGTGGGATTCGAACTTGGCAGCCTTCAGGTCAGCAACCCAACCTTCAAGTCACGAGGCTTTAATCCACTACTCCACCAGGGGCTCCCTGCTGTAAAAAATTACTGTACATCCCAATTTCCTAGATAATTCAATTACTGTTGTTGTCTTTGTTGTTTCACAGATATTTAGTTGAATAGAATCCTGCTTTTTATTGTGACAGAAGTGAATTGAGAACATACTGCAAATCACTTCTAGTGTGAGAGAATCAGCTGTCTATAAAGACATTACCCAGGGAACGCCTGGATGTGTTACCATCCTGTGGGAGGTTTCTCTCATGTCCCTGCATGGGAAGCTGGGGCTGGCAGAAGGGAGCTCACCCTGTCTCATGAATTCAAATCTCTGACCTTCAGATCAGCAGTTTAGTCGGCACAAGGGTTTAACTCATTGCACCACCATGTGTCAGAATCAGGAAGCTCTCAGAATAAAAGCATGCTCACAAAGGCAATTTCTTGGACACAGCTTTATTTTCCTTCTTACTACTGGCAATAGAAAGACAGCTCTGAACAATTCTCCCCAATTTCTGTGTATATCATCCTGCCGACCCATGACTCCTCCCACTATCTAGTCTACTAGCTACATTCCATTCCCACCAAAGATCCTATGGTTTCTATCCCCACCCCCACCCCCCACCCCAGTCCAGATGGCCCTTATCTGAGATAAGCCTCCCCCTTTCAACAGCCATGGCATGGGGTGGAGGAAGCAGCTCAGCTCAAGCTGGTACGGACACATCCTAGAATCACGCTAATGAAATGTTGAAGTCTTTCATGGCTGGAATTACTGGGTTGCTGTGAGTTTTCCGCACTGTATAGCTATGTTCCAGAAGAATTCTTTCCTGACTTTTCACCTGCATCTATGGCAGGCATCCTCAGAGGATGTGAGGTATATTGGAAACTAGTCAAGTGGGGTTTATATATCTGTGAAATGTTCAGGGTGGAAGAAAGAAAGCATGAGGACAATTTCAACAAAAAGAGAAAACCACAAAAAATGAACAAAATCTGGCTATCAGTATTAAAAAGGAACTCTAAAATCAGGACAGTAAATAAAGAACACCACTCAGAAAACAAAGTAATTCCAGACATGAATCAATCAGGGCCAGCTAACTTCCCAACAAAAGATTTCCCCAGGCAATAAGCAACCAGACCTTGAAAGTAAAAGGCTATTTGATGCTAATCAAGGTGGCCAATTGAAGCATTCACACTTGCTTCAAACAGACAAGAGTTCTTTCTCCCACACTGGACATTATTCCACAGATGTATAAATCCCACTTGACTAGTTTCCAACAAACCTCATTACCTCTGAGGATGCCTGCCATAGATGCAGGTGAAACGTCAGGAAAGAATGCTTCTGGAACATGGCCATACAACCCAGAAAACTCACAGCAACCCACGCTAATGGTAATTAAATCACTGATCTTCAAGGAGTGAGTCAGGGCCAGGTTCTATACAACAGTCTGCCCTATCATAATATTTGAATCCATACTCAAGCATGTGATTACAAAATTAGGAGGCCAAAAGCAATCTCTCCTCTTAAGACTCTGGATGCAGTGTTTCACAGGGTTTGGACCTTAGTCATATAAAGTTTTATAGCTTATGGCAAGCCCTTTGAATTGTGCCCAGAAAGGAAGTGGAGGAGGAACAGTATATGTGTTTAACTTACCGCAAACAAATATGCATGATAATCAATCTAAACCATAGTTCATGTTAGGAGAAAGCAACGGTGACCCTCTAGAATAGATGTATTCAACTGCAGTCCTAAAAATCCATTGACATTGGCAATGCTGGCTAGCTCATGGGTGCAATAGGGCAAGATGGTAAGAATGACCTTTATGTCTTTGGATCAAGTGAAAATACATAACACAGCAGCAAGCAAATGCATCCTGGGATCTATTAAACAGATTATCCTTGTACTTGGAATCCAAATTTTCCTTTGTTGTCAGCCATTTGGGAAGCCTTTTGTATATAAATCTGTTTCTGCCAGTTGGGCTGTGAAGCATTGGACTCATTGGCTGCCAGGAGACAACTGCACACAATCCCTCTCTAGGCTTTAGATTTGAGGTTGGAAAGGGTTTAATATAGCCAACAATTAGCGTTCCCAAATATGTATTTTCCTGAACCTTAAGATACTCTTCCGTAGAAGTATTAATGTGCCATCTTCAAATGAAGTGAAGCAGGTTACTGCTAGGATCTTTTCAGCCATGTCATGGCTTTCTTGACAAGGTTTTTCTCTGCTGCCTTCTGCAGGGTGACAGACCAAACATTCTTATTGACTCTCACTTTTAAAGTTTACGGGCCACAGATGTGATCTCATGTTCGTGCCATCTTGAATGAATTGGAATTCACCCTTATAACTGCAGATCAGATAGAATGAGCAGGTTCTATGTCTTTTACTCAGAAAACAGTTCAAATGATGGCAGTGAATCTTGATACTTGTAAGTTTCCAAACAGTCAGGGCCAAACTGAGATGGAAGGAATAATGCATAACTTCTGTATAGGAATTCAAAGTCTGATGCATGACCCTGCTCACTTTGACTCTTGTGGTGTCTTTTTCCTCATAGGTTTTGCTGAAATTGAATGTATTTGGCCAACTTCTCCATTGGGATATCATATCTTGGAAAATAAAAGTTTGTTTTAAGTGCAGAAGAAGGTTAAGCACATTTTGTATAGTAAAGGTAAAGGTTTTCCCCTGACATTCAGTCTAATTGTATTCAACTCTGGGGGCTGGTGCTCATCTCCATTTCTAAGCCGAAGAGCCGGCGTTGTGCATAGACACTTCCAAGATCATGTGGCCGGCATGACTGCATGGAGCACTGTTACTTTCCCACTGGAGCGGTACCTATTGATCTACCCACATTTGCATGTTTTCGAACTGCTAGGTTGGCAGAAACTGGGGCTAACAGCAGGAGCCCCCCCCCCCCCCCGCTCCCCAGATTCGAACCGCCAACCTTTCGATCAGCATGTTCAGCAGCTCAGTGGTTTAACCCACTGCGCCATCAGGGGCTCCATATATTTTAATATAGTTTTCATTAAATGCAATTTTTATCAAGCTGTTTTTGACTTAAAGAGCAAATAAGATCTTTCTTCGTCCAAACTCAGATTGATCATGCATTTTGCCTATGTAATGAAGTTTACATGTAAGTGGCCTGGAAAAGGGATATAAAATGGAGAATGGGTTTCACTGATTACCAGATTGACAAGAAGAAATACTGATGAGGAACGAATTCCCTCAATTGAAGTAGACAGCCTGAAGGGAATGAGAGTTGTTCCTTTTTTATTTATAGAATAGGAGTTGTAGCATTAACTCAACTTTGGTCCATAATTCCCATCAGACCCATTAACTCCATTAACTCCACTTTAAACATGTAAGTTATTTATGTTGTCCTTGAATAGCATAACTGGAAAGAGAAGCAGCAGAATTGGGACATACCCACACAGTGGATTGAACAGAACCAGTGGTTTCCTGGCATACCATACATATTATAAGACTAGTTAACATCCTTGTCTTGGTTCCCAGCCAGGATCTCATTACATTCCAAAAATCCCCTCCATCATTCATATGGTTATCTACTCACCTTGGCTTTAGGCAGTGTCTTTTCTCTCAAGTTGTCCTCCAATTATTATTGTTAAACATGTACTTGTCACCTCATTACCATACCCATAGATTTTGCATTTCCACTACTATTCATACAACTATCTGCTCATTCATGGGCATAAATGTATGTCTATAAGCATTGCATTCCATGCATCTGATGAAATAGACTCGGTTTACAAAATCTTATGCTACAAACCTATTTTTCTCATTTTGTCTCAAAGGTGCTTCAATATACTTTTGCATACTTATGTTGTTGTTGTTTAATTAGGAATACAAAAATAGGGTTGTTGTGTGTTTTCTTTAATTAGGAATACAAAAATACTTTTGGCTAGGGGTCAAATTGATCTTGGGAAAGCATGTCAAGGGTGCATGCCAACTTCAGGCAGGGCCATTTGCTCTCAAATGAGAGAAGGAGGAGAGAGTCTTTTGGAAGGACCAGTCCTTCTTAAATTCTTTGGCAATTGTGCCTTGAGCGAAACACTGACCTCATAACCCAAAATTGTCAACAAACAGCTGCAGCAGCACACGTATTCTGGCAAACTTTAACTAAAAGATTGCATTTGAAGTTTATGTTGCTATTGTTCCAAATGGGAGTTTTGCCATGATTGGTTCATGCCTCAGGGGATAGCTTGGTCTAATTGTTAGACCAGGCTTGTACAATGTGTATGCTTCTATATGTGTTGGACTACAATTTATATGATCTCCAACGTTATTTCCATTATCAGTAACCTTCCACAGGGAATACAAAGGCTTAGTCTGTGCATTGGAGGTTCCTTGTTAGGGATCTCCGACTCACTTTCTAGAACCCCAGAAAGAATTATTCTGACACCATTTAAACTGAATCCATTTATTCCTCCTAGCGAGAAGAGATCCACTGGATCAAAGAGACTTAAGTGTCTGTCGACTTAATGTATCAATTTCATTAAATTGGATTTAATCCAGTTGGGACTAACAATTGGATTTAGTCATAAGTAAGGCAACGCAGCATCCCGCATAGAATGGAAGGAACTGAAAGAAGAAATTCTAGAGAAAGAGTTGTGGAAGGATTCTTTAACTCTTGAATGGTGGCTATACTGTGTCCGATTCTGAGGGTTGGTGCTCATCTCCATTTCTAAGCCGAAGAGCTGGTGTTGTCCAAAGACACTTCCAATGTCATGTGGCTGGCATGACTGCATGAAGCGCCATTACCTTCCCACTGGAGCGGTACCTATTGATCTACTCACATTTGCATGTTTTTGAACTGCTAGGTTAGCAGAATCTGGGGCTAACAGCGGGAGCTCACCCCACTCCCCTGCTTTTAACTGCTGACCTTTTGGTCAGCAAGTTCAGTAGCTCAGCGGTTTAATCCGCTGCGTCACCAGGGGAAGTGTAGTCCAACACATTTGAGGGGTTGTCACCTTAGGGAAGGACATTATATGATTTTTCTGGAATTGTATCTCTGAATTTGGGCTATTAAAGTCTGCAATAATAGGGATCACTATGGTTCTTTATTCAATAGCCCAAACTTCTGCTCTTTAATTAATATGGTGCAGTCATAGGAAAGACTTACGGTGAACAAGCATGAAACGCAGCTTACAGTTTTCCTGTATCCACTCCAGAAAGTGACAGGATAAGGATTAGTTTGTTTTAATGAGGTTCAGAAAAAAGCTACATTGGCAATGTTCATCTTACATTTTTTGTAATATTCTTTTTTCAAACAAAAGATCCCTGATCAAAAGGTTTCATAAGATTTTTCTGAGCCAGGGCCTTTTCTCTTACATGTACTGTAAGCAACGGCACTGATGTAAGAGGACTTTAGGGGCTTGACTCAGAGTCAAATGATGTCAGTGGAAAGTCTTCCTTTGATATTAGGGCTTTGGATCAGGTCATACCTGTGAGATCAGAATTTGGCCCCAGAATGGCAACTCACACAACAATCACCTTTGAATAATCCCCAAACATGTCTACTTAAAAAAAATGGTACAAAACATGTTTGCAATTGTCTGGCTTGCTTGACCACGCAGAGTGGATGGAAATGCTTAAGAGTTGTTTTATGTGTTTCCTAGTTGTCATCATAAAGTCTGTGAAAAAACAAAAAAAAGAGCAGAGTTTTTTGTGTGGATTGTTTTAAGCAAGAGTTTATACTGGCACATCTTTTGCACATATGCACAATTGCAATGCGCCCAATACTTCCTGGAGAAAAATAGCATGAAAAATGTCAGCCTTGCCTACTCTGTATACAAAGAGATTTAAATACTACTTTATACATTTGTTGCAGCCTGGTTCCCCAACTGTGGGATGAACCCATGGCCATTATATGCTCTGGTCAAGATCTTATACTTCTTGTTGCTGTTGCTGTTGTGTGACTTCAAGCCCTGTCAGAATGATGGCAACCATACAACAACTCTATCATAGCATTTTTTGTTGACAAAATATGATCAGAGAGAGTTTTGCCTTCTTTTGAGTCTGAGAGCATTTGACTAACCAAAACGATTGAACCCTGGTCTCCATGATCCTAGTCCAACACCCAAACAACTATAGAGAAGCAAAACAACACACCAGCCTTATCTCTGAAACAGCACCAATCCTATTTCAAAGGTGGTGGTGGTTATGTGTATGTGTCTGGAGACATACAAATATTGTAGCATTAAATTATTTTAGGTTTCTTTACTTGTGAAAACTGTTAACTATTTTTGTCTTTTAAAAATATTATTTGCTAGACTCTCTACAGACTCCCTGTGTTTTATTCCCACTTTCCCTTTACTGGCTTCTTCTCTCAACCAACAAGATCTGGCCTACTATTTCATCCTCTAAATTAGACATTTTAACATCTGGTTTCTAATACAAGAAGTAGAAATGTCATTAAAACGACACTGGGGGTACTCCAAAATGACCCTCTGCTATAAACCTCTTCATGACAGATGGTACTTCTTGCTAAGTCTTAGCAGCTAAGAGAACAGACTGGCTTTTCTATCTGTCTATTACATGCACTTAGCTGCTAGAATTACTAATAAATGAAGGTCTCAATCTAATTCTTAGTCCTAGTTAGAGAAAACCCAGTGAACCAATGGAATTTACCAAAAGGTCGAAATGATCTAATTCCCATTGTTTCAATGTATTCCATCTAATTGGGGCTAACAACTGGATTGAGCCTATAGCTCTCAAATTTTAATCAGATTTGTCAACTAAACTTTCAGTTGATTGACCCAATTCATACTTGGGAATCAAATATAAAACTTGAAAAGGCTATTGACAGTTGGTTTACTTTTATTTTTAAGTTTGTCCTTGTCCTAGTATATTGCTGAAATAAGAAACGAAAAAGGGAAAATTATTGCTATAATTTCCTTCTAATAATGAGCAAAAAATTATTTATGAAATAGCTAGTTTTCCAATACTTGTCAGTATCAAAAGTTGAAATATGGAAAATCATTTCTTGATGAATTTTTGATGTCTATCTTTTTAAACTCTGTCCTGTTTTGGAGAAAAAAGTGAGGTATAAAGATGAAGAAGATGAGGATATTTAGAAGGTATTAAGAAGAATGTGACAATGAAATGATGATCAATCAGTTAAAAATGATTAATAAACTAATATTTTAAATAATGGAGCGAAAAAATTGGTCTCTTGATGGCCTGAGTGAATGGTTTTCAATCATGCTATAAATGGTCTATGAAAGGGCTTAGGGGTTTCTCACTGTTTTGGGGTTCCAAATAGTTTCTGTATTTTTGCAAGTTATATAACATTGTTATTTAATGTTCTTAGGTAACTGTTTTGAGTACATGACTTTGTCTGTTATTTGTCAATATTGTTTTCTTATTAATGGATTTAATAAGCATTTGTGCTCATGTTTTATTTTGAACTGAAATCCCACCCTCTTAGAATCATAGAATTGGAAGAGACCTCATGGGCCATCCAGTCCAACCTTCTGCCAAGAAGCAGGACAATTGCATTTAAAGCATGCCCGACAGATGGCCATCTTGCCACTTCTGCGAGCGGGGGCATCTTGCCCCTTCTGCGCATACAGAGCTTCATGTATTTACCCGAATGAAGAAATTATTTCTAAAATGTAGTGGGCAAATGTTGACAAGCATAACTGCTTGGATACCACATTTATTATCACCATTGTGTTGTTTTTATTGCCTCCATCACATTTTGGACTTTTCAGTGTGACATACATGGAGGTAAGAGCCTGTGTTAGGTGAGCCATTCTGAGAAGGAGATTTCAAAGTGTGCTTGGAATAGCTTAGCTTCCACTTGTATTAGTCTGCCATTGAAAGTAAAAGGCATAATGCATCAGACAGGCATTGCTCTCTTCCCTTCAAATCACATAACCTAACCCAATAAAGCACAAATATCTGATTTCATGGGCAGCTGTACTGAAAGCTGCTCAGAACGGCAGTGCCTCCTTCTCCCAATTATCCTTTTGTTCCTAACTAGACACACAAAAACACAGAACCAAATGGATGCTTAAAATGATGCTAACTGTTCAACTGAATATAGAACCATCTGGAGCTGTCATCCTTTGCATTTGTAATATCTGCTTAACAAATCCATCTCAAATGACCAGAAGGTCACATGGCAAGAACAGACTGATGCCTGTATTCGTCCACCAAAAATAAAAATAAAATTGCATCCATAACAAAGCTCTTCATTTTGCATATCAAACATGCATGTAAAATATGCACAGTGAGAGAATGAGAGCGCCTTCAATACAGTAAAGCCAAAAAGAAGAGGGAGGAGAAAGTAGAAGACAGGGGGGGTGGGGGGTGGGGAGAAAAAATAGATCACTGGGAATGAAATAGTTATATGTACCTAATTCATGAACTAACCAATATTTAGAACATTCAAAAGAAGGAAAGAAGGCTTGGCTTAGTTCCCCACTCCTGATTATACAAATGCATGTCATGCTCAGGGTGTAAGCGCAGGGTAACCTGATCTTGTGGACAATTGGATTTCTCTGGGTATACTTATGTGAATTAAGAGTTGAAGGATTGGTCCCTAATGAATTCAGTCTTATGACTCACTACTATACAGAATATTGATTTATTAATGTAATGCAAAACGTGGATGTTTCCAGAAAAAGCCACACCAACAACACATTGAATAGGATATATTTTTATATAAATCCCAAGAATCCATGATTCATAGTGAAAATCACATTACTTCTCAATAAACATAATTTGGATTCTGATTCTATCTAGAGGTATTTTCACACATGAACAAAAGACCACAGATCCTCAAAGGCTAGCCTAAAATCTCTACTTCCCACATCTCCCACATAATCTTCACAAGCAGATGGTTTTCACTGAAGACACATGAAGATGTTTTTATGGACTGTGTTCTCTTACAGATTCCACCATCCATGACTTGAATATATTGTATTTTAAATAAATTTCAAAAACCAAATTTTGATTTTGTCATTTTATATATGGGACACTATTTTACTATGCCTGAGCATCCATGTATTTTAGTATCCACAGGGAGTCCTAGAACTAAACCTTAGAGCAGTGATTCTCAACCTGTGGGTCCCCAGGTGTTTTGGCCTTCAACTCCCAGAAATCTCATCCAGTTTCTAGCTGTTAGGATTTCTGGGAGCTGAAGGCCAAAACATCTGGGGACCTACAGATTGAGAACCACTGCCTTAGAGGATACCAACAGCCCACTCTATAAACCTTCCAATTTCCTGAGATCATGTTCCCTGTGCCTACAACACATGAGGAAAAAAACGCTGAGCTTTTGGAAGTAATCATTCCTAGATCAGATGTGGAAACTATTTGGCCTTCCATATGTTGTTGAACTGCACATCTTGCTGTCCATCGGAATTGTTTCAATATTGTGCAATTTTAAAGAAATCCATACAACAAAATAAACAAAGAAACCTTTTTAAAATAAGTACCTTTTATTTAAATCTTGACTAGCGAAGAAATGATCTTGAACTCTTTAATATTTTGTCTTCTGGCAAACTGATAGTTCTCTGTGTTTTATTTAGGACTGACAGAATATAAGAGTTTGGAAAACTGTCAAAATTCTTGAAAATCATAATTGTATGTGTATCAACTACATACATAAATTATCCCTGGCTCAATATATTTCATTTTTATTGTTACCCTTTCCTCTTGTTCATCTTCCCTTGGTTTTTATTATTGTTCCTATATTGGTTCTACTCAGAACAACTTTTCACTTCCCTCATTTTACAAAGACTGTCGAACTTGGAATCACATCAGGATCTAGCGGGCAAGGGAGGTTTGACTTCGGACCTCTTCAGTCCAGATGGTTGTCCTCTTTAGTACAATGGTATTGACCCTTTGCTTCTATAGTGAAGTGTGTACTTGGTTACTTTACCATTGCAAAGCCAGAAAACATATGTTGCAGTACATGTTTCCAACTGTAGTAGGTATTACCTATGGTGCAATTTGGGCATGGTGCCTTCAGAAGTGTTATCTCCACTCACATAACAAGGGCATTGTGCCACCACTTCATCACACAACATCTAGTCAAGAGACATATTGTCATACTAGACCTAGATCAACATTTTCTCTGCCAACATTGTTGAGAATTGTTTTTCAGTATTAAAAGGAAGAAGAAAAATAAACAAACCAAAACCAAATAATTGTTCGATGTATAACTGCCAAGACCATTTCCCACACAGCAGGCTTGTTTTGATACCAAAGAAATAACTTTGCTGTATGTCTACTGAGATTTCATTTGAGATTATAGTCTGTATCCTCCTAGCATAAATTTATATTCTAATAAATTTTCAGCAGGGAGCCTTCTGCAGCAGAGAAAATTTAAGGGATAATGACTGGAAAGTGTTTCAATTAATGAATGCTATGAAGCAAAATCCTAAGCACATTTCAAAACTCTGTCTGCTATGCTCATTTTAAATCTCATTTTCATATGCACAGTAAATTTACATTGTACCTAGCAGCATAATTCCATTCCCCTCTCTACTAAAATAATGCTATGATAAAAAATTACGTTGCTGTTCAATGTACTTGAATCATGCCAACCGATCCATCTCCGAAGTGACAAGCTCTTCTTTTGAGACAGTACAATTTACTATTCTCTGCTTCCTTTTTGAGCTGATTTCCTGGGGCACTGAGTGAAGGGCACAAACATATAGCCTGTGTGATCTTTTGTACACTTCTACAGCTCAGTCAAATATTGAAGATTTCCAGCTTAGGTGACCATATCTATATATATAAAAGAGTGATGGCATCACGGCGACCCACAAAACAACAAAACTACAGGCCCCCCAACCTCGAAATTTGACAACACAACCCATCATCCACGCCTCTAGGTTGATACAACAGAAAGAAAAGAAAAATAAAGTCCTAATTAGAGAGAGAGGAATAATTGCTTTTATCCAATTGCTGCCAGTTAGAAGGCTAAGCTCCTCCAACTTGGTCTTCTAGCAACCCAATAAAAAATCATAAAAAAACACTAAAAACAATTAAAAACACTAAAAAATTAATACAATAAAATACTATAATAACAGAAAATAACTAAAAATAATACAAGAAAATAATAAAATATAATAAATAAAAAGATAACTTACAATAAAATTAATAAAAAAAATATAAATAAAAAAAATACAAATGTCAAATAAAAATTACACAACAATTTTTAACCAATACCACCACCACTTTGCCACAGCAATGCGTGGCTGGGCACAGCTAGTATTTTATATAATAGGAGCAGGGAATCTTTAGCCCTCCATTTGCTCTGGGCCTCAGTTCCCAACCTGATCTACAGCAAGGGATTCTGGGAGTTAGAGTCCAAAACAACTGATGAGTCTACATTTCTCTAAATAATGGTACTCGAGGCCAGGCTGTGGTGCAGGCTGGTTAGCAGCCAGCTGCAACAAATCACTCTGACCAAGAGGTCATGAGTTCAAGGCCCCGCCCGTGCCTGCGTTTGTCTCTGTCTCTGTTCTATGTTATGGCATTGAATGTTTGCCTTATATGTGTGCAATGTGATCCGCCCTGAGTCCCCTTTGGGGTGAGAAGGGCGGAATATAAATACTGTAGATAAATAAAATAAATAAAATGTCTTATAACACAATTAGGGGAAAAACAGATACAAGCAAAACCACAAGAATGTAAAAGCTTTACAAGATTTACAAGATTATCATATTAGAATACTGAATTAAAATGGGCTAAAATGTTCAAAAGCAAATTAAAGATAGAAGCAAAGCATCCTCTGTTAAAATTCCCTTCCTTGTAGCAAATGAAGTTGCCAAAAGCCTTAACTGAATGAAACCGTCCTTGTCTGTTTGTCAAAGAGCAACCCATTCTCTTTCGGAAAGGAGTTCCACAGTCTGGGACTATTCAGTTACAAGACTCTCACTTCACCAAATATGCCTGTGAAAGATCCTAAAGCCTATGTAGGTTCAATTAGCTCTTTCAATAGCCTGGAACTAAACCTTCTTCAGCAACCATCTTCTTACAATGAGAGAATCGAAACGCTGGACAGATTTCGTCACCATTATCACTTTGGATGCCAAGCAAATAGCCAAACGTTTCCCCCCAAAACAAACTTTCACCGTTATGAATATTGACGGATACATGCTTTGGATGTAGTTCATTGACTACTACCCAGAAAACAGTTAGATACATTTAAGGCCATTCAAATGAATATATATAAGCAACTTCAGTGTGCTAGATCTGGTAAAACATTTAAATAAACAATCAAATTGAAATAAATACTCTAATGTAGCTACTACAAGCATGGTGTCTAAAATATTTACGGACCATTTGTTTCTGTTCCACTCTACACTTGATGTAGTATATGTTTCAAAATCATTAAAGGGCTTTTATCCTAAAGGTGGTCATTTTGTTTCACCAAACCTCCTGTGATGGCTGCTGTAAATATCAAGACAATGTGATTCTTGGATTGCTACCTACCAACAAAAGAAAAATGGAACATTGGCATAATTTAAATCAAGTCTGAAAAGCTATTTTGCTCTCTAATATTGTAGATTTTATGAGCCTGCTACCTATGTTATTATGTGATATTATAAAGTCTCTCTCATATGGTAAACTTTGGATAGGCGCCAACATGAAAAACTGAATTGTTTTAAGCACAACTCCCTGGAAGGATATAATTCAAGCCACAGAGCAGCACTAAGTGCATTACAATTTATGGCTATAGATGGGTATGTGACACAACATTACCATCTATAATTCATAATCACAGACCCCCTTTAGATGGATTTCACAGTGCCACTGGCCAGAAACCTGATTCCTCTTTGGTTGTATGGAAGAAATCCAGGAATGGTAGCTTTGTGTTTATTTCAAAAGCAGTGTTAGGAAGCTCACCAAAAAAGCGAGCATGCATTTTGTATACAAGCCATGCGCTTGATTTTCACTGATGTAGCAAACAGGAATCTGAGTTGTTCCATATGAGACAGCATGAATTTTCTATTTTTTCTCCTTCTGACTCTATTCAGAAAATCTCCATATTTGGAAAAGCAGCATGTTATATAAATGGCCAGCTAGAAACCATCTCCCTGACACCTAATTTTCTATTTGAAGAGATTAATTGTTGTTGTTGAGATTATGATGATATCATGAGAGAATAAAATAGAAAAGTATTTATATGCAATAATTTAATTGCTTCCCTTAACCCCTCCCTCTCCAGTGTGTCCTAGAATAGACAGCACAAAAATAGCCCAGTTGTGCTGTAACTAACATGCAAATTAATGGGAAAATAAATACTGTGTGTAGTTCCCTGTATATAAAAAGATGGAAATGTCACCACCAGGCAAATTTATTTAGGGGAAGTGATCCCTAATTGTAGGGCTAGCACATAAAAGGCCAATTTCTGTACTATACTTCTCACAAGCTTCATTCAGAATAGCCTGTGACACTGATTTTTAATACTAGATAAATTCATATAGGAGGAGGAGGAGGTACTTAAGGAACTAGGGACCCAACTCATGTAGGCTTTACAGTTGAAAACATAGTTGGACTAGTAATGCATTCATGGCCACTGTTGAAATAGGATTAATCTTATATTTTAATATATTTTCATTATATTTTCATACCACCTTTTCCCAGTGAACAGTCTGGCCACTGCACCAGCTGCAGGTCCAAAGTCATCTCTAAAGACAGTTCTTTGTAAAGTGCAGCTTAGCAATCTAACCATTTAGATTATTGCAATGCATTCATTTATTGGCATTGTAAAATCACAATTGGAGATGAAGATGAAATTGTTAAATTAAAGTGCAGACTGAAATGCAATACTTTGGTGGGACTAAGGAGGAATAAAGGAAGCAGGGAATGGCAAATGTTATGTTAGGTTCAAAGAGACTGAAATAGTCTTGTAGAAGTGTGGGGTGGCAATGAAATTCAGGACTGAATTGCAAGGATAGCTTTGAGTAGAATTCCTCACAAAAATGCAAACAAACCCCTTGTTGGGTTGTTTTGTGTTTTCCGGGCTGGATGGCCATGTTCCAGAAGCATTTTCTCCTGACATTTCCCCCACATCTTTGGCAGCCATCCTCAGAGGTTGTGAGGTATATTGAAAAACACCCCTTTTGTGAGGTATATTGAAAAACACCCTGGAAATTAACAGGTGGTACAATAAAATCCTTGAGATTATGAATATGGATAGGTTAACATATTTAATGGCAAATAATTATGGTAGACCAAAAAAAAAACCCAGACAAATTGGGAGTTAATTAAGAATTTTCTAAAGAGTGTGAATGTTAAGATTCTAATTTAATACATATATACAAAATTGATATATATATATGTATATAAAAGTATGACGAAGAGGTTGGATTTAAGGTACAAGACAACTAACTACTGAAGACACAAAACGGCAATGACGCCAGGCATTAGTTAACATCTGTGTGCATAATTGTCATATATGTACATTTTGTTATGTGTTGTTTATTGTTATTTTATCATTATTATTTATTATTTAGATTTAGGAATTTTTTCCTCTCCCTCGTTCTCCTCCCTTTTCTTTTTCTAGTCTATCACACTGATGTTGTCACTAGGTTTATACCACGTCGTTTGTTTTTAGGTGTAGTCTTATGTGTTTTTTATATCACTATATTTGTGTATCACTTTCTCAGAAAAGCACCAATAAAAAAAGAAAAACACCCCTTGTTTTTCATTTGTGTAAATCTTATGTAAATTTAAAATCAATAGTATGCTTTGTAGAAATGACACAAAATATAGATCTAAGTTTTTGATATGTTTAGTAATATAAGAATTCAAATCCAACTCCTTTTTGACAGTAGACAGTCTCAGAATATCTACTTCTTAGCCCCAGCTTAAGATGCACAGTATCGGGATAAACATAATACCTGTAGTTTGAGCCATTGCATGTAGTGGTTTGAAAATTGAGCTAGGACTCTGGGAGATCAAGATTTAAATCCCAGTTCAGTCATAGAAACCCACTGGATCAAATCAAACTCTCACAGACTCACAGAAAGCCAGTAATAAACTCCCTCTAAATAAATCTTGCTGAAAAATCCCTATGATATGATGGGATCAGTACAGGTCACAATTGAGTTAAAGTCTATATTACTAAACATATCAAAAACAAGTAATAATATATATAAAGCATTTAATGCTGAGAAGCATTTAAGGTGAAAGTAATCCATATGAATATGGAGATACAGAGTTCTTTAGCCTTAAGGCTGTACAGATACTTAATTTCTTTGCTCCTTAATGCATGTCAACACGGCCATGGTTAAAAATTATGGGAATTGTAGTCAGGAATACCTTGGAGGAACAATGATTTTCCCCATCTGCTTTAACCAAGCAGTTTAAAGCCCAAACAGTCAAACTTTCTAGCAGTACAATTTTATGTTATTGATTTAGAAGAAAAGTGCACTGAGTTCAAAGGCACTTGCTGCTAGCTAAGTGGGTAAAAGATTGCAGACAAAAGAGAGGCTGGAAGAATGACAAATGGTATACCAGGCAGTCAGGCCAAAATTCCAAGTAGTGGTTGTATAGTCTAGCTAGAAAGATGACTTAACCCTGGATTTTATTAAATAAATGCAAGTGTAATGCAATTATGAGCAGAGCACTTGGGGTGCTCCAACTCTACATCCATGTTGACATGTGAGCAAGCATATTGCCTTGGATTTTGCAAACACTTTGCCTTAGCATCTCCCTGCCATCAGGTTTTAGTCACATATGGTATCCAGTAATGTGTGTGTGTGTGTATGTGTGTGTGTGTGTATGTGTGTGTGTGTGTAATACACACACACATATGTACATATACAATAGATAGGTAGGTCAGGGTGATGCTCAAGTTACATTCAAGAGACATTCAGACAACATCCATTTTCATCACAGGAAGAACTTCACCAGCATTGTTTGCTAAAATCAGGCACTTTGTTTTAGTGCTGTAAAAGGCCAAATGCTTTTTTAAGGACAGTCCTGGCAAAGCGATGTACCTCTCTGTTTAAAAGAAAGAAACGTATTGACAGGATGGCTGGAGGGAGCAGCAGATGCAAAATGTACTATAACTAGGCAGAAAAAAATGAAATGAACAGATATAGGATAGGTGACACCTGGCTTTGAAAACAGTGCATGCGAATGGGATTTAGGAGTCTTAATAGACCACAAGCTAGACATGAGTAAATAATGTGAGGGAGCAGCTAAAAAAGCTAGATTGAGGAAAGTCACAGTCCCACTCTATTCTGCTTTGGTCAGACCTCACCTGGAATACTGCATCCTGTTCTGGGTACCACAATTCAAGACAGATATTGAGAAGCTGAACGTGTCCAGAGGAAAACAACCAAAATGATCACAGGTCTGGAAACAAAGCACTATGAGAAGAAGCTTAGGGACTTAAGTATGTTTAATTTGGAGAAGAGAAGATTGAGAGGGGGACATGATAGTTATGTTCAAATATTTGAAAGGATGTCGTAAGGAAGAGATTGCAAACTTGCTTCCTGCTGTTGGAGAGACCAGGACATGGGGTAATGGATTCAAACTGCAGAAAAAGAGACTACACCTATTATTATTATTATTATTATTATTATTATTATTATTATTATTATTATTATTATTATTAGCTTTATTTACACCTAGCCTTTCTCCCCGTGGGGACTCAAGACAACTAACAATCCACACTAGACATGTATAAAAAGTGCAATACAAAAGTTAAAAAAACAATTAAGTAATAACAGTGTGGTAAACAGAGAATCAAAATACAATAAATACACTAAAATGGGTAGAACTTCCTGATCATTACAGCTGTTTGACAATGGAATATGCCACATGGGAGTGTGGTAGACTCTCCTTCTATGGATTTTTTAAACAGAGGCTGGCCATCTGTCAGGAGTGTTTTTATTGTCTTTTCTTGTTTAGCAGAATGAGACTGGATGGCCCTTGGGGGTCTCTTCCACCTCTGTGTTTCTATTATTCTAAGCCTTTTGTCTTGTTCAAATAATGGATCTCTCTTCTGTTTACTCTACTATGTAAATAAAATGCAGGCAATAGCTTGGCTAAAATTGAAGCAGGACTGAAAATGTCGAGGATAAAGTGGGGGAAGAGAATGAGCAGAGTTGCAGCTCATTTCATCTCCGTTTTACAAAGAGGGTAGCTGTGAGTTTTCCAGGATGTATGACCATGTTCTAGAAGCATTTTCTCCTGACGTTTCACCTGCATCAATGGCAGGCATCCTCAGAGGTTGTGAAATATGTTGTAACTATGCAAGTGGGGTTTATATATCTGTGGGATGCCCAGGGTGGGAGAAAGAACTTTTGCCTGTTTGAGGCAAGTGTGAATGTTGCAATTGGCCACCTTGATTAGCATTGAATAGCCTTTCAGCTTCAAGTTCCGGCTGCTTCCTGCCTGAGGGAATCCTTTGTTGGAAGGTGTTAGCTGGCCCTGATTGATTTATGCCTGGAATTCCCTTGTCTTCTGAGTGTTGTTCTTTATTTACTGTCCTGATTTTAGAGTTTTTAAAACACTGGTAGCCAAATTTGGTTCATTTTCATGATTTCCTCCTTTCTGTTGAACTTGTCCACACATGCTTGAGGATTTCATTGGCTTCTCTGTGTAGTCTGACACGATGGTTGTTATACTGGTCCAGCATTTATATGTTCTCAAGTAATATTCTCTGTCCAGGTTGGTTCATGAAGTACTCTGTTATGGCTGACTTCTCTGGCTGGATTAGTCTGCAGTGCTTTTCATGTTCCTTGATTTGTGTTTGGTGGTCCCTATGTAGACATGTCCACAACTGTGTGGTATATGATAGACCCCTGCAGAGGTGAGAGGATCCCTCTTGTCCTTTGCTGAACACAGCATTTGTTGAATTTTTAAGCGGGTCTGTAGATAGTTTGCAGGTTGTGTTTCTTCATCATCAACTTCCTGATGATTAGAGCTGTTTGACAATGGAATATGCTGCATGGGAGTGTGGTAGACTCTCCTTCTATAGAAGTTTTTAAACAGAGGCTGGCAGAGGTGTTTTTATTGTATTTTCCTGTGTAGCAGAATGAGACTGGATGATCCTTAGGGTCTCTTCCAACTCTTTGTTTCTATGATTTTAAGCCAGCCATGGGCAAACTTTGGCTCTCTGGGTGTTTTGGACTCCAACTCCCACCATTCCTAACAGCCTCAGGCCCCTTCCTTTTCCCCCTCGGCCGCTTAAGCGGCCGAGGGGGAAAAGGAAAGGGCCTGAGGCTGTTAGGAATGGTGGGAGTTGGAGTCCAAAACACCTGGAGGGCCCAAGTTTGCCCATGCTTGTTCCAAGCCTTTGGTCTTGTTCTAATCATGGATCTCTCTTCTGTTTACTCTACAATATAAATAAAATGCAGGCAATAGCTTTGCTCAAATTGAAGCAGGACTGAAGCAGCTCATTTCATCCCCAACGTTTTCCGAAGAGGATTTGCTAGGTAAGCAGAGAGGGGATTTATCAACCCGGCAATTGCTGTGGCCGCGGGAGGACACCTTTCTAAAATGAGATTTCCACAAAGACTCAGGGGGAGAAAACCCACAGAAATCCACTCGGGAACGCGCAGGCTCCGTGGGCTTCCCAGGTCAACTGGGAGGCCGAGAGGGAAGCACTGGGATGAATGACCGTGTTGCTTTTGAACGGGGCGCATTAGGAAGCAAGCAGTGCGGCGGCGCTGACCAAGGTGCTGAAACCAGGAAACATGGTCCCGGAGGGCGACGGGCTCCTAGAATTAATGCACTTTGGCGCCACTTGGACTGCCATGGCTCAAGGCTATGGAATGGCGACAGTTTGACCAGGTCTTTAGCCTTCTCTCCACCCAACAGGTGCTCGGATCGATTGTATTAAGTTGTCTGCGATGGGGCAGAGCCTTCCTTTCTCAATAGGAGCGGATGGAAACGACCCTCCCGCAGTCTACCTACCTCTTCTCTTTTGGGCCTTACCTGCGGCTTGGAGCTGGAAGAGGAGGAAGACCAGGGGCAGGCAGGCTCCCGTGCTGCCCATGCTGCCAGCCTAGAGCCCCGAGGGGAGAGCCTCCCTCCGCCGCGCTGTGGCTCCGGCTCCGGCTGCCCGAGTCAGCGCTGCCTTCCCATCGGGGCCGCCTCCTTCCTGGGCAATGAGCATGCTTGAGAAAAAGCGCGCATGCGCACAGCGGGCCAGAGGAGAAGCTGCCCTCGCTCTCTCGCCCGCCCGCCTGGAGAGCTGGCTAGAGGCAGAAAGGTTGCCTTTCCTGACCAGACTTGCTTTTTGGAGGAAGGAGAGAGGAGAGGAAGGGGGGACGCATACATACACAGAGTAAGGTCTTGCAAGGAAGGAAACGTCAAGAAAGGAGTCTGGAAAGCTCTGATAATTCTTGCCGCTGGCTCTACTCATTTTCATCAGTGGTACCTAGAGGAATGGGTTAAACCTAGAGGCCGGGCTGTGGCGCAGGCTGGAAAGCAAGCCAGCTGCAACAAATCACTCTGACCAAGGGGTCATGAGTTCGAGGCCAGCCCGTGCCTGCGTCTTGTCTCTGTCTCTGTTCTATGTTATGACATTGAATGTTTGCCTTATATGTGTGCAATGTGATCCGCCCTGAGTCCCCTTCGGGGTGAGAAAGGTGGAATACAGTAGAGTCTCACTTATTCAACATAAACGGGCCAGCAGAACCTTGGATAAGCGAATATGTTGGATAATAAGGAGGAATTAAGGAAAAGCCTATTACACATCAAATTAGGTTATGATTTTACAAATTAAGCACCAAAACATCATGTTTAACAACAAATTTGTCAGAAAAAGTAGTTCAATACGCAGTAATGCTATGTAGTAATTACTGTATTTACAAATTTAGCACCAAAATATCACGATATATTGAAAACATTACTACAAAAATGCCTTGGATAATCCAGAATGTTGGATAAGCGAGTGTTGGATAAGTGAGACTCTACTGTATAAATGCTGTAAATAAATAAATAAATAAAAATAACAACAACAACAACAACGAAATAATAACTATGAAATCCAGCATATCTTTCTTGTTTGTTGTGTCATACTATGTTGTTGTGTCAATAATAATAATACAGTAGAGTCTCACTTATCCAACATAAACGGGCCGGCAGAACGTTGGATAAGTGAATATGTTGGATAATAAGGAGAGATTAAGGAGAAGCCTATTAAACATCAAATTAGGTTATGATTTTACAAATTAAGCACCAAAACATCATGTTAGACAACAAATCTGACAGAAAAAGTAGTTCAATACACAGTAATGCTATGTAGTAATTACTGTATTTACAAATTTAGCACCAAAATATCACAATGTTTTGAAAACATTGACTACAAAAATGCGTTGGATAATCCAGAACGTTGGATAAGTGAGACTCTACTGTAATAACAACAGGGAGCCCCCGGTGGCACAGCATGTTAAAGCACTGAGCTGTTGAGGACTGAAAGATTGCAGGTTTGAATCCGGGGAGTGGGGTGAGCTCCCGCTGTTAGTCCAAGCTTCTGCCAACCTAGCAGTTTGAAAGCATGCAAATGTGAGTAGATCAATAGGTACCGCTCCGGCGGGAAAGTAACGGCACTCCATGCAGTCATGCCGGCCACATGACCTTGGAGGTGTCTACGGACAACGCCGGCTCTTCGGCTTAGAAATGGAGATGAGCACCAACCGCAGAGCTGGACACAACTGGACTTAATGTCATGGGAAAACCTTTACTTTTGCTTAATAATAATAATAATAATAGTGTGGTTTTCTGGCATTGTATATTTCTGCTGCTTCTGTGACTATTCATTTGTATTTTGATTCTGTAGCCCACTTGTCGATGGGATGTCCAGAATCAGGAGCATCCACCACTGTCCTTTTTATCCTGGGTGACAACTGAGTCAGTCAGGGCTGTAGCCAAGGGGAGTGGGGTTAGGGGTTCAACCCCCCCCCCACCCCCACCCTAAAAAATTCAGGTTTTTTTTAACCTGGTTTACTCATGAATTTTAACTGGTTAACCAAATCCCCATGAGTGTCCACTGAAGTTTATCTGTCTTGAGTGTCCACTGAATTTTATCGATGAAGCCTGATTTCTAAATTATTTTGCATAATGGAGCTACTCTTCATGATTTGCTTAAAAAAAGCTTCAACCTCCCGTTCCCCACCCCGATTTTTTTTTGTTCTGGCTACTTCCCTGGAGCGGTTATAGACTTCATTTTGGTTTGTTTCTCCATAGTGCTGGTGGGTTAGGTGCTTTTAGTTCCACTCCTCAGCTGAGACCTCTCTGGCTTGGTTGGACCTGCTGATAGTTACACGATCACCAGCACAGCTTTCAACATCATTGGCACAGTTAAGCCCCCCCCCCCCCACACACACACACACAAAACAAGGTGGCAGTTTTCTGGCATTTTATATTTCTGTTGCTTCTGTGTGTCTTCATTTGTATTTTGATTCTTTGATTATTGATGTCACCATACCAGGTGATAGTCGAATTGATGAAAAACAAGAAAAATTCAACCATTATCAGGATCTCAAAATCAAACTGCAAAGGCTCTGGCATAAAGCAGTACAGGTGGTCCCAGTGCTAATTGGCACACTGGGTGGTATGCCAAAAGATCTCAGCCGGCATTTGAAAACAACACACATTGACAAAATTGTGATCAGTCAACTGCAAAAGGCCACCTTACTGGCATCTGTGCGCATCATCTGAAAATACATCACACAGTCCTAAATGTTTGGGAAGTGTTCGTCTTGTGATTTTATGATACGAAATCCAGCATATATATCTCATTTGCTGTGTCATACTCTGTCTTTGTGTCAATAATAATAATAATAATAATAATAATAATAATAATAATAATAAACTTTATTTATAGACTGCCCTATCTCCCCAAAGGGACTCAGGGCAGTTTCTAACATATGGCAACCATTCAATGCTTAAAGAAAAACCATACAAACAGTATATATCAAGACAAGGCACATTAGACAATATAAACAACCTAAATGTAATTTAAAGAAAATGATGACAAATACAATAATGACTCAAAAATGGAAAAATAAAATAAAAAACATCATAAAATATAAAAACCTTAATAAAACACATTAAAATAAATTTACATAAAATCGAGTGCATTGAAATTCCAACAGTTAAGGTTCAGGAGTTCAATGGTCCAATAAAGAACTGGAAACTGATCAAGTCAGCTTGCCATCTGAGGTGTGAAGGAGGTACTACTGCATCCTCTCTACTACTGCAGATCTGCCAAAGCTGGCATTTCATACTGATGTCAGTACTGATGATGGGAGAGGGTCCTTCAGCACACCCCACAGGCCCTGCAAAAAAAGACCAAGGCCGTAATGATGGCCATGTTGATGAGACAAAGTCCCTCACCACATCTATACACACTGCAGATGCTGGCCATGTTGGCACTTGAGATTTACACTAGCACTGATGATAGGACATAGTCCTCCATCATACCTGACACACACTGGAATGCTAGTCAAATTGGCACTTGAGACTCACATTGGGATAAACTCATAGAGGATAGGGCAGAGTCATCCACGACATCCATGCACACTGCAGATGCTTGCCAAGTTGGCACTTAAGGTTCACATTGGCATTGATGATAGGACAGAGTTCTCCACCACATCTACACACACTGCAGACACTGGCCATGTTGGAACTTGAGGTTCATATTGGCATTGATGATGGGGCACAGTGTTCCACCACATCCATACACACTGCAGATGCTGACTATGTTGGCACTTGAAGTTCATTTTGGCATTGATAATAGAGCAGAGCCCTCCACCACATCCACACACACTGCAGATGTTGGCCAAGCTGACATTTGAGGTTCACACTGGCATTGATGATAAGATGGAATCCTTCACTACACTTGACACACTGGGATGCCTGTCAGTTGTCACGTGACATTCACATTGACACGGATGATGGTACAGGGTCCTCTACCACATCTCAGGGGAGCAATTAAGCTCTTTATGGGAGTAGGGTTGCAGCAAGGTTTTGTTGCCCATCTACAAATAAAATGGTTCAGATCATGCATTCCGGCCTGAATTGACTACCTTATTTCTGCTTAATAATAGGTCTGGCTCTTGTCCATCACCAAACATTGATGGTAGGTAGCTCCCAGGTTAGTGGGAAAGTGAACTGGCTTCAGGCAAAGTCTGTGCTGTTCCCAAGCTGAGGATAGAGTTCAGCACCCTAGATAGTTCAATTTATGTTCACCCTAGTTATGTAATGCCATTGTGCTGCTGTTCTCTTTTCCCCACTTTAATAATGGGGTGGAGTAAGTATGAAGCAAAACCAAGAGAAAACATATGATTACACACAGAAGATGTTGAACCTCAGAGAAATTCTATGAATTAGGCAGGGTGGTAAAAAAAAGTAACAGCAAAGAATTCAAGAGGAGGATGAGAACAACAATCAGTCTATAAAACATAATACATAATGTGATGTCTTTGTATCTCATTCTTATGCTGCATAAAGCAAATTGCTCTGTTGGATAATAAAAGGTTGCAGTGAGCAACAGGCACTAGTAAACTGCTTTCCCACTTTATTTTTCTCACTTTATAATATGAAAAATGTATTGATTGATGACTTGAACAAAAGGAGCTTCTGAGTCACTCTCAAAATAAAAACAATTAATTCAAAACAACAGCACAAATCAACAACAAGATGGTAATACAAAGCATTGAAAAAAATAGATAAAATCAAAAGAGGGACAGCCAAATAAAAATAAAGATGTCAGAGGAGGGGACACTGCAACTATCATCAAGGGGTCGCAGTGAGATGGCGTTATGGCTTAATTATTTTGTCCTACCTACTTGCTCATTGATGGGCTGACTAATATTTGCCAGATTAAAAGGTGGCAGTCCTACCTTGTGGCTGGTAGCTGGTAGCTCTCACAGGGATAAGCCTCTTGTTTCACATCCTTTTGTACACATGGGCCACTTCCACATGTCCACCTTTCCACAAAGTGCAGCAGCAATGGTCATGTGTTAGCCAAGCAATTGCAGAAGGACTACTGTCAAGTTGAAGCAGAGACCAGAATGGCCAGTTAAGAGCTGTTGCGTCCCCACCTTTTTGCCATGGGGAAGCTGGTAAATGTATTTCTAAATAGCTCATATCCTCAAATCAATTTCCTTGAAGAGTTTTGAGACAGCTTAATTATCTAGTCCCAAAGACAAAAAGATTTAGATACCAATTTCCTCTGTTTTTTACCCTTTCTTACCATACTAGATCTTTCTACAGTTCCCATCATTCCACTACATGGACTATAGTCCTTGGGGCTTCTAAGAGTTGAAATGCAACAACTTCTGGCAGAGCAACATGATTCTCATTCTTTGTCTAGGAGTTTATCTTGGATTCTCTCATTTTATCTTTATGGCAATCATGTAAAGATAATTTAGACAAGTGAATGGGACCTAACACAAAATCAATGACCATGTTCCCAATTGAGCTGAAGATTTAAAATAATGGTGGGCTGATAACTGTGGTAAGTGGAAGCATTTGTGCATTGCGCAAGAGTGGAGAAATGATGGCCCTCCAGATGGTCCTACACTCCAGTTCCCATCATCTCCAGCAGCATGGCCAATACTCAGGGATGATGTAGCTCAAGAAGTCTTTTAACTCCACATATTTCCTGGTTAAAGATATATGGGCACATTTATATTAAGCAGTTAGAACGGTATAGGAACAGATCAGCAGTGTGATGGCTATACATCATATTATTTTAAGTTTTTGTCAAATATGTTGTGTCGTTGTTGGGCTTGTCCCTGTTGTGAGCCGCCCTGAGTCCCTTCGGGGAGATGGGGCAGGATATAAAAATAAAGTTTATTATTATTATTATTATTATTATTATTATTATTATTATTATTATTGACACAACGACGTTGTATGACACAGCAAACAAGATAGATATGCTGGATTTCATATCACAAAATCACAAGTTGAACACTTCCCAAGTGTCTAGGACTGTGTGATGTATTTTCGGATGATGCGTGCAGATCCCAGTAGGGTGGCCTTTTGCAGTTGGCAGATCGTGATTTTGTCAATGTCTATTGTTTCCAAATGCCGGCTGAGATCTTTTGGGACGGCACCCAGTGTGCCCATCACCACCGGGACCACCTGCACTGGTTTCTGCCAGAGTCTTTGAAGTTCAATCTTGAGGTCCTGATAGCGGCTGAGTTTTTCCTGTTGTTTTTCGTCAATGTGACTGTCACCTGGGATGGCAACATCAATGATCCAAACCTTGTTCTTTTCCACAACTGTGATGTCTGGTGTGTTGTGTTCCAGAACTTTGTCAGTCTGGATTCGGAAGTCCCACAGTATCTTTGCGTGTTCATTTTCCACGACCTTTGCTGGTTTGTGATCCCACCAGTTCTTTGCTGCTGGCAGGTGGTACTTGAGGCATAAGTTTCAATGGATCATTTGGGCCACATAGTTGTGCCTCTGTTTGTAGTCTGTCTGTGCGATTTTCTTACAGCAGCTGAGGATATGATCAATGGTTTCGTCAGCTTCCTTGCATAGTCTGCATTTTGGGTCATCAGCTGATTTTTCGATCTTGGCCTTGATTGCATTTTTTCTGATGGCTTGCTCCTGGGCTGCAAGGATCAGGCCTTCTGTTTCCTTCTTCAGGGTTCCATTCGTGAGCCATAGCCAGGTCTTCTTATCAGCTTTTCCTTCAATTTTGTCAAGGAACTTTCCATGCAATGTTTTGTTGTGCCAGCTGTCAGCTCTAGTTTGCAGTGTGGTTTTCTTGTACTGGTTTTTTGTCTGCTGTGCTTTGAGGAGTTTCTGATTTTTGACTTCAATCAAAGCAGGTTCTTCATTTTGCTTGACATATTCTGCCAGGGCATGTTCTTCTTCTTTTTATTATTATTATTATTATTATTATTATTATTATTATTATTATTATTGAGCCTCCGGTGGCGTAGAGGATTAAAGCCTTGTAACCTGAAGGTTGGGTTGCTGACCTGAAGGCTGCCTGGTTCGAATCCCACTTGGAGAGAGCACGGATGAGCTCCCTCTATCAGCTCCAGCTCCATGTGGGGACATGAGAGAAGCCTCCCACAAGGATGGTAAAAACATCAAAACATCCGGGTGTCCCCTGGGCAACGTCCTTGCAGACGGCCAATTCTCTCACACCAGAAACAACTCAGGTTGCTCCTGACATGAAAAAAAAAATTATTATAGGGCCTTACCTAGAGTTAACCTATGTCGGGGGAAAGCCCAAATTCAGCTGTGATAGTGAGAGTGAAGGGGACATCCAGGGTGGCTGTCCAGTGGCGGAAACATTTTCAGCATGGCTGGGAGTAAAGACTTTCTGTATATATTTCAGATTTCAATATCAATGTCAATAATACGTAGTATAATTTTACATATGATTTGTGCTACATTAGAACAGTTAAGATGATTATCACTTATGTAAAATAAACATTAACTATTAAATAACCAAAAAATAAAATAAGGTGTAAACACTATTTGGAGGTGGCTGAGGGAGTCTCAGTGAGGACTCAATGTCTGATCTGGTATCCAGTATGCTGGATTTGGCTCATATTTTAGGTCAGTGTAGAAAAGTCTTATATCTTCTGAGATCTGTTTCATGCTACAGAATTGTAGCACTTTGATACCACTTCAAGTGCCACAATTTCATTCTATTGGAGAGGGGAAGGAGTGATTCATTGTAAATATCCGATAAAGGCAAATCCATAAAAATCCATAATATAAGGTAATTTATAAACTCAAGATGTAGCTAGGGTTTCTTTTACTAAGACTTGCTAGTGCATTCACTTTTTAAAAAATCATGTTATTTGCAACTCCTAGTCAACTTCCTACACTAAATTATTTAAAACTTGTTCTTTGCTAAAGTAGTATGTGTGTGTGTGTGTTAGTGTGTCAGATACAGAGAAATATACAAGGTAATTTAAAACTTTGGATTGCAAGCTGTTTCTGAGAAACACTTAGCCATGGTCTGTGGGAAGCTGCTTGGTTAAACAGTGCCTACTCAGTTCCTTTCCCCCCTCTACTAAATAACATTAAGAGATATTTGACATACAGTCATTATGCCTTTCCCATATGTTCAGTTGTTGTTGCTAGCATTCACATTTAACAGTCACAAGATTGACACTGAGAACCAGTATGGTATGATGGCACAGAAAGATCTTCATCACTCCATGAAACTGACTTTAGGCCAATTATGCTCTCTCAGCCTATCTCACAGGATACAGAATCCCCGCAGTAAACCCCCGAATCCACGTCTCATGGATTTGCACCGGACCAACGTAATTTCATTCTTAGACACTTTTGAAAACAAACTTCGATCTCGCTTTTTGCTGCAAAGACCCCAGTTCCCTTTCCTCAAGATGAACTCCCAAGGTATCAGGGACCCCCTTTCCCCCTTCTGCATGAACCCCTTGTTTCCTTGCACTGTCTCTCAGTTCTAGGGGAACCACAGAAGCCTCCCATCTGTAAGGCTGTGGGGGACCCCCGGGACCCTTCACTTTGCCCCCCTCCCCCATGAGAAGTGCCGGGCAGATTGAAGCCCCTTGTAGCACCTTGGATGAAACTTGCATCTGTCTCCCACCATGATGGAGATGTTAAATATCCCTTTTCCTCCATTATGAACCCTATATGATTCTTCTATCAATTTTATTATGTTTTTTAAAATTATATTTTATGATTTCTTTAAAGTGAAGCAAGTGACCTCGTGGTGAACTCTGGCCAGCATTCCTTTGACCTGGGGGCCACCAGCCAGCCCCAGGTCCACATTCTTGCTTAATGGACTTATCATGATCACCATCTGCAATAGCTCAATGGACTCTTTCTTAAGCTTCGGAGGGCAAAGCCAGACCACTTAAGAACTGAGCAAACTTTGGACATTTTAATCATCTTTCATGAACGGCATATCCCCTCTGCAGAGAGGCAGGTATGCTGCAGCTGTTCCAAGACAATGCCATCTTCCTTTCCCGGATCCTGAATCACCTAATCCCATCAAGATCACTGATACTGCTGACTTTTGAACAATGGAACTGACATTGAGGTGTCAGACCCCATTCAAGGGACTTGTTATTCCAATCTTCTTATCAATAGGACAGGTCCGGCTTGTAGGGCTCGAAGGCTCTTGCCGGGCCACTTGATAATGGACCCAGGATAGGGTCACTCATAATCCATTCATAAACATGATCTCTTGTTTTCTCTGCTGCTGCGCTTCCATCTTCCCCATTGGCTAGCCAAGGAGAGATGTCCCAGGTGAGGCTTGTGCTCACATTGGCTGAGGCATGCGAGCCCCCTGGCCGCTCTTCCCTGCCTCTGACATCAGGGATTCCACTGACCAATCAGCATGAAGCCGGTCGGGTGGGCGGGAGCGGGAAATCCAAAAGAAAAAATATATAAAAAGTGGATTCTTCTGTACATAGGTATGCCGGTTCTTCTATTGCGACCGTCATCCTGCTCCAGTTGGACCAGAAATAAACTTGGTGGCCTCTACTTCGACACTTGGTGAGACTTTTTATTGGGGAATAGGAAAATCTCTATTTTGCTTCTCGGGAGCTTGCCAGGTGTTGCGCAGCCCTCCTTTTGAGGTCGTGTGCTGGTCTCTGCTTCAGGCGAGACCCTTAAATCTTTGATCTTAACTTCACTTCTTGAGTTTTAATAGTAGAGTGAACCCTCCTCTATCACGCAGGATTTATGGTGGATTTAAACCTGCATCTGGATTTTTCACTTCTCATTTTGTTTTATTTATTTCTAATGTTGTTCCATTTGTAATTTTGAAATTCTTGTTTCAAACTGTGCATCAAGTTAAAAACAATATGGACAAAATATTTATAAATGCTTTTAATAAAGCATGAATCATATCTACTTTGAGGTATGGGCAGATTTTACTACTTTCCTTTTCTTCAGGACATCCAATCCTGCCTCCACAGGGTCAGATATTTCTACAGAATGGACTATGCCATTGGGTAGATAAGATGCTGTGGGGAAGAGTCATCTTCCATGCATTGTTTTCTGTGATTCCCCTGCCTTCTTGGCCCTTTGAGTAGCACTTGTGAAAGAAAGAGGCAGGGATATTGCATGTGCTGAATTTTTATCCAGTTCAACAAATCATGCCTGGAATCCCATTGGTTAGTCCCACCTAGAGTAGATGCATTGAGTCAATTTTGTTGAATTTTGAGTAAACACATAGGGATATCCAGATGATCCAGTGTTTCTACTCTAGTTAGTACTAACAATAATATTTAGCTGATAATCCATTATATTATGTAACAAGTTTTTTTATTCCTGAGTTATAAATGTCATTTCCTAATTGGTTCTATCATGAAAACATGGAAAAGTTTATTAAACTAAAAAAAACTTTGTTGTTGTGCGTCATCCTCCAGCACATTTTGCTATATGAATATCTCAGAGAATCTCAACCAATTCAACATAGTTTGTGACAGCCACAAAAATAAAGTTTCTTGAGTATAACAACTACTTTCAAAATAAATACCACACAGGAAATAATACTTTCAAACCAGGAACAGATTTTATTTTTCAAATTTTGTTACATAGTGTTATTGAGATTCTTAAAATGTATACATTTTTAAAATGCTCATCCAGCAAATAAAATTAATCAATGATAAAAGTGTCCCATCTGTCAAGCAAATCCTACTGTTAGTCCTGACTATAGTTAGTGAATCAGTTGCCTTTACTTGTATGTTGACTTACCATTCAGCAATTGATTCAATGGTTCTGTTTTAGCTGTGACTAGTCAACAGAATCCCAGAATTATGTTACAGACATAAATCTGTTTACTTGTTCTCTAGGGAACATTGAGAACTGTAATTGTATGAGGTTAGATATGTTATTCTACTACAGTTTTCAAGGGTTCTTTGGAAAAAAGACACAATAATTCAGACCAGTATAAAAATAATGCATCAGCTCTTTTTTGCACCTTTGCCTGATATAGAAGCATGTGGTTTTGAAAGCTTGCAAAGAATTCTGTGTTGTGTATTTTTAAGTCATTTCCAATTTATGGCAGTCCCAAGACAAACCTATCACAAACTGACAAAACTTGTTCACAGGGGATCTGCCATTTCCGTCTCATGAAGCTAAGAGATTAACTTGCCCAAGGCCATCCATTGAGTTTCTGTGTGCGAAATTCAAATTTTGGTCTTATGTCATTGTAGTCCAAGACTGAAATGACTACATTAGGCTGGTTCTCCATTAGTGGCATAAGTAGCACAGTTATCTGCTGCCATAATATTTATTATTTATTTATTACAAGCATTTATATCCCACCCTTCTCACCCCTGAGGGGGGACTCAGGGCAGTCTTACAATTAGCATCATTTGATGCTGAACAAACCAATTTAAAACATAATATATAAAAACAAAGACAGTTAAAATAGATAGCATGAGTTAAAACACCCATATAAATATACATTCAAAGGCACATTTCAAATCCAGGTCTGTCAATTATTAATCCTAATTTCATTTTACAGTTAGTGCTGCTTCTGTTGCTTGGAGGCCTGGTCCCATAGCCAAGTTTTGAGATGTTTACAAAAGGATAGGAGCGAGGGAGCCTGCCTGATCTCATTAGGGAGGTCATTCCACAGATGGAGGGCCACCACTGAGAAGGCCCTATCTCTTGTTCCCACCAGTTGCGCTTGTGAAGGTGGTGGGATCGAGAGCAGGGCCTCCCCCGAAGATGAGGTCAATTGTAGTGGGAGAAACGTTCAGACAAGTAAGCTGGGCCGGAGCTGTTTAGAGCTTTATAGGCCAAAGCCAGCACTTTGAATTGTGCTCGGTAGCAAATTGGCAGCCAGTGGAGCTGATGCAACAGGGGAGTGGTATGCTCCCTGTATGCTGCTCCAGTTAGTAACCTGGCTACCACTAATTAGAGCTTCCAAACAGTCTTCAAAGGCAGCCCCCAGGTAGAGTGCATTGCAGTAGTCTAGTCAAGATGTAACCAGAGCATGGACTACCATGGCTAAGTCCAGCTTCCCAGGTATGGGCACAATTGGCACACAAGTTTTAACTGTGCAAAGGCTCCCCTAGCCACCACTGAGACCTGGGGCTCCAGGCTCAACGATGAATCTAGGATCAGCCTCAAGCTGCGAACCTTCAGGGGGAGTGTAACCCCATCCAGCACAGTCTGTAATCCTATACCCTGTTTGGCCTTACAACTGACCAGGAGGACCTCTGTCTTGTCAGGATTCAATTTCAATTTGTTCACCCTCATCTAGTCCGACACAGCCGCCAAGCATTGGTTCAGGAGCTGCACAGCCTCCTTAGTGACAGATGGGGAGGAGTGACAGAGTTGGACATCATTTGCATAGAGGTGACACCGTACTATGAAACTCCTGATGATCTCTCCCAGCAGCTTCATGTAAATGTTAAACAACATGGGGGACAGTACTGAACCCTGTGGGACCCCACAAGACAATGGTTACGGGGCCCAGCCCCGATAACACCTTCTGGGACCGACCCTCTTATAGTTATGTCTATACAACTGGCTATCTACAACTCATGCTGAGGCCACACATGCTATTTCACATCACCTTTCCATCAATGTAAAATGCTGGAGAGTGATTGGTTTGATCTGTGTTGGTCTTGTGCTTCTACTTGCACTTTGAATCAGCTCCATACCTGATGTGTCTGGTTTCCTTGGCAACCAAGCAAATTATGTTGCTTTCCCCATTAGGATTTATCTCAGCCTCCTAGTTCAATTTGGAGCATCTCTTCCTTTTGGTAAATTAGAGAATTATAAAAGATCTCCAGTGTGCAAAAACACAGAGGCAGCCCAAAAAGGCATTCCCCTATCAAGGTGCTGAATACCCAGAGCCAGGCCAATTATTTTGAGATCCGAGGTAGAAAATCCTGCAGGCAAATCTCATTCCTCCCCCACACTTTGCATCTCTGGTTGAGAAAAAATACAATAACAACAAACTGAATGACTAAGAATATTCTCCCCTTTCATCACATCTGAAATTTGCCTGAGACAGCTGCCTTATTCTACCTAATGGGAGGGCTGACCCTGAAGGGAATAACAAGAGCTACCTCAATGCATATAAAATAACAGAAACAGTTTATAATAACAGAAACAGTTTATTTTTATAAAAAGGTAAAATTAATTTTAAAATCATACTGATGATGTATACTAAATGGATCATCTGTTAAAAGAGATTTGTGCTCTATTCCCTTAATATTATTTGAGGAATTAATGGCCAATTTCAATAAGAAATATCCAAGGATTTTGGATAATGTAAAAGCCATCCCTTATTCATTTACTTAGCCCCCAAGTTACACCAATGTTTTTTTTTTCCTGACGTCATAAGTGCCAGAACTGCTTTCATGAATCTCACTAATCGTTATTCAATAAAAAGTGTTCTTCACTATTTTAGTAGTATATTATACTAACAATCAATATCTCAAAAGACGGAAAGCTCATCAACATTTAGATGCTGAAGACAAATCACAGGAAATATCAGAGATATGTGTGTTTGTTTGTGTGGTGAATGGATGGCTAGATAGATTAGATTGATCGATCAGTCGATAGATAGATAGAGATGCTTATGTGTGTATATATTTACAGTTATAGAGCCCCTGGTGGTGCAGCAGATTAAACCACTGAGCTGCTGAACTTGCTGACCTAAAGGTTGGCAGTTCAAATTTGGGGAGCGGTTTGAGCTCCCGCTGTTAGCCCCAGCTTCTGACAACCTAGCAGTTCGAAAAAATGCAAAGGTGAGTAGATCAATAGGCACCGTTCCAGTGAGAAGGTAGTGCCGTTCCATGCAGTCATGTCGGCCGCATGACCTACAGACAACGCTGGCTCTTCGGCTTAAAAATGGAGATGAAGACCACCCTTCAGAGTCGGACACGACTAGACTTAATGTCAAAGGGAAACCTTTACCCTTACTATATACAGTTACATACCTATTTCATTTAAATGTGTCAAAGTAGTTTACAATAAAAACAAATATAATAAAACACATAGTAAACAAGAAATAAAACAGTCAAACCATTGGACCTTCCACAGGTATATAAACCTTCCTTGCTTAGTTTCTCCATATACCTCACAACCTCTGAGGATGCCTGCCATAGATGTGAGCAAAACGTCAGGAAAGAATACTTCTGAAACATGGTCATACAGTCTGGAAAACACACAACAACCCTGTGATTCCGGCCATGAAATTATTCGAGAACACACAGTCAAATCCATTAACAGAATTTATTAGAAACTGGGGTAACTGAGAACAACAGCCACAATAGTAATCGGTTCAGTTTCAGTCAATCTTCACATATTTTCCTTTGGGTCTTGTTGCTCTTCTGACAGCACTTTCTATGGCGGTTTCTTGAAATAAAATGCTGGATTAAATGGACTGTTGGTCTCCTCTTCCTAAAAAGGAAATTACAATGCTTATCTGAATTCCAGTTATAAATATGATCGCATCTAGATCCAGATATCTTAATGTTCTGCTCCAGGTTCTCTCCTACTGGATTTAAAGTGGATCCATGCTCTAGTGCAGTGGTTCCCAACCTTTGGGCCTCCGGGTGTTTTGGACTTCAGCTCCCAGAAATCCCAGCCAGCTTTACCAGCTGTTAGGGAGAGTGGGCGCTGAATTCAAAAACACCAGAGCCCGAAGGTTGGGAACCACTGCTCTAGTGTGATGAGGTCCCTAGAAAGCAATCTGAATTAAGATTTATTGATTGCAATGATACATATATCCAGCAAGTGGCAGTAAAGGATTCTTGCCTGCATGAACTCCAAAGAAAAGTGAAAAGGATACACAACTACCCCTCCTCAAAAAATTCCATGCACTGGATATAGGCTAATCTATCAATTTCATTTATTTTTCTTTTAAAAAAATCTCAATGATTTCATAGCATTGAACCATAGCAGTTAAAGTGGTGTCAAACTGCATTAAGTCTAAAATGTCGGTGTGTCTGTATGAACACCTGGAATCCCCAGGCCCATAAGCACACCTGGTGGGGCAAAGGTTATTGATAGGAATCAACACTGAAGAAGAAGACAACAAGGAGAAGAAGATGATGATACAATTAAAACATGGAACATGAAGATGGAATTAAACTATTTACAGCATTGAAACATTTAAACCTCAAGTTAAAAGAATAAAATGAAAATTTAAAATAAGATGAAACGTTACCTAAGATAGTTCAGTTTAAAACCATTATCTCCAATCCAGTGCTACTAGAAGAGATGACAGCTCATCCAGCCTGAGATAAACTGGCTTGCCATTAGATTAAATTTCTCTTCAGAGGAGAACTGTTATCAACCAGCTTGTGGTTAGTAAAAACGTTGTTCTTCTACTATGCTTTCAGCAGGTTTCCCAGGTAGAGAAAGCACATGAGGAGAGAGATGAGGCAGTACATTTGCTGCTATATCTTCTGCAGTAGTTGTAGAGGAGATAATAGGATTAGAGGAAGCACATATACATTTTGTCCTCTCAAGCAGGCTTGCAACTTGAAGAAGGTAGATTTCTGTTACTCACCCCCAGCTCCATCAAAGCAAACAGAGGAAACCAGCCCAACTCCAACATTTCAGTTTCTTCTTCTCAGTAATGCCCCATTTTTAAGCGTTGAGTGATTTCAGCTCCGCTAAAACTGCGGATTCATCCTTCTCGCCCAGTGTTTTTAGCTTCCCAGAAGGCCAAATCACACAGATAAAGCAAAATCAGAGGTTTATTCTCACTGACCAGAAAGGATGTCAGTGGAGAAAGCACTCTAAAGTATTGACATACACAAAGGAAAAGACAGAGCATTTTTATTTCACCTGACAGCCATTCAAGAAACCACACCAGCTCCTGATTGGCTGAAAAAACTGTCCAGCCAAGATCCACAATCTGAGTGGTTCAAGACTTTGTTGGACATCATTGCTCGTTGGCTCTCCGATAAACTGTCAATGGAGCATTAAAAGTGTCAGTTCGTTTACTGATCCGTCTTCAAGAAGGGTGCAATCAGAAAGGAATGTGGTATGACATTATTAAATGAGTTCATGATGAGCTTAATAGGCTGGTTCTGGTTAACACAATAGGGTTAGTCCAATGTATACAATGGATACTTGGGGATGATGACCATTTCAATGGATGAGGTTGGCTTGAGGCATGGGTGCCAGATCTTTCCCACAGATAGCCCTGATCTTATCAATGGAAGAAGGAGCGGACCCAGTAACTCTGATATAAATGTATTGAGTGCCTTCCCATACGTCTCCCAGTTCATTGTGAGGGGATTATGGAAATTAAATGAAGGGAGTCTGAGTGTGATCAGACATAATTCCAGAAACAATTCATACAAAAGATTAATGTAAGAAAAAGCACACATGCTCGCTGGGTCTTAGCAGAGCTTCTATTTGTATTATTTTATGCTATTTCATAATTGGGGACCAATTTCTCGATATCACAAGTAAGCAAAGAAAATTACTTCCCCCATATGGCAGCAAGGTTTCAGTTGGGTTGCAGTGAGTTTTCTGGGCTGTATGATCATGTTCCAGAAACTTCTGGAACATGGCCATGTAGCCCAGAAAACTCACAACAACCCAGTGATTCCAGCCATGGAAGCTTCAAAAACACAAACTTCCATTTCTTTCTCTCTGAAGATATCTTGAAATTGAGAAATCTTGTAAACTGAGGCAACAAAATGTTTGATTTGTGGCATATGATGGAACAGTATGCTGCAATTCCATTTAATGGTATAGATCCAGATTTCGCCATGCTATAAGTAGTGCTATTGATTTTGACATGTCATAACTAGTGTGTCCATTGACTTTCATAAGTGAGCTTGGAGCATAACTGTGCTTGAATTTATGCATTTTTCATTTGAAAATGGCCTTGCATGCTCCTGTCATTGATAGTTTGTTCCATTCACTCCAAACATGTGAAATAGAGAATTTCACAGGATATATTCTTGGAAAGTAGAGATTTGGGCTAAAACAAGGATGACTTAAAATGACAACTCTGCAGCCAAAGGGTGACTTCTTTCTAACACGTCATCATTAATTCTAGTCTGGTTTCACAAATTACTCCTGACACTTCTTTGATCAAACAGTTGCATGATAGAACTACATTGTGTGCTTAAAATCCTGAAATTTTGAATTGCGTGAGAACGTTAGGCATAGGAATGATGCACGGTTATTGCCACACTGCTACTTTCTCATGAGTTTAATTCTGAAATTGCTTCAAGGGCATGAAGATGGTTCATCTAATTGCTCTTTTCTATGCAGTCTGGCAAATTTCTATGCCTTCTATGAGTTTTCGATATTTTAGTAAAATAATCATGGAAGGTGAATCAGTCTAATGGCTTTAACCATTATAATTAACCTCTTCTAGACTGCAACTTTGTTTTTAGTGAAAATGTAATTAAATTCTACTGTTTTATTAGTCTCTTTGGTAAAATCTGACTTCAGTGCTGGATAATATATATATATATCAAGCTATTGATGTTTGTAATGTCAAAAGAACACTACATTGTTGTTCAAAGAGGAGAATCTGTTCTGACTCTTTGCCCTGCACTGGACCTTTTCTAAATGAGAAATGCAAACACACACAAAAGAAGCAAAGGAATGCGAGTCAGTACCTCCCACGTTTATTTGACTAATAGGTATGCCAATAACATACATGCAGCATCAAGGAGTGAACTAGTAGTAGCTAACACATTCAAGTAGATTATTTTCTAGACAGGAAAGGAAGGCAAACTGTGGATCTGGGGCCAATAAAAAAGGATTGCTAAAATTGGATCTTAACTGCAAATCATTTCCACTCTTCCTTGCACAGCTCAAAGCAACAACATCAACAGCTCCTTGTGGTTTTGACACACAGATGTTCAGAAAGGAATTCCCACTTGGCCTAAGCTGAGAATGGGGATAAAACTTCACATTATTTCTCAAGTCCTTGCTTGACAACTCCTCATGGCTTTTATTAAGAGGAGGAAGGAAACTGCACTTGATTTTGGACAATGTTTGTTCCAGTAATCAGGGAGACAAACAAAGCTACGATCTGACTGCCCCCACCCCCAACCCCAAAAGACATGTTTCACGAGGGATCTGATTGGGGTTTGGCATTTTACAAAGATATCTGCCAACTGTCAGCTTCTTGTAAATGAAAGAGGTTGAAAGCTGTCATTTGAAAAGGCATGTATTTGCTTCCTCGAATGCTGGAGTCCTCACACCTGTCAGAAAATGTCAGCTTGTTTGTGCCAAGAATAAAAATGTGGGCATATGTCTCTTTTTCCAAATAAAAACGTACAACACTTATATATTTTTATCCACTCATTTGAGTCATTCATAGTTTAATTGTAAATTAGAACTATAGAGACCACAGGATGGGAAGAGGACTGCTTGATCAGACCAAGTGTTCGTATTCTTGTTTCCAGTAGGGATCATAAAGGTAGTTCAGAAAAACTCAAAGATTGTGTTTCTTTTTTCCCTATTTTATTGAATGGCATGCCACAAAAGTGTGAATCTAGAGATGTTTTTTAAAATTATAACAATAACCATTTGATTATCTTCCAAGAATTCCCATGATGTTACAGTTATAGATTCAGAACAAAGTGTTCTTTCAGAAGCATCAAAAACCAAAATATATATTTCACTTGTGTACGTAACACCTTCCCAAACTCAGTCAGATTGCAGACATGTCTAGATAGATATGAATATATATATATATATATATATATATATATATATATATATATATGGCTTGCAAATATTGTAGGGGAAATGCACTCTCTCTCTCTCTCTCTCTCTCTCTCACACACACACACACACACACACACAGAGGGGATTTGCAAATGTTTCAGGGGGAAACGCATATGTGAAATTAGTGTCTATAATTATAGATCTATATTTAGCTCTGCATTGTTTATATAAGCATTGAATGTTTGCATGTTACTATGTTGGAAGCCAGCCTGAGTCCCCATGGGGAGATAGGGTGGGATCCAAATGAAGTTTTTTATATTATTATTATTATTATTATTATTATTATTATTATTATTATTATTATTATTATTATTATGTTATTGTTGATTCCATATTGTTTTTGTTGCCCCTAACTTTTCCACCTATAGAGCGAGTTTATTGTTTTTCTTTGAAATACAGTAAATATTCAAAAACATTTAACCTACTGATGCCTCGATTAATGAAATTTTATTGGTATCTATTTTTATTTTGAAATGTACCTGTAGCTGCTGCATTTCCCACCCTCGGCTTATACTCGAGTCAATAAGTTATCCCAGTTTTTTGTGATAAAATTAGGTGCCTCGGCTTATATTTGGGTCGGCTTATACTTGAGTATATACGGTATTTATGCAATGCCTTTGACATGAAATAAATACAAATTTAATTCAAAAATGCTATGATGATAGGGGTGCAAAGAAAGGTAGCCATATTTGTAGATAACATGAACATTTCAAACAGAGAATGTAGAGACACTCAAAGAGAGTCCTTATTCTTTTGGGAAGTAAGTACTAGAAGATGCCCACTCCATTCCATGTATAGGAAGCCAATTAGACTGGCAATTCAAAGTCACCTCAACATTGGTGACAGGGTCACCATCACTTCTGCAGATAGCAAATCAGTCTGGGAAAGGTGTAAGACAAGTTATATGACTTTCTCTCACACATACAGAGAGTGTTCTGCCCTCCAAAACAAGGAAAAGGTAAGAAGGCTCAGGAGAATCAGTTAAAGGATGAAATCAGTGCTCCCCCCCCCCCCCAGATGGCTTCATGCTGTCTCACAACAGGAGAGATCCAAATGTTCTTTTTAGACTGTCTGGGAAACATAAGGACACATTAAATGTCATGTAAGTGCAATATATAATGCTTTGATGGTTATCAGAAGAAATACCTTGGAAGACCTTACTGAAAGGAATCAACTCGGCAAGCTGCTACAGTGAAAAGGATATATTCAGTGGTGGGGACTATTAATGAACTAAAATACAGCAAGCTTTATTTGTTTACTTCTATAGTGCTCCAACATTTAGCATACTGGGCAAAGTTCAAATTGACCTATTTCAAAAGGGATGTCACGGAGCAACGGAAGTACAGCAAAGGGCACAAAGAGTTAGAGCACAGGTTGTCTGAGGAAAGGCTGAAGTGCTTTGAGGCTTTTGAGATCTGAACAAAAAACATACTATTGAAGGGTTGTGATTGGGTTTAATAAAATTATAGAGGGTGTAGCAAGCAATCATTTTTCTCACAGAGTTAGAATTTGGGACAACCAATTAAACTGATCAGCAGCAGTTTCAGGAAAAATAGAATGAAATATTTCCTTAAATTGTTTTGAATGCAAACATAGTATTGGACTTAAATCAATTTCCCTTAAATGAATTATGTGAGCCACTAGTCTCATTGTTTTCAATATGTGTATTATAATCCAGATTCAACTTATTTTTCAAAATTAACTTTTGGAATTCTTTATGCATAGATGTGATGTTGATATTAATTTTGAGAGTTAGTATACATTCATGGAGGCACATTCACCAGTGACTATTACACATGCCAAAGAAATCCTCCAAATTCCTTGATAGTATTCATCTGATTGCCAAATTTATGAATAGAAACAATGGCTATAAATATGTCTTAGTTGTGACTTTCCTTGACAAAATATATTAAGAGCCCTGATAAATCAGACTAAAGCCTATATAGCCCAGCATTCAATTTGTGTGGTGACAAACTAGCACATTCCCTAGCATTTGGTATTGAAAGCCATGCTCCCTTTAAGATTCTTCTATACAACCATATAAAATCCAGATTATCTGCTTTGAACTGGATTATATGGCAGTGTGAATTCATATAATCCAGTTCAAAACAAATAATGTGAACTATTTAATTTGATAATCTGGATTATATGGCAGGGTAGATTCAGCCTAAGAATGAAAATAATACATAGAGTCATAGAATAATAAAAGTTGGAAGAGACCACATGGGCCATCTAGTCCAACCCCCTGTCATGCAAAAAAGCACAATCAAAGCACCCCTGACAGATGGCCATCCAGCCTCTGTTTAAAAGCTCCAAAGGAGGAGGAGTCCACCACACTCTGAGGCAGGGAGTTCCATTGTTGAACATCCCTTAAGGTCAAAATGTTATTTCTAATGTTCAGGTTCAATCTCCTTTGCTGTAATTTGAACCCATTGGTCCGAATCCTTGTATCTAGGGCAGCTGAAAAAAGCCTGCTTCCTCTTCCTCATGACATCTTTCACATATTTATACATGGCTATCATGACTCACCTCAGCCGTCTCTTTTGCAGGCTAACCATCCTCAGCTCTTTAAGCCACTCCCCATAGGGCATGGTCTCCAGACCTTTGATCATGTTACTCACCTTCTGGACATGTTCCAGCTTGTCAATATCTCTCTTAAATTGTGGTGCCCAGAATTGGACACAGTATTCCAGGTGAGGTCTGACCAAAGCAGAATAGAGGGCAACATTTGTTGCCAGTAAGTGATTGCTGGTAGCTTCCTTGTCAACAAAGAAATTCATTTGCTCTAGATTTTAATCTGAACTTTAAATCATCACCCAAGGTGATACATCCTAATTGGTTTAATGCATTGGATAGTTCCTTTAAAGTTCAAACCAAGTCCCAGAGCAGACTCAATGACCTTTTAAGATGGCAAATACCAACCATGACTGTTATTAATAGCTGTTGACACTATTTTCCATGAATTTTAAGGCCATTCAAGTCAGAAGGCATCCTGACATTAGGCTGGAGTTCTCCCTATGCCTTGTCCCAGCCTCAAGGTTTCAAAGGAAAACTCTGAATTATTGGTGTGTGAATGTGTATGTTTAAGAGTGAGTTTTCACTCAATCCACTTTCTCCACACCAGAATGATTACTGGTGTTGTCAGTAGTGCTAAAAGCAACCCTCCACCTTCTATAACAGAGAGAAAATAGGACAATGAAAGGAGGCAATGGCAAATGGGGGAGGATGGATACCACTTTGCGTCTTGCCTGACACATCGGAAGAACATAGGCTGTCACTGGGAATATAATAAATGAATGACAGACAAATCTGATGAAGACTTGAAGGAGTCCATAGGCAACTTTTTCCAAACTTTTCCTGAAAATGTGATATATATGGGGGGGGGGGGGGAGAGAGAGAGAGATGTTTAGGCTTTTTTTTTATACCAAATCCAAAGGCTAGCCATTAGCTGGACCTTCTACAAATGGAAAAAAATAAAATCCATTGATTCCCCTTACTCACAATGCCTCCCTCTCCTTGGTTCCTCCAAGTAAACAATAAGCGACATCATGTTGCCAGTTTGGAGAAATTCAATAAATCTAAAGGAATGAATTAATTTGGAATGCTACCAAAGCAGTCATGTTCACATTCTAAGAATACCACACAAACAATTATAGGCTCAAATAACATGGACAAGCTTGATCTAATAGGATGAGCCAGCCTGGCGCCAGCAACAGTTCAGGCAAAATGCCAACAAGCAGCCCAACATTCTAGCCTCATGTGCAGAAGAGAAATGGTCAGAGATAAGCTGTGATAGATTTCTTTTTTGCAATCACCTCCCATTTGTAAACATGTCCAGAATTCACTTGAACAAGGCACATTTTCTGTATCAACCGTGTTTGAACTCACACCATGAAAGAAAGAGACCAGACAAAGAAAATGGATCTAAAGGGCCATTTCCTAACGTATTTATTTATAACGTCCAGAACCACCTCTGAATGAAAACACTGTTAAGGGGAATTAAGCTGTAAAGACTTAACTCTTGTATAATTAGACACCTAGTGAGAACTGTTCTTGTGCTGGGTGACACTCCATCTAACTCAGTGGTTCTCAAACTGTGGGTTCCCAGATGTTTTGGCCTTCAACTCACAGAAATCCTAACAGCTGGTAAAGTGATTGGGATTTCTGGAAGTTGTAGATCAAAACACCTGGGGACCCACAAGTTTAGAACTACTGCTCTAACCAGTCCCCATAACATACAAGCACTATAGATCCTGAAGGCCAACCAAATTTCTTTGGCTGCACTTTATGGCGATCACCACTGGAAGGCCATCCTGAGGGCATTCTCTCCAAAACCTCATAGTTTTTCAAGAGTGAGAACCCTCATTCCATCCTTAAGGATAGCCCTTTATGGCAGACCCCCACCCTACAAAATTTATAGGAACTGTTATGGGAATGAACCCTTCATCTCCTAAAAAAAGGGTGCTACTCTTCCTACTGGGACGATCTCACCTCTTCAATGTCACCCAAAGGTCCAGGCATCCACTTAGTCCCTTTTCCCCATCAGACTGGCTAACATGCACTTTATCCCCTCTTTTAAGTCATAAACTAATACAGTAGAGTCTTACTTATCCAACATAAACAGGCCGGCAGAACGTTGGATAAGCGAATAAGTTGGATAATAAGGAGAGATTAAGGAAAAGTCTATTAAGCATCAAAATAGATTATGATTTTACAAATTAAGCACCAAAACATTATGTTATACAACAAATTTGACAGAAAAAGTAGTTCATTACACATTAATGCTATGTAGTAATTACTGTATTTACGAATTTAGCACCAAAATATCACAATGCATTGAAAACATTGACTACAAAAATGTGTTGGATAATACAGAAATTGGATAAGTGAGTGTTGGATAAGTGAGACTCTACTGTAATACATTCGCCTTCACCAAGATATGTACTCAATTGGCTCTATACAACTCTGGCCGTTTAAACGTAGGCTGGATCTACACTGCTCTATACCCCAGGATTTGATCCCAAATTATCTGCTTATCTCAGATTATCTGGTAGTATAGATTTATATAATCCAATTCAAAGTAGATAATCTGGAATCAGATCCTGGAATATTGTCAGAGACAGAACGCCACCAGATAAGATTCAACACAGTTTATTAAAGATACAGAACCAAAAATGCCCGTAAAAGACAAATGGCTAGGCACACATTGGCCTTCAAAGTGAAAAGACACAAAAAAAACGTTCAAAAGATAAACCGGATTAAGTTAAACCAAAAATGCTTACTTCAGCCTGGCACTTTAAACAAACAAAAGCTGGTAAACAAAGGTTCAAAGAAACACAAATAACTGGCAGCAGATACTTCTCTGCTACCAAGAGCTTTGATTGAGTAACTAAGAAGTTACTCCTCCGAGCAGCAAACAAATTCCGGGTTCAAACACATCAATCAGGGCAGCAGCGGTCAGCGAGGTCTCAATCCGGTCCGAAGGTCGAAAGCCAGGTACAGATGTCTTTAGTTCACCAGTTCCAACGATAGCCACAGGAAGGATAGTCCGAGGTCGTAGTCAGTCAGTCAGTCAGTCAGTCAGCCAGTCAGTCCAGAGTAGGCAATTAATGTTCGTCAAAAAGACGACGGAGGTCCAAGCTATTAAGATTAAACACAGGTTGCACAACAAAAGCCCACACAGTTCCTCCCGCCGCCTATGCCCAGTGTCCTTGGTAACTTACGTATTCAGCAAACGAATCACACCCGTCTTCAGGAATTTCCCAACAAGAGCCCAAGCGTTCGTCCAGATTACCTTGCCCAACGCAATTAGCCCTGGATTCTAAACCCCATTTTATGCCAGTTCACAACTCCTCATCGCTGTCAGCTGTTACCCTAATTCCAGGTGCCTCATCATCATCCTCCTCATCAGAGCTGAAACACCTTTGACTACGCCCCACAGCATCCCCAGCTGTGGATCCCGTTCCATCCCTCCAGCTTGTCCACGGGTCTAATCCTGAAGGCCCCCAATCGCCTTCCATACTATTGTTGCCGGTGGCACCCAAATCCTCCCTCACACGAGTCCATTCCATGTCATCCTCCTCTGAGCTAACCATCTCTTCCTCCATTCTCTCGGTAAAACCCTCAAAGGAGTCCTCGTCAGATGGTTCTGCAAATAAGTCCCGCAGCCGCTTCCTTTCTCGCTCCTCAAGAGAGTCTGACTCCCGAGGAGTCTTACGACCACGTCTCCCAGAATCGGAGCCATAAGGCTCAACCATAACACTATCCCCTCTCACAAAGGCCTCCTCCTCAAAAGGTGGAGACACAGCAGTGATGTCTTCAGCTACAGTGTTACGGCGCCCAGAAGTATCTAACTTCAACAAAGAACGGTGAAAGACAGGGTGAATCTTAAAAGAAGAAGGCAAACGCAATCTAAAAGCCACAGAAGAAATCTTTTTGGTAATGGGAAAAGGTCCCAAATACCGTGGCGCAAACTTTCCCCCAGCCTGTTTAATATATTTAGAGGATAACCAAACCAAATCCCCTTCCTCCAACTCTTCCCCTGCTTGTCTATGACGGTCGGCTTGAGTCTTTTGCGCTGCCTTAGCTTCTAATAGCAACCGACGAGCAACATCATGCAAGGCAGCCATTTCAGAGGAATGGTACACCGGGTCAGAGGAAACCACATTGGTTGACGGCGCCACCCCTCCCCGCGGATGAAAGCCATAAGTTAACTCAAATGGGGTGTGTTGACTAGACGTATGTACCGCGTTATTATAGGCAAATTCAGCCACCGACAGCCATTTTACCCAAGCAGTTGGTTGTTCTAGACAGAAACGACGTAAATATTGCTCCAACAACCCATTAACTCTTTCAGATTGACCATCCGTTTGTGGATGAAAAGCTGAGGAGATGTTCAATTTGGTTCCCAAACACTCATGGAAATGTCTCCAAAAACGTGACACAAATTGCGGAGCTCTGTCAGAAATAATAACCTCAGGAGCTCCATGTAAACGGAAGATATGTTTGGTAAATAGTAAAGCTAATGTAGGAGCTGCTGGAATTGTCGAACATGGTATAAAATGAGCCATTTTAGAAAATAAATCCACCACCACCCAAATACATGTATAACCCCCAGACCTAGGCAAATCAGAAATGAAATCCATGGAAATAATCTGCCATGGTCTCTCAGGAACAGGTAAGGAAGATAATAAACCCCTAGGGCGCCCGACAGGCGTCTTACTCTGCTGACAAACGGCGCAGCTATCACAAAAGCGGAGAATGTCTTGTCGCATTTTTGGCCACCAATAGTTTCTGGTAATGAGTTGTACGGTCTTAAACCTGCCAAAATGCCCAGCCATGGGTTCGTCATGATGTGCTCTAATAACTTCCAACCTGAGTGCACCCACCGGTACATAAACCTGTCCATTGCGTACCAATACCCCCTCCTGGTCTTGTAAATGAGGCAACATAGTACGATTCCCTACTGACAGTAGTATGAGTTGCTCTTGAGTCCAGTTATCATCCTTCTGAGCCTCTAGGATTTGAGCATGTAACCCAGCCTCGTTTTCCACCACATATAAAGAGGCAGTAGGCAAAATTGTCTGGCACACTGTCTGCTCACTGGTTTTAAACTCAGGCTTGCGAGATAATGCATCCGCCCGGAAGTTTACCTTCCCTTCCACAAACTGAACTTTAAAATTGAACCTAGAGAAAAACAAAGCCCATCGAATCTGACGTTGATTCAATTTCTTGGCAGTTTGTAAATGTTCCAAATTCTTGTGGTCAGATCTGACCACAATTTGATGCCGTGCGCCCTCTAACCAGTGCCGCCACACCTCAAAAGCCACCTTGATAGCCAACAATTCCTTCTCCCAGATGGTATAATTTTGTTCAAAAGGTGTTAGTTGCAGAGAGTAAAATCCACAGGGACGCAAAGTCCCTGATGAATCCCTTTGAGATAATACAGCCCCCAACGCATAACTAGAAGCGTCTGCTTCTACTATGAACGGCTTATCAACGTCTGGATGGATTAGTATATTGTCTGCCTGGAAGCTAGACTTCAACTGTAAAAACGCATCGTGAGCCTCCCGTCCCCACACAAACGGTTGTTTCTTACGCAAAAGTTGCGTTAAAGGTACAGTGAGTTTGGCAAAGTTTGGGATAAACTCTCGGTAATAGTTAGCAAATCCCAAGAACCGCTGTACATCTTTTTTAGTCTTGAGTTCTTGCCACGAGTTGACTGCGTCAACTTTGTGTGGATCCATTTTGAGTTCCTTTCCCGAAACTACATGTCCCAGGAACTCAACTTCAGGCACATGAAAAACACATTTGGAAGCCTTAGCAAAAAGCCCATTACCCCGTAGACGGTGTAGTACCTGCTTAACATGCTGCTGGTGTTCCCTTTCATCCTTAGAGAAAATTAATATATCGTCCAAATAAACCACTACAAATTGATCAATTAAGTCTCTGAACACATTGTTTATGAATCTTTGGAAGACCGCAGGCGCATTACAAAGTCCGAAAGGCATTACACAGAACTCGTGGCATCCGAAACACGTGTTAAATGCCGTCTTCCATTCATCACCTTCCCGTATTCTAATCAAGTTATACGCCCCCCGCAGGTCAAGCTTGGTAAAGATCTTAGCCCTTTGCACTCTCGATAGTAATTCCGAAATCAAAGGTAGTGGATACCTATCACGAATGGTGTGCTTGTTAAGAACCCGGTAATCACAGACTAACCTGAGCTCTCCTGTCTTTTTAGCTACAAAGAACACAGGTGCAGCAGTTGGAGAGCTAGATGGGCGAATAAACCCTTTAGCTAGGTTCTCATCAAGGAATTCCCTCAAGGCTTGTCTTTCTGGTACCATTAAGGCATACAACCTTCCTGCTGGCAACTTAGCGCCTTCTACTAGTCTAATGGCACAATCGTATGGTCTATGAGGCGGCAACTTATCCGCTTCCTTCTTACAAAACACGTCTTGAAATTCCCTATATTCAGCAGGCACTCCCTCCATGTCAAGCTGAGAAGGATTTAGAGCAAAACATTCCTGCCTCTTAAAAGCTATAGTACGCTTCACCCAATCCACTTGAGGATTTACTAAAGTTAACCAATCCATTCCCAGGATTACATTGTATCTTGGTAACCGTGTAATGTCCCACACAAACTTTCCCATTACTCCTTGTACCTCCCACGTTATTTCTGAGGTCTCACGATTAACCACCCCAGACTCCAGTAGTTTCCCATCCGCTCCTTCCACCCATATATCGCATGCTTTACGTACTATAGGAAGCCCATGCTTCCTTGCAAACCCAACATCCACATATGAGACCGTAGCCCCTGAGTCCAGCAGTGCCAGAGTAGAAGCAAGTTCTTTTCCCCCAACAGATAAAGAAATGGGTACAAAAACATGTTTCTTCCCCTCAAGTGACTGCTTTAGAAGCCCTAATGCGTTGGACTCACGTCGCACTAGGGCTGGCCTTTTCCCGAAAGCTGAGAAGGTTTAACATTACAATTCCTGGCAAAATGCCCAGCATTCCCGCAATACAAGCACAATCCCAATTGTCTCCTACGGTCTTTTTCTGCCATAGACAGTTTTCTAAACACCCCGAGTTCCATAGGTTCCTCCCCTTTTGTCACAGGTGCCCTAGGCGCAGACACAGATGGCGCATACATTGCTCTAGACTGTTTGCGAGATTCGAACCGGGCGTCCAAACGCAGCACTTTAGCTACCAAGGCATCCCAGTTTTCTGCCGGCTCTAAACGTGCCAATTCATCCTGCAGGTAGTCATTTAAGCCAGCAATAAACAAAAGCATAAACGCGTTCTCCCCCCAGTCTAATTGATGACGATAAGAGTTAAACTTGTTTAAATAGTCCAAAACAGACCCCTTTCCCTGTTTTAACCGATAAAGAGCCCAGCTAGCATTTTCCATACGAAGGGGATCCCCAAAAGTGTCAGTTAATAATTTTTTGAAATCATTTAAATTGTCCTTGACTGGGTCGTTTCCCAAAATCAAATTAGTGGCCCAATGTCCCGCAGGACCGGTCAATAAACTCAAAATAAATGCCACCTTACTGGTGTCCGTGGGAAAAGCTTGTGCGCTAATCTGGGAGAAATAAAGTTCAATTTGTGCCAAAAAAGTAGGCAGTTTGTTTCGAGACCCATCGAAACGTTCGGGAGTCATAACATGTCCTTTAGCTGGCTGTGCTGCTTGTGCAGCGTAAAATGCAGCCTGCAGCTGGTCAAAACGAGCCTTAAGCTCCTCCATCATCTTCTTGACGTAATTACCTAACTAGAAAACTTTTGTTTCTGGCGTTGGGCAATCTGTCAGAGACAGAACGCCACCAGATAAGATTCAACACAGTTTATTAAAGATACAGAACCAAAAATGCCCGTAAAAGACAAAGGGCTAGGCACACATTGGCCTTCAAAGTGAAAAGACACAAAAAAAAAACGTTCAAAAGATAAACCGGATTAAACTGGAGTTTAATCCGGGTTAAACCAAAAATGCTTACTTCAGCCTGGCACTTTAAACAAACAAAAGCTGGTAAACAAAGGTTCAAAGAAACACAAATAACTGGCAGCAGATACTTCTCTGCTACCAAGAGCTTTGATTGAGTAACTAAGAAGTTACTCCTCCGAGCAGCAAACAAACTCCGGGTTCAAACGCATCAATCAGGGCAGCAGCGGTCAGCGAGGTCTCAATCCGGTCCGAAGGTCGAAAGCCAGGTACAGATGTCTTTAGTTCACCAGTTCCAACGATAGCCACAGGAAGGATAGTCCGAGGTCGTAGTCAGTCAGTCAGTCAGTCAGTCAGCCAGTCAGTCCAGAGTAGGCAATTAATGTTCGTCAAAAAGACGATGGAGGTCCAAGCTATTAAGATTAAACACAAGTTGCACAACAAAAGCCCACACAGTTCCTCCCGCCGCCTATGCCCAGTGTCCTTGGTAACTTACGTATTCAGCAAACGAATCACACCCGTCTTCAGGAATTTCCCAACAAGAGCTCAAGCGTTCGTCCAGATTACCTTGCCCAACGCAATTAGCCCTGGATTCTAAACCCCATTTTATGCCAGTTCACAACTCCTCATCGCTGTCAGCTGTTACCCTAATTCCAGGTGCCTCATCATCATCCTCCTCATCAGAGCTGAAACACCTTTGACTACGCCCCACAGCATCCCCAGCTGTGGATCCCGTTCCATCCCTCCAGCTTGTCCACGGGTCTAATCCTGAAGGCCCCCAATCGCCTTCCATACTATTGTTGCCGGTGGCACCCAAATCCTCCCTCACACGAGTCCATTCCATGTCATCCTCCTCTGAGCTAACCATCTCTTCCTCCATTCTCTCGGTAAAACCCTCAAAGGAGTCCTCGTCAGATGGTTCTGCAAATAAGTCCCGCAGCCGCTTCCTTTCTCGCTCCTCAGGAGAGTCTGACTCCCGAGGAGTCTTACGACCACGTCTCCCAGAATCGGAGCCATAAGGCTCAACCATAACAAATATAGATCCATTTAGATCCAGCCACAATCTCCATGTGATAAATCACCAATTCGCCTAATTTCAGTTCCTAGTTGATTTTCCGTTGGGCCATATCGAGCTTTTTGGTATTACAATCCCCCGCCACAGCACTTCAAATGTGGTAACAGTGCTGACTAGGCAATCTTTATTCCAGGCCAGCAATGCCTGATGTGACTGAAATCTCTCAGGGTTTGCAAAAGTTACTTTGGGTTATAATGCAGAACTCCCCAACCAGCATTGTGTCCACACTGGCTAGGGTATTTTGGCAGCCGTAGTTAAAAAAACTTTTCAAAATTATTCCATATTAACTTATCAGTGAAATCCTACTGCCAAAAACAAAAATCTGGAGATATGTACTTGAGGTGAGTCGCAAAGTTGTGGTTGGGATTTTTAAATATGAATGAATTTTGCAAGGTATTCTGTTAAGCATTCTTACAGTTTGCAAGAGGATTCTAAATACTTGTACTTGGATGCATTTTATTTGCCCTTAAAGTATTAAACTTCTGTAAGTTCGGATTTCTACCCATACATACTGAAATTTTGGGGGATTGGGGGTTGGTAGAGAACAAAACATCTTGTTGAAGGCTTTCATGGCCGGAATCACTGAAGTGTTTCGTGGTTTCCAGGTTGTATGTCTGTGTTCTTGCAGCATTTTCTTTCAACATTTTGCCTGCATCTGTGGCCAGCATCTTCTGAGAATCTGACCATCTGATCCTCTGAAGATGCCATCAGGAGAAAATGCTTCTATAAAACAGACATACATCCCATAAACCACACAACACTTCAGTGATTCCGGCCATGAAAGCCTTCAAAACCAGACAGCAAAGAACCAGTCATTTCCTCATGTTTGTGTTGCAAAACAACATCTATTTGACTGAACCTGGGGTAGGAGCAAGAGAGTGAGCAAGAGAGTAGCAGTGGGATACAGCATTCAAACTGTAGAAGTTATGTGATCTCTTCTCAGAACCAGATTCTGGTTTCAGGCCAGGTCTCTCAATTTTAAATATGCAACAAAAGTAGAGAAAGGTATCACAACCCCAGAGGAAATAACCAAACACTTGTCTAATATTTTTCATTGGGGGCTAGGCATCCTAGTTTGTACTTTATACCCTTCCAGAAAACCTACTGAAAATAACGCATAATTATTCAAGAAAATAAGAAGCTAAATTAGTCATATTTGCCTCACAAGGATATTAACGTCATCCAACTCCTACCTTAAATCAAGTTATCTCACCTTTCAAGGCTTTTAACCATGAGAGCTGAAAGAGCTTTTTTCACCTCCGTGGGTAGAATACATCTTAAAATGACATTCTTCCCATTCTGTCAATGGTGGGTGTTTGTCAGAATAGAATATATAGCAAATAATAGGTGATTTTCTTTTGGTCTAGGTATGCAGGAAAGGTAACAGTGAGGTGGTGGTGAAGAATCAACCTACCAACTTGTCGCAGCTTCCCAGTTAATAATGTCCCTCAGACTATCTCCTTATTAATTTTGTTTTAAGTGGAGAAGAAAGATTGTATTGTTCTGTCAAAGCTTTAATGCCCTCACCCAATGCTATTGTAACGAATGTTCTGTCTTCTGTGTTATAATAATGTGTTGTTAATTCTGAGAGCTAGCATGGTGTGGTGGTTTGAGTGTTGGACTATAGCTCTCAAGACCAGGATTCAATTCCCTGATCAGCCATGGAACCCACTGAGTGAAGGCGGGCAAGCCCCAGAAAACCCTGTGATAGGATTTTCCAGGACTGAGCATGTGTGACTTGCTTTAGGGTCACCATAACTTGGAAATTACTTAAAGACACACAACAACAGGAACATTGTTAATTCTCCCAGTTTGGAACTAGCTTTCCATGGTGGCAGAATTATGTAATCCAGTGAAGTTAGAGATTATGCTGATGCAGCTGGGGGCCCTTCCTCACAGCCATATAACCCAGAATATCAAGGCAGATAATCTACAATATTTGCTTTGAACTGGGTTATCTGAGTCCACACTGCCATATAATCAAGAATTTCCAAGAGGCAGGCTTTTGATGAGGAGTTAAAGTAAGGTTCCCCATCAGCTACTGGATAGCAGCAGTAATGGGGAGTAACTGGTGGTGGATCTCTCAGACACAACAGGTCCTAGGAAATAAATATACAATTCATTAGAATAGAATGTCCATCTTTCATGTCCTGGTCCAATACTACTGAGCTACAAAACTTATGGGGATGGTGTGTGTGTGTTTGTGTGTGTGTATGTGTGTTGGGGGGGGGGCTGGATCCCCTGTTTCTCTCGACCTTATGTATACCACCTTAAGTTCACAGGAGGAACAGTAAAGTATAACTGAAGGGCTGAATCTCCAGTGCTAGTCCCAACTAGAATAGACCAATCAAATGAATAGGACTTACTTGTCACAAGTCATGGTAGTTCAGGGCCGGCCGGAGATATTTTTTGATGTGAAGCGGGGGTGCTGAAAAGCGCCCCCGCCACTGGCCCCGCCTCCCGCGCCCTGGCCCCGCCCAGCGTGCCCTGGCCCCGCCTCCCACGCAGCGTGGGAGGCGGGGCCAGGGCACGCTGGGTGGGGGGGCGGGGCCAGAGCTGGCCTGGAGGGACCTCCGCTGAAGTCTGGCCTGCTAGAAAAGGCCAGACGGGCGAGCGGGAGTAGCGTAGGAGGCGGAGCCAGCTCTGACGCCGCTCCCCCCCCCGCCCAGCGTGCCTTGGCCCTGCCTCCCACGCAACGTGGGAGGCGGGGCCAGGGCACGCTGGGCGGGGGGCGGGGCCAGAGCTGGCCCCACCTCCCACACTACTCCCGCTGCGTGGGAGGCAGGGCCAAGGCACGCTGGGCGGGGGGGGCAGCGTCAGAGCTGGCTCCGCCTCCCACTCTACTCCCGCTCGCCCGTCTGGCCTTTTCTAGCAGGCCAGACTGCAGCGGAGGTCCCTGCAGGCCGCGATTGCGGCCTGCAGGGACCTCCGCTGAAGTCTGGCCTGCTAGAAAAGACCAGACGGGCCAGGGCGCACTGGGCGGGAGGCGGGGCACCGTCAGGGCGGTGCCCCGCCTCCCGCCCAGCCTGACGGCGCCCCCCCGGGCCTGCGCCCGAGGCGGCGGCGTCAGGTGCCTCAATAGTGGGGCCGGCCCTGTGGTAGTTCCATTGATTTCAATGAGTTGACTCTAAATGGGATTTAGATTTAGCTCGTATCTAATCTATATAAATTAAATTAAATATCTGTCTTTTCTAGGTGGATTTTAACCCATTCTTTCTGATCTATGGAGCTAGAACTGACTATTAACAACTTCTAATTTCCATTGACAAATGCATTCTGAACTGAAGAGGTCCACCTTCAAAGCAAAATGACTGAAATGCCATCCTCCCAGTTTGGTTCTATTAATGGCCAGTATTTGAAGTTGATGTCAGAGTTTTATATTATTTAGGTCATTTCTTATGTGAAAATGGATAAGTGTTTGTAAGAATCATGTCCTATCCATGTATGACCAGCAGCAATCAAGACACCTGCTAAAGACTGAGGGCTATTAATAGAGACTAAATCTTGAGTTAGTGAATGTGAATGTGATGATGACGCTGTTGGAAAGCTGTTGGAGTGGAGCTGAAGAAAGCTTGAAGATAACATTTTGTTTCGCTGTTTGAAAGCTATTGATAAAAGCCAAGGACTGTTATGTTTGTATATATTTTCATATAAATCTTTCTTTACTAAAAGACAGTTTGTTTTGGGGTTTTCTCCTTGGACGAAGGGTGCAACTTCCGCAGAAGGGGTTGAATGTTTGGAACCCCAGTTTGATAGCTGTGACAGTTGAAAAGGTAATTATTAAATCCATACCACTGTTATTTTGTCAAGAACACAACACACACAAATGATTATCATAAAATAATTAAATTATATTAAAATTAATTAATGTTGGCTACCTCCTTGTGTGATTAGTTATCTATGTCACACAAAGATGAGAAAGCTTTGACAATTTTTTACCAAGTGCAAACCAAAGCAACTGACTTTGTACATGCCTTATAAAATTGAGACAAAAGGTTATCTATCAAAGAACAACGGTTTCCATTTTTCCCAATCTTTTGTGTTGACTTTGGCTACGTATCAGTGGAACATAAAGTGCTGTTCCCAATCCAGATGCCTGGTATGGGTTCTCCTCATAAACCTTAATTAGGTCATTTGCCTTTCCGTTTAAACAGTCCAGCTATTGTTTTCAAAAACCTAAATCTGAGCAGGGTGTATGGCATATTTGCCTTGACAGACATTAAAACCAAGTAACAGCAAATAATCATATCCTTGATTGCCGGTCATTGCTTTGTTGGCAGGAGAGTTCAATATTTGAAGAATCAAAGGAGCCTTGAAGTTAAGCTGATATGGCACACTTGAAAGTACTGTACTAAATAACTCTAAACAGATTTTGCTTCAAAAGGATTCATCTCATTTCATAAATAATGCACAATATTTTTATATAGACTAATAGGTCCTGGTAGACAATCAGCACTTTGAGGAACCCATTAACAGTCTTGTGCTATTGACTAAACCATACCCATTTGCTTATTTATTCAACTTAGTACACACAATGTACACAATGTACAGTTTAGGTCTTTTTCTAAAAGGAATATATTAAATTATAAAAAGACAAATAAAAATGCAATAACATCTCTATTCGATTGTCATACCAACACCTCAGTATGTTATAAGAGGTAAGTTACACTCTCCTGTTTTTAGAAACACTTCAGAGTTACATTTTCCAACATAGCAATAATTCAGGATTACTAAATGAAGCATTGTTTAAAAAAGACAGCACAATTCTTTTGCAAAATACTGATTGCTATAATGGTTATTTCCCCCTCACTTTCAGGCTTTTGAAGCACTTAAAAGATTCATTTATTATGCTGGTCATGGTTTAGAGTGCCAATCCTCAAGGATTTTGAATTACCAGTCTGATGGACTTCTATCCCTCTTGTTCAACATGTGGTTTTCTAGAGCACATGAAGGTAATAATTCACACCACATAGTCCTTGTTAAACCCCGGTTTTACTATGGATTAGGCATCTTACCGTGTCTTTCTGCTATTCTCTCAAACCCACTTTGACCCTGTTAATGCATACAGAGAACTGCCTGCAGAACATTCCTCCAAAACTGTTGGCCAAATCAGTGGGATTCTTTTTTAAACCCAGCTTTACATATGCTTACAGTGTGGCTAACAGAATATTTGCTGTGTTGGGTGATTTCATTACAAGATAATCTCTAATGACTGGGCCATTTCAGTCACACAAAGGGTAACTTTTGGACATTCACAGAGAGGGTAATTTCTCATTTTAATAAGTAATATCTCAGAATATCTTTAACCAAATTCTGAAATGACAGTTTGCAACTAGGCTAAAACGCTTGCTGGCATAGAACACAATTCCATAAACCAACAAATGATACAACACATAGTTTGAAGATATGTTCCTGCTGAAGTTATCGGTTTTGGGCAGCAGATTGTTTGGGAGTCACCACTTCTGCTTTATGACTTCAACAGTCACTGATTATGTCATGCTAAGAGGTAAATGATCAGCATAGCAGAAGCCAAAGATAAAATCCCATAATTTAGAAGGAAAATCTCAACATTACCTGAAAAGATCAGAGTTAATTCATAAGTGATCCCTCCCCATATGGTAATAATCTCCCTGGAAGAATAAATGATGACCATTGTCTTCTTTGAATAAAACCATATTGCAGATGATTTTATTCAAACAAGATAAATGTTGCAAGAAGGGGAAGATAGTGCATGTCTTTTCATAAAACCAAAAATCTGGGAATGAAACTTAAAGGCAATTTTCTTTACCAGAGAGTGTTTGTAAAATTACAAAAGCTGAAATGAAAACTGAGTTTTGCCCCCTGGTGGCACAGTGGGTTAAACTGCTGACTGAACTTGCTGATTGAAAGGTTGGTGGTTCAAATCTGGGGAGCAGGGTGAGCTCCCGCTGTTAGACCCAGCTTCTGCCAACCTAGCAGCTCGAAAACATGCAAATGTGAATAGATCAATAGGTACTGCTCTGTAGGGAAGGTAACGGAGCTCCATGCAGTCATGCCAGCCACATGACCTTGGAGGTGTCTACGGACAACGCCGGCTCTTTGGCTTAGAAATGGAGTAGGGCACCAACCCCCAGAGTCGGACACAACTAGACTTAATGTCAGGGGAAAACCTTTACCTTTACTTTGAAAACTAGACTCTGACTTTGGAGACCAGGATTCAAATTCACACTGCCATGGAAACTCATTGGATGATCTTAGGCAAGTCAGGTTCTCTCACCATCAGAAGAAGTCAAATGCAAACTATCTCTGAACAAGTATTGCCAAGAAAGAAATAGGCTCTCCTTAGGGTTGCCATGAATCAGAAACAACTAGGAAGGCACATAGCCTCAACAGATAAGACAAGGTGGCTTGACATGATTTGAAGTGTATGTGGCCTGTACATTGTAAACTCTACAACAACCAAAAAACTGTGTTGTGGTGGCAATCAACACTGTTCTAATTCATGAGCAAGATTACTGCTACAATGTAATATTGGTGGATAGGAAAGAAGGATACTAGTGGGATTCTCTTGGTTTTGCCAATTGCTTTTTGTTCTTATACTCCCTAGATACTAGTGCAAGCAATTAAGCAATGAGCTCATAACATCATAAATATTGAAGAGGATGCCAGTCATAGTTTGTTCTCCTTTACAAAAAGAAATAAAAAGCTTGGATGTCCTCACATGTAAAGTACTGAGCTTCTGTTCAGTTAATGGTTGTGAATAAGAGGGAAATTCAACAGGTATGGCTTGCAAAATAGGAAATCCTGCTGAAAGTCTCTCTTTTACAAAGGTACATAGCCCTGTCCCTTATTTCACTTGGCAACCCTATTCCCATGATTTATTGCAAGGGGAACTAATACTACCGTGGACCAATGCTTCTGAGCCTGTGCGTCCCCACGTGTTGGCCTTCAACTCCCAAAAATCCTGACAGCTGGTAAACTGGCCGGGATTTCTGGGAGTTGTAGGCCAAAACACCTGGGGACCCACAGGTTGAGAACTACTGCACTAAACAAATTTCATTTTCCCAAAAGAATTGGAAACATTTCCTATTAATAACAACTTAAATAACCTGTTTCTAAAATGTAAAAAAAAAATCATTTTCAAGCAGACTAGTGCATGCCACAAATATGATTTCATCATTATTCATAGAACTGCTGTTCCTCTATAACTCGTCTTGTTTTGGATCTCTGATTTTTATATATTGCATTCAAGCATGAAAACCTCCTAATCTATTTATTTGTTTCTCTGCTGAGATGTTGCCAGTTTGACAAAGGGAGAGCTGGACCAAGAAATTATGTACTTTAACTTCATGAAGCCAAACATCTCTTTGACATCTCTCCAGTTATATGTCTGTACATCCACATATATATGACACTCATCTTCCCTTGATCTGAGAATATTTTGTCAAGCAAAAAAATATTATCTTGATGTAAATAACAAAGCTGAAAACTGAAGATATTAATTCTACTTTAAAGGTAAATTTATAAGCTTTTGGACAACTATGAACAGAGTTTGATCATAACTAGGAATGTGTGTATATGTGTCTTCAGGTCACCTGTCCTCATGAATTTCATGGTGTTTTCTTAGGCAAGGAATGTTCAGAAATGGTTTTATGAGTTCCTTCCTCTGAAATATAGCCTACAATACCTATGATTTCTTGGTCATTTCCCATCCAGGTATTAACCAGAGTTGACTACCCTAAGCTTCCAAGATCAGAAAAGATCTGATCCCTTTAGGATGTTTAGTAAATAAATAGTTTCTGTACTAGATGTAAAGCTGGGCTAGGAGGCCTTGCAAAGCGCAATTGCAGGCTCTGCTCTTCAGCTGTTCACCTCAGTGTAAACACTAGAGAAGTCACAAGCCACAATTATTGGATCTCTCTATTATTCATGTCTGAGAAATCAGAATGTTTCATTCTGTAAACCAAGGTTGGAGAGTAGGAAAATTACAGTCGTAGCATCAGAAATCCTTTCAAAGGGGAACTGAAGTAAAAAGTTATAGTTCTACATCCCCTATTGTTTCCAATCAATAGTCCCTTATATTTCTTGTATTTCTTGTCCCTTGTATTTCTCCTAGGAAATAAAATCCCAGACTTTGATTCATGCCCAAATAATGTAATGATACAGTGAGGTAAAAGGGCAAAATGTTTCAGAATACAACTTCTAGGTCAGTGGTTCTCAACCTGGGGGATTTCTAGGAGTTGGGATTTCTAGGAGTTGGTAACCACTGTTTTAGGTGGAACATACAGTCCCCCATAACTGTGTCAGAATAAATGGTGTGAAAACAAACTCATCTGAAAATAAAGTCATAACATGGAACCTAACAGAACCTTTGATGAAATGATTCTACTCATTGGAAGGATTGTACAAATGGTAAACAAGGGCCACATGGTGTAGGGAACATTATATGAGCCAGCCTAAGCTCTGAGATCTTCAGCAGAGACCCTACTCTCAGGCTATATTCATACTGCAGACTTCCCATCCAAGTACTAACCAAGATGACCCTGCTCAACTTCCAAGATTAGATGGGATTTGGTGCATTTAGGATATTTCTTAAAAGTGTGTAAAATCATTACAGCCATACCCAGTCAATTTTAAATTATGCATATTAGATTTACATTCTGTTAGGATCATGTTTTAATTTTTGTACTGTATTATCTTAATATATGGATTTTAAAGGTATTGCATTTTATCTGGGTGTTTTAATGGTGTTATACCCCATCTCTAGCTGTGAGAAGAGGCGGATAACAAATAATATTAATAATAATAATAGTAGTAATAATAATAATAATAATAATAATAATAATAATAATAATAATAATGTGTTGTCAAAGACTTTCATGGCCAGAATCACCGGGTTGCTGTGAGTTTTTCCGGTTGTACGACCATGTTCCAGTATCATTTTCTCCTGACGTTTTGCCTACATCTGTGGCTGGCATCTTCAGAAGTTCTGTTGGCAGTGAAGCAGGGAGGGAGGGAGGGAGGGAGGGAGAATATGTGTGTGTGTGTGTGTGTGTGTGTATATGTATGTATGTGTGTGTGTGTATATATATATATATATATAGTCTGTTTGAAGCAAGTGTGGATGTTGCAATTAGCAAGCTTGAATAGTATTGGGTAGCCATGAAGCTGCAAAATCAATCGGTGAGATTATCTGGCTGCATAGAGATAGTCTTGCCTTTGTTGCCTGAAGGCATTCTCTGTTTGGGAGGTGTTAACTGACACTTGATTGTTTGCTGTCTGGAGTTCCCCTGTTTCTGAGTGATGTTCCTTATTTATTGTCTTGATTATGGTGTTTTTTAATACTGGTAACCAGATTTTGTTCATTTTCATGGTTTCCTCCTTTCTGTTGAAATTGTTCACGTACTTGTGGATTTCAGTGGCTTCTCTATAGTCTGACATGATGGTTGTCAGAGTGGTCTAGAACCGCTGAAGATGCCAGTCACAGATGCAGGCAAAACGTCAGAAGAGAATGCTACTGGAACAAGGCCATACAACTTGAAAAACTCACAGCAATCCAATTATTATTATTATTATTATTATTATTATTATTATTATTATTATTATTATTATTATTCACAAAGCAGTGATGATTCACTCTCTCTGTTGGTACTAGTGAGCCTATTTACATATGTAGAGGAAAACATAAAATCCACAGTAAAAGCATATGGTAGGTTTTGCTTGTAGACTACATCTCCCATCTCCAAACTTTGTGCTTCCATCAATGGAAATTATTGTCCAATACCATGTAAGAAAATGCCCCATGTTAGAAAGGCATAAATTTAAATGAGCATTATTCAAAGGTGATAGGCTTTGAAGGTCTACATATTTCTGAAACTGCTTCCTACCAATGGAAATGTTGACACTTAGAAATAGATTCTTGTTATTAACAGCAACCGTTCCTTGCTGGAGCAAAACTGATCCTTGGCCATTCCAACCTACAAATGCCTTAGCCCTCCTGTAAGACCCACTGTCTGGCTCCAAGCTCACTGCACATTAAACCTCATAGTACTATAAGTTTATAGAGTAGGCATACTTTACTGCCTTGACCAGATTGTAAATCATTGAAGACTTTTATTGGTTTTGGAAGGTTCAGTTTGCTGCCCATATAGGCTAATAAAGCAGTAAATGAAAATGTTTTGTTCTTTTTTTGTTTTGTTTTTTGTCATACAGCCAAGAGTAGTAGCAGAAGAAGCAGGTGTTGTCACACAGCCAGAAAACAACCAGCAGGAGGTATGGCAAGCATTTCACATCTTTTTCAAGGTGCTCCAAGGAAGAGCAAGTCTAAGCAACCTCATCACATGTGAGTTAAGTAACATGGAAATGAATAAAACCAGCTGCCATCTTATTACCATTTGGGATAGCCATTTTCAATTAAACTATACAAAGTTCTTAGGGCAACTTTAAAACTAATGAATTGATATAAAAAAAAATTATAGCAGAGCCCAAGTCATGAGAGTTTAGAGATATAAACAAGAAATGAGAATGAATCCATCATCTGGAAGGAATTTTTTTTAAATCCTCTCTCCACTGAACTTTTCTGGTGCTTTAATTATGTTTTATTTGAATTTGGGGACCTTTTTTTTGCAAAATATAATGCAGAAACCTTTGTACCAACAATTCTGGAGATGCATTTAGGTGCTGTAAAGGGTAAAATGTGCCAATAATGACCAATTTCAAATTATTTTATCTTACTGGAAGGTGAAAACCCCCAAGAAAACCTTTCTCAGGGTTAACACACGTCTTCTCTATGTGGAGAAGAAAATCTGTGAATATTTTTTCATGTCCCCTTCAGATATGTGAACAACATATATCCACAGTTGACTTATGTGCACATAGCTGGGAACCCAAAATGGTAAGTTACAAGGCCTAAAGAAAATGAAATGTGAAGAGTTCAGACAATGTCAATTCAGTTTAAGCTAGAATAGCAGTGACAGTAAATGAAATGATTTCATATTAACATCAAAAGTGGTACGAGAAACTGTTGAAACAAGAAACGAGGATTCAACTCAGATAGAAATGAACAGAACTAAATGTACCTGTGAGCTGCAATTTATTTATTCCAGTTTGGAGTTACCATTTGAAATGTCTTCATTCAAACATGACTACCTTAAAATACCTCCCAGTTATGAGTGATCCTGATATCAGTACAAAGTCCCTGTTATTTGGGGCTAGGTCTGCATACAATGAATATTTATACCAATTGTCAGACCCAAGGCAGCGGGGCACCAAGAACCATACACGGAGGCCAATCTCTATCTAATATCTTTATTAAGTAAATATATAAAAGCAATAAAAACAAGTGAAGAATATAGTTCAGAGGCAGACCTTTCAAATAAGGTCAAATATAGTCCAAAAATGTATTGTCCAAAAAATGATATTAGAGTTCAAAGTTTTAATCCAATAACCGAAACACACACTATTGCCAAGCAATAGTGTGGGGAAATGCCAGAGTCTTAGGAGTCCAAGGTAGCTTGACAACAAGGCTGGATACAATCTTGATTCTTTAACAAGGTCCGTGACTAGGAACAAGGCAAACAGTGATTCTTGGAACAAGATCCGTGGTTAAAACAAGGCAAGGCAAATCTTGAATACTTGATCCGGGAAGCAAGGAACTGGGGTTGCGAAGTCCACACACGATCTTACTCCTGAAGCTGCTCTGTTGACTCCGCAAAGATTCTCCCGTGTCAGGCACCTATATTGGGGTCTCGTTTTCCCGCCAACAACCTCTTTCCCTAGAGAACGGGAAGCGAAACCCAACTTTGTCCAGATGCAAGACTCCTTAGAATTTCCCAAGGGAAGCAGGTCTAATCAGCCTGTTGTTTGGCTGCAATCCGTAAACTCCTGCGATTCTGTTCCCTCACTCCTCTGTCTGCAGAATAGGACTGTCTCCTAGGGAACGGGGGCGAGGAATGCCCAAGGTCTGTTTTACTGAGTTCTTGGGTACAAACATCAACATCCGGCAGGTGAAAAGATTCCAGCTCTTGTTGAACCGGCGAAAACCCCATGTTTTCGTCTTCATCTGCCACGATGGCACTAGGAACAGGACTACAAGGCCCATGAGGCATCACACCAATATGTCTCAAGTTGTAGAACACACACTTTGTATGTAAGACGTTCTAGATTTGATTAGACTAAGGTAAAGGTAAAGGCTTTCCCCTGACTTTAAGTCTAGTCGTGTCCAACTCTGGGGTTTGGTGCTCATCTCTATTTCTAAGCCAAAGAGCCGGTGTTGTCCATAGATATCCCCAAGGTCATGTGGCCGGCATGATTGTATGGAGAACAGTTATCTTCCTGCTGGAGCGGTATCTATTGATCTGCTCACATTTGCATGTTTCTGGACTGCTAGGTTGGCAGAAGCTGGGGCTAAAAGCGGGAGCTCCCCCCGCTCCCCCCCCCATTCGAACCGCCGACCTTTCAGTCAGCAAATTCAGCAGCTCAGCGGTTTAACTTGCTGTGCCACTGCAGGCTCCGCCAAGTAGACTACCATTCCTTTAAAACCTACACAGCATAGTCAATGACCATGAGTTGTTAGGACTGAAGTTCAAAACATCTGGAAATACCAGATTTCCTACTTCCAATGTAGATCAGCCTTCTGCAACATGGTGCATTTTAAATTTGTTGGTTTAGACCTGCCATAATATTATAGTGGGATGGTGGAAGTCATAATTTCACTGGCAAATATATAAATAATGTTGATTTCTCTGTGTTTTCAAAATATTAGTTAATTGACTTGTAAAGTAGTTTTCAATGCCTTACCTGTTTATGAAGTCATCTTTTTGAAATACCCTGTGGCTAGAATTGCATTGACCATCAACATACTTGTGGCTGCATAGCTTTCTATTGTAACTAACTTTCTTCTGTTCCTCTTGTTCTTCATTGTTATTGGATTTCTGCCTTGAACTTCAGCATTTTGTGATGCAATAAATGTGACTGAAGATTTAAACTTCAGTTAAAAAAAAACTGAAGATGAAAGCTTAGGACACTGAAGCACCAGGTAGTGCTAATAATAGCAAGAACCCATGAGTCATGGCTGCAGGATAGCTTATTTCCATTTTAATAAAACTCAATCAAGACACAGTCTCCATCAAAATGAATGACAGTTACACAGCAACCATATTGTGCCCATTATGGTGCCCACTATTATATTCTAGGTTCAATTTTGTTCCCAACTTTAGGTTCTCCAGATTTTGGGACATCAACTCTCAAAACCTCCACTCACCTTGGCCAAATGTCAGGAATTATGGGGTTTGAACTTTTTATTTCATTTATTTATACAGTAGAATCTCACTTATCCAACGTAAATGGGCCGGCAGAACGTTGGATAAGCGAATATGTTGGATAATAAGGAGAGATTAAGGAAAAGCCTATTAAACATTAAATTAGGTTATGATTTTATAAATTAAGCACCAGAACATCATGTTATACAACAAATTTGACAGAAGAAGTAGTTCAATACACAGTAATGCCATGTAGTAATTACTGTATTTACAAATTTAGCACCAAAATATCATGATGTATTGAAAGCATTGACTACAAAAATGTGTTGGATAATCCAGAACGTTGGATAAGCGAGTGTTGGATAAGTGAGACTCTACTGTATTCCTCTTTTCTCCTAACATATAGGACCTAAAGCAGCTCACACAGTAAGTTAAAGCAGCATAGCTGAAGCAATATGAAATACAATATATTTTTTAGAAAGCATTAAACAATCCAATGAAAACATTGCTTTAGAACAATTAAAAACACATTAAAACATATTATATGTTAAAAGCAAAACAGCTATTGCACATCTGTCTACTCCAACCATGAATCCATGGTTTCTGGAGCAGCCAAAAACAAGCTTGCTCCATTTTTCAAGGGACATTCTTTCAGATATTTAAACATGGCTATCATGTTGTCTCTTAACCTTCTAACATATCTAAGCCTAAATCCATGTGCCTTCTAAAGCAGGAACTCAGTAGATTCCTAATGAGAACCATTTTTAGCTGCGCGGTGGCAGCCTCGGTCTTCATTCTGTGTATAGACAAGTTATTTGTGCTGAATACTCTTCTGTGGCTTTTTGTAGCAGTTTAAATAGTCTCTATTACTACCATCTGCTGGGGAATAAGCTCATTGCAGCATCAAAAGCTTTCACTCAAACCAGTTCTCAAAATAGCCAAGTGATGCGTATTAGCAATAACCTTTTCTCCCTCGCTCAGTGACCAAAGTTGAGATACTACCTGACAATATCTGAGGGCATATGCTACAAAATATCATTCTAAGCAACTGCACTGATCATCTAGATTTAATTTTACCATATTTATCAAAAGGGGAAGTAACACAAGTAGAGAGGCTGAATGAAATAGCCATAAATCATCAAGCAGAGGTATTCCTAGTATATATGACACCCAGGGCAGATTGTTTTAATATCACTTTAGTTCCAATGTACATCAGCTTGATATTAAGCATCAATGGGACTCTCTTCATGCATTAAGATATATATGATCAAGCTTGTAAAACCTCTCATGGACAATTAACTTCCTTTTCTTTCTTTCTTTTTTACACTAAAACTTTCATCAGCATACAGGAATCTACCCTAAATAAATTTAAAGAGGTCTCCAAATCTCCAAAAGACCCCATGTTCAGATTACAGGGTTTCTTCCAAAATGGTTTAGGAAAGGGATAAATGGCAGGTGCTTTAAGATTTAAGGAAGAATAAAAAGAAAAAGAAGTGGACTGTCCAATTTCTTAAATACCTTATGGTTGCCTTGAATTCTGCCCCACCTTCAATGGCTATGCCTCCTCCAGCCAGTATCAGGGTAAATGTTCAATGCCTTTAATACAGTGGAATAACAATGACATACAAATGCACAGAACAAAGATAAAGGCCTCCCCTTTCATCTCCGGCTTTCTAAAGGCAGTGCTCAACTCTGGCCATGGGAATGTTCCCAAGCCCAGGAGTCTCTTGTTCGTAGACACCTCCTGGTTGTGTTGCTGGCATGGCTGCATGAGCACCTTTATTCTCTTCCCGCCGAAGCAGTACCTATTGATCGACTTACATTTGCATGTTTTTGAACTGCTAGGTTGGTAGGAGCTAGGGCAAATAGCAGGAGCTCACCCCATCCCACAGATTCGAACTGGCAACCTTTAGGTCAGCAGATTCAACAGTTTAACCTGTTGCAGCACCCCACAAACAACTGACAATGTGGAGCACGTGGTTAAGGCTGATAGAAGTATAACTGTTAAAGAAATGTCACTCCAGCTGGGCATTAGAGAAGCAAGTGTGTGCACAATACTGAAACAGTTGAAGGTCTGTGCAAGGTGAGTCCCAAGGAAATAAAGAAATGCACACAAGGAAACCCGAAAATCCATATGCAGCGAACTCTTGGTCAAGTATGAAAATTAATTTCTTTCAATAATTTTTTTGAGATATTAGTTTCACACTGGGTGGTGCTGGAAATCATGGGTGGGGGCTTTGGGATTCAGGAGAACTGAATACATGTATTGTGTGTATTTGATAATCTTTTGAGGGTTTTCTTTTTCATATTCTGTATGCCACTAATTCACTTAATAAAAACGTTTATTTATTTATTTTTAAAAAGAATAATGACAGAAGATGAAACAAGATTTGAAGAGGATGACTCCCTAATGGCAGCTGCTGAGCAGTGGCTCAAATGACCCAATCCAGAGTTTTGCTGTGAGACAAATGGACCCTACTTCCAAGGTGGCGTAAGGCTGTTGAAAAGATGGGGATTATGTGGAAAAGTTACTTTTTGTAACCTACATCAATGTACTGTATAAATAGCAAAAATGTAGAATAAAATTGGATTTTTTAAAATGGCGTGCATTACTTTTGGAGCAGCAAACAAAATTTTGTTTAGTTTTTAATGTGCTCCAGAATGTTTTCAATGAGATTTAGAAAACACGTAAAGGCAATCTAATTGGAGTTTATAGTGCATGTTTTCAAATACACTTTAAAAAATACAAAAAGTTTACAGTTAACTTGAACATTCCTCAGACACTGGAAAGTTCACAGCTGTGTGCCCTGTGAGGAGCCAATCCCAAGACAAGAGTGCCAGCTATAAATTAATTTTGCATGTTTCATTTACCATCAGGAATGGAGTCGAGAATGTTGCATACAGAGACCTACCATGGTGCAGATTCACCGTCTTTCAATCCAGCAAGTGTATTTGCCAAGATTGCACAATTCCCACCCTTCTCTCTACCATTTCTGCTACATGATTTAGAAAATGTGTTTTTAATCTGTTTGGGCCACTGTGGTATTGGCTGTTGCTGTGCCATTTTTAAAACTGTTGATTTGTTCTCCTTCATTGAGCCACCTTGGAAAACTCATTTTTTCTGAAGGTGATATAATACCATAAATAGAATGAATGACTCTTTAATCCCATACAACACAGTATTAAAGCCCAGCAAAGAATTTAAATTTGGAACTTTCTACCTTGAGAAACCACCTCCACAGCTTTCGAGAAGACAGAGAGTAACAGCATTCAGTTCATAGTGACACATCTTAATACCTAGCTCTTTGCTCAGTATAAAACATCTTGTTATTAGCTTACACAGAGTCACTACTAGAGAGTTATTTCAAAATATCTAGTATGGTTGTGCATTTGTTTTAGAATATGTAACCACATTGTTTGTCCCCACGTGCCTTTAAGTTGTCTGTCAACCTATGGCAACTCTATTAATTTCATATGATTTTTTCAGCCAAGAATACTGAGAAGTGGTCTTTTCCAGATCCTTCCTCTGAAATATAGCCTACAACACCTGGTATTCATTACTGGACGCCCATCCAAGTACTGACCAGAGTGAATTGACATTGCTTAACTTCCAAGATCAGACAGGATCTAGAGCAGTGGTTCTCAACTTGTGGGTCCCCAGGTGTTTTGGCCTACAACTCCCTGAAATCCCAGCCAGTTTACCAGTTGTTAAGATTTCTGGGAGTTGAAGGCTAAAACATCTGAACACTTCCTATCAAATCTGGATGGTTTGGAGGTACAGTACAGTTCAGTTAGTCTAATACTTTCCCATGAAGCGAAAGCTGCTATTGTTTTGGGAATGCGACACTAAAATTCAGTTGTTAGTCTGGTCAGCTATTCTTAATGAAATAGAACTTCTTGGGGTTTTTGTCTCAGGCAACAAAGTCTATAGCAACCTTATTGCACCTTGAACTTAAAATAGCACTACGTACATTGCTAGTGTGCTATGAATAGTTTCATATTCTCATCTTCAGATACAAGTGATCAAAGCGTATTAACTCATGGTTTTCTCTTGAGAAATAGAAGCCAGAAATAACTACCTCTTCCTCATGAGGCAGAGAGGTAGTGAATCCTCTCTGACCTTTAATACAAACTCCAAAGAAATTATTTAAGTGCTATTTCAAAAATGCATTCAGCACCTTGGAAATCTCTTTTAAAGTACAAACTAGACTTGAGCTCATTTCCTCTTCTAATGACATGACAGCCACTAGCTGATGTGGCTTTTCTAATTAAGTATCTGTTCATTTGATCAAGTCTTTTGATCAAAAGAAGTCAAAAGAAGTCAAGCCCCTTAATCTTTTTTACAGGCAGTGTTCTCCTGGAGAAATACCATAATTCTTTTTTAGTTAAATCATTTTATTCAGCCAACATTGAGGTAATTATTGAAAATACTGCTAGAATAACAAAATACAGTGATACCTTGACATACATGTATGATTGGTTCTGAGACTGAGCTCTTAACTTGAATCACTCTTATCTCAAAGTGAATTCCCCATTGAAATACAGTAGAGTCTCACTTATCCAAGCTAAACGGGCTGGCAGAAGCTTGGATAAGCGAATATCTTGGATAATAAGGAGGGATTAAGGAAAAGCCTATTAAACATCAAATTAGGTTATGATTTTACAAATTAAGCACCAAAACATCATGTTACACAACAAATTTGATAGAAAAAGTAGTTCAGTACACAGTAATGTTATGTTGTAATTACTGTATTTACAAATTTAACACCAAAATATCATGATATATTGAAAACATTAACTACAAAAATGGGTTGGATAATCCAGAGGCTGGATAAGTGAGGCTTGGATAAGTGAGACTCTACTGTACTATTAATCCATTCTGACCCCCTGAAAACCATCCCAAGTTTTGTTATGTGCTTTTAAATAAGAAAAAATGTACTTTTTAAACAACACTTGATGTATAAAATATACTTTTAAGAAAACAAAAATCATCACGCTTCCAAACCAGATAGACAGAAACTGATGGGAAATCCTCTGTGCCTCTTTTCCCAGTGATCAATTTCTCCCTCCTTGCAGATTCTCTGCTTCTTCCATCTCCTTAACTTTCTTTCTCATCATGATCTTGGATACTAAGCTGGGTCAGCCCTGGTTTGGACCTGGATGGGAGATCACACAAGTGTCCTAGATGCAGGAGGAGGCAATACTTCAGAAAAAGGAACTGGTAAACATCAGACCCATGAAATCCACTTGAAAGAAAGACTTGAAATTATAGCCAGAAAGGCTAGGCCTGGTGTTCCCTATCTGTCCGGCTCATGGGTGTCTGTTCTTTAGAGAGGAGAATCCCCTGCAAAGCCAGCATGTTGTTGCTTCAGATGTGAAGGATGCGACAGCACTGGTGCAGCTTCTCCAGGCTTCCCATGGCCTCCCTCCTGGCATTGATGATACTGCTGGGGAAAGCCTCTCCTACCCTCCTTTCCACTGAAAAGCCTGCAAATGGTGAGGGAGTCCGACTCCTAAGGAGAGTGGTGAGTAGTGGTGCGTGAGGCTCCAGAGGAGTGTCTTTGGCTTGGCTGAGGTGAAACCAAAGTAAGATAGAGGCTGCATGTTTGAATGGTGAGGAAAGAAGGCAGCAGGAGCAAGGGGAGACCTTTGCGGGTGGCATGCTCTCACACTAGCACTACCTCTCACACAACTCGTAACTCGGCGCTAGGTCATAACTAATATCTTGTGAGTTTTTTGAGATATGAGTTGGGTCTCTCGTAAGTCGAGATTTCACTGTTTAAGTTTATGTTTAAGTCAGTAGGCTAGCAGGAAAATACATGCCAGCAAAACAAAAACAAAAAAAATGAGAAGTTGTTGAGAACACAGTAGCTTGAATTGGGAGCCAGTATCTTCTGAAACTTGCTGGAAATCTGGGGGGAAATGTCTATTTTCATTTTAACCCTGCATCCTAGTACTCCAAACTGCATTTTTTACATGAGTCAACTTGATAAATAAAACATCATTTTCACATCTGTCAAAGATTTTGGTATATAATATATAATGAATATTTTCAACATCATGGCAAAGAACCAACATATTATAGCAATCTTAAGACTAGCACATTTTGAATAAATCCCCAAAAATAAGTTTAAAAATATTTTTGCAGACTTCAGAAAAAATATCATTGTGTCAAATATGAAAACCTCACTTTACTTCAATACCACATCATCGGGGGGGCGGGGGGGGGGGCCTTCCAGAAAATGTGTCTCGACTCATTTATTTGGAACCTTGTTTTTCCCCGACCCTCACTCACCTCTATTTCCATGATCTTCCAGCTATGAGATTTGAAACAAATTTAAGCTATCAAATACACTGTTAATGATATAATTACATGTAGTTAAGACCCAAGAACTAGCTGGTTAGTTCACCTTAAGTGTACAACATTAAAATATTTATATTTAAAAACATCTTAACATCTTGGGGCCGGGCTGTGGTGCAGGCTGGTGAGCAGCTGCTGCAATAAATCACTCTGACCATGAGGTCATGAGTTCGAAGCCAGCCCGTGGCGGGGTGAGCACCCGTCAATTAAAAATAAAATATAGCCCCTGCTCGTTGCTGATCTAGCAACCCGAAAGATAGTTGCATCTATCAAGTAGGAAATAAGGTACCACTTATAAAAGTGGGGAGGCAAGTTTAACTAATTTACAACGTTGGAATGAGGAAGTGAGGAAGTGCCACCAGAGTGGATGAGGAAGCAGCTGCTCCCCCCTGTGGCCAGAATCGAACATCCCCTCAGGAGAAGGTTAAATTGCCTCTGCGTCTGTCTGTCTGTCTGTCTGTCTCTGTTCGATGTGTTTATGGGCATTGAATGTTTGCCCTGTATGTGTATAATGTGATCCGCCCTGAGTCCCCTTCGGGGTGAGAATGGTGGAATATAAATACTGTAAATAAATAAAATAAATAAATCTTCCATGTAAAGATAAATTAAGCCGCTGCGAAATCCATTCATGAACCAAAAAGGATGGAAATTCAAGTTTAGGCACTCTCTTTCTTAATATTCAGCTGTATTTTACAGCAACTTTCTCAATTTCCAGCTTTCATTTCTATATGTCTACAACCTCATCACCACATGATTGTAATGGCCATGTAATGGATATTGGAGACCATCAGGCTTGAAAATTCTGTTTTAAAGCCATAATTTATGCTTGTTTATAGCTTGGAGCTGTAAAGACTTCCTACCAGTGCTTAAAAAATCTTAATTTTTTAAGACTACAGCTCCCAGAAAATTCCTCAGCACTATGGTCAATGTTATGGACATCATGTTAGAGACATATGTAAGTCCTCACATAATGTTTGTAAAAGTGTTCTTTGGTTTCATTGTGGAGGTCGGCATTCTCTCCTACCAAATGATGCATGGTTGTACTGCAATAGGACCCTCCTTACAGCCATTCTGTTGCTCATGGAGAGTGCAAGGAATTTGAGAATCATCTGGTTTTGTCCCCATAGATGCAGGCTGATGATATCTTCCAATGAGACCTCTAGAGGAGTCTACTAAATCTTAGTGGAAAATGCCTTTAGTCTGCATCTGTCTATGAGGGCTAAGTTGGATATTTATTTGTTTATTTATTTACAGCATTTATATTCCGCCCTTCTCACCCCGAAGGGGACTCAGGGCAGATCACGTTGCACACATAAAGGCAAACATTCAATGCCATGACATAGAACAGAGACAGAGTCAAGACGCAGGCACCAGGCTGGCCTCGAACTCATGACCTCTTGGTCAGAGTGATTTGTTGATTTGTTGCAGCTGGCTTGCTTTCCAGTCTGCGCCACAGCCTGCGCCACAGCCCGGATATTTGTCCAATCCTCTCCACCAGTAATGGGATGGCCATGGGGTAGGGAGTGCTGTCACAGCACAATAGGAACTTGTGGAGATGTTAATGGAGTTCTTAGTCAAAAACCTTATTTTTTCAAGTTCTAGAACTTAATTCCCAACAGTTTTCCTTTGGCAGAGGAACACTTAACATTCTATCAACATATAGCCATAGATCTGATTTTGATCTAAAGATAAATCTGTCCATTCTCCATCTTTTCACACTAAAAAAAACCTCTTGGAGTAATTTTTAGATCTCAAAGAATCCCTGTGTATATTAAATCTACATCTCAAAAATATTTTTTTTATTTCATCATCTTTCACAGAACCCTTAGTGACCTCTTGTGGATTTCAGGGAACACATGTTGAGAAACGCTGATCAACAGCTTTGATTTAGACAATCAGTCACTGGATGGGATTTCTGGGAGTTGTATGACAAAACTTCTGGGGACCCACAGGTTGGGAACCACTGCTATACAGAGAAATGTGATGCCTGACTTACCAAGTGGTCAGGTAGCATGCTGGGGTGGGAGAGGAGTATGGCAGCTGATCCTAGCTGCCATGTGGAGTTTTCCCCCTTTTAGTATCTCTGCCAGCAGGAAGGTTTTGATTGGGGGTGGGGAACAGTCAATGAATGGACAGTTGCTTTCTGCTCACTCATTGGTTAAAGTGACCTGGATAGGGTTTCCACCCCTGTCAAGTGATTGTGTATATTTACCCATATGTGAGTGAGCTCCTATAGTTTTCTTGGAACTGTCATCCTATCCCATCTTTCCTTGTTTTGTGCTATACGGATATTTGTTATTATTCTATTTGTCACAATTTTCTGGGGTGGTTGGCATGGGTCTGTCTTGGATTCAGGGCAGATTACCAGTCTATTCCAGGCACTGTTTTGGATAGGTTGTCCCACCAGGTGACTCCGGGGGTGTGGTCCAGAGTCAGTCTTGCCCAGTGTTGGGTAGAAGTTTTCTACACATCCTTGTAAATAGGGGGCTTCCTAGATAGTCTCAGGCCATCTCTAAGGGATCTGGTACTGGGGCAGTTCTCTGGGCTCATTGAACAGGCAGGTTGGTTTATGTGTGGCCAACCCTTGAGTATAGCTCTAACCAAATAAATCAGTGGCCATTTTCTCCAAGTGATTTCTATATTTGATTTGGTTGTTTAGCATGTATAGTGCATCTCATACTTGATCACACAAATGAAAAGGGACCCCACATTTGGTTCAGAGGAGCAAAGTACCTTTTCAAAATTTAATCTTAGGCATCACAATTTAGGCACCATAACTAGAACTCACAAGAAGGAAAGATTTAACTAGAGCTTTATATAAATCCTGAAACTATGTTTTGTAATGAGTACTTTTGACATCTAGTGGATAGTGGGAATAGTGGCAGGCATATGTGATTTTATAATATGCTGGAACCTGCATTTCTTCTTCAGCTATTCAAAATTAATTTTCAATGTTAATGACCTTTCAGATAGATCATAAGTATTGTGTGTGGTTACTGAAATGTTTCAATTCTGAGAAAAATCTGGAATAAATAGAAATCCCTCATCATTTGCATTTTTAGTCTGTTTTCAGAATACTGCCAAATATGGGGTTGTGTGTGTCCAGAAAGAATGCTTACTGACTTGAATATTTGCCATTTCCTCTTTTTTCTAGGAATCCCACAATTATGAATTGAATATTCATGAACAAGCTCTCCCAATATCCTTCCTTTGGATGGTCTGGAGGGACCATAGTCCCACACAAAAGGCCTGGACTTTATTTAAACTACATTGGGCAATATAGAGTACATGCTAGCACTTCCGTAAACCTTTCTTACTCCCCATTTATGGCCGTTCTTCATGTGATCTTTATGTGAGCCAGAACTCGGATACCAGAGTGCACAGAAAGCTTCCACATGAGGAAAGAAGATGGCTGGCTAATACCTGGAAAACTGAACAGGAGCATTTCAAGACTGTGACATTTTATTGCAGGTCTCCCTTTATGTTTGAATTGCAAGATATCCTGGCAATTATTTCTCTCTGTCCAAGCATTTCAGAACATCTGTTTACTTTGCAAAGAAACTGCCAGTGTGATGAGAGGTGAATTGATTCAATCTGTGCTACTTTTCTTTAACTCTTGAGGATCACTGGTCAACACACATCTGTTATCACTTACCAAGATCATACAGCCATGGAATTTGGTGGTTTTGGCATGCCCATGAATAACCCTTACATTTTTTCCCATCCAATCCAGATCTTTCCATCTCAGTGATTATTTGGGGCCAGACCATAAATAAATCAAGGATGAATACAGAGAAAAATGTATTAAAGATTGACCATCAGTCTTTACACTTGGAGACACTTCCATACTTTCTAATTCAATGCATGATCCAAAACACAATTGGCTATCCATATCTGCATTTTTTTTAAATTTCACTCCAGTTAAAATTATACAAGCATGTACATGTTTGTAAAATTACCTTACATAAATATCAGACATATTTATCTTGGTGAAACCTTTAGATAAAATCCTAAATATTAAGAAAAATATGCATGGAAGTATGCAAAATTTCTTGTAGATTTGCTTTTTAAAAAAATAAAAAATAAAATCCAAGCTGTTCTGGAAATGGAACAAAATAATTTTAAGGTCAGAGAAGAAAAAATGAGAGAAAACCCAAAAATGCCAGAGCTAGAAATTCACAGAAAAAGTGCTAATGGAAATTAGCTTTACTTGGCCATCAGATTCAAAAGCACTGTGATTGTTGAATTTGGATCTTCAGAAATCACCAGCGTCCATTCAGAAAGGTACACCCAAAATATCAGTAGTTTTCACCAGCATTGATGTAGCAGTGCTAGCTGGAGATTCTGGGAATTGTAGTTAAAATTATTATTTCTTACCCGCCTCTGCTTGTAGGTTGAGTTGGATTACAGAATAATTAAAACACAAACATTGTAAAAAATACCACAAATAAACATATTCAAATGTGTTTGTATAAAATATACTTAATAAAATGTGTTTCTATAAAATACATATTAAAATACAGAGATTAAACCAAGGACGCACATTTAAAATTCATATTTAAAAATTGGGTGGGTGATGAAAAGGTGCTCTGGGTGATGAAAAGGTGCTCTGGGTGATGGTTGCCAGTTGGGTTATGGTTGGTTGGAGTAACCGCCTCCCAGAGGACCTATGCGTTTGGGGTGGAGTGTATGGGAGATGGCACTCCTTTAGGTAATCTGGACCCAAACCATGCAGTGCAAAATACCAATACCTTGTACTTTGCCAGGAAACTAATTGGCAGCCACTGGAGTGACTTTAGGATAGGTGTTCTTAAGGTGATCGTAAAGACCAGGTATTAGACCAGAGTTTGATTACCTGATCAATCATGGCAACCCATGATTGGGTATGTCATGAAAACTTATAGTAGGTTTGTCTTAGGGCAAAGGTCCTCAACATTTTAAGCATAGGGCCAGTTCACAGTCCCTCAGACTATACTTTGAAAAAAATAATGATCGAATTCCTATGTACACTGCAGTGCACATATCTTATTTGTAGTGCAGAAAAACATGAAAAAAACCCACAATATTTAAAATGAAGAATAATTTTAACTAACATGAACTTACCAGTATTTCAATGAGAAGCGTGGGCCTGCTTTTGGCTGATGAGATAGTCAAGTTAATTAGGGTTGTTGTTGTTGTGTGCCTTCAAGTCATTTCAAAATTAGGGTGACCCTAAATCTAAAGGTTACAGCTGGAGGGCTACATCTAGCCTTCAGACCTTAGTTTGGAGACCCCTGCCTTACGGTCACCATAAGGTGAAAATGTCTTGAAGGCACTCAGCAACTACCACTCTCTGTCACCATTGTCTAGACTGACGAAGGCTGATGGGAGTTGTCATCTGACAACATCTGGACAGCTGCACATTGCTACACCCTGTATTAAAGACTATTATAAATATGTTTATGGCAGGAAGAAGCTGGCTATAATTAGCCTTCAGCAAGGACAAAAAGAACAGTGAATTTAAAATAAGCAGGCACAAGACAAACTATTCTAAAATTTACTAAAAAAGAAAAAGAATTTAATGAGACTCAACTGTAGCATGTCAATAGTGTCAAATCTATTTGTTCTACATTTATGTATAATTAGACTGGTGTGTGGCATAACAAATCAAAGTCACTGTTTGCTGTTAGTAGAAGGAGACTTTTTGGACCACCTCCATAACTAAGGCAGAACAGACCTGCTCCGAACTATAACAACATCCTACGGTCGTTTGACAAATGGAGAGGTCACATTGGTCTTACTTCATTCCACCTCTGTAGAATCATAAGGAATTATGCCAATAGAATGAATGTGGTTTAATGCTAGGAGCCAAGCTTTCCAAGAAGAAACAATGGGCCATTCGTCATAGAGACTTCCATGTATTGTCCATTGTCAAGCCTCTGTAACTTTGAAAGGATATACTGTAGCTAGAGGGCAATAGAGTTTGTTCCAGTGTATGGATTTTTTTTTCTTTTTTGGACCACAACTCCAAGAACCTCCAAACCCAGTATGAATACCTTCATGGTGTGATGGGCCTCTTTTTAAAAAATCAAGTGTGTCAGGGATGTGGAGATGATAATCCAGTTCTAGATTTACACAATTTATCCTTCTTCTTTTTTAGGTAAAAAGGTAAAGGTTTCCCCTGACGTTAAGTCCAGTCATGTCTGACTCTGGGGGTTGGTGCTCATCTCCATTTCTAAGCCGAAGAGCCAGCGTTGTCCGTAGACACCTCCAAGGTCATGTGGCCAGCATGACTTCATGGAGCGCCTTTTTTTAGGCACATAGAAAATTAAAGGTTCGGAGACAAACTGAATTTTCTTCTGTAAGACTCTGAACAACCCCTTTTGCAGCTAAAGCAGCTAGTTTAAGGGGGGAAGAAAACAAAAATGTTTGATGAAAATAGTCACATAATAGGTTCCCTTTATTTATTTTCAAATTTACTACACTTTATATGCATTTGGTATTTTTATTGACACTTTCTGACTTGGGCTGTTGGCTTATTAAATCAACTTTTACTTACTTTCTTATGAATACAAAAGCTGAAAACAATTAAAATAAGATATGCTTTAAAAACTAAACTTAAAACATATTCAAAACATAATAAAACAAAGTGGTAAAAGCACAGCTGAGCCTATTAAAAGACTCTTTCTGCTAAAGTTAAGAACCAAATGTTTGCCTAAACAAAGGGTCCTTGCCTGCTGGGAGAAGGACATGGGAGAGATAGGCCACTGACGTTTCAGTGGGAGGGAGTTCCGCAGTTTAGGAGTAGTCATGAAGAAGTATCTTCACCAAGGTGAAGGGCCAAGGTGGCTTACAATGACATTTTAAAAAGATAGAGCTAAAAGTCTGATGGTAAAAAATCAAAATAGAAATACAGTTATCATATTGTGTGTGTCTATGTGCCGCCAAGTCGGCAGTTTATTTTTGGTGATCTTATGAATTTCATTGGCTTTTCTCAAGCAAAAAAAAATAAAATGGCTTGCCAATTTCTTTCTCTGAAATACCGCTTACAGTACCCAGTATTTATTGGTGGTCTCCCATCCAAGTAGTAACCAATCCAACCCAACCAAGTACTATTTAAGGTCTCTAGGAGAGAAAAAGAGGCATATAAATAAATACAATAATAACAATAACATCCTCAAGAACAATAACAACAAGGACTTGGCTTTCAAGATCATACACAATCTGCTGCCTTTAGAGTAGAACATCATTTATTTTAAAATATTATACCATTTAAAACATAGAAAAAATACACCCACAAAACATCGCTCTGTTTTTGTCCTGTTTTGTCTTTCAAGAACAGTCTTAAGACACTGTGGTAAGTAAATGAAAACTGCTTTACTTCAGCAAAACATAAAGTCCAGTACACTCAGTGAAATAATGCAGAAGAAAGCCAGGAAGTCTTACTTTAGACAAAGAAACAGGCATAAATCCAGATGCAGACTTGGAGCAGGCACACAGAGAGTGAAGGCATTAGAGTCAGTTTGTTACCAGGAAGAGCTGGCTTCTGCATTTATAGCCCTGGGTCCCCACACAGCTGCTAGGGCAGTTCCTAATCACTCAGCTGCATTTCTGGCAGCTAATCTAGCTGAACGACTTCTCTGCTCGGTTTCCTTTCGCCTCTCCTGGCATGAGGGTACTAGCAAAGTCTCCTCCTCAGACTCCAACTCACCCTCAGAATCATGAACATTTTCTTGCTCCCCTTCCATTTTTATTTCTTCACATTTTATTGTCTTTATCTTGATTTTGCAAGCTATCCCAATATGGACAACTATATACATTTATTAACTAATCAAATCACTTTACAATTCAACCAATGTGATTTCATGAATTGCTCTCATTCATAGAAAGTTATGGTGATATATTATCTAGATTCTCCAGGCAAATGATTGGAAGCACTGAATGGATTCTACACCCTCAATAGAGCATAGCAGGTGTCGTTGGACTGCAGATCTCAATATCCATCTCCATCAGCTGCGGTTGATGGGAGTTGCAGTCCAAAAACCTCTAAGCCACTGAAAAAAATTAAAAACCTAAATATTTAGCTAATATAATAAACATTCTGTTTCTTAATAACGCTCCTTGTGCCTATGTATAGTGAAATTCACTAATTTTAATGAAACTACTGTGAACAACGCTGAAACTCAGAGATGTAATTTTGACTGAATTAACCCCTTGATGTTTTCACTGAGACTGAAAGACTGTTACAGTTACAACACCAAAATATGTCCATAATAGTACTGGAAATATAGTGCCTGTCTCTTATTTTCCTCCTACAAAGCTGATATTTTGAATTGACTTGCCTAATAGAGCAGTGGTTCTCAGCCTGTGGGTCCCCAGATGTTTTGGCCTTCAACTCCCAGAAATTCTAACAGCTAGTAAACTGGCTGGGGTTTCTGAGACTTGTAGGCCAAAACATCTGGGGACCCACAGGTTGAGAAGCACTGTAATAGAGGTTGCATCTACAACAGTTGTTCCCAACCTTTGGGCCTCCAGGTGTTTCTGCCAATAAGCTGCCGGTCCCAATTCAAGGTGCAGGTGGTGACCTATAAAGCCCTACATGGCTCAGGCCCTGCCTATCTCCGCGATCACATATCCCCTTACAAACCAGAGTGGGCATTAAGATCTGCCGGGGAGGCCCTCCTCTCGCTCCTATCACAGTTACAATCATGGTTGGTGGGGATGAAGCAGAGGGCCTTCTCGGTGGTGGCTCCCCGGCTCTGGAATGCCCTTCCCAGAGAAATCAGGCAAGCCCCTTCCCTGTCTTCCTTCCACAAGGAATTAAAAACGTGGTGGTTCCTGCAGATCTTTAAGCATGATTAGACCTCCCTTTTGACCCAGCTCAGCACTTTATCCTCCACTGGCTCCAAGCCCTCCTGTTGCACGAGACTTGAATAGCACTTTATAGTTGGCCATTCCAACATTGAACTCTGGATCACTATAACTGGCCTGTAAATGGAGTATTGTTACACATTTTATTTTTTTATTGTTGGATTGTATGTTGTGTATTTATGTTTATCACTTGTTTCGTTTTAAAATTGTTCTATGGTTCTGTTTTTATTATGAGCATTATATTGTATTGTTTTTATCATGTTGGAAACTGCCCTGAGTCCCTTGAGGAGATAGGGTGGTATATAAATAAAGTTTTATTATTATTATTTATTATTTTGGACTCCAACTCCCAGAAATCCCAGCCATATTACCAGCTGTTAGGAATTGTGGGAGCTGAAGTCCAAAACACTTGGATGCTCAAAGGTTGGGAACCACTGATCTACACCAGTTTAACTGCCATGGCTCAATGCTATCAATAATGAGAAGTGACATTTTAGAAAGTCTTTATAGCCTTTTCTGCCAAAGAGTGCTGATGCTTCACCAAACTACAACTCCCAGGATTCCATGGCAGTTAAAATGTTGTCAAACTGCATTAATTCTATGGAGTAGATGCACCCAGGGTGATTTGAATGTAAGGTATACTATGGTCCTTGACCTATTTGAAATAAAATTATATATACAAGTAAATATATTCAAAAACTTTATACAACTGAATGATAACATGCTCATAACTACCAGTATTTACCATAATATATCAGAAAATGAGGGATTATAAATGTTTCTTTTTAGTTTCAGGGGGAAAAAATCTCAAATTGCCAACATTCATATCTGGTATCATAAGGATACCCCATATGTATCTTGAACTACATTTCTTTTCTTGATGGTATGAATACCACGATGAAATTATATTTTGGTCTGACTCATCAATCCTGTGAGTTTCTTCTCAAATTGTGATGATGCTCATACAGAATATTCCATTTGATATATGTCCCATTGTCACCTTAGAACATCTGTTCTTTCCTAGGCTGGAATATCTCACTTTCAAAGGATTTTAGCAACTGGCTCATCTCATGTGTGCACTTTGAATTGATAAAGTTCCCATAAGAATGATTGATGATTTCCAATGTCCATCTGTATCCGGGGGTCAGGTATGTGTAAGTAGCCCACCTGGCTTTGCTTATACCTTTTTTTTCAAATTAAAGATGGTGTAACCTAAAACCTCTATCTTCTGCTTTTTAGCATTTCACACAACGCCATTGGGAAAATTTATGGATGTTTTAAAAAGATCAGACTTTTTCATTTCATGTGTCACACTACAAACACAGTACTGTACCTGTTAACCAGATGGTTTGGAAATTGCAGGCCAAAAATATTATAATATAATAAAATAAAATACACATACGCACACATTTATGTCCATAGAGAGAGAACTAAGAGTTCTTCATATCTACCATACTTGAACCATTGATGCATAGCATCCACATCACATTGAGGTGATATTAATAAGGGGAAAAATCTGGAAAAATTACAAGGCATTATTTGAACACAAATGGCATCCTTCCTCCCCCTTCCTTTACAAGTACACTCAAGCTAAATAAGCTTTGAACTTCCAGATCTGAGTCTTTGCAGGGCTTATAGCAGTCATCCAGCCATTATGACGGCAACTTTGGAATGGACCCAGGTATTTTTAATCAGTGAAACTGTACTGCTGTGTATGAAACAGATGGGTCACGTTTACCTTGTGCATGCTGAACATTTTTTAAAAACTTTATAGAAAATCAGAACAAACCATACACTGAGTTCTAAAAGGATTTACTGCTTCCCGGCAACATGTAGAGTACTGAGGTCATAACGCCAAGGCCTAATAGGACCTTGTAATGTTTTTATAGAAAACAATTTATTTTTAGAGATTGTAAATGATACAATGACTCTGTCAGTATAGGTGCAATCAAACTGGTTTACTATCATATCAAAATTAATTCTGTGTTTTATTTTCCTTTTTCTTTTGCTGGCAGGCTGAGGTTAAATCAAACCAAATGTTTCCTCTGCGTAGTTCAATACTTACTGTTGACGACAAAAGAAGCAAAAAGAAAGCACAAAGCAGTCTTGGGTACATAGGCCCAGCTCTGAAATTATGAAAGAAATGCAGCAGGTTGTTCGTTAGCTCCAAATAACCTACTAGTACACTCATTTCCAGAGCTTGATAAAGTAAATTTTGGACTAAAACACCCAGAATTCTTAACTGACATGCTTGTAGTCTCCAAAAGTAACTTTCCAAATTTCTGGGTAGTCATTTTTTAATGATGTCAGTGTTTTGACAATGAACGCAAATAGTGAATGAATGGGTTCTTCCTCATGAAAACAGACATTTGTTGGGGATACTGCAGTTCTGGTTTCCCTACTTCAGCAGACAGTATAAATGTAGACACACTGTGTTAACAGCCTTCAAGAGGAGTGTACAAAGTGAGCTCCTCCAAGACCCACCTGTATTCAAAATAGCAAATTGACTTCCTATCATACCTTCAAAGAGCCTCCGGTGGTGCAGTGGGTTAAACCCTTGTGCCCACATGACTGCTGACCAAAAGGTCAGTGGTTTGAATCCAGGGAGCAGGGTGAGCTCCTGTCTGTCAGCTCCAGCTTCCCATGGGGGACATGAGAGAAGCCTCCCACAGGATGGTAAAACATCCGGGCATCCCCTGGGCAACATCCTTGCAGATGGCCAATTCTCTCACACCAGAAGCGACTTGCAGTTTCTCAAATACAGATAAGGCTGATCCCTGGACAATTATTCTGTGAACCTGCAGTCTTTGGAAAGTCCCATTCCTGGAGGAGGAATACCTGATAGGACATTGTTCAAACCATGAGCCTACAGCAGTAGAAAAGGCTCAGGCAGTCATGTGGACATTTAATGGGTCAGAAGGCACCAAAGGAAGGTTTCATAATGATAGGTGAGTATCTCTTCAGTAGTAATTGGTCTTCATAAGAGTAAACTTCTCATAGTGCCCAAATCTTGAACCTGATTTGAACCCCGGTTGGTAGAAGTGTATAAGCTGCTCAGTGCTTCCCTTTTTCTTGTTCTTGTTTATCTCAGCTAGTTGTGGTTCTTGAAATGTTTGACCCTGACTTTGTGAAATTCTGTTTGAAACTGATGTTACACTTCTGGTCCCATGCATTTCTGATAAGGGATACTCAACCTACAGTAGTTTCGTCGAGTGGACCCATTAAAGCAGTGTAAGACTTTTACACAGGTTGATTCACCATTCAACAATATGTTCAGCCAGTCTGCTTTAGCTGGAAGTGGCAATAAAATCATTATATCAAATCCTTTTATAATTAAGAGATTGACAGACACTGTACAGCAATAGCACTCTTGAAACAGAATACTAGATACACGGATCATTAGTTTGATGCAATGTCAACTTCATGTTCTCACGATCAAGAATACCTGGCCATACCTGCCACATATACACAAAAAGATAAATTCCACAAAGTTCATGCAACAGTAGCAAGATCAATGAATGTCATCAATTAAGTGACATTCCACAAAGAAAGCCAGTCTGTCAAAATGGAGGTGTCAGCATCTTATTGGAACAAATGTATCAAAGCAATTTTACAAAGAAGTTTCAGTGTGCCTATCAAAGAGAACAGTTGCCTTACCAATTAGCTTGTCTTTAAAGTGCCGAGAGGCCCATTTTGGCAATCACATTCCCTGCTCAATGTTAGTGTCTGGAACAGCTAAAAATGGTTTTTGACAGGAAATCCTTAGTGGAATGATAAATCTATGGACTTTTGTGTTTTTTAATACTGCTTTTGTTGTGGTCAAGGCCATGTTGAGCCCTTGTGTAAGCCAGTCCAATCAAACAGATGGGGAAGATGTAAGGCCAAGAAATTAGTTATTTACTATAGCAAAGATCATGGATGCAAATCATTACAGTATTGGACTATTGAAAGGAGAACAGTAAGGTTAACAGCCTGCATTTCGCCTTTGCCAAAAGAGGTGAGACTCAAATGGAGATTATGTTTGTTTTACTTTATATACAAGCTGGTGAGATTTGTGTGTCGGTATCTAATACAAGCCAATATGACAGGATCCTTGGATCAGGTTCCCTCGAAAGTGTATCATCACTTGAATGGATTTGTCCAGGAAAGGCTGATCACAAAAAGATTCTATTTGGCTGTATAACTAAGTTTATGGGAAAATCCAAGATGGAAAAGCAGAGTCAGGATATTTCTGATGAAACAAGGGATTGTGAACAACTTTGTAGCTAAATAGTAGAACACTGGCTAATCAGAACATCTGCTCAATGAAAAGAGAGTAGAAGGTATGATCAATGTAGGGAGGACTGAATCACACCTGATGATTACAACATCAAATAAGGATTTGCAGATGTGGATGAGGTACCACTGGCCTCATATCATAAAGAGACTTTTCATTTCACTTGACATTGCATGCAGAGTGATATGTTTCAATACGGAACATGCACATATTCGGCCATGATTCAGTAGCAAATACTAATAAACAAGGTGGGAGAGACCATAGATTGGGAAAGTTAATTTTTGGACAACAGATCTCAGAAACACAGCCAGCATGACCAGTAAATTTTCCAAGCTTAGGAAAAGATTAATGCATGTGTAAGTCAAATTTGTGCACCAAAGACTCTACATAGTCTTCCAGAATTGTAAGTAATCAAACATAGATTCCCATCGTGACTTATCTATTTATTACCCATATAACTAGGAGGCCTCGGTGATGTAGTGGGTTAAACACTTGTGCTAGCAGGACTGCTGACTTGTTGGTTGGGTTGCTGACCTGAAGATTGCTGGTTTGAATCCAGAGACCGTGGATGAGCTCTCTCTATCCGCTCCAGCTCCATGTGGGAACATGAGGGAAGCCTCCTACAAAAATGGTAAAAACATCAAAACATCCAGGCATTCCCTGGGCAATGTCCTTGCAGACGAACAATTCTCTCACACCAGAAATGACTTCCAGTTTCTCAAGTCACTCTTGATACACACACAAAAAACCATATATTTCACATTTCTCCCAAAAAGGGGGGACTTTAGCCAACACTAACAACGTTCAAATAAAATAAGTGCAATTAAAATATAAAGCAGAATTAAAACATACCACAAAATGAAATGACAGCAAGAACCAGTTAAAAACCCAATGTAAGTGCTGGAGTTTATCTGAAAGATTTTTTTTTCTCTGATTGCAGAGCACAAACTGGTGGTCAATCTTCCCCAGCAGGGAGGTTGAGGGTCTGGAAATGAACACTGAGGCATGGTATTCTAACAAAGAAATGCCCATTTGGTTTTTATCTGCAAAATAGCTATGTAGTAGTAAGGGGGGCATATTTTACAACGTAGCATATGTTATAGATTCAAGAAAAATTGTTAGTTTTCATCCTGTTAATAAAACACAAATCATTCCTGAATGAGTGAAAGATAAATGCCAGAATTTTAAAATTGTATTAAATTCTATGGGTTATTTTATTTTTACAAAATATTACTCAAATGATGAGTTTTGGAGCACTGCTGGACCTTAAAATTGAATAGTATGTGAATATATTTGGGGCAACATCTACCTTTTTGTGCATTAATTACGTTTATCATTGTCCCAATGTCTCTCAGTGCTTCTCACTCTTGAGGATATTAAATGGCAGCAGAATGGGAATAGCATAAGATGATCAGCAATTAGAATGGCATCTTGCTCGAGTTATTAAATACACATTTGAAACAAGAAGTATAAATGAACCTATAATTCTTGGCTTTGGCCAGAAGTACAGACTATGGAAGACCTGGACAGGAAAAGTATGAAATGACAATGCTCCAGAGCAGTTTCTCAGAGTTCATGCTGGCTCCTTTTCAATGATTCCCTAAAGAATGCCCTTTGGATGAAAATATCTCCACGTTGATTTTAATACATTTCTTTTCTATATGCAATAATTCCAGCAATGCTGAGTGGAATCAAGAAGCATAACTGTCATAGATTTCATGCTGTTAGAGAGCACTCAATGATCAGGAAAATGTGTTTCAAATCTTCCAAGAGAGACAGTTGGCATGCTTTTTCTGTTATATGGCACACATTCATGTGTTTTGAAACCATAGGTGGTATTCATTTGTATGGTTACAAATCCTCCTGAGTGTTCTTATTTATGTGGTCTGGGAGAGATATGACTTACAATTTTTCTGGAATATAATTATGCACAAAAGCCAATACATAAATGACTTATAATAGTTAAAGATAATCTGTTTCAAAAATGTTTCATGGCTTTCTCAGAAAAGTCTCACAGCCAATTTTCAAATTATTTTACAAATATTCCTCTAGGGGAAATGGTTCAGATACAACACAACTTATTTAACTGTGAGCAAATGATTTTCACAGTTCTTCAGGTTTTTGGCATAATTACAGGAATGTTTAAGTTATACAAAGGAGAGTTTCCAAGGATATAGGCTTTTCATGAAAACTGGACATGTAATTATTTCTCACACTAGTGTGCATTGACTAACAAGCAAAACCAATAGTAGTAGTAATGCAGTGACCAGCAAGTTGGAACAAATTGAAGGTTACCTAGTTGCATCCAGAGCCAGGGATCTATTAGAAAGGGGATTGTGAGAAATGGAAATGAGTTTTTCCAGCTCTGTTCAAGAGATGAAATTTTCAAGCATATTTCTTGGACACAAGGAAATGCAAAAGTCCTTGTTAGGCCGTAGGTATTAAGAGTACCATTCCAGGATTTAACAGACATGCTAAAATAAATGGGACACTGATAATTGCCTATTAAATGATGGTGTTTAGAAGTCCTGTCTACCTTTTCCTAGAATACCAGAATTGAAAGCAGTTAGCAGGAGAGATAAACACTTTCATAGGACTCTGCATTGTTTAAGGAGCCCAAAAAAACTAGAGAAATCATTTTCCCTGTCCATTTCTAAGAAGGCAAAAATTGCATATTCTTTCCCCCCCACTTGAATTACCAACATTCTAAATTAGTTAGTACATTAGATATTGAATGTTTTGGCCAAATCCTTAAAAGTGCAACAAGTTCTTAAAGCTTTTTGAAATGTCCAGTTTGAGGTCAGGCAAACCAAACCCAAAAGTTATGGGATCAAACTCTTAAGTATTAAAAGTCTTTTCCCACTACAGGCCTCTTTATGATCTCAGGAAAATGAATACAAGTATAAAACCAAAGGGGCAAAAGAAGGAGGAGGAGGAGGAGGGCAGAACAAAATGCAAGAAAGGAAACATTCCCTTAATAGAAATTGTATTATTCTGTTCAGAATCTCCCAACTATCATAGCTGATGGAAATATATTTTGCAGGCTAGAGTTTGGAGATTTCTGAAACAAAGTGGCCATTCTATAACATCTTCATTTAATATATTATTTGAAGAAGGTTTTCGCTTTCTTTGTTTGTGACACTTCTACACAGGCACTAAGATCCATAATCAGTGGGTCTTTGTGGACACCATTCAACTTCCAGTCAGTTACTGGGTGCAGTGTCTATGTAAGCACTTCTCAAGGAATTTGGTCTTTTTAATCCACATCCTGACCTGGTTTAAATGACTGTGGAGAAGCAGTCTGGGTTATATACTACTCAAGTATGAGAAGAGTCACTAGTTCCTTTTGATGTGTAAACAATGCATTGCAAGCTTGACAACTTTAATCACACAGAGATTTCTCCCATTAGATTCCACAGAGTCACCCTTGGTTCCAGTTGAGTGTGTGCATAAGACTACAGACTTAGATCTAGGCATAAAATTGCAAGAAAATCCAGTTAAATTCAGTGAGGTTTACTTCTGAATAGACTAATCAGATGGCATGACAAATTGCAATATGGATAAGATATCTTATTTCAAACCCCCACTTGTAGTACTAGTTGTTTGTAAAATAGTAGCCCTTAGAATGTGGGCAGAGTAAATGGATTAGAAATTCTTTTCCGTTCAGTTTCAAAAAAGGGTTTGTTGGATTCTTCCAGATTGGTCTGAAGTTTGCAGTATAGTTCTTTGGGTTTTGCTAGTCGTTTTTAAATTGAAAAATGAAAGGCGCAGACTTTTTCCTTGTTTCAATTGGAGTAAAAATTAAAAAATAAATGCACTTCAAGGTGGGAAGTAAATCTGGCAGCTAGTATTGTGAATTTACAGAAGTTAGCCTGGGATAACAGAAATGTTAATTAAGATCTATTAAAAACAGACTGAAGAATCAGATACTGCAACCTTTCAGCATGTTTGCCCTGTCATGGAGTCTAATACAGTAGAGTCTCACTTATCCAAGCCTCGCTTATCCAAGCCTCTGGATAATCCAAGCCATTTTTGTAGTCAATGTTTTCAATATATCGTGATATTTTGGTGCTAAATTCGTAAATACAGTAATTACAACATAACATTACTGCGTATCGAACTGCATTTTCTGTCAAATTTGTTGTATAACATGATGTTTTGGTGTTTAATTTGTAAAATCATAACCTAATTTGATGTTTAATAGGCTTTTCCTTAATCCCTCCTTTTTATCCAATATATTCGGTTATCCAAGCTTCTGCCGGCCTGTTTAGCTTGGATAAGTGAGACTCTACTGTATTTGGAACATTTGGAAATCTCCTTACATTCAAGAGCTTGAATGTAAGGAGATTTAAAAGTTTTTAAAATCTTTGAGTTTTTTTTAAAAAAAACACCAAATGTCTTTAACATATAAAAGTAAAACTGACAGCTTTGTCTCCTCTGACTTTACAAGGTAACCTATTGTAAGTCTAATAAATTGACAGCCTCAGTCACATTTAATGTTAAAATGATGGAGAATAGGGATGATCCCAGGACACATATTTTGTAAGCTATGTCTAGTTCTCTGAAATGGAGAGACACATGATTTGAATTCATTCTCATTTCGAAGTGGACAATTTTATTTTATATACATTTAGAGTATTTTTTCCAGATATTATAATCAAGTGTGCATCCAATTTTAATTTGAGAGAATAGTATATCACAGTTATCAGAAATCTGGAAAGCACTGCACTGTGTCAGCAGAATATGTGACAAGTTAAATGTTCTGTTTTGTTATGAGGAAATTTCTAAATAAAAAAGCTGACAAAAAGAATATACAAAAGGTATGTGTAGCATTAAAAAAAACAGCAATGGATCATTAGTTTCCCTAATTTTAAACAGATTTTTATTTCACAATGCATGAAAATAATCATTATCCATCAGTGCTTCGGCTGTTATCATAGCAGTTGCTTCTGGCATTTGCTCTAAGGTGCCAAACCAAACTTCAATCTCTCAATCTACAAAGGTTTCTCCTCTGGCTAGTGACATAGTTCTGACACTTCAATGGTTTCATTTTCTCTGGATTTGGCAGTAGAGGCTCATTGAAAACACCATACCAAGAACCTGGAAAAGAAAGATGTTTATGGTATTATTTGGCAGCTTTCAATATCCCCCACATACAGGCGATGCACAACAAGAACATTTTGTTTGCAAACTTCTTGGATTTACGCACAGATGAAATCTGCTATGCTGAAGACTGCGTCCAAAGTAATTTTTAGAAGTATGATTCTCAAATAGTGGGATTTTAATTAAACCCATATATACCACATTATGGGAAACTTAAATTTATTGTAAAAGATGGATTGCTTTAAGGGTGAAGACATGTCCTTCCATGGAGCTCTTGTTACTGCTGTGTGCTATTTACTTAGAGCAGGGAGTAGGAATCACATTTTCCACAAGCAGAGAAAGGTTTTTCATATTTTTCTTCTGGAAAAGATAGTGCTGTCCCAGACCAAAGAACTTTTGTGAAAAAAATAATTGTGGATTTATTATGACTTCTTAGACAATGAAATTGCTTTCTTGAATTTTGTGGAGCTTTAATAACAAAAGAATTGCTGTTTGTTGTTGATCTGTACATATGACAGTTATTTGCCACTGACTAGTAACAGAACTCAGCAAGAAAGTGTTAAATCAGATGGGTTTTGGCTTAAATTATGCATAGGGAACTTCTTTATGAAAGATTTCATTTTTGAGATATCACTAGTCCATCAAGAACTAAAATGGCATGAAAAATACTGTAGGCATTTACAGGAATGAATCTCCTCTATTTCCATGTCTGTAGAAAAGATGACAGTAAAGGGTCTATAAAAGTACCTAAAATAAAAGGAGCACAGACTGAAAAATACTACTGGAGAGCTTTGAAGAGTTACTTTTTAAAAGGCGATGCCTGGAATCCCTAGACAACATGGCCAGCATGTGAGCTGTTGTTCAAAAATTAATGTTTCCAAGTTCTGCTCTAAAGCATCCATAACTGGGGCTTCTCGTATCATGGAGACAATGGAGTAGATTATATTCTTTGTTGTTGAACCTATCATAGCTAGAGGTAATTTAAACTGATTTTACTTGTATGTTGCCTTGAAGCCCCATGAGATATGATGGAGTATAAATATTTTATGCACACATGCACCAACACATTGTTGATTTTGCATGATCTTACTCAGTTTTGCATGATCTTACTTGGGTTACTGCTGTTTAATATTTTTCAAATGGTAAAAATTCACAAATGGAGACTTTCCTTTAAGTATGCATGCATACCCATATGCAAGCACTTTTTAAATTTTGGTGCTGCTTTGATTTTTTTAAATAAAGGTCAACTCACAATTAGTTTTAATTACAGCCTAATTTATACAACTCTAGAAGTGCATCCACTCTCGTAATTCCTCCTCTTTCCCACATTGTTAATTAACATATTTTTACCCCATGGTTTGCTGTTGGATCATTTATTCTTTCTTACTAACAGTCTTTTACAACCTCTTCAGATGAAATATATTAACTGTGATTTAAGTTTGCCATTCTACAACAATATTTGGAAAGTGATAAAAAAGAGAGAACCATTTTGGACCCTCAACATATAGCGATTCTAATTTTTAATAAAAATCTAAGCATGGATATTCATGGATAGATAGAAATAACACATAAGTGCACACACAAACATGTTGTTGTCATTGTGTGCCTTCAATTCATTTCTGATGGCAACCCTGAAGCAAACCCATCGTGGGATTTTCCTGGCAAGACTCGTTCAGAGTGGGTTTGCCTTTGCCTTCATATAAGGCTGAGAAAATATGACTTACCCAAGGTCACTCAATGGGTTTCTCTATCTAAGCAGGGTTCAAACTCTGGCCTCTATAGTCATAGTTCAACTCTTAAAAGAGTCCATCATGCTGGTTCTCTCTCTTTCTCAGATCATGGCTACCTCTGGATGTGTTAAATTCCTTCTAGCAGCATGAGAAGCAGAACAGTGATACTAAGGCCTCTTTCATTAGGCCAACGGATATTGCCTAATATTGGCTCCTTTTCCAGAAGAGCTGATTCCCATAGGGGTCATTCATTCGAGTACTTCAATGCCTTGGGACTAGGTAACCTGAGGGTACATCTTCTTCTATACTATTTATCTACCAGGATCTGAGGACTTCATCTAAGGGCCCATCTAAATGGGCTATATAAGTCATTTCAGGCTTAACATGGCTTTGTCCCACATTTCAAAAAGTTGTAGAAAAACAGTGTTTTTGGACCAGTGTAAACAGGCTGTCTCCTATTCTGGACCAGCTGTGGCTGTTCACACTGCCATCCCACTTTTCCTAAAATTGGGCAGCCCAGAGACAGGGGATGGCACCTTCCTTCCCTTGTTGTTCGGGCCTTAGCAGCAACAAGACATGAAAATGGCAGTGGTTTCCACCCCTCACCTTTAATGAGAGTGGCCAGAATGATGAGGCAGTTGGAGAAGGGAGGGGAGAAAGGAGGGTGTACTTACACCTTCCCCTCCTCACCTCTCTCAAATTTCTTCATTGCTTTGGTTATCATCACTACAGTTCCACATAGTGTTGATTGATACCTGTCAAGATGGCTTGGTAGCTGGCTGTGCAGACTAGATCAGCACCATCATTTGTGGTATGTGTAGATGGCCCCTAAGATTATACTTTAGATACTCCGGGCAGACAAAGCAAGACATGTAGCTATAAGTGAGAGGCCTTTTCAGTGGTGGCATCTCAGAAATGCCCATCCCATAATGGCTCACTTGCCTCCTGCATAACAGATTTGTGGAACATTTACATTCTGTTTTTGAGAATTCTTTTACATAAAGATGATCTGAGCGACTGTATATCACAATATATACCTGGCTGACTCTAAACATTCTTTCAGGAAGGCTTTATTTTATTGTATCACTGTCACAGGCTTGTCTGATTCAGGAGAGGGTCTTCTCAATGGCTGTTGCATAATTCCCCTCCCATGCAAAGTTAGCTGGACTTCTCCATACACTCCCTTCACAGGCAGTTAATTATCTTTTTATATAAGCAGGTATTTGATGATTAACTGAAAGGTATTTCCAGTCTATATATATATCTTTATTTTTATATTTTTAAGTGATATTATTACACTTTTATAAAATATTAAATAAATATTAAGAAAAATAAATATTACACTTTTAAATTTAAAGATGCAAAAAAATAGCTTCTTTAACTATGTTTTAACATTTTTATCACCAGATTTTTAGTCTGATCTTTTTTTTTTAAATTGGGTTACAAGTCTCCTTGCATCTTTTCTTGAAAAAAAGGCAGGATATAGATACAATGAAACAGATAAAATATATACGATTTTAGCATGTCTGCAGTTTAAAGTCTTTATTTTGCAGTTAGTTTTATGCCGATTTTTAATTTAATTTTTTTATCTGCTCTTAGTTTTATGCTCAACAATTTTGCTCAGTGCTTTTATTGTATAGTAGTTGTACTCTATATTTTTAGCAGATTCTATACGTCATAAAGAACTCTTACTAGTGGGCAGTTAAAAATTCAAAAAAAAATGGGAAAATATGGCAGAGGTGCCAACAGCATCATCACACCCACTGTAGTTTGTTTGTTTGCTTTAAGTACAACTAATTTTACTTTTCAAAAATAATTAATGGGTAAATAGAGTTTGAACCCTGCTCTCTGGAGTCATAGTCCAACACTCACACTACTACACTACACTAGCTTCATTTTACTATTGTGAACTTAAAAACGAACTAATGAAAGCACTTTTCATGGTTGAGTTAGTCGCAGACATGAGAAGATGCTGGTCAAACAACATACTGCCAGATGTCAAATCAGACTGTATCTCCAGATCTCTCTACCAATTATGTAGTGCCTACCTCTCTCCCCCTGTCTTCTCAGGAGCAAACATAACTCCAGTTCCCATATTAGACATTCTTGTGATGCAGCTTCCTTTTCTCTTACCCCAGGCTATGGAGGCGGTGGCAGCAGATGCCTCAACACCTATCCATTTTTACACGCATTCACTTGGATCAACTCTCTTTTGGATGTACAAAGGAATACTTGAGTATAAGCCAACCTGAATAAAAGCTGGCCAGGACCCTCAGTAAGCCAAGGGGGGGGGGGGGTTTCCAGTCCTAAAAAAGGGCTGAAAAATTTGGCTGGTACTGATTGACCCAGCTCAAGGAAGAGCCCTCCTTGATGGTTAATTTTGGCCAGTCATTATTATGCCACCTAATTTATGACAGCAGGGACAAATTGAAAATTCCAACCTGAGTTCCTTGGAGAAAAGATGAAACAGAAAGCATTGTGATAGTTTATGTACCTCAATGAATGCCAGTCCAAATGCTATTCCCATAACTATGATCATATTGTTCTCGAAAAAATCAATGATGACATCTCCACAGAACTGAAAGACAAGGAAATACCAAAATGAATACAAATCATCAGTTTGTCATGCATACTCTTCTAGTATGAAACCAGAACAGAAATGAGCTAAATTCATTGTGCTGTACATTTACAATTTAACCACTGCCTAAAGTCTCATGCTAGGAAGAAGGCAGAATATTAATTAATTAAATAAATACACCAATCAGTGGGAGCAAAAGTTACAAATCAGCATTCAGGTAAGTCAGGGAAAGGCAGAGAGTGGTCAAAATCATTTTATTTATATCAGGCATTTTGCTCAATCCCAGGATGACAAATCAGTCCGTGTTCAAAACAGCCGTTAGAAAACCGTTAGGATATGCTACTAGAGGTTCCTTCAGTCCTGCTATATGTTCTGTGTTATCTAACACAGTTTGCCTTTTAGTAGTCAATGTTTCTGTAGTCAATGTTTTCAACACATTGCGATGTTTTGGTACTAAATTCGTAAATACAGTAATTACATAATGTTACTGTGTATTGAACTACTTTTCTGTTGATTTGTTGTAAAACATGATGTTTTGGTGCTTAATTAGTAAAATCCTAATGTAATTTGACGTTTAATAAGCTTTTCCTTAATCTCTCTTAATTATCCAACATTTTCTCTTATCCAACGTTCTGCCGGCCCGTTTATATTGGATAAGTGAGACGCTACTATAATGGTAAATATGAAATCGTGTATACATTTGAAAATAGTATATACTACTTTCTGCATTTCTTGAAGTGGTTAAAAATATTAACCAGCTTCCATCCATTCATCAGGTACCAGACAACACTTTGCACATCATTGGTGAAGTGTAGTGGGATGTGACACATACTATAATTCTTCATACCTTGGTTTCGTTGCCATCTTCACAGCCTCCTTTAGTTGTCCCCCAATCTGCCTTCCCCTCAAACAAACCACAGCATTTGTTCTGAAAGAAGAGAGAAAAACAAGAAAGGGACCATGAGCATTCACAAAAGAGAAATAGAATTTGTTAGCTTTGCCAACATACTGAACATCTTGTTAAACTTTTAAGAAAGAGCAAATATAGTACTAAAAAATCATATGTAATACCAAATCAAAATTACTATTAATCACAATATTTCAATTAACAGATATTTACAGGAAGGAAAAGCTGAAGGAATAAGGAGAAGATAGGGATCTTCTAGAAATTACAATAGCCTTGGAATATTAAGGGCGCTTCCAGACAGTGTCAAAATGCGGATTTAAAAAGGGGGGCAAAAAATCCTGGGACCTGACAGCAAGTCCACACACAGATCTGTCAGTCCCTGGAAATGCTCCCCAGCAGGCCTGTAGAGAGGAGGGTTTTTTAGGGGTTCACCTCCCCCCCCCCCCCCGAAATTTTTCAGGTTAAAAAAAACCCTGGTTTACTCATGAATTTTAACTGGTTAACCAAATCCCCATGCTAAGTCTATGAGACGTAAAACATTAAGAGTCCCTCCATGCACTATCTCAAGCAGATATTGACAGGTCTGAACCCAGAGGGCGGGTGGGTCAGGGGTTCAACCCCCTCCCCCCGAAATTTTCAAAACCCCTCCCGAAATTTTTTTCTGGCTACTGCCCTGCTCCCCAGCTGTCCTCACACCTTTCTTTGAAGGGGATTTTACCAGTCTGCAAGATGGAGGGGGAATGGGGACATCTAGAGGACTTTTTAAAAAATTATCTCTGAGATGCACTTGACCCATGTACTCATGCGGAGATCCTAATGTACACACAAGCAGATTTCTTATTTTCTCTCTTCACCTAATCCTAAATTCAAGATCTGTTTAATGTAATAAAGATCAGAATAAAGAAATGGTTGCAGAAAGTTCCAATTGCTTTCCGTTTGTGCTTCCTGTGTGTGTGTGGCTCCATTTTTGGCAGCCCAATCAGATGTTTTGAACTTTTAAAATGCACATGTGTGCTGAAATAGTCAACACAAGGGCTTGGAAGGGCTTGCAGGGATAAACGGTCATGTGAAGGTGCTCATTTTTTGGGCAGAATCAGGTTTTAAACATGCTTACACATGTGTTTTTCAGCTGTGCATCTGATTCTGCCCGCACTTCCCCCAAATGTCATTTAGCCACCCCCACTCCCTTCTATCTCATTTTTGGGAGTTTTAGGCATGTGTAGAAGGGCTCTAACTATCTCTATAAATTTTGTGTGATCCAAGAAATCATGTTTTCATTTAGGTTACCAAACCTAAAACTGTTTTGTTTTACATTTGGCTGATCCCATTTTACCCAAAGACTGCATTTCTAGAAATGGGAGCCAGGAGGACTTCTGGAATAAATTACACTTAAACCTAGTTCTATGAGCTGTTTAGGGAAGTCTCACATACCAAAATAGCAGAAAAGGAGAAAAAATTCTTCTGGTATCCCAGAATGTCACTTCTGGTCAGTCCTTGGGGAACCACTGGGGGCCACTAAGAGTGGATCTACATTAGGACTATACCCATTTGGTCCCATTAATGTCACATACACACACTTTAGTCTGAACTCAAGATGGTTTTGAAAGCCATACAGTTCCCCTTCTGAAAGTCACCTCAGTATAAACGGGTATTCCTACATGTAATGAGTTCACTGTATTGGATTATTTTAGATGATACACATATAAAAGAAGTGATTTCACTTCAAAATGAGAAGAACATTATGTGTTCATACAGGGCCAGGATTAAGGTACTTCTCTCAAGTTAAAAAAAAAAACCCAGTGATTTTTCCATTTTCACAGGGGGTTTGCATCCCTATCTCCAGTGAATGTGGATGGTTGGGTGCATTTCCATTATCAAATGGAAATCCATGGTGTCAGCTAACTACAAGTAAGTAGATTGTTATGTCTTTTTCAGGGTTTGGGACCCTTACCTTGTGGCCTAAAACTCCCCATATCCTGTGATATTTGGAGAGCTATAATCCAAAAAGTAAATTCCTAACCTCTGTTTTTATCATGCCCATTATGGTCCTAATCCATGGTGCTTTCCTCCCCAAGAGAAAACATACCATCTTGCATTGAAACAGTTTAACTAAAAATAGTTCTAAGTTTGTTTTTTCACATCTGTCCTGGACAGAAAGTCACTCTCTTCAACCAAAGGCAGAATTGAGCTGTTTCAGGCACCACATAAACAAGAAGCTAAACAATCATCCTCAGCATAAGCTAAAGCAGATGTTTAACATAAACGGACAGAGAGTGTGTGTGTTTCTGTATGTGTAACGTGCATGCCTTTTTTTTCCAGAACTACCCAAGCAGGTGCTTATTAGCTTACAAATGTATTTCAGATTCTTATTAAGGAAACCAACATGTGCTTATCTTTTGTGGCTAAGAAAGGATCAAGGATTTATCACCTTTCCAGAAACAAATGCAAGTCATTTTATGATACATTTTCTCAGGTCCCATTTATACTGCCATATAAAATCCAAATTATCTGCTTTGAACTAGATTATGTAGATACTGGATGTTATGTAGATACTGGATGTTTGAAGACTTGGTTCTATATCTAAAGGCAAAATATATAGACCTAGGCAGTGACTGGTGTGAACAGAGTTTGGTTTGGCTAAGACATTGCTATGACACTTGTGAAACCCTAAAAGGGTAGCACACTTCAGCAATCTTTTCAGTACCATTCCAGAGACTGGCTGATAGCCACAGAGGATTGCGAATTGCTTGGAACAAAAAACAAAGGCTATTCTTCAGTGCCTAGTTCTGTAAATCAGCCAGCACATCTTCCTATGACTGTCTCCTAAGAACTGAACATCATGAGACAGCACTGCTACAGAAAGAGAATGGCTCAAAAGTTAGCTAGCCAAATTTCCAAAGATCAATATCCAAATATCAGAAGTAGAGATGTAGGGTTCCACCTTGGGTCCAGTTCTGTTCAACATCTTTATGAATAAGTTAGATGAAGGGTTAGAAGGCATCATCATCAAGTTTTCAGACAACACCAAATTGGGAGGGATAGCTAATACTCCTCCAGAAGACAGGAATAGAATTCAAAACATTCTTAACAGATTAGAGAGATAGGCCAAAATGAAGTTCAACAGGGACAAATGCAAGATACTCCACTAAGGCAGAAAAAATGAAATACAAAGATACGGAATGAGGGATGCCTGGCTTGACAGCAGTACCTGTGAAAAAGATCTTTTGCGTCCTCGTGGACAACAAGTTAAACATGAGCCTACAATGTGATGCAGTGGCAAAAAAGCCAGTGGGATTTTGGTCTGCATCAATAGGAGTATAGTATCTATAGTCATGCTACCCCTCTATTCCGCCTTGGTCAGACCACACCTGGGATACTGTGTCCCATTTTGGGTATCACAATTGAAGGGAGATGTTGACAACTGGAATGTGTCCAGAGGATGACGACTAAAATGATCAAGCTTCTGGAGAACAAACCCTATGAGGAGTGACTTAAAGAGCTGGGCACGTTTAGCCTGCAAAAGAAAAAGCTGAGAGGAAACAAGATAGCTATGTATAAATTTGTGAGGTGAAGTCATAGGGAGGAGGGAGCTGCTATTTTCTGCTGTCTTGGAGACTAGTATGAGGAACAATGGCTTTAAACTATAGGAAAGGAGATTCCACCTGAACATTAGGAAGAACTTCCTAACTGTGAGTGCTGTTTGGCACTGGAACTCTCTGCCCCACAGTGTGTTGGAGACTTTTAAGCAGACGCTGGATGGCCATCTGTCAGGAGTGCTTTGAATGTGATTTTCCTGCTTCTTGGCAGGGGGTTGGACTGGATGACCCACGAGGTCTCTTCCAACTCTATGATTCTATGATTCTAGGGGACTGCACAAATGACTGCAAATGATTATATAGGATATAGAGTTTAAGGAGAGGGCAGATAGGTTTTGGATTATAATTTTTGAGAAAATATGTCCTCCAGCCAACTTTTCCTCTTTTAAAATGTAGAACCCTACAGTATGTGTTTCAAGATACCCTTCTTTCTTTTGCACTGTCCAAACCCATGGAATTAGAAAATAGGTTGATTCACCTCTTTTTCAAATTTGCGAAAAGTTTCCTGGAATTCTCGATCAGCAGGTGAGTTACCTTGCAGATTAGCAGTGTATGAGTTGATACTAGTCTTCAAAGTGTCTTTAGCCTGGAAAAGAACATAAAATATAAGTAATCATATTAAAATAAAGTTTATGTCAAAGCCTAGAAAGGTTACTCTGTAAACTCCCAGAATTACAAGGATGTTTGTTGTTAATTTTTGCTAAACTTATGCAAACAGAAAAAGAAAAATGCAGTACCTGAGATTTGTAGACTGCTCCCAAAATGCCTGCTACGATTTGGAGAAGCAAGATTGCTAGTAGTCCAATGAAGAACTGAAACACAAAAGGAATTAATTACTTCAGCAGGAGGGCGAATTATGTTTACTATTATTTGTAGGAAAGGAATGCAAATGCCATATATGAGCCTACCTAAATTTATTTATTTTAGAGGTGTTTTTTTTTACTTTGCTCTTCAACCACAGAGGCACTCAGTGTGATAATTTGCCCTCGGGCTTACAATCTACTTAAGATAAATAAGTACAGTAGAGTCTCACTTATCCAACCTTGGCTTGTCCAATGTTCTGTATTATCCAACGCAGTCTGCCTTGTAGGAGTCAATGTTTTTGTAGTAAATATTGCAATGTTTTGGTGCTAAATTCATGAATACAGTAATTACTACATAACGTTACCGTGCATTAAACTCCTTTTTTTGTCAATTTGTTGTAAAGCAAGATGTTTTGGTGCTTAATTTGTAAAATCATAATGCAATTTTATGTTTAATAGGCTTTTCCTTAATCACTCATTATTATCCAACATTTTCACTTATCTAATGTTCTGCTGACCCATTTATGTTGGATAAGCGAGACTACTGTAATGCATAAGACACAATGGAGCTGTGTCTAGCTAACTGCTTGTCTCCCACTCAGGCCCCTTCAACACTGCCATATAGAATCCAGATTATCTGTTTTGAACTGGATTATATGGCAGTGTAGAGTAGATATATACAGTAGAGTCTCACCTATCCAACATAAACAGAACGTTGGATAAGCAAATATGTTGGATAATAAGGAGGGATCAAGGAAAAGTCTATTAAACATCAAATTAGGTTATGATTTTACAAATTAAGCACCAAAACATCATGTTATGCAACAAATTTGACAGAAAAAGTAGTTCAATACACAGTAATCCTATGTAGTACTTACTGTATTTACGAATTTAGCACCAAAATATTACAATATAATGAAAACATTGACTACAAAAATGTGTTGGATAATCCAGAACGTTGGATAAGCAAATGTTGGATAAGGAGACTCTACTGTATAATCCAGTTTAAAGCTAATAATGTGGTTTATCTGATTTGATAATCTGGATTATATGGCAGTGTAGTGGGGCCACAGAATAACAACAACAACAACAACAACTTTATCATTATATCCTGCCTCCATCACCTCAAAGGGATTTGGGGCATCTTACATATGGGACAGAATGTCCACAAAACATAAAAGCAAATACAATCCATAAAACAAAAGACATTAAAATAGGAGCATCATAGAATACAAGAACCCAGATTTAAAAAAAACACACTAAACATAAAAGTAAAAACAGATTGCATTGAAGCTCCATCAGACAAGATTAGACAAAAACCAATGGCCGGGATTACTAAAATAGCCATAACCAAGCTATAAAGGGCTGGGCAAGGTATAGTGCAAACAGCATACCATAGGGCTGGGGAAGTGTATGAAGTGCAAAACAGAGTACTATCTGGTAACCTAGGGACCGGGCATTTACAACTAGGGATTAGTCACTCTTGAATGCCACCTGGAACATCCAGGTTTTCAGATCACTGAGAAGGCCTCTTCTATGTCCTTACCAGCCATGCTTGTGATGGTAGGGGAAGCGAGAGGAGGGCCTCCCTGGAGGATCTTAGAGGGGGAGAGATGATCACGAAGATAGGTTGGGCTTGGACCGTTTAAGGCTTTGTAGGCACATTATTTGCCATGGACCAGTGCTACAGAATTCTGTGATTTGTAGTTTTTGAGATATTTCTGTAAGAGAGATCTACTGCCACTACTACTTCTATTACCATAGACTACTGCCATAGTCTACTAATGCTGTGGCAGTTAAAGTTTTGTCAAACTGATATACTTCTGCAGTGGGTGGCCTCTGAGTATTTATTGCTTAAGAAAACCCAATGGCTCACCATTTCTGTGGGCCCACTTTGGACAACTTAGGCCCCTTCTACACTGCCATATAATCAAAGCAGTTAATCTACCTTATTTGCTTTGAACTGGATTATATGAGTCCACACCGTCAAATCAGATAATCTAGATTTTATATGGCAGGGTAAAAGGGGCCTTAGGCTCAATCTACACTGCCATATAATCCAGTATTTGATCCCAGATTTTTTTATTTTAACTGGATTATATGTGTCTACACTACCATATAGTCCAGTTGAAAGCAGATAATCTGGGATCAGATACCGGATTATATGGCAGTGTAAAAGGGGCCTTAGCCTGACTCTACACTATAGAATTAATGCAGTATGACACCACTCTAAGGTCCCTTCTACACTGCCATACCATCCAATTCAAAGCAGTTAATCTGGATTTTATATGGCAGTACAGAAGGGGCCTAACTTACATGGTTCAGTCTTATGGAATCCTGAAGTTTGCCATTTGGTGAGGAAGCAGTATTTTTTGGCAGAGAAAACCAAGACTTCGTCAAACTGCAAATCTAAGATTCCGCATCATTGAACAATGGCAGTTAAAGTATTGTCAAACTGAATCAAAATTACAGTGCAGATGCACAAAAAGCAACATCCCACTCAATTGTTTGTTTTTCGTGTCAGGAGCAACCTGAGTCCCTTCTGGTGTGAGAGAATTGGCCGTCTGCAAGGACATTGCCCAGGGGATGACCAGATGTTTTGATGCTTGACCATCCTTGTGGGAGGCTTCTCTCATGTTTCCGCATGGAGCTGGAGCTGATAGAGGGAGCTCATCTGCGCTCTCCCCGGGTGGGATTCGAATTTGGCAGCCTTCAGGTCAGCAACCCAACCTTCAAGTTACAAGGCTTTAATCCTCTGCGCCAATGCCCCAAAGTAGGCAAATTATAAAGATGTATAATGCTCAATGAATGAGAGTTTGGATGGATCTAATGCAACTTCACTAGAGAAAGGAAAGTTTCAACATAATATCTGACTTTTTATTTATCTGTGATGAACTTCTGTCTAAAGATAGCTGCTAAAAAAAGGTTGCACAAGTGGAACCCATGGAGAACCCTTTGTAAGAAATAAAAATATCAAGTAGCAGCCTTGGAAGATCCACTGCAGTTCTTTGAAATTAATACTTTCCAATCTCTTCCCCCCCCCCCCCCCTTTTATTAAGACTTAAAGGCAGCAAATATTACAGTACTTGCCTCTTGCTTTGGGATTTCTTATATACAGCACATAAAATGTTTCACTGAAAAAAATGCACAGAGTCAAAAGGAAACCATTTGGCTAATAAGTGATATTACAATTCTGGATATCAGATTGGAAAGGTAAATGTTAAGGTTGTAATAGTGAAACTTTACCAGGAGAAGCATGCACTGGCTTTCCTTCATGGCACCGCAACAACCCAGGAAACCAAGCACCATGATAATAGAACCCACGGCGATGAGGACATTGACACCCGCAAGCAGGCTGCCAGTGTCTATATTGGTTTCCTGTGAGGACAGAGATAAACATCTTAAAGACAGATAACACTATGTAACATGATTTAAGTTCCTGGGTTATAAATGTCATGTTTCTAATTCATTTTTTTTACATAATGTAATAAAAGAAACAGTATAAGGATATACTTCATTTAAAAAGCTGAGGTAAAGCCAAATCCATTCCACTTGCCTATTGTCATGCAGAGCGATCAGTAAGAAGAGCCTTTGCACCACTGAAGTATCATGAGTTGCATTTGTGGTGTACACAGGGCCAACCCAAGAGACTTTTGTCATTCCCACTCTCTTGTCAGACTGTCCAAGGGTATCTAAGTTAGCCTGGCACTTGCGGCAGTACAAATACAACAATAATGAAATAATAAATATCAATTTGCTGCCTTTCATGAAATCCAAAATCTATTGACTTAGGTTGCTCTCTGGCTTTGGCCTTGTAATACAATTGATACTGTGTTGTCGAAGGCCTTAATGGCCAAAATTACAGCAGCCCAACAACTGATACTGGTTATATTGTATCATCATCAATAACATTTTAATGGAACAATAACATATTAAAATACAATACATACCATCCATCAAAATTATAAATACCCAAGGACATTGCATAACTATGGAAGGAGAAGACAGAGCAATTGTGACACCTATGATATATTGCCAAAACTGCTGTAGCCCCCTATTCAGGCATTCAATAGTCTACTTTAAGTAGTCACATATTTGGTGGGAAGTATAACGCTTACTCTCTCAGCTAAATGTATTCCTCACCTCAATTAAAGCTATAAGGAAAATGCAACTGGAATGCTTGGGCCACAGAAAGAGAGAAAAGAGTTAAGAGACTCTCTCTGCTTTTTATGTTCCACGTTAACTTAGAAAATGAGAAATCTTGCCAACTCATACATATTGACCCCAATCCATATAATTGGCTTGTGCATTATAAAACGAACATTAAAAAATAAAATATTAGGTGCACATAACATAGTTAATCTATTTTGTTGTCCCCTACTTTAAATTCTTGACTAGCAAAACACCCCAATTTGAAAACTCTTGATACATTGCTGGCTGTTTTAAAAATTATATTTCCTTATGGGGGAATAGTAACTAGTGGTTTCCATGTCTATGGAGGAAAGAATATCATCTTGGGAATTGTATTCAAATTTCAGATCAGAACTTTGAGCAGATTAGTCAGCCACAAACATAGTGACTGCCAACTACCATTAACACGTAATTAGGTTGTATGCTTGTTCTTGGTTTGATTGACAGAATTTTTTTCACTCACTCATACACATTCCACCACAAACAGTACTCAGATCCATACAACTCAATGCATACCTGAAAATTAAAATTCAAACTTGCAATCCTACCCCAGTCAATACAATTGTGCTTCCATCTATTGAGAGGTCACTAAATAGATGGGTAAATGTAGATTTATCTCTGCTTGTAGTGCACATTTCCATTATCTTTCTTTTATAGGACATTTATTTTGGGAACTAATCAAAAGAAAATCTATACTCGAAAATGCAAAAAGGTTTTATCACTTCTTTAAAAGCACACAGGAGAAAAACATTTGGAATTTACTTTTGCTTTTGGTCACATGCTTTGATCCAAATAGAAAAAAACCCCAACAACTTTCTAATGTCTAAAATGCAGTATCTCAAATAGCAAATATATTTCCTGGAAAAAATAGCTAGCTATTCTTAAAATACATAAGGTCCAGAGCCAAACATAAGCTTCAATATCAACAAACATAAAATGGAGAAAGAACACTTACCCCTTGACCTGATTTGCTTACACGCAGCCATATAGAGACTCCCAGAATAATGCATCCACATACCTGGTTAAGAAAAAACATTGATCAGTAGCTTATAAAGAATGTGAAATAATTACTTTGGAAGAGTTTCTTAAAAAGTATTGCAATAATCTGTTTGATTTTGGACTTCATCACACGTAGAAATTTACCCATCCTATGACACTTTCACCACAGTACAGGGACAGAGCCCGCCAGATCCCATCAAATGATGCAAAGCTACTTCCAGCGGGGCTCCTTTCCTGAACTGTGGTGAAAGTGCCATAAGAGAGAGCAATGAGAACACAGGAAGCTTCACATGTTCTTGTTGCCAGCAATGGGGTGAATGTGAGGGAAGCTGGGCATGAGGAAAGCAGTGCTGTAGGGTGAGGTGGGCTGCAGGGTGCTGGATTCCCCCAATTGCCCACTGAATTTGCCACGCTGCCTGGTGAAGCCCTCTATTGTCAGTGTGTTGGGCGACTGAATGTGATTAGGTCCTAGTATACTTGCATCTAACTGACATCATCATCTCATATGTTCTAGCTGTTCTGACTTACCAGGGATACCATATTTGCTGGTATATGAACAGGCATCACACCAGCATTTGTATGGTTTGCTCTTATATTTAGTTTGCAAGATGTTTTCCCTAAATATAATCAGTAAGCATCTATGAGGACTAGAAGCTCTTGATTTCAGTTTAATCTTGGTCCCTAATTCTAATCCTTTTTGTTGGGAAAAGAAATAGCTGGGCTTACAATCAAACTCGACATTAAGGGGAAAGTCTTACATCTCTACTTATTCCATTTTACATCCCACAGTGAGTTTTTCTCAGAGCTGTGTATCTCAACCATTAGACTCACAAATTAAGTATGTGTTTGGATTGTAGGCTCTAATAACAAAATAAAATATGGTAAATATAAAAAAGCAGAGATGAAGAAAATCCTATGGTACAGTAAACAGATGCTTCCACTATTTTTTTAAATATAGGCTCAATGTATCCTCTAATCCTCAGGTGTACCATCGGTCCTCCACATTCATGGGTTTAACTTCATGGATTTGACTATTTGCAAATTATCTGGCTGTATCCCTTGGTTACAGTCCTTCTGTCTGCTTTCCCATTTGAGCAATGATACAATGGATTTGTTTGCTAGCATCATTTCCCCTTTCTGTGGGCCAGAGATGGAATGGTCCTGCCTTCTGCCTCCTCTCTATCCAATTGCCTTTTCTAGCCCACAGCCCATTTTGCATGTAACTCCTGGCCCCATTGCATCAGGATGAGCTGAGTGTTTACATGAAGACCTACATGAGTGGAGACTCACAGCAGTGTCCTGGATGACCTCTGCAGATAATTCCTAGTCAGCTGTGGCCAGGCACTGGGCTGGATTTTTCCTGGCCCAGCCCATCAGCTCCTTGTATTAGACCAATGGTTCCCAACCTTTGGGCCTCCAGGTGTTTTGGACTTCAGCTCCCACAGTTCTTAACAGCTGGTAAGCTGGCTGGGATTTCTGGGAATTGAAGTCCAAAACACCGGGAGGCCCAAAGGTTGAGAACCACTGTACTAGATCTTGTCCCAAATGAAATCCCCTGGAAAGTTTCCACAACGGGCATGTTGAGAAAGGAGGAGGGTTGTCAGGCTTATCTTGACTAACAATCCTTTTGGGGCAGGAATGCGAAGGAACTCCATTGTCTAGAACTGCATAAAATTGAGGTTAAGAGAGAATGGCATTGGTGGGAGACTGTGACACTGTTCTGTGATGAATATGGTTTTGGGGGCTTAAGGTATTTACAGGTTTTAAGCTCTTATGGGGATCCTGTACCATTAACCATCAAGAATCTGGAGGATGTGTCATGGTTTGCAAAGGCACTGTGCCGTGTGTGTTAACTGGAACATGAAGTGCATCAAGCCGATTGGCTGAGCCTGCAAAGACCTGGGGATTGATTTGATACTGTTTCTGTTCTGCTGCTGCAGAACCAATTTGGACAAGTTTTCTGTGCTGACTGAGTACTGCTGGTGTAGAGAGCAATGTACTCAGAGAGGCCTTGCTATTTTGAGGCCTGTTTGCTGCTGAAAAAAGAGGGAGAAGAACAAGGACTGCATTCTTCTCTGAAGCAGATTTGTGGACTGAGAAAGTACTGTTTATGACCTTTGTAAGTGATCAGAGGGATTGTTGTAAATACTACTGTTTTTGATCTCTTGGAATCAGTAAAGTTCCTGTATTTTTGTCCAGCAAACCTGAGTGGTATGTTATTGTTCTGTGGGTGACTCTGGATCGCGGGCACACGTAAGAGCTTCCATTTATCATCATCAATCCATAATAGGATGAAGTGTACTATTTCCCTATTTTAGGTATCCAGAGATTGTTATACAACTTTACAGGCAGGGCTGGTGATGGAAGATAATGTGAACTTTAGTCCACCAACCACTGACAACCCAAGTTAGGAAAGGCTTATATAGAGCATATAAATGAGTTCACAACAGTGCTATGCTGCTTTTCTTTCACCTTATCCTCCCCGCCCCCCATATCCATTTGTAGTGGATGGAGAAAAGGCTGAAGTAATGAGAACACCCAGGTCACATATGCACTGCTCTTTTTATCTGAGAAATGTTGAAGCTAGGTTATTTCAATTGATTCCTGGCCAGGATATGTCATGCTACATGCTCTGCTAGCCTGCTGTGGTCCAATTGCTTTCAGCTTCCTGTTGCAGGCGTACCTATGTTTCTGTGATGCTTAAACCATGTTGCAGGTCCTTTGCTCTGCAAACAACAGCATGTTAGGCATACAAATGTTTTATGCCTCTGCTGATGATTGCAAGATGCCTTTTCATCACCAGGCTTGGAACTACATTTTCAGTGAATTGAGGGGAACATTGCCAAGAGACAGTGTGTGTGTGTTAGTATTACTAGAAGATCACTAGCTTCTACTACTTTGCCAGCCATGTGGAGGGCAAAAGTTATTAATGAGTAAGAAGGGACAAGTAGGAGGGGCTGCAACAATTTTGTTTAGCTTGAGTTAACTGGGAAGGGCAAAACTCCATGCTTTTACTGCTACAAGAGTACAAATTACTTTTGCATTTTGAATGAAATTTGTAGCAGTATAAGTCAAAGTAGGAAAGAAAGAAGGGAGGAGGCGAGGGAAACTGGGACATTTTAAATGTAACAATCAAAGTCAGGGTTGTCCCTGTTAAACTGGGATAACTGGAAAGTATAAGAAAGGTGTTGAGATCAAAGTGCTTCCCAACACCCCCCCCCCCCAAATGAAAACAAATAAATCTGCAGTAAATAAATTCCTTGTAGGTAGTAAAGTTTTACAACCTGAAATACTGGTATTTTTGTGGTGGGTTACTCTGAAACAATTTTGAAAAGTTCAAAATCACTGGAAAGTCATTTCCATAACCAGAAATGAGAGTGGTACAGCCACATAAAAGGACCCCTGACTCTTTGCTCATGCACATTGCTGCTTTAGGCCTCTGCCAAATGTGATCTATCACTCTCCATGCAGCCCATTGAATGATGAGTAAGAGAAAGAGATAGTGGAGGGAAAGAAAAGGGGTGACCCTAAGTACTAGGCACTGCCCAACTTTGATCTTGGTTTGTACTCTCAAAAGAATACAACCATACACAGGGAAAAAAAATCTCTATTCCTGCTCTAAAATATCATTGAAATACTCCATTATACCATAAATATAATTTCAAGATCATCAATGCGGTCACAGTTGTTTGAAAACTGTTTTATCCTGCCTGTTGAATCTCTGGGAGATTGCTTTGTCTCTGTCATGGCAAAAAAAAAGGAGAGAGAGAGAGAGACCCAGATTAAGTAAAACCAGCTGGATTAAATGTCATACTAAAGTGCCTAACAGCTAAAAGGTCTTGATTATTGCAGTTATCTGAAAGAGCAATCAAAACCTTCTGCTGTGTTCCAATATAATTGAGAGCATAGGAGCTGTTTCCTTAGTACACGGTAGGCAGGGAGTGGCTGTATTTGTTTAAAACATTGCATTAGCACGTCTAGCAATGAAATGAAAGGGTTACACTCCCTTTTGCATGTTTGTTCCATAACGGAAATCTTCATGCTTTATTACCACAATTCAAGGCTGGTGTATTTTAGTGTATCCTGGTCTACCGATGTATGGTATGTCCCCTGCTCTACACACGCACCAGCTTTTCCCTCTTTATCTGGTTTCCTTTGGGATCCAGAAACCGGAAGTGAGTGCTGTGACTTTGCATTTGCCCAGAATAACCAGAGACACAAAACTGAGAGGAAAATAGACTCCATATTCTAAATGTGTCATTGCCAGTTATTATTTAGCAAGTGCCTAATATGAGCTGGGTGGGGAGGTGTACAGATCATTTTTAAGCACAAGGCTTGGTCAATAGATTTATTTTGTGTTTGCGGCTCATATGTACACATATGTGCATTTATACATGCTGGGAGAGGGGAATCGAAATTGAGTGAAAGTTAAGTTGACTGCCTGATAAGATATGGGCATCCTCACATTTAAGTTCCCTATTTCCAAGAAGTATGCACACACCCAAAGTAAACCATTCCTGAGCCCTTGTGCCATTGCAAGATCTTAGCTCTATACATGGTGGAAATTCGCATTTGTCCTGACTGTAGATGCTTCTTCAGGATGAATGTTTTATCATATTGCAAACCTGCAGACTTTTTGGTCCCCTCCCAAGTTGGTGATGGTCATTGCAAAGTCCTGCCTAACCTCACTCCCTAAGCCATGTTTTCAGATATGTCTTTTTGGCCTATGTACACATGGACCCCTTCACACCTTATGAGCTGTTATGTAGAAATCCAGCACCAACCACCTCCTGAATTTTCCACCATATCACTTTCACTTGATCAGTTCACTTCCCCCTCTTTTCCACCATCTCCTTGTGAACCTGGCATAATGGATTTTTGCCTGTTCTACTATTGCAGATTTGGAGCCTTGAAGGGAAAGAGATCCCATTTTTTGTGTATTTCTACACACAAAATCTACACAGCCATATAAAATCCAGATTATCTACTTTGAACTTGATTATATGGCAATGTAGACTCAAATAATCCAGGTCAAAGCAGATAATGTGAATTATCTCTTTTGATAATCTGGGTTACATGGCAGTGTAGAAGGGCCCTCAGGAAGGAGACCTGTTTTTACACTTAGATTTTTACCCAGTGTGGTGCTAAATGCATATTGCAGGTTGAACTGCATTATATGGTCAGAACGGATAATTATGATGCAGGTCAAACTGCATTATTCGATAAAGTAGATAAACAGAGTGATACCTAAATGTCAACAAACTTACCCTTTCCTCCCTTCTGAGTGGGGGAAAGTGCAATTAATGCAGTCAAGAAGTCAAAGCACCTAAAGGCAGACAACCAATATGATAGAGACATGTACACAGGATTTTTTTTTTATTCTATATATAAGAAGGAGAGAGCCAGTGTGGTATAGTGACTTGGGCACTGGGCTAGGATTTTGGGGACTAAGGTTCACAAACCCGCTCAGTAATGTAAGGCCACTGGGTAACTTTGGGCGCATCCCACTCCTTTAGCTATAAAGGAAAGCAACCTATGAACAAATCCTGCCAACCCCCCCCCCCCCCTCACCTCAGGGTTGCCATAAATCGGAAATAAGTTAAAGGCTCACAGCAACAGCAACATGAAGTATTACATGAAGCTAGTATGAAATAATACATCTCAGACAACCCAGAGGTTCTGGGGAAAGAGGTGGTCTATATAGCACTAATATAGCTGGAGACCAAAAGGTCACCTAAGGCCAACAAGCTGTATGAAGAAGTTAATCACACATTGTCTTTGACTCCTTTCAATGAAATCATTTGAAGACTGATGAGATATTCACTGCTAACATGCTAATCAGGGCTATTTCACACATTAGGCTAAATCCAAATGTTAATCCTAACCAAAACAGACCTAGTATATCTACTTGTTAACTTGGGAAATTGGTAGATTACTTGAAAATCGACTTGGAAATCTGATAAAAACACTTAATGTAAGTCCCAATAAATTAGTGTGTCTATTCTAGTTGCATCCCTGCATAACATGATTTACATTTATTTTTTGCATCATACCAATTATACTTTTTAAAAGAGTACACCTAAATAGGTGATATATGAGTAGAGCAAATGGGTCCATAAATGTTACAAATGAGAGATCTCTAAGAACCCTGGTAATGAACTTCTCTGCTCACTTCTTGCAAGCTCAAATTTCTCTTTGCAAGACTATCCAGTGTAGTAGTATCTTCCTGTTTTTACTGTCTTCCATTTTAACATGACTTGTCATCTCAATAAATCAGGTTTTCTCATGCTATGCCCAATGTACAGCAATCTCAGTTTAGTCATCTTGGGTTGCAATGAGAGTTCAAGCCTGTTTGAATGTAGGACAGACATTTGACTTTTCAGCAGTTCACAGTATCCATAGAACTACATGATGATGTCTATCATGTCAATCAAGGTGGCACTATTGGTTACCACTCCTTGTTCAATGTATACTTTGTAGCAAAATCTAGGCATACTTCCACAAATTTTACATTTTTCAATGTGAAGACTAGGCAACATATAGCCTTCGATATACTGTTGGATTGTAGGAACATTATATTTGCACAACATAGTCAGTGATAGGGAATGATTAGGAGATACGGTTCGACATTTAGAAGCACAGAAGTGGTCCCCTATTGATTTAGAAAAATCTATATATCCTACATGGTAGCACAGCAGATTAAACCACTGAGCTGCTGAACTTGCTGACCAAAAGGTTAGTGGTTCAAATCCAGGGAGTGGGGTGAACTCCCACTGTTAGCCCTAGCTTCTGCCAACCTAGCAGTTCTAAAACATGCAAATGTGAGTAGATCAATAGGTACCACTTTGGTGGGAAGGTAACAGCGCTACATGCAGTCATGCCGGCCACATAACCTTGGAGGTGTCTACAGACAATGCCGGCTCTTCAACTTAGAATTGGAGATGAGCACGAAACCCCAGAGTTGGACACGACTAAACTTAATGTCAGAGGAAAACTTTTACCTTACTATATATCCTGCCAACATTTTTTTTCATTCAAATCATTATTAAATTATTCCAAACTTTTATTCAGAGTGGGCTTGTTCGGTTGAGAGAGTGTTACTTGCTCAAGGTCATCCGATGAGCTTTGAGGGCAAAGTGGGGACTTGATCTCTGGCTCCCCAAATTAGCTCAGCAATGATCCCTGGAACTTTGCAAACAACAACAACAACAACCAAAATATGTGTTGTCGAAGGCTTTCATGGCCAGGATCACAGGGTTGTTGTATGTCTTTCGGGCTGTGTGGCCATGTTCCAGAAGCATTCTCTCCTGACGTTTCGCCCACATCTATGGCAGGCATCCTCAGAGGTTGTGAGGTATGGAGAAAACTAAGCAAAGAGGTTAATATATATCTGTGGAAAGTCTAGGGTGAGAGAGGTCAGTGTGAATGTTGTGTAGTTAATCACTTTAATTAGCATTGAAAAGCTGAATTGGATGTTTTGGATGTTCCAATTCACCATGGAAAAAGAAAAGGAAGGAAAACTGCCATTTCTAGATGTTCTGGTCATCCGCAAACCCAATCAACAATTGGGCCACACAGTTTACAGAAAACCTACACATACAGATAGATACCTTCATAAAAACTCCAACCATCACCCAAGTCAAAAAAGGAGCACAATCAAAGCCCTGACAGACCGTGCACAAAGAATCTGCGAACCTCACCTCCTCCAAGGTGAACTCAACCACCTAAACTGGGCTCTACAGGCCAATGGATACTCCACTACAGACATCAGAAGAGCTGAAAGGCCAAGAACAAGCCATGAGAGTCAAGACAAAGATCCACCCAGAGGAAAGGTGTTCTTACCATACATCAAGGGAACTACTGACCGCATAGGGAAGCTGATGAAGAAGCACAACCTACAAACTATCTACAGACCCACGAAGAAAATCCAACAAATGCTACGGTCAGCGAAGGACAAGAGGGATCCTCTCTCTTCTGCAGGAGTCTACCGGATACCATGCAGCTGTGGACAAGTCTACATAGGGACCACCAAACGCAGCGCCCAAACAAGAGTCAAAGAACATGAAAGGCACTGCAGACTAATTCAACCAGAGAAATCAGCCATAGCAGAGCATTTGATGAACCAGCCTGGACACAGAATACTATTTGAGAACACAAAAATGCTGGACCATTCTAACAACTATCATGTCAGACTACACAGAGAAGCCATTGAAATCCACAAGCATGTGGACAACTTCAACAGAAAGGAAGAAACCATGAAAATGAACAAAATCTGGCTACCAGTATTAAAAAACTCAAAAATCAGAACAGTAAATAAAAAGCAATACTCTGAAAACAGAGGATTTCCAGACATGAATCAACCTAGGGCAGTTAACGACTCTAAACAAAGGATGCCCCAGAGGCAGGAAGAAGACAGCAGATAAGCTTTTCAATGCTAATTAAAGTGATTAACTACACAACATTCACACTGACCTCTCTCACCCTAGACTTTCCACAGATATATATTAACCTCTTTGCTTAGTTTTCTCCATACCTCACAACCTCTGAGGATGCCTGCCATAGATGTGGGCGAAACGTCAGGAGAGAATGCTTCTGGAACATGGCCACACAGCCCGAAAGACATACAACAACCCAACAACCAAAATATTTTTCCTTCTCATAATATCCCATCAACATGCAGCACAGTCCTATTTATTCTATACCTGTTGTTGTTATTGTGTGCTTTCAATTCATTTTCAATCTATGGCAATTCGAAAGCAAGGCTATCATAGGGTTAGCTAGGCAAGAATTATTCAGAAGAAGTTTGCCATTGCCTTCTTCTGAGGCTGAGAGAGTGTGACTTATCCAAGGTCACCCAGTGAGTTTCATGGCCGAGTGTGAATTCAAACCCTGGTTTCTAGAATTGCTGTCCAATGCTCAAACCATTACATCATGCCGGCTTGCTATTTACTAGAATTTAATCCATTATCTTCACAATGCTTTTAAAAAGTTCTTAAAGTAGCTTACATCCAAAGTGCTTATTCAACTTGAATTTGATGGTTTCCCTCTTAATAAATATCTCACCTTGCTCTATAACATATATCATTTTATTATTAAAGTACAGATTCACTGACATCTATATATATATATATATATATATATATATATATATATATATATATACGGTCGATGACCAGCACGAAAAAATGAACATCCTTACACTGAAATAGCTTTCATTCACATGATGATAATTTTAAAAATTTTCAAGACTTACCCAGAACAAGAAGTTGAAAAAGAACATAGAGTATTTCATACAGCTGCTTACGCCTGCCATTTTTTCTGTTTTAATCCCAGGAGCAAGAACAGCCAAAAAGAAGCAAAATCTCTTAGAAGAGTTTCCTTCCAAGTATTTTCTGCAGCAGACCCTTTGAGGAAGCTCAAGGCCACTTCCTTTCCCTTGATAAGAGGTAGGTGTGGAGGTTCTGAGGGAAAAAATGCGTATCAACTCAAACATGCATATCCTGCAGCTAATAATTAACCCTGCCTTTTGAAAAGCACCAATTGGGACTCTGTCCAACTCTGCCCCTGCATTTTCTTTCAGTTTACAGGACCGAAAGCACAGCGATTTGTCCAACACCCTTAAAGTAAACAATTCTGCCGAGACTTGGTGAAGGTGACCAAAAAAAAGAAAAAAAGAAAGGAGAAGTAGTCCAGAATGCCAGAGTGCTGATGGGTTCAGAGCAATAAATAGCTTAAAAGAACACTTAGCAATTTTTGAGAATTCCTCTCTTGCACTGCATTTGGTGAGCTTGCCATATTTGCTATTAGTTCAGACATTTGGTTTCTGAAATGGTGATGTAGATTTCTCTCAGGAGAAATGGAATTAAAAGAAAAGCTTTTTGCATCTGCTTCGACCTTCATTCTGTGCCAGCTCCTTTCTAAAGCGTCTTCCCTCTTGGTACATAAGAGCATACTTAAGGAGAAAAAAATAGGGCTGTGTGTACTTTGTACTTATCCTGTCTTTAGCCACCCATCTTATGGTTGCCAAACACCACCATGGAGAATCTTGTTCACATAAAAGGGACTAGATAGTGAAGATTTTTTCAGAAATCTGATGGTTTGAGTTTATTTGATATATCACAAAACGACATTGTACTGAAATGCAAGTATGATCATGTTCTTTCTCCCTACATTTCCTATAATTGTAGAATTTAACATTTTTATATCAAGGAGCCAGTTGGGTCTATTTTTTCTTGTATGTGTAATTTCAAGCATAATCGGCATTTCACAAGAATGTGTAGGTCACATTATTGTTTTGCTTGACTATTGGAAGATCTGTGCACGATGGGTACTGTGAGATGCTGGTTGCGAAAACTGTCGACTTCTTCTGTGACGGATTCATAAAACTTGTTCATTGTTGGCAGAAATGTATGCAATTATCTGGTGATTCTGTGGAAAAGTGAATAGTGGTAGTTAAAGAGCACATTCTAAGGGTTATTTCTGTGTTTGATTTATTAAAATATTTCCATCCAAACCCAAGTAACAAAGGTGGAGGCATTACCTTTCATTCAACCCTCGTAGCAAACACACATTGCCTTTTCCTTTGTCCTATAGCAGTGGTTCTCAACCTATGGGTCCCCAGATGTTTTGGTCTTCAACTCCTAGGAATCCTAACAGCTGGTAAACTGCTTGGGATTTCTGGGAGTTGTAGGCCAAAACACCTGGGGACACACAGGTTGAGAATCACTGTTCTATAGTAATCGTTTCATCAATTTCTCCCTGAAATGTTGCCTCACCACACCCTGGATCTCAGAAAGTCCTCATGATAATCATGATCCCCTCACAATACTCTGGAAAATCCCACAAGACCCTCAGTGGGTTTTCATGTAGCAACACATAGGTTTCCTATATTTTAACTGATTTTATCCTGGAAGCGTTTTCTCATCCAGGGCATGTATTGGATACTCCCCATTGTATGTAGTAACACCCTAAACATCTTTTAAATATATTAACTGGCACCCATTGTGTTACCTGGAGCTGGGATATCAACCCATTTTAGCTCATTATCTCTGGCCCCACTGCATTTCTTTCTTCACAAATCTCTCTCCTGGATGGATCAAAAATTGACAGAGATGTTCAAAATAATCCAATTACAGTTTATTAAATTTTCCACTACAGCTGGGATTAACCAGCAATGATGTTGGACAGAGTGCCAGACCAGCCAGAGAGTAGATCCTAACCAGACACTTTCTGGACCAATCAGTAACCAGTGTATCAGTCTTGAATAGTTGTTAAAATGCTATAAATGCTGTTCACAATTTTGTGTGTCAGTTCTTTGGAGCACAGACTCTGCTGCCATCCTCTTTGACCTTTGATTTTGCTGTCAACCGTCTTTCTTATCTGGCCCTTTGGAAGCTTGGCACTTCAGGCCCAGAACCCATGGTTTTAGTGGAGCTGAAATCACTAACAGTGCTTCTTTGGTGTTAGAAATGTGCTCCTTGAGAATCAGACTGGGAATAAAACTGAACAAAGTTGGCAAATTTTCATGCAGTTTATTGAAAGTTACATTTTTGCAAAACTGGGTGCAACTAACATCTAACAGGAACACACAATACTGGGTGCTTCTTTCCTTTGCTCGATCTGCAGGGTCCCTCCTCTAATCCCCTCATTGGTGGAAGGAGCTAGAGAATACAGCTTATTTTGGCTACCTGTGTCTACCACGTGCTGCTTTGCCCATTATTACAACTCCCATTATCCACATTTTATTTCTCCCTTATTTATGAACCTCCTTATTTAGTCTCATCCAACCTACTCTTTCTACAGACTTTCTGACATTCAGGAAGTTTCCAGTATGCAATGGTTTTCTATGCAACTTAACCATAAGCTTAACCACAAGGCCAGATCAGCCAAATACGTCTGTTTTTCTCAGAATGTTTGAACACTCTGGTTCATGTTTGCTCTGTTCTCCACTTCTTAGTTCTCTACTTACAGCAAGCTCTATTTTTACTTCCCCATTTCCAGTCACGCAATGTAAATTAAAGCTTTTGATTACAATGTCAATGTCCTTCTAATCTATCTGAAAAAGTAACAGTATATTCATATCTCACATTTGGTCAGGCTATGATGCAGGTATGAGCCCCTTCCTAGCAACATAAGAGCAATATTCTAGCTTGGATGGAAAGATATTGTTCTACAACAACTCTAACCATCCCTGACCACTGCCAGTGTTTGTTGTAGATAGTCTAAGTATTATAGTCTAAGAATATAGTGATGATCCACTGGGTCTGATTTGCTCTTGTTCCAGGTGGACAACGACCTGCTACTGGTTCAGGACAGTATGTATGGTTGCCATCAGAGCCAGTTGCCCGTTATTGTAGACATACCGTGAGTTTACTGTAAAGGGCTAGACATTATGCCCTGTCTCTCCTTCCTCCCATTGCTGAATTCAAACTATTTTTTTCACTTTTTTCATTAATAGAAAAGCTGTAGTCAAGACGGGGGAAAATTTTAAAGCAGCTGATAAAGTGGGCCAACAGAGGATTAATTAAAACTGTACCTATCAATGGGACAGTGGGAGGGTATGAGTGATGTACCTGTACAGAGGTTATCACAATCTGTAAACTCCAAAGGAATAAATAAACAGATCTGGCACTGGAATGAAGACAATCAGTCCCATTTAGGCATTGAAGCAAAAGTCTTTCTGCAGCCAGTTTCACAACAGAAAAGCCTCTCACATCCAACCACACTGCATTGGTTCCACCTGTAAGACATAGCAGAAGGCCCTCCCAAGAGGTCTGTGTTCCTTGACACTTATATAGTGAGAGGTACTTCTCCAGGTATCTAGAACTGTACTCACACTGCAGAATTATAACTATTTCACATTAAATGTCATTGCTCCATCTTATGGAATTCTGGGATTTGTGGTATTTTGTGGCACTAGAGTTCTCTGACAGAAGGTGCAACTAAACTATCGTGTTTTACACTGCTTCAATTGCCATGGCTCAATGCTATGGAATCCTGGGAGCTGTAGTTTGGTGAAGCCCCAGTACTCACTGGCAGAGAAGGCAAATGTCCTTGTAAAACTATGACTCCTCTGATTCTATAACCTTGAGTCATGGCAGATAAGGTGGTGCCAAATTACATTAATTCTACAGTTTTGTGATGACTCATGGGCCTTGTAGTCCTGTTCCTAGTACTATTGTGGCAGACGAAGAGGAAAACATGGGATTTTCACTGGTTCAGCAAGAGCCGGAGCCTCTCCACCTGCAGGATGTTGACGTTTGCCCTCAAGAATTCAGCCAAACAGGCCTTGGGCAAAACTCCCCCCCGTTTTCCAGGAGGGACAATTATACTAAGGATAGGGGAGTCAGGGAGGCTAATCGCCGAAGTCTGAGAATCGCTGCCAAACAAATGGCTGATTAGGTCTGCTTCCCTTGGGAAATTCTAAGGAGTCATGCATCTGGACAGAGTTGGGTTTCGCTTCTCGTTCTCTAGGGAAAGAGTTCTGTTGGCGGGAAAACGAGACCAAATATAGGTGTTTGTCGCAAGGGAAACTTTGCGGAGTCAATTGATCAGCTTGAGGAGAGAGATCGTGTGTGGACTTCGTAATCCCAGTTCCCTGCTTCCTGGATCAAGTTTCAAGTCTTGCCTTGTCTCACGGTTTTGCCACGGACTTTGTTTCATGCTTCATGTTTGCCTCGTTTTAAGTCTTGGATCAAGTCAAGAATCAAGTTTATTTCCAGCCTTGTTGTCAAGCTTCATTGGACTATAAAGACTCTGTTATATTCCCCACACTATTGCTTGGCAAAGTGTGTGTTTCGGTCAAGTGGATTACAACTTTGAACTCTAATATCTTATATTGGACAATACATTTCTGGACTATATTTGGCCTTATTTGAAAGGTCTGCTTCTGAACTATATTCTTCACTTGTTTTTATTGATTTTATATATTTCTTTAATAAAGATATTAGATAGAGACTGGCCTCTGTGTAAGGTTATTGGTGCTCTGCAGCCTGGGTCCTGACAAGTTTAGATGCACTCAGAGAAGGCTATATCTCTCACAAAACTAAAACTACCACAATCCCACAGCATTCAACCATAGCAATGAATGTGGTGTCAAACTGCTATAATTCTGCAGTGGGAATACAGCCCAGGTATCCACACTGTTAAAGCTTTAAGTCAGGGGTCCCCAAACTAAGGCCTGCAGACCGGATGCAGACTTCCAAGGTCATTTACCTGACCCCCGTCCTAAACTTTAGACTTAGGGTCTCCTTAAGTCTGAAATGGCAAAGACACACAACAACAACAATCCTAATTAACTTGACAATGTCATCAGGCAAAAACAGGCCCACACTTCCTTTTGAAATACTGGTAAGTTTATCTTGGTTAAATTGTTCATCATTTTAAATATTACATTGTTCTTTCATGGTTTTTGCATAACAAATAAGATACAGTGCAGTGTTCATAGAATTTTTTTCATTTTTTTTTCAAGCTATAGTCCAGCCTCCAACAGTCTGGGGAACCGTGAACTGGCCCTCTGCTCTTGGCTGTTACGTAATTTAGTTTGGGGAACCAGGTCAGGTAAGTATATGAGTGCATCTACACGGTCAAATTGGCATCACTTTAACTACCATGGATTGATGCTATGGACTGATGGATTTTAAATACTTGTAATGGTATGTAACTTTCCATAATAGCAGCTATCTTTTACTGTCAGTAATTTTCTTCACGTTGTTTTTTTTTTTCCACAAAGAAAACTGGAGAGACAGTGGGCAAGGACAAATTTCAACTGTGTGATGGCAAATCAATGGAGTCCTGAATAAAACAGATGGATTGAAAATTGTGTGATGAAGGTAAGAAAATCATCAATTTAATGTCAAGATCTAAATTGAATGGTAAACCTACTCTCCCAAACACTTGACCTGTTCAGTGGGATGAAGTCTTAGGTGTGATCTTTCAGTTTCCTTGGGAAAGTTGAGAAGGAAGAACTTAGAAGCAGATATGCCTCATTTGCCTTTACAAACGTTTGCAACAAAGGTTGGAAAGACCCACTTCTTCTCCTCAGTAATTCTCATAGAACCATGGACACCTTCCAGAGTGGGCTGGAGGAAAAAACACACATCAACAGTCAGCGTAGGATATCATGTTTCTCAGCTAAATGATTAACCTGTGCCTGAACTGCCTATTGTGTAAAGACACTGCAGCCTTTGTTATAAGAGACAAAGGACACCACTCCCTGTGGTAGTAGCAGTTTTAGAATTCATTTCAATGTGCTAATGTGCAGCCTTACTGGATTTTTCCTCCAGTATACAAGCTGAATATCCCTTATCAAAAATAATTGGGACCAAAAGTGTTTGGGATTTTAGTTTTTTCTGGTTTTGGAATAGTTGTATTTTCATATATGTACATCATGTGACATCTTGGAGATAGGATACAAGTATAAATCCAGAAATGTATGCAACCCATGGCTTTCACTTTGTCCACCCTGCTGCAGTTGCTTCCATCTCATCCTTACCTCAACACCTGCAACAGATCTCAAGCCAGCATGTGAATAACGAAGTATTGTTCCTCTACTGTTTAGTGATTCCACAGCCCCATAACTATAAGTTGCAACTACATCACAAAGAGTGAGTCGGTACTCCTTGTTAAGGTGCCATTGCAATATGATGTCATTATACCTTAGTTATTGGGGAAATGAACTACGTATGGGTAATTAGCTGTTTGTAGCAAGTGGCTTTCAAGCTCTAAGTGTTATGATTGAGCCTCATGGCTCTGTTACTGACAGACGTGGGCGTAAGACTCCTCGAGAGTCAGATACTCTCGAGGAGCGAGAGAGAAAAAGACTGCGAGACATATTTGCAGCACCATCTGACGAGGAGTCTTTCGAAGGGTTTACGGAGAGAATGGAGGAGGGGCTGGTTAGCTCAGAGGAGGATGAGATGGATTGGACTCGGGTAAGGGAGGAAGTGGGTGCCACTGGCCATGATGGGACAGAAGATGAATGGGGACCTTCAGGATTAGACCCATGGTTTAGCTGGAGGGATGGGACGGGATCCACAGCTGGAGATGCTGTTGGGCGTAGTCAGAGGTGTTCCAGCTCTGACGAGGAAAGTGATGAGGAAACGCCCGGGTTAAGGAGGACAGCTGACAGTGATGAAGATTTGTAACTGGCATAAAATGGGGCTTGAGAGCAATTGCAAATTGCGTTGGGCAAGGTAATCTGGGCAAACGCTTGGGATCCGTGTGTGTGTGGGACGCTTCCCTGAAGACTTGTGTGCTTTCCTGTGCTGTGACCTTGACCTTCCGTCGTCTTCTTGACGGACGCCATCTCCTGCTTTGAGAACTCGGACTGAACTGACCACGGCTTGTCTTCCCCCCCTTCTTGGACTTGGAAAAACTACAAACGTCTGCTTCTGGCTTTGATCTACGGAACGGAACTGGTCTACTCAACTGCTACAATCCTTGGCTGATTTACTCGTGTTGGAGATCCTGTCTGCTGTGTGTGTGGGGGAGCGACGCAAGTTACTCTAAGCACAGTGTTGGCAGCAGAGAGGAATCTGCTGCCAATTAGTTGCATTCTTTGTATCTTTTGTTCCTTGGCTTTCGTTTCGTTTATACCCAGGCTGAAGCAAGCAGTTTGTTTTTACCCGGATTAAACTCCGGTTTAATCCGGTTTATTTTTTGAACATTTGCTTTTGCCCCTTTTTGCTCCTAAAGGCAAAAACTGCCTGGCCCTTGTGTTTTACGGGCATTTTTGAGTTCTGTAATCTAATAAACTCTGTTACTTTGAATCTTGTGGCGTTCTGTCCTTGACAGATTGCCCAACGCCCATAAAAAGTTTATTGCAGCAATAAACCCGTCAGGAAGACGATGGATGAGTTAAGGGCCAAAGTAGACCAATTGCAAACGGCTTTTACCGTTATCCAAACAGCTCAGGCTGTGAAAGGACATGTTTTGACTCCTGAACGCTTTGACGGAACCAGGTGCAAGTTGCCAACCTTTTTGGCACAAGTGGAGCTTTATTTTTCTCAGCTCAGTGCTCATGCTTTTCCTACAGACACTAGCAAGGTGGCCTTTATTTTGAGTTTGTTGACCGGTCCCGCAGGACAATGGGCCACTAATTTAATTTTGGGAAATGACCCAGTCAAGGACAATTTGAATAATTTCAAAAAGTTGTTAACTGATACTTTTGGGGATCCTCTCCGCACGGAGAACGCTGGGTGGGCTCTGTATCGGTTGAAACAGGGAAAGGGGACTGTTTTGGATTACTTAAATAAGTTTAACCTGTATCGCCACCAGCTGGATTGGGGGGAAAATGCATTCATGCTTTTATTTACTGCCGGGTTAAGTGATATGCTCCAGGATGAATTAGCACGCTTGGAGCCGGCTGAAAGCTGGGACGCCTTAGTAGCTAAGGTGCTGCGTTTAGACGCAAGGTTCGAGGCTCGTAAACACTCAAAAGCAATGTGTGCGCCACCCATGCATGTAACCAGGGCACCTGTGGTGATGGGGGAAGAGCCCATGGAGCTTGGGGTCTTTAAAAAGCTGTCTACAGAGGAAAAGAGCCGTAGGAGGCAGCTGGGCTTGTGTTTGTACTGTGGGAATGCTGGGCATTTTGCCAAAAATTGTAATGTGAAACCTTCCCAGCTTTCGGGAAAAGGCCAGCCCTAGTGCGACGTGAGTCCAACGCACTAGGGCTCCTCAAGCAGTCAACTGAGGGGAGGAAGCATGTTTTCGTACCCATTACATTATCTGTTGGGGGAAGGGAACTTGTTTCTACTTTGGCACTGCTGGACTCAGGGGCTACGGTCTCCTATGTAGATATTGAGTTTGCTAAGAAGCATGGCATTCCTAGAGTGCGCAAGGCATGCGACGTGTGGGTGGAAGGAGCAGATGGGAGACTGCTGGAGACTGGGGTGGTTAACCATGAAACCTCAGCAGTAACGTGGGAGGTGCAGGGAGTAACGGGAACGTTTGTGTGGGATATTACGAGCTTGCCTAGATATGATGTGATCCTGGGGATGGATTGGCTAGCTGTAGTAAACCCACAAGTAGATTGGGCAACACGTAAAGTGATCTTAAAGAGGCAGGATTGTTGCACTCTAAATGTTACTCATTCTGATATGGAGGGAGTGCCTGCTGAGTATGGGGAGTTCTCTGATGTATTTTGTAAAAGAGAAGCGGACAAATTACCACCGCACAGGCCATATGATTGCGCCATCAAGTTGGCAGAAGGTGCGAAACTGCCAGCAGGGAGGCTGTATGCCTTGACTGTACCGGAAAGGCAAGCTTTGCGGGAGTTTCTAGATGAAAATTTAGCCAAGGGGTTTATTCGCCCATCTAGTTCTCCAACTGCGGCACCGGTATTCTTTGTAGCCAAAAAGACTGGGGAACTTAGGTTGGTCTGCGATTATCGGATCCTAAACAAATACACCATTCGGGATAGGTACCCGCTGCCTTTAATCTCGGAACTGTTATCAAGGGTGCAAGGGGCTAAGGTCTTTACCAAGCTTGACCTGCGGGGGGCCTATAACTTAATCCGTATACGGGAAGGGGATGAATGGAAGACGGCATTTAACACGTGTTTCGGATGCCACGAGTTCCGAGTCATGCCTTTTGGGCTTTGTAATGCTCCTGCGGTATTCCAGAGGTTCATGAACGATGTGTTCAGGGACCTAATTGACCAATTTTTAGTGATTTATTTGGATGATATCTTGATTTTTTCTAAGGACGAGAAAGAACATCGTCAACATGTCAAGCAGGTTCTGCACCGACTGCGGGCTAATGGGCTTTTCGCCAAGGCTTCCAAGTGCGTCTTTCATGTGCCTGAAGTGGAGTTCCTAGGTCATGTAGTGTCAGGTAGGGAACTTAAAATGGACCCACATAAGGTTGACGCCGTCAACTCATGGCAGGAGCTGAAGACTAAGAAGGATGTACAAAGGTTCTTGGGTTTCGCTAATTACTACCGGGAGTTTATTCCGAATTTTGCAAAGCTCACGGTACCTTTGACGCAGCTTCTGCGCAAGAAACAGCCATTTGTGTGGGGGCGGGAAGCTCACGAGGCGTTTCTACAACTAAAGTCTAGTTTTCAATCGGACAACATACTAACCCATCCTGATGTTGACAGACCGTTCGTGGTAGAAGCGGACGCTTCTAGCTACGCGTTGGGGGCTGTATTGTCTCAGAAGGATTCCTCAGGGACCTTGCGTCCCTGTGGATTTTACTCGCGGCAACTAACACCCTTCGAGCAGAACTATACCATATGGGAGAAGGAGTTGTTGGCGATTAAGGTGGCGTTTGAGGTGTGGCGGCACTGGCTTGAAGGGGCACGGCACCAGATCGTGGTCAGATCTGATCACAAGAACTTAGAGCACTTGCAAACAGCAAAGAAGTTAAACCAGCGTCAAATCCGCTGGGCTTTGTTTTTCTCCAGGTTTAACTTCAAGGTGCAGTTCGTGGAGGGGAAGGCAAACTTGCGGGCCGATGCTTTATCCCGCAAGCCGGAATTTAAGACCAATGAGCAGGTAGTATGTCAGACCATCTTGCCTACTGCCTCTCTGTGTGTTGTAGATAATGAGCTTGGGTTACATGACCAGATCCTTGAGGCTCAGAAGGATGATGTGTGGACTCAGGAGCAACTGATGCTGCTCTCTGCAGGTAACCGTACCATACTGCCGCATCTCCAGGATCAAGACGGGGTATTGGTGCGTAGGGGGCAGGTTTACGTACCAGTAGGGACCCTCAGGTTGGAGGTGATTAGAGCCCACCATGACGAACCCATGGCTGGGCACTTTGGCAGGTTCAAGACCGTACAGCTTATCACCAGGAGCTACTGGTGGCCAAAGATGCGGCAAGACATTCTGCGCTTTTGTGACAGCTGCGCCGTTTGTCAGCAGAGTAAGACGCCTGTTGGGCGCCCTAGAGGGTTGTTATCGTCTTTACCTGTTCCGGAGAGGCCATGGCAAATCATTTCCATGGATTTTATTTCAGATTTGCCTAAGTCTGGGGGTTATACTTGTATTTGGGTGGTGGTGGATTTATTTAGTAAACTGGCTCATTTTATTCCTTGTTCAACCATTCCGGCGGCCCCTACGTTGGCCTTACTATTTACAAAGCACATCTATCGTTTGCACGGAGCACCCGAGGTGATTATTTCAGATAGGGCTCCGCAATTTGTGTCACGCTTTTGGAAACACTTCCATGAGTGTTTGGGGACTAAGTTAAACGTGTCTTCAGCTTTCCATCCGCAAACGGATGGACAGTCGGAACGGGTTAATGGGCTCTTAGAGCAGTATCTGCGTTGTTTTTGTTTAGATCAACCCACGGCTTGGGTAAAGTGGTTACCGGTGGCGGAATTTGCTTACAACAATGCGGTGCACACGTCTAGTCAGCATACGCCATTTGAGCTAACTTATGGTTTTCACCCACGGGGAGGTGTGGCGCCGTCGACCAATGTGGTCTCTTCGGACCCTGTGTACCGCTCTTCGGAAATGGCTGCATTGCATGATGTTGCCCGTCGCTTACTGTTGGAAGCTAAGGCAACGCAGAAGACTCAGGCTGACCGCCACAGGCAGGCAGGGGAGGAGTTGGAAGAAGGGGATTTGGTGTGGTTATCTTCCAAACATATTAAACAGGCTGGGGGAAAGTTTGCGCCTCGGTATTTGGGTCCCTTTCCTATCGTTAAAAAGATTTCTTCTGTTGCGTTTCGTTTGCGTTTACCGTCTAGTTTAAAGGTCCATCCAGTCTTTCATCGTTCGCTGTTGAAACTTGATACCTCTAGTCGTCGTGGTGCTATAGCGGAGGGTATCACTGCCACTTCTCCGCCATCGGGGGAGGAGGCCTTTGTGAGAGGGGATAGTGTTATGATTGAGCCTCATGGCTCTGTTACTGACAGACGTGGGCGTAAGACTCCTCGAGAGTCAGATACTCTCGAGGAGCGAGAGAGAAAAAGACTGCGAGACATATTTGCAGCACCATCTGACGAGGAGTCTTTCGAAGGGTTTACGGAGAGAATGGAGGAGGGGCTGGTTAGCTCAGAGGAGGATGAGATGGATTGGACTCGGGTAAGGGAGGAAGTGGGTGCCACTGGCCATGATGGGACAGAAGATGAATGGGGACCTTCAGGATTAGACCCATGGTTTAGCTGGAGGGATGGGACGGGATCCACAGCTGGAGATGCTGTTGGGCGTAGTCAGAGGTGTTCCAGCTCTGACGAGGAAAGTGATGAGGAAACGCCCGGGTTAAGGAGGACAGCTGACAGTGATGAAGATTTGTAACTGGCATAAAATGGGGCTTGAGAGCAATTGCAAATTGCGTTGGGCAAGGTAATCTGGGCAAACGCTTGGGATCCGTGTGTGTGTGGGACGCTTCCCTGAAGACTTGTGTGCTTTCCTGTGCTGTGACCTTGACCTTCCGTCGTCTTCTTGACGGACGCCATCTCCTGCTTTGAGAACTCGGACTGAACTGACCACGGCTTGTCTTCCCCCCCTTCTTGGACTTGGAAAAACTACAAACGTCTGCTTCTGGCTTTGATCTACGGAACGGAACTGGTCTACTCAACTGCTACAATCCTTGGCTGATTTACTCGTGTTGGAGATCCTGTCTGCTGTGTGTGTGGGGGAGCGACGCAAGTTACTCTAAGCACAGTGTTGGCAGCAGAGAGGAATCTGCTGCCAATTAGTTGCATTCTTTGTATCTTTTGTTCCTTGGCTTTCGTTTCGTTTATACCCAGGCTGAAGCAAGCAGTTTGTTTTTACCCGGATTAAACTCCGGTTTAATCCGGTTTATTTTTTGAACATTTGCTTTTGCCCCTTTTTGCTCCTAAAGGCAAAAACTGCCTGGCCCTTGTGTTTTACGGGCATTTTTGAGTTCTGTAATCTAATAAACTCTGTTACTTTGAATCTTGTGGCGTTCTGTCCTTGACACTAAAAGCATAATCTTGTGTTTCAAGGAAGGCATGTCTCCCATCATCGGTGTTTCATGTTCTGTGCCTTCACACTCTGCGAGTCACACTTTTTATTGTAGTCATAAATTATAGTCAAGGTGAAAGAGTGCAGTAGCTGGGTTAATATTTATTTAATATTTATTCAGAGTTTTCATTTTGCCACTCCCAGAATGGAGGAATTACTTTAGAGGGTTGCTATAGAAGTTCAGACAACATGATAAAGTGCTTTGAGTATTGGACTAGAATTCTAAAAGACCAAGTTTCAAATCTGCACTCAGCCATGGAAATCCCCTGGGCTAACTCTCAGCTTAGGAGGAAGTCTCTGAATCATAAATCTTGCCAAGAAAATCCTATGATAAGATCACCATAAACTGGAGTGAAACTCCACATAACAACAACATAAATTATTGTCTTTGATGTCTTTAAATTGCATAGCGGAATAACAAATTACATGCACCATTAGAGGATGATATTCTACTCTTGGACCAGAAAATAAACTTGCAACTACTATTATTATTGTTCTAAAAAAAATCAATATACAGTATTTGGTTTGTAAAACTACCAAGAAAAGAAGTATGTATGCCTTTCTTATCAGTCGGGAACCCCATGTGTGGTATTTTGCTTTTAAATTAAATATAAGTTCATGCATGCAAATAAATGAAAATGTTTGGGAAAAGTACATACAAACGTGTTAATTAATTCGAAATATGCAAAAAGAGATACATTAGAACTAATGGAGCAAAATATACAAAAATGTCTGTGTAGAACGGGAAAAAGCATTCTTCAGTGCTGTAGGCTACATATTAGAGGAAGGAACTGGAAAAACCACTCTGAGTATTTATTTCCTAAGAAAATGCTATGGAATTTCTGGAGTTGCCAAAACCTGACAGGTAACTTGAAGGCACATACACACACTAGTCAGTACAGGACCTGGAGAGATAAAGAATGTTAGTGAGATTGTGAGACACAACAAAAACAAAATCTGATCAGTTTTCCTATCCCTGCTGTTCTGCTAGTGATAAAGATTTAATTCTGCCTTATTCGGGAATCCAAACTCAAGGGCTGTTCTAAAATGAGGTTGTTTAAGAGGAAGAATTAAAAAGGAGACCAAAAATTGAATTGCTACTCCCCCTCTCTCACACTTGCAAATTCTATCACAATATAATGCATTTTTCAAAGCTCTGCATATTCAGCTTATTCAGCATATTCAGTGATCAACCCCCCTATTTAAAGAGCTCCATTGGCTGCCGTTTATTTTTCAAGCCCAATTCAAGCTGCAGGTTATCACCTACAAAGCCCTAAACGGTTGGGACCTGGCTACCTTCGTGACCACATCTCCCCCTATGAACTTGCATTACCTCTTCGATCATCGGGGAGGCCCTCCTCTTGCTCCCACCACCATCACAAACGTGGTTGGTGGGGACGAGGGAGAGGGCCTTCTCCATGGTGGTTCTCCAGATCTGGAACTCACTCCCCAGAGAGATTAGACAAACACCTGCCCTCTTAATTTTTAGGAAAAGCTTAAACACTTGGCTTTTCCAGCAGGCCTTTGGAGAATGATATTTTTTTTTTGCCTTCCTGACAGGTCTTGTCCCTATGATTAATACTATATTCATTGCACTTTATTCTATTCCTTCAGCTAGAAATAACTCCAACGTCTACCTCATCCCAAGTCCCTTCCCAATTGTAGCATTTGTCACCTACTTCATTCTCAAGTTTACAATATTTACTCCATGCACTTTTGGCCCAGTTTGCTTTTATGAGCTTGCTCAGGTTTTTAAACCACTTGCGTTAATCTTGACATGACTGTTATTTTACTATGTTTAACATGTATAACTGGATTTTATTTGGATGTGTTTTATTTTCTGATGACTGTAATCACCTGGGCTTAGCCCCATGTAAGCCACCCCGAGTCCCTTCAGGGAGATGGAGGCGCGGTATAGAAATAAAGTTGTTGTTGTTGTTGTTGTTGTTGTTGTTGTTGTTGTTGTTGTTGTTGTTATTATATAAAAAGGTTTAACAAATGTATATGCTCCTAGCCTCTGTTTTCGAGGTGAACAATCTCTCAGCCCAAGTTGACCATTTAACTAAATAAATACCTGCCAGCTTATCTGGTCTGACACAGGAAACTGTCTATCTGCATAAAAATACACCATGGATTCTGATGATTGCTTTGGCTGAGAACAGCCAGAGGGAGTTGCCCAACCTTTCCTGCTCATGAAATGCGTCGATGGGGTTACAAAAAGGTGATTGTCTCTAGGCTACATTTTACAAGGAAGCTTCTTCATTTTATATAAAGACATGAATACAATATATATAGAGATACAAGTTAGGCAGAAAATTAGAATAAATAACTTTATAATAATAATCATATAATAACTTTATTCTTGTTTACTGCTCCATCTCCCCTAAGGGAATCGGGGCGGCTCACATGGAGACCAAGTCCAGTAATAAACAATAAAATACATCAACTTAGATACATTTAACTTATGTAAAATCATTTTTAAAATCCAATAAAATCAAATAAAACAACTCAACCACAATAGCCAGGTGCAGTGAGCATATTCAGAAATTGAAGGCCAGTGGTTAAAATTAGATATGGTCAATAACTGGCAAAACACTGATGGGATGGACCAGAGTAAAATGCAGTAGCTGGGTGTAGGTGGAGGCATGGGCACCATCAGTTTATACTGAATTAGTCAAAAGCACATTGACATACCCAAGTTTTCAGATTTTTCTGGAATGTGGCCAGGGTAGGGGTTAGTCTAATATCTCTCAAGAGGGAATTCCAGAGCCAGGCGGCCACCGCTGAAAAGTCCCTCTCCCTCGTCCCCAACAACTTTATTTGGGATGGTGGTGGGAGAGAGAGGAAGGCCTCCCTGGCCAATCTCAAGGATCGCGCAGGTTTGTAGTAGGAAATGTGATCACAAAGATAAGCCGGACCCAAAGATACATTTTATTAAAGGGTTGAAACAATAAAATCTTTGTGGGGAAGAAGCTGATGTCAGTCCATTCCCGACTTCCAATGTTCCAAAATAGCAAAAGTTTGAAAAAGTCCTGAAAAATAATAATTTGTTTTTAAAAAATGTTATAAAGCCCTTGGCAAACTACAGATCTTTTGGGGGGGGGGTTAATCTTGGTTTATTAACTGTTATAATGAAAGTTTATTTTTTGCTATGTTGTTGTAGATAATGATGATGATGTTGATGTGTGCTTTCAGGTCATGAGGCTTTCTTGACAAGATTTGTTCAGAGGGGGTTTGTCTTTGGCTTCCTCTAAGGCTGAGAGAATGTGACTTGCCCAAGGTGACTGAGTGGGGACTTCAATCCTGGTTTACTAGATTACAAACTGGGGCTGGTCATAGGGATCATACTATGCCCCTATTGAAAAGAGCTCGACTTGCTGCCTACAAGTTTCTGGGCCCAATTCAAAGTGCCGATTATTACCTACAAAGCCCTATACAGTTTGGGTCCAACCTATCTTTGTGACCGCATCTCCCCCGGGGACGAGAGAGGGATCCTTGGTGGTGGTCCTGGGCTTTGGAATGCCCTCCCCAGGCAACTTAGGTCAGCCCCCACACTACAGCACTTTAGAAAAGAACTAAAAATGTGCCTGTTTCAGCAGGCTTTTCACACTGTTTAGACAATTGCCAATCTAATTGTCATTATAATAGCACCTTACCTTGTTTAAGGTAATACAGTTGAGATGCTGAACAGTTGTATGGATCTTTTAATTGTGGCTATGACCATATTTTATTGTTTCTGTTTAATTGAGGTTGCTTTTATTGATTTTATATGTCAATTTTTATCTATTGCGTTCTAAGTGGCATTTTGTTATATTGTATTGTACACGTAATGGAACTATTGTGTGTCATTGTGTAAGTCGCTCCAAGTCCCTATGGGAGATGGAGGTGGGGTACAAATTAAGGGCTTGTTGTTGTTGTTGTTGTTGTTGCCAGAGTCATAATCTAACACAAACTGCTACACTACGCTGACTCTCTAGTCTTTACGATAACCACTAAGTTTTTCCATTTGCATTTTTACCTAAAGATTCAATGACTTCATTGACGCATGTCCCAACCATTTTTTGTCACAGTCTGCACACCCACATACACATATTTAATCCCACACAGTCACTGCATGTCATATGCTACCACGCCTCATTTCTATGAGTCATGACTGTGTGTTCTTTAGTACTTGGTACAGGACTGATAAGAAAATATGGTAATAATAAACTCCCTGGAAGTGCAGCTGTACTCCCAGGAAAACCCTTGCCCTAGCATTGGCTTTTAGCCATTGAAGGGCACCAATTCGAAGAGAGTGAAGTGGGGTGAAAGAGGGTTCTCTACCAATTCTTCTATTCTGTTGCTGTTTCCACTGCAGTAACAACTTAAAGAATCGTGCTGATGAAAGGGAAGGTGGAGAAGAGGTAATTTTTCAGAGTGTGCTGAAGCAAAAGAACAAAGGGCTCTGTGGAATTCTGCAATTCACACTTTATAGCAAAGGCTTTTGTGGATTATAGCCCATTTGTTCAGATGTGGAAATTGTTATCTAAATTTTTAGGTATAAATACAATTAGATCTCCACATTGATTGGAATTAGGGCCAAAGGACCCCTGTGAAAGTGGAAAAACTGTGAATAAAAAAATTGCTGTTTTACCTCTCTCAGAATTTCTAGGTATTCCAGCATTACTCTGCTGCTGGATTTAGGGATTCATAGAGAAATGTCTTTTCTAGAAATCTCTAGATCCTCCAGCATGACTGGAGGATGTTGACTACAGATTCACCCTGGAGGATCTAGCAATTCCAAAAGAGAATGTTTTAAACAAATGAGTGAATGATTAAATCCACTAAAGTCAAAATTGCAAATGTGAAGGGATGAGTATGGTTGCGGTTGGGGGTATAGAAAGTGAGGTCAAAAGAAAATTAAAGAAAGTCTCAACAGTGACAGGTGCATTATGTCAGTTCTCTGAATTATTGCTGGTAACAGTCATCCTGAAGCTAAGGCTGGTGTAGACAAAGTAGAGCTATAATTTCCAAGAATGATGGTGGTGGTTGTGTCTCAAGTCCCTGCACTGATCGGACAAAAAGAGACAAAGAACTGAATCACTTCCTGAGTCAGTGCTGCATTTCATGATTCATAGGTATAAGGAGGTTTACAATCAGGACAGAGAAGATAGTTTTCAACTCCAGTTTTGGCTTTGTTGTGGACTCTGCTTCTGTTTTGAGTGTAGGTGTGTCCAGAGAACCTCACCTTCACTCTTGCAATCATAAGGTTCAGCCCACCCATGTTAGAGACCTATAAAGGAACTCTGCTCATTTATTTTAGTAGCTAATTTACCATATCTTTACATGTGTCCGGCATGTTGGTTTAATTTGGAGCTAAACATTACCATATGAGTAATGTGTATATTGATAAGTTAAACACAACTTTCGTTCTTTACAACTGTGTAGAAGAAAGAGTCTTATTTGCATTGGGTTGGATCCAGAAATTCTCATACGTAGATGTTTTGTAATCAACAGAACCTAAATAAGGCATGACTGACATCAGGATGCCTGTTTTAACTATAACTAAGCCAGAAACTAACTCATGAACATTTCCCAAGCAACAGAAATAAAGGCATACATTTTGGAATAGAAGCATTTTGGGAAGAAATTTATAGATGAATAGATAAGACCTGAAATGTGCGACTGTGTTTCATTTAGGTTTAAGGCGGTCACACCCGGGGGGGGGGGGGAGGGTATTAGAGTCAGGTTGTAGGAAACTTTAGTATTTATGCTACAGACTGCAAAAACCTCATTCAATTAATGTTATAGTAGAAATTGCTGTATGCTTCAGCAGGGTAAAAAGTGAAAATACATTTATCGCCCCAGGAAATGTATTCAGGAGTAGGAAAGGAAATGAACAAAAGGAGTTGACCCGCCATGAAGGATGCCAGATTTGGTTGGGACCGACTGGCTTCATTGGTCACAATCACATGACAGGGACAGAACTGTAGGTTTTTTAAGACTCCTCTGCCCCTCATCGGTTCTCTTTGTTGCTGCATGAATGGTCAGTGTGAGTATAAGCTGGCCATGCAAGAGCTGGGTAGGGATTTTCTCCCCCAAGTGTTCCTTGGTTTTTCCCCCCACCTACTCCACTGTCTCAGCTGGGTGTGGTAATAAGCTTGGAGTGGAGTCACTGAGATAGGTTTCCTTGAGTCATATAAACAGGTCCCTTGGCATGGTAAAGGTGAAATAGTCTTGGCAGGCACTGTGGCATCCCCTTTTAGGAGGCAAAGGTCAACTTCTATATGGTCCAAAGGTCATACCTCGTGAAGTCTGACTTGGCCATGGTGGTCCATGCCTTAGTTACCTCTAGATTGGACTATTGCAACACGCTCTACGTGGGGCTGCCCTTGAAGATGTTCTGGAAACTTCAACTGGTCCAACTAGAGTGAATTACAGGGGGTGGTCAACCTCCCTGTTTAAGGAACTCCATCGGCTGTCAATCATTTTCAAGTCCCAATTCAAGGTGCAGGTTATCACCTACAAAGCCCTGAATGGTTCGGGACCCGCCTATCTTCGTGACCACATTTCCCCCTATCAACCAGCACAATCTCTTCAATCTTCGGAGGGTGGGGGGCTCCTTTTGCTTCTGCCTCTGTCACAAGTGCGGATTGTGGGGACAAGGAAGACGGCCTTCTCCGTGATGTCCCCTCGGCTCTGGAACTCACTTCTCAAGGAGATTAGACAAGCACCCACCCTGTCAGCCTTTAGGAAAAATGTAAAAACTTGATTTTTCCAGTGTGCCTTCGAAGACTGAATAATTAATCCCCATGACAGGTCCCCCTCAGTGATAATTACGATGTCTGATGCTTCTTTATTCTGCTCCATTAGTTGGATATAATTTCACCATTTATCTCAACTCCAAGCCTCCTATTAAATGCAGCTCTTTATCCATCTACCTCATCCAGCAGGTTTACAACTTACACCTCTCGCACTTTGGCCCAGTTTGATCTCGTCTAATCCTTGTTCTGTTTTTAAATTATGTTCCTTTATGCCAATCCTATCATTTTATTATCTGATTATGCTATTGTGGATTAATGTGTTTTATTTTATTTTGCCTTGTTTTGTGTTCGTATGTATTTTATCTTGTTTTATTGTGATTGCCTGGGCATGGCCCCATGTTAGCCGCCCCAAGTCCCTTTGGGGAGATGGAGGCAGGGTATAAAATTATTATTATTATTATTAATTATTATTATTATTATTATTATTATTATAAATGTTTCTATAAGTTTTGGGGGTGGGACCTGAAAAGGGGCTACCTTTGGTGCTGGAATGAGGGTTCTCACTTTTTAAAGTCTCTGAGGTTTGGGAGAAAGTGCTGTCAAGATGGCCTTCCAGTCATGATCGGTCAAGAGATGCAGCTAAAAAAATTGAGTGGTCTTTGAGATCTTTGTTTCCCCCTATGTCCTTGGAGGTGGTCAGAGAGGGGGACACTTCTCATTCGGAGGCTAATAATAAACAATGAGTTATGTATTACAGATTAATTCCCCTTAACAATGTTTTTCATTCACAGGTTATTCCAGAAGTTCTATATAAATAAATAGCCTTTTAGATCCATTTTCCTGTGTTTGGTCTCTTTATTTCATGGTGTTAATTCAAAAGCTCTCAAAACTGAGAGAATGATATTTTCCTGCTTCTTGCAGGGGGTTGGACTGGATGGCCTGTGAGGTCTCTTCCAACTCTCCGATTCTATGATTCTATGAAAACTGGCTCTTTTGTATGGAATTAAGCTAGCCAGCATTGTAGGATGCTTTGAGAATTAGATGACGGCACTGTATAACAGGGTTCAAATCCTCATTTGACCATGGAAACTCCCTGGGTTGATCTTAAGCAAGCCACACTCTGCTTCAGAGGAAAGCAATGGCAAAGGTTGCACCCTCAACCCCATTCCCAAACTTCATACATTCCAGATTCAGATGCCCACTGACTTAACATGCATATGCCTAAATCGATGTATGCTTTATGCAAATAATTCAATTTAGTAGAAAATGTAATATGATCAGGCATGCAGGAGACCACAGGTATACTTCACAGTTATAGCACTGTGGTTTCATTTTAACTACCATGGTTCCATGTAATTCTGGAATCTTTAGTTTAAGTAGGAATGGTAAGAAATCTCAGCCAGAGCACTCAATTGTCTCATCAAGCTACAAACCCCAGAATTCCTTAAGTTGTAGTCATGGCACTTAAAGTAGAATAATAGTGCTATAATCGCATAGTGAAAACGGACCCCAGTACACATACACAGGATCCATAAATATATGAGAATTTGGGTATGAGTAGGGGTTTGAGTTCTGGACTAGGACATGGAAAAGCAGGGTTTCAATCCAGTCAGCTATGGGAAACTACTGGGAGACCTTGGGTAAGCCTCAGAGAACCTCATAATAGGTTCACTTTAAGATCGCCATTACTCAAGAATGACTTTAGGACATACAGTTACATCATGAAATGTATGCCCATCTCTCACCCTCCACCATCTACAAATCCTGTCTAGTTCCCAACTTCATCACCATCTATTTGGATAGACATCTGAGCAGACATTTCTGTGATTCTGGGTAGCATTTCATCCTCATGAAACACACTGAGAAAAAGTATTCATTAATGCATACTTGGTAATTCTTATCTAAGGCATATGTAACCAACTCAGAATGTAGCCAGGGAGTGTTTATAGTTTATAGGGATGCTCTGAGGGTCTGATACTGTCCCCATAACATCTGATTAGGTGATCATGGTTTCATGATATTGCAGGTACAGCATTTCTTGAATAACACAAATGACAGTGCTCTGCAAAATCATTTAGAAAACATTGAGTTAATCAGGCCAATTGCAACAGAACAGCTGAACGTGTAATTCTTATGTTATGCCAACAATACCATACATATGCTTTGATTATGTGTTCTTGCTTGGCAGGGGTTTAGACTGGATGGCCTTATTGGTGTCTTCCAATGATTCTATGATATCAGACTACTGATATATGAGTCCTACAGATATTGCCAGGTTGAATATCGTAACCTTCCTTGTGCCTGCAGACATTATATTCAGACCATGCATTCAGTCCTTTATCATTTATGGCTATAGTCCTAATACATCTATGGTGCAGCAACGTTAGTAATAACTAAATGTATCCTTCTGGCTAGACATGCTCATTGTTCATCATATTGACCAAAATGTAGGATTGCCAGTCTTACAAAAAGAATGAACTGGACTTAAGCCATCTCTCAACATAATCATTCCAGCTTCACACATTTATGAATCACAGGCTATTTCTCATACAAACTGATTCGCTGTCCTAAACCTGTGCCCAAAGATGCCACACACACACAAATAACAAACACTTCACAACCAATGGTTTACGTATGTGAAGGAATGAGCCTCACAAGTTGAACATTTTCCAGTAATGAGAAAAATAATTGCCATTCAAAATAAGCTTGCATAAATGACATTCGCCCCCCACACACTTTGTTTAGTCAGTGATTGATTGTTTAGTTTGTATGGTCTCCATATTTATGACAAGACTAGCTTTGCCAAATATAACTGTTGATTGGGTATGTGCAACAACAAATAAAAATAATCCTGAGTCAGCTGGAAAAAATGTCTGTTTTCCGCTTAACTAAACTATTGTGGTGAGAGTAGAAAGTTAAGGCATTTAATGGAAAACTTTTATCACATGAAAATCTCTCCGAGATATACCACACACTCTACAGCCCACATTCATTCCCCATAACAAGTTGATTGGAATTGGAAAGTGCTATTCATGGGGAACTGAACAAAGAGTTCACTCACTGCAAATGGTGACTATATTGGGAGTTTAAGAATCAAATAAATAAATAACTTATCAATCAGCTTACTAAGTGTCAGATAGTTCCAAAAGAGGGAAGTAAATGTGAGCCAAATGCAGCAAGACACGAGATGTATCTGTTATTCTAGACAATATATTCTTTATTGGAATTCCATCACATGTTCTTCTTACTATCATGGCTGGGTTTGAAATTTAGCCAAAAGAAATTGGCAAAATTCTCAAAGGGACATTTTTCATATTCATGAATTCTTAGTATTCATGAATATTATTCTTAGCAGGACATTCTTAGTATTCATGAATACTATCCATGAAAAATTATTCTAAGGAAGGCTCAAAGTGAATGCAGGTGGGAAAGAGGCAAAGGAGAGTTACCAAAGAATCTAAAACTCAGACAAGGTGAGCATGACTGGAGGAAATTAGTTCTTGCTCAACAGGAATGCTCCTTCTCCTATTTTCCCATCAAGTAAAGAGGGCTGTTATTGTTATAAATCTTCAAGTTATGATGTCTTAGAAAGACCCCCTCCAGAAAATTATGAATTATATCATTATATACATTCAGAATGCGTCGGGAAATTCAAATTGCTAACAGGGAGGGCCAAGCCTCAAAGAATGAGGAGCCTAGGAACCAGGGAAGAACTACAGCACCTACCAGCACCTACCAGTTTGTTCTGGATCCACAAACTGCCCTAAATTGCTCCAATAACAGTTGAGAAGGAGAAGAAGAAGTTCTCATGGGGACAGTGAGTTGGTCAGAAGCATGAAGGAAGGGAAAAAGAGAGAGAGAATTAAAGCCTGGGTGAGCTGAGAGGCTGTGGCAGTAGAAAATAGTCAATTTAATTTGTGGAATCAACAGTCATGGCCAATAGCTTTCCATATATCTTTTCACCTCACCTCTGACTCCCTTGATCTCCACAAAGAAACCTTATCCCAAGGCCAGATACAACATGGCAATAGTGACCATTGAGGAACACTGGTCCCTGTCTAGCCCACAAGCAACAATGGGATAGACCTAGAGAAATTGGAGCAATGCTGCTAAACTTCATGGAATCAATGGGGCTGCTATAGAAGAAACCAGTAAGTAATGCAGCTCTGTATAGAAGAAAGGAAAGGAGAGAAATAATTACAGAACCAGAACCAGGATTCATAGCAAGGTTCAAGAAGCACCTTAGGTGTAAAAAGGTGGGACAACATTAAGCCAGCTACCTGAAAGTATTGCAAAACGTATTGTTGGCATGGGCCATGGCTGCTATCAGAAGGAAGCAATGTGGAGTGACCAAGGCACTGGCTTCAGCAATGTATGTCCAATGTTTGTCTTCTTGCCAGAAAACTTCAACAACTATACCTGCAGCAAGTGCTCTCTTGGAAGAAAAACATTGCACTGCATTTATATGTTGTTCCTCTATAACACAGTGAGCACTGATCATACAAAAGCAACAGGAAGAAACTGTCAAGGGAAAAGGTGAGGCCTATAACAGTGAAGAAATGCCTTGATAAAATATCAGACCCTACAGAAGAGATTCAGAATCTCTCCAACTAAGCAATCACTTCCTACATCTTCAGGTGGATAGCAACAGTGAAGATACATGAACAAGAAACAAGGAACAAGGGTTAGCACATGCCATTGAAGGAGTCAAGCTAACCACCAACCACAACAACAGGAACAAAAAAGATACTGGTGGTTGGAGACTTGTTGCTCAGAGATGCAGAAGTACTTGACAAGATAAATACATAAGTGTGTTGTGTTCTTGGTGCATATATCCGAGTTAAGACTGGCTAGGCAAGCAAAGAGAGACAGTGGGACCACTGTTAAATATGGATGGTAAAATGCTAGCAGGTGGCAATGAAAAGTCTGAACTACTAAGTATCAATTTTGCTTTAGATGTTTTCCATAGAAGAGAACTTCATACTTCCATACTTCTCAAACGGTCAGTTGCTTGGCATAAAATTTGTAAACAATCTTTTTGGAATCCTACACGAGGTTTAACATTTCACTGAAAATAATATACTTGTATAAGTTTTTTTAAAAACCGATAGGCATTTTTAAAAGTGATAATTTTACATGCATCTTGATGTATCTAAAACTGGAATTGCAAATAGTAACTTGTCTACTCTTCTAATTTTCTCTTTATGTATTGTCTCATCTCTGACTATTATCTTTTAGATAAAAGATATCTAAAATGAAAGTCATTAAACATTACCAGGCTGAAATACATTTGGCTAATTATAGGAATAAAATTATCTTTTTCAACACCTTGAGACATTTATCACACCAATCACATTGTGTAAGCAAATGGAAACATAACATTATTGGAACGATCTATTTCATATCTTGATGCCATTTCTGTGATACTGTCACCTTGTTAATGGAAAACCCTGCAACCTGTCTTGCATACAATCTTGCTTCCTTCCCATATTTGCTCTATCCAGCACATGCACCGTGTCCACCCACCCACTATTTTTCTGTTTTAGCACAACTGTGCAGTCACATAGTTAACTGTGTTCTTACAAAACCTTTCCCTACTTCTCAATACTGGGATTGTAACAGAAGAAAATTATTGAACAAGGAAGCGTTATGGAATGACAGCAATATCGGATTCATTGGTAGGTTTTTCCCATCAGTGAGAAGGGAAGATTCAAGTGCAATGTAACTACCCGTCAGGCTTGACGTTATGCAATAAACCCCATTAAAAGGCACTTATATTTTGACATAATTGCACTTTAACATCCTCCTATAATAAAACCCATTATTTCGTAGATCCCTTCCATTGGGTGTTCCACTCCTCTTTGCTTTTTGCAAAATGTTTTACTGCCTGGAGCAAAGGACAATGTGGGTGTTCATGCACAATAGCTGACCCTGACTAATAACTACATCTGAAAATGAATCAGCATCCCTCAAAACACAAAAAAAATCACTAGGTTGGCTTAATGGACTCAGGGCAAGTCACATGGCTCAAAAAGCTCTTTCCTTCAACATATTGGCACCGCTTTCTTCCTCTTACTCTGCCTAATGGTTGGGCTGGTCCTTCCTAAGCCGAATATCCCTCAGGGCTCTTAGAAACACAAAGGTCCCGTTCCTGTTGGCATCAAAATATTAGACTTTGCTTCAAATATAAGAGGTTTTGGAATTCCTAACATATGAGGAAAATGTGAATGGGTGGGTATGGTAATAAATCAAGGCTGGGGTATATCTGGTGCTCCAGATGTTGTTTTTGAACTTCAGCTCCCATCATTCCTCATCAGCAATATTTGCTAGATCTGATGGACGGTTTAGTCCTAGAATTTCTGAAGGGTGGCAGGGGTGGTGGTGGTGGAAGCTGCCTACTCTCCAATTCTACATTAAACAAATCTCCAGTATTTCCTTGAGATACTCTTTTAATCTTATTCACTCCTCCACAGTACTACTATGATACAGTAGATGGCAGAAGAAAACACAAAAAGGGGGTAGTATTAACAGAACAGGTGCTTGATGGCTGCCAAGAAGCAATAGAGCAAGGAGAGAATCAGAAGCTGTTATTGACTGGTTACTTTCTATAGAGTTCTTGTAAAGTATGGTGTTTTTGCTTCAAGGGACTACAGCACTTGCACTTAAAATCAATATTTTAGACTATATATTTGTTATTTGTTTTCTCCAGATCCATTAACTATAATATAGTATCAGGGGGTATACTCTTTCCAAAAAATGACAAATCCAGAATTGTTGAGGCTCCTTGAACAATTATAGTTTCCATAAATCCCAGAATTCCAGGAGGTTTCACACAGCTTCAAATGCCTTTAGTCATAAAAGAACACAAATTCCTCCTGGTTTCTGAAATTGGCAATATCAGATATCTATCATTTAGTTCAGTTGTACCCTTGTTAATCTCACTTTAATAATTGTTCTATAATTGTTCTCTTGCTATACTGTTTGACTTCTATTTCAAAATGAGAAAGAGTTATTTTTGTTGATGAACAAAATGCAGTAGGCACATGGGGATGTGTGATCTGTCCATAGCACCAGTGCAGCAAGGGAAACACATCTCCTTGAGACTGTCCATTATCTGAAAAATGAAATGAAATGGCAGGTTAGAAAACACATAATAGTTGAAAGCATGTAACTTTGTGCCCAGCCAGCATGCCTAGGGATGAACTGGTGAGGCCGGAGCCAGCCAGTTGTGGTTGTGTGGGTACTCCTTGAACTCGCCTCTCCACTCCCAAGCTAATGGAGCCCTCTATCCCTATGAACCAACTCCAAGGAGAATAGGCTTCATTTTACTTGCACTTCAAGAAATTCTTAACAGAAAGGGTTGGAAAAGATTTCATGTTTTGATTTGATTTGTTTTGATTTAAAGTGAGTTTTATTTTCCTTAGAAAGAATTCAGAATAGAAAAAATTGGAAAGGAAATAAGAGAAAATGAATAAAGAAAAGTATTTTAACTTTCCAATGGGGCATATTAAATAGCAGTGATGAAAGAACAAAAGATCTTAAATAATTTAATAAGTGTCTTTTCAAGTGAACATGTGAAGGTTTTATGCATTCACATATGCCCTACAGGTGCATTATGTACTATCCAACTGAATTACAAAGCAAGGGTATGTGCTATTGCTATAAAACGAGTCTGACTGGTTTGGCCTCTTTATAATAAATGTGGTTAACAATGTTGAGCATACAAGATACTTGCTGTAACTATTTTGCCACCAGGGCAAAATGGGTTGTAAAATGTTTATATCTTACCACTGACATTCCTTGACAAACCATAGCCATGGCTTGCCAGGAATCATAAAGAATAAATAGTTCATAGTTCAATATGTGTCTGCATTTCTTTTATTTTGGGATAGACATTATCTTGCATTGTATGAGAAGGTGTTGATTACCTATACGTATAAAGTACTTGAGGGAAATTGAATTTGACAGGAAAATAAACAAGGGAAAGTGTTTATTAAATGTCCTATGTCTAGCATAAGATGTAAATTGACCAAATTGTCATTCAATATACTTGAAACCAACATCAGTTATTTTACCCCCGGACCCTCAATACTATGAATTATGAGATGCGGCTCCATTGGGACATAAAGCGAGCCTGCATTGCCTTTTCCATTTGTCCTGTAGTAACTCTTTCATGAATTGCCTTGGAATGTTGCCCAACACACCTTGCACTTCAGGAAACAATCCCTCCATTATCATAATCTCTTTACAATACACGGGGAGACTGAGGGAGCAACAATGGCCTTACGCAAAAGCCTTGGGGTCTTTTTCTGTTTCACCCAGATATGACCGGATGTATTCCTAGGAAAACTTCCTTGTTCTTGTACCCAAACTGAATTTGTCACTCATTGTATTAAGCGGAGGTTTAATATCAAGACCCATTTCAGCCACTTATCACTTGTCCCACTGCATTCTTTCCCAATTGATCAGCGGATCAATAAATGTACACAAATTTCAAAATAATCCAATGATAGTGGCGCAGGCTGGTAAAGAGCTGCTGCAATAAATCACTCTGATCATGAGGTCATGAGTTCGAGGCCAGCCCGTGGCGGGGTGAGCACCCATCAATTAAAAATAAAATATAGCCCCTGGTCGTTGCTGACCTAGCAACCCGAAAGATAGTTGAACCTATCAAGTAGGAAATAAGGTACCACTTATAAAAGTGGGGAGGCAAGTTTAACTAATTTACAACGTTGGAATGAGGAAGTGAGGAAGTGCCATCAGACTGGATGATGAAGCAGCTGCTCCCCCCTGTGGCCAGAATAGAACATCCCTTCAGGAGAAGGTTAAAATTGCCTCTGCATCTGTCTGTCTGTTGTCTCTGTATCGGTTCGATGTGTTTATGGGCATTGAATGTTTGCCCTATATGTACATAATGTGATCCGCCCTGAGTCCCCTTAGGGATGAGAAGGGCGGAATATAAATACTGTAAATAAATAAATATTAAACTTTCCCACCACAGCAAAGACCAATCAGCAATGACATCAGAGAGAATCCCAGATCAACCACAAAGCAGATCCTAGCCAGACACTTTAAGAACCATTCAGAAGCTAGCAGAGGAGTCTTGAGTAGCTGTGAAAATGTAATAAATATACTCTGTATTCACAATTGCGGTATGTCAGTTCCTTGGAGTGTTATCTTCACTGACATCCTCTCTGACCACTGAGAATAAAGCCTCTGGCTTTGCTTTCAGCCCATCTGTGTCTTATCTGGTCCTATGGTAGCTTGGCATTCGGGGACATGAACCCATGGTTTAAGCAGAGTTGAGCTGAAATCACATAACAAATTACCTTTCTGTTGATTTCATAAATCTTGACAAAGTTAGCTTTTTAGACTACAAATCCCAGATTCCCCAACCAGCATTGTCCAAACACTGCACACAACTCATATTAGTTGTCAATTGCTACTGGTGGTTGTTGTGTGCCTTCAAGTCATTTTCAACTTATGTGGCCATAAATGGTTTCTATCACAATAGTTTCTTGGCAAGATTGTTCAGAGGGAGTTTGCCTTCACCATCTACTGTGGCTAAGAGAGTGCGACATGCCCAAGGTCATACCGTTTCTATGAGTGAGGGGGGATTGAAAGCCTGGTCTCCATAGTCCATAATCCACTATACAATACTAGCTTTCATCAACTTCTGGTGTTACAGGCCAATTCTGGAAGACTGTTGGGGCAAATTGAGAAGTTAAAGCAAATATCAAGACTCACATGTGTCAAGAAATTTCCTATACATACTTACTTACCATTTGCCAGGGTGGCATCATTGATTGTATAATATTAAAAATGCAGGGAACATTTGGACTTTGGCAAAAGAGTCCATCTGGCCTTGAGTTATGCAGTTATCTACCTTCCCTCTCCTTAAGTATTATCAATACTTACTGCCCCTAGGTGGTAAGTACTATCAGTAATGTCTGTATTAACAGGTTATTTATGTATTTATATGTGTTTTATTATTTTCATGATTTAACACACAATGTATATTGTATTTTGTCTGCCTCATGTTAATGTGGCATTGAATTATTGCCAATTTGAAAGCCACTGTGAGTCCTCTTTGGGGTTGAGGTAGAGTGGTGTAAAATACAGCAAATAAATAAATGAATAAATATTCAGCATGCTGACATTTAAAGTAACATAAAAGCAGCAATACTTTAAAATGCAGCTGAGAGAATTCAAGAACTTAGTGTGACAAGATATTAAAATCTACTGGCCAGGTTTTTGAAAGGTGGGTGCCAGAGATCTCTTGTAAAAATTCAGATTGTTTTGCTCTTTTAGTTCAGATCACCAATACCTCCCACTCCTGCATCCATTTTGTACTTTGGGGAGGACCTTGTAAACTTGTACAAAGAAATAATTCACCAGATCATCATGACCTTTCTACATTCCTCTCTTCTTCTTCCTTTAATATTTTTTCAGCATTTTGCTTTTTTAGTAACACACACACATAGACACAATTCCCTGAGCTTCCCCACTCTTGCCTTCCTCAAACTGTCTCTACGACTATAATGTAGCTCATAAATGCTATTAGAGCCTTCTCCTCACATGTCTTTTAAAAATATACACATATTTCCTTTTTTCTCACTTTGAAATATATTGAAACCACTAACCACAAATGCTTCCACATCCTCTCCTTGAATTTTAATACTAGGTCATCTTGACAGGCCCTTTCATCTTCCCTATTCATCAAGATAGCTTTCAAAACGGCTAATTCCACTTCGCCTGACAAAAACCTGAACCTTCCTAGCATTTCATTCATACAGAATAGGGCCGAACCAGTGCTAGGAAATGTTACATTTTGGGAACAAAATGTCTCGAATCCTGCAGCTAGCATGACCACTGGGAATTGCAGTCCAAAATTGTATCATTTTCCATCAGTGGATCAATGTAATATTGAAGATTTGCAATTAGATTTCCTGATAACTAAACAAAACATACAAGACTCTTCCAGACTATCCTGGATTACTGATATATGGCAGTATAGATCAAGCCATAAAGAAGCAAGTGACTACCAAAGAATGGCCTTTTGAGTAGTGGTTTCTGGGACTGGTTCTAGACTGCCATACAATCCAGATTATCAAAGGAGATAATCCAGATTATCTGCTTTGAACTAGATTATATTAATATGCACTGCCATATAATACAGTTCAAAGTAGATAATCTGGATTTTATATGACAGTGTAGATGGGGACCCAGCCAGTGTTATCTGGCAACAGCCTTGTGGCATTTTCAGTGGTAGCTGCAGACCTTTTCATTGGGCCATGCCTTTTACGTAACATATCATCTAGGCACCTCACATTTAAAATCTGTTGTTACAACTTGGGGATTGATGTTTGTTTGGTTTCTCTTGCTATATTTTCCTCTGTATTTAACATTTTATTTAAGTCTTATCTTATATTTACATTATTTATATATCTATAGATGAAAGCATAAAGTATGGGGTGGCATGTAAATATTCCCAAGCAAGTAGGTAGTCAGAAAGATAATATATGTGATTTAGAAGGTAATTTTTCAGTAATATCAGTGGAACAATTACCAGAGAGAGTGTTCCTAAGCTATTTATGGGCACCATATAGCTATTCCATCTTTTTCCTTAACAAAAAGAAAACAACTAAGGAAGCCATGGAAGAACAAGGGAGGATTATAAAAGATGTTTTTAGTCTCAAACCCCTGTAAAATCCAAGAAACTGAGCCAGAGCAATGGCATGGTAAAAGCCTCATCTGAAACTGCTCTGGGTGTAGAATTCATTTTAAATTTTAGTTTTGTGATACCAGGGTGGAACTGTGTGATATTTTGAGGTTTTAATATCTTTTTGATGTGGTCAAAACGTTCTGCTCAGACACTGCAGAGTAAAGTTCAGCTACTCATAAAAGTTTATAGATCATTAACTTTTCTTTTTATTCAGCCTCTGAAATGTGTCATGGCCAGTTTAGTGATGTTTTCGTGCCTATGGAACCAATAAAACTGCACAGGCCAAGTTTCAAAGGATGCTGTGAAATAAATGTTTCTGTGCCGGCTGTGGAAAGATTGGCAGCTTGCATCTGAGGTCAAAAGAAAATCCATCTCTTTACAAAATATGGTTTATGCCTAAGTAACACAGGAATCAGATTGGTTTCTATTCTGTAATAAGTTCCACTGAGTTTAATGTCGATTATTCCCAGGAAAGTGTGGACATCAAGGCAACCAGGGCTGGCCTAGGTAATTTTCAAGTGTAAGCGAACAGAATTTTGGCACCCCCCCCCAACCAATCACTGAAAAATAAAAACGTCGGATAAGCAAAAATGTTGGATAATAAGGAGGGATTAAGGAAACGCCTATTAAACATCAAATTACATTATGATTTTACAAATTGAGCACCAAAACATCATGTTTTACAACAAATCAACAGAAAAAGCAGTTCAATACATGGTAATGTTATGTAGGAATTATTATATTTGAGAATTTAGCACCAAACATTGAACTGGGATATAGGGCAGTGTGGACTCAGCTAACCCAGTTCAAAGCAGATATTGTGGGTTATTCTGCTTTGATATTCTGGGTTATATGGCTGTGTGGAAGAGCACTGAGGGTCCTTCCACACAGCCATATAACCCAGAATATCAAGGCAGATAATCCACAATAGCTGCTTTGAACTGGATTAAAAGGCCACCGAAAAGGAATCTGGCCCCCGGTATTAAAAAAAAAACCTCTCTAAAATCAGGACAGTAAATAAAGAATAACACTCTGAAAAAAGGGGAAATCCAGTCAGGAAACAATCAGGGCCAGCTAACACCTCCCAACCAAGGATGCCCCCAGGGAGGAAGCAACCAGGCTTTGAAGCTGCAAGGCCATTACATGCTAATCAAGGTGGCCAATGGCAAAATCCACACCTGTCTCCAGCAGACAAGAGTTCTCCTTTCTCCCACCCTGGACATCATTCCACAAATATGTAAACCTCACTTACCTTGATTCCAACAGATTCCAACAGACCTCACAACCTCTGAGGATGCCTGCCATAGGTGGGGTTAACTGTCAGGAGAGGAAGCTTCTGGAACATGGCCAGGCAGCCCGGAGACCTGGCCTCAAGGAGGCGAAGGCCAGGCCACGGCTGCGGAGGCAATGGCCGCAGCCTTTTTTTCTCCATTAGGAAGTCCGGCAGCACAAGCCCAAACTTGCCTCCAGTCCAGAGTGGCATGAGCGGGACAAACGCTGCCGAGCCCGGGCAAGTCCTGCCCACTGTGACATGACCCCCACCCCACTCTCCTTCCCTCCCTCCCCCCTCCCTCCTCTGGACTGGAGGCAAGTTTGGGCTTGTGCTGCCGGACTCCCTAACGGAGAAAAAAAGGGAGCAGATCTGGGACCCACCTCCTTCAGTGGCTTCGGTCCCGTCCCTTTCGATGGAGGAGGGAAGCAGCCCAATCCCTCACCCAGCCTTGCCTGCGTCTGTCTCTCTGCCTGGGAGGAAAACAGTGCCCGCCCCCACCGCTTTCTTCCAGCTCGGCAGGGCTGGCAAACACAAATACAAACCACGTGTTGTTGTTGTTGTGGGAAAGGAAAGGAGGATGGATGCATAGATGCCTTCAATCAGTCGCCATTGTGGGGGGGGGGAGGGATGGGGAACACAATGGGAGGCTCTAAAAGAGAGACAGGTGGGATGCAGGTTGAGCTGCTCATTAGCCTTAGGGCACTTGGAAGTGCCTCAACTGTGCCACCCAGTGGATGGCACCTTCAGCAACCGCTTAGTTTGCCTACTGGTTGAACCGCCCCTGAAGGCAACTAATGTACAAACCGGTTTGCAGGGGTTTCCCCATTCATTCGCCATATTTAAAAGCTTCAGTTTAAGCCATACATCTGACTTCCCATGATGTTTTCAACAGGAACATGTTCTAAGCACCTATTTCCAGCAACAAGCCTAATATAGTACTGAAAATCCTTTTCACAAAACAGTGTTATGAGGCCAAAGTGCAGACACTGTAACTGTAACACAATTCAAAAGAACTGTGGAAGCCAACTCAACTCCTGGCCAATTTTGGTTCATTGAGGAGCAAACAGCCCAGAGCATAATCTCATTACTGTCTAGGGACCTATAGCAAACTTTGAAAATAATTGCCTGCTTGTTCTCCTAGTTCTTTCTCATGGCTTTCGGAAGAAAGCCATCCACTTCTTGATATCTTATTCACATGTAAAAATATTGTTACATGATTCCAGGATGATGAGGTAGCTTATCAGAATGAAACAAGGGAGTTGCATGCTCCATTACTCCAAGAGCAGTTTCTCTCATGCTTATAATGTTCTAATTGACTAAATTCAACACATGGTCTAATGGTATTTCAGTCTCTATGGCTTTTCTTGTATATGCTTTATGTGTGAGCTGCCCTAAATCTCAGTTTTTGGGGAAAGATGCCATATAAAATTATTGATTGAAAGTAATTGATTGATGCTCAAACGGTACCTTTCTATCTCTGTGGTGCTCCCTACCACATAGAGAAGCATTTGCATAATATGATGGAAGAGCAAAACTAACTGCGTTTCCTGTTGTGAAAAGACTTTTTCTAGTGGTTGCTTCTTATCCCATGATATCCAACTAGAAATGAACACTTGGACCCCTTCCACACAGCTGTATAGAATCCACATTGAACTAGATTATATGGCAGTGTGGACTCAGATAACCCAATTCAAAGCAGATATTGTGGATTATCTGCCTGGATATTCTGAGTGGAAGGGCCCTAAAGAAACCAACTCAGGATGCTTATAGACAGTGTCAAAATGCAGGACCAATAAGTGGGGCAAAAAATTGCGAGACTTGACAGCAAGTCCAAACACACAACTGTCAGTCCCGGCAAATGGTCCCCAGCCATTCTGACACCTTCATTTGTAGCTGGTCTTCATATGCATTCATGTGGATATCTAAATGTACACACAAGCAGATTTTTTATTATGTCTCCTCACCCTACTGTAAATTCAGGTGTTTGGGACTCTATTCGCAGAAGCCATAGCCCGCTTGTCCAATGGTCTGAAATTCTCAAAGCTGAAGAACAAAATACCTGGAGGGATACAGGTTGTGCGCCACTGACCTAAAGTAACTTTCAGAGTTCAGACTTTCTGTGCAAAGTGTGAATGGGGAAGGGGGGGGGGAACCAAGCAGGAGACAACAATTGGCACGATCACTCTCCATCTTTTCAAGATTTGGATTACACCCTCCAGAGTTCTCCAGGGAATCTGGTGATTTTGGAAATTGTAGTACAGTAAAGAAAAGAAAACTAGGACTGGAACTCACAATTGCAGTTACAAATGCAGCACCTAGAGTAACACATTCTAGATCCTTATGTATTCAATAGAGTAGGGACTATGGAGGAGTTAGGAAGTCCTCCAAGCTGAACTTACTGGACAGGTTTGCTGTCCTTTTGATCAGGATGCAGAAAACTGATGTTTTCACACTTGCTCCTCAAGTAATTTCCAGTGTGAGAAATAATTATGACAGGGATCTTGTACCTGACTGTCACACTGAAGATCACTTGTGAGAGGAGCTGGGCACATCAATCTGTGCAGCCTGGTCGACAGGAAAACAGACCCCTGTCACTCATTGCAGTTCCTGCCCAATAAATCGAGATGTGGGTGGGAGAATGGCGGGTGGGGTTGAGGTGGGAGACATCATTTAGCAACACTTTATGTAGCTTAATAGGTGCATAGTCCTGAATAACCTGAATTGTCTTTAATATTGATGATGTTTAATATTTGATGATGTTTAAATATTTGTATATTTAAGTTGTATTGTAATGCTTTTAATTGTGAGCCGCTTTGAGTCTCCGTATGGAGAGAAAAAGTGGGATATAAATCAAAATAATAATAATAATAATAATAATAATAATAATAATAATAATAAATGTTTTGAAGCTCAGCTTTTTGCCCAGTCAAGAAAATCTTCATTGCACCTGGACAAATGCTGTTAAATTAATTTCAATGAGTTTTCCCTTTTTGGCCTAGAATAACATCTATGTATCACATTTTGACCCTTCATAACCTTTCGAGTAGTTATACTGGCATAGTTGTTAAGCCATAAATCTCAGAGAGTAATTCAAGCTTTCCATTTTAGCTGTTTCCACGCAAAATATTAGGCTCACATTATACTCACTGAAACTTATAGTATTCTGTTGTGTTTAAAAGTTAATATTTTCCAAGCCATGTCATTTTTTGCCGTTTAATGAGACTAACACCTGCTTGTAGCTAAACTAATTTAACACTATGTTTTTCTATTGTGCAGGACTTATTTCCTTGTTTCTCCATGATTCCATTATTCAAAAATGCCAGTAGAGCCCATTTCGACTTTACAAGACCTAAACTCCAGATGTAATGTGTGAATGGGATTTGTTGATCTAATAATAAATACTAGAAGTTATCATTTATTTTATTATTTACACATTTCACATTGGATACTATTGTAAGTGCAGTTACAATAGTAGAGGCTTCTACAACGTGTTCTGCTCTCCACTGGTCACTCACTGGCCATGAAGGAGTGGCACCTGCAATTTTGGGTTTTTGGGATGTGAAGTTTGTTGAAAGCTGCCCAAATTATAATGTCACATCAAGAGTTGCAATAGGCATGTGATAAATGATCTAGTTTACTAATTTTCTTCCCTCTTGCTCAGGATTCACCTTTATTAGTAGACAGCTGGTATGGAGACAGATCCAAATTGTCTTGGGAAAAATTATAAAAAGAGCGGGGGGGGGGGGGAGTTGTATGACCCTTTTAAGACTGAGCATAAATTTTAGTGGACTATAACCCACTTCTTCCAAAGTATCCAAAACTATGTGGCTCAGTATTGTCTGTTCCTGGAGAGGAGGTAGAGTTCTGCTTTTTTAGATGTTTTGGAAGACAACTCTCACAATCCTTTACTATGGGATTTTATTGGTTGCGGCTTCTTGGAGTTGAATATAAACATCTTGGTGAACCAATATTTCCATCCTTTTCTGCCCTAACAGGGTTTTTTTCTCAGTAATACATCACAGATCTTTCTTAGAAACTTATTAGATGCACTCTTCCCTGTGTTTTCTCCTTGTTTCTATGTTTTGCTGAAATGAAACCCCACAAAGCACATCACATGACGCAGGGCAACCTCCAGAGAAACTCTGTGGGACTTCATTTTGGCAATGTGCATAAACAGAGTCCAGAATGCCTTTGGAGAAATACAAAAAGGAAGCGGGGAAAGGACGGGGAAAAGACGGGAAACCACATGGGATGGGAGGCCACCCCAAAAGACAGGAAAAGACAGTAGGGAATGAAGGAGGATGGTTCTCTCCACTTTCCCCCTCTCTTCCCTGCTTTTCTCCTGCCTGTCTAATGATGTCCTTAGTCCTAGTAGGTAGAAGTCTTTTGTTTGAAATGACCAGAAGCAATACTTTAACCTTGTAAGTTTAAAGTACATCCTCTGTCAATATGGGAGCCTTGAGGCTAGAAGGCAAAACTATGCTGGACTTTATGACGTTAGCAAGTGAAGAGATGGAAATGCCAGGCTCTCTGTCACCTCAGGCACTCTTTATAGGTAGACCAATTGTGAGAAAACCTCTTCCTAAAGCACCAAATTGAATTTTGGTGAAATTTTCAGGGGCTACATTCTATTGGTTCAAGGAAAAAAAGATGGGACCAAAATAGCAAGTCATTTTAGCTTAAAGCTCTTACTGCCAGCAACGTCTTAGGCAGAGTACACCAGAATGAGAAAATCTCCACAAAAAATCAGGAAAACCAGTTGCAGTAGCACAGAAGAAGATAAAGTCTTCAGGACCATCTTAGATGGCTAGACTGTGTGAAATTGGCCCCAGGATCTGAGTTTCCTAACCACTAAAGTACATCATAATAACTGTATAATGAGTGCCATTTGTTGCTTGCCATATCTGAGGCCCCATCTACACTGCCATATAATCCAGTTTTTGAATCCAGGTTATCTTTGTTGAACTGAATTGTATGGCAGTGTAGATATAATCCAGCTCAAAGCAAATAATCTGGATTCAAAAACTGGATTATATGGCAGTTTAGATCCGGCCTGAGAGTACCACTGATGTGTGTATTAGAATTACCACAGAATATAAGGAGGGGAAAGATTCAAGATTTTCACTCGCTTTGGCAGGTTTCTCTTTGGAATACAAATGGTTAACGGCCTCACACCATAACAGATATACCATACATAGGAATCAAATGTACTTGTCTGATGGGAAAAGATTTTTTTAAGTTGGACTATGGACCTAGAAAGATATCCAAATCTATCTCAACCTTTTGGCTTTGGAGATCTCGGGAAAACTTGCAAAATTTAGTTCTCCCAGGAGAAGCCTAATCCCTCTTTGAATCAGAGAGGCCAATAAAAATACCACAAATCAGTCTTTTTCGCTTTCTTGTTCTAACTGAAAATAGGAAAAGCAAAATGAATTAAAACCTCACATTCACGAGAAAAAGATGTATTTAATATATTTCACCGATTCTAAAAAGCACTTTTTCTGTTTTAGGGGCTCCAAAAACGGGGTGTATCTTACAATCAATGGTACTGGAGATCCGTAGATTTAGGTCTTTTTAAAAGTGGCTTGCCTTTGAGAGAGGAGGAAGAGGAGGAGGAAGGGCCTGTTATGTGTAGTTAGGGCCCCTTCTACACGACCATACAATCCAGATTTTCAAAGCAGATAATCTGGATTTTATATGGCAGTGCAGAAGGGGTCTAGGTCTCATTTATTTCAAGGCGCTTCCAGACAGCACTAAATCACAAGTTTTAAACAGGGGCAAAAAAATCCAAGGACTTCAGAAGAGGTCCACATACAAACCTGTTAGTCCTGGGATTTCTGCCTCCATTGTCCAGACTTCCTGCTTTGTTCCGAGATTTAGAGTCTCACAAGATGGTTGCCGCAGAAACCTCCGCAGCTTTTTTAAAAAAGTCCCGGGATGCGGATATACAGATATGCAGATATACAAATATGAGATCTCTGCAAAGTTTCATTCTTTGTCCTGGCCAGAAAAACTGTGCCCTCCAGACGTTTCATGCAGTATCTGCCATACAAATAAACCTCATGGGGTAGGACCACTATTACCCATGTCAGGACTTCACAAAGAAACAAAAACACACACTTTCAAGCCAGGAACAGAACTTTGCCATTATTGACACTTTTTAGAGCTTAGCTGCCTGGCCATCTGTCCAGAAAAAAATTGGAATGGAACAATGGGGTGCTGTCCCTGGGTTAAACATGGCTGTTTTAATTAGCCACCTGCATGACCTTGGCTCAGTATTTACATTCTTCTCCAGCACATCCTTGTCCCAACAGCCAGTAATAAGTTTTTGCCATTTATTAAACTGTACTCATGTTGTCAGCATACACCCAATGAGGAACCAGCATGTATAACCCGGCAACATCATCCTGTTGTTCCCTGGCACAAGTACACCATGATACCTGTTTGCACAGATGGCCATACAACGTCTGAGTAACTACAGTAATTATGACATTCTGTTCCTGGTTTGAAACTGTATGTTCTTGTTTCATTGTGTACTACCCAATGTGAAAGTTGTGCCCCAGGAGCTTCATTTTTCTGCCACAAACTTAATTAAACAGGTGAAGGACAAAGTTCCTCTTCCCAGAACAAAGGTTTTGCCTTCTATTCAAGTGTCACCTTCTTTTTAGGACTAATCAGGGACCAACATCTAAAACCCGGGAACAAACCCAGATTAAAAAAAACGTGATTTCTGATTGCAGAGACATACAGACATACGAAGATCCAGATATTCGGCTAAAAATCACAATATTCCAGCACCTGGAAATCTCGCAATATTTGCTATTTGTTAATATTTTATATATATTGCTTCCGGGTTTACAGGGAACGGCATCTGGCCACCTTCCTGACTGCTGCGGGAGTTCCTGGGATAAAAGTACTATCTGGATGGGCCCTCAGTGGTCCTTAAACAAGAGTAACTAGATACAAGTTTGCATATTGATAGCATAGTTCCCATTAAACCCAATTGCATTTGGGTTTAATGTTCCCTTGGTCTCTGGTAAATCTCTTTAAAAGTGTAGTTGTGCATTCAAGAGAGTAAATTTCAGTTGAAGTCAGAGAGTCTTCTCTTGGGTAGATGCATTTAAAATTGCTCAGTGAAGGGAAGATATGTACTCAGGGCCCTTCCACAGCCCATATACTGCAAATAATCCACAATATCTGCTTTGAACAGGATTAGTCCACACTGCCAGATAATCCAGTTCAATGTGGATTTCATACAGCTGTGTGGAAGAGACTTCAGAGAACTTAGATCCCATCTACACTGCCATATAATCTAGTCTCTGAATCTAGAAGACCTGCTTTGAATTGGATTATTTGGCAGTGTAGACTCATATAATCCAATTCAAAGCAGCCAATCTGGATTCAGAAACTGGATTATTATATAATGAACATCCAGCCTCAAAATCAACCTTAAACCGGAAATGACTTTTTGTGTGGCTGCAACTCCCATCAGTCCTAGTTAGCATAGCCAATTGTGAAGTTTGGTGGGAGTTATCCCCCACAACATATTTAGGGCCATACATTATTGACCTCAAATAAGGCTTCATTTGACCTTCAGTTCCTCCATAAATCATTTAGATGTTGGGTTTCTTTAAGAAAAGTAGACTAATAAGAAAATATTAAGTTCTATACTGGTTCAAGATGCATGTCTGAGCCGAACTCTCCTAGAGTGCCTTCAAACTTTATTCAAACACGTCTTGAATTTTTTGGCCTTAGATAGCCAGTTTTATTTGTCTATATTTGTTTTTTCCCTCAAGTGAACGTAACGCTAAGTAATGGTGGCAGGTTTACAAGGTTGGAAAGTACAGCCCTCTGTTTTATAGAAGTACCTCCTGGAATGCATTGTATTATAAGTCAAAACAGACAGATAGAGGTCCTTTCAAAGAGACACAGATTAGTCACCTGGGTCTTTTTTTTCAAGTAATTTCTTTTCAGAGTTCATCTTATTCTTAGGGATTATTTCCCCAACAACCACATCTTGGGAAAACTAAAGATAAAACTTCCTCATCCATCATGGCTAGTGTGGGCCATGCCAATTGGAGGATTCTGGGAGTGGCAGTCACCAAAATCAGCTCTACTGCAAACTCACAAGTGAGTTTTACTTTCTACCATGTGCCTCATGTGAATATCATATTGGTCCTGAAGCCCCAGGTTCTCTCAGCCTGTGGAAAAAGCATGACTTTGTCATATCCCCACAGGAAAAGAGGTTGTAGAAATTGTGTTGCTGCCAATGATAATTTTGGAAGTGATTCCAACCCCTTGCAATTGTTTCCATTTGTTTTGTAGAAGTATGACTTCAGTCATTGTGTTCGCTTCATGAAACTTTCACTGAGCCATCCACAAAAGGTTCCCACAAGTCAACCTGCTGGGGGGAGGTATGGCATGAGTGAGATGGGTAAGAAGGGATTCCTGCAAATCAACTATTAAAGAGAAACTTCATGTGGTCTCTGAACTCATGCATTCTACATCTTTAGCAGCAGCTTTTCAACACCCTGCAATTTTTTCTGTTGTTTCTAGAATTGTAAGAGACAGTCTTGGCTCTCAAACAGATCTTTTCTGCTAACTGGGCAAAATCAGCCCAGACAGCGTCCACAGCTTATACATACCAGATCTTGAAATCTGAATGGGAAACCACTTAACATACACATTTGTGCAACATCTGAATTGGCCAATGCATGGTTGGCAGGACACATGCATTCAGACTTGTACAGATGGATAAGATTTACTTTCCTGGAGCTGGAGCTTTGACATTATTTGGAGTAGCTCATTCTCCCATCCCCATTCCTTATCCATTGCTTATCAATGAGGAAATGATGGGACCAGAAAACAGGATTGTGTACTAATCTTTAAATGTTAGTGATCTGCAGGGGGAAGAGCTTAAAATGGGTTCCAGCTGAAGGTAGGGGTCCCTATCTGACCTCCTCCTTAGTGGCTCTTGGACAAAATCCCCAAAGTCCAGCCCCCTGCCATTCAAAATACCTCCAAAGTAGGATTCTACCATACTGTAATGCAGCATATTCCACTGTCAAACAGCTCTTGTCAAGCGCATAGGTACTTCGCCACCCCTAGGCCCCATGAGAGGAAGGCTGGAGATATCCCTTCACCAAATTGGGGCCTAATTGTGACCACTTCCCCATCAATTGCCCTTCTGCTTAGTTGCTATGAACAAGGCACAAGTGTTCACTTTGTGCTTTCCCACCAACAGGTCATCCAACACAACCCCACTCCCTCTTAAGGGAGTTCCCTTCATCTGAAAGATGGGCCTCATCAGCTCTATACAAGAATAAACTGCTCCTTCCCAGATCTCAGAAAATCCAACATCTAACTATCCAGGTGCTTTGGATCTCCCTCACCCCTCCAAACATGCCCTGATACAAATGCTCCCATAGGGAAACTGAAATCATTCCTTCCACATTGATAGTCAATAACAAAGGATGAAGCCCATGCTACTTCTGATTCCCCACACTCCAAGACACTGAATGTAAACCTTCTAAGGGCCCTTCCAGACAAGCCCTATATACCAGGATCTGATCCTAGGTTTTTTTTTATCCTAGATTATCTGGCAGTGCGGACTCATATATCCAGTTTAAAGCAAAAAACCTGGGATCAGATCCTTGGATATCGGGCCTATCTGGAAGGGCCCTAACTCATTCCAAGGTAGGATCCAACATGACTAAAATATACTTGCCTGGTAGCCCAGTTGTCCATACTATGGCCAGATATAACAACAGGACCCTCAACCTTTAGGATATCCAAACTATAACAAAAATAAGAAATGTTAACTATTACTGTTTCTTAAATGACTGCTATACATCTGTCCTCGACCCTCTGAACCAGTAATTCCCAACCTTTGGTCCTCCAATTGTTTTGGATTTCAACTCCCAAAATTCCCAGCCAGCTTACCAGCTATTAGGAACTGTGGGAGCTGAAGTACAATGCACGTGGAGGATCAAATGTTGGGAACCACTGCTCTAAACTATCCTGCTCCATCACCTGTGAGAGATGTTCATATCCAAATACGCAAGCATGATTTAGTTGCTAGTCTATTCAGCTTCACTACATAGGTGGAAAAAGTGACCATGTTGTCCATTATTCCATGGAACAAAATGTCCTGAACTGGCCCGCAAAAAACTCTTCCAAGCCCCTCAGTTCGGCAATAGATATTTTGAATAACCATGTCTTTCCCTGCTTAATCTTCCTTGATCTGTTATTGTATAATGAATGCACGATGATTATCTGCAACATACTGTGAGCTTTTGGATTGAGGCAGAAAATAAAGCTAAATAATTATTGGAAAGCCTGGTTAGCAAGCCATTGCCAAAATCACAAGATAGTATGTGACTGAATCAAGAATGTGATGGCCAGTGGTCAATCCCCAAATTTGGCAGCATGTAGAGTCTAGCAGCTTTCAGAATAATAACTTAGGGCTTGTCCTTCAAATGCAATACTCCAACTAATAGGCCTCGAGTGTATCAAGTACACTTCGGCTGTTCTGCTTTCAGCTTTATTGGTCTGGAGTTTTCCAAAGTTCTGAAGTGCTTGATCAAGACCACATGGGACCATTGAAGTGTCAAAGGATATGACTGGCAACATCCCAGTAACAAATCTCCTTCCCTGCATGGTCTATTTAATTGAACATCCCTATCAGTGGCAGATGCATTGCAAAACACATTTTTAACTTTTATGTTCTCTTTTGCTATTTTCCTTAGATGAAGTTTGCATAGTTATATGTTTTAGAGTCTTGGGCTAAAATGTTTTATTGTGGAAGTGGATAAAATTTACTTTCCTTGAATTGAAGCTCGAGCAAAATGTTCGTATTATGGACAGACTCTCACATTATGTCTTAGCCAAATGTTCATATATTGTTTATACATTTATAGCCAGATGCTGAATTGAAATACAGTCCTGGAACCTGAAATAAAACCATTTTTCAGCTCTCATAGGCCTGTAAGTTTGACTCACACTAGCTCCACATAGCAGGTACCTGTTTGAAACTAAAGATAGAGCAATTTACTACAAGAATTCTTTCATTTCTGCCTCTCTCTCCCCATTGTGAATCAAATGTGTCAGGTTCAAGGATTTTGTGTGGATTGATTTAGGTGCATTTTTGACAAGTCCCACCATTCTGAAAATTTGTATCCAAAGAAGTAACTTTTCCAAACTCTTGGATTGATTTCACTTTCCAGCTTTCATTTGGCTGTATTTCCTTTCCGCAATACTGGCACTAGTTGGAGAGGACCTCACACCAAGAAAAACAAGGGGCTGTGTCTTTATGGAACATTTTAATTGACGTCAGTAAAAATTAGACCTGACTATGAACATTTGGGATTTGGCCTTACGTGTTCCGGTAGTATGAACTTCTGCTTACAAACACAGATGGATTTTATGAAAGGGGTCTTCCCAAATCAGATAAATTTTCCCATCTAAAATGTGTTGATGGAGCCAAATTAGAAATATCACTTCTGTCTGGAGACAGTGGACTAAAATGTTCTCTACAACTTCTGAATATTTATGCAGAATGCAAGAGCAGCACCCAGTCCATGGTTGTCAGTATCATAAAAATCTGAATCTGACAACATTTAAGGAAACAAATATTGTCAAAGTTAGACATTCTTAATTATCAATGAATCTCATTCTCATCTTGTTGAGAAAAGTGTCACCTTTTCCAGGGGTTTTTTTAAGGGCACCAAACAGGTTAAAATAATTCATGATCCATTTTCCTTCCCTACATTCATTCAGAATGGAGACGCATCTTGCCATTACTTTGAATTTCTTTGTGATATCATCATATAGCGACTGGCCATGTGGCCTGATTTAGTTGGTTAAAAACACATAGAATCATAGAGTTGGATGAGACCTCATGGGCCATCCAGTCCAACCCCCTGCCAAGAGCAGGAAAATCGCATCATTAACAAGCTTTCCCCCAATGTACATTTGAGAAAGGGCACTACATTTCCATATCACATTTCATCCAGTTTCAGCAATGTGGTAATGGTGCCATTTATCAAGGTGTGACCATTTTGAGGAAAATCAACATAAGGATCATAGCACAAGGATTATAAACTTGATAGAAGGATTTTGAGCTTATAATGACTATATACTGGGCTATAACACAGTCCTCTCACCATAGATAAGCCACACATTAGTCATTGGCCATGTGTCTGAGCTTCTGGAAGTTGATCAATACAACATAAGATGGTGTGGCTTCCAAGTGCAGAATGGCCGTCTTATCAACAAATTCAATATACAGAGTTTCACTTCAAAAATATCCTCTCAATGTTTGTGGGCCTCTTCAAGTCCTCAAGTATGATTTATGTGTCAGGGGATGATGGGGTGCAGAGTGGATTCCAAAATTCATCATCCTCGTCTCACCTCCTTCTCCAGACTGTATTCCCATGCGGAGAATCAGCACTGGTCAAGAAAACACTCCAGCAGGCGAAGGTGTCAGTTGAAAATCAACTGTTGTTAAACTTTATTTACATGTCTATTTACAGTTTGCATTTCTCGGCTTCAGAGCATAGCATTCATAGTCCATCTTCAGCGAATGCTCACGCCGAACTCAACACATAAGATAAGACACATTCCTCAGTCCGGAGGAAGTTCCAAACCTCAAAGGCCGGAAGTCATGCCTGATAGGTCATAGCAATCACAACAGGCTGTCAGTCAAAACTAGCCTGCTGTTAACTGTTTCATTACTGAAAAATACACACTCTTGCTCATCAGCAGTAAACACTTGATTTACATTTCATACAAATACAACCATACTCCAACATTATGCTATGCTTCCAATCCAAATATAATAAAATATAGTGTTCACTATTATCCAAGATTTCAGGTATCCTTGGGAATCTTGGAACTTACCTCCCACAGTGGTCATACAGTAGTATAGCTCTATTAATGTATGCACCATCCAGTGATAATCTTTCTCAATGTCCATACTAGATATGAGTGAGTTAAATAAAAGTTCTTATAATAAGTGATTGGTATCAGAAGGAGAAATGAATAAATCATAGTCATCCTGATGTTGGTGGGACTGGAACTTCTTTCAATGATAGTCAGCATTATTTCTAGGCTGAGGCTGATGAAACCTGCAGTCCAGCAACATCTGAAGGTCACAAGTGACCCTTTCTTGATGTACAACAATTCATGTGTAATGGTTGGCATTTGGCCAGATTTTGTCACTCCTCTTCCTGCTGCTCCAGTCTCTACTAATGGGAAGAAAGTGATGAAGATCTGGAGACTTCTTGGACCAATGCTCAGCCTGCATTACCAAGTTGATATCAAGAAAAAGTTATAATTAAGCTCAGAGGCAAATCAACAGGGCTGTTTTCTGAGTGAAGAAATTGCTTGGTTTAGCGAGCCAAATTCTGAACAAAAACAAATAAATTATATTATGTTTGGAGGAGGTTTGCCTGTTGGAAAGTCCTGAGCTGTTGACTTGGGGGCTGGGTGTGGTCAGGTCTTCCTAGAAAGGGGGGATACATGAATGATACTTTCCGCATGGGGGAATAAGGATCAGTTTAAGAGTTGGCCTGTAAGCAAAGCAATCACGATTCTGGGAATCAGGACTTAACAGCTGGATGACATGGTTTTCATGTTTATTCATTCACAACATAATAATCTAATTATGCGTGTTTTAATCTCCATTTATGTCCATTATTGCGCAGTAAAGGCAAAATAATTTCCTATTCAATATGTCTTTTAAACATAGTTCCTTAGATCTAGCTCTGCATTTTAGGATATATGTTTTAGGGAACAATTTCCCAAATGAAAACTGGGACACATGTGGCAAAGCAACATCAGAGCTCAAAATGGCAAACGTTGTTAACAAAACAAGGAAAGGCTGCAGCAGTTTGTTTTTGCTTGAGCTTAATAGGAAGGACAGCATTCTTCCACCACCTTATCTCTTTTCTTCTTTTCTCCCCTTTCCTGCTGAGTAAAACGAGTGCAACAACTTTTGCATTTTAAACTCAGTTTGCAACAGCTTAAGTAAACTGATGCCAAAGGGGGAAATGGGAGGAAGAGAGAGAAACTGAAATATTTTAAAAGCAGCTAAATTGAGGTGACAAAGCATTAGTTAAGACTGTCCCTGCCATATCAAGAGAGTTGGATGATATGCCATTGCTATATTGAGAATCAAATCATTAAGGTCACACTATTTGAACAAGGGGCGCCTAGGACTGTTATATACAGTACTAAATATATTCTTAAACAGATTGTTATTCTTGAACAATCTGTTTTAACCTCAGCAGTTCTAAGATATATGAAACTGCCTTTCCATCAGGATGTATTGACAGGAGCTGCCTAGTGATTTCACTTAACATTTCCATCGAGTCTGAACACCAGATGCCAGAACCTGAACCAGAAACCATCTGCACTCACAGCATTTGCTCTGACACTGAGTTATAGCCTCGCCCTATTATGCAGTCAGCAAGTAGAAAACATATCTACAACTACTGAACCTAAAACATCTGTTGAACTAATTTAACCCTAGATCTATATAAATTACTCATACTTGTTTTGAAGACTAAATATCAGTAAACAACACCCTCATTAGGAGTTAAAACAAAACATCAGGCTAACAACTTACTTAATGATAAAATGGTGCCTTCAACAAAAGAACTCGTTAATACAGCATTGGCAAGATGCAAAGCAACTTTCTGTTCTGTTCATACCAATCTATATGGTTCAAGGACATAGCTCTATTAGTCTGTTTCAGGACCAAAAATATATAAAGGAATCATTTAGCATATTTGAGACTTTATTACATGGGGCAGACAAACTGACATTGCAGCTGGACCATCACCTTTGGTAACAGTCTCTAGCACATGATTTTTGTGTATCCCACTGCTGGTCTGCCTTCTCCCTGAGATCCTCCAGTCCCTGGCTACTGACAGGTAAAACCCACACAGCAGGCAAAGATTCCAATCCTGCCATGTTCGCATCACCTACTTTGGCACTATGGGTCCATTCTGCTTCTCTGCTGGCAGTTTTTCCCAGGTTAATGTTTTCTCTTTTCTTTTATATTTCATTGTTATAGTTACCTCTTTTTGTTTTTAAAAGCTGGCATTGTGCAATTTTTCTAAAAATAAAAATAAGTAACACTGATAGTGTAGGAAGACAGGGTTACGAGGTTATATGGAAATACAATAGCAAGATCATTAATTGGCAAATTGATCCGTTTCTGCGATGGAAGAGAGGTGCAATATGTAAAGGACTTAACCAGATATGTATCGACTATCAGTGATGGAGGGACTGTAAATTAATTAGAAGGTCCATGTGATAAACTCCCAACTAAGAAAAATTTCTAGCATAAGCTTTCTTGGAATCTAACTACACAAAGTGAATTGGACTCCACAGAAACTTATGCGAGATACTTGATTTCTCAATCTCAAAGGTATAAATTATCTTAAAATATTTGTGTGACAGCTAACCATTATTTCAAAATGGTGTTGTTTATATCTCATAAAGGTGATTTCTTCTTTTACTGTACTATGCTAACATACAGTTTCATGAACAAATTATTTTCCAAGGTATGTTTAATTCTACAGTACTTTCTTTCTTTTGTTTCTACTGAAGATGGTAAATAAACAGAGGGAGTTGATAGCATTCAACCATGACCAAAAGCATGATCCAAACTAGCACAAATCTGCACAACACTTGGCTGTATGTTCAAACCAAATGTCATTAAACTATATTTGCATTAGACATGGTGTGCTAAGAGGCTGTATTATAAATGGTATGTTTTAAAGCTGTTAAAAAGTAGTATAAAGTTTCTGAGAATACAGACCTTCTGTTTGAAATATTTTTATCCCATATCTCATTCCATTGTAGAATATCATATAGTTTTATTCTGCCTTGGTCAGACCACACCTGGAATATTGTGTCCAATTCTGGGTACTGCAATTGAAGGGAGATTTTGACAAGCTGGAAAGTGTTCAGAGGAGGGCGACTAAAATCATCAAGGATCTGGAGAACAAGCTCTATGAAGAGTGGCTTAAAGAGCTAGGTATGTTTACCCTGCAAAAGAGAAGGCTGAGAGGAGACATGATAGCCATTTATAAATATGTGAGGGGAAGTCATAGAGAGGAGGGAGGAAACTTGTTTTCTGCTGCCCTGGTGACTAGGACATGGAACAATGGCTTCAAACTGCAGGAAAGGAGATTCCACCTGAACATTAGGAAGAACTTCCTCACTGTGAGATCTGTTCAGCAATGGAACTCTCTGCCCAGAGTATAGTGGAGGCTCCTTCTTTGGAGGCTTTTAATAATAATAATAATAATAATAATAATAATAATAATAATAATAATAATGATGATGTTTATTTATATCCCTCCTCCATCTCCCCCGAAGGGGATTCAGGGCGGCTTACAGCAGAGGCTTTAATAGAATCATAGAATCATAGAATCATAGAATAGTAGAGTTGGAAGAGACCACATGGGCCATCCAGTCCAACCCCCTGCTAAGAAGCAGGAAATCGCATTCAAAGCACCCCCGACAGATGGCCATCCAGCCTCTGCTTAAAAGCCTCCAAAGAAGGAGCCTCCACCACGGCCCCGGGGAGAGAGTTCCACTGTCGAACAGCCCTCACAGTGAGGAAGTTCTTCCTGATGTTCAGGTGGAATCTCCTTTCCTGTAGTTTGAAGCCATTGTTCCGTGTCCTAGTCTGCAGGGCAGCAGAAAACAAGCTTGCTCCCTCCTCCCTATGACTTCCCTTCACGTATTTGTACATGGCTATCATGTCTCCTCTCAGCCTTCTCTTCTGCAGGCTAAACATGCTCAGCTCTTTAAGCCGCTCCTCATAGGGCTTGTTCTCCAGACCCTTAATCATTTTAGTCGCCCTCCTCTGGACGCTTTCCAGCTTGTCAACATCTCCCTTCAACTGTGGTGCCCAAAATTGGACACAGTATTCCAGGTGTGGTCTGACCAAGGCAGAATAGAGGGGGAGCATAACTTCCCTGGATCTAGACGCTATTCCCCTATTGATGCAGGCCAGAATCCCATTGGCTTTTTTAGCAGCCGCATCACATTGTTGGCTCATGTTTAACTTGTTGTCCACAAGGACTCCAAGGTCTTTTTCGCACACACTGCTGTCAAGCCAGGCGTCCCCCATTCTGTATCTTTGATTTCCATTTTTTCTGCCGAAGTGAAGTATCTTGCATTTGTCCCTGTTGAACTTCATTTTGTTAGTTTTGGCCCATCTCTCTAGTCTGTCAAGATCGTTTTGAATTCTGCTCCTGTCTTCTGGAGTGTTAGCTATCCCTCCTTTAAGCAGAGGCTGGATGGCCATCTGATGGAGGTGCTTTGAATGTGATTTTTTTTGCTTCTTGGCAGGACTGGATGGCCCGTGAGGTCTCTTCCAACTCTAAGATTCTATGATGCTTACATTTCATCCTAGAAATAACATTCTTACTGCTGGCCCCTTTTTTCTCGGTTGTACAACTTTACCTGACGATTTTGTTTTGGGTTTCCTCATTGTCTTTTGATCCAAATTTCACTTGCAAAGCACTGTAATTGGAACAGTTATTAATGGTCATTTAGATATAGTGGAACCTTTCTCATATAACCATTCTGCTTGTACTTTCTATGAAACAAAATGGATATGCAAGAGATGGATTTGCAGTTCATTACTGAATTTGCTGGCCTATGTCTGATTTACACTTCTCAATTAGAGAAAATAGTTAAAACTTACATTTATACTAGGCAATTTAGCCAGATGTAAATCGTGTAAAATCCACTGTCACTGCCTCTGTGTCACTATTGCCACCACACCTAGCCAGCCACAAATCTGGAATCAACAAAATCCACATAATACTGAAACTTTTATTGACCAACCATAATAAAGAAAACCCATTGTGCAAGCATGATGAGCCACTGAGAACCCTCCAGACCAAATGAACTATAGTAGAGACAGCATCTAATACAAAATGTAGACCTGTGACTCCATCCCCATTATCTTTTTTATTTCTCATGTATGATTTTTTTAACCTCTTTTGCATGATCAAGCTTGTATAATATGTTTTGTATATTATGGTTGGCTAATAAAAATGGCAAAGTGCGTTAAAGCACTGAGCTGGAGACCAAAAGGTCCCAGGTTCAAACCCCGGGAGCGGCATGAGTGGCGGCTGTTAGCTCCAGCCAACCTAGCAGTTCGAAAACATGCCAATGTGAGTAGATCAATAGGTACCACTCTGGCAGGAAGGTAACGGTGCTCCATGCAGTCATGCCGGCCACATGACCTTGGAGGTATCTATGGACAATGCTGGCTTTTCGGCTTAGAAATGGAGATGAGCACCAACCCCCAGACTCAGACATGACTGGACTTAACGTCAGGGGAAACTTTTACTTTTACCTTTTTATGAACAATACAGTTACCCTGCATATATTTTGTCCTCTAGTAATTATTCCTCTTTGCATATGATGACGAAATAGTCAAAGAGTTACATATTTAGCTCAAACTAGAGTAAACTAATTGAATTGATTGAATGGTGGGTCATATAAATAAGTAAATAGGTAAATTCAATTAATGCCATTTACAGATGGTCTATTTACAGATGTACACAAAATTTCAGGTGTTCCGCTACCCTACTGTTAGAGAGATAAGAAAAAATGCTTCCCATTTCACAATTTTAAAAGCATGCAGATATAGATTCATTTCTGTCTAAAATACAGGATGAAACCTGAGCAAATAGAAAAAAAACTTAAAGCAACTGTAAAGTGCACTTGAACAGAATTTCTACAACAATTGTCTTGTGGTATTGTGGTGCAATAAGAAAATGCTATCATTTGTTTTAGATTAGCTTTAAGAAACATATAACAAATACTCCTCTTGGAGGACTTTTTGCATCGTAGACATCCAGTGACTTCTCTACCATATCCCTATTTCACTCCATCTGATCAAAAGCTTTCGCTGCTCATTCTGTTTGTGATTAAACAGGTCAACAGAGTATAAGCCTTTCAGTTTCCAATCCTCATTGGAAATGAAAATACCTTTTAATATTACAACATTTTGGGCAGCTGTTGAAAGATGCTGTTGAATGTTTGAAAGAAAAACTAACATAAAAACTGTACAAAGATCAAAGATGTGAGAAGGCACAGCAATGAAGGATGGAAATGCAACTTCCTATGGCTGCTGCCAGAGAAGTAGATCCTGGAATTGCAATTGATTATAAAGCAGAAAAATTAAGAGACTAGAGAATCATTTTTAGATCCTTTTTTGTCATAACGGAGTCACAGAAACAAACACAAAACTAAAGCCAATCTTGGCTGAGGTGGGAGGTGTCACTGCTGTTTGTAATTATATTCAAAAGCATGATTAATGTGATCTTAGATTCCCTCTAGAATAAAGTACGTACTGTATGTACTCATGTATAAGTCTAGTACATTTTGTTTATGAAATCAACCCCCAAAAAATGGGTCAAACATATCCATGGTACTGTATCTTATCAAAAAGGAATCATTGGCTTCTCTGGGTAGAGTGGTGAAAGGCGGCAACACAGTCCTTCCCAGGAGAATCTAAAGGAAGCATTGACTCCTTCTATTCCCACTGCTGGGGACTGATCCTGTCCCTTTTAAATGTCTGGGCATGAAAATGATGGTAGCTAGAGGCTCCTGGCTTCTTGAGGTAATGCTGGCACCTTTCCCTCCCTGAGAAATGACTTTTGACTTATCCACAAGTCATATCAAATCCATAATGTTGACCTCAAACCTGTTTTCAACTTCTACATGAGATAGATTTATACATGGAAATAATTCTCTGTTGCATAAACATACTTAAGAAACAATTGAACATCTACACCTGGAGACCCACAGGTTGAGAACCGCTGCCTTAGGAGGTGGGAGATCCTTTGTTGACATGATTAGTCCCATCCTGTTTGTCTTGTTTTTTTGAGTGAGCCTACCTCACAGCTATATGCTGGAGAAGTCTCACCAAGCATGCACAATATATTTTGTTAAAGATTTTCCTTGATGTGCTGAATCATATCTAGGCATCTCCATTCCAACACATCTCAGTTATTTAATATAAAATAAATATACATATGTCCATGAGCCCTAACTAGAATGCAACATACAGCACGTTGCCCTGGACCTCAGATACAGACACTTTCCAAGGGGATTAAAGTGAAGCTTAAACACACATTTCCCTTTACCTCCCTTAGGTATCCTGACTTTTAGTAAAGAATTGTTTTAATCCTTTCTGGAAAATTCTGAGTTTTGATCAGGCATAGGGAGATTTGTCTTATCTCAAAACATTAGACCAGAAAGGCTTTGCTGCTGCGCAAATTGTATGGATTTGACAAAAATATATAAATCCATAATTTGATACAAAGACTTATTTAATGTTCATCTTTTGAGAGGAGGGTTGATTTCTTGACAACACTCTGAACAAATAATTAGGTCTCATTTGAAAGTTATTATGTATTAGCAGAAGTTCCTAGCTGCTCAAAGCTTAAAAATTTCATCAACATCTCACCACTGCTCCCATCTAGGTGCTCTTTTTCTGTGACCACCCTACTACCTACTGGCCAAGGCTGCTTTTTTCTCACGTTATACATTCACTTTTTTGTATAGTTCCATGAACAGCAATAGATCAAGTAAAAAAGTAGCAGTGTCTTTTGCTTGTGTCATGGTTGCATGATTTTTACAATATACTCAAAAACCAAGATTCAATAATAAACCACCCATGCAGCTTATATTTTTAGCTATCCTTTTTGAGATGTGTGTGACTGTAGGTTATAGAACTCATAAATATTTAGACATTATAGTTTCTTTCCCAAAATATTATTTTCTTGGATACATGCTGTTTTGGATCTTCACAACATATAAGTAAGAAGAGACGTTTGTACTCACTGTATCCAAGGCTATATATATAACACAGTAAAAAAAGGAGCCAGGATGGTATAGAGCAGGGGTCCCCAAACTAAGGCCTGGGGGCCGGATGCGGCCCTCCAAGGTCATTTACCTGGCCCCCGCCCTCATTTATAATATAATATTTTTATATCTGTTTTAATAACATAATATATTGTATATACATATGATACTGATAATAATATTATCATTTTATACAATATAATAATAATACCATATAATATTAATTATATGTTATATATTACATATAATATTACAGTATAGTAGTATAGTTCAATATAGTAATATATAATGCTAATATTGTGCTATGCTAATAATATAATATACTGTATGTACATACAGCTGCTCTGAGTTCCCATCGGGGTGAGAAGGGTGGGATATAAATGTAGTAAATAAATGTAGTAAATGAATAAATAATTTTGGACTTAAGCTCGCCCAAAGTCTGAGATGACTTGAAGACACACAACAACAACAATCCTAATGACTAGCAGGCCCACACTTCCTATTGAAATCCTGATAGGTTTATGTTGGTTAAAATTATTTTCATTTTTAAATATTGTATTGTTCTTTCATTGTTATTGTTGTTGTTTTGCACTACAAATAAGATATGTGCAGTGTGCATAGGAATTTGTTCGTTTCCCCCCCCCCCCCAAATGATAATTCGGCCCCTCAACAGTCTGAAGGATTGTGGACCGGCCCTCTGCTTTAAAAGTTTGAGGACCCCTGGTATAGAGATTTGAGTGCTGAACCAGGATTTGAATCCCCACTCAGGCATGAAACCCACTGGGTGACTTTGTATGATTCGCTGTTTCCCAACTTCATAGGAAGCTAATGGCAACCCCCTCTGAAAAATTGTTGCCAAGAAGACCTTATAGGTTCACCATAGATCAGCGAGATACAACTTGAAAACACACAACTATCATATCAAATAATACTTTTGAATAGGAAAAAGAAGCAAAAGCATCAACAAAAGGTATTTAAGAAAGTCAAGGTTTGTTTAACTAAACTGATTGATCAAAACTGAAAGAAAAATGAGGTCATTTAATATAATGTGTGAAACTGAGACTGATGATGAACAAATTGTATTTGTGCATATTCAAAAGCTTATTTACTAAACTTATCAACGTGGTGAATTAAAGATCTATAACATTTTCTTATGTGTCCTTGGCAGGTGTTTTCGTTTTCTAATATATTTATCATTGCCTTGTAAGTATTTAGCCTGCAGTTGGATAGGTATGTAAAAATTGATTTCATACAGTATTGTGTAAGAGAAGTATTCTCAATTGAAAAACAAAGTGTTACTATGCTACAGCCAGAGCTGGTCCAACAATGAGGCGAATTAAGCGGTCACTTGGGGCGTAAAATATACGGGGGCACAGTCGAGACTGCTTTTTCTGTTGATTTCTTGTAAAACATGATGTTTTGGTGCTTAATTTGTAAAATATTAATGTAATTTGATGCTTTTCCTTAATCCCTCCTTATTATCCAACATTTTCACTTATCCAACGCTTTTATTTTTCAATGATTGGTTTGGGGGGGGGGCGCCAAAATTCTGTTCGCCTACACTTGAAAAATACCTAGGGCCGGCTCTGGCTACAGCTCTCAATTAACTAAACAACCAGGATGATATTTAACTAGCCAATCCCTGGGCCCAATCCACACAGCCATTTCAGTTTTTCTGGACTCCATAAGCCTGAAAAACTGAGAGGGCACCCACCCTCTCCCCCAAATTTCTGAAAAAAGCCCTTAAAAGAAAGGAAAATGTACCCAGCCATCCTTAAGGACTGCTGGAGTCCTCCTGACATGTAGAAATGATGTGACAGGAGATGAGGGGTGAGGAGCGATTTTCCTCAAGCAGTACCTTATTGTGGGCGGGTATGTTTTTCTCTCTTTTGGGGGGCTTTGGGGTGGTCCCATGCCAACCTGGTAATTACCGGGACAGCATGGGGATACCCCCGGGAAAACCCGGGTTTGGGGTGGGTGGGGACTCAAAGCAGGTATTGTCTAGAAGTGCTCTTAATCAAGGAATGAATAAAACTGAAGTCAATAAACAATCATGGATGTACTGTATATTGTATTTACTGTTATTAAATTTTAATTATCCAGCTAATGAATACCAAGGTGCTCATCCCTGGCCATTGTTCTCCCAGATTTTATGTTGGGTATTGAGAACCACCTGAGGTGTAAATGCCCTTCACTAGAACACTCACCTGCTATGCTTATACTCCCCTGATTTTTATTTTGGAAATGTCTTTTCATCAACATTTCCCTATCCCCAAGGTGTGGAATAAACTTTACATGCTTCCGTCCCCCCACCCCCACCTGTAGCTTATATCATGCCTAGAATAGACTTTTTTCATAATCAGTAATAAGACAATTTACAGACTGTCGGGTTTGAAGCAACTCAAACTGAATAGGAAAAGGTCATTAGGTTACAGCCAGCTGTCTCTCTGCAGTCCTAACCTTTGACAGGTGGGAAGAAAGCTAGAAAGTACCATTATCCATGGTTGTTATGAAAAGTAGCAGTACAATATGTTTTCGGAGAAGACCTTTTTGTAAACTGAGCTTGGAAAAAAAAAAACCCTTTTGAATTATAACACCCAGAGTAGACAGGTATGTTTACTGGGAAACTCTGGGATTTTTCCTCAGCTTTTCTAACCTGTGCTCACACATCATTCCTTTCATGGGTCCAGCACCAAAACTTTAAAAACCTTTACTGCAGTATGATCTTTATAACCAATGTCCCTGATAGTGTAAACATATTAAAAGTACCTAAAGACAACTTGATTGAAATCTTTGAAAACTCATTGTGACTAAAGTACAATACTTGACACATTTGGCAATAGTGCATATGGCAAACACAGCTTGGGTTTTATAATACTTGTAAACAGAAGCTTCTCCCCATCAGCGTGCATTTGGAGTACAATTGTGCAGATACATTTTGAGTAGAATCCAGTGAAAAGAAATACAGTTGTTAATGCCTTTGCAAAGAGAAATGAAGAATGAATAGATCTGTGGAAAATTACATGAACATTCCTTTCTACCCCCTCACTTCCATCCTGGTTGCCCCTAAATAGTTAGAAATGAATGTTTCAATGCATGTGTATTATAGATATTTCTCTGGAAAGCGAAATCAAAGATGTCTGAATAGAGCTACTTTGACAGTTTAAAAAATGATGCAATACTGTTGTATTCAACATTGACAATAATTTCCTGAGGGTTTTTTTTGATAGCATCAAAATATGCCAATTTTCAAGCCAGGTTAAAGATACTTAAAGATTAAGGGTCTGGAGAACAAGCCCTATGAGGAGCGGCTTAAAGAGCTTGGCATGTTTAGCCTGCAGAAGAGAAGGCTGAGAGGAGACATGATAGCCATGTACAAATACATGAAGGGAAGTCATAGGGAGGAGGGAGCAAGCTTGTTTTCTGCTGCCCTGCAGACTAGGACACGGAACAATGGCTTCAAACTACAGGAAAAGAGATTCCACCTGAACATCAGGAAGAACTTCCTCACTGTGAGGGCTGTTCGGCAGTGGAACTCTCTTCCCCGGGCTGTGGTGGAGGCTCCTTCCTTGGAGGCTTTTAAGCAGAGGCTGGATGGCCATCTGTCAGCAGAGGCTGTTCAACCACCAGGCCAACTAGGCAGTTGCCTGTGGCGCCATCTTGTTGGGGGCACCATCGAGGCAACTCCTGTCTCCTGCGGCCTGCCTCTGCAAGATATTGAACTGCTTTTTCTGTTGATTTGTTGTAAAACGTGATGTTTTAGTGCTTAATTTGTAAAATCTTAATGTAATTTGATGTTTAATAGGCTTTTCCTTAATCCCTCCTTATTATCAAACATTTTCGCTTATCCAATGCTTTTATTTTTCAGTGATTGGTTTTGGGGGGGGCGCCAAAATTCTGTTCGCCTACATTTGAAAAATATCTAGGGTCGGCTCTGTCTGTCGGGGGTGCTTTGAATGCGATTTCCTGCTTCTTGGCTGGGGGTTGGACTGGATGGCCCATGAGGTCTCTTCCAACTCTACTATTCTATGATTCTATGATTCTATGACTTAATTTCTACAGTACCTGGTGTCAGTCAGCCTATTATTTTTCAGTTACGTTTCTGTTATATCTGTTTTTCATTTTAAAAGCAAAGGAACATTTTCCTGGAAGCGATTTCTTGGAAAAGAAAGAGCAATATTTTTAACCATTAGTTATATTACTGAAATAGAAAGGCTTACCTAAGTCCTTGTAGTGTACCTCCTCAATGTCATGCTCAACCAAACCACAGATGTCTCAGCTTGTTACTTCAAAAACCTACTATTCCACATGACTGATCAGAGAGAATCGTGGAAGAAGACATGCAGTTATTAAACCACAAATGAATAATATCTTTATAGAATACTTTATCTTCCCGGTTGGTCCTCATTTATTCACATTTTCATGGTTTCTCAGGGGATGACAATCAGACTTACAAACTAAACAGCTTTCAGATTCAATATATTGAGAATTTACCCACTAAATGCATAGACATATTTTTATGAGCTGTTGCCAATTGCCAGTATTATACAACAACCTGGCCAGGGCTTAAATTCTACACTGAAATTGGTGGTTGAGCCTGTTGGCTGAGGGAAAATCCCCAGAATAGGAAAAGACTGCATTATGATGAAAAGAAATCTCCATCTCTGGTCCTCAAGCAAACATCAAGAGGAAAATGGCAAAAATACAAATCCTAAATAATGGCAACTCTTCAAAGTTGAGATTTTGTAGAGAGCAATCAACCAAACATTAAACATAAGTACCTTAGAAGCAAACAGCATTACCCACAGCAGACATCCTACATATGTCCAATAACGGTACTGTACAAACATGGAGGTCATTTTATTGACAAGTTGAAATATGTCAAAAGGAGGGTGACCAAAATGGAAAAAGATCTGGAAGCTAAGCCCTATGAGAAGCAGCTTAGCGAGCTGGGTATGTTTAGCCTGGAGAGGTTAAGAGATGATATGATAGCTATGTTTAAATATGTGAAAGGATTTCATATAAAAGAAGGAGCAACCTTGATTTCAATTGCTCAGGGTACTAGGACATGGAGCAATGAATCTGAACTACAGAGATTCTATGTAAATATTAGGAACAAGAGCTGTTTGACAGTGGAATAGCAAATTCTGATTTTCAAGTTTTCAACAAAATCCTCCATTAGACAGCTTTGTGTAGTTGTGAGTTACTGCATCCAAATTGCCTAAGATATCCTACTTACAAGATCAAAACCCCATAAAAATGTCCATACTCAGAACATATGTAAGTCATACCTGTACTCTGGCAGCATGCCTGGTAACGAATTCCATAAATTGAAATGAACTGATCTGGAATATAAAATAGTTATTAATAAGTAAATGTCAAGTTCTTGCATCCTGAAAAAATGAAAATATCAAACACATATTCTATGTTGCAGACAACTGGATGTGATATTGCCATGTGGCAATTACAAAGATAATTGGCTAATGTATGCGACAATAATAATTATAACATTGAAGTACTTGTCTTGCTGGGTCTGTGAACCATATATCATCAATCTAACAGATTTGCCACCCACTATAAAATGGGATAATTATACCACTTGCTTATCTAACTGAAAGAGAATTACTGCCTGTGCTTCTGCCACCAAATTCCTATCTTCTACACAGCGCTCCAGTCATGGTGGATCAAGTCAAGCTGTATCTACATGGCCCAAATTGAAGAGGATTCATTGCTCAGCTGCTTTAGGGAGTCCTTGCAATGCACAGCAGGATTCGCAGCTGAAGTACTACATCTAGCTGTCAATGGAACAAGAGGTTTACTCTGGAGGTTCCTAGAATCCCACAGTCTTGGAGATAAGAACAGCTGGAGTGGGCTAATCTACTGTCCACATAGTCAACAGACTCACTACTACATTGCCTCCACCAAGCAGTTTCCTCCCAGAGGTTTGCTGGCAACATCACATTTCTAGTGAGTCACACCAGAATGCCCAGCCCTGTAACCGGCAATGTGATGTTGTCAATAGGCATCTGTCAGGAAGCTGCTTGCTGGCGGTGATGCAGTGATGGCATCTCAATGCATCCTCAGAACAGCCATGTGTTGCAGGGATATTCCCAGGCTTCATTGGAGCAGTTCTGGAACCAGGTTGATCCAGTAGGCACTGAAGTGGCCCCAGTTACATTTCACATAAACTTACTTCTGTGTATTTGAGATATATGTAACGAGCAGGCCATCTATAGACTTGTCCAGGAATTGCACTCAGTGTACATCAATGCCCCCCCCCCCCTCGGCTCCCTTTAACCTATACATTCCACTACATCCTCTATACAGTGCCCTCCTGGGCTGGTTAAACTAAGGCATAGCTTCTACAACAAGGAAACCTAGTTATTCTACATAATTATCATTATCATGTGATTTGCATGATTTCCCAGAGTTCTCAATCATATGGGTAGCCTCCATGCCTATAACCTGAAAATTGTAACCCTTTGTTTACTTCAACCCTGTTGCAGATATTTTACATCATTTGGTGTTGTTACATCCCTTCATGTCCACATAGATGAATAGAGTTGTCTTAGCTAGATTTATTCAGAGAAAGCTGAACATAGTTTCTTTTGAGATATAGCTTACAGCAACTGGAATTTCAGGTGCTTTCCTTTCCAGGTGCAAACCAAGCCTGACCCTGCTTGGCTATCCAAACAGAAAGTATCTCCTCTTCAAAGTTTTTAGATGCTGACATTTTAATACATGCATTCTGCCAATCTCCATGTAGACCAAACAATACTATCCAAGGTATCAGCAAGTCTAGGGAAACCTTGAAATATGCAGAAACACAGAGAAGAAACTTTAAAACAGAAAAATATAAAAAGGACTAGATTCAAATTGAATACTGAGCATGAATACTGATTGGCCATTGCGGGCATGAGAAACAAGGAGAGAAAAAAGGAAGGAATGAAAAGGAAAAACAGTCTTTAGAGAGCTATGGCTAAACTGTCTGGAACCATACAGAGAAGGACTCCACATGGCAACCTTTTCTTTTTTTTTAAATAATCTTTATTAAGGCTTTTCCAACGTATACATTAAAATATAAACGATGAAAACTATCTATTAAAATCCAGATAAACAGTAGAAATGAGTACAATTATTGCAAGTTTTGTAGCTGAATGGTAAGAAGGAATAAAAAAAAAGGGGAAAGAAAAAGAAAAAAAAAGAAAAAAAAGGGGGTTAAAATTTTATACCGAGAATTTTATACAGAAAAATAAGATATTTGAGTGATGTTAAGATATCTATAGAGCGCTGAGTGCGAATCCCAAAGAGCCAAGAGTGGCCAAAAGCAAAAAAAAAAAAATTGACTTCCGAGCATCATTTGGAGGCTTTCTTCCTTTTCCTTCCTTTTTTCTTTCTCTTCTCTCCTTCCTTCTTTCTCTGAAGGTTCTTCATTCCGTTTCCAGCAGGAGTTTCCTCTCTCATGTTCTCTTTTTTTTTTTCCCTTTCCCCCCCCCTTTTTCTTCCTTTTCTTCTTTCTTCTTTTTTTCCCTTTCTTCTTCTTTCTTCCTTATTATTGTTCTTTGTTTGTTTATTATTATTTTTTTATTTTTGTTATTATTATTTTATTTTATTTATTTATTTATTTTCTATTATTATTATTATTATCATCTAGCTATTTTTGTGGGCCTTCTTTATCTCTTTCTTTCTTTGTCCCTTTTACCTGTGTCTTGTATTTTTTACCTTTTCTTCTAAATACTTTGTTACACCGCCCCAATCTGTTTCTTTTATTGGATTCCCCCTACTTTTTGTTAATAGAAAGGTAAGTCTATCCATATTTTTTATATCCTGTATTTTTCCCAACCATTCTTCTTCCTTTGGAATTTCATTTCTTTTCCATATTCTCGCATAACATATCCTTGCTGCTGTCGTTAATAGGAACAGCAATTTATCTTTATTTGTTTCTAGCTTTAATTCGTGTATCCCTAGTAACCATAATTCTGGTTTCATTGGTAAATTTACCTCTAACATCTTTTCTAGGTCTCCTCTAATTTTTTTCCAATAAGTTTTTGCTTTCTCACACCCCCACCACATATGGTAATAGGTACCCTCTTTTTCCTCGCATTTCCAACATTTATTTTTCACATTTTTATAGCATTTTCCCAATTTTTGTGGCGTCATATGCCACCTGTAAGCCATTTTTATCCAATTCTCCTTTAGGTCTATCGCGTAGCTATATTTTAATTTTCTTCCCCATATTATTTCCCATTCTTCTTTCCTAATCTTTCTTCCTATATTTTCATTCCACCTGGTCATGTACATTTTTTCCTCCTCTCCTCCCATCTCCCATTCTAATAATTTTTATACATTTTTGTTATTATTTTCCTATCTGCATTATTTTTTCCCAGAATATGTTCTGTTCCTCGAAGCCTATTTGTTTATCTGTTTTGAGATGTTCTTTTATCTGCCATATTTGATACCAGGAGATGTTTTTATTAAGTTCCTTCATTTCCTGTTGAGGTTTCATCTCCCATTCTCCATCTCTTTTTACTAATATTTCTTTATATTTTGGCCATTTGTACCATCCCAGAAGCCTTCTCTGTGAGGCTTCCAGGGGAGAGATCCATAGTGGGGTTTTTGTGTATAGTTTCTTTTTGTATTTTTCCCAAATTTTGAAGATCGCTGATCGTATAAAGTGATTATTAAAATTTTTCTCTATTTTTACTTTGCCATACCATAGGTATGCATGCCAGCCCAATCTTAGATTTATTCCTTCTAGATTTAGAATTTTGTTATTTTCTAATTTTGTCCACTCTTTTACCCACATTAGGGCTGATGCCTCGAAATATAATCTCAAATCCGGTACAGCTAATCCTCCTCTCTTTTTTTTCATCCATCATATATTTCACTTTTATTCTCGGTTTCTTTTTTTGCCAAATAAACTTCATTATATCTCTATTTCAATCCTTTAGTAATTTCTGGTTTCTAATTATGGGTAGATTTTGGAATAGGAATATCATCTTTGGAAGGATATTCATTTTTACACATGCTATCCTTCCTAGTAGTGATAGTCTTAGATGTCTCCACTTTTCCATCTCATTTTTCATCTCTTTCCATTTTGTTAAGTAGTTATTTTCCAGTAGTTGTGAGTTCTTTTTTGTTATGGTGATTCCTAGGTATTTTATTTTGTGTGTGATTTGGATATTCCATTTTTCTTTTAATATCTCTTGTTCCTTCTTTGTTATGTTTTTCGTAATTGCTTTCGTTTTTTCCATATTTATTTTAAATCCTGTGACTTCCCCAAATTTTTTTATTGTCTCTAGCCATTTGCCTAATTTGTTATTCGGTTCTTCTACCTTTTCTTTTCATCCTTACTTGTAATCCTTGTTCGGGTCATAGTACTTGTGCCACCATAGAAGCCCCTGGTAGTGCAGTGAGTTAAACCCTTGTGCTGGCACGACTGTTGACTTGAAGATTGGGTTGCTGGCCTGAAGATTGCTGGGTTTGAATCCAACCTGGGGAGAGTGTGGATGAACTCCCTCTATTAGCTCCAGCTCCATGTGTGGACATTAGAGAAGCCTCCCACAAGGATGGTAAAACATGATCAAACATACAGGCGTCCCCTGGGTAATGTCCTTGCAGACAGCCAATTCTCTCACACCAGAAGCAGCTTGCAGTTTCTCAAGTCACTCCTGACATGGAAAAAAACTTGTTCCACCTGTTGTTTAATCTCTGGGGACCATTTTGTAAAACTTGTTTTATTGTTGCACTCTAATCTCATGTTCAGCATTTTAAAGTAATCCGCTATTAATCATGTAGGAAGATATAATGAGATGCTTTATATTTTTTAAAACCAGGCCAGAATTAAATCACAATTCAAAAATAATGTATTAACCAGAGAAAGCCACCTTTTTGGTCTAATAGCAATATTTTCTATGTACTTTCGAAAGCAGTTTTCAATAATAATGAAATGCATTTAAAAAGGCATTTTGATAGTCAGCTTTTAAAGGTTTATGCTATTTTCTTATCACCCCAAAGGGTTTTTTAAAGTGTGATACAACACAACCACACCCTCCAACACTTTACAGATGAAAACCAGGACACATTGGGCCAAGCAATGCCAGACTGTACTAAAATGGCAAAAGTCATGAATGAAGAACACAAACTACCAGAGACTGCAGCTTTAATCTGATTCCGGCCCCTCCTCTCCCCCAACAGAGGCCCCTTCCACATAGCTGAATAAAAGCCCACATTTTCTGCTTTGACATGGAATACATGGCAGTACGGACTCAGATAACCCATTTCAAAGCAGATATTGTGGGTTATTCTGCCTTGATATTCTGGGTTATATGGCTGTGTAGAAGGGGTCTAAATAAGTACAAACTCTTTTTGCAGTTTGAATTCAGTTTGTGGCAATTGAAGTACATGAAGAGCCAAGTGAGAAAGCAGGAGAAAAGAGAAACTGGGATATTTTAAAAGCAGATGAAACAATGAAACGACAGAGGATTGGCTAAGACAGCTGAGAGCATGCACACCACATTACTTTTTAAACACTGTTAACAAGTTGCAATAGTAGTCAATGTATTTAAGTATAAAGAGTGATAGATTAAATTACTTTTCAAAATTAACAGTCCAGTCTTTGCTTTGGTATCTGCTAGAATTTGGTTCCAGCAGATACCAAAGCTGGAAACAAAATGCATGAATGCCCAAGTCCCATTATATTACAGTGGCATACTAAGGTGGTTTTACTTATATAAAATGACAAAACTGAGTTTTAATTTTTTGGAATATTTGGGAGAGGAATATTTTCAAGCTATAGATGATTGAATCCATGGATGCAGAATCCATAAATACAGAGGGATGACTCCATTTATTTAACTAGCTAAATGACAATTCACATATTTTATGGAGTAGACTGCCAAATCCCACTTACTGTTGTAAATGCATTAGCCTTCAAGATTTCACATGATTTGCTATCAGTTTTCAAGATCTTTGATGTCTAAATACTGTTATATCATACATGCAGCTTGGCTAAGCAACAAACCTGCTTAACAGATAACGATGAATAAGTTATTTATTTAAGGTGTTATTTGATTTCTAAATTCGTATCACAATCCTTGGGAATGAGTAGCATTACAGATAGATTATTGTGAAGCCTTTGTACAGCCAATCCATAGCTAACATATTTAGGCTTTCAATGTTTAATTTAACTCATTGCTATAAATCTGCAAGAAATTCCCTTGGCAATATACATGTATGCTTTACCATTCCTCAGAAAATTGTTAGCTATTTCTCTTTGCCTTTCATGTTTTCTCTGAACAAGTCCAGTGAGATAGTCAGCAAAGACAGTTAAATTTCTTTGGTTCATGTAGCAATTTTATATTTTCTTCACTCTTTTGGAAATATGAAGAGACAGAATAATCAGATCTGGTGTTATAAAAAAATCAATAGCAAAACTAGCAAAACTGCTGAGTTTACCCCTTATCCAAAATGCTTGCTACCAGAAGTATTTTGAATTTTGATTTTTTTATTTTACATACCTGCATTTGTATCTATATATAATGAAGTGTGATGGAAATGGGACCCAAGTCTAGACAAAACATTCATTTCTAATATATATATATATATATATATATATATATATATATATATATGCTGTTCAGAAAGTCATATCAGCATCGTATGTTGGATCTATTTCATAAGATTCATACATACAACTCGATATTAAGAATTGTGAGTGGTGCCCATGCCAGAAACTTAAGAATCAAAACTCTCACCCAGTACTTTCTCATAAGTTACATAAGCATCATAACTCTCCTCGTGACACAATTTTAATTTCCAGAGCAAGGAAACTGTACCATGAGATGAAGTCAAATATTGTATCCCAGAGCTACACCTCTCTGACCATAAGATACCACACCAACTGAATATATCAGCAAGCAGTTTATTGAAGTATATATGAAAGCCAAGCAATAAAACAGATTAAAAGGGAAAGTCTCAAAAGGTTTCTCCAGAACATTAGCAATAGTCCACCACTTCCAAGATGCAGGAATAATCACAGGGTTCAAGGTTGTAAAATCCAAAAACACAAGGTAGAGCATATCCCAAAAGACAAGGCATGAACTTGGTAAACTGGAACAAAGAAAGAATACATTTGGATTCAAAGAGCAAAACTTGGCATGACAGGAACCATTAATCAAAATCCATAAAGGAAACTTTGACCATGATCAGGCTTGACTGACTTGAAGCACCAACATTGACCCCAATGAACAGGCTTTTGCCTTTGCCTTAATAAACTTCCTACCCTGAGAAAAAGACATTTCATTTCACTTTCTCAGCAGATAATTTATCTGCTTTTTTTCTCAAAGATGAACTGATCAACGAAGAATCTGGGAATTCTCTCTCTGTTTACAAAAGTCTCATCTCCTATTTGCCAGCTCATTACTTTCTGCAGCTGCATCTGTATATGAAGAATCTCCCTCAAACGAGTACCTCCTTTCAGGAATTTGGCCTTGAGGTTCTAGTCTCTGTTCTGCAGAAGCCTCTGGCTCTAAGGCAAGCCTGTCAAGACCATCATCCCCACTGCAATCAGACACAGGCCCAGAATCAGGCACAAGCACAGGCCCAGGCCCAGAAACCTCATTGACATCAGGTACTAACACAGGCAACACAGACTGAACTACAACATCAAACTTGGTATGCCTCTCAGCTTATCAAGGCTGAATGCGGGAGGGGTAGAGCTGCAGTCATAACCCTTTAAAACAAGGAGCGCCACAAGGCTGCCTCCATTGTGAGTTGGAGGAGGAGAGTCGGCGAGAAAGCATAACAGCAGGCTAGGAAGGCATACAGTAGGCTACATTGAGAAAGGCTAGGAAAACTGAGTGACTGACTGCTATTAGGAGGAATCCAGATTGCTGGGAGTCTTCCATTTTTTTTTATTTTACTTCTATAATTTAATTTATGATTGATTCTACTAAGGAGTGACTGCTGGGAACAATTTTTTTCCCAAAACCATTCTGTGGGTGGGAAACTTTCCTCAGTTATTTAATCTGATACCGCACATGTTAGGGTGACTGGGGAAACAGTTCAAAAGCCTTCGTGCTTTCCCCAAACCATTCTGTGTTTACCTGAATTGCATACCCCTAGTGACTACCTCTTTTGGGAGTGGTGTGGCCATCAGCTAATCATTCAACCCCACCCCATTCCAGCCAGCCATAGCAGCTAGGATACATTATAGAGAAATTCAAGGGGATGGCTGTTGTGGCTTTAAAAGAAAATTGACATTTTTTAAATTCCCCAGAAACCAGTAGATGTGTGAAACTTTCTGAAACTTGGGTGGAATGATGCCCTGGTTATGTTGTGTCATTGTAAGGAAATTCTTGTAATTTTTTTTTAAAATGTTGTTCATGAAAACTTTTATGGATGAGTGAAACATTCTGAAACTTGGAAGGGGGGGTAACAGTGATAAATGTGTTCTACAATTATAGCAAGTTTCATCACGATAGCTCTAAAAATGAGGGAGAAAGGAGACCCAGAGGCTTCTCAACTTGTGCAATTACATAATGAAATAATAAAGAAAATTTGTTACTCTGTAATAGTTACAACACTGACCTCTTATGATATTTTAGAAACACTTAGAAATGAATCGCAGCTGCCCCTAATTTAGAAACGAGTATTGAAACATTTTAAATCAAGTTCCATTATGCACAATACTGTAGTGAAATAGTATCAAACAACAACAACAACAACAACAACAACAACAATGCATTTTATTTATAACCTGCCTCTCCTGTCGGCCTGAGGCAGAATATAACAAAGACAAATCATATGAAGATAAAATATATATGATAAAATGTATAGATAAAGACACACCATTTTAGAAAAAAATACACCAAACTCAGGATACAAAATTAACATCTAGCAGCAATAGAATGCAAATCAAAACTCATAACTGAAAGTTGACTGGCAAATTCAAGATTTGCTTTTTGGAATTAAAAAAATATTTTCAAGCTGTGGACAGTTGTATTAATTAATATGGAAGACCAATTATACAATAAGTTATATATTAAGTCTGACATGTATGCACTGTCACCAAAGAGCCATTCATCCAATGAGGTGCCAATTCCAGACTTGATTGCAGGACTCTTCTTCCTATGTTGCTCCATATTACTGCAGCATGCAACCTTAAAGCCATTATTCAAAGTGAAAAGGGCCAATTTCTTTGCCTGGAAACTGCAGCCCCTTTCTGTCTCTCTCTCTCTCTCTTCTGAATTTAGCCAAGAAGGCTCCCTATTAAACCAATTCACTGGGAAGTAGGGTTGGAATTGACTAGGCATCAAAGGGTACTAATGAGGTGACAAATGATGCAATTCACAAGTTAATAATAATTGAGTTTAGATGACTGACACTTAATAATATTCTTAATTTTAATATTATTCTCTGACCACATTCTTAGTCATGGCCTTTTTCAGGATACATTCTTTTGTGGAAAAAGAAAACTTGTGGTAAAACTTGTGAACACTATGTTACGGTCCTGGTTGCTATGAAAAGCGGAAAGAAAGCATAGCTCAAAATTTGGCCATTGGTGAGATTACATTTTTAAGTCTGCTTTTGAAATATTAGAATTCATATTACTTTCCATTTGTTTCGTTTGACTGCAAATCTAATTATCTGAGATGAATCCTAAGATACTTTCCCTGAAAGCTGAAAATTATCCATATGGAGGAAGCTAAGACAAATGTCTGGGGAGTAAATCACTTTGAACCTGTAAATAATGAAGCAATTGGGTTTTGTACATAAAATGTAATATCCTTTACAGAATCCATTTTGAAAGAAAAAATAAAAATACTAATTGCTTAGACTGATGTAATTGATCATTTTATATAAAACTGGCAGAAAAACTTCAATGTCTTTAAAATCAAAACAAATTTTGCTTTGAATATTGCTTGGGTTGCATTTGTTCATACAATTCATACAATCCAAACTATAAACATCCTAATATTTGACAATCAAACTCAGAAAGCCAGATTTCTCATTTGAATCATGGATGTGATTAAAATCTTTCTCTCTGATAGGAGTAGATCCTCTCAAAGTGATATGTACATCTAATACAGGGAATGTTGTTGTTGTTTTTTTGTTTGCTTGGCATCTACTCAATCATTTCCCTTTTCATATTCGAGCAAAATCAGTTGTGACATTTGTTTTCTATGTTACCAGTAGTTTACCTGGTGAGGCTATACAGTAAAGAATTAATAGTTTAATGGAGAAATGCAAGAGAGAAAAATGAATCTCCAAATATTTGGAGAAAATATATGGTTGGTAACAACCATTAGAAAGTCATAGCTGGAGGAGAGAGATTTAGAAGAACCCTATTGTGTCCAAATCAAGATAAAACAAAACAAACTACATATGATCACAACTGAATGTTCCATGTGTGGCATGTAGAAATGAACAAACAAAATGATTTAGTACACTTTTTGGTTTGATTCAGCAACAGAACAAAAATAATACTGGCTCTTGGCCCTCTCTCTTTGTTCTGAAAAGATGTTTGTAAGATTTATTGGCATTCCACCTGAAACACATTTTTAAAGCCTTTTCTTTAGATATTATTAATTGATTTAAATTATATAGTCAAAATCATAAGTCAACAGTTCTTCAACCCTCTATAAACTTCAACAATTTACTTGAAAAATGTAATTTAGAAAAATAGTTACACAGCTCAAGATAAACATATGAACTGGCAATGCTTTTATATATATTTAACATCTATATCTATATCTATATCTATCTTCTATCTATATAATAAAAGTGAATGTTTGTATGTTTGTATGTGGCAGCTTTCTGATTGGCCGCCACTTTCACAGGCCACTGTAACTGCCAGGAATCACTGACATGGACCAAACTTGGCAACATAACCCCTATGACCCATTGTACGTCCCGGTGCCGTTTGGGGATGATGGGCCACACATAATGGGATTTGCAGTACTTTCGAATGCTACGTCTCCCACATAACACTACATCGCCCACCAATGACAGAACTGGAACAAACTTGGAACACAGAACCTCCATGAACCCCTTTCCGTCTTGAGGCAGATTAGGGGAGGATGGACCAAGGATGATGGGACTTCACTAACTTCTTGAGACCACTGCCACTGCCACGAATCACAGAACTGAACCAAACTTGCCACACATATCCCAAATGACACACTTTACACGCTACAGCAATTTGCGGGAGAATGGACCAAGCATTATGGGCTTTACAGTACTTTCAAACATTTTCTCTCCAACAGACCACTATTATTCTAACTAATGACGAATCAGGACCAAACTTGGCACACATAACCCCCATGATGCACCTTACACCCTGGTGCCATTTCAGGGAGGATGGTACTTTCACATGCTTTCACATGCTTTGCACTACTTTCACATGCTTCAAATCTTAACAGACCACTGCGATACACAGCAATGACAAAACTGGACCAAACTTGGCACACACAACCTCCATGAGCCCCTTTACATTCTGGTCCAGATTGGAGAGGACATACCTAGAATGATGGGACTTGCACTTACTGAAACCACTACAACCCACACCACTGACTGATAAAACACCAAACATGGCACACATACCCCCCATCATTCACTTTATCTCCTCCTGCAGTTTAGGGACCAACACACCATGGATGATGGGATTTATAATACCTTCACTCACTTTGTTAGACTACTGCAATCCATAACAATGACTGATAAAGACCAAATTTCCCACAAAGACCCCCTATCACCCACTCTACATCCTGGCGCGGTTTGGAGGACTTTTGACCACAGATGATGGGACTTCCAGTATCTTAACTCACTTCCAGACACCACTGCGACCCCCACCAATGATTGATCAACACCAAACTTATACTTCATACCTGTTGACTGAACATTACTAAAGCATATTACTGTATTTGTGGGTATCTATTACTTTGGTGCAACACCAAACTTGGCACACAGAGCCCCCATGGCCTACTCTACATCCTGCCACTGTTTGCAGAGCAATGCACCATGGACGATGGTACTTGCACATGCAAGTTGTAGTTCACCCGCACCCACTCAACCCAACTGACACTGGATATAGACTACACTTACAACACAACCAAACAATGCCTTTCTCAAATAACCCAGGCACCGCCTGGTCCCCAAGCTAGTACAATATATTTTTCAAGTGACTGATATGCTTTTGAAAACTGAATTAATCATTCACAGTCAACTATTTCAAAAATTAGTCAATTATTTTAATATACAAATTGGTTTCCAAACAATATGGGATACAAAAAGTATGCAACAACAGTTCCATTTCAAAGCTGACATAAAACACAGCTTTTGAAGAACTACGTGGAAATAGAATAAAAAAGCAATAGTTGCCAGTGGAGACTTTTAATCAGTAGATAATTGGCACCATAACCCCATAGCAAATTGTGATTTCTATCCTTGAAATCTACTGCTAGATTAGTTGAGGATAAAAGCAGTGGAAGTCTTGTGAAATGAAATGCCTGGTCTCTGAGGAAGTCTTCCATAACATCAATTGGCTGACATACTGAGAAGTGTAATTTGATACTTAGGAAGTGTGGATGGGACTAGACATTTTCACTAGAAACAATGGCTTAATAAAAATAAAATTGAAGCAAGAAGACTAGCTAACAATCTGATAAATTGTCTCACTGAGTTTTGTTCTACACTTCTTTTCCAACTTGCGCTGAGGACATTGTCTAGATAAGGGCTTCTTAAACGTTTTCCACTCGTGACCCCTTTCTGTCTGATTTTAAAAATGTGACTCCAGATATATAAGTATATAAAATAGGTATAAAAATTAAAACATTTACTGATATATTTTTTTTCATGTCAGGAGCAACTTGAGAAATTGCAAGTTGCTTCTGGTGTGAGAGAATTGGCGGTCTGCAAGGATATTGCCCAGGGGATGCCCGGATGTTTTGATATTTTTACCATCCTTGAGAGAGCCTTCTCTAATGTCCCCGCATGGAGATGGAGCTGATAGAGGGAGCTCATCTGCAATCTTCCTGGACTGGATTCAAACTAGCAACCTTCAGGTCAGCTACCCAACCTTCAAGTCAACAGTCCTGCCAGCACAAGGGTTTAAACCACTGCGCCATTGAGGGCTCTTATTTACTGATAGTTAATCAGCATTTTCAAGGTTTGCTAAACAGGCTGCCTTTCTTTTTTGTGGAGTACATCTGAAGATTTTTCTGCAGAGTCCATTTTAAACACTGCTTGTTGTTGCTAACAGATTTGTGTAAATGGGTAGCATTTAGAAACCTTTTACTTTTGCCAAATTTTTCACATCCCCAACATGGAGCTAAGTGGACCCCATTTAAGATCAGAATCCACAGTTTAATTAAGAAGCAGGGGTCTAGAATTATAGTTTTTAGCAGTTGTCAAGTCAAAATTGAGCACTTTTAGCACAGTCACATTTATCTAAATAGGTGAGATTGCTACTATTAATTATTAAACATTTAAACCATTCTTCTTATTTTCAACAGAACTCTAAAATACTTAACTTTGGTTGGGTTATGTCCTTTGTGGAGCAGGCTTTCCCGGGGGCCTATCCACCTTCTGTTTGCATCATTAAAGTAGAAGATGAAATTCAAATAAGAAAAAAGAAAGAAAAATGCAGAATAGCTACAAGGAATCCATCAGATCATAATGGTTTTTTAACCCCCCCCCCTTTTTTTTCTTTTTTTTTTTTTTTGCTTTTCACATTTGGTTCTTCAGTGTTCCAGCCTCATCTGAAAATGTCTTGCTTAGCACCTAGGAATTTGACAAAACATTGTTTCAGGGCCGATGCCTAAGAGCATTATGATGGTGTTGGCTAAAAATGTGAAAAATGTCTCACTCCTGTCCATTTGACTGTTTGTACTTCCTTTTAAATGAGCAATATTATGCTCAGATTTCCTTAGATTTATAAACACAATTGAAATTTTTGGGTCAGAATATATTTTACTTTAGTCAAATGCAATGAGAATGAAACTTACATAATGAACAGATTCTTCCTATGAAAAATATGCTATATAACCTAATTAGTCATTTTCATGTCCACAGATTTTCATGGCAGAATTAAGAACACTGTAACACTTTTTATATAAAATAGACTTTTCATTTTTAAAAAATAATTATGGCTGGATTGTTTCCTTCAGTTGGGATAAAAAAAAAACCTAGTTCTATCTATTCACAAAATCTCTGAGTTTGTTTCCTCAATATCTGCTCTCTCCCATATCACATGGTATACCGTTTTTGATGGTGATGGGACAGCCCAGGATAGTTTGTTTAAGGAGCGGTCCTCCAGATGTTTCATGGAATATACTTTCCTCCATTCCTCTCATTCTTGTTAACACTGTTTCTATTTCTATAAGGAAAGATGAGTAGGAAATTTGTGACAGCATTTGTACAACCATCTAAAATGGCACCATCCACACACACAAGGCAGGGATCAGAAAATGTGTTGGAATCCTAAGGTTTGGAAAAGGACCAAAAGAAAAGTCAGGGGGAAAAGTTCCCCCTTGTTTTTGTTGTTGTTCTTGTTTTATGACTTCAAGTTGTTTCTGATACATAGCAACCCTAAGGCAAAGCAATCATGAAACCCCCCCCCCCCCCCAAAGTTTTGTTCAGAGGTTTGCCTTTGCCTTCCTTTGAGGTTGAGATAATGTGACTTGCCCAAGGTCATCATGTGGATTTCCATGGTTAATCAGGGATTTGAAAGCTGGTATGCAGAGTTGTAGCTCAACACTCAAATCATCACACCATCTCTTGCCCCTTTCTTCTCCTCCCCCCCTCCTAAAAAACTATTTAGAGAAGAATGGACATGTTCAATAGACACAGAATGGAGGCCAACTCGTAGGAGAGAGGAATAGAAAACCATGTGTGAAGAGGAAGGGAATGCCCCAGAAGAGTTTATGGATAATTGACTAGGACATTTTACCAGAGTGCTCTTCACTGCAATAGTATTTTGTTGCAGCCCTCATCCAAATGAACATCGAAGAAGAGTATAAGGGCTGCCTTTGAAGGACAGAGCAAGTGTGATTTTTAAGAATTTTAAAGCAAAGTAAATCCAAAAACCCTATTCCACCCACCCTTGAAATATTCAGTCTGTCTGACTTCAAAGGAAATACCTACAGAACCACAAACGTATCAGTTGCCATGCTCCTGAGACTTCAAGCAAGAATGAACAATCAGTCTCTAAGTTACATATAGTACTGTCTTATACAGTATATGTACAGTATTTTTAGACTGCCTCAGAGTACAGGGATCTTGGGGAAGTAAATGAATTTTAAAACAGTTTGAATTAAAAATTAATATAAAACACAACAACACTACAAAACACAACCACAATCCATTCCCTGATGGTGCCGGTGTCCCATCTGGATATTGGATCAGGCCAAATCAGATCAGATCCAGCTGTCTAGACTGTCCTGATGCCAAAGGATACTCTGGAGTTTCCAGCAAACTTCAGATTGTCCCATGTGCCTGAATTGAGGAAAGCTGGTTTACAGCTAAAATCGCCAGGATATTCACAGGAATTGACAGTGTGCCATGAAGACAGACATTCTTGTATTCACATTGAGCTGAAGATTGTTGGTTTGTGTGGAAAATCCAGTTTTCAATTTCTTTTTAACTGTAGTCCTATGTACAACCTGCTGCACTGCTCCAAATGGGAGGTTATTAGATTACGTGTAATTGTATTTCCAAGTCCTGTACTAGCAGAAAGATATGATCTAGATCAGTGGTTCCCAACCTTTTTTGACCAGGGACCACTTGACCTGGGGCTACATTGACCAGGGACCACTCTCCAACATTAGTACCGAAAGGGATACGAATCAGTTTTTGGTCAACTTTAGATTAAGTTTGGTTATTTGGGCTGCTAATTAAGAAAATTGTATTGGATAGACCAAATCAGCTATAGTTTCTGATACAGAACATATGCCATCCAAGTAGTCACCATCTGCTCACCCACATAAAACCATATTTAATCATCTAGAGCTGATGTGGTCTATCCAATGCAATTTTCTGAATCACCACCCCAAATAACCCCAGGAGCAGGCCTAAAAATGAAGACACCAAGGCTCCCCTGCTTCCAGGTGCCACATGGAAGGCTCTGCTCAAGGGGAGGGAGAAGGAGAAGCAGCAGTCAGGAGGCTTGTTGTCATGCGTTTCGTGGGTAGTTAGCCTCTCACCTCCCAACATCTCCATTGCCTTGACATTATAAGAGGGTTTCATGAGACCAGTCATTCTCATTGCAATGTTGAGGTGAGGCCAAGGACCATATTTAAGTTCTTGGGGACCACTGGTTGTCCACAGACCATAGGTTGGGAACAAGTGATCTAGGCTGACTAACTAAATTTAATTATTTCATTGCCATTTTTTACAACCTAGTTTCCTCTAAGTAGCTATATGCAATGGTTATGACTGGAGTTGTGGTCCAGGACTTCAGGTTGGTAAAAGCTTTTCTTTTTTGATAGGGTAAAATTGAGCATTAACTCATATAACCACATTATTATAGATAATAAATGGAAGACTTAAGAAGAGTAGCGGGGGAAAGCAATGAAATTTATTTTTCTAATGGTAATTTCTCATTTGAGAAGATAAAAGCCAACTGATGATGAAATACAATATCTCTAACCCACTTACCAGCTATGAAGTACATTCAAGTCTACAGGAGAGCCCAAAGTACATCTGGTGGAAGAATGCTACAGCAACAGCACCTTGGAAAGTGATCAGTAATGCTTTTAGTCTTCTATAACTGTTTGATATTTTTATCAGATTTGGCAGTGAACTTTTGCTTTGTTTGAATTGTCAGTGAATATAAGAAATGCTTTCCAAAGATCTTAGTACAACACATGTGTTGGACTGTGAATGCTATCATACACATTTCTTAATAGCAGCATATATCCATTGTCCAAGAAATAAAGCTTCACAATTGAGCAGTAATTATAACTCTGAACAGGAGCACACTTTGGATTTTCCTCTGCTCATTTCATATTCATGCTTTTGACCTGCCTTTCCACGATTCCAATTTATCTTTAACATACTTCTATATGTATCAGCATCTTGCAGTAAGAAAGTAGGAAGATAATTCTTATTGCATAAATTCTGTATCACTTTGCTATTCTGCAGATCTGTTCAGAGAAGGGCTAAATGTAAAAATGCATTTCCCATCAACAACATATTTCATTTTTATAACAGTTGTGGTTTAGGCTATTGACATGCAGTATGATAAGCTTCAACACTGATATAACAATTTATGGCATCAGGCCTGCAGGTTCTAGCACTGGAATCAAACCAGTAACTTCAAGCATGGGATGCTAATGAAATATGAATATCTTAACTACTTCAAAAAGAGCTTCAGCTAAGGATAGCATGTCTCCTTTGAACAAATGCTTGGAGGAGGTAATGGGCTGGATGAGGAAAAACTAATTGAAACTAAATCCAGATAAAACAGAGGTTCTTGCCATCAAGGATCCTAATCAGGGGGTGGAGGTGTTTCAAACAGTTCTGGGTGGGGTTACACTCCCCCTGAAAGACTGGGGAAGAACCTACAGCCCGAAAAACCCACAGCAATCCAAAAAATACACTGCTTTCTCAAAATGTTAATTGCCCCCCCCCCCCCCAATTAGTGTTTCTTTGTATTGACTCTTTTTATTTTTCAGTAATTGGATTGGGAGGGGTGCCAAAATACTGTTTGCTTACACTTGAAAATTACCTAGGGCCAGCCCTGCCTCAAAGTTGGACTTCTGCAATGTGCTTTACATTGGGCTACCAAATTTAAAAACTCCAGCTGGTTCAAAATAAGGCAGATAGATTGGTTACAGGAACATCTAGGAGTGAGCATATTACATCTATCCTAGTCACCCCACTGGCTGTCAATTAGTTTCTGGGCAAAGTACAAGGTGTTGGTTTTGACCTTTAAAGCCCTACATGGTTTTGGTCCAGGATCACCTTCTCTCATACAATTCGCCCTGAACAGTTCAATCCTCTGGTGAGTGTCTGCTCCAACCAGCCAGAACCCATCTGGCAACCACCACCCAGAGGATCTTTTCATCGACCTCATGATTATGGAACGACTTTCAACTAGAGCTCTGACAGCTAAATCAGCTGTCGCAATTTAAGACACAAATGAAGACCTATCTCTTCCAGCAGGCCTACCCAACCAATTTTAACCATTAATTTTAAACTCGTGTCCTGTGTTTTAATCTTTGTTCTGTGTATTTTAATATATATTTTATAGAAATACCTTTTAATACCTTTTGGTCACAGTACTGAGACGGCTTTGGTCGCCTTGGTGGATGACCTCCGCAGAGAGCTAGACAGGGGGAGTGTGTCCCTTCTCGTTCTCCTGGACATCTCAGCGGCTTTCGATACCATCGACCATGGTATCCTTCTGGGATGGCTCTCTGGGATGGGCCTTGGGGGTACTGCACTCCAGTGGCTCCAGTCCTTCCTGGAGGGCCGTTCCCAGTTGGTGAAGCTGGGTGATACCTGCTCGGACCCCTGGCCTTTGACCTGTGGGGTCCCGCAAGGTTCCATTTTATCCCCCATGCTCTTTAACATCTACATGAAACCACTGGGCGAGGTCATCCGGAGTTTTGGAGTTGGGTGCCATCTCTATGCAGATGACACTCAACTCTACTACTCATTTTCACCTAATTCCAAGGAAGCTCCTCAGATACTGAACCAGTGCCTGGTCGCTGTAATGGCCTGGATGAGGGCGAACAAGCTGAAGCTCAATCCTGACAAGACGGAGGTCCTCGAGGTCAGTCGCAAGTCTGATCGGGGTATTGGGTGGCAACCCGTTCTCGACGGGGTCGCACTCCCCCCGAAGGTGCAGGTCCGCAGCTTGGGGGGTCCTCCTGGACTCATCACTGACACTTGAGGCTCAGGTGTTGGCGGTGGCCGGGAGGGCCTTTGCACAATTAAAACTTGTGTGCCAGCTGCGACCATACCTCGTGAAGTCTGACTTGGCCACGGTGGTCCACGCCTTAGTCACCTCTAGACTGGATAATTGCAATGCACTCTACGTGGGGTTGCCCCTGAAGACGGCCCGGAAACTTCAGTTAGTCCAACATGTGGCTGCCAGGTTGTTAACTGGAGCAAACTACAGGGAGAAATCTACTCCCCTGTTTAGGAGCTCCACTGGCTACTGATTATTTTCCGGTCCCAATTCAAGGTGCAGGTTCTTACCTATAAAATCCTAAACGGTTTGGGATCCGCCTACCTTTCTGAACACATCTCCCGCTATGAACCCACTCGTCCTCTTCGTTCATCCCGTAGGGCACTTCTTTCGCTCCCGCCACCATCCCAGGCTCGGTTGGCGGGGACGAGGGAGCGGGCCTTTTCTATTGTTGCTCCCCGGATCTGGAATTCCCTTCCGGAGGAGATCCGGCAAGCATCCACCCTGGCTTCCTTCAAAAAGCTGCTTAAAACCTGGCTCTTCCGCTGCGCCTTTGGATAACCGAGCCCATAGCTATAGTAGTTGCACAGGCCATCTCTTTGACTTGAAACATTGCACTATATTCCTCTGCCCGAAAGCATCTTAGAATATAACATTGTATTTTAGTTCTGGTGGTCCCTCCAGGCCATCCTCTCCTCCATCCCAGTGGTCTTTTTTCTTTTTTCTTTGCAGATTCATATGTTATTTGAGTGATTATATTCCTGCTTATGTGATTATTTTAGTCAATTGTTATGTTTTGTTTTTGTTTTTAATTCTTATAGCGTTTTATAGTGTTTTCAGTGTTTTATTGTACAATGTTTTATGCTGATTTTATATTGGAAACCGCCCTGAGTCCCTTTCGGGAGAGAGGGCGGTATACAAATAAACTTTTACTTACTACTTACTTACTAATATGTATCTTTTATAGAAAATACATTTTAATATGTGTATTTATAGAATCTTTACAAATATTATGTGTTTTAACTATGCTGTAACTTGCCTCGAGCCACAAAAATTATTATTATTATTATTATTATTATTATTATTATTATTATTATTATTATTGACACACAGACATAGTATGATACAGCAAATGAGATATAGTAATTGAACTTGAGACCCCGTGGCCACTTGCTGGGCCCATCCTGGACCAGTTTACCCCGCTGGATGTGGAGGCTGTCGATAGGATCATGACTGCAACTAGGCCGACCACCTGTTCCTTCGATCCGTGTCCCTCCTGGCTAGTAAAATCTTGCCTGGAGGGATTACGTGAACCTCTGTTGAATATAATAAATAGCTCCCTTGAGCAAGGAGTTTTTCCAGAGGGTTTAAAAGAAGCGATGGTATCTCCACTGCTGAAGAAACCAGACTTTAACATCTATATGCGACCGCTTGCCCGACTGGTGCGGAGCTTTGGGCTCGAGTGCCACCAGTACGCTGATGACACACAGCTCATTCTGAGGATGGAGGGCCGGCCAGACTCCGTACCCGATAGTTTCCATCAGTGCCTTAAGGCCGTTACTAGATGGTTACGTACCAGCAGGTTGAGGGTGAATCCAGCGAAGACGGAGATCCTTTGGCTGGGCCATCCGGGTGGGAGGGAGATCCAGCTGCCTACCCTGGATGGCAAGACACTACGTCCGTAATCTTCTGTAAAAAGTCTTGGTGTCTTATTGGACCCTCTGCTCACAATGGAGGCCCAGGTCCTTGCTGTGAGCAGATCTGTGTTTTTCCATCTACATCAGGCTAGGCGACTGGCTCCCTACCTATCTAGGAATGACCTGGCTATGGTGATCCAGGCGACGGTCATCTCGAGGCTCGACTACTGTAACGCCCTCTACATTGGCCTTCCTCTGTCAGTGATCCAGAAACTGAAGCTGGTGCAAAATGCTCGTCTTCTTGCCGGGGTGCCTGCAAGGTGGCGTATCACCCCAATTCTACAACAGCTGCACTGGCTACCGATTGAGTACCGGATTACTTTCAAGATACTGGTACTAACCTTTAAGGCCTTACACGGTTTGGGGCCGGTGTACCTGAGGGCCCGCTTATCCCCCTATCAACCCCAGAGATTACTTTGGTCCGAAGACCAAAATTTGCTTGAAGTCCCTAACATACGGACTTATCATTTGTCTTCTACTAGGCAGAGAGCCTTCTCGATTGTAGCCCCTCATTTATGGAGTGCCTGTTGAAACTCGAACTATCCGAGACCTACTTGCCTTTCGGAAAGCCTGCAAAACCTTGCTCTTCCGACAAGCTTTCGATGGGTGAAAAACTCGGGGCTATGTCTGTTTTTTATTGTTGTTTTTATTGTTATTTTAAAGCTAAGTGTATTGTTTTAATCTATTTCTGTAAATTGCTCCGAGTCAAACTGGGAGTAGCGGTATACAAGTCTAATAAATAAATAAATAAATAAATATGCTGGATTTCATATCACAGAATCACGTCGAACACTTCCCAAGTGTTCAGGACTGCATGATGTATTTTCAGATGATGCATGCAGATCCCAGTAAGGTGGCCTTTTGCAGTTGACAGATCATAATTTTGTCAATATTTATTGTCTCCAAATGCCGGCTGAGATCTTTTGGCATGACACCCAGTATGCCAATCACCACTGGGACCACCTGTACTGGTTAATGCCAGAGCCTTTGCAGTTCGATCTTGAGGTCCTGATAATGGCTGAGTTTTTCCTGTTGTTTTTCATCAATTCGACTGTCACCTGATATGGCAACATCAATAATCCAAACTTTTTTCTTTTCCACAACCATGAGGTCTGGTGTGTTGTGTTCCAAAACTTTGTCATTCTGGATTCGAAAGTTCCACAGTATTTTTGTGTGTTCATTTCCCATTACCTTTGCCAGATTGCGATCCCACCAGTTCTTTGCTGCTGGGAGGTGGTACTTGTGGTATAAGTTCCAATGAATCATTTGGGCCACATAGTTGTGCCTCTGTTTGTAGCCTGTCTGTGCGATTTTCTTACAGCAGCTGAGGATATGATCAATAGTTTTGTCAGCTTCCTTGCACAGTCTGCATTTTGGGTCATCAGCTAATTTTTCAATCTTGGCTTTAATTGCATTTATTCTGATGGCTTGCTCCTGGGCTGCAAGAATCAAGCCTTCTGTCTCCTTCTTCAGTGTCCCATTCATGAGCCATAGCCAGGTCTTCTCCTTATCAACCTTTCCTTCAATTTTGTCAAGGAACTGTCCAAGCAATGCTTTGTTGTGCCAGCTGTCAGCTCTAGTTCATAGTGGTTTTCTTGTACTGATTTTTTGTCTGCTGTACTTTGAAGAGTTTCTGATTTTTGACTTCAGTCAAAGCAGATTCTTCACTTTCCTTTACATATTCTGCCAAGGCATGTTCTTCTTCTTTGACTGCTTGATTTACTTGTAAGAGTCCTCTGCCACCAGATCTTCTAGGCAGATATAGCTGGTCAACATCACTGCGAGGATGAAGTGAATGATGAATGGCCATGTGTTTTCTTGTTTTTCTGTCCAAATTGTCCAGTTCCACCTGTGTCCAATTTATAATGCCAGCAGTATATTTTATGACAGGTATGGCCCAGGTGTTTATGGCCTTGATGATGTTGCCTCAATTGAGCTTGCTTTTAAGAATTTTTCTGATCCTTTTAATGTATTCTTTGCTGATTATTATTATTATTATTTTGTTTAAAAAATGTAATGGTGTGTAACTTTCTTTCATTATGAATTCCACTGTTGAGCTGGCACCACTAACAAGGTCCTGTTACTGCCTTGCAGGATGATCCTGAAGATGGGCTTCGTCTATTTCAAATCAGAGGAAGAAACTTGCTTGCTTTCTTAAAATACTTATATCCCAGGGAAGCATCTAAACATATCAATACAGGATGATTATTCCTCATATGAAATGTTTGAGATCAGGAGTGTCTTAGATGTTTTCTTTTTTTGAATTATGGATTTCCTATATTTATACATACAGTACATGCATGCATACATACTGAGATATCCTGAAGAGGGGAAGCAAGTCTAAATGTGAAATTCATTTATGTTTCATATACATATAACATATAACCCAAAGGTAATTTTATATAATATTTTACATGATTTTATATATAAAACAAATATTGTGTACATTGAACCATCAGAAAGCAAAGGGGTTACTATCTCAGGAACCCATGTGAACAAGTTTGTTTCTCTGTGTTCAGAGGGCATCCATAGTACAGCAGCTGTTCTGAAATAATATGCATCCAATATAGAAAAGTCTCTGCTTGTGTATCATCTCTATATTACTTGTAAATGCTGCACAAAATAAAAACTGAAACATTATTTGAGAATATTTTAAAAAGAGATGAAAAACCTGTTTCTCCAGCAATGGGGAAACCCTGATGAATGGAAACCTGAACTATTGGGTATCTTTGCAAGTTGCGGCTAATTCTGCCCAAAATTTGTATATAGTATTTTGCACAGAAAAAAATGCAGTTTCTGCAGAAATATTATTTTCTGCATATAAAATGCTTAAAAGGAAAAAAAATTCTCACAAAAACTCACATGCAAATTTTATGTAGAACAAGTTCCAAACTTTGAACCATGGTCAAAAATTGTGAAAAAGCTCTCACAGCAAGAATAAAATGGTTAAAATTACCCATGGTTCTTTCAGGAAAAAATAATTCCTACCATTATATCCCTAGCACAAAATAATGTGTACATTGTTAGCTTTTCATTAACTATGTAATCTTGGAAGGGCAAGAAAATTCTATTAAAACAAACGAACAAGAAACAGAATTACAAAGCTGAAAAAGGCTACAAGAGCCATCCAGTTCCATCTCCTGCCATGCAAGAACACATAATCAGAGCATTTCAATAGATGAACATTCAACCTCTGTTTAAAAGCCTCCAAAGGAGACTCAATCACTGCATTTTCCATTGTCAAACAGCTCTTAGCATCAGGAACAGCTCTTACCACCAGGAAGTAGTTTAATGTAAGATGTTTCAAATACAAGTGAAGCAGACCTCTTAGCTTTTATCTGTTAATAATGTTTTCTCAGAATTTATATACACTGGCTGGAATTCACTCAGGGACATATGCACACATACGTCACACTATGCATGTGGGATCAGAAATTCACCATTGCACAACAGATATAGGATGGACATTCACATACGTAAGAAAACGTGAATGTTCTTTTGGCGTGCTGCAGGGGTTTGGTATTCCCATGTTCTCAGTGCAGTGCCTAAAGTTGGGAAAGGTCCCAACTTACGTAAAAGCCCCAAAGCTGCTCCATATGTGGATATTTATGCTACACTAAAGGGGTATTGGATTGAGACCATGGTGTATCTACACTAGAATGAATGCGGTTTGACACCACTTTAATTGCCATGGTTCAATGTTATGGAACTCTGAGAGTTGTAGTTTGCTGAGTTACTAGCACTCTTTGACAGAAAGGGGTAAAGAACTTACAAAACACCCTAAATTCAATATCATTGAACCATAGTAATTAGAGTGGTATCAAACTGCATTCATTCTACAGTGTAGATGCAACCCCGTGGTATGATTTTCTGAGACAGAAAAGTATTCTTGTTAGAACTCCATTATTATTCCTGATTGTTGGATTGTGTAGTAAAGTCAGATACTAGAGATAAAATTTCAATATACCCACTCCTTGAAAACATCTAGACAGTGAACAAGAGAGTGAATCCAGAATTTATCTACACTTCCATAGCAGATTCCACCAAAATCAATGCTGACATTAGAAGAGGGTGCATTTTAAATGTCAACAACTAGGTATACCAAAAAGTTTTAACAGAGATGTATTTCTACATTAGAGAATCACACAATTATTTTTATTTATTTACTTCATTTCTATCCCACTCTTCTCACCCCGTGGGGGGACTCAGACCAACATCTTGTCATATAACCTGATATTTCTAATATAGACTGAGGCCCCCATCTACACAGCAGTCAAATGTGGTGTAGAGAGCGCATTATCATGAGGTGTCCAAACAATGCCTCATGATAATGAATTATAACCCGAAAAAAACCCTGGAAATCCAGGCTTATTCTGGGTTAAAATAACACCTCCAAAGATCCAGACCTTTCACTAAGGTCTGGGTCTTTGGAGGCTTGTGGGGACTGCAGCTGAGATTACTATGTGTGATCTCAGCAGCAATCTCCACAGTAACCCCACCTGTGCAGGTTCATGTAGCCCACAGAGGAGGTATGGCAGTGCCATCTTCCCTTCCCTCACCCCCTTTCCTGGCAGTAAAGAGTTAAAAAGGCTATTTACTGAGTGTGAAGGGTTTTAAGGGCTTTGTTTGCCTCTAAAGGACATGCAGAACTGCAGGAGGATTTCCCCCTCTCTTCTCCAAAAGCTCCAGCACATTCTTTAGTCACAAAACAAAGTCCTTAGAAGCCTACACACACAGTAAGCAGGCTTTTTCAAACCTTACAGCCAGGAAAGGGGGTGAGGAAGGGCGGGAGTACAGTGGCCATACTGGTTTGGCATGGGAGGGAATGTTGCACTCCATTGCTGGGAGCTGGATTAAACTCCGGTTCCCTTTGCATTTTCTGTAGTGTAGAAGGGCTTTGAGATTTTGCATTGAGATGATGTAGTATGAAAATGTTATAGCTGCCATGATATGTTGCCCTTCTGATCTTTTCCAGGATTCACTTTTTATCACTTTTTCTTCAGCTGTAGCCTCACTCTACAGCAGTTTTGGTGGCTGGTGGGAGAGTGAGGACAACAGATGCACACCATTCTCCAGAGGTCAGTAAATGGCTGTAGAGTGGAGGCTGCAGCTGCTAAAAGATGGGCCTTAGATTGGACTGGTCAGTGCGTGATGTCTTTCAAGACCTCCTCTGTAATAACTAAAAAGAAAAAGAAAAAAGACTTATGATCATTTGCCATTGTAACTCACTACTAACACAATGCCAGCCATTCGAAGTGGAAAAGACTGCAATAAAATCCTAAGAAGTATTCATTTTTGTCTCCAGGCCAAGGGAGAAAGAAAACAGTAGAGATAATAATAAGAGATCCTTTGTGCTTCACACAAATCTACCATTTGGCAAAATATACAATTCTGTACTTTTTCCCCATTTCTGACCAAATGGCTTAACCATTGGTTCATCCCATTGAGTACAAGGTCTGCCTAAGGGTCACTTATGGTCTCTTGTATCCAGTTTGTTAGTCAACATGTCCATCAGTTGTCTATTGTTTGTGTTATATACCCTGCCCATCTTCCTTTTGCCTCATAGATTTCATTGCCTACGCCACACATCCTTCTTTCCATTGCTCTCTGAGTCACCGCCAATTTTCTCTCCTCTAATTTTGTTGTTGCCCATGTTTCAGATGCATATAAAATTGCCGGTAAGACTATAGTGTTAAACATATTTGATCAAAGTCAAATAAGAGCTGTACTCTATTCTATTTTATTTCTATCCCTTTGAGTACAGAACTCAAGGAAGCGTACAACAAATTAAAACAAAATATAGCTATAATATTATCAGTACAAAACAAAAACACAATTTTATTAAAAATATAAAATGAAATCATGTATGGTAGTCCATAAAATACTAAGGAAAAGAGATTATCTTATGTGTGCCCCTAATAACTAAGATAAACAGAATATTGTAATTCTATGTTGTGGGTTTCTATACTGGCATAGAATTTAACAAGATGGCCCTTTGGATCCCTTCCAGCTCTATATTTCTAGGATTTCAATATACACCATACAATTTTCAGTACACACTAATGACTGACATTTTGCCTCCTTACCTGCATCAACACAGATCAACAATCTTCCCAAGCAAATGTCTTAAGAACTTAATATCAACAAAAGCACACATGGCATTCAAAGCTAAATATTCCCAAAATACAAATTGGGGTATCGATACTGGGATTTCTATTCACAGTCCGTTTTCATTCAGTTCACCATACTCCAGGTAGTGAACTCTGACTAGCCTGAATGATTGTTTATCTGTGTGTATATTAAAAATCATTCCTGAGTGGTGAATAATGGAAATATTACATTCCATGCTTATATCACTAAAGTCCATCATACTTTTCCCAATATTTTAGAACTAGTCATAAATGCCAATGTTGGTCTTGCCCAGCAGGAGGTAGCAAAATGCTCCACAGGCAATAGATGATACTTTTAACTATGTTGGGGAAATATAAAATGGTCTCAGCATTTTCTGCAAAATTTAATATTACATTTCACAGCAGATCATTTTCTTCCTCTAAGAAAAATCGTTATTTGGTTTTGGGTATTGGTTCTAAAACATTTGCAGACTCTTAGCATTTGTGTAAAACTGGAATCCTTGCAGTTCCTTGTTTGCTTTTAAGGCTTAGATCAGCATTCTTCAAAAGTCTGCACCTGAAACCCTGTAACCACATAAACCCATTTGGGCCAATGCTTATGTTAACTTTTAAGGGACAAAAACGGTGGTTGGTTTTTGCTATTTTTATTCATACTAAGCACTTTGTTTGAAGGTATCGCTATGTGGTGAGAGCTGATGTTTTATATGTCATTCAAAAATACCCTGATGTGTTAAAAATCAGTTCTCTCCAAGGATGGTGCCAAAAAAGAAATATTTACCATGTGAAACTGATTGGATAAAATGGCCTTTCATAACTTTGCCTTATTCCCAATCCAACTCCACTCTTTAGCCAAGAAACTTAATTAAATCAGTCCAAGATAGTTACATCATTGGGATATCTGACATGGCCACAAGTGACACAAACCTTTGTTACTTCCTATTTGGATTACTATAACATACTTTAAGTGGGGTTGCCTTTGAAGAGTGTTTCAAAACCTCAACTGCTCCAACAGGGACTGACTACATTATTCCCTTATTGAAACAGTTCCATTGCTTGTGCAATTCAAAGTGGTGGTTATGACCTATAAATCCTTATACAGCTTGGATCCAGGCTATTTAAAGGAATGCCTATTCCCATATGGGCCTTCCCATACTCTGAGATTTTGTGGGAAGTGTTTTTCTCTGTCCTACCACTTTTGCAAGCTCTTTTGGTGGAATGTGGGATGAAGCCTTCTTTGTGGCAGCACCTAGGTTTCTAAGGAAAGCTAGGATGGTTCTTTGTTTGCTGTCTTTTTTAGGCAACAGGTGAACTCTTTTTTATTCTACAATCTTTAGGCAACCTATTGTTTTTAAAATAAAATGGTACTTCATGGTGCTGTACTGTTTTGTTAATTTAAAACTGTTTTAATTTTGACTTTTTGTATGTTTTTAAACATACATGAAGTTTTTTTGGCCTATTTCAACTTCAGTTTCAATTTCATTCATTACTAGGAAATTATTGTTATTTTCTCTCTATTGAAAGATGACAGGAGTTCTAGATTGGGGAAAATTGAGCCTGTCCCCATCCTTATAGTAGTCTTATTTAGTAGACTAGTAGATTGAACAAAACAAAAGAACTTTGAAACAGGTTCACTACTTATCTTCATTTGTTTGTCCTCATCTAATTTGCTTTCTGTGCATCAATATGGCTATGTGTATATAGAGATATATAGACTGGTTCCAGAGCAACCATGATGGTGGCCAGACACACGAGGCTGAACCTACTGTAGCATTGTGTTGATATTCAGAAAATCCATCTGGGTTGAGCTGCATTGACCTGTTGGGATATCACCTCTATATCATGCCACTGCTCTTCACTGGCCTCACAGCTCTCTGCTAGCATCTCACCATCACCAGTCATTTCTGCTAATGTCGGAACTGGGCATCCATGCTACCAGCAAGGAGGGGGCAGATCAACCCCCTCCTTCTTGCTCATCATGTTGGAGCTCTGCTCCAAAATCAGCAGATATGACTGCAATGGCCCGGCACTCTCAGGGAGCCATCCCCCTGCATTGCATTGATAAGCACAAAGAAAAGATGATGGCAGCAGTCTCCATCTGGACATCTTATCAGGTAAATTCAACCTGATACAGTTATCAAGAATATCATGAAGATCACAGATACTCTGGAATTTCCTGAAAATTCCAAAGTAGCTCCTGACTGCCTAAAGCAGAGAAAGAAGGGTTGATGGTAAAAGCCCATGAGTACTCACCAGAAGTTCCTGTGCATCATAAAAACAGCCAGCATTGGGGTTGCAGGATTTTTAGTCCATGTAGATAAGACATAGCAGCCTATTTGAAAAGTAAACAACTGGAAGCTTCTGGGGATATTAATATATTCTCTCTTTTTCGCCAGAAAAAAGGCCTGGGATGAAGTGTGTGTATGGGCCTCCATGGCTGCATTTTACCCAGCCTATTGTAGATTCTTCCAATTTGACCTTTTAACTAATCTAATGGGCCCTGACCCTTCTATACTGATGGCAAATGCAAAGCCAAGCCACCATCCAGGATGCCGGATTGGCCCCGCATGATGTCCTCTCAGGGACTTCCTCAACCACCTTGGAAATGGGAAGGAGTCTCTACTGCCCAGCTACACCAAACACAGCTCTGCACCACCGGGCAGCCACTCTAGATGTCCCCTCACTCCCCATTCTGTGGCTGTCCCCAACCCTGATGTACCACCTTCTTACTCTTCAGCAATCTGACAGGCAACAGCCAGAGAGCTGTGGTGCTAAAGGAAATGGGAGGGACATGGGAAAGCCCCTCTCTTCCCCCTCCAACGGTGTGTGGGCACTCAGGCTGATTTAAGTCAGAGTGGTGGAGACAGCTGCAATACAGGGGAGGATGACAATGGACTGGGTGCCTGAGCCAGGAAAATGTAGAATGCCTGTGAAGACAGTTGTGGCCAGTTCTACTTAGGAACCAGCGCAACTGTCTTCACTGTTCCTAAGTTGGGTGAAAGCCCAAATCCAAGGACAGGATCCAGACTTTCCCTTGACTTAGGTTAACCCAGGGGAAGGCCACGTTAAGGCAGCCTTGCCCTGGACTAAGCTGGATCAACTCCTTGCAGCATTTAGCTGCTGTGGGGCTGATCCACTTACACACCAATCTAAGTGGTCAGTGTGGATGAGCCCACTGTTTGTAGAGGCCCACCTTCTTCTGCCGCTCCATAGAGGGTCCCTCTCCAATGCTCCCAGCCCTCGTGGGCAGAGTTAGGCGCTACCATCTCAAAGGTCTGTGTATCTCTTAGAGCAGAAGTTGCAGTGGACCCTGAATGTCCCAAACCCACAGAGGAGAGCATAGCCTGCTCAAATGGGAATTGCCAACCTAAAGGAACTTGAACTGCCTTGATGTGGTGGTGCTTAAAGAAAGGAGATGTATATGTAACAGGTTAAAAGTTTGGGAATAAGTATATACATGCCCACACACATATAGACATAAATGCATATGGACACAGACATAGCCATTTTCTGACAATATTTCCATGAGCTGTCTTTGACTCTTTCCCTATTTCTTTTATTTGCATCTGCTGGGATGCAGAGGGAAAAAAATTACTTATGACACTTATGTAGATGCAGCAATTTTTTTTGCCCAGAATACATACGTTATTTGGGGTTCAACAGCAAGTAATGTTTTTTAAATGCTGAAGTATCTGGGACTATGGCCATAGAAAGAGTTATAGCTATGACAGCATAGCACCAAATCATAAAAATAGATTTAGCAGAGTTTAAAAATGAAAAAGAGCAGTGATTTTCCTACTTCAACATTTTTGTGTGAATAAAATCATTTTTAAAGAACCCTTATTTATCATACTCAAAGTACTTTCTTATATTTTAAACAATTGGCATGTGTAGCCTTTTCAATGTATTTTTAATGTGAAAAACATCAAGTTTTGCCAGAATAGTTTTAGCACTTTTACACAAACAGTTGCATTTTATATCATCATAGCAGTATAATTACAATATTAGGAATAAAAAACAACCCATTTCTTCCATAACATCAGTAAATGTTGGTCAAATTAAGATCACATGCTCTGGACAATAAGGTATGAACCCTTAAATGTCATGGGTCTTAATGCAAAACAAGTAGGCTATTGGTTGCAGAACAGGGCAAACCTAAAATACTACAGCAGTGATGGAAATCTGCCTAAGGATGGATTCATCACCATAAAGAAAAAGTTTAGTGCACACTGCACTACAAAGAGGATTTCAACCTTCTCTCTTGCCATTTTTCTTCAAATGGTTTTTTTAAACCTAGTACACTATCTAAATTTCATTTCCAGCCCATGTGATAACAGAAACTGCTAGTTCCTCTATGTAAAGACTATATCATATCAACCAGGGCCGTAGCCAGAAAAAAATTTCGTGAGGGGTTTTGAAAATTTTGGGGGGGGGTTGAACCCCTAGCACATACCCCTCCCCACTACAAACCTGTCAATATCTGCTTGAGATAGTGCCTGGAGGGACTCTTAATGTTTTGCATCTCATAGACTTAGCATGGGGATTTGGTTAACCAGTTAAAATTCATGAGTAAATGAGATTTTTTTTATAACTTGAAAAATTTCGGGGGGGGGGGGTTGAACCCCTAACCCCCCCCCCCTCGCTACAGGCCTGATATCAACTGCTTTTCCACTGCAGTCATGCTATCATTGAGAGTCTGTCTACATATCAGGTGAAGGACGGTCAATATTGTATCTGTCTTTATTTGTGAAATTGTGCCAGCTAGACAATTTGTGGTCCCATTATTGTATCTGCACCTATCCTTGGAACCCAACCCTCCTGCACTTCGGCTGCTTTATAATATTCTACAGTAATTTCGCAATTTCAAAACAACTTGGGAATAGTGAGGAAAGGAGGAGAATCTCATTCCTGGAGATCAATTTTCTGCCAGCATGCTGGCACAGAAATGGACAAATACATTGCATGAAAGTAGGTGATGGAAATGTTATTAGAATACAAGCTACTGATGGGTTAATCATGGAGAGAAGGCAAACCAGCATAAGGACGACCATGGCCTTGTGTGATAGGGGCTGTCACCAAAGTTTCCTTGTGCAATAAGTCACGTTTATGCTTTGAACTAAACAATGGACAGTTGGTCTTAAGTTAATGGAGAATGGATATAAATTTCTAATTGTACATCCCACTAAGCAGAACACTTTTACTTGATCACCTTTTTCTGTTGCCTGCTGTAATAATCTTACAGCATCAGAGAAAAACACAGTCCATCAGCAAAGCTTTCATGCTTGTTCTTTCCTATCTCCTATTTTTAGTACATCACACAGATAGTTATGGGAGATCTTAAAAGTTCACATGTTCTTTGGAGCACTTTTGCAACTTTTTATTGGTTCACTGGATTTTGTTTTTTCAAAGTAGACCACACAACAACCAGATTATGGAGATATCATACGAACACAGAACTTCTATCAACCAGAAGGGGGAGCTCATTCACAAGGCAGACTGTTGTTCAGATGGGAACCTAAAATCAAGCTGGGCTGCACCTTAGATCAGGGTCAGTTCAAGATAGCTTTATGACTTACTCCTTGTTTGGTTCCTGGATGTAAATAGTTGCTTTGGTGGCATTTTGGATAAAGAGTCCGTGGATCTGTGAGAGAGTATGTGTTCTGAACAGTGTTTGAAAAAGTTTCTTTTTACGACTACATTCTCCAGACTATCCAGTCACAGACAACTTTGGTAGGAAGTTGTATTCTAAACAGCGTGTTTTCCAAGTCCTGGCCTTAAGTAGGTTAATTTGAGTCCTTGACACTTCTAGTGTGAAAGATCTCATACAGAACAACTTCATGAGACTTTTGTCCAAGAAATGATGCCATTCAAAGCTAACAGTGTTGGGCTCAATAAACAAATGGTTATGGTGTAAAGGAATTTCACATTCAAATTATTCTTTTAAAAAAAACTCACAAAAATAGCAAACACAAAGCCTTGAAACTGAACTGTATATAAAACACACTTACCCAGGATTAACCTTTGGAGATGAATTCATTAAGAAGCTGAAAATGTGAAATTTTGTAATATTAATTTTACCTTATAAATGTAACCAAGAAGCAATAAACCACCACTTAACTACACAAAATAATATTTACATAGTCAATTGCACCTCATAACCACATATAAAATGCCTATGCATTATATGCCAACATCTTCCTAACATACTATTAAATGTATTTTTTCTATTTAGTTTTTTGCTTGGTCTTCAGTCCCCATTCTCACATGAGCTCACTGCTGCCACTAGAAATATGCAAAGAGATGAAATACAAGGTAAAGGTAAAGGTTTTCCCCTGACATTAAGTCTAGTCATGTCCGACTCTGGGGGTTGGTGCTCATCTCCATTTCTAAGCCAAAGAGCTGGTGTTGTCCACAGACACCTCCAAGGTCATATGACCGGCATGACTGCATGGAGTGCCGTTACCTTCCCGCCGGAGAGGTACCTATTGATCTACTCACATTTGCATGTGTTCGAACTGCTAGGCTGGCAGAAGGTGGGGCTAACATCGGGAGCTCACTCTGCTCCCCGGATTCGAACCGCCGTCCTTTTGATCAACAAGTTCAGCAGTACAGTGGTTTAACTCATTACGCCACTGGGGGCTCCCATGAAATACAAGACTTACGCAATAAAACTTAAGTTTTTAATACCAAGCAACAGCAAAATGTTACTTTTTAATACCAAGTAGCATATTTCTTTTCCACTATAAATTTGTTTCTAAAAGGCACACTTTTGTCTTCATAGCTAACCACACCCCCAAAATAAAATGCTATGTTAATTTGCAGAAAGAATGTGATTGTCCTCATTTTCCTCAAAAGTAACATGTTACAACATTTGTTATTGTGACATGTTAATCCCAAGCTCTGAATATTGCTATATTTTCTTAGAATACTAGGCATTCTAGATCGTTGGGCCTAAAGGTTTTTTTTAAAATGGCACTGTATTCAGAACCCTGCTCATTTTAAAGTGTGGAGTCCATCCTTACAATAAAAACAAATGTAGTGAACTGTAAGGTCACTTTCTCACATTTTTTGCATATTTGGCAAAATCACTTGAAATATCATTTACAGAGGATTGAAAGAGGACTTAGTGAGCTGTCCAAGACAATTATAATTTTAAATGTTTATTTGCAAATTAATGCTGATATATTTTTGCAGCTCCCGTGGAGGATAGGAGTGACCCATAGTAGTGTAACGGAAAAATACCTCGGCCCAAAATGTCAGGGTGAGCTCTCAGACCACAAGTTGCTGTTGTTTAAGCCGCATGTAACTATTAAAATGGCAGCTTACTTCTGAAATTTCACAATGAGTTGAATTACAAAGTAATAATTTCAAACAATTATTTCGTTAACTTCAGTATCCGTGGAGGATATACCAAATGAACCATGCTACTGATTTTTCCCCCTTTCCAATTAAACCACCTCACTTTTGGTTCTCATTCGTACTACTGCAGATGGCAAGTGGAAGTTTTAAAAGTATACTTCTAAGGAAAATGTTCTGCCTTTCCACAAAGTCAATGCATTGTGAGTTTGTGGGGGATGTAATGATAGTAACTACTTTTTCAATGAGTGCCCAACACCATACAATATTGTCATTGTATTTGAACATTCCTCAAGGAGGTAATCTTGTTTGAAGAAGATCTATTGATATAATACCCCAAGAATGATTCATTGAGTAACCCAGTTAATCACACACACTCTTTTAAAGAGCTTGGCTCTGATATCAGATTGGGTACTGTTTCTTTAAGAGGTAGTTAAATATATACAAATACAGATCCAAACCTATCTCTTTTCCCCCAGGATAGCGGTATCAAATGTTAAGGGTGTAACATTAACTGATAGTGAGATGGTTCATTGGAATTATATTCCATTTTATATTATATAGCATTCTTACAGACAGATTTAGATGTAATTACGTATATAGCCATATGGTTTGGGGGACCAACTGATGATGAATCTGTCATAACAGGTTTTGGAAAGATTGTGGATTTTTTGGTATCTTGTTACAGTAACATGTATAAAGGAAATAATTATAACTAACCTTGCCTTGACCTAAGTCCATGCTAATACTGTGGTAGGAGGCTATTTCAATTTGTTGTAACTTGATTTCCCCCTTGGTGCATCCTTTATCTGTGACCACCTCTCCCGCTTTTTGGCTCCTCTGCTGGCAAACTTCAATCAGCAAAGCAGTTTTGTGGACTGATTGGTCTGTTGAGAATTGATGCTGACAAAAGAGAATTTCTAAAAGATAATTCAGACGGTTAAAGAACTTTGTGCCTAATTGTAATCCCCTATAGTAGCTAGATCTTCAAGTCAGAATTCCATAACTCTTTGCTTCTTCTTTTAGCGAGATATGGCATTTTTGAAAATATGGCATAATTAGCATTTTTGAAAATATGGCAAAAATAGAAATGGGTTGTTGTTGCTAACTGCTGTCAAGTCAACTTTGACTTATGTGGAGCCTATGAACAAGAGACTTCCAAGTCTCTGTATCATCAAGTGTTCTGCTCAGGTCTTGCAGACTCAGATCCATGGAATGTGGTTTAACAGTTTCTAAAAAGGAGAACAGATATAGGCCTCTTCTACTCTGTCATATAATCCAGATCATCAAAGCAGATAATCCAGATTATCTGCTTTGAACTGGATTATATGAGTCTACGCTGCCATATAATCCAGTTCAAAGCAGATAATCTGGATTTTAGATACCAGAGTAGAAGGGGCCTCTGTGCCTAGCAAGTTTCTGGGGAAGTATTTCTAGAGTAGTGGTTCTCAAACTATGGGTCCCCAGATGTTTTGGCCTTCAACTGCCAGAAATCCTAACAGTTGGTAAACTGGATAGGATTTCTGGAAGTTGTAGGCCCAAACACCTGGGGACCCACAGGTTGAGAACCACTGTTGTGTGTGCATGTACCTTCAAGTTGCCTGTTGACTTATAAAGACCTCATGAATTTCATAGTCAAAGGATATTCGGAAGTGTTTTTTCCAGTTCCTTCCTCTGAAATATAGCTCACAGCACCTGGTTTTTATTGGTGAGTACTAACCCTGCTAAGCTTGCAAGATTGGATGGGATCTGGTGCCTTTATTTTTTAAAAAGGACTAATCCACTACAGAGTACCTCAAATAAATGTTTCTGAGACAGAGCTTAATACAGGACTGACTTGTCTGGTCATAAGCAGATGTTGTCATGTCCCCACCAAATACATATGTGTTGGATATTTGCTCTGCAGAAATAACAATTTGCTGACAACACTCCCCAAAAAGTATGATGTTGAATTTTAATAATTCAAAGAGACTGATGTAAAGTATATGTACTTGGCATACAGCACAAAACAAAGAATTCCAGTCCAATCACATCCTGCTTCTAGCAAGTTTTTTTTAAAAAAAAAAAAAAGAGAAGAAACACTTTAATCTTATTCAAAGGCTAATATTTATATTAGCAGCAATTCCATAAAGGCACATTAATATATCACACTGTTCTATTAGATATTCAAACATGATCAGGCAAAATAAACAATATTGAGGCAAAACATCCTTTTTTTCACCCTCTCAATTATTAATCAAACTGCATTTATCAAAAGGAAGTAAAGATATCGAGTCTAAGTCCGTTTGAAAAGAACAAGGCAAGCGGTGGACTTTATACTCATTTTGAACACATGAAATATCAGTTAGAACCCAAAAATAATGCAAATAATATTTCAGCATACTTACAGAAATGTTTGCCTAGTTGCCTACAACTATGTTGGTATCCTTTTGCAAACTGTACTTCGGCAAAGTGGTTTAAATCCTTTGGCAAAGTTTATAGCTGTTCAAACATGCAATGAATGGCACTGCCTTACTGGCAAAGGGGAATGTATGGCATTCAAGTAACTGGCATGATAGAAGCTACTAAAAGGAGTGTCACTATTTGTGTCCAGCCAGGAATGTTTCAGAAATCTTATATTTTGATAAGAAACATATAGATTCTGCACAGCATCTGAAAACTGTTTTGCCTATACATAGGTATGGAAATCATTTGTTTTTTATATGCTCATGATAAGTGATCTTTCCAGATTAATCAATGTTCTTATCTCTTCATGGTTATTAGAATATCAAACCAGAACTAAGGAAACTCAAATTCAATATACAGGGTGTTTGAAAAAGAACTCCCTATTCACCATTTAATTTAAATGGTGAATAGGGAATTCTTTTTCAAACACCCTGTACAACCCCCTCCCCCCTCACACACACATATTTGTGAGTTTTAGTTTTGTTGATTTAATTATGTATGGGTTTCATTTGAAGGTTCAATTAAGGGATTTTTAAATTCTTCAGTGTGACTCAATGGCTGCATCTATACTGCCATATAATGCCGTTCAAACTGCACTGAATAGCACTATATGGACATATACCAGTGGTTCTCAACCTGTGGGTCCCCAGATGTTTTGGCCTTCAACTCCCATAAATCTTAACAGCTGGTAAATTGGCTAGGATTTCTGGGAGTTGTAGGCCAAAACACCTGGGGACCCACAGGTTGAGAACCATTGACCTATACTAACTATATAACACAATTCAAATTGCATTACATGGTAGTATAGATACAATCTATGATCAGTTTCCATTGGAAGTTGACAATAGAGTCACACTGAGGGATCAAGAGATTCCCACAGAGGACTCTTTTCCAAGAATGTCTAGGTCCTCTAGTGTGATCCCATGGATAACTTCCAGGGGATGTTGACCAGAGTCATACTTGGGGACCTAGGCCCTTTCTACACAGATAAATAAAACCCCACATTTTCAACTCTGAACTGGAATATAAAGGCAATGTGGACTCAGATAACCCATTTCAAAGCAGATATTGTGGGATTCTCTGCCTTTATATTCTGGGTTATATGGCTGTAGAAGGGCCCCTAGTGATTCCTAGAGAGATGTTCCCTCCTATAAAAATACAGCATTTATTCAGTTCTTTACTTTCATTGCAGTCCTGAGTCCCAATGTGGAGGGCTGACTTGAAGATCTCATGTTTAGGTGGAATTTTTTTTCCTGCAATTTGAATCCATTGTTCCATGTCCTGGTCTCCAGAGCAGCAGAAAACAAGCTTGTCCCCTCCTAAGTCCCTTCGGGTGAGAAGGGCGGGATATAAATGTTGTAAATAAATAAATAAATCATTTCACTATTAAACATGGCTCTCATGTCTCTTCTCAGCCTTATTTTCTCTAAGCTAAACATACCTAGCTCCCATAGCTGTTCCTCATAGGACTTGAATTCCAAACCTTTGATCTTTGAATCTGTGAATATAGAATCCATAGATATGGAGGGTCAACTGTACTTAAATCTACAAAAGTTAGCAGCCCTATCCTAAGAAGTTGTGCTGCCAACTTCTTTCTCTCTTCTCAAAAGTACTGCAAGATGGCTTTGCATGCTGATACTTCGGAATGCTCTTGTAAGGGTAAAATAGTTACAGGAATAAAGGAGCAATATACAGTCATCCCACCACATTTGTGGTTTTGGCTTTTGCAAATTTAATTATTCATGGATTTGATTTTAAAATATTCTGTCTAGGAATCCTCCTGTGTAACTGTGAGGTTAACTTCTCCCAGTCATGCTTGAGGACTTAGAGATTTCTAGAAAGAATTATTCTATGGGAGTTTCCAAGCCAACCAATGCAATTGGTTATTTATTTGTGGTTTTTCATTTTCATGGGAGTCTTGTACCTTTAACTAACTCACATGAGTCAAACTCAAGGCTCATGGGCCAAATCTGCCTTCTCATGTCATTTTATGTGGCCTCCAGATGCTGGACTACAACTCCTATATTCCTCATCATTGAACGTAATGACTAGAGCTGATGGGAGCAGTGATACAGTAACATCCGGAAGGCTTAAGTTTGTTTTGTTTAGTCAGGATGATGGGGTTTGAATTTAGATACAAAGCTTGTGGATATGATGTCTGACTTCACAATGTCCTTTAACCTTTCCCCAACCTCAGAGCCACAAGTGCTGTTGTCTTGCAATTCCCATTATCCCCAGTTCACATGGCAGATAATCAAAAGTGATGTGAGTTGTTGTTCAATAACATCTGGAGACCCAAATGGGGTAACAACTAAAGAGCACCAACCAGATATAGATATATAGATATGGTAACCCACTGTGCCACAGGGGGTTCCTGGCTAAACCCTTGTGCTGGCAGGTCTGATGACTTGCAGATTGGGTTGCCTGTTCGAATCTACTCCTGGGAGAGTATGGATGAGCTCCCTCTATCAGCCCCCCATGTGGGAACATGAGAGAAGCCTCCCACAATGATGGTAAAACACATCAAAACATCTGGGCATAGAATCATAGAATAGTAGAGTTGGGAGAGACCTCATGGGCCATCCAGTCCAACCCTCCGCTAAGAAGCAAGAAATTGCATTCAAATCACCCCCAACATATGGCCATCCAACCTCTGCTTAAAAGCCTCCAAAGAAGGAGCCTCCACCACAGTCCGGGGCAGAGAGTTCCACTGTCCAACAGCTCTCACAGTGAGGAAGTTCTTCCTGATGTTCAGGTGGAATCTCCTTTCCTGTAGTTTGAAGCCATTGTTCTGTGTCCTAGTTTCCAGGGCAGCAGAAAACAAGCTTGCTCCCTCCTCCCTATGACTTCCCCTCACATATTTGTACATGGCTATCATGTCTCCTCTCAGCCTTCTCTTCTGCAGGCTAAACAAAGTCCTTGCAGATGCCAACTGTCGCTCTTGACACGAAAAAATATCAGTCTGGTTGCAAAAATCACAGTGAACTGGATTATGTCGCAGTGTGGACTCAGATAATCCAGTTCAAAGCAGATATTGTGGATCATCTGCCTTGATATTCTGGGTTATATTGCTGTTTGGAAGGGCCCCAGGCTGCACCTGTTGGCTTAAAGCGCAGCATCTCTGCTGGAGGTAAAAAGGGCGGGAAAAAGAGGGGAGCCACCTGAGTTAGGATAGGGCTGCTAACTAAAGACGGGAAGTGCGACAGGTGAGATGCGCATGCGCACACATACACACGCCCGTAGAGAGGTATGAAGCGAAAGGAGCCGCTGACCACTTCGTTAGCCCGGGAGACTTGAAGCTCTTCTCTTCGGGTGGAAGAGCTCCGCCTCTTTCGGCGGCTTTGTCCCGCCCGTTTGAACCCACCCTCGGGGAAATAAGAAGCGCGGGAGGGGGGGGGGGTGAGAGAAAGAGAGGGCATTTAGGGGCGGCAACAAGGACGCGTTTCGGAGTCGGGCTCTTTAAAAACGGCGCGCGAAGCGAGATGCGGATAGAAGAGGAGCAAAAGCGCGCCAGCAAAGGCGGGGGAAGCTCAGTCTCCTGAAGCCACCAGAACGTCGACGACGCGGGCAAGAGCACTCCTCGGTCTTCTCTCTCTGGACTCTCTTTGGCGGCGTTTCTGAAGGGCAGGCATGCCAGTCTCCCTTTCCAGGAGAGCCGCCTTCCTCCCGCGCGGCACCATGCTGCTTCTCGCCCTCCTGGGCTTCTTGGGCTCCGGCCGGCTGCCTTCCCCAGCTTTAGCGGGAGGCGGAGGCTGGTCGGGGAAGCGGCCCCGGAGCTGCCCGGCCGCCTGTCACTGCGAGCCCGACGCCACGCTTTGGAGAGCGGACTGCGCCGACCGGGGCCTGGACGGCGTCCCCGCCAACCTCAGCCTCTTCACCTCCTACCTGTGAGTCCTCCTCCTCCTCCTCGCCATACTCGGGGATATGGGTCTGTTGACAAGGGAGCAGGGCAACTCCTTATGACAAGACGCAGCCTGGCCGCAGGGAGAGATGATGTCGAGGTTGGAGATGCTTCTGCAAAGTTATAGATAGTTAGGAAGTTGGGAAGTGCCTACTTGATCTACACTGCATTAGCATTGAATACAGGAGCTTCCGATGGCCTAGGGCAGGCATGGGCAAACTTGGGCCCTCCGGGCGTTTTGGACTCCAACTCCCACAATTCCTAACAGCAGGCTGTTAGGAATTGTGGGAGTTGGAGTCCAAAACGCCCGGAGGGCCCAAGTTTGCCCATGCCTGCCCTAGGGCATAAAAACCTCATGACTTAAAGGTTGGGTTGCTGACCTGAAAGCTGCCAGGTTCGAATCCCACCCGGGGAGAGTGTGGATGAGCTCCCTCTATCAGCTCCAGCTCCATGCGGGGACATGAGAGAAGCCTCCCACAAGGATGGTAAAGCATCAAAACATCCAGGCGTCCCCTGGGCAACGTCCTTGCAGACGGCCAATTCTCTCACTCCAGAAGCAACTCTGGTTGCTCCAGACACGAAAAAAAAGCATTGAATAGCCTTGCAGCTTCAAGGCCTGGCTTATTACTCCTGGAAGAATCTTTTGTTGGGAGGTGTTAGCTGGCTCTGATTCCTGTCTGGAATCCCCCTGTTTCTGAGTGTTGTTCTTTATTTATTGTCCTGATTTTAGAGTTTTTTTTAAATACTGGTAGCCAGATTTTGTTCATTTTCGTGGTTTCCTCCTTTCTGTTGAAATTGTCCATATGTTTTGTGGATTTCAATGGCTTCTCTGTGAAGTCTGACGTGGTGGTTAGAGTGGACCAGGATTTCTGAAGACAAGGGAATCCCAGTCAAGAAACAGTCAGGGCCAGTTGACACCTCCCAACAAAGAATGCCCCCAGCAGGAAGCAGCCAGGCTTTGAAGAAGCAAGACTATTTAATGGTAATCAAGCTGACTAATTGCAACATTCACACTTGCCTCAAACAGACAAGAGTTCTTTCTCCCACCCTGGACCATCCACAGATATATAAACCTCACTTGCCTAGTTTCCAACAGACCTTACAACCTCTGAGGATGTCTGCCATAGATGTGGGCAAAATGTCAGGAGAGAATGCTTCCTATGCTATACAAAGCATATATATTTATATATGTTTGGCTGGAGTTACATAGAAATTCAACTATCCAAAGCATGTGTTGTTAAAGGTTTCATGGCTGGAATCACTGAGTTGCTGTGAGTTTTCTGGGCTGTATGGCAATGTTACAGAAGCATTCTCTCCTGACATTTCACCCACATCTATGGTAGGCATCCTCAGATAAATCCAAAGCATTTATCTAGCATCTGCCAATTCCCAGGAGGCTGGCTAACTGAAATTCTACCATATCTACTTATACATAATGAGATACCTGGGAGATGAGACCTTTCTTTTATGTTTCATATACACCTTCCACTCACAGCCTGAAGATAATTTTATAGACCGTATGTTATTCATTTTTCATATAAAGCAAAGTTTATGTACATGGAACCACCAGAAAGCAAAGGTGCCACTATCTCAGCCATCCATGTGGGAAATTGAATGCATTTCAGAATTCTGGATAAGGGATACTCCACCTATATAGATGATTCTGTAATTAAGCAAGAGTTGTACACTCTGTTTATCTCAAATATTTATTGAGAACTGCAAGGGCATCTAAAAACTTGACAGAAGCATCTATTTTTTTAAACAGCTTTCAAGAACACCTTTTTCATATTAACACATTCAGGGTTGTCTACTACTTTAGATATGTGCTGTGAAAATTGAATCTGTTGTAAGGGAACAGGGAAGTTCTGCATGACAAGATGCAGCTGTGCCACAGGGATGATCTGGACATAGAAGATACTTTTGTAAAATTAGGGAGATCCGACAGCCTTTTCCTCACTACACTATGGGTGAGAAGAAGAGTCATATAGTAACCCCCCTTCCAATGTTCTAGAATCAGTTTTGCTGATGCTTTGCTCTTGCACTTCAAACAAAAATACCGATACATCATGGACCTGATGCAGCCCTTGGCACTTTGCACAACTTTTAAAGGAGAGAATGGGGCATTTAACCACCTCCATGTGCTATGCCATAAATATTTTTTGAATTCGTTAGGAGTAAGCATTATCCATGTCCATATCCATATCTGCAACAACGTTGCACATTATTGTTTCCAGGCTATGACACTGTTCAGTGATAGCACTGCAGACAGTTCCTGAGACGGCGCTAATTCACTACATGTCTGCAATATTATCAATGTGTATTCCACATTATACATTGCAAGGTTACATATGTAGTATTTTAGGAAACATGCATGTTGTATTTATGCACATTGGGAGGTATGATTTAGGTCTGTAAACTCCCAAAGTGTTGGTGGTATGATTTAGGTCTGTAAACTCCCAGAGATTTGTTGGTGGTAACAAAAAATCCTGCCCTTTGCAGGAAACAACTGATCAAATGAATGGGTTTATTATGATTTCTGTGGTTATGGCCAATTTGTATTGTATCTTTATGGTATTCTCTAATGCAGCAACTGTTTCGTCACAAGGGAAAGGGATGTTACAGCATGGTAGGTTTAGAGAGCGTTGGTGGAAAGATACAGTTGAGAGATTCTCTTCATATCTAAACAGAAAAGCACTTTCTTGTAGGAATTAACCTATAACCTGTTGCTATCTTACATGAATTTCTGTGTGTGTATAGGAAGGCCATGATCGGCTATAGAATTCTACTTCGTGTACATTGGATAATCTTTGCTTTATTCTGGTATAGTTTAAGCTGTTGTGCAAACAAGCATATCAAATCAGAGGCAAATCCACTTAAGATGCAAATAATACTTAGAAGAGAGTTACAACAGACTTCACAGAATGCAGATTTGTATATTCCATAAAAGAATATGAAGTGTATCAGTTCCCAATAATAATAATCACATTTTGAACATCCGTACATTGGAAAATTAAATATATGACATGAATGGTCACTGTTGTAATATTATCTATTTAAAATCCATCAGATAAAGTTGCCTAATATGCTATATGATATGTATGTTCTATTGTGAACAAAGAAATTTATTTTAAAAAATTTGATTGGGTCAGAAGGATGCTGACTTCATCTTTGCTTCCCAAGAATTGGCTTTGAACTACAACATTTTATTTAATATTTAACCAATTTTTATATCTAGACTCAAAGATTTAAAATACAGAAGGTGCTCATCAATGCTGGTAAATGCTGTTTGCATCTTTGGAAAAGTAATATACTCTGTCTTGGACAGGATTGTTTGTCTTGGACAGGATGGTTTGGGGACTTCTAGTTGGATAGTTGTACATTGGAATGATGATCCAAACACAACAATGACAATTTGAATGCTAGTAAGGAAGTCAAAAGCACTAAATACAGTGTTTGAATAGGAAGCAGCCATATTATATAATGTTTGATATGTAAATGTGCACCCAACTTGAAGTTTTGTATTGCATGTTTCCATAACTGACTCAATGGCAGAGAATAAATATATGAATAGGAAAGTGGTGGTTTAACATTCTTGCAGTGATATGCAACATAAATGCTGTTACAAAAGCAAAAACCTTGAATTGTTTTATGTTCTTCTTTATCATAATAATGAGATTGGGATATAGAATTGGTTATGATTATGTCCAGATTCTGGCAAATTGTATTTGTATGGTGTATTGTATCATTGCTATCATGTATGTGTCAAGGACAGAACGCCACAAGATTCAAAGTAACAGAGTTTATTGGATTACAGAACTCAAAAATGCCCGTAAAACACAAGGGCCAGGCAGTTTTTGCCTTTAGGAGCAAAAAGGGGCAAAAGTAAATGTTCAAAAGATAAACCGGATTAAACCGGAGTTTAATCCGGGTAAAAACAAACTGCTTGCTTCAGCCTGGGTATAAACGAAACGAAAGCCAAGGAACAAAAGATACAAAGAATGCAACTAATTGGCAGCAGATTCCTCTCTGCTGCCAACACTGTGCTTAGAGTAACTTGCGTCGCTCCCCCACACACACAGCAGACAGGATCTCCAACACGAGTAAATCAGCCAAGGATTGTAGCAGTTGAGTAGACCAGTTCCGTTCCGTAGATCAAAGCCAGAAGCAGACGTTTGTAGTTTTTCCAAGTCCAAGAAGGGGGGAAGACAAGCCGTGGTCAGTTCAGTCCGAGTTCTCAAAGCAGGAGATGGCGTCCGTCAAGAAGACGACGGAGGGTCAAGCTAATAAGAGTAAGCACAGGTTTGCACAAACAAATGCCCACACAATCCCTCCCGCCGTCTGACCCTGGATTCCAATCAACTTACGTCACAGCACAGGAAAGCACACAAGTCTTCAGGGAAGCGTCCCACACACACACGGATCCCAAGCGTTTGCCCAGATTACCTTGCCCAACGCAATTTGCAATTGCTCCCAAGCCCCATTTTATGCCAGTTACAAATCTTCATCACTGTCAGCTGTCCTCCTTAACCCGGGCGTTTCCTCATCACTTTCCTCGTCAGAGCTGGAACACCTCTGACTACGCCCAACAGCATCTCCAGCTGTGGATCCCGTCCCATCCCTCCAGCTAAACCATGGGTCTAATCCTGAAGGTCCCCATTCATCTTCTGTCCCATCATGGCCAGTGGCACCCACTTCCTCCCTTACCCGAGTCCAATCCATCTCATCCTCCTCTGAGCTAACCAGCCCCTCCTCCATTCTCTCCGTAAACCCTTCGAAAGACTCCTCGTCAGATGGTGCTGCAAATATGTCTCGCAGTCTTTTTCTCTCTCGCTCCTCGAGAGTATCTGACTCTCGAGGAGTCTTACGCCCACGTCTGTCAGTAACAGAGCCATGAGGCTCAATCATAACACTATCCCCTCTCACAAAGGCCTCCTCCCCCGATGGCGGAGAAGTGGCAGTGATACCCTCCGCTATAGCACCACGACGACTAGAGGTATCAAGTTTCAACAGCGAACGATGAAAGACTGGATGGACCTTTAAACTAGACGGTAAACGCAAACGAAACGCAACAGAAGAAATCTTTTTAACGATAGGAAAGGGACCCAAATACCGAGGCGCAAACTTTCCCCCAGCCTGTTTAATATGTTTGGAAGATAACCACACCAAATCCCCTTCTTCCAACTCCTCCCCTGCCTGCCTGTGGCGGTCAGCCTGAGTCTTCTGCGTTGCCTTAGCTTCCAACAGTAAGCGACGGGCAACATCATGCAATGCAGCCATTTCCGAAGAGCGGTACACAGGGTCCGAAGAGACCACATTGGTCGACGGCGCCACACCTCCCCGTGGGTGAAAACCATAAGTTAGCTCAAATGGCGTATGCTGACTAGACGTGTGCACCGCATTGTTGTAAGCAAATTCCGCCACCGGTAACCACTTTACCCAAGCCGTGGGTTGATCTAAACAAAAACAACGCAGATACTGCTCTAAGAGCCCATTAACCCGTTCCGACTGTCCATCCGTTTGCGGATGGAAAGCTGAAGACACGTTTAACTTAGTCCCCAAACACTCATGGAAGTGTTTCCAAAAGCGTGACACAAATTGCGGAGCCCTATCTGAAATAATCACCTCGGGTGCTCCGTGCAAACGATAGATGTGCTTTGTAAATAGTAAGGCCAACGTAGGGGCCGCCGGAATGGTTGAACAAGGAATAAAATGAGCCAGTTTACTAAATAAATCCACCACCACCCAAATACAAGTATAACCCCCAGACTTAGGCAAATCTGAAATAAAATCCATGGAAATGATTTGCCATGGCCTCTCCGGAACAGGTAAAGACGATAACAACCCTCTAGGGCGCCCAACAGGCGTCTTACTCTGCTGACAAACGGCGCAGCTGTCACAAAAGCGCAGAATGTCTTGCCGCATCTTTGGCCACCAGTAGCTCCTGGTGATAAGCTGTACGGTCTTGAACCTGCCAAAGTGCCCAGCCATGGGTTCGTCATGGTGGGCTCTAATCACCTCCAACCTGAGGGTCCCTACTGGTACGTAAACCTGCCCCCTACGCACCAATACCCCGTCTTGATCCTGGAGATGCGGCAGTATGGTACGGTTACCTGCAGAGAGCAGCATCAGTTGCTCCTGAGTCCACACATCATCCTTCTGAGCCTCAAGGATCTGGTCATGTAACCCAAGCTCATTATCTACAACACACAGAGAGGCAGTAGGCAAGATGGTCTGACATACTACCTGCTCATTGGTCTTAAATTCCGGCTTGCGGGATAAAGCATCGGCCCGCAAGTTTGCCTTCCCCTCCACGAACTGCACCTTGAAGTTAAACCTGGAGAAAAACAAAGCCCAGCGGATTTGACGCTGGTTTAACTTCTTTGCTGTTTGCAAGTGCTCTAAGTTCTTGTGATCAGATCTGACCACGATCTGGTGCCGTGCCCCTTCAAGCCAGTGCCGCCACACCTCAAACGCCACCTTAATCGCCAACAACTCCTTCTCCCATATGGTATAGTTCTGCTCGAAGGGTGTTAGTTGCCGCGAGTAAAATCCACAGGGACGCAAGGTCCCTGAGGAATCCTTCTGAGACAATACAGCCCCCAACGCGTAGCTAGAAGCGTCCGCTTCTACCACGAACGGTCTGTCAACATCAGGATGGGTTAGTATGTTGTCCGATTGAAAACTAGACTTTAGTTGTAGAAACGCCTCGTGAGCTTCCCGCCCCCACACAAATGGCTGTTTCTTGCGCAGAAGCTGCGTCAAAGGTACCGTGAGCTTTGCAAAATTCGGAATAAACTCCCGGTAGTAATTAGCGAAACCCAAGAACCTTTGTACATCCTTCTTAGTCTTCAGCTCCTGCCATGAGTTGACGGCGTCAACCTTATGTGGGTCCATTTTAAGTTCCCTACCTGACACTACATGACCTAGGAACTCCACTTCAGGCACATGAAAGACGCACTTGGAAGCCTTGGCGAAAAGCCCATTAGCCCGCAGTCGGTGCAGAACCTGCTTGACATGTTGACGATGTTCTTTCTCGTCCTTAGAAAAAATCAAGATATCATCCAAATAAATCACTAAAAATTGGTCAATTAGGTCCCTGAACACATCGTTCATGAACCTCTGGAATACCGCAGGAGCATTACAAAGCCCAAAAGGCATGACTCGGAACTCGTGGCATCCGAAACACGTGTTAAATGCCGTCTTCCATTCATCCCCTTCCCGTATACGGATTAAGTTATAGGCCCCCCGCAGGTCAAGCTTGGTAAAGACCTTAGCCCCTTGCACCCTTGATAACAGTTCCGAGATTAAAGGCAGCGGGTACCTATCCCGAATGGTGTATTTGTTTAGGATCCGATAATCGCAGACCAACCTAAGTTCCCCAGTCTTTTTGGCTACAAAGAATACCGGTGCCGCAGTTGGAGAACTAGATGGGCGAATAAACCCCTTGGCTAAATTTTCATCTAGAAACTCCCGCAAAGCTTGCCTTTCCGGTACAGTCAAGGCATACAGCCTCCCTGCTGGCAGTTTCGCACCTTCTGCCAACTTGATGGCGCAATCATATGGCCTGTGCGGTGGTAATTTGTCCGCTTCTCTTTTACAAAATACATCAGAGAACTCCCCATACTCAGCAGGCACTCCCTCCATATCAGAATGAGTAACATTTAGAGTGCAACAATCCTGCCTCTTTAAGATCACTTTACGTGTTGCCCAATCTACTTGTGGGTTTACTACAGCTAGCCAATCCATCCCCAGGATCACATCATATCTAGGCAAGCTCGTAATATCCCACACAAACGTTCCCGTTACTCCCTGCACCTCCCACGTTACTGCTGAGGTTTCATGGTTAACCACCCCAGTCTCCAGCAGTCTCCCATCTGCTCCTTCCACCCACACGTCGCATGCCTTGCGCACTCTAGGAATGCCATGCTTCTTAGCAAACTCAATATCTACATAGGAGACCGTAGCCCCTGAGTCCAGCAGTGCCAAAGTAGAAACAAGTTCCCTTCCCCCAACAGATAATGTAATGGGTACGAAAACATGCTTCCTCCCCTCAGTTGACTGCTTGAGGAGCCCTAGTGCGTTGGACTCACGTCGCACTAGGGCTGGCCTTTTCCCGAAAGCTGGGAAGGTTTCACATTACAATTTTTGGCAAAATGCCCAGCATTCCCACAGTACAAACACAAGCCCAGCTGCCTCCTACGGCTCTTTTCCTCTGTAGACAGCTTTTTAAAGACCCCAAGCTCCATGGGCTCTTCCCCCATCACCACAGGTGCCCTGGTTACATGCATGGGTGGCGCACACATTGCTTTTGAGTGTTTACGAGCCTCGAACCTTGCGTCTAAACGCAGCACCTTAGCTACTAAGGCGTCCCAGCTTTCAGCCGGCTCCAAGCGTGCTAATTCATCCTGGAGCATATCACTTAACCCGGCAGTAAATAAAAGCATGAATGCATTTTCCCCCCAATCCAGCTGGTGGCGATACAGGTTAAACTTATTTAAGTAATCCAAAACAGTCCCCTTTCCCTGTTTCAACCGATACAGAGCCCACCCAGCGTTCTCCGTGCGGAGAGGATCCCCAAAAGTATCAGTTAACAACTTTTTGAAATTATTCAAATTGTCCTTGACTGGGTCATTTCCCAAAATTAAATTAGTGGCCCATTGTCCTGCGGGACCGGTCAACAAACTCAAAATAAAGGCCACCTTGCTAGTGTCTGTAGGAAAAGCATGAGCACTGAGCTGAGAAAAATAAAGCTCCACTTGTGCCAAAAAGGTTGGCAACTTGCACCTGGTTCCGTCAAAGCGTTCAGGAGTCAAAACATGTCCTTTCACAGCCTGAGCTGTTTGGATAACGGTAAAAGCCGTTTGCAATTGGTCTACTTTGGCCCTTAACTCATCCATCGTCTTCCTGACGGGTTTATTGCTGCAATAAACTTTTTATGGGCGTTGGGCAATCTGTCAAGGACAGAACGCCACAAGATTCAAAGTAACAGAGTTTATTGGATTACAGAACTCAAAAATGCCCGTAAAACACAAGGGCCAGGCAGTTTTTGCCTTTAGGAGCAAAAAGGGGCAAAAGTAAATGTTCAAAAGATAAACCGGATTAAACCGGAGTTTAATCCGGGTAAAAACAAACTGCTTGCTTCAGCCTGGGTATAAACGAAACGAAAGCCAAGGAACAAAAGATACAAAGAATGCAACTAATTGGCAGCAGATTCCTCTCTGCTGCCAACACTGTGCTTAGAGTAACTTGCGTCGCTCCCCCACACACACAGCAGACAGGATCTCCAACACGAGTAAATCAGCCAAGGATTGTAGCAGTTGAGTAGACCAGTTCCGTTCCGTAGATCAAAGCCAGAAGCAGACGTTTGTAGTTTTTCCAAGTCCAAGAAGGGGGGAAGACAAGCCGTGGTCAGTTCAGTCCGAGTTCTCAAAGCAGGAGATGGCGTCCGTCAAGAAGACGACGGAGGGTCAAGCTAATAAGAGTAAGCACAGGTTTGCACAAACAAATGCCCACACAATCCCTCCCGCCGTCTGACCCTGGATTCCAATCAACTTACGTCACAGCACAGGAAAGCACACAAGTCTTCAGGGAAGCGTCCCACACACACACGGATCCCAAGCGTTTGCCCAGATTACCTTGCCCAACGCAATTTGCAATTGCTCCCAAGCCCCATTTTATGCCAGTTACAAATCTTCATCACTGTCAGCTGTCCTCCTTAACCCGGGCGTTTCCTCATCACTTTCCTCGTCAGAGCTGGAACACCTCTGACTACGCCCAACAGCATCTCCAGCTGTGGATCCCGTCCCATCCCTCCAGCTAAACCATGGGTCTAATCCTGAAGGTCCCCATTCATCTTCTGTCCCATCATGGCCAGTGGCACCCACTTCCTCCCTTACCCGAGTCCAATCCATCTCATCCTCCTCTGAGCTAACCAGCCCCTCCTCCATTCTCTCCGTAAACCCTTCGAAAGACTCCTCGTCAGATGGTGCTGCAAATATGTCTCGCAGTCTTTTTCTCTCTCGCTCCTCGAGAGTATCTGACTCTCGAGGAGTCTTACGCCCACGTCTGTCAGTAACAGAGCCATGAGGCTCAATCATAACAGTATGTCTGTTGTCATTTTTTTCTAATGAAAACAGCATTTTATGGAGTAGAATTTTGGCTTTCTGATGACTGTAGATACATGTCACTATATTTTTTTTGTTAGCTAGAACTTTAATGTGAACAATATTTCATTTCTATAAGCAGATTGGTATGTATTCAGAAAGTAGATCTTGTATTTCAGTGCAATAGTAAGACCTAGTCGTCAAAAATATACTAACTACTCCAACATGATCATATCTGCTCAGAGCCACAAGATGCCAAACCCATGGAATTGCAACAAGCATTCCTCAAGTTACAATACCCACCACATGACGTAAAACGAATCAACAAGGAAAGACTTGTACCCAAGACTAATCTTTTGGCGAACAGTCAGAAGACAAGAAATGGCATACGAATCCTTTATTTGCCTACAGACAACTTCCCAATCTCAAATAAACACTTATCTACAGGAGGAATCACAACTGTTAGGATTTGGATATTACCTGGCATTTTCTAAGTGATAGCAGGCCTAACCACCTGTAAAAGAGTTAAGCCACTTTAATTAGGGTATGGTGGTCCATGCAATGAGAGCAGTATACAATAGTACATACTTAATACTTTTGAGGGTTGATGAGAGAAGGATGGTATTTTGGAGAATTGCTGCAGTAAGTAGAAGTTGTAAAGTTTGTTGCTGCAACAGAGAAGAAAGAAAAGCAGTCCTGCTTATTTTGAAAAGAACAAAAATCTCTGTGTGTTTTGTTGCTCACGTAGAAGTCCACTACAATTGTGTTTTTGGACACCTTAACTGGAACTAATAGAGTCACTTACACAAGAACAAGAGTTTATGACTGCATAGAACCCCTGACAGCAACATGGATAGGCAGGTGGTTACAAGATCTTGTCACAAACCCAGATGTCAACTCTGCCTATGCATCTACTTAGAGAAGTCATCACAGAACTTAATCACATCATGTAATCACTTGTTCTTTCAACAGTGTTGTTTAGCACTGTGCATTGGGCAAGCAGCTCAGTCTCTGCACTAAATGGACATGAATCAGATATTAGGAATAAAAATACACAAAAACCATTGTCAGAATACTTTAGTCTCCCTTGGCATTCTATCACAGATCTCAGAACAGCTGTCCTGTCCTTGAACAATTTTTTTTTTTACAAAGATTGAAAAGAGAAGCAGAATATATGAACTGGGACATATGCACAAACTCTAGTCCCTCAAGAGGAGAAATGGAAGAATGGTTTCCTTGCACACTACATATATTATAATGTTAATTTATACCCCAGCATTATAAAGGCTAGTTTATCATATCTTCTTTCTGGTTTCTGATCAGCATCATAATGTGTTCCATATCGTGGCTTTCTTTTCTACATCACCTGTCATTTCATCCCAATACCCACACATTCTTCATATAAAAGTATTTTCCTAGGCACTTCATTCCATGCATCTGAAGAAGTAGTCTTAGTTGATGAAAACTTATGCTACCAATTATTTTTTCATAGTTAGTGCTAAAAGTTATCTTTGCAAAGTGATATTCCTGACTAACATGGCTATGTCTTTGAGCATTATTGTAACTGAACAGTAATCCTAAAGATACATACTTAGGAGTTAGTCCCATTTAATTTAATGGGACTTCTGAGTTGATGTGCATAGCATTACACTATTATCTTGGAACCTTTGAGACTTATTCAAGTACGCCCTCAGATTTGGTATAGGATTTTCAATACAGAGGTTCAGTGAAGCAGTTTGAGTGTTTGACTAGAAGTCTTGGGAGACCAGAGTTTCTAATCCCCGCTGGCCATGGAAATCCATTGGTGAGGTCACACATAGTCAGCCTCAAGGGAAGGCCATGGTAGTCACCTCTGAAGAAATCTTGCCAAGAAAACCTCATGAAAGACTCACTTTAGGGTCACCATAAGTTGAAAGTGACTTAAAGAAACACAAAACAACACCTTAAATACTATGTTATTTACTGAGTGAGGCAAAAAAGTACATCACATGGGTTTTGTAACAGCCAGGTCTGACACTTTTAGGTTATTTCTGAAAACTAAACGTTCTCTAAGTTTTGTTTCCTTGGCATGGACTATCCCCCTTCAAACTTCCCATCTATAGATATTGGAAGTTTTTATTGGAAGATCAAAGGCATTGTTCATGGTGATCATTTTTATGAGAAGCTTATCTCATGAAAAGATAAGCCCCTAGGTATAATAAAGTATCAGATGTTGATACCTGAGGCCCTTTTGAAACTTGTTAATGTAGAAAACTGTTCTTCTGCACCAGGAGGGGATGCTGCAACACTGTCTTGCACATTTTAAGCCACTGATTGATATTCATCTAATGTAAAAACATTAGCCAAGGGTCATACTCCAATGATGTATGTTCTTTCCTACATGATTCATTGGGCTAGAAATAGAATTTTTCATTTTTGGAGTATTATTTTATGAGAAATACTGGTTTCCGTCAAATTGAATTGAAATTTAGAAAGTTTTATTGTTGTAATATCAGGATTGCTTCATTACATGCACTATTTGTACTAATCCGTTATGCTGATTATATTTTTGAAATATTGTGTGTATCAGTTATTTTATTAACAGTTATGTATGGAAGTTTGTCATTTTATTGAAAATAATATATTTTTGTTTTACTGAGGGTAAATATTCATGCTCTGTGGATAAGAACTTTACTTAGAAAAAGTTATTTTTAATGAATAAAATATAAATAAAAGCTTGAAAAAGCATAGAAGTAAATATATTTTATAGCATTTGATATTAAACAATTAACACTGTTGTTACATCCTACATTATGAAAAGAATAGGCAGTACATGTATGCTGCAGTAGCACTTCATCATAAAATATAAATCACGGCTTTAAGATGTTCAAAAACCAATAATCTGAACTGCCCCAAATAATTCAGCAAATTTATAAAAAAAAATTTATAGGAATAACTGAAAATTGGACTTAGAGGTATCTCATTTATAAGCAAGTTATAGCTAAGTATAAAAGCTACTGTGTTTCCCCATGTGTTATGCAACCAACTATACTTTTCCTGTGATATTAAGCATGCTATTTACTTTTCTTGCTGTAGAGTTATTTGATATAATATATGGTGACCAATAGGCTAATGGGATGCATATTTACCCAAAAGTAAGGATGCATAGATCAGCTTATAGCTGCTGTGGAAACCAAAACAGGAGTGGGGGCATGTGTGGCTCTCCAGCAATTGGTGGGCTCCAGGTTCCATCTGCTCTAACCAACATATACGAGAGATTAGTGAAGTTGTAGTCCAGTAATATATGGAGGTATATTTGTGGGTTTAAGGAGGATATACAAATATATTAAACAGAGAAAGTTGATTTCACTTATTTAAGTGGGATTTACTCCCAAGTAAATGGGATAAGATTTTAGCATTAATCACACAAGACTTATAGGTCAGAACTGACCTTGAAAAACCAAAGAACAAAGAATTATGAACTTCCTCTTAAGTTTTAGAAGTAGCTTTCTAGTAATTGGTTCCTGTAGCAGATGGGAAGTTGATTCTCAGTTCTTTTAAAAAATGCAGGTGCTTTATGGCAGTGAAGACTACAGAAAGGATATATTCACTCAGTCATCTAGCATAAATAAATTATTCAGTTACTCTACCCTATGTTACCATATGATTGAAACTGAAGTTTGACTAATTACGATGTCAAAATTTTGCTTTTTCTTTCTTTTCTTTCTTATTGAAACTGATGGTTCTTGTATATGCTTACCTTTAGCTGGCCCATATTTTGTTTTTCTCCTAATTCCACATAGTTACATCATAAAAGTAATTAACAATGCAGAGGCATCAACTATGTGGTTTGTTTCTGATTATTGTTCCTCAGGTGAACTTCAGTTCACCTATCACAACATATTTTTGTTACAAGCTATATCAGAAGTGTGTTTAAAGTATGATTGTTTCCTCTACATATACAGTAAATAAGTTCCTGTTGATCTAATGGGAATTCCACATGCTTTTGAGATTAAATTAGAAACCTCTTTTTCCCAGTTGCATATATTGTGCTTTCTTATTGCTCGCTGTGTTGTAGTAAAATATAAGAGCCAGGATCTGCAAATCCTTTACACGTGGAACTTCCATTAGGTTTCTGAAGCAGTTTTCTACCATGTGAAAGCCTTATCTCTTTTTGAAGGAAAGAGTAAACAATGAATGCAGGAGATCATTTCTTTTCTCTCCTTAAAATCTTAGCTATGCTTGTGACAAAATAAAAATTCAATTTCCTTATTTTTTCAGATGTTGATTTTTGTTTGTGACTATAGATCAAACCTACCATAATACCAGTAGAGTCTCACTTATTCAACATTCGCTTATCCAACATTCTGGATTATCCAACGCAGTCTGCCTCCTGCCCAGATCCACAGCTGTTTCTCTAGGACTGAACTTTTTACACATTTAATTTCCGACAATGTTGTTACTGTAAGTTCATTTTATGCAATTCTATCTTTATTTGTAGTCATTTGTTAGTAGCAAATGTTTGTTTTCAATACCATGCGATGTTTTGGTGCTAAATTTGTAAATACAGTAATTACTACGTAACGTTACTGTGTATTAAACTGCTTTTTCTGTCGATTTGTTGTAAAATTAAGTTTTGGTGCTTAATTTGTAAAACAATAATGTAATTTGATGTTTAATAGGCATTTCCTTAATCACTCCTTATTCAACATTTTTGCTTATCCAACATTCTGCCAGCCCGATTATGGGTGGATAAGTGAGACTCTACTGTAATTTGAATTATCTGATTTAATAATCTGGATTATATGGCAGTGTAGATCCAGTCTATATTGTCATGTTGTTATCTTGAGATATAATGAAGAGGAAGGGTCTGCAGAATCTATAATGGGGCCCATCATGTGATGTGATGATTTCACCCAGAGTAATCCCTATGTTTTATTGGAAAAGCAGACAATGGTTGTTAAAGTAGAAGGCACAACAAAAAGAGGAAGATGGAATTACAGGTGGATAGGCTCAATCAAGGAATAACAGCCCCAAGTTTGCAAGATCATGAGTAAACTTAGTTTATAGGATCTCAGAAAGGGAGAGTCAAAATTCATGGTGTGTTGTGTGTATGGTTAGAACACATTCTTCTTAATTGTTATGTTCTATCTAAGAACCTCATTCCAATTGGGGAGAGGCAGGAAGTCAGGGGAATTGTCTTCTTTGTGTAGCGCATCATGGAGACAATTTACTCACCCCCATCATTCAGGATCATCTCCCTTTTCTAGCTCAACCGTCTGCTTAATTTCTCATGAGCAACCACCAGAAGCAGTCCTGCATCGTTTGATGGGCTCCATGGTAGTCCATCTTTGAACCTTCTTTGAAGTATGTAGAAACGGAGGAGGAAAACCGCCTGATACCAAATTAAAGTACAGTTATTTTGGTTAATTTGTATCAAAGTGGCTTTGCTAGGCACACGCAGCAGAAGTCACTGACTAGGAAGCTCTGGATGAATAACAACGCTGCAGTCTTCGGTTATCTATTAAAATGTTTACTTACGAATTCCACAAGACAACACACAGCTCTCACACAGGCATACACGGGAAGGGACAGAGATAGGAAGTAGAGGCTATTTATCTCATCCTCTGCTGTCTGATGCAATCCAAGCTTAACCCTTTACACACTGGTATAGTAAGCAGCATATGATGCAATCTCAGTGTATGATGCAATCTCCAGTACACATTGCACACATGACTCAATTACATTTAAACAACTCTATATACAATCATTCCCACTTCAACAATTTGTCCGTGCTTTTCTTTGTAAAATTAATGTATGGTTCTCATCATAAATTACATGCTTCTTAAATTTGTTTTTAGGAAAAGCCCATGCCCCAATGTGAGATTTTTACTATCTTATTCTGTTTATACAATAGGAAAAACTTTTCAACACTCAAATAGGCAAGATATCTGCCAATCCTATAAAGTGCCAGCTTTCCACCCTTTAAATAAAGAACATCTCTTAAAATAAGAGACATCTGGCAGTCCTACTAATTCATAGGGCTTCCTACAAGTGGAAGCCAACTTGTTGGCAACTAGCAACAGTAACAACAACAATCATTAAGTTGATGGGAATGAGGAAAGCAATAAAGTTTGATTCTCCATTTTGAAATAATTTCAGTAAGTTCAAGAAAGAACTTAAGGAATATTTAAGGCTGGTAAAGTATGATGTTGTAATTTATTATGTTATGTCTTAAAGCAACTTTGTAATGGCTTTATACCACATAAACTAGGTATTCCTGGAATGAACCCAAAATAATTCAATGAAACAGGAAGAAGAATATTCTAATGTGCAACCTAAAAGCAACCTCTCTCCCAGGCAATTATTTTTGTTCTTTCCATGCCTATATACTGCTCCTATTTTGAGATTTTCCATTCACAGGTGATCACAAGTATTTGTATTCTTGCCAGTGCCAGATCAATATTGCTTGGGAGAAGTTCTATTTTAGAGAGCTCTCTACATAACAGCTATATTGTCTAGGTCTCAGGCATAATGAAGGCCTACAGGATATGAGGGGCAAACCTAGTTTGAACTTTTCTAAGGGCCCTTCCAGACATGCCCAAAAATGCGGAGCCTGTTGTGCTTTTTTAAACCCACTTCAGTCCAGGTTTAAGTTATATCTAGAAGCACCCTAAGATGAATGGCAATGTTGTGTTATGAACAGTTATCATGACTATTGGACGATACCATATATATCACATTTTCTGACATTTAGTCAAGTTGTAGAACTAAAAGAAATAGACAACGAAGGATTCCCACAATTTCTAGTAATGCTTAATGAGAAAATTTTAAGAAAAAGATTGTTAAATTGACCAAGCCTTTATAAACATAATGGAAATACAGTAGAGTCTCACTTATCCAAGCTAAATGGGCCGGCAGAAGCTTGGATAAGTGAATATCTTGGATAATAAGGAGGGATTATGGAAAAGCCTTTTAAACATCAAATTAGGTTATGGTTTTACTAATTAAGCACCAAAACATCATGTTATACAACAAATTTGACAGAAAAAGTAGTTCAATATGCAGTAATGTTATGTTGTAATTACTGTATTTACGAATTTAGCACCAAAATATATTGAAAATATTGACTACAAAAATGGCTTGGATAATCCAGAAGCTTGGATAAGCGAGGCTTGGATAAGTAAGACTCTACTGTATTTAAAAATTCATCCTAAGATTATTCTGCAATTTAAGGGAATTTTAGATGTAAAAATAAAAGAGTGCAAGAAAAATTGAAGCTTACATAAAAAGGAGGAAGGAAATGATAACCAGTTCAAATTCTGTATGTTGCCTAGCTTACCACTACAATAATTATTGTTCCAAAAAATTCTATTGCTGGACATTGATGTTACTCTTGATCCTGGTAAATAGCCTGAACACAAATTTAGGAGAAAATAGATGCAAATAGAAATTAGCATTTTTAAAATGCCTTCAAATGACAGACACTGCATTTTATGGAGACAAATTCACCTCTTCAAGCCATGTTTCTTATTGATTAGTTTGTTTCTTGTTATCTGTTTACTCATTATATATATTATACGTTGTAGAATCTCTGTATTCCTCAATATAGAAGCCAATAAAATGTTTTTAAAATCCTTTCAAAATTGATTCTGATTGTACTTAATTAAAACACAACCCCAAACTGGTTTTCCAAATGTCTGTTTCTTTTTCAGGACTGGATTCCTTTCAACAGAAGGTACATTAAAAAGACCTTACACTCATATGTGTGTGTGAGAGAGAGAGACTGAGTGACTGCTGTGTGAAAATGTGCATGCTGATGGAGCGGGGTGTTATTTCAACTAGTTAAATGCAAGGATCTGGCAGAGCGAAAGGTACCTTCAGTTTGGCTTAGTGTTTTGAGTGCAGAGGACAATTGGCCTGACAGAGGGAGCCTGACTCCAGCAGGGAACGCGTGCATAGAAGTGACCTACCCAGTCAGTATGTCAGCTGAGATTACACTTTCTTCAACTGTTCCCTTGTTAACGGAGCCTTTTCTTCAATGTGGTTTGTCTTTCAAAGCCTTGCTGCCACAATTGCAATCCAAATCTGAAGCAATCTTTTCATATTCTCTGTGATTCCCATCCATTCTTGTTTATGGCTCTGGTTGTTAATCATTTCCACTCAAAGAGATTGGATTTGCATCCAAATTGAGTATGTCATATAGAACTGTTAATTCTCCCAAGTTATTTAAAATGTCACAGTAAATTCCAGTTAAGCTTCTGTGTGGCTCATTAAGACAAGGATGGGGAAAGTATCCTGTGGCCCATATAGGTCATTTGTGGGACACCAACTGCCCCAAATGAATCTGAAATATTAACCTTTTTTAAAAAGCCATTACTGAGCCTAAAATTGTTCAGTCTAACCTCCAATACCATGGGGGCATATTGGATCAAATTTATGTTTTGCAAAAAATATATATTCAGAATGGGCACTTGCAATGCGGCACAACCTTTCAAAGTCTCCCAGGTGTCAATGTATTCTCCAAGGGAAAGTAGCCTGAGGATCTTTAAGGATCTTCCTTCTCATCTTCTGTCAGACCCCTGGCAGCTGGGCACCAAGAACCATACACGGAGGCCAATCTCTTATCTAATATCTTTATTAAGGAAATACATAAAAGCAATAAAAACAAGTGAAGAATATAGTTCAGAAGCAGACCTTTCAAATGAGGTCAAATATAGTCCAAAAATGTATTGTCCAATAAATGATATTAGAGTTCAAAGTTTTTTATCCAATACCGAAACACACACTATTGCCAAGCAATAGTGTGGGGAAATGTCAGAGTCTTAGAAGTCCAAGGAAGCTTGACAACAAGGCTGGAAATAGTCTTGGTTCTTTGACAAGGTCCGTGACTAGAAACAAGGCAAACAGTGAATCTTGGAACAAGGTCCGTGGATAACAGCAAAGCAAGCAGTACTTGAATTCTTGATCCGGGAAGCAAGGAACTGGGGTTATGAAGTCCACACACGATCTCACTCCTGAAGCAGCTCTGTTGACTCCGCAAAGAATCTCCCGCGTCAAACACCTATATTGGGTCTCGTTTTCCCGCCAACAATCTCTTTTCCTAGGGAACGAGAAGCAAAACCCAACTCTGTCCAGATGCAAGACTCCTTAGAATTTCCCAAGGGAAGCAGGCCTAATCAGCCTGTTGTTTGGCAGCGATCCGTAAACTCCTGCGATTTGCTTCTCTGACTCCTCTGTCTCTAGAGTAAGATTCCCTCCTGGGAAACGGAGGCGAGGAATGCCCAAGGTCTGTTTTACTGAATTCTTGAGGACAAACATCAACATCCGGCAGGTGAAAGGACTCCGGCTCTTGTTGAACCGGCGAAAACCCCATGTTTTCATCTTCATCTGCCACGATAGCACTAGGAACAGGACTACAAGGCCCATGGGGCATCACATCTTACCCGCTTCCCTCTCTCAAGTTTTTCAAACCAAAACAAGAATCAGGACTTGAACAGATGGAGCTGCCAAAGTCAGGAAATACTGAACTGTTTTGATATGTTGCGCCTCTGGAATAACTGAAACGGTAGTAAAGGATTACTACTTTGTGCCTTTTACTCTTACTGTTAACTTTCCCAGTTCTATTAATGAGCTACTTCACCCTAATTTAAATGATTGAAGCTGCACTGCAAATTCCTTACTTGGTTGGAGGAACAAATGGATTGTTCCATTATTAGGAAAAAATATGGTACAGATGTCTTTCTTCTTCGGGTCTTATTAGACATTTGGTTGTTTTCGCTTTAAATTCCTGATTTCATATCGCTCTTTTTCTTGTCTTTTTAAAATTCTCTGTCCTTTACCTTCTTTAGTTCTACCTCTTATCTTTTGTCTCCCATCACAACAATTCCTGCCTACACTTGTCTTTTCCTAAGTCAATCTTTCACTTTTTGTCCTGTTCTCCATACTTCTAACTGTCAATTACTGGTTAAAGATCTTACATTACATATAGCCTATCATACTCAAATATGTATCCATGTGTTTTAGAGATGTATGAAATATTTTGGGTGATATGTAATTTTCCTCTTAGTAGTCACAGCTGCCGCATTCTGAGAATTGCAGCATTTGTGTGGAGCATGTATAATAGTGCTGGCTATTTGTTTCATGGCCACTGGGTCTTGTAGTCTTCTGATCTGCATGCAGTTCACTGAAATTAAGTATTTTGGGCTAATACAGGGAAAGCAATTTTGGCAATTCTACCCAGAATGAGTAATGCTTGTGTTTATCTCGTAGTGAAAAAGTCAAGATAAAGGTCCAAAGGATCTGAATGAAGGGCTGTTTTTTCACAGGCACTGAAATCTAACTTGAATGTGACTCAAGGTCAGGGTGTCTACAAATGTACACCTCCAATGCATCCTGCAACATGCATCCAGCCAAAAACAGCATGTAAAAAAACCTCCCCAGAAATCATGAATGAAGCCATAAAATCCACTGAAGCTGAACACTGTATAAACAATGCAGAGCAGGAATAAAAAAGCAATATACAGAGCACTTGTGTGGATGGGGCTAATGCTGAAGCACCTCCATTGCTCTCAGTTGCATCCTGGCTCTAGAGAGGTGCTTCAGTCCGATTAACTTGCCGTTTGCTCTCAGCTTTATTTTTTGACTTGGCTTGCCTTGGCCTCTCTCTAGCATTGAATCTTTTTTATTTTCTTGATTATTTTTATTTAGTAGGACTGGGAGTTGGGAAATTGCAGGACGGGTTGGATGGGGGGAATTGGGGGCTTGGGAGGAAGAAAGAGCATCTCTTTGCTCTTGATGTGCTTTTCTTAAAAATGTTTTTCATGGTTCTTGAGTTATCCTTGAGCTTCTTTTTTTCCTCCCCTCCTTTAGAAAATACTTTAAAAAGATTAACAATTATTATTAATAATAATAATCTCAGCAAACAAACAGAAAAGCCTCATTCTCAGAAAGTTACTTCCTAGTTATTGACCTACCTATAATTTCATTCCTTTGCTAACAAATTATCTCTGTTTATATTTCTCTCTGTGCTCTAAAAAGAAAATTAATTCCTAAAAATTAGGAGATGACCCAAATGTTATGAAACTTGGTGGGCTAAACATGGTGGATGTGTTTTCCAAGTGTGGAAATTTTCAATCTGATAGCCCTAAAAATGACAGCAAGGGGAGCCCAGGAAGCCCCCCCCCAAATTGGGCTGGATCTAGCTGCATTTTTCAGCTATTCAGCTACCCACTCGTATTCAGGAGGCGTGCAAAAATGGGCCCGGATCAGATGATGCACACTCAGATGATCTTTGTGGACTCCATCCAAGCTTCCAACCAGTTCATGGAGTGCCTGTGTAGGCGCTTCAAGCCTCTTAAATCCACACCCTGACTCAGATTAAATGATTGTGCAGAAGCAGCCTACATTAATCAAAATTTAAATTCTTTTGTTAATGATTTAATGATTTTTGGCTTCAACAGCTCAGACATAAAGCTATAATAGTTGTCATCATACAAGCAGGTTTTTCATGCTCTCACAGTAAGCAAACACAAGTATATGGTGTAGAAGTGTGCATCTCTTGCCAAAATATGAATATGGAAAACTATGATTTTCCTAACACTGCACATATAGAACTTCTGATCTTATGCCATTAGGTGAACTCTTAGGAAACTGCGGTCCTTCTCTGGATCTCTGAAGAGAGAGAGATCTCAGGGATGTGGGAAAGAAAGAATGAATTCATTTTTTTTAAATGTGAGATATCTTCAATAAAGGATATCCAGCTATCACCATAGGCATGACTGGGTGGCTTGGAAGGCACTGAACAGACTGTGATCTGGTATCACAAGATGCAAAGCCAATCTTAAGAAATGAGGCTACAAAGTGGAGTCCACGACATCCAAGTGTGGAGAAGAGCAGATCATTTAATACAATGTGACACCATTCAAAGTGACAAGCTTCTGGTCAAAGGAAATTTAGTATAATGCTAAGTTTTTAACTTTGTTTGTGGTTTTCCTATACATATACATTATAACTGTATTCTCAATTTGCTTCTGACATGATAAAATTTAAAAAACCATAGCATGTGTGATCCTCCTAACTTTCAGAAATATTCATACATCTACTGATTTTAGGGATTTTTTTAAAGTTTTGACAAAAATGTTTTTAAAAATGCCACAACAGCTATCTCATTGAATGTCTCTCATATATTAACCAATAGAAACCACTATTAACCAATTCTACATTTTCATAGACTCATAGAGTAGGAGGGTGACCCCCAAGGGCCATCTAGTCCAACCCCTTTCTTCCAGGCAGAAAGGCCCACCAATATTCTGTTTTCCATTCTCAATGCTATGGAGTCCTGGGATTTGTAGTTTGGTGAAGCATCTGAACTCTTTAGCAGAAAGGACTAAAGTCCTTGTAAAGTTGCTATACCCATAATCTGAAAGCATTGAGGTATAGCAGTCAAAGTGATGGCAAACTATCTTCATTCTACAATGTAGAACTAGGCAGTTGTATTTTACCTTAATTCTGGGCCCACTTCATTCATGCCTATTTCCAAAATCTCCTGACACAGAAATAGGATTGGGATATTATAAACAATTTTTTTTTGTAATATCCAAAGATCCCTCCCTCTGACTCCAAAGGCCCCAGCCTCTTTGTCTTGAGTTTGGTACTAAAACCTCAGATAAGGGGAAATACTATTATGTGTGTATGTGCTATCAAGTTGCCTTTGATTTATAGTGCTGACATGAATTTCATAGGCTTTCTTAGGCCCTTTCTACACTGCCATATACTCCAGATTATCAAATCAGATAATCCAGATTATCTGCTTTGAATTGGATTATATGAGTCTAGACTGCTGTATAATCCAGTTCAAAACTGATAATCTGGATTTTATATGGCAGTGTAGAAGGGGCCTTTGACAAGGAATACTCAGAGGTGGTTTGCCCCTGTCTTCCATTGAATTATAGCCTACAACATATGATATTTTGTGACAGTATCCCATCCAGGCATTAACTAGGATGACCCTGCTTATCTCCACCATTCCATAGATGAAAACAATCTAACTCATCAGTGGCTTGATCATGACAGGGCCTAATTCATCAGTGGCTTGATCATGACAGGGCCAAGTTTCTTTGAATACAGCCATTGCATTGTAGTTTATCCACCATTAGAAAGATGGAGGTTTAATTTACATTTGCAGTTACAAGTGCAACAGTGACATAGAACATAGTCAAGAAAAATGCACTGCATACATATTTGAAATGTAAATGTCCAGTTGAACAATATCAGAAATTAATATAGAAAAAAACTAAATGTGGCCGATACATTCATAACATCATTTAGCATTGTTTTAAAACAGGCAAAATTTGTTTTTATTAAGTGTGCATTTGATTTCCTTTTTTAAGGAACTTGCTATGTTATCAGAATAAAAGTAAACATTTCTAATGCCAGCACTAAATCCAATGAAATGACAAAACATGGGATAATATGTTTCAGAATATGAAAACTATACCATGTAACAGATAGTTGCAAAGAGCAATATAAATACCAGACTTTATTGGTGTACACTCTACAGGACACAAAGCATATGGTAATCTGGAAATTATACTGTCAGGCAATACAAGGACATATGATGTTGGACAGCTTGATAATTATCCAGTATCCCACTCTCCAAATATTTGTAAATGCTGCTGTCTCTGTAGGCCATTCATTGTACATGTTTCAACTCTGTGATCTTTCAAATCAAAGGAGTTGAGAGAAGAACAGAAGACCACGTTTGACATTAAAAATATCAAAACAAAGCTTCCTACATTTCCTGAGAAATAAAAAACTGTCACACTCAGATATCATTGTTAGTAGAAGATATGATTCTGTTTCTGCAGGCAAGTCACAGTGAGTTTTCCTCTCTGTAACAACAAGCTCCTATTTTAGGTAGATAGTTATATATATGTGTGTGTGTGTGTGTGTTGTATTTGTTATACAGTATACATCTATTCATAAACTTTAGTGAGAGTTAGCAAATTATTTTTATAGAAATTAAGTATCTTCATTTGTGTATGTCTTAATATAATAAAACCAGACCAGTTGTGTAGCTTTTACAGACTATTCAGTTGTCTGTTTCGATATTACATTCTTCTGTCATCCAAAGGAAAACCAAGAGTGACGGAAATCCATTGATTGCTGTCTGATCTCTGTAGAGAAAGAGAAGCAGTGTATCCTTTTACATTCTCCTGCCATTGCTCCCTTGAACCTGGAGGCTCTTTCACATCTATCTGTAAACCTCTGAACCTCCCTGGGCCATCATTCTTCCCTATCCCAACACTACAACTTATTTCAGACATTGGGTTTTTCAGGCATACCAGAAGGTATTGGCAAATTATTATGAATTTTAAAATGAATCCCCCAATATATGAGGGATTATATGGTCATCCAGCTATTAAAACAAACTCTCTCAAAGAAGTAGCAGATTTAGTTTTAGCTTATGAAATGACACTTCTGTTAGTACTTTCAGAAATATTATTGTTATTAACCCAGGAACAAAAATGTGGTGTTCCATATTTAGTCTGATGTACATCTGCCCTGGAGCATCCCAGGATCCTGCACATTCACACTAAATCTGGAGCCATTCTCCATCTGCTCCACTTGACTGTCAACTTCTGTGTAGTTACCACCCCTAGATGGCCATGGAACTCCATCCAAGCTCCTGGCCACTGTGGGTGCCCTGCTGATGTCAAGATGGGTTGCACATGTGACTAGCAAGAAGGAGGGGTACAATCCCCTCATAGGCACCCCATTCTGACATTCAGGCCACAGATGGAGCCCTGTACTTAGCAGGAAGTGGCAGTGGCAACAACACTGGCACGATCCATTCCCTTTCCTTGTGCAAGTCCTATCTGACTTTCCATTCTGCCCCAAAGCCTTAAGGTACTTCAGAGCTTCCAACAAACTCCAAAGTATGTGTTGTCGAAGGTTTTCATGGCCGGGATCACAGGGTTGTTGTATGTTTTCCGGGCTGTACGCCCATGTTCCAGAAGTATTCTCTCCTGACGTTTGGCCCAAATCTATGGCAGGCATCCTCAGAGGTTGTGAGATATGGAGAAATTAAGCAAGGAAGGTTTATACTATCTGTAGAAGTTCCTGGGTGGGGGGAAGAACTCTTGTCTGTTGGAGACCAGTGTGAATCAGCCATAGCAGAGCACTTGATGAACCAACCTGGACACAGCATATTATTTGAGAACACAGAAATGCTCGACCACTCCAACAACTATCATGTCAGACTACACAGAGAAGCCATTGAAATCCACAAGCATGTGGACAACTTCAACAGAAAAGAGGAACCTATGAAAATGAACAAAATCTGGCTACCAGTATTAAAAAACTCCAAAATCAGAACAGTAAATAAGAAGCAGCACTCTGAAAACAGAAGAATTCCAGACAGGAATCAATCAGGGACAGCTAACGACTCTGCACAAAATTTTCCCCCAGGCCAGGATGCGAGGCTGGAAAGGCCATCTAATGCTAACAAAGGTGATTAATTACAACATTCACACTGGTCAGCAGTTCAGATCTGGGGAATGGGGTAAGCTCCCACTGTTAGCCCCAGCTTCTGCTAACCTAGCAGTTCGAAAACATACAAATGTGAGTAGATCAATAGCTACTGCTCCTGCAGGAAGGTAACAGTGCTCCATGCAATCATGCTGGCCATATGATCTTGGAGGCATCTACAGACAATGCCAGCTCTTCGGCTTAGAAATGGAGATGAGCGCCAACCCCAGAGTCGGACATGACTAGACTTAATGTCAGGGGAAAACCTTTACCTAGGGCTAGGAAAACTTGATCTATTTCTAAAGAACCACTATATGTTTTCTCCATTTTTTAAGTACCAAAGATCTTTATTGTTTCAGCATTACAGCATCTTGCTTACACTTCAGTTCCGTTAGTGCTCATATTTATACACACTTCATTTTCATGTAATATTTCTTTTGTCTGCACCTTCTCTTTTTATACTTTTTGATGACATTTATTGTTAACACCTTTCAACCCCACCCCATCACCTTTCCCTCTGACCACATATTTACTCTATACCTTTAACTTTAACCATGTGCACAATTTCCTTATTTTCTGTACAATGTTTACATTGGCTTCGCCTCTTTCTATCCATTCTATGTATGTCTTCCATTTATTTTTAAAAGAGCCACTATATTTGCAACTTCCATTCAATTTTACCAAAAAATTGGAAGTATTGTCAGATTCCTTTTTCCAGTATAAATAAAAAGCAAGAGTGTAGCATGAAAGTTCTATTTATCTGAAACGCTGTACAATGCCTAAAAATGTCATTCAATTATGATAAGGGAAAAAATACAGCCTATCTTCAAAGACAGTCTGTTGAAAGTGTGAACATTTTTATTTAGATTGATATCAAATCAAACCCATCAGAGATGAGCCATACTGTTTTCCAAATCACCTTGCTTGGATCTGCATCTAATCTTTTGTTTGGTGCACATTCATAGTAAACTACATTACTTGTTATATAGTTCAGACAACTCAGTCTGCTTCCTTAACTATTCAATTCATTAACATTAAATCAGCAACCAGAGCTTCTTTCTGTCTCTTTCTAGCAGGATTAATGGATCTGACCATGATTAGGGCATCTAGCAGTAAAAGCTCTTGCTGAGAAAGCTAGGAAGCTTGACTAATTCCCAGCAGTGCTGACTTCATAAACTTTTATTTCAAACATTTAAGTTTGATGGACGATTAAAGATAATGACTTCATGCTGATATCTTTGAATATGGTGTACCAAAACTCCAATGTTTAGTAGAAAGTTGAAGCATGAACATGAGCACCAAAAATGCAAGCATCTTATTTCAAACAAAATGCATATTTCTTGTTATTTTTAAAATATATATATATGTATGAAGAATTTGAAGCATGAAATAATATATCAACAGTGAAAATACCATTCTTATGAGAAGATGTCTTTATTGTGACAAGGCCACCAATTTCTACTAACAACACAGTTATTATGTCCTCCTCTCTCCAATTCATGCAGTTGCAAGAATCTGTATTCAGGAAAGCCTACAGAAAAGGGGGTGGAAGCAAATGGAAAAATATTTTCAGCCTGTCTGACAAGACTACATAATAAGCTTGTGATCAAAGGGTCTTAAATTCATGTTACTGGTGTGACAAACAACATTTTTGTCCCTTTATTAGATTTATTTTCTCCCTTAAAACTGAAGTAGCCAATGTATAGATTGTGAAAGAAGTCTGGCAGGGTTGTATTCTTTGATTCCTAATTAACACCTTCAGTCTCAAAGGAGAACTAACAGAAGTACCATAAAATGTTGCAGCTGCATTGTTATTCCGCTCGGTTGGTTTGTTAAAAGTCGGCTGGGCATTGGCAGCTGCAATAAAGGGAAAGCTCAATGAAAGTTTTGTATTGTGCCCAGTGAAGTGAAAGAAGGCAACCATTTTATTTTCAAATGGGCAGCTACATTGTGAAGTTTAAATGGATCTAAATATAAGATCTACTGTTAATGGATAGTAATTGACAATAAATAAAGGAGCAGCATCACCAACTTGCATCTATTATGTTTATGGTGCACACAATTTAAGAAAACTTTTTATGAAGACACAAACTTTGGCAGACCTTAATGAAAGTTCAAAGTGAAACATATTCACAAATCAAAGTTTTTATACTGGAATGAAAACAATGTTTTTGAACCCATGCTTTAAAATACCCCACTTATTCCTGGAAAGGGATTATTTTTTAATGTTATACTTCTTTCTTCCATCTATGTTATTTAAAAATAAGTTCATTTTCTCTCACAACAGAATAAATTGAGATACTATTTTCATTACATACTCTGGACTTCTAATGTTATCATAATACTAAAGGAAGGAAACATTTAAGCTTGGATCAGATAAGCTGGTCTCAGAAAATGCAGCCAGGGAAATATGGAAATCTAGAAGTTTTATCAAATGTTTGCTAAGGTTCCTTGTTCTTTTTGTGCACAATGATGGAACTAAAGAATTTCAGTGGCTATGTAAGAACTATTGTTCTAGCCACAGCACTTGTTACAAACAGAGTCCGGACTGGCCGTGGGAAATACCTTCATATTTGACATAGCCAATGTTTTAAAAAGAAAAGGGGTGGAATTGAGAGTATGGAGATTTTACTGCTGAATTCTAATCAGCCATGATCTGCCTAATTTGCTTTACTTATGAAGATAAACGAATGTCCCTGCAGCCTGAATACAAATAATTAACAAGCCCACACTTTCATGTTTTGGAGAATGGCATAGAATGGGAGAGCTGAAAATGTAATTGTGACAATAAAGCCTGACTTTTCAGCTCATTTGAAAACTTTTTTCATATAAATCACGATGCCAGTTTAGGAGACACACTATAGCTAATGCTGCTATTTCAGATTTCTAATTCATTTTGTATTATTTCATTTAAAGTATTTTTGTATCACGACCCAGCCCACGAGGGCTCCCAAGGATATGAACAAATAAAAACCAATGAAAACAATATTTGCTATTTTTGTGTTGTGCCTTAGCACTTGGCATTTTCTGGGTCTAAAACTGTGTGACTCAGTCAGCTTCATGCAGTGATTCATATGGCTGAATGGGGAATTGAACCTTCTCCAGAGTTATGTATAGTCTAATGCTCAGACCATTATACTAACAGAGCCCCCCCCCCCCCCATGTGCAGTGGGTTAAACCCTTGTGCTGGTAGGACTGATGACTTGAAGTTTGGGTTGCTGACCCGAAGGTTGCCAGTTCGAATCCATGCCAGGGAGAGTGTGGATGAGCTCCTTCTATCAGCTCCAGCTCCATGTGGGGACATGAGAGAAGCCTCCCTCAAGGATAGTAAAACATCCAGGGACGCCCTGGGCAACGTCCTTGCAGATGGCCAATTCTCTCACACCAGAAGCGACTTGCGGTTTCTCAAGTTGCTCCTAACATGAAAAAAGACAATTATGCCATGCTGATTCTCAATTAAACAATGCAAAGATATGGAAATTTTAAAGCACATTTTAAAAAGCCTTCAAAGGTCTAAAACAATAATAGAATCTATTTAAGTACTTACAATAGCATTATGAAACTCTGAGTGCCATGTAGAAAGTACTGTTTTGGCTGCCCAACAAAAGCTTAAAAGAAATGGGACCAGTCTGACTTCCTTTGCTAGGGAGTTTTACACCCAAAGTCCTGCTACAGAGAAAGCCATATTACATGTCGCCACCAATCTAGCTTCATGAAGTGTTGGGACACACATCCCCCGAAGATCTCACATTTCTGGCAATCTTGGAGAACAGGTGGTTTTTCAGGTATCTTGGCCTCAAGTCCTTTAGAGGTTTTTAGGCCAATACAAACAAGGGATCTGGTAGGAGAGCTTTTATAATAGGAGAAGGTCACCAGTATATAGTGATGTCACTTATTTAAATCTCTCACACACCAGTTACATTTGTTGGTTCTTTGCTGGCCTTCCTTATCTCAGTAACATGGCATAGTATCACATAGCAAGATGGATGGAGGGTATCCATGAAGTGACTGACTTGACCTTGAAGGAGCTGGGGGCGGCAATGGCCAACAGGGAGCTCTGGCGTGGACTGATCCATGAAATCATGAAGAGTCGGAAACGACTGAGTGATTGAAGAAGAAGAAACCTAGAAGTAATATATTAATTTATTATTATTTTTTACAGTATTTATATTCCGCCCTTCTCACCCCGAAGGGGACTCAAGGCGGATTACAATGAACACATATATGGCAAACATTCAATGCCAACAGACAAACAACATTCAGTTTTAGACAGACACAGAGGCATTTTAACATCTTTCCAGCTTCATGATTCCGGCCACAGGGGGAGCTGTTGCTTCACCGTCCATTGGTGGCTGTTCTTCCTCATTCTTTTCCTTGTGAGCAGTTTTATGGTGTTGTAGATTAGTTAAATTAGCCTCCCACATAAAGCGTACCTAAATTTTCCCTACTTGACAGATGCAACTGTCTTTCGGGGCTGCTAGGTCAACAGCAAGCCAGGGCTATTTTTTATCGTAGGAGGCTTAACCCGACCTGGGCTTCGAACTCATGACCTCTCAGTCAGTAGTGATTTATAGCAGCTGGTTACTAGCCAGCTGCGCCACAGCCCGGCGTAACTGTTGTTATTGTTCAATAATGAAGGACGTAATCCAGCCAAAGTTGTGTCATCAAAATCCATTGATTAATATAGGGAAGATATCAGCAAAACTATTAATTCTTTCTGTCTGTTGCATGAAACAGGAGTTTGTTGTTTTTTTTTAAGTATTGTGTCCACTTATATATGAAATAAAATATAGTTCTTTCCACTCTTTAGTAAATAATAAACTATATAGAGAATGTGTAATATCCCCAACACTTTATCCTACAACGCCCATATGAGATCATGTTTCTTGTTTTATGGTGCTGCTTTTATGTTAAGTATCCTTTTCTGATTGACGAAGGTGCCTTTTCTGGAAATTTTCAACTCTATTATTTTTATAGCAGGGAGATATGTTTCTAACTTAATAAAAATTCATTTTTGCCTCTTTCATTTATAAAAAATAGATAGAAATAAAAGTCCTAGAACACTTCTTGCATAGTGCTGTTAATTACATCAAGTATATGTCTAAAATGTTAATTTCATTTGCAAATGATAAAAGAAGTTAAAAGCAAAAACATCCCTATTGTATTTTTTACCAGCTTTACTATCGAATTAGAAGGAATGTGCCTTTTCATCTTTAAAAATAGCAGCATAATTGTGGAATTGTTAGGTTAAGATTCCTAAATTCAAACTGATCATAGATAATAAACATAACAAGCCATTACAAATAGATTTCAATAATTCACTAAAGTATGTCTCTACCAAGCCTTTGTGGCAAATGTCTTGTTTGCAAGACAAATGTGGAGTTGAAATAACAACCCATGAATACCACTGTTGAAATGGCTATGTACACAAGGTGAATGCTAAAGCTTTTCTTTCTGAATGGATCTTTTAATCTAGGCATTATCTAAGCTCTGAAAAAGCTCTCAGTGGCCTTACATACAGATTAATGGGGAAAGCTGAGACCCCGAGTTGAGCCAGTTGAAGAAAAAGTTTTAAAGATTTACTGATGGTTGACAAATGCCATTTAAGTTTCAAAGCCATCAATAACCTATTGAAAAAGATTTAACAGGGAAACCCCCTCTCTCTAATAAGAGCTGACTTTAAGTCATTGCTCTCCCCACCACACACACACTTCACTGGCTTCCTTTAGTTTTGGGAACCCTGAAACGCGTGGCCTTGCAAAAGAGGGTGATGAAGCCCTTTGCATATAACTGATTGTGGAAATCTGCTATTGTGCAGCCATGAGAACCAAACAGAACTGTTTCCAGCTTCTGAAATCAGAGCCAGCCTTTCAAAAGTCTTTTTTTAATGTGGGAGCTGGGATGTCAGAATAATAATCTGTTGAATCTGAAACATCAATCATACTTTGTATCATGATCAATGTTAAGTGTCAGGACATTATTTTTTTTTTCTTTCAACTTTTATTTTACAAAATAGCCAAATTCCAGTTATATCTGTGTTGTATATATCCTTTGCACTGTATATGCATTTCTGAAAACTTAGCCAAAACCTTTTATAGAGAACATACCATGCCCCTGGAGCCCCAATAGCACAGTGGGTTAAACTGCTGAGCTGCTGAACTTATTGACTGAAAGTTCGGCGGTTCAGATCCAGGGAGTGGGGTGAACTCCCACTGTTAGCCCCAGCTTCTGCCAAACTAGCAGTTCAAAAACATGTAAACGTGAGTAGATCAATAGGGTGCATGTGAGGACTGATTATTCACATAGGCACTTTAGTTAGTTAATTGATGACAGCTAGTTTTATCTACAGGTATTTTTGCCATTTATAAATTTAAACAATTTTATTAGTATGTGATGTTATGTGTGTTCATTGGGATTGTTGCTATAATTTTATGTTATCATTTTTATGCTTATGTATTGTTTATTTTATATGTAGCACTTTGGAGTGCTTTTGTGAGCCGCCCCAAGTCCCTTTGGGAGATATTGACGGGTTTTATTATTATCATTATCATTATCATTAAAGTATGAAAACTAAAAACACTGTGGGAGAACACACCAATTCATTACTTTATTAAAATATTTATATTAAAAATTACTAGGAACAGTGAAAGTGTATATAACTGTTGGACAGCTTTCCATAGGCAACCAATAATCACGATATGAACAGAAAATGACTAGATAAGCATTTTATCTGATTCAACATTTTTCTCCATATATTTTCAGGAGTATGAGACTGAGAACTCCAAGGTTAAAGGTGGCACTAAGCTATGATGTTTATTCACAGACCTTCAACAAGTCACTCTCTTTAAGCTTGAACACCGCTTACTCGTGCTAGGGATGTGCATGATCTGTGTGTGAAGGAAAGGAGAAAACGAAATGCTTAGCCGGTAGAAATAAAACAGCCTTGATCTGTCTTATAATACTCTCACAATCAGTAATGCCATAAGATGCTGGTCATTATGCCTTTCCAGCTTCTATTGTGCACTGCAGTGAGGACTCATCCTTCAGGTCAGCAAAATAAATGAAATAGTCTAATTTTATTTAAGAATAAAATAAAATAGTATAGTCATTCTTCCTTACAACTGTATGGGGCAATTGTTCATTTTCATGTCTTACAACCCATTAACCAAATACAATGAGAGTCTGACAGGTGAATATGCTTTTGTGAAGTTGCCCTGATAATTTATTGCTTACCATATAAATTATTACTACATGTTTTACTTAGAAGCTGTTGGGTTCCAAGTGAAATGCCATACCATCAACCACAGAGTGGGGAGTTATTATATACAAACAAATATATTTAGGAGCAGTGGAGATAAACATTATAGAAATACCTTACAATAGCATTAAAATGTCAAGTAGCTATCTGAACAACATCAAGCACTGATAGACTTGGTACTGATTGATTCATCATATAATTTGATCCTTCCATTTTACCTTCTCCTTCAAATCTCTGACTATCTGCTCTTCCTCTACTAGAATCTGGGCTAAATTTAGCATTATTAACATTACTCCTCGAGGGAGTAACCATCCTGTCATGGCTGCTTAACTAGGTTATACAAAGTTACTTTTGAAATCTGCTTCAAGCAGCCAAAGTAATAATTTCATTGTTTTCAGGGCTATTGAATGAGTGACCACAAAATAACACTATAATTAAAAGGTCTGCTCATGTCTTACAGACTCAGGTTTGTGGCATCTTTGATCAAGTCTATCCACCTGTAGTGTGGTCTTTCTATTTTCTTCATTTACTGCTGCCTTCTACCTCTACCTTGCCAAGCATTATTGCTTTTCTAGTGAGTCATGACTTCTCAATGTGTTCATTGTTTAAAGTTATTTAAATCAACTGTTTACTTAATGTTCAACTATAATCCTGTCTTTGTACTTTTTTATTTGACTTTCTTCAGTAATTGTTCTTAAGTTTTTGCTATTTCCTGCTAGTAGTATGGTGTCATCTACATATCTTAAATTGTTGATGTTCCTTCCTCTAATTTGCATGCTTGTTTCCTCTGAGTCTAAGTCTGCTTTACATATGTACACTGAACATATCACATGTAAAACAGATAAGGTGGTAAAACAAATAGGGTGATAAAATGCAACCTTACCAACCTCTTGTCAATTGGAAACAGTTTTACCATATTCTGTCCTGATGATTGCCTTTTTCCTGAGTACAGGTTAACCATGACAATTAAATGTTGTTGCACAACCATTTGTTTAAGAATGATCAATAGTTTTTTATGATCTTAGCAATTAAAGGTTTTTCTATTCTCTATAAAGCACAGGCTGATTTCCTTTTGAAACCTTTGGTATGCCCTAGCATCCATATATCTTTGCAATATGATCATTTGTGGCTGTTCCTTTCTTGAAATCAGCTTAGGCATTTGGCATTTCTTGTTCTCTATGTGCTAAAAGTTGTACTTGTAGAACCTGGAGCAGCACTTTGCTTGCATGGGAAATAAATGCAATGGCCCTGTGCTTACTGCAAACCCAAGTGTCCCCTTTCTTAGGGATTAGAATGTATATTGAGCATTTCCAATCTGTTGACCATTATTTTGTTTTCCATATAGTTAAAACTAGAGTAGGTTCTTTCTATGAAGCTTGAGGCAGCTCTGTTGGAATACCATGTGTCCCTAGAGATTTATTTCTCTGAAGTGCTCTCAATGCAGTTTTCACTTCACTTTCTATAATGGTAGCTGCATCTTCAAATGGTTCTTATAAAACTCTTTGCTGTATTGTTTCTATCAGCTTTTTATTTGTACCTGGTCATATAATGTATTTTTGTAACACAGCAAATAAAATATGCTTAAACATTTTGACATGCTCCATGTGTGTTGATGTATTTCTAAGCAAATGTGTGATATTGTGATATGTGATTGGTGGAAAGGGCGGTCAGATAGCCTGTTTTCATTATTGGTTAGATGTCAGGCAAGATTGCAGTGTTAAACATATAATGTTAACAAGGCACCTAAAACAACCCAAAAGGAATCAGGACCTTGGACAGAAAACTGTGGGTACTAGAGGTAAGAAGGCTAAAAGGTGAGGCCAAGGGTCAAACAATAGGTTATTTTGAACATACTTTAGAAATGGTATGAGCCTTTGATTATTGGTAGCCTGAAGTATTTGACTCAATATTTTATGGCATTAATGGAGAAGGAATAGTAGTGTGCATTGCCTTCAACTTATGCCTGTCTACTTATGGTGACCCCATGAATTTCTTGGGGAAGAAATACTCAAAAGGTGGTTTTGCCCAGTCCTTTGAAAAATAAACAATAGCTCCCAGTATTCATTGGTGGTCTTCCATCCAAGTACAAATTGGAGCTGATCCTGCTTAGTTTCCAAGATTAGATGGAGTATGGTGGTTTTAGAACAGTGGTTCCCAACCTTTGGGCCTCCAGGTGGTTTGGACTTCAATTTCCAGAAATCCCACCAGCTTGCCAGCTGTTAGGAACTGTGAAGCTGAAGTCCAAACACCTGGAGGCCCAAAGGTTGAGAACCACTGTTTTAGAGTATTTAGGCTAGCTTCCTAGGTAAAATTCAAGGACCTTTTTCTTTTTCTATCTTTTCATGAGTATGTATATAGAAATATCCTCACTGTCTAATATTTAAATTACCCCCATGATGATCAAGGATCTTTGAAGGCTAATGCGGGAAGGCACTGGGGCTTTATTATGCTACAGATAATGTAAAAGAGATTGTTGTTGGGTAAAATTTAGAAAGAAGTTTCCAAACACCAGATGCTGCCCCTATGGTCATGTAGTGGCTGGGAAAGAGCAAGGGTGCCCAGTTCTGCAGCTCTAAGTAGAAAATGGTCATCACACTGCCACACTTCCAGAAAAACACATCTGGTAAAGAGAGATCAGCTTGTGCCAGGTGCTCCATTGTGTGGTTTTGAACTTGGAAAACCTTTATTGTGGCCTTGTCTTACTTTTTCATAAAGTTTGCAAACTGGCATTGATTTCATAGCTAAAATGTGTGTTCGTTAGTCCTATTCAGAGCATGCTGCTTAAGTTATGAAGCATTTATTAAAACCCATTATTGGCATATTTAAAAATACACCATTATCCAAGTGGCTTTATCTTATTGTCTCTCTATAATTAATTTGACAGATTATATTTCATTTGTTGTCGGTTTGTTCCTTTGCCAAGAAAGCCCTTTGTTCCTTTGCCAAAATAAAGGGATAGTGGCCATCTACTGAAAAGAAAGAACAGCATGCTTAAATATTAGGGGGGAAAAACAGGAAATTTAATAACAGTACTAGTGTTTAATAAATTAGCTTTTGAAGTGACTGCTAAACAATAGATTTCCAGCTGAAAAAGAGCAACTGTTAAGAAATATGAATAAAACTGCCATTTATTTCAAAGGATATCCAATATTGGATGTTGTCAAGAAGATAGCTATAAAGCTATATATGTACTTTAGAATGCCAGCTAAATACAATATCACCCTCAAATATGAACAGCCAGCATGATTAATATTTAAAATGTGGTAATAAAATTTAGATCACTTGCTTATAATATTAGTGGTATAGCCAGCAGTCAAAGAGACAGCAAGGAGGGAGAAACATTGAACAAACCCTGTAAAGACACATTACTGGAGTCAAATTGGCCACTGCTTCATTGGTTGTAGTTATTAAAACCTGACTGTAACTGAGGAAAATCAGTCTACACTGGTCGTTCCTTCTGCCATCTGATGAGAACCTTATTCCAGACTGTCTGCTATGAAAACCACTTAATTCCACATAGGGATAAGCCACCAGGTACTAAATCTGGCCCAATTAAACACTGTAAAGTCCTAAACCAATGGTTCTCAACCTGTAGGTCCCCAGGTGTTTTGGCCTGCAACACCCAGAAATCCCAGCCAGTTTATCAGCTTTTTGGATTTCTGGGAGTTGAAGGCCAAAACATCTGGGGACCCACCGGTTGAGAACCACTGTCCTAAACTAAGCATCTTCTACTGCAAGCAATGACCAAACCCATGCTGTGTTGCTTCTATCGCATGTGATTCATATTGCTGTTTTTGATCTTTAAAGCCCTTCGTGGCATCAGTCCAGGTTACCTGAGACAACAGGTTCCTTTGTACACATCAGGGGGAGCATTAAGATCAAGTGGGGAAATGCTGGTGTCCTCAAGCATCCATGACACTCGCCATTTGAAGATCACTAGATAGGGGTCCTTCTTGGGAGTGGCTCCCTCTCTTTGGAATGTCCTCCCCGGGGTGATTAGATCTTCACCCTCTTTGTTGGCATTTAGAAAGAGCCTAAAAATCTTCATTTTCAAGGAAGTCTTTGGGGAAAAAAACCTAGTGATATCGAAAGGTTATGAAGACCCTGCAACTTCCTTACGTATTATCAGGGTGGTTTTTAATGTGTTTTATTTGGGGCTTGTTGTGTGTTTAACAGCATTTGCTAATATTTATGGTTTTAACTTGTTTTTAATTTTATATTTTATGTTTTTACTGGCTGTGAGCCACCGTGATTAGGGAAAGGCAGGGTATAAATTTTATAAATAAATAAATGTGGTAGGCATGTGCTTACTGTCTCAGGATGGCTCCAAGACCATTTATCTTTACCTTCACTGATATGTCTCTAAGCTTGAGCAAAAAAAAAAAGTAGCTTTGTTGCCACACAATCAAAGTGAGAAAGAATTCACCATCCCCATATTTTCTCGGGAAACAGTTGCAGCCCTTTGATCCTGGGGTGATGCACTCTATTGCACAACTAATTATTTTGGGTGAAGGCTGCTTTCTTCTTCGGGTGATCTTCAGGCTCTTCCTCTACTGGTCCACTAGTGGCTGTAAGTGGTTCTCTGTCATTATCATCTCTGCCTTTCTCTTCCCTAGTGTTTGAACTACTACTACAACAATCTTTATTTGATACCAGCTGCTAGGCTATAAGTGTTTTTATGCTCCCTGTGATGAACAGAGGGGACAGTTCCCCTCTGATGTTCATTCAGTAATACTTGCCCTCAATTTTGACAATTACTACTGTCATCATCATGCTAACAATAATGAAAATTATTTATTACTTGCCTTTCCTAATGCCTCTCCTTACAGCTTTGTTGTTGTTTTTGTTGCTAGCTCGCCAACCAGCTTCTGAGCTGGGGGAAAGTAATGATAAAAAGCCACTTCTGGTGTGGAGGAAAAAACCTTAGTGTCCTCCACTGGGTCATAATGAATATGACTTTTTTGTATCTCATCCCATCTGCTGCTTCCTTAACGGTGTTCCTCAAACCCAAGACCCCCTTGAAAGGAAGAAAGGAAAGGATCCTGGGAATTGAAAGGGGAGCCTTGTAAATTCCTCATTCCTGCCAATGGGCTCGATCTTCCTGAATCTTTTGGCTGCCTAGCTGAAAACAGATTTTTCCATTAGCCAGTTTTCAGGAGGCTACTGGAAACGGATTTGGGTACTCAACGAAATTCGGATACCAAAACTGGATCACCCTCTAGCCAAATTGTACAAGCCTATTGTTTGCTGCTGTCCACTTCAGCAAAGTAAACTGGGGCAAAGGGCAAAGAACTGCTTAGGGCTTGAGCTCCAGTAAATGCTTAAGAGTGCTGACCCTTTGACTAAGCCTGGTACTTAGAACTGAATTAATACTGCAAGCATATAGGATAAATCATATATATATATAATGTTTCACTTGGCATTCCATTTGTTGCCTGTAGTCATCCAGCCTGGAGGTTTTGGAACTGCATAGTGCTACATGCTAGCATAGCTTCATTTACATGAAGCATATGCAGGAGGATCTCTCAGTAAAGTTTTGTGCCTTACATGGGCAGAGTTAATTTATGTTGTTGTAGCTTCTATGTGTTGTAATGATGCCTCTCAACATAAATAATGAAACTTTCATAGCATTTTTTAAAAGTCTGGTTACATGGAATGATGTATAAAACTGCGGCTGATTTGAGTTAGAAAAGCTGTTGATTTCATATGCCAGGAACGAATGTGGAATACACCAGGAAGTGTGTTAACTTAGTAGGATCACGTTGCACCCTTGTTTTGTGGTTCTTTTCACATATCTAATGTAACCTGAGGATTTAATGTGCTAAGAGAGCACATTTAAAAGAGAACGTTAAGGTTATTTGTTAGATTTCTGTGAAACAAAATACTTGTTATTGTAGTTTAAAAGCAATAATAAATGACAAGTTCTGCAGCTATATTTTAAATTCCACAACTAGTTATATGCATATCAGCATGATGTTTTCTAAATGTGAGTAGACATTTAAAGATTATCATATTGCAAGCCATGCACTATCTGACACTTTTTTCTTTAATAAGCAAAAAAACTCAGTTATGCCAGCTGTTTTGTTTTGTTTTATTTTTAGTGGTGTATTGTCATAGAAAAAAAATGGCTGAATAAGAAAAAAATGAAAAACAATATTTCAAAGTTCCTGGCAAAAGGCCTATAACACCATGCTTTAAAACAATAGATCTAAAATTATTTTTGTCCAAGTTAACCCATGGGATGGTTTGGATAGTTTGAGGGACTCTAATTAATGTGTTAGCCTTTGTAGGGTAATAACTTCATCCTCCTCCTTCTCTTCCTCCACCTAGCATCCCAATTTAAAACAAATGGATAATGCATTTATGTGCTATTAAAACTCTTGTCTTTTTTGTTTTTACAGTGATCTCAGTATGAACAACATCTCTAAGCTGCCATCAAACGTTCTGCACAATCTTCGTTTCCTGGAAGAGCTGTATGTATCTTTGCATTTAAGACTGATATAGCTAGGAACACATTCCTGGGTTTCTCTCTCACACTTATACTGGAAACCAGTTAACATAGCACAGAAAAGCTGTGAGTTTTGGCACATAAGGAAACATTTAGGGTGGGGAGCCCAAATGCTTGTGATTCTGATTCTGGAAATGGACTTACTTTTCTAAGCAGAGACAAAGCCATACAAATTAATTTTTCTAAGTTTGTTTAAAGAGCTGGATTGCTATTTGGAAATAGTTAGGCAGCAGGATATTAAAAGTTTGAATGCTGGCTTGTGTTTATTAAAATAGCAAGTAAAATCATAATCAAAACCAAAACCTGCTGCCTCACTCTGCCTGTGTCAAGGACACTTGCATTCATGTTTCCTAGTACTAAGTTGTTTTGTTGTAATCACTGTAATGTCTGTTTCCTTACTCTTCAGCTTTTAGCATCCCTCAAGGCTGACTATGGAACACAGAAACCTATATATAGCTTATTTGCCCAATTTAGTGTGTTTTTTTGTTTTAAAAATGTGCTATAAAACTAGTTAATCAAACACAGGATTATGGATGAAACACTGATTTAAAAAAGGTGATGGCCAGCGATAAAAAGGAGGCAGTCTTTGCCCATGAGAAGTACATGTAACAAAGTGACCAGAATAAACACTAAATAGAAAAGGCTTTCAAATACTCACTCTTTATAATAGTACCAACTCAAGAATTGGGACACTGCAGGTATTCTAGCACAGCTCACAAAATGAAGATTTAGTGGTCTCATTCCTCTCATTTTCATACTCTGCTTCTAATTCAACAGTCTGTCATTTTAATAGGTAGCAAACTATTTATCATGAAAAAGCAATTAATTTAAAACACCTAAATTTAAAAAAAATCCCTTACTTTGGAGGAATACCATGCAATAGTAGTGGTATTCATGTGAAGATTAGGCCAAGAGGGGTTGTATCTCCACCCTCCCTGCACTACTGAACATCTTCAGTCTGGAATTTGGCGTCAAATTAGAGATTTGATCACTTGTTACTGAAATGGTCTCTTTAGCCTCAATCATATTTAACATACTTTCTATCTAGAAAAGGATCTAAACTTTCACTACCTGGCACCGTATAATACATAAAGCCTGTTGATTTGAAGAAGTCACAATTAGAATCCTGATAATTTACTGCAATCCTGGTGCTCCAAATGCCAATACATTGTAGTGCTGCACAAAAAGTCGCCAGCCAGTCTCCTGGAAGAGCCTATAATTGAATGAATAGCATGAACAACAGAACCTATATCCTCTTGATTGTTTCTGCAGCTTTGAAGGAGAAAGACAGTAAGGCTGCTGGAGCTAGTTATAGCATTGTTCAATTAGACATATCCAGTTACTTTTCTAAGACTGAAAAGCTGGCAATTTCAAACAAAAGAAGAATAGGCAAAGCATCAGAAGCATTCTTAGTACATTATTATTAATCAACAATTTTGCAGCAGGTGCTCTTAACAAATAATAAGGAGATAAATTCAGTTTCGGACAAAAGTGGTCTTTCCCCTTCGTTTTTCAAAAGAATTAGTTGGGATTTGGTTTCAGATAACAACTGTTCTGCAGATCAAGTGACAGAGCTGCCTCAAAATTTATTTGTGCCATGGGTACTTGTGCCAGCTAACAAAACCGTGAACCTTCTGCAATTCTTTAAAAGAAGATGACATGGAACTCTTATGTACTTATTTGGGCAGAATCAGTAGCAAATGATTTCTGTGATTGTCCAGTGATTTGGCAGTACAGTTCAAAGAAACACAGAAATATAAAAGAAGCTGTTATATTTTTTAAAGACAAATGCTGACTTTTAAATACTAAGAATTTTACAAAAGCTAGGGATATGAGAATAATGTAATTTATCACAAATTATATCTGAATGTGATAAAGTTTATGGAAATAAATATTAAGGAGCAATTGGAGATAACAGTATCTTACACTCTCTGTTGCATGCGAAAACCCTGCTGTGTTCAAGACATTCATGCATAAATAGTCATATATTGAGTTATAGATTCTTCCCTCAGTTTAGAAAAGTACAACGATAGGAGGAGGCCATTACTTGTTATTTTGCTTAAGTTTCAGACAGCCATCTGGGTAGAGTTACATTGCTATGACTATGAAATAGCACCAAAAAAAGATGCAATGGAAGTAGAACCAAATGAGGTATCTGTCCAGACTAATTGTACAACACACTACACATATGCAAGAAGGCTATAATAAAACCAGCTGGAAATGACATTCACTCTTGCAGTAAAGTTTTGCATAGGCTTTCAAAGTCATGCTCCTGCTGTCCAAAATTTCCTAACCTAACAATATAAATGAAGAATTAACGACAATTGAAGTTATATCGTGTAGTTACATTATCAAGGTAAATAAGGTAGAACTGAAAAAATGAGCATGGAGAAACATTAACAAGAAAAAGATTGCTGGTATACATAGTATTTGAAAGACTTTGATTTTTTGAATCACAACAGAGATGGCATAGATAAACATTTATTATTTAATATATTTATGTGCCTCCTTTCTCACCGCTAGGGAGACTCAAGCCACTTTACAAAATATTAATGGCAAGAATTCAGTGCCAACATACATAAAATAAAAAAAATCATAATAACTAGACACATACATATAACTATAAATTAAAATCATTAAAGAACATTTGTTCCCAGTTCCATTAAATTATAGGGTAGATTCGCTGTAGTACATAGCATTGCTTGAATGTATTAATGCTTGTTCAATTTTCAATTGCTCTAGTGCAGTGGTTCTCAACCTGGGGTCCCCAGATATTTTTGGCCTTCAACTCCCAGAAATCCTAACAGTTGGTAAACAAGCTGGGATTTCTGGGAGTTGTAGGCCAAAAACATATGAGGACCCCAAGTTAAGAACCATTGCTCTAGTGCAGGGGTCCCCAAACTAAGGCCCGGGGGCCGAATGCGGCCCATCAAAGCTATCTATCTGGCCCGCACGGCACAAGGGCAGAAGGAGGTTGGGCTAAATGACCCAAGGGGTCTCTTCTTCTCTTACAACCATTATTATTATTATTATTATTATTATTATTATTATTATTATTATTATTAACATTGTGGCTGGGTGGCCATCTGCCAGGGGTGCTTTGCTTGTGCTTTTGGTGCACAAAGGCAGAAGGGGGTTGGACTCAATAGCCCAAGGGATCTCTTCCAACCCACTTTATTATTATTATTATTATTATTATTATTATTATTATTATTATTATTATTGACATTGAGGCTGGCCATCTGTCAGGGGTGCTTTGCTTGCACTTTTGGTGCACAAAGACAGAAGGGGGTTGGACTCAATGGCCCAAGGGGTCTCTTCAAACCCTCTTTATTATTATTATTATTATTATTATTATTATTATTATTATTATTATTAACATTGAGGCTGGGTGGCCATCTGTCAGGGGTGCTTTGCTTGTGCTTTTGCTGCACAAAGGCAGAAGGGGGTTGGACTAAATGGCCCAAGGGGTCTCTTCCAACCCTCTTTATTATTATTATTTTATTATGACACAGCAAACAAGATAGATATGCTGGATTTCGTATCACAAAATCACAAGTCAAACACTTTCCAAGTGTCTAGGACTGTGATGTATTTTCGGATGATGCGTGCATATAATAATAATAATAATAATAATAATAATAATAATAATAATAATAATAAATATTGAGGCTGGGTGGCCATCTGTCAGGGGTGCTTTGCTTGTGCTTTCGGTGCACAAAGACAGAAGGGGAATGGACTCAATGGCCCAAAGGGTCTCTTTCAACTCTCTTTTTTATTGTTGTTGTTGTTGTTGTTGTTGTTGTTGTTGTTATTGCTCGGTGGCCAACTATAGTCTGGCCCTCCAACGGTCCAAAGGATCGTGAACTGGCCCCCTGTTTAAAAAGTTTGGGGACCCCTGCTCTAGTGGATAGCTGCCTATCTTTTTTACAGCCCAAATATTTTCAGCATTTCATGTTAGCTTTAGCTTCCCTTAAGTGGGCACCCCTCACCCAATCACCTGTTGAACACATTAAAAAAATTAGAGCTACTCCCTCTATCTATTACCTTTGTGTCTGCCAAGTACTCTATATTTTAAGTAAAATTTGGTCAAAATATATACTTTATTTTTGCATAATGATTTGCTAGATAAACAGAAGAAACCCAATTACCTTATATAGGATATACCAGTGGTTCTCAACCTGTGGGTCCCCAGATGTTTTGGCCTTCAACTCCCAAAAATCCTAACAGCTGGTAAACTGGCTGGGATTTCCAGGAGTTGTATGCCAAAATCCCTGGGGACCACAGTTGAGAACCACTGCTATATACCTATTGTTGGCTTAAATTAATATGAGATAAATTGGGGGGGGGGGAAGCAAAACTGAATATTCTCATAACATGCACAAAAAAGTGAAATTCTCAGCTTGGTGCAAAAGTAATGGTATAGCAACAACTGAAAACCAATTTTTTGTTTTTAAATGAATACTACTTGATTAGAGAAAATGTGTAGGAAATACAGACTGCTCTCACCTAGGTTGCCTAATTTATTGTTTTCCTTGAATTTCTGGAATGTAGCCTAGTAATGAAGTTCTCTTTTACAAACATCCTCAGGAATCTGTAACTGGCCACAATAACCCTGGGTTTGATGAAATGTAACTGTTCTTATGTATTGGCATGTTTCTCAGTACAAACAGCAGCTTTTGACTTTGCATATGGTCTCAACATGTGCTTTCTTTTGTGGTTATGATAACTTATTTTTACAGCCCTGCATTGATGGAGATATATACAATACAGAACATTAGCTGGGGTTTATAGCTTAGTAGTGCTTATTGATAAGACAAGTCTCTCCCCATACAGGCAAACAGCCAATAGCACATTGTAAATTCCATTGCTACAAGGCAGACTTTGCCATTAAACAGAAACTCTACTGCAATGAGTGAAATAGAAAAAGTGGTAAAATTCCACTCAGTATTCCATACTCTAAAAGTACTAAATTTCATCTAATTGCCACATTTTTAGGTTTTATTTACTTGGTCATGTATACTGTCTAAAGATGGTTATTTTGGCAAGGCTAAATATTAATATCTTCAAAAAATAAGTAGCCATGCTGGCCATGGCCGTGTCTACACAGACCAAGTACAATGGATTCACCTTGCAACCACTGCAAATATCCATATGATGTGAGGTTAGTTTTGTAACAGCAACTCTGCTTGTAGCTCTTAATCCAGAACAAGAAGAATTTGCAATTTATGCCAGGGCTTCCTGGAGTCTCTGGAGTAACCCCACTGACCATTCAATGCAGTTTCAAACCATTATTGGAAAAGGTAGTTTTGCTGTACAGTACAGATGATTACATAGGAAATCCTAGCACCAGTTTGAGGCCTGGATGGTTATTGTACAAACCACAGAGCACTGATGCACATCAAGGGTTTTCTTCTACCACTTTGATGGGAGTTTTTTGTTGGGCTACCATACAAAATTTCTTCTTACTAGCTAGCTTCAAGCTGCATTAAATAATCACGATAGATGCGGCCTTTGGGCTAGTAAAGTGGTGGCCTCTAATGCACCAACAGCCTGGCCAGCCATTTGGACTCAAAAAGGGCTTCAGGGTACTCCCATGCTGTTTCCAGGGTAGCTCCAGAGCAGTCTGTTGCAGAGAGGTTTGACAGTTGGAGATGTATCTCATAACACAAATGCCAAAATCCACATTAGTCAAAATTATTTTATCAAAATGGTTGAGCAAACGACTAGAAATGTGTTGCGAGCTTGACATCTCAGTAACTCTTCATTACACAGGATGTTACAAAAAGAAGGGATGGAGGTCTAGATTGCTGACCTGATAGTGAAATCGTGGAGTCTGCATGATCACAGTCTTGATATTGAGATGAGATGTCTGCAGACATTCAAAATAAAGCACTAGCAGATGCTGTGATGTTTTTTGAAAAGTGCATCCAGAGTGACTCTTGAGGCCGTTGGAAGCAAAGAAGGTTGAAAAGTTTGTTCCCCATTTAACACAATACATCTCAGATGAAGCTCATCAGCTGTTTTACAAGTGAAACGTGGAGTTAAAATAGGCCACTTAACCTAGGAGTCATCTCCATTGAATTCAGTGAAAATTACTTCAGACCAAACATACATAAGAATGCATATCTTAGTTATTTAGCAAGCTCCCAGTCTATTCACCCTTCAGTTATTTGGAGGATATTAAAAAAAAGGTAAAGGTTTTCCCCTGACGTTAAGTCCAGTCATGTCTGACTCTGGGGGTTGGTGCTCATCTCCATTTCTAAGCCGAAGACCTCCAAGGTCATGTGGCCGGCATTACTGCATGGAGCGCTGTTACCTTCCCGCCGGAGCGGTACCTATTGATCTACTCACATTTGCATGTTTTTGAACTGCTAGGTTGGCAGGAGCTGGGGCTAACAGCGGGCGCTCATTCCGCTCCCGGGATTTGAACCTGGGACCTTTTGGTCTGCAAGTTCAGCAGCTCAGCGCTTTAACACACTGCACCACCACTAGGGACCCTTGGAGGATATACATCAAAGTAAATAAGATGTGAATTATGGCTTAAATCTACTTTTATGCAATAATGCCAGCTAAAAAAAAAAAGAAGCACTGCTTCAGTTTGCACATCTGCTAAATCATTAATGGCAATAGGTTTATTCCCCCTGCTTCTGCTTATTAGTATAGCGAATTGAGGGTGAGGCTTTCCACTTTTTTCTACCAATAAACTAAAGACTGTTTCTTCTGTTTTTATAATGCAGTAGTTGTATCAGTTAGAGAAGCTAATTTTGATTTACAAGTCTTGACAAGGCAACAAGTAAGAAAAAATGTAGTGCAACTCAGGTATAAAGTATGACCTGTCTGTGTTTGTGTGTGCCCCTTCAGAAGACTGTTTCTACCCCTATTTTATTATATTTATGTGTTTGATAGTGATATTCCTGCTGCAGTTCTACACACACTTTCTGTGGACACATTTGCATTTATATGTTACACTCAGTGGGCCTTGCTTCTGAGTAAATAAGATTGTACTGTAAATCACTTAGATTATGTGATTACATATTCAAGGACTTGGAAAGAGATGTAATCCTCTCAGTTCAAGGAGAACGTAATATATAGCTTGGTACATGAACTTGTTCAACTTCCATCCTTTATTCAGTTCTTTGATTGTGTTATGATGAATCTTCCAGATGGACATTTTAAAAAGAAAAGAAAGCTATCAGAGTGAAACCAGATCACCCCAAGGTTCAAACTATTTTGTCCTGGTGGTTGAATCATACTAAAGCGAACAATATAATGATTATAATCCACAGAGTGGGTTAAGATATATTTATCAGACAGCACAGTCATATGTGTGAGTCAACCTCTATTGTCTTCATGGCAATAATGTGGTTTGGTTTAGGATTAGAGTTACATTAACAGTCCATGAAGCATTCTGAAGACATGCTAATTTAAACAAAACAAAATATTATAATCTCAGCATATCTCCTGATGAAGTGATTCCTTCAGAGATTAGAAGCAGCATGTTGTGCAAGTGATAACACCATCTGTAACATGTTAGTTTTGGAAATAATCATCCTTTTCAAACAACATTTTTGGTTCTGGTTCTGCTTATTAAGCTATACACCACTCCCACACACATGCACACATACTTGAGGACTTTCTGATGTTTTGGAGTGCAACTTCTATCATCCTCATACTAGAGAGAGAGAGTTTTTGTTTTGGGGTTTCATCTATGATGTCTAGTAGGGGTGTGCAATTTTTTCATTAATCATATCAAATTTATTAAATTCATACTTACAATGTGATATCCAATGTGTGGGCATGGCCCATGCCAAAAAAATTAAGAATCAAAACTTACCCAATACTTTATTGTTTGAATTTTGTAAATCTCAGAAGACTACAAAAGTCAGTTTCATTTTCAGCACAAGGAAGCAAAGCAAAGCCAAAAAGAGAAGAAAGCAGCAGGGGAAAAGCAGAATTTGCTAGGAAAGAGACTGAGAAAGCACAGAATTCTGGGTAATGTAGTTTGAGAAGGTGAGGAGCCCTATGCTAGAGAATTCAAAAGGCCTGCCCTAAACTATATTTCCCAGAATTTTGATCAGCATCAGACAGCCCCAATCAGGATAGGGGAGAGAATTGTTCATCCCTTGCAGCAGCCAGACCAGAGTTCCAATAAATTGTTGAATCTGCAAAGAGGAGGAGTGACTGATACTTCTGGTAAGTAAATCTCTGTGCTGGGCTGGGAAGAAATTCCTAAATGGAAGTTCTCTTGGTTAATATGAGAGACATTCAGTGAGATAGCTGTTATGGCTTTTTTGTTTTTTAAAGAACATTTTTGTCAAAACATTAAACATTCCCTAAAATCAGGAGATGTATGATTATTTCTAAAAGTTGGGACGAATGATCGCCTGTTATCTGGTGTCATTGTTTACAAAATTCAAGGAGATAACTCTTATAGTTTTTTATATTGTTTATAAAACCTTTGAAAATTCTCAAAAAATATCTGTGGATAAATGAAACATTCTGAAACTTGATGGGCTAACAGTGGTAAATGTGTTCTACCATTGTAGCAAGTTTCACCCCAATAGCTGTAAAATGAGGAGAAAGGGGCCCCTGAAGTTTCCTCACTTGCTCAATTACTACAACGAAAAAGTAATGAAATGTTGTTACTCTCGTTATAGTAACAAAATTTTCACTAACAACTCTTTAGAAACACTTTAGAAACGAAGCGCCGGTGCCCCCTAATTTTGTAATGACTTTTGAAACTGGCTAACATGAAGGCAGACAAGTTGGACTTGTGTCATGCCCTGAGACTGCTGTAACATGGAAGGGACAGTGACTACCATCCTGTGTCTCTGGGCCACCCGAGCCCAGAAAACACAGTATAGAAGTGGGGGGAAATGCAACAAGTTTTGTTTTGAAATCAGTTCAACCTTTCTGACAGGCCCAAAGTCGAGGAATAGTCTAAATTTTGGGTCAGCTTTCAGATTATCCCTGACTTTAGCTAATGCAGATTGAAGTGATATTAAGGCGGCCTTTCCTTATGTTGCCCCAAATCAGCTTCATGTGGTATTTGGCCATGAAGGACCTAATCTGGCCCTAGACCAACCTGAGTGCCTTTTGTTAGTGTACTTGGGGCTGGACTGTGGCACGGGCTGGTGAGCAGCTGCTGCAATAAATCACTCTGACCATGAGGTCATGAGTTTGAGGCCAGCCCATGGCTGGGTGAGCACCCGTCAATTAAAAATAAAATATAGCCCCTGCTCGTTGCTGACCTAGCAACCCGAAAGATAGTTGCATCTATCAAGTAGAAAATAAGGTACTACTTATAAAAGTGGGGAGGCAAGTTTAACTAATTTACAACGTTGGAATGAGGAAGTGAGGAAGTGCCATCAGAGTGGATGATGAAGTAGCTGCTCCCCCCTGTGGCCAGAATCGAACATCCCCTCAGGAGAAAGTTAAATTGCCTCTGTGTCTGTCTGTCTGTCTGTCTCTGTCTCAGTCCGATGTGTTTATGGGCATTGAATGTTTGCCCTGTATGTGTATAATGTGATCCGCCCTGAGTCCCTTTCGGGGTGAGAAGGGTGGAATATAAATACTGTAAATAAATACTTGTATATATTTCCTTAAATCATCCATTCACACTAAGAAATGTATTCATAACATAATGTAGAGGGAAGTGTTTTGCTTCTAATTTGCTTGTGCAAATTGAGACAAACATAAACATACATAAAACTGATTCCACTCTGCTTCTAAGAGAATATGGATTAATAGCCAAGTAGAGTTCCAAAAAATAATGGAACATCCCAAGAAACAAATTTTTTAACCCACGCATGCACCATTTTTCAGACACATGACACAATAATTTTGGATGTATCATTGTACATGTGGCAATTGCCAGTGTTGAAAACAAGATTTCCACTCTCTTGCTCAATGTGTCCAGGTGCTGTATTGTATAAGCAATGAAAATGTTGCACTATATGTATGATTTGATGGATTAAGAACCTCACCATTAGTCTCCTCTAGCTAATGAGCTGTAGTGTGATGACCCATGGGCAATGTAGTCCCATTCCTGGCACTGTGGTGCCAGATGAAGAGGAAAACTTGGGTTTTTCACCGTTCCAGCCAGAATTGGAACTTTCCCAGCCAGATTTGGAAACCTTGCACCTGCAAGAGATTTGTCTTCCAGAAGTCTGTCAAACAAGCCCCGAGCCAAAATCTCCTACGTTTTCTCGCCATGCTTTTTGTAAACAACAGAGGGGAGTTCAACAGGCGTCTCGCAGGAGTGCTAGGATAGCTGCTAAGCATTCAGCTGATTAAGCCTGCTTTCCATGGGAAACTTTAAGGAGTTATGCATCTGGACTCAGAGAATAGCTTTCGTTTCTGGTTCTCCAGGGAACTGCTCTTTGGTGGGAAAACTAGACCCTATTTAGGTGTTTTGCCCACAAAGGGATCTTGCGGAGTCAATTCGTCAGCAACTGGAGTAGGTTGTGTGTGGACAGCGCTACTCCGCTTCTAAGCCTTCGTCCCTGTTTCCAAGCCTACGTTCCCGTTCCAGCCTTGTTTACCTCCGCGGACCTTGCCTTGCTTCCTAGGACTCAGCCTTGTTTTTCCAGGACTCTGCCTTGCCTTGTTTTCCGGATTTTGCCAAGTAATTCCACGGATCTTGTTCTTGCTCCTCGTTCCTTGTTGCCTTGTATCAAGCCTTGTTTCAAGTTACTCCCTAGCCTCGCTCAAGTTCCATGGACTAAAGGACCTTGTCATCTCCCCTCACTTTGCCTGGCAAAGTGAGTGTTTCGGTTATTGGATTACAACTTTGGACCTTAATATTTCATATTGGACATTGTTTCTTTGGACTAATTTTGACCTTTCCTGAAAGGTCTATTTCTGGACTATTTCATACACTTGCTTTTATTAACTTTATATATTCCTTCAATAAAGATATTAGATAGAATCTGGCCTCGGTGTATGGTTATTGGTGCTCTGCAGCCTGGGTTGTGACATGTAGCCATTTATACATATGCTTCTTGTGATTTCTACCGGAGTACGTACAAAGTTATGAAAATGATATATTGAAGGTAACCTGTATACAGTCTAGGAAATATTGTTTGTTACTGAAGTAGAACATCCAGAATAATTACACATGCACATAAACTGGATTTATTGAACCAAATGCATTTGCCAAGATAATGGACTATATAGTTATATGATATTATGCACAGAATGTTAATTATGACTAAACAAGTCTCTTAAACCATTGCTACTTGTGCTGATGTTTACAACATTGTTGGTCTTGTACAATCCTAACATTCAAATTAATTCCACATGAAATGAAATTGATTTATCTTCTTTGTTTTAACCCTACAGACGTCTAGCCGGAAATTGTTTGACACACATCCCCAGAGGAGCATTTGCTGGACTTTTCAATCTCAAAGTATTGTAAGTAGTCTGGGCACTTTTTCAAGCATTTATGTTATTTATTAAAAACCTTTTAGGATCTAGTATTGGTGCATCACTCTTGTATTTAAATACCTTGTTACTTTGATCAGAGTTTCCAAAAGTAAAGTTATGTATGTTTTGAAATCACCTTTGCTTCATTATGGTGAAGAAACGCTGAGCTTGAGTCGATGAGTGATGTTTCAAAAACAGTTCGCTCATCAGGTTAAATATGTCTGGACAATATTAATCACAAAAGGAATTTCAAGTAATCATTTCTTTAACCTCAAAAAAGAGGGCAGGTTTTAATTCTCAAAATTCAGAGACATTTCAAATGATGATGGAAAACAGGGGATCGTTTTATTTCCATTTTAATGGGTAGGTGTGACAAGGAGAAAATGAGCAGATTAATTACTGTAAAAATTGAACTTGAAGAAGCCAGAATTACCACTGTTACCAATCTGAAGTAGACTACGTCTTGACAGGGCAGTTACCCAATGCTGTTCTGGAATGGCTACTTCAGATCAGCATCGGGGTAATTACTAATTACAATGCATGATAGCTACACCAGCAGCCCCTGAACCAGCCCAATGGCTGCATAATGGCTGCATGAGTGAGTAGGGGTGAAACTTGTTTGCTGTAACTTGCCCACTACCTCAACTTGCCCACTCTAACTTACCTTTTGCTGCTCCTGTTGGCACCAAAGTCGACATTCCTTGGCACCTGGAATAACAATATCTAGCAGGCTGGGGAGAAAGGGGAGAGGAAGAATTAGAGGAGGAATTCCTTCTCCTCCCCAATCTCCTCAGTGCGCAGAATAGCATCATTCCAGTTGCCAAGGGGTGGCTCTCTCAATTATGGGGCCCACCAGGCTAAAGTAAGTTAAAGGAGGCAAGGCAAGTGCTATCTCTTTTCCCCAAATGGAAGGCAGCACAGTTGGATGGCCCTGAAGTTGCTGGATAATCCAGAACTTTTGGAAAGCTCCAGAATTACAAAATCAGTCCCACATACTTTAGAAAAAAATTCAGAGCACACATTTGTGGTGATCTGCTAGACATTTGCTGGTTGATTTTCCCCTGATTATGATCTTACTGATACTGTACTGATATTCACACACACACACACACACACACCCGCCCAATGCTATTTAGCATATACATGAAACTCCTGGGAGAGGTCTGCTGATAATAATAATAATAATAATAATAATAATAATAATAAGAAGAAGAAGAAGAAGAAGAAGAAGAAGAAGAAGAAGAAATTTATTTATATCCCGCCTCCATCTGGGACTCGGGGCGGCTTACAGCAAAATCAGATACAAAACAATGATAAAATAAAATATGAAACATCAAAGACAATAACAAAAACCAATAATAATATATACACAGCAACCGAAAAAAGACTGATGTTTTGCAGTGCAATGCCATCTATATTTAGATGATACCCAACTCTGTTACTACTTTCCACGCAAAACCAAGGAAGCTGTCCAGGTTCTAAAGTAGTGTCTGTCATCAGTAATTGATTGTACGAGGACAGACAAATTGAAACTTTATCAAGACAAGACAGGGATGCTCCTGGTCAGTCAGAAGGCAGATCAGGGAATAGGGATCCAGCCTGTGTTAGATGGGGTCACACCTGCCTTGAAGATACAGGTTTGCACTAGTGCACATCCCTATGTGATTAAAGTATCATCTCAAAAAGCCAATTTCATGATAGGGGTAATTAACACTATGGTACATAGTGATTGTATAATCTTTAAGGATAAAGTAGGGCTCCAGTTTTTCTTTTACTAAATATTAAACCAAGAAAAATATAACAAAAATGACTAATCTAAAATATGTTGTTTTCTCTCCCTCTCTCTATATGTGTGTCTGTGTATTTATATTTACAAATGTAGAATGCTTCAAAACAATCTGCTAAAACAAGTTCCCTTGGAGGCCCTGCAGAACCTCCGCTCTCTCCAGTCTCTGTAAGTATATGTGTCTTTCTTATGATATTGTACATTATAGTTAATAGAATAACACAGAAAGACTGTGTGTGTGTGTGTGTGTGTGTGTGTGTGTGTGTGTGTGTGTGTGTGTTATAAATCTACAATTACTGTGCTGTGCCACAAAGGCATGTTTCTTTGTTTCTAAAACTTCACAAAAGATCAAATAAATAATGGGTTTGAGATTAAATATTTTACTGCTTTTTTATTATATTTCTGGCCTGAACACTATCTTGCTTTTGCCTTTCAAAGGAATGATTAAAGCTATAGAACAGATTTAAGCAACATATGGTCCATGCATAGCGTCAGCTTTAGAGTTCTAAGTTCCAAAACATTTATTTTAAATAAAAGAAGAAATAGTCCTGAAAAATATCACCAAACACATATTAAAACAAAAGTAGAAGTAAAAAAGGAGGGATTTCTGTTAGTGATATTTTCCAAATCTGGAGATTTGTGAGTCTATGTGTCGACCTCTATTGCTTTCACTTCCTTACACAAACTTCCAAGAGAAATGGGACCTGCAGATATGATAAACTATAGAAACAAAAGGTTCTTTATCATGTTGAGAGTGAATTGATGCTTCAACTGGCTTTCAAAATGAGCTCTCTTTCTTTCTATCTTTTACTCTTTGAGGCAGATATCTTCCCAGAAAGCTAGAAAAGAAGAGGCCAAAGAAAGGAAGGAATAAAATTGAGGAGTTGTGCAGTCTGTTTAAGAGCCTGGTTTTTGGTGACAGAATTAAAATAAAAAAGAGAAAGTGCATGGTCAAATAGGAGCTTTAAACAGCTGTGGAGCCCACATCAGAGACAATGATAAAAGCATGTGCAGAATAGCTACAATCACTTGAAAGAGGATCATTGGCAATTGTGACCTCTTTGTAAAAAAGAAAACCTGTTTTCTAAATGAGTTGTGCAACTCTGATAAAAGTGCACCCTCTGATAAAAGTTTCTCGTTTCATACTACCTGGTAATTTTCTATCCATAAAGTGGTTCTTGTCTTGGTTTCCGATTTAAAGTACAGATTACTTTGAAACTATTGAAAACAGGAAATCTTTTTTAAAGGAACACAAAGCTTTAAAACAAGCGAGATATGTCTTACAAAATAAAAGCTTTCTTGAAAGTACAACAAAGTTTAGAGCTTAGTTTTAAAGTGCTCCGTATGAATATTGATGGTTCCTTTGTCTCATTTTCTTCGTGTTTATTGATGGCTAACCAAACTAACTTTACTGATGCTCTACCAGTTGGTCAGGCAGGACTAATTTTCTTTCTAGTTTAGGTATTTGCTAAGTAGGTTTTCCTGAAAAAAATATTCTATTCTCAAATGTGGGGCAAATTTCATGGATCATCATGGAACAAGTTATTGTTCTTCTTTCATCTCCCAACCCCTCTCCCACATATCTTAACAATTAGAGTCAGGATAAATGGTCAGTTGCTTTCAGCCCCCTGATAGTTATGAAGCAGTTGCCTCACTGTGAATAATGGTTCATAGATAGTGCTAATTTCACATGGATTCAGGCCAGCCCTACCATTGAGTGTAGTGAAGTAGCTGTCATGTGAGAATTGGTGGCTCCCTGTGGCACCCCCCCCCCCCCAAGCTCTTCAGGTATTTCCATTTCTTGGGAAACAGAATTATGTGTCATAGATCTTATCCTGCACCTCCTAAAACTAGCCTTCTGTCCTCAAATGAGCTTTGTGATTAGCTAAACACTAATTATTCTTGTAGATGTTTGTACAGTTCTGGAGGGATGCAAGAACTCCCTTTGTTTTCATTCTGAAAGACTGCAAGATGAACAACAGTTATCTCAAATTCAAGAACTCCAGCTTAGTATAATCTTCCAGTGTCAGTGTAGATTGATAGAAAGATGCGATAGGACTAAATCATAAGAAATTATATTCTGTCTATGCTAGGCTTTTATGTTTGATCAGTATGTATTGCAAGACATGTATGAATGTGTATTTGGCCTGTGACATATGTATAAAAGTATCTCTACATTGGTCTGATGGCGTGTGAAACCTTTGCAAACTTCTTAGAAACTTTAACATAGTCTAAAGCATTTGGCTCAGAAGAACAAACTTAATTGCCTTGTTTATAGATTGAAGATAGACATGTGTCAGGGAAGCCATGCACACTAGCAGAAAAAAATTGGTGGATAGGTTGGCCTGCAAGGCTCTTAGACTACATCACCACCTTATGCCATCACTATGCTTGTGCACTTCTCATCACAGGCCAGATGCTGAGAAGATTTCTGGGCTGCAGCCAGCTATGTAGAATCCAGATACCCTATGAAAAATATTCAGTGGTCCACATCAGAGCACATCCCTTCAGTCAACGTTTTTACCAGTTTGGTTTAGTTTGACTGTAATACCATAATACCACTTATTTTTTATTAAGGAGGCAACACAATTAAATTAAATTTTATTTTACTCTTCATATTTATTTCTTCTTCATTGTCTGCATTGCTGATAGAAATGAATTTTGCACTTAAACAGAACCACAGTTAAAATCTTCAAGTACTACATAGTTTCCAGTAGGAATCCCATCCAGTGCCTACCAGCACACAGACACAATGCACCTCAGCTTTTCTCTCTCTCAACAGCAGCTTAATGTTCTCTTGACCCCACAGATGAGCTAGATCTATGCTTGAGATATGTATACACTTCATTCGCCTGTAATTGTCATTGCTTCTGTTTTGTATATGGTTTGTAATCCCCTCTTTAAGATATCTATTTATTACAGTTGCAAGATAGCTCAGTCAATGAGATAAAACACATTAATATTTTTTGTGGGATGTTTTTCCAGTGAAATACTCATTGTATATACTTGAGACTGGCCCTTCACAGATTCACAGGACACCTTTTCCAATTCCAATTGAGCTGACAATCAGCTTTTGCACACTCTGTAATACAACAATTGGCTCATGAATCTATGAGTATTCTCTCTCTTTCCCTATGCTGTATTACTTTAGGTCTCCCTTTCCGGTATCTCCCCCTCCCCGATATTACTTCTATGGGTATCCCTTGGCAACTGGAACTCCCCCCTCCCCTATTATGCCCTACCTCCTGGTCCTCAGCCCATGGCTTGATAGTCATTGCTGACTGTTCTCCTCTATAAACTAGTTTTCTCACCACTATTTCTTCTCCCTCACCCTGTAAACTTCAGTCCCCTCTAGCCCTCCCAACCCCCTCCAAATTAATAAAATTTAAATACAGATCCTTAAAGTACACAAAGGAGATTAAGGAGCAGCATGGAAAAACAGATTTAAAAGAAGTCTATAAAGTGCTAGGCAGGTCTTGGAGTGAATTATAGTCCGTGGGGCATATGCCAGTTAAAGTGCAAGCAGGTGACCAAGTCTTGATGGTGCAAATTAATTTGGTGGTAAGGACAGAAAAATTTGATGGTAACGACAACACAAGCACAAAAGGTTCCCCTGATTAAATAAATTCCATTGTCCCCTCCCTTCCTACAAGCTGATTTACCCAGTTTTTTAAAGGTTTGCCAAGATTCTTCAGTATTCTCCCATAGTCAACTTGGTTCTAAAAAAGACCCATCAGTCAGTTAGGCCCACAGCTGGTGGTAAAGTGTAAGGTGCTGAATAGGCCTCCCTATAGTGAATAGAGAGGGAGCGTCCAAGTCCTCACACGGATGGAGCCAGAAGCAGCAGCTGAAGGTGCTCCAAAATCTAGTATTGCCAGGGCAGCAACAGGATCCCCCCATGAAGCAACCGTGCTGCCGAGGTGATGGCAGATCCCGATCCGAACGGTGGGGGGCGGTGGCAGGCCTTCACCCCAGGCTGTGTAGATCACTGCAGTGTCTGTGGCAGGTCCCAGACCAGCGCAGTAATGGGCTCAAAAGCCGGCAGCAACAGAGGAGGAGGTGGCTGTGGACCAATCCAATGTGGGCCCGGCTGTGGGCTCGGCGAATAATTCTTATCAGTTGATAAGGAAAGCCATAAAGTGAAATGATGGGCAGATACTGCTGTTCATAAGCTGTTTTTGCTATCTATGTTATAGTCTCCAGGCCTATATGACTGTCTATCAACATTTTGGGAGAAATTAGTACTTTTCCTTCCTTGCCCTTTAGAAGATCATAAAAATGTGGCACTTCTGTTCTAGTTAGAGGTATGTTGTCTAGCAGAGCAGCAGAATAAGACAGTCCAAAATCCTGCAGAATGTACTTTCAGTTTTATGGCAAGAGCCAATCGTTTGAGAAGAATGCTTATCTTCACTTAGCTAGAAACACTGAAGATTTAGATCCCTCATTGTGGACCTATCCTTCAATGGTAATAGACTGTTTAATGCAAAAAATGGTGACATGATGACTTATCTTTGTAGAGCAAGGGCAATGGTGAAGCCTGGAATCCTATGGCTAACAGCTGGGTTTCTGGGAGTTTTAGGCCAAAAACATCTGGAGCCCCAGGTTAAGAACCACTGCCATAAAAAAATTAGTTCTCTACTGCATTCTCTTGCTTGTGTTTACTGTCATTCTAATCCAAAGTCATAGGTTTCATTTGAGAAGATTCCCTTCTGATCATAAAAATACCACTCAGTTCAATACAATAGTAGAAGAGTGACTCCCCTTTAGTTATCAGGTGCATACTTTTGCAAATCACATATACCTTTTTTAAACTGTTGTACAAATATAATCAAAACATCAAATCCAAAATAATGTGGGAAAGAGGTGAGAAGGTAAAAGAAAGATAGCTGTGAAAGTTCTTGAGAGAAATTCTGATGCATGCAACTGGGCAATCCAAAAATGGCACATGAAAACTAAAACTAGCCGCTCTTTTAAAGAGAGTGGTCAATCATTATTTTCTTCTTAAATGCTCTTTCTCAGACCCTACATTCTTATTTTCTTTGAGATGAAAGTATATCATGGCTATGACTCAGGGCATACTTTGTAAAAAAAATAAGAAATCAGTATTCATTACTTACATAAGCTATTTTTTGGCTTACTCTGACTTTTCAGGCATAAAAAGTTGTAGATATGCTGCAATATATATGTGTACAGTATGGTTTTTAATGTGGCACTGGATTAAATTCTCTGTGCTGCATGAATTTTGCTTGACATTTTGCATATTTTATGATGAATGCATGCCACGTTTCAAGTTGTATCCTCTTTTATATGCTTTCTATAGTAGAAAATGTTATGCCCCTAAATTGGCCCTTTTGATCATAATAGCTCCTTTTAAACTTCCCATGTTATCCATATATTTAAAATTATAAATAAGTTATTGTTCATGGGCTAATGGACTTCGCTTTGAAAGTGCCAAAACTTTGATCAGCACAACTAGAACAACTGAATGAAAATGTAACATTTCATTGCATATTTTATAGATCAGTGTGCATTGTTTACATTATGACAGGAAGCATAATCACTCATGAAATGTTTTATTATCTGCAAGTAGGAAAATGGTTCCTAAGAGTAAAAGAAAAGATTAGATAACAGGGAAGTGTTTTTGGCGGTAGATTTTAAGAGTACCTTGTGAATGTTTTAACTTGGTTACATAGTTTGTAATATGTAACATAGTAGCTTTTTAGTCCAGCATGTTAAAAATAGATTTCCCTGAATTTGAATCAAAAATCAATATTGTTACTCCTGCATTAATAGGCAATGCAAGTTTATTTTAGGCTTGGATAATCTTAAAGATTAATAGTTCACACACAGACTTACAACTGTTGCTTTTTTAGGAATTACTTCTGCTCCAAAATACATTTTACATTATACAGGCAGTCCCAAGTTACAAACAATATAGGTTCTGTGGGTTCTTCTTGTTGAATTTGTTTGTAAGTTGTAACAGATACATTTTAAATGCAATTCCAGCCAAAAATATATATTTCTTAGCTTTGGGTAGCATAGGGAAGATTTCACCTCACTTTCTGTCCCTGTGATAATTGGAGTTTGGAAAATTTGGCTAGTTGTGGAAATAAGGATTGGTGATAAAGCCTTTCCCCGTGATAACTTTTTCAGGAGTGAATTTGAGTTTTGCATTCCTCGGTGTGATATAATTGTAATTTTTAGTCACCTGGGCTGAAGGCACTGTGTGCCAGTTGTCAGGCTCACTTCAAAGGACCAGTCTGAACGCAGGTCAAAGATTGCTGCTCTCAAATCCAATCTTTATTGAAGAATACATGACTTTGGAAAAGTCGGGAATGACCTAATGTTTACATACAATCATTTTTATCACCTCTGTCGTAACGTCACACCACACGTAAATATCATCACCAAATCCCACCCCCTGTATCACATTACTATTATTCCCACACATTCTACCAATTATAATTGTTTATACTTTCAACCCCGAGTTCCCAGGCTCTTCTATCTTCTTCTGCCAGGTGCTTCATGAGACATCCGGAATTATTTATGTTATGACTCCAAGTCCAGGGCTTGGAAATTCAGCCCTGGGACTTGGTTCCATGACACCAGTCATGCTCAAACATCAAGTTTTGCTTTATCTGTCAAATTGCTAAACATAGGGAAGTGTGAAACCTGATATAGATTCTTGGACTGTAATTCAGCATTGGCTATTCCAGTTAGGATGTCTGGAAGCTGCAGTTCTGCAATATCTGGAGGGCCATGTTTTCCCAATCCCACAATTAAACCATGCCAACCAGATTCACCATCAGCACTTTCCACTTTCAGGAAACTGAAAGATCACAAGAACTTGAATTTGGTGATTTGGTCCACTATTATTCAGGTTTTACCATGTAACTGAGGACTGTGAACTGTTTAGAGATTATATTTTCATGCATTGAGAAATTTAAATGATGGAAAATGTAAAACAGCCTACTGCTGCCCATCACAGAAAGTTGTTTGACCAATACACCATTTGACAGGAAGACTCTTAATTCTGGAGTTGGTTCTGGATTAAATTATTGCAAAATATGCATGTTCTATAAATTATTGTTTGATATGACAGTATAACATCTGGACATTTATGATGCATAAGAACAGTATGGATACAGTGTGTGCCTGCTAATCTTACCCAAATCATTATGTGGGCAGAAGCCTGCCTGGTGTCTTGCAATCCTTAAATGGAATAAGCAATAACCTTGGAGTCAGATGCGAAACTGTAAGATCAAGCCCATAGATACACTAGGATGTTAACTATGCAGGAGGGAGAAAATGTGAATTGATTAAAGCCTTTTCCCTCTCTCCCTTTAATCAATGTAACTGTCAAGCTAGTGCAACTCTTAAGTCCTTGGCTTAGACAGAAATATCACACAGACAAGAAGTGTATCTCTAACTAAATGCTAAACAACACCATTTTTCTTTTAATGCATATACTTAAAACATAGTACAAATGATGCAGTTGCTTTTTCAGAAAACAGATGCTTATGTTGGACATTTTAAAACATTTCAAGCTATTCCAATTTGTTGACAGTCTTTGTGAACTTTTTTGGAAGCTGTGTCCTTATGGCCTGCCATGTCAGTTATTGTATTGAAAATTAAATTGTGAAAAGGTTTTGACACTGAACTTTAATAATTTGTTCCAACTGACCTTGTCTCAGTTATTTGCCAGCCTGGCATGGAGCCACAAAAATTGTTATTTGTTCTCGTGCAGTAGGTAGAAATACTGAGAACAATGATATAAAATGGACCTGACATTTTATGTGCCTGGAAATGAAGAAATGGTCTTTAAATAAAGAGATTAGCATGCTTATCACAAAGCCCTATTTCTTTCAAATGAGCTAGATTTGGTTTGTGAAGGATTACTTACAGTCCCCTTTCATCTACCATCTTTTTAATTCATAGAAGACAAATATTTAAGCATATTTCCTTTAAGCACCCTTTTCCTGGCATACTTTAACAGAACTACAACTGATGTGATTAAGCTGTAAACAGTTTCCTGAATCAATGTTTCATTGCTGATTTTGTCTCTTGTAGTCACTTTGCTAAATGCTGAGCTTGAATAATAGAATAATAGAGTTGGAAGTGACTGCCTGGGCCATCTAGCCCAACCCCCTGCCATGCAGGAAAAGCACAATCAGAGCATCCCCAAAACATGGCCATCCAGCCTCTATTTAAAAGCCTCCAAAGAAGAAGTTTCCACCACCCTCTGAGGCAAAGAGTTCTACTTTTGAACAGCTCTTACAGTAAGGACGTTCTTCCTAATGTTCGAGTGGAATCTCTTTTCCTGTAATTTGAACCCATTGATCCCTTTTCCTTATGGCATTCTTTCTTATATTAATACATGACTCTCATGTCTCTTCTCAACCTTGTCTTCTGCAGGCTAAACATACCCAGCCATTTACGATGCTCCTTATAGGGCATGGTCCCCAGACCTTTGATCATTTTAGTTGTCCTTGTCTAGACACCTTCCAGCTTGTCAATATCTCTCTTGAACTGTGGTGCCCAGAATTGGACATATGTAATATTCCAGGCGAGATCTGACCAGAGCAGAATAGGGAGGCAGAATTACTTCCCTTGATCTAGACACAAAACTCCTTTTGATGCAAAATCTCATTGGATTTTTAAGATGCTGCATCACATTGTTTGCTCATGTTTAGCTTGTTGTCTATTAAGACTCCAAGAACTTTTTGACTCTCAAGATCTCTTGACAAAGAGTTCTGTGAAGTGTTTTGTCCAATTCTTTTTGGCTATTCTTATTTCTTTTATTTCTGCTATTCCTTTTAACGATGCCTTATGTAATTAAAAGAATGGAATGGACCTTCCACATCTGTGTGGGTTAGATGTGTAGGACCTCCACAAAAGTGGGAAAACTATGAATAAAACTAACACTGAGGGAAACCTCTGTAGGTCTTCTCTGTGGTGAACCTCCGCTGGCCTAGAGATTCCTAGCAACAACATATTAATCAAATCTGTGATAAACAAACCTACCAATGCAGAGGCACAACTATAGAGGCTGAAGAGGAAAAAAAGATGAATCTCCTGTAATCTGCTGCCCCTAGACCTCCCCCCCCCCCCCCAGGGAAAGACTTGGGTCTAAGGAAAGTAAGCCTTAGGAAGATCTTAGGGGCTCAAACTGCGACTTGACCCTTTATTTTGGGGGCCTGAACAGAACAAGCTGTCGGTCCGGGCTATGCCATTATCAAAGCCATACGTTAACCAACTGACTATTCCATTGCAGAGAACTCGCCATTGGCTTCCCAGCTAGACTGGGGTCTGGGACTGTGCTTGTTCCTGCTTCAGCTCCTCTCCCTGCAGTCTGTGGTCAGGAGAGGGACCATGTTGGTGCTACTGCATCACCTGGGGGCCTGCAGTTGGGCCTGGCTGTTGCTGGGCAGTGGGCTTTTGTTCCATCTGACCTGAGCCCCAATGGATTTCCATCTGGCCCTGGCTCACCACTTCTGTCTGTTCCGCTTTCTGCTGCAGCCATTGGACTGTGTGGCTTCTCTTCCTGACTGCATCCTTGTTTGTCTGAAAAAATAAATTGTCATTGGCAGAACCGAGAGTTCACATTTTATTCTCTTTTCTATAGTTCTGTCTGTGTTGCACATGACAATCAAGTGTCATCTGTGAATGACTCATTTCAATTTTGGCTGCCACGGCTAATAATGAGCACTAGACATCCATTTCATGGACTGCTGTTGTTGTGTGCCTTCAAGTTGTGTTCAATGTAAAGACGCCCCTAAGGCAGGGTTTTCTTGGCAAAATTTGTTCAGGGGGAATTTGCCTTAGCCTTCCCTTGAAACTGAGGGACTTGCCCAAAATCACCCAGAAGGTTTCCATAGATGAGCAATCTAGCTCTTTTTACCATATTTTATAAAGAAAGTGTGCTTTATGATTTTTAAATTCATGTGAATAACAAACTAATTAATAAATTAATAACCTGCCTTTCTTACAATATGAGACCCAACTAAAATGGTTTGGGACTACTACATGAAGCTATTTTAGTTGCACCAAAACAGATGTGTTTTTAATAAATGTGTGATAAAATATTTCCACCTACTTTTTCTTATGCGTTAGAAAAGTTTTCCAGAAAGATTTAAGACTAGGCTTATTCTACACTTCATTATTTCATCTATGTTTGGCTCTTGTGTGTAACTCTTTATTTGATAGTTGTTTTGAACACTTGAAGCTTCAGATGGAAATTGTATATCCTTCTAGAAATGGTTGAATTGAAGATCCTAGCCAGAAGATATGATGGAGAAGAAAAATTAAAGTTGAAGTTCAGCAATGTATGGGGAATTGTTTGATTCTCACCACTGCTTTAGAAAAAGAGTAGGCAATCATGTCCTCCACAGAATCTGGAATACAAATTTCATCAAACTTTTTAACCTAATTACATTGTATTAAAATACTATTGAAGATTTTAGCTTCTCTGGAGTTGTTTTATCAAGCACCTGATTTTGTACTTCCAAACTTAAACTTTATATACAGCCACCATTATTATATTAATATAGTATGATCAGTAAAAGTGACACTACGCCACATGAGTAGAAAATGTGAAATACTTGCTTAAATAAAAGGAACAGGATAGAGGGAACAAAAGAATTAGGAAAGAAATCAGATTTACAAATCATATATATGCACAAATGCAATATATTTGCTAGGGAGCATGAGCAAATGTTCCACAACAATTTTGCTTGCTTTTATGACTTAATATCACAGAATTAAGTTTTTCTTAGTATGTAATTTAAGTTACATCCAGTGCACTATCCTTTTGTTGCTGTGTTTTTAAAAGAACATGGATAACTCCGTCAGCATGGAGAGTTCTATTGGATGTTTCCTAAAGTATGTGTCCTTCATTTTGGCTGCATAATAAAGTAGTGCTTTGCTTGTTCGGCTAAGCCATTATAGAATATGTTGATGGAATTCATTGTTTAAGGCACTTTGTAAAGTTTTAGTAGAATGTTGGGATAGGTAAAGGTTTTCCCCTGACAGTAAGTCCAGTCGTGTCTGACTCTGGGGTTTGGTGCTCATCTCCATTTCTAAGCCGAAGAACTGGCATTGTCCGTAGACACCAAGGTCATGTGACTGGCATGACTGCATGGAGCGCCATTACCTTCCTGCCAGAGTGGTACCTATTGATCTACTCACATTTGCATGTTTTTGAACTGCTAGGTTGGCAGAAGCTGGGGCTAACAGTGGGTGCTCACTCTGCTCCCCAGATTCGAGCCTGCAACCTTTTGGTCCATATGTTCAGCAGCTCAGAGCTTTAACATGCTATGCCACTGGGGGCTCCCAGAATGTTGGGATATAGTAACACAAAAAAAAAAGCAGAACTGTGTCACTTTTTCCTGTTAAAGCCATTTATTTACAACACATGACAATTTCCCCTCATTTCTAAATTCTACTCTTATGTTTCACTTAGACGTCTGGATGCTAACCACATCAGCTTCGTGCCTCCCAACTCTTTCAGCGGCTTGGTTTCACTCAGACACCTGTGGCTAGATGACAACGCTTTGACAGAAATTCCAGTACAAGCTTTCAGGAGTTTGCCAGCACTTCAAGCAATGACACTGGCACTGAACAAAATACACCACATTCCAGATTACGCTTTTGGAAATCTCTCCAGTTTAGTTGTTTTGTAAGTTTTTGGTTCTTTGGAGCAGGAGTTGATTAGTATTTCAAGACATCATATCACAGTGAACTGACTGTTTCAAGATTTTGTGGCTGTTCCCATCTTGAAGTAATTTGATTATTATAAACAATAGGAAAGGGAATGTACTTTTATTAGACGGAGTAGAAAAGTGTGAAATATTGACAGGTCCAAAAACTGAGCAATGGTGCCAATGTAATATTAGCATGAGGTGGAGGAGGTGAGACTGTAAACACTAATGCTTTCTTTTATCCATGCATGCAATTTAAAACACATAGCGTAACTTGTCTACATCTCATAAAAGGATTAAAAAATATTTGCTTGCAGCCTAATTAATAAAATTAATCCTTAATTAAGAAAATTAGAATATAGTCACTTTGGGCATACCACAAACTCCAAATTGGGCCAGAAGTAATTCCTGGACATTCATGCAGTATTCAGAGTCTTCAGACCCCTAACACAGATAAGACTGGTTCACCTGATTTTACCCTACTTTAGAAGAAGTCAGAGAATGCTCCAGATCTTTTTCTTGAAACTCTGGAGCAGCCATACACGTCGGGATTGATGTGAACAGCTGGTCCAGTTTCAATTCAGATTGGTCCAGCTGTTCATACGAGACAGCCCTACCATCCTATTTTCCCTGTGATCCACAGTGCAGGGGAAAGGGGATAACACTTACCTGGGCTTTAGAAAGCTCATTTCCTTTGTTGGGCACTTTTGCTGATGTCAACATGACCTGGTGAAAAGAGGATTACCCTGCTCCCCTTTGCCCATCCCTTTCCAGACCATCTGCATGATTTTGCTCACATTGTCCCATGTGCTCTGGCAAAAGGAGCGGGATTACCCTCCCCCCCCCCCCGTTTTTTCCCCCCAGCTCATGTGGGCACCTTTGCAAAATAGCCAGGAGATCTCCAGATCTCAGAGGCACCTGCCACAGCCACAAGCAACAGCAACGGTAAGGGTTACTGAACAGCCAGGCCAAACCAGATTCAGCCAGACTGGGTAGTGTGTAAATGCCTATGTGGAATCTGGGGCCAATCTGAAGTAGCAATACTCTAGACCAGCATCAAATTTAGGTTCCAATATAGATGGGTATTATTTTCAGAAGGACCCAAAACAGCCAATCTAGCTCACCAAAATACTGGCACTTGTTAAACAGATGAATTAAACAAATTTAGGTTATGCATGCTGGAATTGAGATGTAATCCAAAAATGCTTTTCTGCTCAGATGTACAACTTTGGGATACCCAGTTGTTTTTTGTCATCAGACACACTAAGTCAGAAGCAGTTTGTTTAGCTGTTTATGGAAATCCCATTGTGATGTCAAATTGCTGATAACCGTTGCTGTTTGAAAAAAGCTAGAGCAAAAATAGAATGCAAGAATGAATTTCTCCAGAAGATGAGGAGATTAATGAAGATTTGGGGAATGTTCAAAGATACATATATATCATTCATGCTCTATGTCCATGCTAGTTGCTAATATATCCCCAAAAAAGTTAAGAAAAGAAAATGTAATTCAGTTAGATTCTGTTCAGTCACACATACCCAAATCTTATGTCTGTTCTTCTCACTTTGCAAATGTATGACAAGTTTTTTCTGTATTATCTTTTAGTCAATCACCAGTTTGAAAACAATCCATGCCTTCTCTCCCCTGTTATGATACTTTGCAGTTGAGTCTGTGTTATTACAAACTGCCAGGACCTAAACAGCATCACTTTATTATCCCTGTAAATATCTATCTATATATGCATTTACCATCACTGCCTGATGAAGAAGCCTATGAAGTTTTGAAACCTAGTTTGAAGTATTTTACACTTTTTCATTTGCCTATAAAGTTGTTACAACAGGATGGATCTTGGATCTTATTGAGTTTTTACAGCAAGTTATATAAACCCTCAGGCTGAAGGAAAATCTGACACTGTCTTCATTGGGCAAAAGAAACTGGGTTGATAGTCAATAAAAATGTAAATAGAATAGCAGCTTTTGGATATGTTAGATTTGAGGAAAATTGCTGTAAGACTAATATGGGATAAATTCTTACTTTCCATTCAGGTTTGAGTGGGTGTAGTTTAAAGTAGTTTTTCTCAGTTCTAAGTATTTCTACAATGTCTGCACAAATGTGCATTTATTTCTGAGATTCTTGTTTCTAAATATACCAATACACAGCAATCGTATGTTATAGTTGTAGATAAGCCAAGTGTTAAATCCCTGTCCCTACAGCTGTAAAGGAGAAAACATGAACAAATCTTGAGAATGGTAGTGTTGGGATTTGACTCACTTAAGGCTGTGCAATTTCAGTTGTAATCCAACATAACTTCTGATCCTGCAAGAAGGCACAAGCCTTGAAACACAGCTACAATGAACCCTACATTTTCACAGAAGTTAGGGACATAAGACCCTCATAAAACTGGAAAACTTCAAAAAGAAATCCACTATGTTTTTAACTTGAGATAATTATTTATTTAATGTACCCATACCCTGCCCTTCTCTCCCCCGAAGGGGGATGCAGGGCGGCTTGCAAACTATGGCAATTATTCAAGGCCAGATTCAGATAACAGTATCAATAAAATACAATATTATACAATTGTTAAAAAAATCTACATAATGCCTCTGTGGTTGTCCAGGATAACTCGGTGGTCACCGTGTACTTGAAATTAACCATATACTTATAGATTATCTGCAGGTTTCTAGAGAAGCATTCTTTCTAAGGATTTCCAGATACTTCAGCATCTGGATCAGCATGAAGGTTGATCATAGACCTGTGGTTCTCAACCTGTGGGTCCCCAGGTGTTTTGGCTTACAACTCTCAGAACTCCCAGCCAGTTTACCAGCTGTTAGGATTTCTGGGAGTTGAAGACCAAAACATCTGGGGACCCACATGTTGAACCACTTCCATAGACTCACCCTGGAGGACCTAGAGAACATATTAATCAAATCCACAAAAGTTAAACCCACAAATGTACTTACATTGCAACTGTACACTTACCTTTCAACTGAGGTATACTATTATATTCTGAAGTCTACAACTGACTGAATTATACAAACTTCTAGATTTACTTGAATTACTCTCAAAACAGATATCATTTGTTGTGTTTCCAATATAATGGTGGCCCTAAGGTAAACCTACCACAGAATTTTCTAAGCCCAAGCAGGGATCCAACCATTGATCTCCAGTCATAGCCAACTTAGATATGCTTCATTTCATTTTCACTGTTTCTCCTGTACTGAAACATATATTGAATTACATAGTTATCCTGCATGGTTGCAAGAAGCAAAGCATAAATCCATTTAAAGATTGGAGTTGCTGTATTGCAATTATACCCTTATATTTTTGGCTTTAAAATACTTTTTTTAATATACATAATCCTTCTCAGCTTGAAATTCCTTACAATGCAAATAATACATTTTGTCATGAGAGGAACAGGGAGCAAGAACAGAGTTAACTAGAAGATCAGGAGCTAAATAAAAAATAAAAAGTAGATTGCAGTTTAGATCACAGGGACATTGGAAACTAAATAATTGTTAATTGAGCAATTTTAAAGAACCAACTGGCAGGCAGTGCAAAGGGATGAACAAGTAGAAAACAATCTGTCCCATCAACAACTTTGTAAATACTTGACTTGTATATAATCATGCCTGTGGTGGTGGAGGGAGGGGGGCTTTCTTTATATTTAACCATCAAAATGTGTTTCTCAGTTCTACTGTGTAGTTGGTTTTCTGACTTTAGTGAATCACATTCTATTACAGACATCTCCATAACAATAGAATCTACTCTCTGGGAAAGAAATGCTTTGATGGTCTCCACAGCCTAGAGACTTTGTGAGTTGACATTTTATTTTGCATGCTTTGTTTTCATTAGCTTTCTAGAAAAATAGAATAAAAAACCAAACATAATTTTGGAATTACTACAGGCTTGAGGTGATATTTTATAGTGACTCTATAAAAATAAATCTTTAGTGGTTGAATTGGATTTTTCCTCCATAAGATAACATAGCCTAGTAGTAATATTTGCATAGTATTCCTAATATCTGTCAATGAATAATTGCTTCACATTAATTTTGGTAGATTTTTTCCACATTTTTGATCCAGGTTAAATTTTCAGTTGGTTCATTATTTAAGACAGAGTTTAAAGCACACAATTAACATAAAAATAGCATAATTGCAATATCTTCCCCATGCAAGGCAGCAGGAATTAAGAAATTTAGAAATTGTAAGTGTAGTCTGATCAATATAGGAAGATTTAACACTATATCTGGGGATTGATAAACTAAAAAAATATTTAAAAGATATTAATGCAAATATCCATAAATAATTTGTGTTTCTGGAGATATGTAAATATAGATACAAAGTACAGTATAGATAAATTTTACACCATGTGATAAATTATTCCTTTGTAAATCTGAATACATATTTAATTAAGTGATACATAATCTGGTTTACTGTAATTTTTATTTTGATCTAGAGATCTAAATTACAACAATCTCAATGAATTTCCTATTTCTGTCAGAGCGCTCAGAAACCTGAAAGAACTGTAAGTACTCAGATTTATAAGGATTCTGTGTTCTGAAAGTTTATTACTTTATTTCAGTAATGACAGCATCCATAACTTTATATTCTGTGTATTTTAGAAATATCTAAGAAAGCAAGAAGTAAGCCTACTTCTAAGTGTTGTAGACTTATTTACCTATTTGCTGAGGCCTGAAACTATGAAATAAAAATGTGGTACTTTCATAATATCCCGGAAAACAAGAAATGCAAGTTACCAGTGGCAGCCAATAACTTCCACATTAGTGGTGCAGTGAACTTGCTCTTGGTTTTACTCCAGATGTTAAAGAAGCTATCTAAGGTGCTGAATGAGGTTCAGAACCATGGACAGCTCCTTTAAAGCTTGCATCAAGCCCAGAGCAGATTCACTGCACTCATAGAAACCACTGCTGCCATTCAACATTACATATTGGCACCATTTTTTTTAGATAGCATCAGCCAAGAGAGTGTGATGTGTGAAAACTGCATGTTGTAATAAATAAAATGCAGGTTTTGATAGTTATCATATGACTTTGGCCAAATGAGTATATCTTAATCTAACAGCCCTCAAATCTAATAGAAACATGATACCTGCTATACAAAGAGCAAGAAAGCATATTCCCCTCATCCGGCATCTCACTTTAAATGACAATCATCAGGTCTTCTCATCTAGGTACATGAGGTATACCTATGTTGAACTCAGATGCTGTACTGATATACTAACACTGTATGTAGAGGTAATACTGGGCTGGCACAGAGGCTTGCTGGAAACTTTTGCTTCTGGTTTATGCTGGCTTCAACAAGTGTTTAATATTTTTATTGTATTTTATTGGCTGGATCCAGATCTGGCTGAGCACAACAGTGCTGGCAGAAGGAGACCTCTCTGGTCATTTTTTAAAAACATTATTTTTCCAGCCCCAACCCCAAAATGATGTATGGAGGATTGAAATCTCTTGTCTAATTGCATAGATTGCTGAAGAAAATTTCATGCAAATAGGAGGGGTAAAGGAAATCTGTCTGCCAGGACAGTTGCAGATCACTAAATCTTGATTCAACTTTCTTATTTTTACTGGTAGACTCCTCTGAGATTAAAGACTGAAAAATGGCCCCACAATATAAAACTATATTTTATCATTTAAATGCAGCCTCACAGGCTTGGTGGTAGTGAGATATGTATAAATACAGCAAATACATATATAAATCCAAAAATGTATCATCTGTAATATACATTGAGGAATAAAGTGAGCAAATTCTGGGAATGATTATACACCATTGATTGTACTTGTTGTGAATGTAGATTTTTATTAATTGTTTTACTTGCAGAGGTATTAATAAACCTGCTAGGTGGCTTGCAATGTAATCCTCAGTGTCAGCAAAACAACTGATTTTTCACTTCTGGATGTGGGAGTGAATTAATCGCCTTTTTAAAAAATAAATGTTATGTTATTCAGACAAAACCTTATATTTAATTGTATTATTTCAGTGAGCCATCTGCACTTTTAACCTTGAAACAGCATCTGTCATCTGGCACTATATCACATAGCCTACAGTGATAATGGAAAATATTTTGTTGTTTTTATTTGGCGTTAACAAATGGAATTGACAACTTTTGTGGTTTGGCAAGAATTCTTGATTCTCCATTTTATAATGTAACTGACTGAACCACTAAAAACAGAACCATAATTTTCAAAATTCTAGGAGTTATTAACGATGAAAAGGTGGCTAAAGTGAAATGGACACCATTCTTTGTGAAAACAATTTGGATCAAACCAGGGGGGCTAGGAGAAGATGATAGATTTATCTTTAATTGACCATACTATCTTGCTATTTAACGTTTGGGAACTAGAGATACACTGTTAGAAATGTTTCCAGTACAACTTGCAAGGATTCTAAATGAAATCTGGGATTTCTGCTTGGCTGTATGCTTCTATCTATCTATCTATCTATCTATCTATCTATCTATCTATCTATCTATCTAGTAATGGTGGACTCAAAGGCCACAAAAGCCCAGAATATGTCCCTAAAGAGGTGGTAAACCATCATTGACATAACACAGTGATGGGGAATCTGGCATGAAGTTCCCAAGTACAGCATACAGTATTTTGTATTACATTGCACTTCGTCCTCAGCTTATTTATTTCGTGTCAAAAGCATTGCATAATAAATAAGTTTAAAAGTAATGAAATAAAGGAATCACAAGCAGCTAAATAGTTTTAGACCAAAAGCTGGCAACAGCGACTGCATTGTCTGTAGCTTTAAACAACTCCTCCTCCGTACATGAGGCGGGACATTGTGGGCAAGCATACATATGCGAAGTTGTTTGTTCTGCTCCACAGTCACACAAGGTGAAGGATTCCTCCAGGTAGTGCCATCTTGCCAAGTTGTCTTGATCTGCCCACTCCGCTTCTGAGTTCCCAGATCCAATAAGAAGATGGAGATGGCTTGGGAAGGACCTTATATTGTGTTTAAAAACCTGCTTGATGTGAATTATATTGTGATGAAAGTGGGTGATGAAAGAAGTTACATGTTAATAGGATGAAACCATATTACATGAGGACCAATTTAGTCTTTAGGAGAATAGTAAAAGAGGGAAAAGGTTATTTGATGTCAGAATGGGGCGAATTAAGTAGACAGAGTTTGATACCAGATGTGTCTAACTGCTTGGAACTGTCTGAAGAGCAAAAAGGTCAGCTAAATATCAGGATATTTTTTAAAATGTGCCAGGTAAAACAGAGCCAATAAGACGTAAGATTGACACAGGCAACGCAAAGCCCATATCCTCTCCATCATATAGAGTAACAGGAGAACAGGCCCAGATAATTCCTAAAGAGATTAAAGAAATGTTGGATTTAGAATTAATTGTGCCTTCAGATAGCCCATGGTTGTCACCTGTAGTACTGGTTCTAAAGCAGGACAATACCATGAGGTTCTGTGTTGACTATAGAAAATTAAATGCTTTAACGTTGTCAGATGTATATCTGCTTCTCCTTCCAAAGGTTTTGAAACACAAATTATGATGCCATCTGGAAGAGTGTTAACAAGGCTAGGGGTCAGAATCATTCCATCTGTATCTTTTTTCTTGTACAGTTCCCAGAATATAGGCAACACTTCTGACAATATTACCCAAAAGTCTTCAAAAACTAGTTCATTTATTCACATCAAGATTTGAAAACTGGCATATGCTTAGTTTAGAACTTGGAAAAGCTGCATTTTTCGACTATACCTCCAAGAATCCTCATCTAGCATAGCAACAGAACATGTAATCTGGAAAATCTAGAATTATAATACCAAAAGTAATGCTTCCAAACTCTCTTGGTTTATCAACTGTTTTATTTACAATGAACTCCTCTGTTCCTGAGCACCATATAGGTAGAAAATGACCTCATCGCATACATATGTGTTAAGCAAAATGCCAGCATCTTGCAATATTCTCTTTAAAAAACAAAATAACTGTAACCATAAATGTCTAGTTGTTATATTTTTAAATATTTAAAATGGAAATATTGCTTTGGTAACAAAAATTTTAAAAATAACTGGTCATGGGCATTGAAGTTATCATTAATTTTTTAGAAGTAGTTTGTGAAGGTCTGTTCTGGAGAGACAATTTTCTTTTGTAGCCAGTTTTCTGAGAACACTATGGTATGGTCACTAATAGCATTTGAAAATCTCACTGAAGCAATGCATCAGTGAACCATCCAATACTTCAGTTTAAATCTGGGAAGCTTTGTTCATACCTGATTGAACAAATGGACATTTCCCACACAAATCATTACTTTTCCTGCTGAACACTTTGTTGCTCCCTTTGTTTTTAACAATAGATTATTACTCATGTGAACAAAATGCGGTAATTAATTTGGAGACAATTTGCTTCCTCCTTAAATGGCTGTGATTACATTGTCTAGCTTGTTCATTTAAAAATATTTTCATAATGGAACTGTGTAAAAGGCTAAAATGTACAGGATGTGATTTTATGTATATTCACTTTCATTAGCACCCTAATTACAAACACATTGGAAGCCCTGTTCAGTTTAATTGAGACTTCATTTAAGAAGAGGCATCGGAGAATAGGCTATGTTTACTTATGTAGGGACACATCCCACTGAATGCAGTGCTACTTTAAACGAAATATATATGGAATCAGATTGAGAATCTCATTAGCAAAAATAAAATAAAAATCCTGTATCCATTGAAAATATGCATAAGATTGGGCATACTGGCTACTTTACTGGCGTAGCATCACAAAGCATTTCATTTCATTGTTTACTAGAGGCAGGGGTACTTATGCAGATATTTAAGAATTTAAACATCTGGAGAAAATGGGCACTTTGATTACCACATTAGGAAAATGTCTCATCTGTCCACCCATTTAAGTCCTACTTATCCATCCGTCCTTGTATTTATTACCATAATTACAAGGAACAAAGATTTCCATTGTTGCATCTGCCAGCATTTTCCTGAACAGACTTTGTCCCAAGTAAATGTGCATTAGCATCTCTATAAAACAAAACAAAACAAAAAGGTTTGTCATACATCTTGTTATTTCCTTTGTAGAACATTTCACAACAATAATATCAGATCAATACCTGAACAGGCATTTGTGGGCAATCCATCACTTATAGCAATGTAAGTACTCTGCTTTTCATAGAAAATGTGAAAATAATTTCTGTCTATATCACTATCTCTTATGTTTGGGTACCTTATACAAACAGATCATTACTTCTCAAACCTCATGAGATGTCACCTTCTTATCGGTACACATAAGTAGATATTCAGTATCCCAGTCTAGAGAACATGCTATGGGTTCTTTTTTTCAACTTGTTTTTGTCTAATTACATATGTCTCAATATACCTTAAAATCTACTCTTCTCAAACATTCATGAAATTTCTTCCTCTGACCTCTGTACACATATTTTCCCCATATCACTTCATTTCCAATCTGATATAAAGAAACAACAGTCAGGAAAACCCAACTGTCAGGAAATAAGTTATATTATTTGAGAACACAGAAATATTTGACCACTGTAACAACCACCATGTCAGACTACACAGAGAAGCCATTGATATCCACAAGCATGTGGACAATTTCAACAGAAAGGAGGAAACCATGAAAATGAACATAATCTGGCTACCAGTATTTTTTTTTAAAAAAAAACTCTAAAATCAGGACAGTAAATGAAAAACACCACTTAGAAAACAGAGGAATTCCAGGCATGAAACAATCAGGGCCAGCTAACACCTCCCAACAAAGGATTCCCCCAGTCAAGAAGCAACCAAGCCTTGAAGTTGCAAGGCCATTCAGTGCTAATCAAGGTGGCTAATTGCAACATTCACACTTGCCTCAAGCAGACAAGAGTTCTTTCTCCCACCCTGGACATTCTACAGATATATAAACCTCACTTGCCTAGTTTCCAATAACCTCACAACCTCTGAGGATGCCTGCCATAGCTGTGGGTGAAGCATCAGGAGAGAATGCTTCTGGTACATGGCCATACAGTCTGGAAAACTCACAGCAACCAGTCATAAAACTACAGTCCCAGTTTTCTTTGAACTGATACAGAATAGCACATCTTCACACTTGTAAGTCCTGAATCCTGATTATTTAATGATCCTGGTATCAAACAAAAAATTCCTGCATCCTCCTAGCCTTTCCCCACTGCACTTCACTAGTGTTTCATTTCTCCACTACTTTGTCACCTACATTTTTAGTTTGGGCAAGAATGGGATAACAGTTTAGAATCCTTCTTCCATGGAGAAATCACATAGACTTCTAGTGCAGTTTGTTTCTCTGACAAGTTATTATCTCGGGTATTTTCTTGCTCACCAAACCAATTACTCCAAAATATTAAAGTAAGCTTAATGAAATATTTTACTATGTAATTGTTTTATTACTTGGTTTTATGGTATTTATTGTGACACATTAAAAGAACTAGTCCTTGAAAAGCAGATTGCAGACAAGGTCATTAAAGCTTTGATGTGAGCCTCCAGTGTATTATATAAATATTTGAAGATATCAGTCTTGAGTGTTAAAATTGTCTTCATCTCCTTCACAGCCATTTCTATGATAATCCTATTCAGATTGTGGGGAAAACAGCCTTTCAGCACTTACCTGAACTCAGAACCTTGTATGTACTTACATCTTTTAAAGCACTTCATTTTCAAACAATCTCTGCATCCCCTTCAAGAAAGAGAAGGGGAAAACCACCCACTAATTATGTTGTGTTTGCAACTTTAGGACATTAAATGGTGCTTCACAGATAACAGAGTTTCCTGATCTGACTGGGACAACAAGTCTGGAAAGCCTGTAAGTATCAGAGATATAGTTCATATTACCTCCAGAACAGATGGTATTAATTATAGCAGATGTTGAATTGCTTTTAAGTAGCTTTTGAACTGTCTGTCAACTAGCCATTTGCAACCCAGTCTGCAAAAAGTTTAATAAAAAATAATGGAATTGATCTAAGCTGATGCTATTGTCACTGTGGTTCATATATTTACCAGGCCGGGGAATTTGTGTGATGAATAAATGGATGAGGAGGTCCCCCCATTTACATCATGTACATACAGAGACTAATACAGAAGTATGATTAATATGAATGCTTCCAAATCCCATTCCATGTATGGCCAGAGGAGGAATCATGCACATATTTGCATGGACGGTTTGCATTACTTCGCCTGTTAATGTTGTTACATAATCCAGAGAAGAGTTCAAGCATACTATTTCACACAAAGAAGATGGCCAGCCCAGTAACCTACAAACTTGACCGACTGACACTGAATGGGAATGACTCTTAGTGCTTTAATTCAATAAATGTATGAATGAGATTGATAATTGTGTGTAATTGTGTACCTAAACAGGACCCTTACAGGAGCTCAGATCACATCTCTTCCTGAAACAGTGTGTGATCAGCTTCCTAACCTTCAAGTACTGTAAGTATAAGGATTCGTTTACACTAAAATGTATCTACTTGCAATGGACAATATTAACATGAGTAATACTTGAATAGTCATACAAAGATAATGAAATTCACATAAACACTATATTTATGTATGTTGCAATTTAGTAAATGAAGTACAGTATTTAATGTACATTTCTACTACTGGTTGTTGTCATGGTTTTTATAGTCATATTTTGACATTACCTATACGCCTACTCATATATTTACATATGACGTATCCTTTTTCAAGACTTTTTTTGTAATGTATTTGGGACAATTTGTGTGATTTATGCTATAGGTTATATTATAAACCTGCCACGTAGGCTCAAGCACTTTGACCTCTAAATGCAAGATGTTTAAACAAACGTGTAACTAAAAATGAAGATTGTAATATAGGGATCACATATGGCTGATGAATTAATAGTGCTACAGTCTGCATTGATCCCATTCTTAAAATTGGTATACAGCATGAATATTGTCCATAATCCTATCGCAGCTACCTAGTTAACTATTCCTAATTAAGTAACCCACTCCCGCAAACTTGTTGGATTCATTATTCACCTCATTTCAGAGGGTGGCAGAATGGATCTCCTTCTCCCCCTGCAGCTGATGCTCAGTAAAATAGGTTTAGAGGGGAATTATTATCATAACAATTGTGCCACAATCTTGAGTAAATAGCAGTCATGAATATAAAACAGTTACCTGGATTTTCCCATCTTATTCATGATTGCTACTTAATCACTATTTTGGCACTATTACCAGGATTATAACTCATCTTCCAACCTACTTTATCAGGCATCAGCTCCATGGGGAGGAGCACATCCATTCTAGCAACTGGAAAATGGGTGAATAACATTTCTGTCAGATTTGGGTCAGGCCAGAAAAAGGTATTACTCCAGTATATTTTATTAAGTAGCCGATACAGGATTCCGGCCATTGGCCATTAAATAAATAGTGGACTGAAATACACCACGAAACCCTACAAAAACAGGTAAGATTTCAACATGCATCTATATATAAAAGATGTTAGAGCATTTCTGATATCTGGATGACTGTGGAGCAGAACTCAAGTACATATTGGTAACAGGAGGACTTCTTGAAATGACCTCAAAGATTGAACAAATCATCAAAGATAAGGTCTCTCAAATAACCAGACTCTGATTTTTGTAGATTTATGCAAGCCTTTTATTTTGCAGATTTCATTTTAATGGCCAGGATCTAGGCACAATGCTTAGAAATATTTCTTCTATTCCTTCTACCTAAATTGATCTGAGTTCAAAAGTACTCTACATAGTTCAGAGGATCTTCTACTCAATACTGGATCTTAACATAGAAGGGAATGGCTTTCTCTTAACTTAAGCATTTTGTTTGTATAATTCCATGTTACTACCTTAATGTACCTTAATGTTCAATGACTTAATTTTTCCTCTATGCCATTTTTCTTCAGTTGGTCTTTTGAACAATATTCTTGAGACACGTAGGAGACCTCTTTTCTTATAATGATTAACCAATAACCAGTACATTACTGTAGCTTGCAAGAATGCTGGAGTGTTCGTTTAATTACTATCAAAAGTAATCATTCTGTCTCTTTCTTTGTGAATGGGCCAAAAGCATGTTTCTTTAACAATTACATCATAGTGAATATATGTGGTATTAGTTTTTCTAGGCAACAGTTTTAATAGCACTTATTGTAACACACTGTAATAGCACCCAACTGGCCTTATGAGCAGTTAGTGGAAACTTAATTACAAATTTTGTTGGATTAACATGAATTATCCTTCAGGCTATTGCTAGCAGAAGTAACAAATGAAGTATCCTTTCCTTCAAAGCATGGGCTCAGCAAAAAAAAAATTCTTAATCATCCCCAAAGCCATCAGCAATCCTCACTCTGCTCTGATCGTAGGCCAAAGATGAAAGTGGGTTTGTGAAGGGCAGAGACTAGCCCTCAATACTTTATAGCTCTACCATTGAACATCACATCAAGCTTACTTATCTCTGGCATCTGTTCACAATCAAAACACCACCTTACCTGCAGCATCGTTTGCCACTGGATCTCAGAAACATATTGTGAATCGGAAGTTATCCATTCTTGGGCAGTTTGTTCTGGTGGATTAAATAATCCCCCCTAATTCAGTGGTTTCTTATGATTTGCATTTCCTTAGTCATGCCTCCCTTAGTCTAAATCTGAATCATATATATCTTATTTGGATTTGGAGTTTAAAAGGTGGTATATGTTCTACAGCTCTGAACCTTATCTTTCTGCATGACTCTCCTGTCAATATCTGCAACCGATCCGTTCTCTGCTCCATGGCTCCAAATTAATGGAGACTACTAGGACATGTAAATATTCTTAGGTGTCATGTGTCGGCTCACTACGGCCGCTCCTGAATGAATACATGAGTCTCGCTGTGTTATCACCAGAAACTTTACTGTAGGACACATCGACATGAAAAAGCCAAGAATGGGAGGCATCGATAAACTCTCCTTTATATACCCTTCCCACTCATTCAAAGATACATTTCCCATCCAACAAAAACTCCGCGAAGTTTCCCCGCCAAGTCCAGCAGCCGTTTCTTCTCAGGACCCCAGGATGCAGGTGTCTTATCAGTTCATGATGTCAGTGACCCTGAAACTTAGCACCATATTCAGGCTCTAGGAGCAGGGTTCTGACAGTGATGTATTATGGGAATTCATTGATTTAAAATCCCTACTTTCTGCAGCTTCAGTGCATTGGCTTTTTTATAGTTACTCTACCATACTCATGGGTTAGGACACTGTTTTTCCACACTAAAACAGCCTCCTCATTCTAATGTTCTCTCTGATAGTTAGAAGAGCCTCCTTATAGCAATACCTTCCTTTGTTCCCTTCAGCTTACACCTCAGTAGAAAGTTACTTATCATTCTTGTAGTTTACATTTCACAAATTGAATGTGCCTTTTCTCTTTGGTCCCAGTGGCACTATTTTGCAGGGGAAATTGGGGTTGTGTTTTTGCCCCCTTTTCTAGCAATTTGTATTGCTATATTTTCTAGCAAGATCATGGCCATACAAATTGACTTTGAGAAATATAAATGTAGCTCTTTGAAAGCATATTTCTCCAGTTAAGAAAAATGAATCTATTAACATGCCGACTCATCCTTGAGAAATGGTAGGATGATACTCTGGGACCCAGAATATCATCCTACCATTGTTTAGTTATGGACATCATAACAATTGTAGTTTTCATCTAAAAATAACATTCCAAACTATGCATAAATTTGAAGTATTAGCAAAGGCATAAAACTTTACCTTTTAAGGTTATAAAACAGAAAGAAAGCCTAAGTCCCAGTGTCTAGTCTCATTTCTTTCTTTACAGAAGTAAAATTTGAATTAAAGCTGATGGGAGTTTTCCCTGCAGAAAGGAGTACAGGATGCAATTCTATTTCTCTTTTTTCTTTTTACAATTTCTGCAAATTACCGTGGCTTGTTTTTGATTAGTTATATTATACTATAAATGAGTCCAGATGTTTCAGTTATTCTGTAATTTGTTGAGTTTTGGCTCAAATCTTTTGAAGGGCTTTTTTCTTCCTAGTGATTGATTTTCAAAGTTAGTTCTAGTTCATCAAACCACTTTCCTCAGCTAGAGATATGGCAGTTCTAAAGGTCAGAAGCAAGATTATTTAATTTTGAGTGTAGTCTGGGAAGCTAATTAAATTTCACTGTGATTGCAGCTAAAAGGATGAGATCCTCTTAGAATATTGTCTTAACCAAGCATCTAGTATATTATTTTAAACAATTAATAGAGGACGTGCTTTATCTTTCAGAGACCTCTCATATAATCGTCTGGAAGATTTGCCCCATTTTACTGCTTGCAAAAAACTTCAGAAAATGTAAGATCTCAAAAAAATATGTATGAGTATGATGGAGCATACCTCTCATTCTCTGCAGTGCAAAAGACATGCATTTGAAATGTTGTGTGTCTATACAGTAGGACCCCAGTATTCAGGGGGCTACACTCCAAGACTTTGCATGGATAATAGTGAACCTGTGGATAATAGTGAACCCTATTGAAATGAAGGGCGTCTGACTCAAGAGTATCATAGAGCCATGCTGGAGGTCCTGGAAAATGCCCATAGAGGACACATCTTGCCGAATATGAATAAACAAAATTGTGGATATCAATCCCACAGATACAGAAGTTGTATTATATGTGAAATGCATATTTTTGCTTAGTGGTGAGCCATTTTGTTCCATCGTATTATACACTTGTTTTTTAACTTTAGTGAAATACAAAGCTTTTCAAGGGGGACTGAACGTATACTTATAATGGACTCTGTGTAGTAGAAACAATTGATTCTGTTCTTTGTACTTATTGGCTTTTTCAGTAAAGTAAGAAAGCTCCAGATATTTATAGGAGGTTCCTGGTATTTTTTCCACCTTATTTACTGCTTGTTCTTCCCTCTGGCTCCTTCATTTTTTGTTCTCTGCCTTGAAGATAGAGGGACAAAATGAAAGGTGTGAACCTCTGTAGAATTTTTTCTGTGTGAACAGATTGCAAACTTTTTTTTTGTAATGTAGCATGTAATTCTAAAAGATATCTAAATTGTGATCAAGATCCAAAGAACAATACAACTAATTCTGCACATTAACAGACTGAAGTATATCACTTATGAATCCAAGATGACTTTTCCAAAACAGTTTGTGGTATGATATAAAGATCTAGAGATGACCAAGTGATGAACCTGAAATAATTCTTGATCATGGGTGGTATTTGATGTGAAATTAAGCTATTTTTTGTCAATTGCAGCAATTTACATCATAATGAAATATATGAAGTACAAGTGGATACCTTTCAGCAGCTAGCTTTTCTGCGTTCACTGTGAGTACAGCCATAAAACTATTTACCTTGGTACTGAGAACCATAGAAGTTCACATTCCTTTTTTTCTGTCTGCTCCTACATATTTTGCTTTCCATTTTTTGTCTTTGATCATTCAGCTTGCTGGGTTAAATTTGCCAAAGCAAAACAAATATTCTGACATTGAGCATTTCCAGCAATGAATTCACACAGCCATAAAAAAAAACCATTCTTGAAGTAGCTTCAATTTGTAGACTTCTCTGAAGAGATTGGAAGTTTATATTAGTCATATAAATTCCTCTTTGTAGTACATTTGAAATGGAAAAGCAGAATCCTGTTTATCCTGAAGAGAGAGGGACAGACTTTTTAGATGTTCAAAAGTAGATGCTGCTTACCTGTAACAATAATAGTGCATGAACACAATATTCTGGAAACAGATAAAGCCATGCGTGTATTGTGATTGTGAATGCAATGATCAAGCCTTATGCAAAATAACATAACATATAGGGAGGATGTAGAGGGAAAAGTTGCATAAAGAAAACAATCATAGACCGAAAGTACAGTAGAGTCTCACTTATCCAACATAAACGGGCCAGCAGAACGTTGGATAAGTGAAAATGTTGGATAATAAGGAGAGACTAAGGAAAAGCCTATTAAATGTCAAATTACGTAATGGTTTTACAAATTAAGCACCAAAACAAATTGACAGAAAAAGCAATTCAATACACGGTAACGTTATGTAGTAATTACTGTACTGAAAATATTGACTACTATAACATTGATTACTAAAAGGCAAACTGTGTTGGATAATACAGAACATTGGATAAGTGAAGGTTGGATAAGCGAGACTCTACTGTAATTGAAGAGCAAAAGACATGTAAGAGAGGATATGACATAATAATCCATTTCAGATGCTCCCAACAATCAGTGTCTTACTAGAGTGTCTATGAAATCAAGTGATTTTTCTCCTTTTCTTATGTTCTTGTGAGGACACTTTCTAAGTCACAGTTTTTTGTGACATCAGAACTGGACACCTGTACATGAGGCAATGCCTACAAATTACGGGTTCATCTACACTGTAAAATTAATGCAGTTTGAGACCACTTTAACTTCTATGGCGTAATACTATGGAGTCCTGGAAATTGTAGCTTGGTGAGGCATCAACATTCTTTAGCAGGAAAGACTAGAGATCTTATAAACTACCGTTTGTCATGATTCCATGGTACCGAACCATGGCATTGAAGATAGTGTCAAACTGCATTAATTCTATGATATAAATGCACCTAGAATTATGTTTGCTCTTGGTTTACAAACCAACATAGTGGATAGTTCTTAAACATAGCTTTGTGGTTCAGACTTCTAGCTGACATCTAGGGAAGTCTTCTTTCAAGTTGGTATGTGAAAGAAGGTGGAAAGGACATTGAAAAAATCATTGTTTATTTACACTCATTTGCAGCAGCATTATTTCAGAACCAAACCAAGGACTGTTCCTTGGTTTATACTAGATTTGATAGATAAGTGGTGTCTCTGGAGAAGGGCTGTGCACATTACTGGCTAAAACACTGGCTGTAGCAACTTTGTTTGTCTCTAGGGTCCTTTGAACTGCAAACATATTTCATTTAACTATGCTTGCCCAAAGATCAACATACTGGAAGTCATTTCATGATCTATTTTTATTTATTTAGAGATTCAAAGTAATTCTCCATGTATTGCTAAGCACATATCATTTTCATCCTTTCTGTAAGGATTTAGTTTGGAACAAAATATTGATCGTTCATGCCAATGCATTCTCTTCTTTACTGTCCCTAGTTAAACTGTAAGTGCTTATTTTTCTTTCTTTAATGTTCAGTGAAGCCCTGTTGGGATCATCCAAATATCCCTTGGCAAAAAAACAAACAATTCAATAAAAAATAAAATATATTGGGGCAGTTGAAAGAACAATGGAATACAAAATGCAGCAGTTCTTACACTTTGTCCAGCACAGTAGTTGTGCTGTTCTGTATCGCATATGATTTTCATTACTGGTAGAGCAGGATCCTAAAAGAAAAGTGTAGACCTAGTGTCTGCTCCCATGTAATTCAATTAGCATTCATCCCAGATCACAATGGAGTCCATCCCAATAAAGATACATTTCACTCACTATGGCAACTGAGTCTTCATATTTTCTCACCTTTTACCTAATTTACTGAGGTTGTAGCAAACTTTCATGTTTATAAATGGCATTAAATTTTTCCAACAATAAGTATGGATAATAGATTCATAGCTACTTGGATCTCTGGGAAATATATTTCTAATTGTCTTTGTTTTCACGGTTTACTGTATCACTTGATGCTGCAGTGCATACTTGTGTCAGTGTCCTTAGAAAATAGGTTTATTTCAACACCAGATATGAATTTTCCTACACAAACACCCAGTAATTTGGAGGCAAGCAGGAAATGGTAGAGAAAACTGTCAGTATTCTTGTTGGACCCAATCTGCCATAGACACAGTTCACATGCTGGATTACTTTACCAATATGTGGGGGAAGTATTTCACAAAACAATTTGAATTCCACAAATTGTTGGAACAATTAGATGTGGGGATATTCAGTCATTCACTTTGCCCTAATTAAGAGAACACAAGCATAAATATAACAGGGCGTGTGTAGGAATATTGGAATTACAAGGAGAATTTATATTTGTCTTCAGTTCAGAATCAATGATTTCAGTGCAATAATATAAACAATGAAACACTAGTAATTACTAATTTTCATCTATTCAGTGGTTGCTGTTGGTTTACCTCATATGCTAATTATCGTCTTGTTGCCACAGATGGAAGAACATTTCTATATACCCTATTTACTAATGCTCACCTTTTTTGGCTAAATGACCTCGCCAAAATGAGGGTATGCATTAGATTCCCATCATAGATTCCCATCTTAGTGCTAAGCCAAAACAAAAGTTGAATCTGTTTCAGGAGCACCTGGAACTCCTATTTGAGGGATGTCATCTCTAATTTAATGGCTATGGCTCAATGCTGTGCAGTCCTGAGATTTCTATTTAGGTGAGGCATCAGTATTCTTTGGCAGACAAAGCTCAAGACCTTATCAAACTACAGCCCCCAGGATTCCATAGCATTGAACCAATTAAAGTGCATTCATTGTACAGCACAGATGCACCCAAGGTTTTCTTTTCAATTGCTGGAGGATTTGGTGTTCTAACACTTGTTTTTGAAGAAGCAATTCTAAATGTGCAGCAACTTAAATGCACACTTTTTTGGCCAACAGACAAAAATGCCCTTTTTGGCACTGCACATGACATTCTACAGCAAATACCTTTTTTTGGTTTTTAGGGTTTTGAAAATTGAGATGCGCATTAGATTTAATGGCACATTAGACTCAAGTAAATATGGTATCTTCTCAAACATTTCTGCATAATTTATTGTTTGCTGCTTCTGTGTTTATAGGTATAGATGGTTAATCTGTTTTCCACATTTTAGAAATGTATTCCTACTCATAATAGGACTGTTTCAAATAAGTCGTTAAAAAACCTTTCTCCTCTCCTCTGAGTCATTCTCCTTCTCTTTAGAAAACAGCTGGCCACATAAAAAGGGTATTGCATTACTTTAAGCCTGGGAAGACATTTGCAACATTTAGTTTTAAATTGTCCATGCATAATTTGTGATATTGTACTCAGAACCTTATAAAACTATTTATGTGCATGGTTTGACACTTCAATGTCAGGATTTAATGTGTATGCACATATAGAGGCCACTTCATCCCATACATAGAACTGTAGTTTTTGAGATATGAATGTGGTGTGATCTAAAAATAAATCAAACTTGTGAAAATAATTGCAAATATTTGATTTTTTCAAATACATAAATAGAACTAAGAATAGTTGCATGGATTTAAAATCAATTTGTAATGAAAAAGTCTACAAAAACTTGTTAACCTGTTGCAGATACTAAGAATAAATGTGTCTTATGACTTAAAACTTTGTAGTCACTTCATAATTTTTCTACTATGAATGTGCTTTTAGGTATAAAAATATATTTGATATGAATGTTACCATAATTGTCATTTTAAAAGGGTTTTTTGGGTTATTTTTTTAAAGCAACTTTCAGAATTAAATGGGAGTATATGAACTCTTTATATTAGTCATATAGACTGGGCATCCCTTATCCAAAATGGTTTGAACTACGAATACTAAACTGAACACAAAATTTGGATTTCATACATTTTGCATTTTGGAATGCTTGTATTTGGATATATTACATAAGGAGATATGTTGGAGATTGGATCCAAGCCTAAACACAAAAGTAATTCCGGTACTGTTTCATTATCTGGGCAGAGGCCACTAGGGGATGCCAGAAAGAGAGGGAAAGTCCATTTTATTGGAGGGGGAGCTGAAGGAGGGAAACCATTTCCCCTGTTTTTACTGGTTATTCCCCCTCCATCCTTACCATATCATAAACGGGCATTGTTTCCACAACAGGAACATGGGTGGGGGAATAACTGGAAAATAAGGGAAAATGGTCTTCCTCCTTCAATCCGCCTTCCATCCCCATAAAATGGACCATCCTTCTCTCTCTAGTGCCCTGTAGTACCCTCCGCCCAGATCATGGAACAGTAACCTAATCCCAATTTCAGAATTCCAGATAAAGGAGGCTCAACTTGCGTGGATGATTCTGAAATTAAGGGTCTGTGATAGATCTCAAAACTGAGTACAGAGATATTCTACTTAAGCCAAAGTTTAGGCCATCTTTTTTACAATATAAGCTAAGCAAGAGAACTGGTACAAAACTTCTTCCAATAGTACGTGATTTCCTAGGTATTGTAATCACAGAATTAAAGGTTTCTGGTTCTTAGGCTCCACAGCAAGACAGTATATATACATTGCAATTGAAAGTACACTTACTTGGAGGTAAAACTATTTAAATAATTGGGATTGGCATCCAGGCAAACATAAGTTCAATCAAGGATCCTTAGCATTGTTGGCAGAATTTATTCAGAGGGGTTTTGCTTTTTCCTTCCTCTGAGGTTGTGGAAGTATGTATTATTTGCCCAAAGTCACTTCATAAGTTTCCATGTTGAACCCTTGAAACCTGGTGTTCTAGTCTAACACTCAAGTGACTAGTTATTCACAGCGGGTGCATTTTTGTCCACTTAGTGTTTCTTTTTCTTTAATAATCTATGACAGCAACAGATAACCTCAGGTGGAAAAAAATCTATCTGTCTAGAGTTATACACAGATTTTCTTTGTTATTTTGCAGGGATCTATCATCCAACCTTTTGTCCTCTTTTCCTGTAACTGGTCTATATGGTTTAACTCATCTAAAATTAACAGGAAATCACAAACTACAAAGTTTGATATCATCTGAAAACTTTCCAGAACTCAAGTGAGTACCTCATTAAAACTAATAAGGCACACTTGTGTTCATGTGCAATGGAAGGAGTGTCACTGTATAATGTTTGTTACTTCCTATACAAAGTCTTTGAACCACAGCACCGAAACAAAGACATATATGATAAAAATTATAGCCTTATTACATCCTTTTTATCTCAAGAAAATATGATTGATTTTGAACACCCTAGTAGCCCCACACTCTGAAACACATCTGCTTCTAAGCAGTACATTTCCAAAATATATAACCAGCTTCTTTTATAGCTTTATTCTCTCTTACTTTGTGTGTGTGTGTGTGTTGGCATGCTCCCCACTCTTTCATTATACATAGAGTACCACTATAAAATAACTACAAATAAAAATAGGTAGTTTCAAAATGGAAGTAAAATACTTTTATCAGATTCATTAAATCCAAAAATATTATAGCTGAAACATCTGATGGTAGAGTTATTAAAGGCCTCCTCTTTAGAGGGTTTGAATTAGCACATATGAACTAGACTCAAAGGCTGCCAAGGAGATAAAGCATCACAATTTGTTCCATGTTACCAGTATAATGAAAAAAACCTGGTGGGTTAGAGCTGGCACAAGTTCATAGGTGGGTGATTATTGTATCAGCCAAAATTGCCATGATGGCATGTAACAGATGCAATACAAAATGCTTTTAACAAATACCCATTTAGCGAAAACAGGCTGCTGAATGCTGCATTAGTGAATGAGTGTGCCATTCACAACCAGAACAGTACAAGTGTTGCAGTATGTGGTGTTTCCGCTGAGGATTGCAGTCTTGTTTCCCAATTTTGTATGGCCTTGGGGCATAGCAGGTTTTCATTGGGCTATTTTTTTCAGTGGCTGCTCCCAAAATCTGGAACTCCCTCCCTACAGCAGTGATTCTCAACCTGGGGTCCCCAGATGTTTTTGGCCTTCAAATCCCAGAAATCCTAACAGCCGGTACACTGGCTGGGATTTCTGGGAGTTGTAGGTCAAAAACATCTGGGGACCCCAGGTTGAGAACCACTGCCCTAGAGGGACCAGGATAGCCCTATCTCTACTTGCCTTCAGAGGCAGGTAAAAACGTACTTTTGCCATCAGTCATTTAGGGAACAGTGAGAGGCGGGTGGCTCAGAAAGTGTGATTAGGATTTGGGGGTGGCTGTGTAGTTTTTAATGAACTTTAATATGGACAGGTTGCTCACCTGTAACCATGTTTCTTCGAGTGTACTCTGTGAATTCACACTAATGGAGAAGCTGCGCCTGCGCAGGTTCCGACGGAAACTCTTCCAAGCTGAAGTTCAAATTTTGGCGGTAACCACGCCCCCCTTCCCAAGGGGCATATAAGGCAGCCCCAGGCGCCCGCTCTCCAGTTCCTACGCCGCCAAGGCAACGAGAAAGGGAGAGGTTTGCCAGAGGGGAAGGAAGGGCGGGTTTGTGTGAATTCACAGAGTACACTCGAAGAAACATGGTTACAGGTGAGCAACCTGTCCTTTTTCTTCGTGTACTCTGTGAATGCACACTAATGGAGACTAACACGCTAAGGTCCCGGATGGTGGGACAAGGCAAACTCGACAATCAGTGAATGTCCAAACACATGTTTATTAGGACATAGAAAAAATAACCGTCCCAAGGGACCAGTGCAATAAATTGTCCGAAAGGACCAGTGCAATGCAACATGAGCATCATAGAAGAAGAACATAACATGGAAGGAATTTTTCAATAAACATGATAGAGAAAAATACACAATTGCGTAGTGCATATAAACGCTCTCCCAGGGGGAGAGGGACAAACACATCTTGGTCTTTGGCATATCCGCCAGGGCCAACGAGGCGGTACAAAGCAACAGAGCAACTGCTCAATACAATCATGGGAAAAAAACATATCCCTAGAGGCAGGTATGGGGAAAAAACCCCGTCCAACTTGAAGGAGAGGTATAGAGAGTCACCTGTGGGTGAATATGAAGAGAAAAAACGTCTGAGAGTCAGGAGAGGCAAGATGAGAGTACTGATCTTGCAAAGGCCGAGTCTTTAAGGGCCTTACTGTCCAGCCTGTAGTGAGAGACAAACGTGAGAGGGTTTGACCAGATAGCCGCTTTACATATGGAGTCAAGCGGAATACCCCTAAGGAAGGCGGTCGACGCCGAGAGGCCCCTAGTCGACCTCGGGCGGATGGAAGGAGGGGGAGGTCGCTTGGCTAGTACATAGGCCAACTCAATGGCCTGAGCGATCCAGTGGGACAGTCTTTGGGAAGAGATGGGATTACCCAACTTGTCCTGGGCATAGGCGACAAAGAGTCTTTGTGACTTACGAATGTCCTTAGTACGGTCCCTGTAGAAAAGAAGTGCTCTCCGAACGTCGAGAAGGTGCAGTTTTTGCTCGAGAGGAGAGGAGGGGTTAGAGAAGAAAGCTGGTAAGACAATGTCCTGGTTGAGGTGGAAGGCTGACACCACCTTAGGAAGAAAGGTAATGTCCGGGCGAAGAACAGCGCGGTCATGGTGGAAACGAAGATAAGGCTCGTCGACTCTGAGGGCAGCGAGCTCGGATGGCCGTCGTGCCGACGTGATCGCCACCAGAAAGGCCAACTTCCAGGAGAGCAGGCGTAGATCGGTCGAGGCAAGCGGTTCGAAGGGAGCAGAAGACAGTTGAGAAAGTACAAGTTCGAGGCTCCAGCCCGGCGTAGGTGGTAGCGACGGCGGGCAGATGTTATTGTAGCCCCGGAGAAAGGTTTTGATCAGGTGGTGAGAAAAAAGAGATGGCTGGCCGTGGCGCTGAAAAGACCAGGAAAGAGCTGCGAGATAAGCTTTTATAGAGGCAAGAGAAAGTTTCTTCTCGACGAGAGTCATGAGGAAGTCGAGGACCACCGATACCGAGGTCGGGAAGGTGTCGACGTTACGGGATCGAAGGAAGGCATGAAAGCGAGAGAGTTTGTAGGAATAAGCCTTGGTAGTAGACGGCTTATGGGCTGCCCGCAGGACGTCTTGCAGATTCTGCGGAAGAGAGGCTAGGTAAGAATCCTCCATGCAGTGAGATGAAGGGAAGAAAGGTCCGGGTGAAGAATTTTGCCGTCCTCCCGTGAGAGAAGGTGCGGCGAGAGAGGCAGAGGGTGAAACGATCCTCTGGAGAGGCGAAGAAGGGCTGGATACCACGGTTGGCGGGGCCAGGCCGGAGCTATGAGAATCGCCGTGACCGAGATCGAGAGAAGTTTTTCGAGAACTTTCGGTATGAGGGGAATCGGTGGAAAAAGATAAAGCATCTCCGCCGACCAGTCCAGAAGAAAGGCATCCCCTAGGCAGCCGGGGAAAGAGTTCGGGGGGAGCCTCGCTCCGTAGCGGGGTAGCTGAGCGTTGTGGGGAGACGCGAAGAGATCCAGAGTAGGGCGCCCCCAGAGGCGGAACAGACCGTCGAGGACCTCGGGATTGAGCTTCCATTCGTGAGAGGAAGAAGTCATCCTGCTGAGGGCATCCGCTAAGCCGTTTTGGGCGCCCGGTAGGTGGATTGCAGAGATCTGTACGCCGTGGGCTATGCACCAAATCCAGAGACGAGAGGAGAGGAGCATCAGTTTCCTCGAACCCGTACCACCCTGTTTGTTGATGTAGAATACTGCTACTAGATTGTCCGATTGAATGAGGATGGACTTGTGGCGGATGAGGGGGGAGAATGCTTTTAGGGCTTTGAGAATGGCGAGAAGTTCGAGGAAGTTTATGTGGTTGGCCCTCTCTGACGGGGACCAAAGATTTTGAACCGTTAGACCGTTCATGTGGGCTCCCCAAGCGTAGGTGGAGGAGTCTGTGGTTATGGTTAGCGATGGCGGGGCTGGATGGAAAGGAAGGCCCTTGCACACGTTTTGGTGAGACATCCACCATGAGAGAGACTGGCGGACGGACGACGGTACCGACAGGTATCTGGAGTTGTGGTGGTGGAACGGTTTGAAAGTGTCTATAAACCACCTTTGCAGGGTCCGAAGGCGCAGCCTGGCAAACGGGGTCGTGAGAACCGTGGAGGCCATGTGGCCTAGAAGGACCTGAATGACACGGGCTCTGACCCTCCGGGCAGATCGACAAAGGGCGATATGGTGGCGGAGAGCCAGGAATCTGTCGAACGGAAGTGACACAGTCTCTGCGACGGAGTCGAAGAGGGCCCCGATGAACCGGATTCGGGTTGACGGGGAGAGATTTGACTTCTCGGAATTGAGTTGGAGGCCGAGAGATTTTAGAAGACGCAGCGTGAAAGAGACGTGATTTTGGAGAAGAACCGGGTCGGGCCCGACGAGAAGCCAGTCGTCCAGATAAGGAAAGACCGTGATGCCATGTAGCCTGAGGTGGGCCGCTACGGCGGCGACAACCTTGGTGAAGACCCTCGGGGCCGTGACGAGACCGAAGGGCAAAACGGTAAACTGGTAGGTTTGGTCGAGAACTTTGAAGCATAGGAACCGTCTGTGCGCCTCTCGTATTGCCACGTGGAAGTAGGCGTCTCGTAAGTCTATGGAGGCAAAGTAGTCTCCCCGCTGCAGCATCGGGAGGATAGAGGCAATAGAGACCATCCTGAATTTGGAGGGGCGGATGAATATATTGAGTGCCCTTAAGTCCAGAATCGGGCGTAGCCCGCCTCCTCTTTTCGGGACTGTAAAGTATCTGGAGAAGAAACTTAAAGGGTCCAGTTCGGGAGGGGAGGGACGGATAGCGCCTTTGGCCAGTAGCGCTTCGACTTCGGCCAGTATCTCTGGGGAAGGGTTTGAGTGGAGAACGTGACCTGTAGGAGGGAGGTCCATGAACTCTAAGGCGTAGCCGTCTTGGACAATGCGGAGAACCCATGCATCTGAAGTAATAGAGTCCCATTGATTGTAGAAAGGGGCTAGTCGGTCTGCAAAGATACCGAAGGGACGAGGCAGCGTGGGCTCTACAACGGTAGCGGGCGAGGAGCTTTGGCAGGGGTTGGCGTCAGGTACGCCGATTAGGCTGCGGAGGAGCAGGGGTGGATCGACCGCGTTGCTTTTGCGGATGAGGTCCCCGGCGAGGTTGGTGATGGGCTTGATTGTTCGAGCCCGAAGGCCGCCTGAAAGAATGGTGTCTGAAAGATTGCGGCGGGAAACGGCGGGAACGGTGCGGGAACCAGCGAGTGCGCTGAGGTTGAGGTTGGTCGCCACATTTAGACGCAAGAATTTTAAAGTCATGATTAGACTTGAGTTTGTCATCGGTACCGGCGTGAAACAGTCCGAGCGCGTCAAAGGGAAGGTCCTCAATGACCTGTCTGGAAGATGAGGAGAGACCCGAAGACCTCAGCCAGGCGTGGCGGCGAATGGAAATCGCGTGGGCAATCATTTTACCCGCAGTATCACCTGTATGCTTCGCCATTTGTATTTGGTGGTGAGCGAGCGAGTCTGCCTCCTGTTGGAGGGTAGTGAGGACGGAGCGGTCTTCGTCCGACATCTTAGCGAAGAAGGGCTGCGCCTTCTCCCAGATAATTTGTTGGTAGGCACCCATGCAGGCTCCATAATTCGCCATGCGGCAAAGCAAAAGGGCTCCGGAATAAAGTTTTCGACCCACGGCGTCGAAGCGCTTCCCCTCTCTGTCGGCCGGAGTATTCGACTGACGACCTGAGGATTGAGAGGCCTTAACGACCAGGGAGTTAGGGTCGGGATGGTGTTTGAGCCACTCCAGGGTATCATCGTCGGTACGGTACCAAGTCTCGATCCTCTTCGAGGTCGGAGGAATGGAGGAAGGGTTTTTCCAGGAGGCCTGGATAACGTCCAACAGATAAGGCAGAAAGGGGAGAAGCGTGGCCGGCGGAGCTTGGGCCTGCACCCTTTTGAAGACTGGGTCAGACACTGCTTTGGAGGTTTGCTTGATCTCCAAACCCAGGGCGTCGGCCATCCTGACCATTTGCTCAGCGAAAGCGCGAACATTGTCAGTAGGAGAAGGCGGGTCCGCCTCATACGCGTCGTGGGGAGGAGAGAGGTCGAGACCGAGAGAGACCACCGAGGCCGAGAGGACAGAGTCTGGGCGGTCGACATCAGCATCTTCCTCCTCAGCCCCTTGGGGGGACTGAGGGGGAGAAGACAGCACAGTCTCGGGAGGAGGCAAGGCCTCGCGGGAAGAGAGGGCCGGAGGCCGAAGGTCCTTAGAGGCTGAGGCCTGGGCTGCCCGAGCCAGGCGAGCCGTTTGTCTGCCACGCTCCGGTGTCGAGGTGGGAGGGAAGAGCTGTTGGCGCGACGAGCGAGGCGGCGCAAGGGGCTCCGGCACCGGCACCCTGACCACCGTTTGGGTAGAGTGGTGGGGTGAGTCCTGCAGCTCCCCATCAGACAGGGGGTGCAATGGAGACTGAGAAACATCTCTAGGCCTCTGGGCTGGTACAATAGGAGAAGACCTTCTCGAGGAAGTTGTCGAGGAGGATGGCGGGTCTTTCTTTGAGGAGGCCGAGGAGGAGGAGCGCTGAGTTAGCCGTTTCTTCGCCGGCGGTTGCTTGGATGCAACCCTCAAGGACTTGCCAGGTGTGGGAGGAACCACAGCTGAGTCGGATTGCGCTCGACGAGACTCCTCGTGAGCCCTTTTAAAGGCTATTTTGATAGCAGAGGAGGACGGAGGGGAACCGATACGAGAGCGGATCGAGGTCACCGAAGCCAGAGAGCTCGACGTCGAGGAAGGTCCCACCTTTCCGGAGCGGGTCGACACGGTCGCCGTCGTCACAGTACACGGTGGTTTGACCGGTTTAGCGGCCCTGGAGGTCTTGGACGCTCTGGACGAGACCGAGGAAGCCTTGGCTGCCGGAGGCTTAGTTGGTGGTGCCGACATAGCTCTCAAAGCTGAGGACGCCGACGTACCCGACGTCGACGGAGTCGGTTCTGGCGCGAGAGATTTTTCGTAGAGCGCCGCTCTAAGCCTAGCGGCTCTGTTCTTTCTGGCCTGAGCCGTGAGAGCTAGGCAAAAACGGCAGGTACTGACCACATGAGCCTCGCCAAGACAGAAGAGGCACTTGGCGTGGCCGTCCGAGTCAGGAATTTTAGCAGCACACTGCGTGCAACGCTTGAAACGAGTAGTAGACATGCGAAGAGTCCGAAGTGAACCTTGCGGCGGAAAAAAAGGAACTGGAGAGCGGGCGCCTGGGGCTGCCTTATATGCCCCTTGGGAAGGGGGGCGTGGTTACCGCCAAAATTTGAACTTCAGCTTGGAAGAGTTTCCGTCGGAACCTGCGCAGGCGCAGCTTCTCCATTAGTGTGAATTCACAGAGTACACGAAGAAAAATTTATGTATAATGGTTTAATGATACAAAGGGTTCAATTCGTATACTCATATTTGAATGCGTATACATTACTTCAATTTGCGTTGTGGCGTATTTATTGTTACCTGTGTTGAGTCCCTGTATTTATTTACAGTATTTATTCACAGTATTTATATTCCGCCCTTCTCACCCCGAAGGGGACTCAGGGCGGATCACATTGTATACATATAAGGCAAACATTCAATGCCATACACATAGAACAAGACAGAGACAGATGCAGAGGCAATTTAACCTTCTCCTGAGGGGATGTTCGATTCCAGCCACAGGGGGAGCAGCTGCTTCATCATTCACTGCGATGGCACTTCCTTATTCCAACTTCCAATTGATGATTTTTATGGAGTCATAAATTAGCTAAATTAGCCTCCCCACTTTATAGTGGTACCTTAATTTCCTACTTGATAGATGCAACTATCTTTCGGGTTGCTAGGTCAACAACAAGCAGGGACTTTTTTTATTTTTAATTGTCGGGTGCTCACCCCGCCACGGGCTGGCCTCGAACTCATGACCTCTTGGTCAGAGTAATTTATTGCACCTGGCTGCTTACCAGCCTGCGCCACAGCCCGGCCCCAAGAGAAAGGTGGGATAAAAAAAGTATTGGGAGAAAGGTGGGATAAAATAAAGTAAATAAATAAATAAATTTTGTAGTTTCTATCCACCAATCCTTCTTTAGCCCTTTCCCATCCCATCCTCACACTTAGATTTACATTTTTTTCCCAAACCTTGTGGTCTACCATGCCTTCTGATACTATATTGTGTGCGGATAATTAGCAGCAACAAGTCATTCCCACATCAGTGAGTTGATGAATTCACTGCAACATTAAATGAGCTATCTGCGGTGCTGAAACCTGTCTCCCAAAGAGTTTCAGCACTTTAGGTAATGGTTGCAAATAACTCTTTAGTTGGCCCCCAAAACAACCTGCCTCATTTCATTGGAGAAATCATTCCACATGGTTATTGCCACAACAGAGAATGTTCTGCCTCACAAACAATGAATGGCACTAGGTGCAGTACAAGAGGAACATCCTCTCAGGACGTAGGGAAGTCTGCACAAAAGAAAGCAGTCTGTTAGAAAGTCTAATCCTGAACTGTTTAGGGTCCAGTAAACCAAGACGATAGCCATTCTCAAATATCTGAAGGGTTGTCTTGTTGCAGATGAAGTGAGCTTATTTTCTACTGCTCCAGATACTAGAACAAGAACCAATGGATTTATTGAAGATTGTAGATGATGTTAAATTGAACCTCTTACATCCACCTGTGAACCAGAGTCAACCTGTAGTGTAATGACATGCCATTCAGCTTTGTAGTGCAAGTAACAGGAACTTTACTAACTTCAAAAGATCAAACAGAGCAATGATATTTACAATAGTCTCTCTGATTGCTCACAGAGAGTCCACAAAATTGCTTCAGTGCCTTAGAAATAGCAAGGCCTCAGAAAATTGGCTGCCATCTTCTCTCCTGGCTGTTTCCAGTCAGCATACACACACTCATTCTAAGGTAAACCTGCTCAAACCGGTTCCCCAGTACCATGGCAGAGAAAATAACCAATCAGATTCTGGGCTCTTCGCAGGCTCAACCAGTCAGATTCTTACACATACTTTTCCAGGTTACCCCTTACATAATGGTGTCTTTACAAACCACAACAGGATTTACATTACAAGAAAAAAAATCCATCGAAACATTAGAAAGAACTTCTTTAGTGTGAGAACTGTTTGACAGTAGAATAAATTGCCTTGGGAGGAGCTGAACTCTCCTTCTTGGAAGATTTAAACAGAGATTGAATGAGCATTTTTCAAGAGTTCTTTAGTTGTAGGATAGCAAAGGAATCAACTAGAATGTTCCTTCCAGTTCTAAGATTCTCTGAGTAGCATCTTCCACTTGTCCCAGAAGCTAAAGGGCAGCTAATACATGGACACAAGCATTCACAACCTAAATAAGAAAAATACAGGGATGGCAATGACATATAGCAACATTCTGAAATATAGAGATGGTGGAATATTGTCATCCCCCATTTTTAAATACTTCTTCAATCAGTTAGAGTACCAACTGTCTTACGAGGCATTTTAAGACTAACTGCCATTTTGTTGGTTCTGTGCAGGATGTAGATTAAATATACTAAGGTTTGCTAATCTGTATTAATATGTTGTCTGTTACTCTAAAGGATGATAGAAATGCCTTATCCCTACCAGTGCTGTGCATTTGGAGCTTGTGACAGTTATTACAGAATACAAAACCAATGGAATAAAGATGAGAATAACAGTGCAGATGAATTTCAGATGAAAGATGCTGTTATCTTCCATGCTCACGGTAAGTAGACTCTTGACCTGAATATAGGTTACACAAAAGTCAAATATTGTGATACAACCTTTTTTTCCCAAGAGTGATCCATACATGTTTGATTTCTTGTTTTCCTATGTCTACCTTCATGTGGCTTACATTTCATGTTCATATAATAGGTATTATGCAGCTTCAGACCTCCCTTCACTTCTGAGCATGTCAGTACCTGAATATCTTTTTGGCTTGAGTCCAGTTGTATCATTAGCCACAGTACTGCTCACTGTTGTCCTCTGCTATATCTCAGTAGCTATTTGAATACCACCTGCCCTGGGAACTCCATATTGCAGCACCATCTTTTGTTTCATTTTGAATAGTCTTATCATAGGGTTTTCATGTCAAAGGATCTTCAAAAGGAAGCTTACCATTCCTTCCTCTGCACATAACTAATATATATTACCTATGGTGCCATTGCTTTTGTCTCTCAGAGTTCCTCTGCCAGTGGCACATTTTGTTTCCTTCCACAGCAAAAGCCTGTCTGATATGGGAGACCCTACTAGCAGCACTGCTGCCATTAACATAGCCTTTCCCTCACAGAAGCATGCCATTTCACCACCATGGAAACATTGTGCCATTGGTGGGTCTTCCATAGCTATGCAGAAAAGCTTATTGTTAGTCTAAATGGCTGAAACTTTGTGGTATTCCTTCCTACAGATGACCACGACTTTGAAGATTTTCTTCTTGACTTCGATGAAGATCTGAAAGTTCATCATTCAGTACAGTGCACTCCTTCTCCAGGTAAAGATTAAAGCAGAACTTCTGTTTTTAGGTTTACTTTTCAAGATCCTTTCATATGAAATGTCATGTTTTCTAGAATCTAGAAATCAATACTACATGGAGTGTGTGAGGATAACTTGGTTAACTATGTAGCACTGACTTTCCATGCAAAACAGTCCATGTTCAGTTTCAGGGAGGAGCTAAGAAAGAGTGGAAGAACTCTCCCAGGCAAACCACAGAGAGCCAGTGCCAATCACATTAAACAAAATGAACTAGTCTGACTTGATCTGAGACAGTTTTCTAATTTTTCATGACCATCATTTAGCCATGAAATAACAAAAAGCACACATCATAGGATGCTTTCACTCTACCAAATTATTATGCTATAATTACATCTCAACTGTCATAGTTTCATCCTGTGGAATAGGAGGAGCTGCAGTGGCACAATGGGTTAAACCCTTGTGCTGGCTGAACTGCTCACCTGAAGGTTGCTGGTTCGAATCCATGAGATGGGGTGGGCTCCTGTCTGACAGTTCTAGCTTGTGGGGACATGAGAGAAGCCTCCCAGCTAACATATCTGGGCGTCCCCTGGGCAACATCTCTGTAAAAGGTAAAGGTAAAGGTTTTCCCTTGACATTAAGTCTAATTGTGTCCAACTCTGGGGGTTGGTACTCATCTCCATTTCTAAGCCGAAGAGCTGACGTTGTCTGTAGACACCTCCTAGGTCATGTGGCCAGCATGCTGCATGGAGCTCCGTTACCTTCCCGCAGAAGCTGTGCCTATTGATCTAATCACATTTGCATGTTTTCAAACTGCTAGATTGGCAGAAGCTGGGGACAACAGTGAGAGCTCACTCCGCTCCCCAGATTCGAATCGCCAACCTTTCAATCTGCAAATTCAGCAGCTCAGCAGTTTAACTCGCTGCACTATCGGGGGCGTCTCTGTAGATGGCCAAGTCTCTCACACCAGAAGCTACTTGCAGAATGTTCTCAAGTCGCTTCTCACACAATAAAAATAAATCCTGTGGAATCTTAGAAATCTGTTAATTAAACTTTATATTATTTCATTTTTACCTATCTTGTCATTTCAGGACCCTTCAAGCCTTGTGACTTCCTTTTTGGCAGTTGGCTAATCAGACTTGGTGTTTGGACCATCGTGGTTCTGGCCTTTATTTGCAATGCATTAGTAGTTGCAACAGTCTTCAGATTTTCGCTGTTCACCTCCTCCATAAAGCTGTTAATTGGACTAATAGCCATTGTGAACGCTCTCATGGGTGTGTCCAGCAGTGTACTGGCTGTTGTGGACGCACTGACTTTTGGAGTTTTTGCAAAGTATGGGGCTTGGTGGGAAGATGGAGTTGGTTGCCATGTCGTTGGCATTCTTTCCATCTTTGCTTCCGAGGCTTCAATTTTCTTGCTTACTTTAGCAGCTCTTGAGCGTGGGTTCTCTGTGAAACATGCCACAAAGTTTGAGATAAAACCCACTCTTGCTAGTATAAGAATAGCCATTGTCTTTTGCTTTGTATTGGCTTTAATTATTGCTGTGATTCCCATATTGGTTGGCAGTGAGTACGGAGTTTCTCCTTTATGCATACCATTACCTTTTGGGAAGCCAACCGATGTGGGGTATATGGTAGCTCTAGTTTTATTGAACTCTCTCTGCTTTCTTGTAATGACAATAGCCTATACAAAACTCTATTGCAGTCTGGAAAAGAGAGAATTGGACAATATTGTGGATTGTTCCATGGTTAAGCATATAGCTTTATTACTATTCACTAACTGCATTCTCTATTGTCCTGTGGCCATTTTATCCTTTTCTTCTTTATTAAATCTTACTTTTATTAGCCCAGAGATAATGAAACCCATCCTTCTCGTGATTGTCCCCTTACCCGCATGTCTAAACCCACTTCTGTACATACTTTTTAACCCCCATTTCAAGGAAGACTTAGGGAGTCTTCGAAAGCAAACATTTGCATGGAAATCAAAGCATGCCAGTTTGGTCTCTGTTAATTCAGAGGATGCAGAGAAACAGTCATGTGATTCAACACAGGCTCTTGTCACTTTTGCAAGCAACAGAATATCATATGATATTGCCTCCAACAATTTACTAGTGCCAGCATCCTATCAAATGAGTGAAAGCTGCAATCTGTCCTCGGTAACGTTTGTTCCTTGCCGTTAGCTTCATCTCAAGGGTACCTTTGATGTTTACAAAATTATCAATCCCAGATTAAGTGAATGTCTGTGCATTTCTTATGCTGAAAGAGGAAAATAATTCTCTGTTCTGCTTGTGTCAAAAATGGAAATTGTCATCCTGAAATGTTAACAGATACTATCTCATTCTGCTTTAAACTGTGCACACAGACACATTTGTCTGCATTCAATTCAAGTCTAAAAACCACTGGATTTTACAACAGTTGCTCTAGTGCTTTGCAATAGCTTGAGAGAGAAAATAAGATGATGTTTTAAAGTTCCCAAGAAAGTAATGGCACACTCTCCATTCGTGGGTCTTCTTGCGATAATTGTGAAACCTCTTCTAGGGTGATTGCTAAAGGATGGAAAATATTAAGCAAAACTATCTAGCCAAGTAAAAGCCACTAAACTCAGTGGGGACTTTTGAACAGAAACGTGTGGGGTTGAACTGTAAGTGAATCCAAATGACTGGATACATTATTTAGAATCACTTTTCATCCTGACACAGCCTGTTAGCTTTATACTGGGAAGACTATTAACATTAGTAGGCATGTTTCACAGAATGGAGAGAACGACATTATTTTCACATGCATTCTTAGGAGAGAGAAAAGTGAACAAATGTAGAAAGTATTCGTAAACAAGCTGGTTGTGTGGTTATCATTTTTTTTTATCTCCATGAGTTTTGAAGCAGTGCAGCCTGCAGGTGGAGAATGGTTTGTAAAACCACTTTAGATTAAACAAAAGATGGCCTGACAATTGCACAATACTTATTGCTATGTTTATTTAGCTTTATTTTTACTCTGGTACAGTTAAGGGAGTGCTGCTTAATGTGAATGAAATTATTCCTCACATGAGTACATTTACTGTAGTATATGTGTTTGAGAAGTGAATGAACACATCTGTCGCAAGGAGGATTGTTTTGTTCTAAAAATGAAAATTGATAAATTACAAAACAAAACAGCTTACTATGCATATTATTTTTATAGGCAAGTTCTAAAGCTTTGATGCAAATATTTTATCTTGGAAATGTTAAGATTCAGTTCAGATATGGTTTTTTTTTCTAAAGTAGAATTTGTAAATATAGAACTGTATATTTATTATTACAGTGAAATTATACTAAAAGAATAAGTCATGTACAGTTTCATATGGATATATTTGCTAGATTTCTATTTTCTATTCATATATTTGACTAAATTCACTCTCTGTATATAATATATGTAAATGTGTAGTGTCTGTAAATATGTAGATTTGTATTTTCTTTTCTACTGTTTCAAGTATATGTGATTTGTAATAAAATCTGCAATGAAGCAGAAAGGGTATTCCAGTACCTTATATTCACCAATGAATTGCAAGAATTCTATACATTTTATCCTAACCTATTACCATTTCAACATAATCAGGTACACAAATTACTACTTTTCCACTGAAGAAGTAGCATAAACCTAATAGTTTCTCTTGGTAAAGTGACTGTGTACACTTTACCAAGCCTAATCAATCTCTTACGCACAAAAATACCAGTGTTGTAAATCTAATCAGAACATATTTTAGTTTTCACATTACAATATTGTATTACTACAACTTTCTAATTACAACTACATAAAATTCTACAGTAATCCAACAACAGATCTTTGCATTTGGAAACAAAAAATTCTTGAAGAGATAAATATTACATGTTGTGTAGAAGAATGTTTTTTAAAAAACCCTTATGAAAACATTACCATGTTCTCCAAACTTATATTATTTGTAGCAACAAATATAAATCAGAGTTTAATTTTCAGAAGTAAACATACGCTGATGAAGGTAGACTGACATATTAGCCAAGAATAATCTAAGTTCCTTTTCAGAAACATAGCTCATCCATCTTTTTAAACAATTCAAATTTTGTTGTCTAAATACAATGTAGTTACTTTTACTGTTATCTTTCATGATTCATTGACGGTATTTGATCCAAGTCTTGGAAATGATAGATGAGGTATCTAATTGAATTTGATGAACTTGTTATTTCAGAGAAAATGCCAAAAGTACTAAACATCTAACAGGTTAAGGTGGCTCATGCTACTTTCAGCCTCCAAAAGTGGTAATTCCAGCTAGCATAGTCAATCATCAGGACTGATGGGAGTTGGAATCTCACAAAATCAGGAAGCCTACAAGGTTGATATGGAGAATTTTACTTTCCAAAAATGAAATTTATATGGTTTTCCGAATTGCCAGAATTTCAAGAGCTTTAGTTTTTAGCTGCCACCAATGTTACATTTCAAGAGCCTGTTTTCTCACTTCTTGTGAGAAAAAAACAAGGAGTTGTTGTTTATTTATTTTTGAGCAATAAATAAGTGTAGTGGTTTCATTAACATTGAGCAGTTCAAATGCTTGCCGGTTTCAAATAACAAGTTAGGCTCTTCTCTTATAAAGGATGGTTCTATAACTTGAAACTGTATATTAGGTTCCTTCACCAAGGGAACACAAACACAGGACACTTTAAACTTTTAAATCCACTTCTGGTATTTAACACAACAGTCTAGACTATAGAGTCACAGATATAGTTTTCAGCTCTTCCTTTTACTGAAGACTATATTCCTCAAAGAGGCTTCCTTTTAAAAACCACAGTTCCCAATTTTTTTTCTCTATCTCTAAATTCCACTAACTGACTAACTGAATAATACTCTCCTGCATAGTTACTTTCCTCCAGCACTGGAGGAAAATCCTGAGATTGCCTTGGATCGCAAGAAGATCCAACCAGTCCATCCTCCAGGAAATAATGCCCGGCTGCTCACTGGAGGGAAGGATATTAGAGGCAAAGTTGAAGTATTTTGGCCACATCATGAGAAGACAGGAAAGCTTGGAAAAGATCATGATGCTGGGGAAAATGGAAGGAAAAAGGAAGAGAGGCCAACCAAGGGTGAGATGGATGAATGGTATCCTTGAGGTGACTGGCATGAACTTGAAGGAACTGGGAGCGGCAACAGCCGACAGGGAGCTCTGGCGTGGACTGGTCCATGAGGTCATGAAGAGTCGGAAACGACTATGTGATTGAGCAGCAGCAGCAGCATAGTCACTTTGGTTCCAGCCATCTCTAGTTGCTAAGCATCTCTGTCCATTTGC